>NC_140579.1:3774474-5056974 GCF_964204655.1 Triturus cristatus
AAAGGAGGAGTGGGAAGTGCACTTCAAGAAGTTGTACTGCTGCACAGAGGACATGGATACTACTCCTGACTGTAGTAAAACTGGTGAACAGATTGTTTTTAACAGAGGTGAAGTTTTGGAAGGCATACAGGGAATCACTGGTGGAAAAGCTCCCGGCCCGGACGGGATTCCCCCTGATTTATTTAAATCTGATCCTAGCTTCTGGGCACCGATTCTAGAGTCAGTCTTTAATGCAGCTGCAAAAGAAGGATGTCCACAATCATGGGGTGTTTCCACAATTGTCCCGGTTTTTAAAAAGGGTGACAAGGGCAGCCCACACTGCTATCGTCCGATCTCTTTATTAGATTCTATGGTTAAGATTGTAGGAAGAATTGTACTGCAAAGATTGGTAGAGTGGGTGGAGGAAAAGAACATCATGTCTCCCTCGCAGTACGGATTTTGTAAAGGCCGATCGACAATTACTCAATGCCTTAACCTCTTCCTGATCTTAAGCAAATATACTATAATACAGAAAGGTACCATCCATCTTGCCTTTTTGGACTTGTCCTCCGCGTTTGACTGCGTCAACCGGCGTAAGCTGTGGCAGTCCATGAGGTCAAAAGGGGTTGATAGCGGTTTGGTTGATTTTTTGGTTGCCCTACACTGTAATACCAGTGCCAATGTGAGATATTCCCTGGATTTGAGTGTAACTAATAATTTTAGTATCGGAAAGGGTGTCCGGCAGGGCTGTATCCTGGCCCCCTTTCTTTTTAACTTCTATATTAATGACTTAGATGGGGTGTTACAGGATGTTTGTGCTGACTGCCCTAGAGTTGGTAGGCGAGGAATTCCAATACTTCTCTATGCAGATGATGCAGTACTTATATCTAGAACCGAGAGGGGACTTCAATCATTGTTAACAGCGTTTAATACATTTATGAGAGATAGAGACCTCTTGGTAAATAACACTAAATCTTTTGTATTACAAGTTGGTCAGCAACCAAGAAAACCCTTCCCATTTAGGATTGGTGGAGAAATAATCCCTTTAACTAAAACATTTTCTTACTTAGGAGTCCTTTTCGATACAAAATTAAATTGGGAACCTCCTCTTGCAAAGAAAAAAGGTGAAATGGTGAGGGTTAACGCATCAATATTTAATTTTGCCACCAAATTGGGGAAAAAGCCAATTTGTGCTATGTTGAAATTGTACAATGCTAAGTCTGTGGCAACTGTATCCTATGGTAGTGAACTTTGGGGGTATGTCAATGGAGAGCAATTACAGATTGCTGAAAATCGTTTTATGAAGCGTCTATTGTGTGTCCCACCTGGTACGGCTAATCTTGCTGTTCATGAGGAGTTGGGGTCTCAATATTTGTGTGATTTGCTTTCCTTACGCCCTTTGATGTTTTGGCTTAAAATCTGGCTAAACGAGAACATACCCCTAACACATTTAATCATGAAGGACTTCCTGTCGCTGGACAAAGCACTGAGCTCTCCTTGGCTAAGTTACCTAAAAACAAATTTTTATAAACTTGGTCACCCTGAATTGTTTTCTAAACCACAATTAATTACAAGGGGAGATCTGGAGCTCATCAAACAATCTTTTCTGATGGATAAGAGGACTATGAGAGAAGATGTGGAGCTTCAGAAATCAAGTGTGAGAAAGTTTGTTATGCTTAAGACTACTGTGGCCATCGAACCATATTTGGAAGGGTCTTTGTCTTCACATGAGAAATTTTTACTGACCAGATTTAGGTTCAACCAGTTCCATCACCTGCTTATTCGACCTAAGTGTGACATTTTTAATAAATTGGCAGCGCCCTGCGGCTGCGACGGAAAGTCTCCGCAGGATATGCTGCATTTTATCTTTTTATGCAAATTTTATGAATTTCCACGCAAATTATTTTTAGTGACTCTTTTAAAAAAATTTGGTTTTAAACAAATCAGACCGGCACTTTTTTACTTGCAGCTTTTGCACAGTGACAGTATTCTCCAAATTAAGGAGTTTTTAAAACTATGTATTAGATTGAGAAACTGCCTAGACCAGTGAAACCATGTCCCTCGTTTTGTGTCCTTACTTTGAAAGCACTTTCTTATTGTACTTAGTTATGATGAAATGGTTGGTGTTTTTGTGATAATGAACTGTTTATTTTATGTATGTCTTTTATGGTTAGCAAATAACCGAAATAAAGATTTTGAATTGAATTGACAGTTGTGACCGATGTATCTCTTCCCGGTTATGGCAGCCAAATGGGAGAGTCTGAGATCAGAGGTCTCTGGTTTTCAGCGGAGATCTGGCTCTATGTCAACCTCCTGGAGCTGTGGGCGACCTGCTTGGCATTGAAAGTCTTCCTTTCATCCATCAAGGGGAGGCTGATACAGGTGCTTACAAACAACATCACTGCATGTGGTATTGCAACAGGCAGTTTGGAGCGGGGTCCTGGCCCTATTCCGGTAGGCACTACACAACTGGAAATGCATGGACCATCAAGGGATTTTCCTCGTGCAGAACCACCTGGCAGGATCCTTGAATGCCAGGGCGAACAAGCTCAGTTAGCGACTCCTAGCTGCTCACAAGTGTCTGTTACATCCAGAAGTGCATGAGGTCCCGTCAGCGAATCGAAAAATCCTTGACTCAATCTACTTGCCACCACAGAGAACGCACAATGTCAGAAGCTCTGTGTGTTGGAGTTTTTAAGACATCTCTCACTGTGTCCACCTAGGGTGGTATTCAGGGCTCCTATTTGCCCCGAGTACAATACCTCTTCTATCCCAAGTTCTGAAGAAGATCTGGACTGGCTGGGACTAAGTCATCCTAGTGACTCTGGATTGGGGAGGGAAAGTGTGGTATCCAGAGCTCCTGTGCTTGAGGCTTGTCCTCCAAACAGGCTGTCCCTCCTGAAGGTCCTATTTTCATAACAACAGGGCGGGTTCTGCCCTTGGGCCTTTGCAATCTCTATCTTCTTGCATGGAGATTGAACAGTGACAGTTAAACCCCTTTGACCTTTCTCCAGAGGTGGTTGATGTCATCTTGGCAGCCAGATTTCTCTCGACAAAAACTGTATATGCCTGTTGTTGGGACAAACTTGTGGCTTGGTGTGATTCTAAACAGGTTACCCCCTCCAGGCTAAGTTATCTGATGGTATGTTGTTCGTTTTGTCTCATGCCTGGCAAGGTTTTGCTTTAGACACAGGGAAAGGGTTCCTTTTGTCTATTTTGGACTTTTTAACGTTGCTGGACAAGCACTCATTGTTTAAATCACCGGTGTGATATGTTTTAAAGAAAGGCCTACATCACTTGTTTCCTCCCTCTCCTTTTGACATGTCACAGTGGGACCTTAACGTGTTCTTCACCTATTGATCTGCTTCACAGCTGCCCTTTGCAGCTTCTCACACTTAACACATTGTTCGTTGCTGCCATAACATTGGCGAGATAAGCGAGTGAGCTGTAGGCTCTCTGTGTCAATCTGCGGCACACCACTTTCTTTCCAGACAAATTGGTTCAACAGACAAAAGCATCCTTCTTGCCAAAAGTTGTGACTCCATTCAACATCGGTCAAACCATCACCCTGCCAGTGCTGCATGCCATTCTTATCCTCAAAGAAGGAGCAGAGACTCCATCATTTGGACCCCAAAAGAGCACTGATGTTTTGCAAAGATTGTACCAAACAATACGGGGTAGATGATCAGCTTTTTGTAGGGTTTACTGGTGCGAAAAAAGGCAAGGCCGTTCAGAAAAGGACCATCTCCCACTGGAGCCTGTTTTGCATTAAGATCTGCTACAGATTGTCAAAAAAGCAGCCCCCTGGAAGGTACCAGGACCAAAGCTGCTACCACTGCATTGGCATTCTGAGCTACTGTCCTGGAAATCTGCCAGGCAGCTATGTGGGCGTAACTCCATACTTTCAAAAAGCCAGTCTGGACAGCCACGTATACTGATAGGAACACTTTGCCTGCGCCATCCTGCAGGACCTTTTGGTTATAATCAATTCACAGACCCTCCTCCTAGTAGGTAGTGCCTTGGTATCTATTCAAAAGGTGAAGAATCTGCGGTTAGATGTCTGTATCGGAAGGACAAGTTACTAACCTTCTGTACTGCTCTTCCTGATAGAAACTCTAAATGCAGATTCATCATCGATCCACCCATCCTCCCCGTTGTGTGGATTGGGCTCTATCGATTACTAAGATTCCAAGCCAAGGAAACTGCACAATGATCAAAGCCAATTTGCTGTTGGGGCTCTGTGTCTGGGGGCATGACCAGCCTGCAAAGCAACCAATCAATCAAACATTTATAGAGCGCGCTCCTCACCCGTGAGGGTCTCAAGGCGCTGACGGGAGGGGTGGTGCTGCTACTGCTCGAACAGCCAGGTCTTGAGGTGTTTCCTGAAGGTTAGATGGTCCTGGGTCAGTCGTGGGTGTGAGGGGAGGGAGTTCCATGTTTTGGCTGCCAGGTAGGAGAACGATCTTCCTCCGGTGGTGGTTCTGCGAATCCGTGGGACTGTGGCGAGGGCGAGGCTGGCGGAGCGGAGTTGGCGGGTGGGATTGCAGAACGAGAGGCGGTTGTTGAGGTATTCGGGGCCCATGTCGTGGAGCGCTTTGTGTGCGTGGGTGAGGAGCCTGAACGTGATCCTCTTGCTGACAGGGAGCCAGTGCAGGTTTCTCAGGTGGGCAGATATGTGGCTGTGGCGAGGAATGTCGAGGATGAGTCGTGCAGAGGTGTTTTGTATGCGTTGTAGTCGTTTCTGAAGTTTGGCGGTGGTTCCTGCGTATAGGGCGTTTCCGTAGTCCAGTCGGCTGGTGACGAGGGCCTGGGTGACGGTCTTTCTGGTTTCGGTGGGGATCCATCTGAAGATTTTCCGGAGCATGCGCAGGGTGTTGAAGCAAGAGGACGAGACGGCGTTGACTTGCTTGGTCATCGTGAGGGAGGAGTCCAGGATGAATCCCAGGTTGCGTGCGTGGTCTAAGGGTGTCGGCACGGAGCCCAGTGCTGTGGGCCACCAGGAGTCGTCCCAGGCGGATGGGGATTGTCCGAGGATGAGGACCTCCGTTTTGTCCGAGTTCAGCTTCAGGCGACTGAGCTTCATCCATTCCGCGACGTCTTTCATTCCTTTCTGGAGGTTGGTTTTGGTGGTGGCAGGGTCTTTGGTGAGGGAGAGTATCAGCTGGGTGTCGTCGGCGTAGGAGATGATGTTGATGTTGTGTTTGCGTGCGATGGCAGCGAGGGGACTCATGTAGATATTGAAGAGTGTTGGGCTGAGCGAGGAGCCTTGGGGTACGCCACAGATGATCTCGGTGGCCGCTGAGTGGAAGGGAGGGAGTTGGACTCTCTGGGTTCTGTCGGAGAGGAACGAGTTGATCCAGTCCAGGGCCTTTCCTTGGATCCCAGTGTTGAAGAGGCGGGTTATTAGGGTGCGTTGTCATACGGTATCAAAGGCTGCCGAGAGGTCCAAGAGAATTAGGGCGGTTGTTTCTCCGTTGTCCATCAGGATCCTGATATCGTCGGTGGCTGCGATGAGGGCCGTCTCGGTGCTGTGGTTGGCTCAAAATCCGGACTGGGATGGGTCGAGCAAGTGGGTTGCCTCGAAGAAAGCAGTCAGCTGTTTATTGACGGTCTTCTCGATTACTTTAGCCGGGAAGGGAAGAAGAGAGATGGGGCGGAAGTTCTTGAGGTCTTTGGGGTCCGCTGTGGGTTTTTTCAGAAGAGCGTTGATTTCTGCGTGCTTCCAGCTCTCGGCGAAGGCGGCTGACGCGAAGGAGATGTTTATGACGTTCCGGAGATGGGGTGCGATGATGGTGTCGGCTTTGTTGAAGATATGATGGGGGCATGGGTCGGAGGGGAAGCGGGAATGGATGGAGTTCATGACGTTGGTGGTGTCTTCAGGACACAAAAAGCAAAACGGGGGAGAGGGGTCACAAAAAGGCACAACAGTGGGGGAATCAGAAGTACAATTTAAACAATACCAAAAACGGGCAACAGGAGATAGAGAGCCCAGGTGGGCAAGGGCTTACGGAACAGCAGTAATCACAGGCAGCGGCAGGAACGAGGCAGCAGTGATCAGTGGGGCAGCGTCACAGGAGGACCGTGTGGCGGCTGGGGGGCGACCTGCCTGAGCAAAGCAACAGATGACACTGTCTTGTATGCCGCCTAAACAGGCCCTGTATCTCATTTCCGGAGCAGAACAGCATCAGTGTGGAGCCACACAGTGTCACCTGCAGGTGCACAGAGGTACTCCTAAAAAGTTTCCAGATTTAAGCTGATACCTAGGGAATATTCAAAAGGCGAGAAACCTGTGGTTAGATCGAGTCTCTACCACAAACAGTGTTAACACAGGTAATTAACTTGTTTGTTGGCTAAAGTATTGGAAATTTCACAGAGCAGAGAAATGACTGTGCATGTGGATAAGTGAAACTTTCTATGCAAGGAGGTGGAATATTTGGTTCCTAATAAATGTTATCACACAAACATAATCTTTGTCTAAAGCCATTAAAGAGGAATCATTTCCCAAGAAAGGGATCAGTTGACATAGTTTTGGGGCGTTGTGAGTATTATTTACTCCTTGTTTAAGGGGTTTCCTTATTAACTATTTGCATGCCTCCAATCACTCCAGGGACCGCTGACATGGGGACCTCAAGGGGGGAGCAGGGGTTTTGCGCACGCGACCCTGAATGCCTGCGCTCCCCTGATAACACCGATGCGGACCCTGGATGAACGGCACGCCGCATCCCACCATTCAAGGCCTCTCCGAGGAACCAAGCACCATATGAGCTCTCAGTACAACAAAAGCGGGCCAACCCAAGCGACCCCACATGCCCCCGATCATTACCGAGGCCGTGCACCGGAGTACCTCCCGGGGTGCAGGGCAGGGGCTTCGCGCACGCGACCCGAGGCTTGGCCTCTGCACCCCCACTGTCCCCTCGCCTAAATACGGCGTGATGCCTGAAAGCACAACACAACCTGTGAAATCACAACCCATCCCCGAGAGCGAACGACTCACTGCAACAGAAATCAACCCGGCGACCGGAGGAAAAAACAGCACACCGACACCAGACCAGGCCTCTGGACGGAGCGACCAGAAAGCACACAATCGGCGTCAGGGCGAGGGGACAAAGAGGCTGCCAGGTGGGCGGGGGAGGAATTTATACCTCTCCCTGAATCCCACCCCGGCCGGAAGTGACGCACGGGACCCCAAAGGGGTGCCATCTTGTGGCACCAAAGGGGCCGCCCTCTTATGAGCACTGTGCACCACCCATAAGATGCTTGGGGGTAAGGGCCCAGATATTGTTTCCTCTTTTGTCCAACCTTACAAAGCTCAAAGACAGTTACGCTCTAGTGACCTTCATCTGGAGCTCGTTCCCAGAATTAGGAGGTCTAGAAGCGGCGGCCGCCTCTTTTCTTATAATGCCTCCAAACTTTGGAATACCTTGCCGCTGTATTTGCGTAAAGAATCAGATCACTCCGTCTTTCGTAAAAAGTTCAAGACCTGGCTCTTTCCACACTGATTGCCTTAGTCTATTGCGGTCTCGACCCTAGCGCTGGGATGCCTTTGGGTAAACATGCGCTTTATAAATGCTATTTCATTTCATTTTCATTCATTTTCCCTGCGGTGACTTTGTCGGTCAGCCTGCAGTGTGCGGGTATTAACCACAGCATCCCCGTGAACTACGTGGTTCATTTGAAAACCTGCAGTGCACGGGTATTAACCACAGCATTGCCGTGAACTATGTGGTTCATTAAGGGGCGTTAGCGGACCGACTGTACATGGTCACACGTAACAGCGCGCACCTTGTTTTAGTTATTGTCTGTGTCTTCACCAGGTTTCAGGCTGGCCACTGTATAATTGTCATTTGAAATAGAATGAATACGTTGGTGCATCGCATGTGTGTCTTGGAATGCATTGTTACCAACGACGCTGAACCCTTTTACTTTGCAGGCTGAAAGCCATATATACCCTCGTTTAGTGCAGCCCTTGAGCACCATACAGTCGCAAGGATCTTTCCTCCGGCAGGCTCATGCGGCTCCTGTTCACTCGCCACTCCAGCCTCACGCTGATCCACCTTCCCAACCCCCTTTATAATTGCATGCGCAGTCTGCTGTCGGGGGACGTGAAACACTAGCGCAAAACGTATTACTTCTGCTTAATGTTGATACAGCTTTCTAAAGGTGGTCACACAAACGTCCCTGGCTCCTAGCAGCGTGCAACTGAGAACATGCCCCTTAACTCACTGATCTATAGAACAGTAATACATTTTGATAATCTAATACTCCATAATACTCTAGTACTCCGTAAAGTTCTAATACTGTGTAATAGTCTGTAATAATCTAGTATTCTAATTCTCCGTAATACTCTGTAAACGCAAGCTTGACCCCAACCCTGCAAGATTAATCTCCCTAATCAGGCGCATCATTAAATCGTCGCAGAAAAGGATTCTTCTACACCAGTGAGTGATACTTCACCGCCTCTCTTGGTCTAAGTCAGTTGTGTACCTCTGCAGCAGTCTCGCTGCTCCAAGCCCCCGTAACTGACAGGGAGCGCTGCTTGTACCCCAGACTCTGCGAAGGGTGGGTGAGTCTCAGGACGGTGCTGCAGGGGGTCGGTGAGATCCACTCCTGTGATATCAGGCTTGCCGTTGACAGCCCTCCTGCTGCTGGACCAGGCCTTTAGCTTAAGCTCTGACATTATTTAGTGAAGCGCCTCATGATCACTGTAGCGGCGCCAAAAAGCATCTAATTAGCAGAGCGCTGCTCCCAACGTTAAATTTACATTCCTTCAGAGTAGGTCATTTATGCCTGCAATATGCTGTACAACTACATCAAGGCAGCCGCTTGCATAAGGCAAAGTGGCACTAAATAACAGCAATCGGTGGCAACAAATTTCACGACTAGACAATGGTCTTTTACTAAAAATAACATTACCGCGTTGTTTTTGATTAATTTACAGATTATCTGACACGGGCAGCTGTTCCATTCTTTAGTCACCTTTCCAACATGGCGGCACCTTTATTTTAAAGCTTTAGAGCGTATTTGGATAAACGTCAATTATTTTTGTATGTCACCAGCATCAAATATACTGACCACGCACGTTAACACCATTATACTCCAGGAGACACAATGGCAGAAAGGCAGGACCACAGATGCGATCTTTTTTGGACACGGTGTAATGTTCTTATTTAATGCTATATACAGCGGGTCTGACACAGTGTGTTGAGCCAGCTTTCCTTTAACGACAGGACAAAGACAAGAGCTTTCACATGGATACACTCTGTGAATCAATATAGTTGGATTATTTAAGTCAGACCTGCCCTTTATCATCGATCAGCATGGCATCATAACCGGTAAGATAAGGGAACCCGACTTTGCACTCAATTGATTCACCGCTATATATTTTTTAAAGAGAAACACGCAGCATTTGTTTTCCATTGAGGTCCCAGCAGTTGCACACTGCAGCTACCAGGCTGCCTGTTTAATTGTGTTAGCGCTCATACACATATATATATATTTTTGATTTACCATTGTAAAATGCTTATCTGCCATTTTGGAATGGTATATTAAAAGTGGCAAAATGACTGCCTGTGTGTTATGCGGGAGGCACACATGCATACCGGCATGCATCTTGCAATGGTGAAAAGCTTTTTTTTAGGTGTTCCAAGATGGCTACCACAGGCATGCATGCATGCGCCTACATTGTGACAAACTAGCAGCAGTTTTTCATTTTTTTTAAATTTAATTTTACTATAAAATATATATCCAAGGAGTGCCAATGGAAAAACACAGTGGCATAGTCGTCACTTCGCTTTTGAAGGCTCGACCTATTGGCTTTGCCAATGCTTGTTGTTATTGGAGCAGGGAGACCGCTTGTCTCTGGTGGAGGTCTCGTGAACACAGCCCCTTCTGTCAGACTGTCACTGTATAGCACTAGCATGTTGTACCACAAATCATTATTAGAGCTTATAGTTGCGTCCATCCCCGTCGGTACAACGTAACGCTGCATGCAAGCTTTCCCACCACAGAGGTAAACCTGACAGCATGCTTCCGCATTTACGGGGCGCAAACCTTATTTTGTTGGTGTGCGGCAATTAGAACCGAAATTGAGGGTCATCCGATAGGTCTGTGCCAAGCGTCGTTTCATTTAATCATATCCTGTATTGCCGTTTGGTTATCTTACATAATTGTTCATGTTTTTGGCCATTTCCTGACCACAAGTATGTCTGCGCACGTATACTACACGTTTTCTTCTTAAAGATAATCCTTCAGAAAAGCTACAGGCGCCGTACCTGGCTGAGAGCCCGCTGTTCCAAATTTTCCCGGAATCAAATTGGAATCGGGAAGGTAAAAGTGGCATCTGGACTTATTACGTGTGACAGTGGTCGAAGTGGGGGAAAAAAAGTAGGGGAACTGTGGGCGGAGAATCAGAGGGCGGGAATAACCCAAGGATTGGCTCAGTGGGCGGAGCCAGAGGTGTGGCCAGAATGCGCAAACATCCCAATTTTTAGGTCTCGCCTGAGCCAGCGCTTTAGCGCTGCTCTGGCGAGAGCTATAGTAAACGGGGATTTGGAAGTGCAAACGAGTGCTTTTCAGGCCCCCAATTACAGTGCATGTGCACCGGGCGCGCGCACCATTTGGCAGCCTGCATGTACATTTCGCGGGCGCTTTGATGTGAGCCGCGCGGCCACTGCGAACATCAAAGCAGCCGCGAAATGATTACTTTCACAAGTGAAACATTTGCCACCCCCTCCCTTATCCCACTTCCTGCTTGTTCTCATTGTAAATTCAATCCAAATCTTTTCCTTTACGATTCCATACGTATTTCTTCACTAGCCCCTCACATGTTTTATGATTTACTTTCTAGTGCTTGCCATTAGAAAAGCATGACTACACATCCCAAAATTCAATACTACGCTGATTTTTTATTTATCGCGAACTCGACCCGAAGGTATCAGAGCGTTTTACATGAGCACCAGTTGCGTTACAGACTGACGCATTCATTTTGTTAGGCACAAAGAGATGCAGTCATCTGCCCAAAATCACAGGGTGTTGAGCATCCCTGCCGGGACTGGAACCAGATCCCCCAGCTTCCAAATTACAAGAAGCAACACATTGCACATCACTGCTGCAGCCACAATCTGCTCTGCACATAACACGCTAACGGCCGCAGCGAAGAATTAAAAACTCTCTCCAGCCCAAAACATATGCCTTATATTTTTACTTTTAAAAAGGGAGACGTAATCAGGTCATCAACTGTTTTTCTTAAAGATGAGCCTCCTTCAAAAGGGCCTCGCCTTATCTGCGGCTGCCTCTAAGAGTGTTTTATAATGGGATTACAAAGCTCTTTCGTACTAGAAAATAATTAATACAATACATATGCTCACGGCTAAATCTTCTGGAATATCAGCGCCACCCAAAAAGCACAGGTCTGCTTGGCTGTTACGCCACCTGGCGGTTGTAATGTGTTAGGAACTTTACAAGTAGGTTGAATTCACGGTACGGGGAAAAAATGATGCAAAACGTAGAAAAATATTTTTATGGCCTAACGTCCCCAATTTGAAGCTCTAATTAAAATGTTTCTTTTGTTTTCGGATCACCTATCTGCGTCACTGTTAACAAGTCATCTGGACAAAAAAAAACTGAACACATGAAGGGTCACAAAAAACATAAGTACGTTTTTGTATTTTTTTCAAATTAGAAAGGGGAAAAGCAGCATTACGCAGAGGAACGAGATAAAATGCTTTAGATTAGTGAAAGGGGAGTCCCGGCATTCTACTTTGTAAAGGATACTGTGCAAGTAATGCCATGGTAAGAATGATTTTACAGTGTGTTATGTTGGGCTTTTATTGCCACCAAGTTCACAATGCTGGTGGGCCGGCGCTTAATCCCTGGGCAGACAAAGGCCTAAATAAACACAGATCCATCCATGGGAAACAAGCATTTGCAATGCATTAGGTCTCACATTTACGCGAGTTTGAGCTATTGACATTGCAAATAACAATGCCTATTGGCATTGTCATTTACAATGCCAATAGCTTTAACTCGTGTAACTGCGAGACCTATTGCATTGCAAATGCTTGTTAGTATTTGTTTGGCATTTCACTGCCTAGTTTAATCAACCAATGGATACACATGATTATATAAGGTTATAATGAGTTATTGACATTTAAAACACATTCACAAAGAGGGATATGCTTCTAATCACAGAATGTCCCAAATACGATAAAATGTGGAAGCACAAGCCATTTGTCGCCGAGCCATGCAGTTTGTCATCAGCACTGCTCCCTTTTTCCACAACAGCAGTTCAAACATGAATGGCAAAATATCCTAGTTTGCAAATGTTTTCTATATAGTTATGGCTCTTCCATATTTGCCATCTAATGCGAGATCTGTTGCATGATCTGACCATTTAAACTAATAAATTGTTTACAGCTCAAACGTATCAAAAGTTAATACAAAATGTGAATTGTTGAGTGGATGGCTCATTGCAAAGGTTGACTGATCACCTTTCTCACTGTTGCATTTGTATGTTACACTGGTACTAATAAGGCAAAATCTTTCCAAAGACTGTTAGCATGTGTACACATGTCAAAATAATAAACCATACACTCGTAAGTGCATTATAACCAAACGGTAAATGCGAACTTTGGGATGGCTGCACGGAAACATATTGTGTTTGGTGTCAAACACCTTGGAATCATACCCCCACACCAATAACTGGTGTGGGAGTATGATCCCACCCTTCTAGAGGCAGAGACACGACAGCACCGGTATACCCGATAACAGCTAACGGAACCCTGGCATAACAAAATGGATGCTGCCAGCCACAGACACGAGTCTGCCCTCCTGCTGCTGGACGAAACTCTGGCAGGGGAGGCCTGGGCAATAGGTTTCCTGTCACAGGGAGGTGTCACCACCTCCCAGACAAGCTTTAATGTATTGGGGCTGGGTGGGTGCACTCCAAGAGTGCTTTGAAGTTCAGCACTGGGATCACATTTGGTGTCCCTGTGCATAGTCCAGCTCAAACCGGTTGCAGGGGCTACCAGCCCCTGCTCTTGCACAAAACTGGACAAAGGAAATGGGTGTAGGCACCCCTCTTTCCTGACCCTCCCATAGGTGGCTCCCTAGAGTTTGTCCCACCCCTTCCTTGGGTATAAGAAAGGAACCCCTGGCTAAAGGACTTTAGATTACACCTGGACGAAACTCTGATACTGAATCATGGAACTTCGATGATCTACATTGAACTACATGAGTGAAGAATCTCCCTTGGAGTAAAGGAGTTACTCCCCTGCAAGGCAGGCACCAAAGACACATCTGACCGGTTTGCATCTCCAAAGCTCCTGCCGGACTCCAAAGAATTTTGCAACACAGGAGGTGGGTTTCCATGGTCGTAGAGGTTGATCAGTGTGCACAGCAATTCTGAGGCCCGTATCCCTTGTGGCGACCGTGCAACTCGAACCCCTGGACACCGCGTCACTTTGCTGAAGCATCAGCTTTCCAACGACTCCTGCAACTGAGCTTTGGGTTACTTGTAGTCCTGACCCCGAGCAGCATTTGCACCGAAGATTGCTCACCTACACTCCACGAGTGTTCCGTGAGCTGGCCCTTTATGTTTTCTCTCTAGGTCACTTCGCGATCCCTAGTCCGTCGACTGGTGGGTCCCTGTGAAGGTAACTTTACTTCTAATTGGGCTTACCTGGTTGCTCCAGACATGCCCTGACTCTCTGCTGCTTGGGGAGTCCCCAGAACCTTGCTGGTCAGCACCGAAGCATCTTTTCTCTTCCTGCGTTGGTTGCTGTTTCCAAGGCTTATTGTGTTCAATCCGAGCACCAACACCGCAGCACTCGACATCCTTTGTGGGACAGCTCGAATCCTGCTCCTGGTTGTCGTCGACGCCTCCTGGTCCTCGGGGCTGCAGAGTCAAGCTTCGCCTTTTCGCATCTGAATCACCCGACATCGTTGGGCATTCGTCTATCGTGCCCCTGGTCACTGGCATGTGACCCAGACACTGTCCCCTCTGCTTTCAGGTTCTTCTGATCTTTGATCCAGGTTTGGATCGCACCAGACACTTTTCTCCTTCCTGGCAGCAGCACTTTGCAGCAGATCGCCATTGAAATCAATGACGATTCCCGACACCATTTGACAACTATGCACCCGGCGTCCTTGGGTGAGGTAACTCCAGTACTCCAGTGCTCCCATGGGTGCTGGCCCTAGAAACCCCTAAGTGCTGCCGAAAATTGCTGGAGGCCAGGAAGGAGGCAGCAAGCGCTTTTAAAACCTTAATATACTTGCAAACATAATGCCTCCACCCAAAGTCAGCACCCGGTGCGGTCACACCGGTTGCACTGCCCTAGAGCTAGCCCTTCTCAAGTATCCCGTGACCTCAGTGACAGAGTCACTGTCACTACGGTATGCTGCTTCATAGGCCTGTCTGCAAGACTGGAGGTGAACTTTAGTATGGATTGTGGTGGACAAACCTTGAAGGTTAACACACACTTGCCACTGCTAGGGTCCACCTGCTGGTCTAAGGTCTTGCGCAGCCTTCTAAGGTCTAGCATAGGAATGTGCTTCCTCAGGAGAGTGGTCAGGTGGACTGGTTATTAAGGCTGAACCTGGTTCCCCAGTTCCAAATTCAGTAGCTCTGGCCATAGTGCCACATCCTCTCCCCCACTGAACACCATACTGCCACAATGAGAAAAACTCACACTGCCTTCAACTACAACACAATTGCTGCCGGCTATAAACACCTGGATGCGGCTCAATTTAAATGACGCACTAGACAAGAGCAATGTGCGGCCTACAAAAAAAAGTAACAACATCCTGGAAAAAGCAAACCCTCATAGGGAATGCAAAATTTAGCAAACCATGTGAAATGTAAGCAGGAACAACATGGTTACCTTAACACGTTTACACTCACTATTCAGAAATCAGTGAGTGCTTATGCCTGAAAAGTTAAGGACATGACTACAGGGCCCTGAATGGACCCATTTCAATGTCCATTGCTTATATCCTTACAAAACGTAAGCAGTATGGTAAAAAGACCACATCCCTGGACACAGTCGCAGTACACATTTTGTTTTCCAATCCACACTTTGCAGTACCTCCAGGATTGGTGCACTAGTTGCAAGCCCAGGGAAAACAAAGACAAGAATACAAAAATAGGGCTTTAAACAAAAATAGCGCTTCACTGGCAAACTCTGTAAAAGTGGCGCTAATGTGTTTGGGTGTAAATAAAATCAATCTGGCCAGTTAGCTACCACTCTCTTACTTTATTTAGTTATTTTTCATATTTTTAACCTTTTATTCCAGATGCTGCACTTTGGAATTAAAAGACGACATTTCCAGCAAAAATGTTTTTCTTTTTGGATCCATTTCACAGGGGGGCAAATAAAAGAAAGGAGAGGAAAGAGAGTGAAAACTCTGTCTTGAAGTCTCGGTTTTCAGTAAGAGAAGAACTGCTAGACAGAAAGAGAGGGAAGAAGGAAAGAGTGGTGGCGGGGTCAGCTGAAGCGGCAGAGCAGAAGTGGACACTGTATTTTTCTTCTCTGGGCGAGAAGGAAAAGACAGAGTCTTGTTACTTCTCTGCCGCCCGTCCTCGAACGCCATGAACACGCCAGGAACTCCGAGCTTTATTTATAGGTGATGGTGATTTCTTGTGTCCTGGGACGCATTTTCAAAATAAAAAAGTAGGGGGACGGAATCCCTGGAATTGAAGAAGTAGGAGCACGCCGTGCCCTGCCGATCCCGCCCACTTCGACCGCTGGTGACACTTCACCCAGGCTCTACATTTTTCGCCAAGAGAAATATAGCAAGAATTTTTTTCAGAACAGCAACAAAAATGATTAAAACGTGTGCCAACAAACCGAGGTGGCCCTTTTGAACACAATAGACATAGACGGTTACTTTAGAATGGCACTTAAGGGGTTCTAGTCATTTACTATTTAAGGCCTCTGCTGCACGGGGCAGGTGATGCTGTGACACAGTGGCATATAACAAATGACAGCATTGTGAGTTTTGTAGCCTTAAAGGTCGTGTTGTGGTGACACTGGCCTATCTCGTAAACCACTTCTTCTGTGATGTGCCAGGCAATATGAGAACGAAGGACATAATTAGTAATGGCATGCTATATGTATTGCAAAACTTTAAAACACTAGTAATTCTAACAGAGTCTCAACCATGTCTGTAATTATTGGTTTGTCAGTAAAGGTGAGAAACGAAGCTGAAATGAGTAAGGAAGGAAGACTGCTGTAGAGCGCATACACACCAGCCATGTTTATCTTTGTGTTTCATGCCCCCAGTAGACTGGATTTAGCCCGATAGATTTTCCTTCAATTGAATTTTCACTTCCTTTTAAAAAGAAAGCAACGTAGGGGCCACTCTTCTAAAGTAGGTCTTCCATGACTTAGGAACAGGCTGCAGAGCGGTTGGTTGGCAGGATTGCCTTGTTTTCATTTATACATTTTGAAGAACAGCCATTGCCTAGCTTTCTGTGTTGTGTGAGCCTCGTGGGACAGGTCATTTGGTATGTAAGTGTGGTGGTTGTTGGATGTGCTTGTGCGGTGTAAGAAAGGCAGCCAGGTTTAAATTCGGCTATTTTCTAGGGGCAGCCACTGGAGAAGTTATGTTTGAATAGGCCGGTAGATATTTTGAGCAGACCACAAATTCTGTTGACTATAGCAAGAAACTGTGTTTTTAGTAACTCCAAAAATGTATCTGAGTCTGTCAGAATCCGTTTCAGAGGGCTCAGTGCACGGAGGGGCTACTGGGCCCATGTAGTGTGTAGCGTTGCTTACTTTGCTTGGAGGCATCATTGCGCTGAAGCCAGCACGAGGGTGTCTCGCTCTCTATGTATTGTTTGTATATGGTTCCATGATCGGTCTCTGCTCTGTGCGTGCCAGGATTCTGTCAATTTTTTTTAATTTTTTTTTTTAAAACCTTTATTCATGTAAGTCAGGGACACAGCTATTCAGCCGACAACCCGGAGGTACGGCAGCTTTAGAAGCGCAACACAAGCGAGCGTCCACATTTCACTGATAGGAGAATCAAAAGGTTCTGTTTTAAATAAACACAAACCCAAACACAAGCAAGGCGATAAGTACTTAAAGCACAAAAAGGGTTCCCATCAGGGGGAGCGAGCCCCATTTCGTCCATCAGACACAGGTCTATAGTAAGAGAAAGGAGGGGAAGGCAGAGACTCAAGAAGGCAAACACATACCAGCAAAGAATACAAAGCCGGAAAGAATGCTAAGGGGAGAGCTGCTCCTCAGGCGGGTCCGGGTCTGGGGGCAGGCATATGCCCCCTCTGTACTGGTTCCATCGCCCCCATACGGTGTGCCATTTCCGGGGGCGCCCTCGAGCACAATACACTGTCTTCTCCCTAAACATGCTCCAATCCATGTTTTCCATCCACGCTGTCAATGTAGGAGGCCTAGTAGAGCCCCACAGGCGAGCAATGTCGCGCTTAGCTACCATGTTCCCTAGGGTCACCCACTGAGTCTGTGCCGCGTCGTGGTCAGTAGGACCCCAAACATTCAGGAGACAACACCGCGCCTCCGGCTGCATGACGATGCCCGTCACCTCCCCCATCACATCGTGGATTCGCTTCCAGAACTCCATGATCGCACCGCATTCCCAAATGATATGTAGGAAGGTGCCCCCCATACCACAGCCTCTCTTACATCAGCCCTCCTCAGAGAAACCCATATGGACCAGCCTAGGCCCTGTCACATAAACTCTATGGAGTATTTTAAGCTGCACCAGCCGCAGGCGCGCAGGGATCGCGACCTCTTTGGGAGAAGAAACTGCATACTGCCAATCCTCATCATCTAATTCGAGGCCATCCCTAGTCCATTGATCGCGCAACCCTAGAAGAAGATCTGCCCGAACATTAATTAGTTTCTTATAAATGAGAGAGATCGTACTCTCTGGCATATGGCCATCCAGGATCCGGTCCTCTAATGGAGAGGACTCAGGCACCGTCTCCCCCTCTACAAGGACTGACCGCAAGGCGTGACACACTTGAGCGTATCGGAAGAACTCCGTGCTCCCTAGCTCATATTCCTTCTGCAGCTCCTCGAATGACTTCACCCTACCCTTAACCAAAAGGTCTCCAACCCTGGATATACCGATCAGGTCCCATTTCTCAAACCCTTTTGTATGCCAAAGCTTGCCCAGAATATCGGAGTCAAACAACAGGGTGGCAAGGGTAAGCTTACCCTTCCAGCCCAGTGAGTCCGTCGCCACCTTCCACACGTGCACGGCCACCCTGGTGGGCCCCGTAAGGGTTAAGTCCAACGACTTCGAGTACAACGCTCTGTGGTAATTACCCCCGCGCAGCAACCACCGGTCCATGGCGTAGCCGGGGCTCAGCGCCGGACCATAGACACCATGGTTAATCGCGCTCAACTGAGTGGCCCAATAATAACGTCGAATGTCTGGAAGCGCGATACCCCCGTCATACCACGGAAGCGTCAACTTAGCAATCGCTATGCGCGGTCGCCCTTCCCACAATAGCGCGCGCTGGAGGCTTTCGACCTCTCGGAAATAACTGGCCGGGACCAAGTCAAGGGTATTCTGCAAGGCATAGAGGAAACGGGGAAGAGACATCATTTTAAACAGGGCGGCGCGGCCAAGGAGGGAAAGAGGCAACCGCCGCCAGCCCGCCACGTCCCGCCGCAACCGTGCCAAGGGAGGGAGCAAGTTTCTCTCGTATCGTAAAGTGGGGTCAGTGGAAATATAGATCCCTAAATACAAAAAGCCCTGCCGGGCGATCTGGATCGAGCAGTTGCGCGGGACGGGCGGAATATCACCACACAGGACATACAAGTATGACTTTCCCCAATTAATAACAAGACCAGAATTCCTACCGAAAGAAGTCAAGACGTCACAAACCACTATGAGAGATTTCTTAGGCGAGGTGAGGTATAACAGAATATCGTCGGCGTAAAGCGAAATACGGTCCTCGTGGTCAGGCGACCATCGAATCCCACGTATATCCGGGTGCCATTGTATCCACGCCGCCAGCGGTTCGAGAGCAAGGGCGAACAACAACGGCGACAGGGGACAGCCCTGCCGGGTGCCCCTCCCAAGCTCGAACGGTGTCAACGCCCGCCCGTTCACCACGACGCTAGCAAGGGGCCCCTCATAAAGCAACCTCACCCAGCCTACAAAGCCAGGCCCGAAGCCGAACTTGGCTAGCACAGCCCACAGGTACGCCCACTCCACCGTATCGAAAGCCATCGTGGCATCGAGGGCCGCCACAATGGCCGGCTCTCGCATCGTGCCCGTCCTAGCAATCACTCCATGAAGGCGTCTAAGATTCAGTGCAGTGTTACGGTGCGGAATAAAGCCCGACTGGTCCGGGTGGATCAAATCTCCAAGCACCCGGACCAGGCGGTTAGCAAGGATCTTGGCAAGGATTTTCGGCTCGGCGTTGAGAAGTGATATCGGCCGATAGGAACCACACTTATCCCGGGGCTTACCGTCTTTGTGTATTACCACAATCGTCGCCAGTCGTTGATCGAGCGGAAGAAACCCATTCACCCGCGCCTCCACGAACATGGCGCGCAGGTGAGGAGCAAACTTATCCGGACGAAGCTTATACAACTCAATCGGCAAACCATTTGGGCCCGAGGCCTTACCCGATCGCAACGCACGGATAGCACACGCTACTTCGTCAACAGTTATATCTCCATCGAGGTCATCCCTATCTATGGCAGAAAGGCAGGGCAGAGCAATATCACGCAGAAGGTCGCACGAGTCCTCAGTCGGCCTATCCGAAACCGAGGTGTATACCGTACGAAAATAGTCCGAGAAATACTGGACTATACCGTCGGGGTCAGCGACAACCAACCTCCCCCCCCCCCCCCCATCCAGCGACAACTCCGGCACCACTCGATTAACGCGCTCTTTTTTATCCAACCACGCCAGCAGTTTCCCGGCCTTATCACCAACGTCGTACAATCGACCCTGCTGCTCCCTACTGAGGGTCTTGGCAGCGTTCGTCACCAGATCCCTGTATTCCAATTGCTTCAAGCTCAAATTATGCAGTGTGGCCGCTGCAACCTCCTCCTCCAAGGCCACGTCTAAAGCCGCAATCTCGTCCTCAACTTGTGTCACCTCGGCGTCTCTCCGCCGCTTGGCGGCCACTACCAAGGAAAGGGCCTCCCCTCTCAATACGGTCTTAAACGCTTCCCACAAGGACACCGCAGATTCAACTGAATCCTGATTATCCTGAAAATAGTGATCAACTGCCTTCAGCAACGCACTGCGCAGCTTGGGGTCACGAAAGTACCAGGGGTTAATGGGAGCCACCCTGCCCCCCACTACCCGGCCAATATCCAGACGGGCCCACACTGGCGAGTGATCGGATATACCCCGTGCCATGTGCCTAGCCTCAGATACCAATGAGGCGTGCGCAGCCAGAGTGAGCAAGTAATCAATCCGAGAGAGACTACCGTGGGCCCCGGAGTGAAAGGTATATTGTCTCTGAGTGGGGTGCCGTCGCCTCCAACAGTCTACCAGGCCAAAGGTATCTATAAAGTCGGGAAGCCACTTCTGGGCCCCCCCGGTGTCCCTGGGCGGGTACCTATCGAACAATCCAGATCCAACCGCATTGAAGTCTCCTCCCACCACCAGCATCCCCTCAGGGAGTTCCAACAAGGCCTTGCCCAGTTCAGCAAACGTGGAGGCCTGCAGGGCAGGAGGGACATAAACAGAAACCAATACCAACGTTCTGCCCTCCCACCTCCCCGCCACAGCCACAAAGCGCCCCCTATCATCAGCAATGGTGGAGTCAACCTCGAATGGTAGGGAAGCTCTAACAAGTATGCCCGCACCCCTGGAGCCCGAGGAGAACCCCGAGTGAGCAATGAATGTATAACCCTTTCTATTAAGTGCATAACACGTATTCCCTATAATGTGGGTTTCCTGCAAGAGGACCACATCTGGCGAGGTCCGTTTCAAGAATTGTAGGACTATCCCCCGTTTAATGCGATCCCCTAAGCCATTAACATTCCAGCTAATTATATTTAAGCCCCTACCCCCCATCCCCAAACACAAAGAGACCTCCACCCCCCCCCCGGAGAACCACAACCGGACAATACTGACAACAATTACTACGCCTTGCAAGAAAAAAAACCCCAACAACAACCCCAACATCCCAAATCCCCCCCAACTTGCAGTGTGCCTGTCGCCCTATCAAAAACAAATCTACAAAAAGTACCCCAAGGGAGGAAAGAGCTCCCATCTTCCTCCCGCCGCCCTCCCATTACTGCAGTAGGGTGTTAGTCACTGTCTGGGGCTGAGTCAAAACAGACCAACACCGGAGGTATCACTCCTGTCCATCCCGGTCGCCTTCCGCTCCAACCACACGGTCCCCGCCGGGCTGTCGCCGAGGGAGCGCATCCAACCAGTCCCCTGCCATGTCCGGCGATTCGAAGAAGAGAGTCCGATCCTCATACACCACACGTAACCTGGCAGGGAAAAGCATGGCATATTTCAGGTCCATCTCCCTAAGCCGCCTCTTCACCCCCAGGAAACTCTGCCTTTGCTTCTGCACCATCTGGGTGAAGTCAGGATAAAAGCTCACAGAGGCATTCTGAAAAGGCACCGGGCCTGTCACCCTCGATGCTTGCAGGATAGCGCCTCGATCTCGAAAATGAAAGATCCGGGCGACAATCGGTCGCGGGGGGGCTCCAACCTTAGGCCTTCCGCCAGGCACTCGGTGAGCCCGCTCAACCGCAAAAAACTTGCCGAGGCCCTTAGGCGCAAGATGGTTCACCACCAAGTCCTCGACGAGTAAATCCACGGAGAGCTCCTCCGAAGTTTCCGGGACCCCAATAAGGCGCACATTGTTGCGCCGGGCCCGACCTTCAAAGTCTTCGAGCCGGCGGGCGGAGAGGTCATTCGCGGTCCGTAACTTACGAACCTCGACCTGGAGTTCCGAGACATCATCCGCGAGGCCAGTGGTCTTGAGATCCAGGGACTTGACCCGCTCATTGGTTTTACCCAGGTCCGCGCGAATCAAGTTGACATCGACCAAAATCGTGTCCACCTTGTGCGCCAGGGTCTCGAACTGGCGCCCAATCGATGATTGCATCCCCTCAATCGCCCCCATGATATCCTGCAATGATAACTCCGAGGCTGGGGATGGATCGGCCTTCTGTACTTCCAGCGACTGTCCCGATCCACCAGGTGACCCCTTCTGCTGGGCATAGCGATCCATATTGTTGGATTGGGTATAGCCTCCCCGCCTGGTAGCCTTAGACTTCGGCTTGTCTACCTCCGATTTGGCCGACATCTCGAACAGCAGGGCGATCAGTTACAAAAGACGTCCTTCGCTCAGCCAGAGGAATCAGAGTCAACCAGAACTTCAACAGCCAGCCAGGGTCGGGTGCAGGTCTTCCAGATATCAGGGGATCGGCATGAAGCACTCCCGGGCCAGAGCGAGCAAAGGGCGAGAAAGTGAAAGTGCAACGGCACCCGTCCGCCAGTTCACACCTTCCAAGGCCGCTGTTGTTCAATTAGTGGCAGGGCATCCTGCCAGCGCGAGCCCCTGGCATCCTTCGGAGGTAGGCCGCAATCTTCCGCAATGCACAACTTCGGTTCCCGGTGGGCGATCTTAGCCCGGACAACGTCAATCGCTCCAGCTGTGACTCATCTGCAGGATTCCGTGCATGAAAAACAGGATTTAGGACAGGATAATTGCAGGAGGGCGCGAGGGTCGCGGGAGCTCAAGGCTCACGCGGCCATCTTGGTCAAGCGCTAGGCTCCTCCTCGATTCTGCCAATGTTAATCAGTTGGCCGAGATCCCGGTACGCAGCGCGAGCGCTTGGTCGTGGGTGCTTCAATTATTAGAAATAAATCCTTTCAACTTATCTCAGAATTTTCTCGTCTTCATTTTACTTCATTTGGCGATGACCGGATCCACATTGCCAGCACCCACCAACCAACTCCTCACTTATTTTCAGCGCCTTCATTGCCATTTTCTGCTTCACCGCGTACAGACAATGCGCACGACCGCGCCTTCACCTTAGATTTTTCTGGACCTTATGATGTCTTACCCCATAACCTCAAGTTTCTCATCCTGATGGTTGACTACCATTCTAAATGGATTTATCATATGTTCTGTGATTCAGCCAGCACCTCTAATGCTTTCACATTTTTGAAAAATGTTTTTGCTGTGGAAGGTTCGCCATCTATTATTGTAACTGACAATGGAACCCATTTTGTCTCGAACAAGATGTGTACATCTTTAGCTGAAAACTATGTCACTCATTTTAAAGTTGCAGTGTATTCCCCAGCGTCCAATGGTTTGGTTGAAAGGGTGAACAGATTCATTAAGGATGCCATTCAAGCAGCTCTTTCGTCTAGTCAAGATGTTCAAGATTGTGTTGAGGCAAAATTATGGTCTTATAATATTTCTCCTCACTGCACCACAGGAGTTCCTCCTTTTACCCTTTTGAGGGGTAGAAATGCCCACACCGATTTGTGTCTCAATTGGTTGCAAAACAAACATGATAAGGGTGGCCCTCGTAACAGAAGTCTTGAGTCTAGTGTGTTGCATTAGCAGAATCTTATGAAGTCCTTCCATGATTCAGGTAAATATTTTAATAATATGGAATTGAAAGTCTTTGATTGGCTTCTTATCAAAAATCCCCCAAAAGTTCCCAAGGATTTGTCTAAATGTTCTGCCCCTGTTCAGGTCACCGGTGTAAGTAAAGGTTCAGCACTCCTTGGTAGTAAGGGGTGGTGGAATAAAAGATTGCAAGTGCATCTTTCTGGATCACAGGTCAAGTCTTTACTGAAGTTGTCTAAACAAGAGGTTGAACATTGTGGCTGGACTAGTTGGTTGCATGATCCTACTTCTGTTGTTTCACCAACTGTACGAGAACCTGATACTGGGAGAGTTTTTCCCTCTCAATGTTCACCCTCACACGTCAATCTACAAGAAAGTCTTGTCTCTAAGACTGTTTCGACTTCTGCCGGTTTTCCCATGCGATCTGCTGATTTGGGTTCTCGCAATAGAAGATTGCCCTCCAGGTTCAATGATTATGTTTTGTCATGAATTTGTAACCAGGACTTTTCGATACTCCTTTTCCATTCAATTTCAAGTTATGCTTACCATTGTTTTTGACAAATGTTTTTTTTCTGCTTCATAGTTCTATTTTCCTTTTGTTCTTTGGGGGGGGAGAAGTTGTAGTGTGTAGCGTTGCTTACTTTGCTTGGAGGCATCATTGCGCTGCAGCCAGCGCGAGGGTGTCTCACTCTCTATGAATTGTTTGAATATGGTTCCACGATCGGGCTCTGCTCTATACCTGCCAGGATTCTGTCAACGTTAATCAGTTGGCCGAGATCCTGGCACGCAGCGGGAGCGCTCGGTCGTGGGTGCTTCAATTATAGGAAATAAATCCTTTTCACTTATCTCAGAGTTTTCCCGCCTTCATTTTACTTCAGCCCAACTCTGTTTTCCCGGGGCCCGACCTACTATGGATCCTGAGCAACTGGGCCAATTACCCCTTCTGCACTTGACCCTGAGCAGTAGCTTTGGATGAGCAGTCAAAGCAGTCAAAGGCTCCTTCAGGAGGGCGGCGGGGTAGGGATGTGTAGGGAGAGATTAGTGAACACAAGTCGTAACTCAAAGTGCACTCAGTAATGTCAATAAATCAATCTCCAGTCAAATAATTGTTTTTACCATAGAAAGAAGTGTTTTATTTCTAACTCTGTTCATTCAAAGAAGTGTACGATATTCGGAAACAATAACACAATCCACTTGAGGCCGGGGCTCTAGTCGTTATCTAGCAAACCCCTTTCTCACACTCTCCCTTGCAGTGTGTACAGGATAATTCTGCTTTCACTGATGGCCGCATCCAGGGAATGCTCACTAGTAGGCCTTACTCAAGAGTCCTCTTTGACTCTCAGGAAATCGTCAAAAGTATCTACAGTGCCACATCACCTTCAGCAGCTAATCACCCGGGGCACAAATCAAGTCTTACCCGCTCCAGCGGCACAGAAGCGTTCAGCACTTCAGCGGGTGCCCGTCTGTTGGCACTTGCAATGCTCTGAACCTGCTCTGCATATCCGGGCAGCTTGTGGTACACGCAGCAGCAGTCGCAGGCTCTCTCCCAAGCAGTGCTGCCTGTCTCGACAGCGATTGGAGGTGCTCCAGGCTTCTGTTGGTGCAATAAGTTCAGCCAGTCCCCACACAGGGGGGAAGGAGTTGATCTTGTACTCCCAAATTGGATGTCAGCGGCGGAATGAAGTCCACTCGGCGTCCTCCTTCATCCACAGGGTCAGTGAGGGGGCAGGTCTTGGTGCTCAGTTTCGACCCGCAGGTCGCAGCTTTAGTTTTCCCTGGTGATGGGGCGAACTTGACAATACTTTGTACCATGTCGCTCCTGGCACATGGGGTTGCTGCAGTAACTCTCCTGTGCCGTAACCTATACCATATAAACACGAAACAACAATAGGTGGCTGCGACATTTTAACAATTTTACTTCTTTGTGAAGATCATTTTTACTCAATAAACATGACCTCTGGATATTTTTTTACAAATGCTCATATCACTTTTTAATCTTAAATATCTTTTCAAGCAAGAGAGAAATATCAACTTTCTATTATGAAATGTACAACGTTTACAAAAATCTTTGTGTTCATTGTGACATACAAATCTTAAAGCATAAACAAATAAAAAAACATGTAAAATTCAATATTCAACCAGTCCTACATTTGGGGAGCCAGAGCGATAGATTAACAACAGGGGCTCTTGGTGTACAGTATGGGGGTCCAAGATATCTAATATGGACTTGATGGGATTGTTTTTCTTTTACACTGAAAATTAATTTTTAGTCCTCTGTATTGATCTTCGTTGTGCAAGGATACCCCATTAGTCGTGGTCTATGCGTTTCAAACCCTAATTCCTTTACGTGTTCTCCTCAGGACATGGTCTGGGTAATTTCTGAAATAGGACACAATTGTGTATTACTTGAAGAGCGGGGAAAAGATTTTTGTGTTGGAAATGTCACTGTTTCTTTAGTTTAGGAAGAGTAAAAATCTTTCCGCCTCAAGGAAGAACCCAAATTTCTTGTTAGCGTGGCTTGGTTCATTAAAGGTTCATTTGTAGAAACAGCAAAGAGTAGAACGATCCTCTTTGTGACCTTTTTATGACTTGTATCATTCTTTCATAAATAAAGATGAATAATAGCCGGCAGCGTCAAAGCACTAAATTCCTCATTTGTCCCTGCACAGAACTCAATGCATGGCGCAGCCCACAGTGTCCCTCTCCTGGCTTACAGGGGTCACCGATTCACTCTTGCACACGGGCAAATTAAGCCTTGCAGTTACCATCTGGGATGGGTCAAGCCAAATATCCCCTTCCCATGCAAGATTACAAGCTCACCCTCTCAAGGGACCTACAAAAGGAAAACAGCCTTAACAACCGAGCTGACTCATGCCTGCCTTTCCACACAAGCAGAACAACGCTTGCCTAAACCACGCATCTGCCTTAACCACGCATATGTGTGGTTAAGGCATTCAGCGGTCTAGATGGGCGGGGAGAGGAACACATGGAGTATCTCCTGGCAGAAACCTGGACTTTGACAGACGTGATTAAAAGCCATGGGTGGTGTTAAGTCTAGCTGGGTGGCTGGATGGCGGTGGTGGAGCCTTTGGTTACTTGGGTGGCTGTTGGAGGTGTGCTGAATGCTGTGCGCTCCTCTTGTGTTACATGCGCAGAGCATGGCTGGTATGTGCCCTAATGTTGGAGAGGCACAAGTCGCACCGTACTAGTGCCGGCCGCCTCCACGCCTAGCAGCTGTTGTGTCGCGGCTCTAGAGCCTTACCACCTTGCTTGCTTATGCCGGACCCTTGCTCTGGACATGTATTGCCGGACGGTGGACCTGAGCATGGGGCACTGGGGCGTATGGCAACTGACGGGGATAGGGATAAACCGCCAACTGCAACTGGATCCTATTCATCCCCGAGGAACGTTGGCCTGGCGGAGCCCCGGTGAAACTGCGGACGAACAGCTGGTGGGGCCACTGCGTCAGTGTGTGCTGCGATGTTATTGAAGTGGTCCTGAGGGACCTATGCTGGGGGTGAGAAATTACGGGAGAGACAGAGGGCCATCGAAGAGAGGTGGGGGCGGGGCCCCATCTGGCCTTCAGATCGGTGAGTCACCGGAGAGGGATCCGCCAGGCTGGGCAATAAGGGATAGCTGCAAGCCCGAGGAGATGTGGGCGGACCTGCACAGATGACATTGCGACCCAGTGGCTTGTCAGGGGCCCCTGAGGGTTTTGTGGGGGGCCCGCCCTGGGCACAGCAGTGATCCTGGAACCTGGAGGATTCCCACTGAGTCGTAGGAAAGCCACGTTAGCAGGGGACGGACCCGGGTCATGAATAATCACCACACAAAGCCTACCATATCGTTCTCATTTGGCCGCCTTCCCAGTTATGGGTAGAGCTGGAGAACTCTGATTGTCTACATGAGCAGTGGAACTGACCTGGAGCGCCTTGTACTTCGGTGCCCCCAGGGGCTTGACCACGGGTGGCTGGATTGAGGGCAGACTGGGTGGTGGTGCACCAATGGCCTTGGCCCCCGCCATGGGGCGGGGCGTTAAATGGACCCAGCAGCGCCCTAGCCTTCTTTTGAACATGCCATTGGAATTGTTGGCTGAAACACAGGATGCCCTGGACCTCTGTGACATGGGTAAGGATAAGGCACAGTGTCCCCTCCGCCAACACAATAACTCAATATACCACGATGCAACACCCCCAACAGTGGATAACTAGACAAAAGGGTACCAGCGAAGAGGGGGAAGATAGAGGTGTGGAACCCTCCAGCGTGGACCTGCTGGCAGCCATATAGGGCTCCAGAACGGCCCTGGAACACCAAATAGAAATAGTCTAGGTGGACGTGAATCTACTGAGGGCGGACCTGAGAAAAGTAGTGGACAAGGTGTCCAGAGCGGATGGAGACATTGTTGAGCTAAGAGGAGAGGTGGTTTTTATGAACAGCAGGTGGCTTAAATGGCCACGACCATAAGGGCTCTGGAGCGTCGGGTCAAAGATGCGGAGGGTTGGGCCCTGCGCAGCAATATCCACGTCCTGGGGTTCCCGTAACAAGTTGAGGGGAGCTCGTCGGAACAGTGGATCCGTACTCAACTGTGCCCATGGTACCTGTCGGGGAGATGCTCTCCTTCCCCATGAACCGCGTAGCCAGAGGTGACAATGGGGCTCTCATGTCCAAGTGGGGGGGTGCAACGAAATGGACAGACCACAGGGGGGGCCTAGCGAGATGCCGCTGGAGTAACAGAGGGTCACCTTTCGAGAGGAAGGCACCATGCACCTTGGGACTTTAGAAACGCAGGCTTCAGACTCACATTCTACCTCGTCCATACTGGAGCCTGGAGATGTGCCAGTGACCCTGAGCCCAACAGAAGATGTTGTTCTTGACTCCCTGCCAGCTCCAGCACCGGAAACGGAAGACGACTGAGAGTGGTGCCCAAGACTATACCTGATTGTTACTTCTTTATTGTTATGAAAGTGCAGTGACCATGTGCACTTGTGCTGTAGACCCTGGTTTCAGTGCGTGTGGTAACGCTGCAGAACTGTTTGATGGTCGAACGGTGGTGTGGCTGGGCGGGAGACTTAGGAGGGATGGTGGATGAGAGGAGCAACTGTTGCCTGCATTGTGTACACACTGGAGATTGATACATTGTTGCCCCTCCGTGGGCTATGGCTGATCACAATGATGGTTTGATCCTGGTCAGGACTCTAGTTCTCCCTGGGGAATTAACCAGTCCCTGTTGGACTGATGGGTAGGCTGTGCACATCCTGACACGAGCAGGGGGAGGGCACTAACGATTGCACAGTTGCACGTTATTTGTCCATGGGTGCGGGGGGGGGGAGCTGTTAATGTATTGCTGGTTTATTAGATGCAGCTTTTTGCAGCAGCAGCACACAGTGGCTAAGGGTCGGCAACAGGGGATTTATTTGAAACACGCAGTACATGGGGATGGCAACTGAATTTAAACTACTGACCTGGAATGTCCGGGGCCTAGGCACTTTTACCAGGAGGCATAGAGTGCTTACCTTCTTGAAAAGACATCACTTATCTATAGCATGCTTACAGGAGACATCTAGACAGGGTGGCCAAGAAATGACATGGTCAGATGTACCATTCTTCCTATTTGACTTATGCTAGGGGTGTGTTGATATGGGTGGCTCCCGGGATAACTTTCACATTGACATATATGGAGGCGGACGTGAACACATATATGGAGGCGGACGTGAACAGTCGCTATGTGCTGATTAGGGGAACACTAGACGGTTGTGACTACTCCATTTTAAGCTCCTACGCCCCGTATGCCAATAATCCAGCGTTTTATCAGGTCATGGAAGACTTAATAATACAGGAGTTGGACGTACCCATTCGGTAGATGGGGGTCTTTAACTACATATTGGACTGTCCAGAGGAGAAGACGTTGTAGTGACACACTTAGATCGTTTAACTCAGTATTGAAGTGGGGAGGTCCTGTCCAGGTACCGAGGACATGGAGAATGTCTGCTAAAATCCTAGAGGACCCGGTAGGCAGGGAGGCACTGTCTCATGGACTGACGGAATATATGGCATTTAAATGGGAGGGGATGGCTAGTAGGGTCACGGAGTGGGAAGCACTGAATGTGGTGTTGAGGGATGTATGTATGTGACTAATGTGTGGGGTCTGCCGACAGCTCCAGCGGGAGCTCAAAGAGCAGGAGGACGCCCTGGGGGCAGCCCAAGCAGAGGAACAGGTGCATTGGACTGCTGATGACAGAGAACTGTCTGCCCAGACTCATCGGCGACATATGGGATAGGCTAGATAAATGCACACTCCGTCAGTACAGAGAACATTACACAGGAATAGGGACTAGTCTGGGCACCTTTTGACCTGGATCTTGCGGAGGGAACAAGCCCTATCGCTGACTACGTGTCTGCTCACGCCGGAAGCTACAATAGTGTACACCAGAGCAGCCATTCTTGAGGTATTTCAGCGACACTTAAGGAAAGTGCACAAGGCGGACCCTGCTCTCCAAGCAGACCGCTATATACCACTTTTGGAGGGATTACCCCTGGCGCACCTACCCCCGTTGTGTGTGGAGGCAGTGTATGCCCAGTTGTCATTGGAGTAGGTGGGCGCAGCGCAACAGGCGCTCCCTAGGGCGAATGCTCCGGGGAGGGCAGACAGATTCCCGCCAGAGTTCTATCAGGCATTCTCGGCTACGGTGGGGCAGTCCCTACTACAAGAGTACGGGGAGGCACTTGTATGTACGTATGTATGTGTTATATGTATAGCGCATGCCTTCCCAAAAGGTAGCCGAGAGCTGTACAGTGTCAAAGGCTAGGATGCAGTCATTTAGTGATTGGAAAAATAGTTGATTCTTGATAGCAAAAGTGTATTTCATCACGATGTGGTGTTCTTTAAAGAGATGCATATGCAACTCGTTCCTAAAGTGGAACAGGGATGGGCTAGTGTTAATGGATATAGGGATGTTGTCTAAGATCCTTGGTGTATAGCCAAGTGCCTCTTTACTCTATAGCTTAATATCCTAGTCAGTAAAAGTGAGTCAGTGAAAGTGTGTTAGGGAATAAAAAAAGCTGCATGTCAACCCTTGAGTCAAAGTGTGATTTGCCACTGGTGGTTAGTAGTTGATTTTTGTGCGCCATGGAATTTTTCCACCCCTGTGAGTATCACCCCACCCCCAGTTTGTGATGTGCCCACTTTGCTCTCATGAGACTGCACAATATTTTTTTACAATCCATGGCTTGCGCAAGTCTGACAAGTCACATTAAGAAATTCTCAATTCTCTCATTTTTAGTTGTTTTCAGAATTATTGAACAGATGTACACCAGACCAGAAAAGTATTTACATTTTGGCCAAGCAATACCATCTGGTTCAAGTTTGGCTTCAAATTGTTTAGAGGTTTTTGGTGTGTCAGTGAGGAAATATGCTTATGGGATTTTAAATGTGAATTACAGGTTTGGGAATGTCTTTACTAGACTCGTGAAACCTATCAAACCCATGTGCTTCCGCATCTTTGAAAGGTTTGAGGATGACTTCTCAAATGGATCCAAAAGATATTAGAGGTCAAAAAGGTTGTTCTTATCAACTAACGATTGCAAACAGAACTACCATGGGCTCTATGTTTTTAAAGTATTTTTGTACCCAAGATAAATTTATGGATGCAAACATTTTGATTGCCTGGCAAAAATTCCTGATTCTGGTTAATGAGAAATGACAGACTTTTCAGTACATGCATTGACGAGTGCTGCACTTTTGCTAGTATGGTGGACTTTTCACAATTGTAAAAGTAGTAGTAGAAGTGTATTAGGCAGTGGGCCTTCTGGGTTTAGTCGACCTGTAAAGGTTCTTCAATGCCCACAGAAACTTAAGCTTGTGGGTAATCTCCAACAATTTGCAAGTAGTTTCCAAACATGGAAAAATATACAAATTTACTTCTTTAAGTTTGCTTCCACAATATGAATGGTAAATAATTGCCACCAAAATTAAGAGGGGATCTAGAGAAAATGGTATGTGCAGAGGGGAAAATACTTTCTTTGTGGAGAAATAAAAATGTTACATGTGCAAGTAGTCACTCGTCTTACATTTCCTATGAGGATTTGAAAACTTGTACACATTCTGCATGTATACATTTTACTCCTGAGACTTTTTGAGAATTTCGAAATAGATATATTCTTCAAATGTAGGAGCAGTCCGTTAGGTGCAAAGTTTGGCACAGATCTGTTATTCCGATTCTGTAATCCCCTAACCACCTTTAATGATTTTACTGCTGGACAATTCTATCCTGATTCCAGTAACGTTATCCAGCCCCACGGATGCACTAGAGGCTGGTGAAAGCATTCCAGTAGTAAATGTACCTGCCTGGCCATGCGAATATACTAATTGGGAAGTAACAGTAACACAGACTGTACCAAGTCTGAGTATTCTGTGTGACCAACTGTAATAGTACTTTGACCATTCTTAATGCTAAACCCTGTTGACGTGTATCTACTACTTTGTCAAGTGAATCTTTTCTTCACACATTTGGTTACATTAATTTAAGTGACTTATTTATGTAACTTGTAATAATACATAGTTCTTTTTTTTTTCTTTCAGTGAATGGAAGCATAGCAAAAGCAAAATTACATGTGTAATGAATTCACAAATTTGAGAGCAGTGATCGCATGGAATCAGCCTAATTCAATAAGGGTTCAAGGTTGTTTCTTAGATTAGTTTACTGAAACAGACAAAATGTTTGCTTGAACCACCAAATAATGTCTGCAGCATTTTCTCCACTGTTGATCGCAGCAGCACAACGTCATCTGGGGACAGGGAAGAAGAAGAAGAATTTCCCTCCATCCATCGCCTTGAACCTTGCCACTGAAATACTAGCTGTAGATTGTGGGTTGAAACCTGCCTTCCTGTATGATTACAGCACAGCTGGGATTGTGCCACTCTGCAACTTCCTTCAGGAACTTCAACTCATTGGTTGGATCAAGCACCACATACATCTCCTTGACATAGTAGATCACATAATTGTGGTGAATGTGGAGAATGCAGTGTTGAATCTGGAATCTGCTCTGCACAGAAATGCTGTTGCCTTTGTTGATGCTTCGACAGGCCAGACAAGTCCGACGGTCTGTGAACCATGCCCTTCCGAGGAGATCAAGGGACACGTTTTTGAACTGTTGAGTCATCTCACCCTATTTAGAAATGGTGAACCTGGAACTGTGTCTATGGGGGCAGTAAACTGCCAAGAATGGAATTTGTGCAGCATATTTGGCGTTCTTTTGGGGTATCCTGCTTCCTACTGGTTTGATACAAGGAAAGGGTTTGAAAATTGCTTAGCCCTCACGCCTCTTCGGGTCTTCAGTGCAGATGGATCATGTTTAAAGATGAGCGATAGCATGCGATTTCAGCTTTACTCCTTTAGCGTTCCAGAGGGATTGCACCACTGCTTGAGGGAGTATCTAGACTCTTGGAATGAAAACCTGAAGAATGCTTTTTCTAAACAGAATTGTTTTACTAATTTAAGTGTGACCAGTCGTTTGACAGTCTTGACAGCTGTAGCTTTGTAAATCACATCCATGTTTTAAAAATTAGTGGTGTAAGCCTTCACCACAAATCTGCATACGCCTCTGGCACTGTATCTCGCCATTGCTGGGAATTGTTGTTGGACTATACCAATACCATCCTACTTCGGAAGAATAATTGATACGGGGAATGTATTTCACATTTCTCTCCATTCATGCTTTATTTTTTTTCTCTATCTTTGGGTAGGAGATCTATGTCTTAATGTGAGCACTTAACTACATTTTGTAATCCAGGGAAAATCACAGTTACAGGAGACCAAAATCCCAGTTTTATTCCTCTCGTGCACACATCTTGTAGACACCCCAGCTTTTAAGGAGATTCCTTCCTGATGTTGTGGCTTTTAGTAACTGAACAGCATTTGAGAAAAGTTACACGATTTAGAGTTTTCTTTTGTAATTATGAATATTCAAAGGGCTAATTTGATAATCATCTCAATTTTAGCTTACTTTTCAATTTCAGTTGTTTTCGTTACAGAGTGTGTTGTATATTTAATACCTCGGTGCGATATGCCTGTTGCACTTCTCAGGTGTCTTTCAAATGTGTTAATTCCCCAAACTGTGAATAGATAAAAAGTAAACTACAATGCAGCCGTGTGTGTTCAGCAGAACCAAGACTATTGCGAAAGTGTCTAGTGCCAGGACCCTGTGCCGTTTCACCAAGAAGTGATATATTTCTGAACAAGCACAAATCAAGGACACGTACATGGTACAGATGTGCTATTCGGATAGCTTATTACAGACCAGGGAAAATAACGCCAGAGGCTAAATCCCCACAGATGTTCGTTGTCCTTTCCATACACTGCTTGCTGTTAAGCTGGTCTGTTCTCTTTTTTCGTTCTATAAATCTGAATTTGCTTCTAAAATGTTTTCAGGTATTCATATTCAAGTGTGCCTTTCTAATATATCTTTATACTTAAACATCTCTTTCTAGTGTCAAGCATTAGGTCTTTGCAATTAGGTTAATATTTTTGGTGTATTGAGTAATGGCCAGTATTTTTCTTTACACAGGAATGTATCCAAAAGCATCTGCAGACTAATGTATAGAATATTTTACCCAGTTAAGATTTTTATGAACTCGCGCAGCATGTCTACAAGGCGAATCTTCAGCATCTATTAGATCTCAAAGGGTCTTTTCAGTTGGTCAGTTGCTGAACACATACCTTATAAGCAAATGGTAGTGCACACCCACCCTCGTCTTATGTGGAGATCAGCAAGAATGCAAGGAGATTTAAAGGCAGGCAGAACTGCTCCTCTTTTTTCTCTCCAGGCATATGGTTTCACCTTCGAGGTCTACAAAACCCGTACTTGACTCATAAACAAGCTAATCGAGCTCTTGCGATTGGCTAAAGAAAGAATGAGTAGTGGTGACATCAATACTTCACCAGGTTCGAGTCTCACTGATGCAGACTATAGATGAACTTGCCTTGCCAAAAGTGAGGGAAGTCAAAATAGATCTAGGACAAGAACTGAAACAAGAGATCGGTAACCTAGAGAAGGAGGTTGTGTGTGGGGGGGGCCAGAATACTATTATACATTGGTCTCCTGAAAGTCTACAAGGGTAGCTACTGTATATTACGTGGATCACATTTTTTTTTTGTTGAACTATGTTATCAAAAAGGCTCATGCTAAAAAGAGTCTAACTGTCCAGTTAAATGTGCCAAGGCAACAGGTTTCCAACAGCATTTTTTCCCGCCAAGCAAATATTTTGAGAAAGAGGGACAGCCCAAAGCAATAGTATGTAAGCTACTAACATGTCCCTAGTTGCAATTAGGGTTGCTAAAATTTTTTTTTAACATACTGTACGTGTAGGCTTCAGCCAGGTGGAAAAAGGTTCATGTGAGAGACTCACAATTGTAGTAGTCTCTGTATGCAGCCAAATAAAGTGTCATTCTATCATGCGGCAGCGCCTACCTCTCTATCCTGTCCTGTCACATTACTACTAAGCTCTATCCATTTAGATAATAAAAACCGACAACTTCAGGGTCCCCCATCATATGCTCCTGCTTAAAATCACACTTGGCAACTCTGTACCGGAAGAGCAGCAGAACAGTCAAGTTTTATTATATGACATTCTCCCAAATGAAAAAGTCAAACTCCCCAAGATGGTATAATGAGGTGAAGGTTGTAAACTTGGTGCTATACCACCTTTTCAAATGGTTGTTGCTTCATATGTAACCGCTACAGCCCAGTACAGTCGGGAGCTATGGTCTGTTTGCAAAACTGTGGACTTTGAATCTGCGCACCTAGGTTCAAACCCAGGATTGGCTCTTGATGAAGAAGAGAACCAAACTGTGTACCTGTATCAAGTGCTCCAATGTTCTACAATACAAGCGTGTTACACACAGCGTGGGTATGTGCAATAACGTGGTAGACGAGCAATGCAACTGGAATAAAGAAAAACGAGTAAACACCTATCTAGCATTTGTGCATTGCCAGCACCAGTCTTGAAGCCTTAATTACTGGAAGGACGAGAGAAAAATCCTACTTGCAGGCACGGTGTCCTCTGAAGTTGAAGCTGCATAGTCCAGCGGATATTACCACAACTGAACATTATATCTGTATGGCAAGCGGGATTGCAAACGTTCGATTTCTAATGGAGTCGACTGTCCCAGCTAGACTGTTGGCAAGTAATGATGCAGTTTATTGAAGACATTAACATTATGGATCATCTATCTACAAGTTGGTGTCTACAGCTACAGTTGTACTGAAGATATGAAGCTTAGGTCGTGTTTAACTCTGGGCAGCGGTTGACTAAGGCAGTTCAGGCATTTTGCTGCTGCTGAATTTATAAAACAAATCAATGATCCCTTCATGCGCATCAACCCTATTGATCAAGGCAAAGGGACAGAGCAAGCAATGTTTATCTGAAGGGAACCAAGCCAATCCTCAATGTACAAGGTACAGCATGAATCGGCAACCGCGGAGAAAAAAAGCCTGGACTCAGAGCAGTTGGTGTCTGTTAATTTAAGACTATTGGAATAGGCAGCTAAGTTCCACTTTATTGAGAAAATGCAGAAACAGTCACTGTCCTGTGGAAACTATGAGTTCATAGGTGGCGGTGTAAAAAAAACGAAGAGACTTCAACCAAGCGTTTCCCACGTAAAGAGTGTGCAAGAGTGGTTGTAGCGAGGCAATGTTGAAACCACCACTATCCCGCCGAGTGTCGCTTGCTCTTCGTTCTCATTTCCTTGAAAGCCTGAAGCAGAGACACGGAGCACAGTGCGATACTATCTTGTTCTTGTCTCCAATAAAGAAAATATTGCTTAGTAACTGTGTACTAGAACTGTAATTTGTCAAAGGCTTTCCACAGAATCCACCATGTTTTTGCATGTTAATGTATAGGTTACAGACAATCGGGCAAGCAATATAAGATTAAATGGGTTAGTTTGCTTTTTCCAGTATGGTGAATATAAAACAAGAAAAGAAAGAAATTAAAAGCATAATTTCAACATTTGTAGGAAGCTTTATTAAATAGTTTCCTAAAATTGCAAGCAGGCAAAATACTCCATAAAACATTATTTAAAAAAATATTTTACAAATACGAAACTCCTGAGAAAGATTTTACCACTTTATGTCTAACGTCAGTCTAAAATCTGTAAAATGCATACTCCAGCTTATCGTATAAAACCGTGCTGTAGAACAATGATGCAGAATAGTGCTGTCGCTGTTGCTAGGAAGATCATCAGACATGGAAACCAGCAACTGCTGCAGCACCCCTAAAAAGAGAAAGGAATCCGGCTGTGAATGTCACATAAAGTAATGTGCAGAAAGGAGACAGACCGAATGGAAAAAGCCCCACACACTCTTTGAATTTCTTTGTGTAACAACAAAACCTGCTCTTTGGAATAGCATCATTTAACCAAATCTTAAGTGACATGGGAGGCGTAAGAATGCACTACCTAAAAGCAGCTCCCAAAACGGTGACTTTTTCGTTACTATGTTCAAATATCTAAGTCATTACTCCTTTATATTAAGGTTCGGAAGTACGACTTATTTTATATTGAACTAAACAAATGGATCGCTGATTAGTTTGCAATATTTCTGTCTATTATTTCTAGAAAAAGGTGCTTTTATGATCCTGGTGATCGAAATCAAGTTTTACAAACAAACAAATATTTCAAACATTCGATTTTACCTTCTGCACATGACAGGGACTTTATCAAAAGGGTCTCTATTTATGTGTAGCATACTGTGGGCATCTGTTACCTTTGGCCTCTTAGCCTGAAATGTTTTGATCTGGTTTCTGCATTCACGAAGCTTTGTCTGGCAGAAGAGGTAATCCTGACTCAGGCGGTCCAATTCCGATTGAAGGTCAGCACACTGAAATCGGAAAGGAGTCAGAAAAGTTAACTTAATACCAAGACAACACATACACTAAGTGGTTATGACCAACATTAGAGTAATTCCACCCTGGCAGTACTCTGTAAAACAAGAAAAGTAAGCACCATTGACTGCAAATAACATACACGAAGTGCTTACCAATCCAGTATTTTTGTTTTTCATTTTATGTTTTTCTAACATTTTCATACAATATTTCAAACTAGCTATCACTATCATGTACCAGCTGTAAATGTAAAATAACCTTTGTAATAGGATTTTAAAATGTGAAAGTAAGATATTGTACATCCACAAGATACCAGAAGTAGAAAAGATTGGCAGCCGTAAATTAACATGAAAACTGTAGGAACAGTCCATGACAAATTGTTTTTATGGTTGAGTACACGTCCCTATTTTGAACCTAGTACCCAAGTTACAATAATGCACAGTAAGCAATCACAGTCAAAGATTGCGCCACCATTAAGGTGCCTTGAAGAGTGTGATGCTGGCATCAGCACTATCTCTGGCATAGTCTCACTGTCACTGCCAACACCTGATGAAAAGTGTTGAACTACTTTATTTCTCCTAGAGATAAATCCCTTAATGGCCCCCCAAGATTATCACCACTATCCTACGACTTTTTGTACCAGAGATTAATTGCAGCGTACAGCATCACTGAAGATAGAGTGGGCAGCTGTTGCCAGAGACTTCTAGAGACGTGGTGCAGTACTAGATGCAGAATCAATCGCTCTAACAGAACTTGCAAGTTGGCACACGGCCACTTGTAGACACCAGCATCATTTCACAAAAATGCTATTGGTAGTGGAAGAGACATCACACACCATGTGACCTTTACTTTGAGTCACTACACATGCTTACACATACACTCACATTTAAACACTCTCACAAGCACGCATACAACATTAATTAAAAACATTTTTGACTTACCTTAGCTGCCAGATAGGGTCACATTCCAGCTAATTGTACTCCATGTTTATTACACAAATAGTATTATTTACTGTTTGTGTAATAAACAAATTGGTAGAAACCCAGGAAATGGAGCCCAGACTGACAACTATCAGGAAGAGCTACCCCTGTGTTCCAGGCACTGATTTTGCCACCTTTGAGAACAGTGGTCGCAAGGGCCATTCCAGTGGTCGCAACTGCGACCCCTGAAAAACGTCCATAGTTGCAGTCACACCAAACAACAAAATTCGCATTGAGAGGTGCTTTTGTTATATGGGTATTGGGCAGCAGTGGCTCTTCAGTTAAGGGGGAGGAGCATTGCTGGTCAGCTGGAGATGTTAATGATTAATGTCAATAAAGAGTTTGGATCAATAGAGGTGTGCAAACCCTATCTTTACAGATTGCTTATATATCCCACGTGCTGAATTGCGTTTGCGTGTACAGAAAAAATACAGACTGCAGTTCAGACCGCTGTTATAAAGGAAAGACCATTGGCTCGGAGAAATGCATAATTGTGGTTACGCCCATTCCAGCCTTAGCGTCACCAAGGCAAGGGTTCTAACGCAAAAGCCTTACATCCAAGATGGATACAAGAGGCCGCCTCCTTAACAGATACTGATGTTGACTGTCTTTGATCCTACTTTGTAAACACAAGAATTTCTCCAGTATGAACAAATATACCCCGTGCCAGTGATATTTTGCCTCTTGAACAGTATGATTCTATATACGGATGGTTCAGCGCAGCCTGCAGTTGGCACTGAACAACGATACCGCATGTGCAGCAGTACGTGGTGTCATTGAAAATGGAGCATTTCATCCACAGTAAACTTTTACACAGTCCTTAGGCGGACTCTACCGATCAGCAGACTGAATTGAAAGGTTTAATTCTGGCACTAGAGAACACTGGTCGTGAATTCCCCACACTCATAGTGTGTGATTTGTATTACTGTATCCAGTCTTTTAATGAAAACCTATATTATTCGTGCTTGAATGGATTAAAAAATTCCAAAGGAAACACTATCAAGCATAAATTGCTTTGGAGAAAAGTGGCCCATTTTAAAGAATGCTTGCCATGCATGGGCTCATGTAGTTCATACACTGGGTCATCAGCGTGTTGGAATACATGTTGCAGGGAATTCACTGGCTGATGAAGCCGCCAAAGCAGCAGTTCCGATGGCTGTTGTAGCTGCAATTACTCATTCACACAGAGGTGGATGGTGACATCAAGGTTGCTGCTGTCAGTGCTTTATGCAGTTGCACTCCATTAACTAAAACATCTCCAGCAAAATACTATCTATTGAGTGACCAAAACATACCTTTCGCTCTCATTCCCGGAGTGGGGGATCGAGTGATGCCCACCCAGGACCACAGGGCTAGAATTAATCATAACTGCTCATGAGGGATTGGCATTTGTCCAAGCAGGTGTGGTGGCCACAGTTTTAATATTTCAAAAACGCTATTGGTGGCATGGTCTGTGCAAGCAGACAAAACAATATGTTGTCAGTTGTGACATCTGTCAGCAAATTAAAAGTACCACTGCAGCTTGTCCACCTCTTTTAGTTTCAAATAAACCTCTACAATGTGTCTATTTGGGTAATTGTCAACCTCTTAACTCAGATGATGTGTTTCCATTTATTCTATTGGCCGTTGATTCATGTTTCTTCATTTCTATAGGTGTAGCCACAGCGATCGGGTGGAGCTAAAATTATTCTGAAAGATTTGCAGTTCTTGGGGTGGCGGGGAGCATGATGGTTGTGAGCTAAGCGGCGGAAGGAACTTGTTCTTTTTTGTTATAGTGGACTTCCCGCCCCCAACCCTTTTGGCATATACCTTGTACCTTATCAAATGACCTCCGTGCCCTGTGCCAAATTGTCTGTCTGCAGCGGCCCTCTGAAGCAAAGCAGTGTCTAACGCGAGGCGGCTGGTGTGGAGATCCCACGCTGGGATGCTGCCGCCAGGGAGCTGCAGTGGATCAGGGCAGCCCACGCGCAGGCTCACCACGGCAGTGGCAGCACAAGTCAGCAGAAAAGTTAGGAGATCCTTTCACCCGCTGCAGCTGTATTTCTGGAGGCATCCAGCAGCCCTCACCTCACATCCAGGGGAGTAGTTGGTGGACTATCAGGGAGGCTGCAGAAGAAGTCATGTGGGCCCAGCACCCTATGCTTATGGATAAGAGAGGTCAACCCACTGATAAGGCTGGTAAGGTTAGTGGCAAGATCTTAAGGTACACATAGCATACCCGAGCTATAACAACAACAAGGGTAAGTCCTGGGCTTGAATTTCCTCCGGTTTATGTGGCCACTGGTGCTAAGAATATGGTGAAGGGGCAGAAATGCCTGCCTGGAAAGGCAGCGAATGCTGAGACCACAGTTACTAATTTTGGGAAATCTGCAAAGCTGTTGGGGAACAGCCTGTGTGGAAAGGACAGAAAGATTCCAGCCCCCCAGATTAAGGTTACCTCTTCCCTTAAAACCTTTTGTAAAGTCCTGACCCTACTGGCCGCACAACGTGCAGAAGGAGGTGTGGAAGGGGACGCAAGCCATAGGATCCTGAGCATGGATAATGTTTCTGTCGCATCTGTTGCTGGTAGAGGTACTCCTTCAAGCAAAATCATGAATACCGAAGCAGAAAGTGGGCCACGCGAAGGCTTACGCAGCTCAGGTTCCTACGAATAACAATTGTAATGTTCTTGCACTAGCAGACAAACCAAGATCAGTTGTAGAGCATTGTCAGCAGGTGACTGAAACAGCAGGAGGTGCAGTTAGAGGGCAACCTGATGAATCATTGGCCGCCATCCTCTTAGGTTTAAAAGAGGAGATGAAAAACAGATTTAAGATATTGGAGGCCAGTTGGGCAGATATCCAAGCCTCCTGTACTGCGCTAGAACAAAAACTGGAAGAAGTGGCTGCTCGGACCAGAGCATTAGAGGTGGCAGCCATGATTAGACTGGACATCGTAAAAAACACATCTGGGATAAACCTGCTGATCAAGCAGAACCAAGAATTAAGGGAAGACCTTGGGAGGGTTGAAAATCACTCACGGAGGAATAATCTTAGGTTTTTGAATATCCCAGAGGCGGAGGAGGGAACTAATATCAAGTCTTTTATAAACACACTGTTGCGAGACACAGTCCTGAAAGACAGGCCAGACATTATTCTTGAGCAAGAAATACAGAGTGTACAGAGTGACTCCTTCAAAACGAACCTTCAAAGTCAGAAGCCAAGGAAGATTTTGGTGAATTTTCTCGCCTATGCAGTAAAAGAGGTGATACTGAGTACAGCCTTTGTCTCCCTGTTCTCTGAACTATACGCTGTAGAGGTTTAACCGGACTTGGAGAGACTTAGAGATTGGCGGAAACGTGTAGAGCTCACAGTGAAGGGTAGAGAATGTTTGGAAGCACCAATAACCAACGGGGAAATTAGGGAGTACTTTGTACATATAAAGAACGGGAAGGCTGCCGGTTCGGATGCAATTCCATCAGAACTCTATAAGCTCCTAGTAGAGGAGATTGTCTCAGAACGGGAACCATTATTTAACTCAATATATCGAAGGGGGGGAGATACAGATCCCAAATTCGTGGAAAGAGGCCACAATAGTTTTGGTTTTAAAACCTGCTGAGAATCCTAAGAAGGCAGACTCCTATCGTCCAATCTCACTGTTAAATGCAGATTATAAAGTCATCACAAGCATCCTGGCACGGAGACTGGCCAAGTTACCCCCCCCAGCTGATACATCCGGATCAGAAAGGATTCATGCCAAAGTGGCACATCTAAAAACTAATGCAGCAGTTGATTGGAACTATTTATCATGTCACTGCTCGCTCAATCCCCCGGCCTAGGATCACGATCGATGCAGACAAGGCATTTGACTGGGTATGCTGGCATACTTGTGGGGGGTCTTGGAATTATTGGGTTTTAGCCCTGTTTTATCTCTACGCTTGAGAAACTTTATGAAAACTCATCAGCTAGAATTCTCCTTAATGGCTCATTGACTAGGAGTTTAACCTCTTCGCTGCGGCGCAAATTCCGCCGCAGCACTGCCGCAGTGCTGGACATTCCATTCGTGGGCGTGGTCATGACGTCTCCCGGCCGTCATCCGCACACGCCCATCGTGGACTCATGACGGCCGGGAGACGTCATGAGCATGGAAGAGGTTAAGTATTCAAGGCAGGGTTGGCCCCTGTCGCCTCTTTTGTTTGACATCTATATTGAGCCATTCACACAGCTACCAAGAAGAGACAATCAGGGTCTCCCTTTCCACTTCCCTTCTCTTAGCAGTAAGATTAGGATATACACCGACGACCTGATCATTTATACATCTGACCCTGTTCAAACTATGCCTAGGGTCGAGAGACTGGCGGCGGAGTTTGGGGCCTTGTCTGGATACTTGGTGAATAACTCTGAGTCAGAGATAATGTGTTCAAATTAAGAAGATTGGAGGGGTGCAGACATAAAATATCTAGGAATTGTTATTGTCAACGGTGTGGATGAAATACCATTATATAACTTGAAACGGGTGGCAAAGGATATAAATCCTCTATTGTCCTGATGGAAGAACTTGCCATTAACAATCTATGGGCGTGTGAATCTCATCAAGATGTCGATCCTTCCCAAACTGACATACCTTTTTAATTGTGTCCCCCTTACATTTCCAACACAAGTATTAACAAAATCCAGGGGAGAATAACTAGTTTTATATGGGCCTCTGGCGGGGCAAGGCTGGTGTGGAAAAAGTTGAGGCACAGGCTTGAGAAGGGAAGCTTAGCCCTCCTGGACCTGAATCTGTATTGCATAGCTTTTCATCTTAAAAACTTCCTAATGCTACTGAGTAAGCCGGACAGTTCAACAAGGGAATTACTTCTAGCAGAAATGATCAGGGAGTTTGGAACTACCGGATTTTTGTATACGTTTGGAACCCTGAAATCTTTCAACAAGGTACGATTGAAGGTTTTAAAGACCTGAGTATTGTATATTATTCCAATTATTCACTTATATGGGATTCCCTTGGCACCCCAGAATGTATGAAGGATGGGCTGAGACTTTCTCTAAGTTGGGTAGGGTTGCTACCTGGGGGAATTGATGACAGTGCAGGGGGTATTACTCTGGAATGTTTTGAGAACTAAAACTGGAGAGTCCCTATCAAGGTTTAACTATGTGCAGCTGTTCCTGGCTCACGATTTTGGCCCTGGAGACCCGGGAGATAGGTCATTTGAGTCCATACTCCAGGATATGGGATCCAAAAGTAAGGAGGTTGCTATGTAGTACTTGAAACTTCTGGAGGCTGAAGACAAGATGATGTAACCATATCTAGTGCGGGAAGATACTTTCCAGGGGGTGGACAATATGGCAAAACTATTTGGAATAATTTTTATTCAGTGGTTAAGCCAGCAAATATAAAGCAAAATCACCTTTTCACAATGAACAGATTATATTGGACCCTCCAAAAGATCGCAAAGTTTGTGTCGCAGCCCACCCCAGATGTAGAAGGTGTGGTCTCAGGAAGAGACCTAATGAGGAACATGTCTTTTTCACTTGTCCTGGGATTAAGGCATTCTGGGTGGACATTGAGAGTATCTTAAAGGACATTATGGGGGTTACTATAACATCAAACCCTGTATCAGTCCTATTGGGGGTGGATATGACTTCACGGAGTCTATTGAGCAGGGAACAAAGAGGCCTCTTGTTCCATCTGATACTCTTGGCCAGGTTGGAGATCTGTAAATCCAGGATTGATCCCTCGCTCCCTTGTGTTACAGACTGGCTTTAAGCAGTAAATTGAACGTGTCATCTAGATATTGAATGCAAGTCTGGAAGATTGACAAAAGTATGGGCTAAGTTTACCACTTTGGGTGGGATCAAGTGAAAACTTCTGATAGAGCGAGAGTTCCTATGATTACACCAAGGCACCGCTCTAGACGATAGTCCGGTATGCTTGGTCAGTTTGGTGGGACCTAACCTGAATGCAACAGACAGCGAGGCGGATAGTAAGAGTAAGACGCCTGAGACCTGCAGATGCTATGGTGATATGAGGACAGAAAAATAAATAAAACAAGATTTGCAGATCTTTATGGGGACCCGTGCAGGAGCAGCATTCTTGGACATGCAACTATCGTTTGCCTCTTAGGTTCACCGGGACTACCATGGGAACCCTTGGTGTTGCTGTGTATTATTCCTCCTCATCGTGCTGAGGAAATTCGCTAGTGGAAAAGAAGAACTGTGACTTAAAGCAGCCCTTAACAGCGAGAGTATTAGGTTTAGTATGACAGAGGAGGGCGACCTGACTGCAGACAACAGTATGTGAAACCAAAATGCTCATCTGACATAAAGATAAATAAGCAGGACAGGCCTCCTCCATGTAAACCCCTTTTTCAGGAAAAGAAAGCTGCGGCATTAACTGCTAAATATGCCACTGACCATGAGAACCCTCCTCCTGAACAGTTGGGTGGTGACTCTCCTGGACAGCGTGGCTAAAGTCACAACAGTACGCCGGACTCTCCACCAATTTCTGGTAGCAAAAGCTAAAAACATTTATTACAGTTGAAACCGCGGATACCTGCATGGCCCCTCCAGACAGACTATATCACTTAGATATTAAAATTGTATGTGACGTTAAGCGGACCATTAAAGCGATATCTTGGGACAACTTAACTACGTCTCATGACATACTTCTGGCAGAGGTCGATTGCCCCCCCCCCCCTTTTGTTCTTGCATCCCCCAAGGTGAGGATGTGATTCTACCTTTTTTTTCACACTTTGTCCCGGACAAAGTCAAACAAGCTTATGCTTCTGAATGAGCCTTTGCATTGGCCCCTGCACTTTATTGTAACCACACTGGTTGGTAAAAGGATTGTCTTTATTATGTTATGTTATAAAATTCTTATAGAGTGCACATACACCAATTGGTTTCATGGCGCTGTTTCTAGGACTTACCTAACCCAGTTGGAGTTATTCATAAGCTTGGGTAAACAGCCATGTCTTAAGGGATTTTCTGAAGCTCAGTAGGTCAGTGCATGACCTAATTTTCAGGGGAAAGGAACTCCACACTCTGGGTACCAGGGTTGCAAACCTGCAGCCCCTTTGATGCTTTAGCTTAAAGGCAGGAGTTGCCAGGAGATGGAGGTGAGCCAAGTGTAGATTACGTGAGGGAGTGTACCTTTGAATAAGGCTATCGATGAATTTGGGGCACCATCCATGTAGAGATTTAAAAACCAGACACACTACTTCAAAAGCACAACATTGGGGGATGGGAAGCCAGTGCAGCTTCCTCAAAAATGGGGGGACATGTTGCCACCTAGGTTGTTGGTGAATCAATATAGCCGCTTGATTCTGCACCATCTGTAGACGTTTGGTTAAGAACAGTGGCATGCCAAGGTAGACGGAGTTTGCGTAGTCTAAGTGGGACATAATCGTGGCTCTCACAACTTGTATTATTGCTGCCTGTGTGAGTAGTCTGCTGATCTTTCTAAACTTCCGTAATTGGGAGAAGCAGGTAGAGATCACAGTGCAAACTCGGGTTTTTAGTGACAGGTCGTTATTGTGACGCCAAGGCTTCTTGCAGAGGAAGAAGGGGTGGGGGAGGACCCTAGTTCCATTGGCCAAAAATGTGGGCCCCAAAAATTGCGGCTGCCCCCCCGTCAGGACCAATTTGGTATTGCCTGGGTTAAGCTTTAAATGGTTACAGTCCATCCAATGGCGGATGTGCAGTATGGTAGACTGAAATTCAGAGGCTGATTGAGGTGAGTTGTTGATGGTGAACATTAGTTGTAATCATCGGCGTAATTGAAAGTGGCAACTTTCCTTTCCTTGAGGGACCGGATCAGAGGGAGAAGGTAGAGGTTAAACAAATGGGGGGATAGGGAAGAGCCCCGCGGGACCCCACAGGTGATTATTAACTTTGGAGCCGTGAACTGGGCTATGCGGACTACTGACTGGGTGTGATCCTCTAGAAAGGAACTGATCCAGCTAAGGGCTGAGCCCAGGATGCCAGCCTCCTTGACACGGTCCGCCAAGATACCATGGTCGACTGTATCAAAGGCGGCAGAGCTATCCAACAGCACCAGGGCCTGGGGGGTGCCCCTGTCAGCCTTCTCTCGTAAGGTGTCTAGTACTGCCAGTATTACCGTCTTCGTTGAGTGGGCAGAGCGAAACCCAGCTTGGTGTGAGTCAAGATAGTTGGATTGTTCAATGAAATTGGACAAGCACTTCACCACATGGGCCTCCAGTACCTTAACCAGGTAAGGGAGCAAGGAGATTGGGGAGTAGTTCGACAGAATCTAGGGGTCGGCCCCTGGTTTCTTCAGAAGGGGAACCACAATTGCCTCTTTAAAAGCCTTGGGGACACGACCCTGGGATAGGGACTCATTCAGAAGAGAGAGGGCAGGCCCCGGGAGGCTGGTGAAGGCGTGTTTTAGGACATGCGGTGGGCAGCAGTCCGTAGGGGATCCAGATTTTACTTTAGACAATAGGTCCTGGAATGCCTGTGTGCTAATGGCCGAGGAATGTTCGACAGAGCAGGGGTTTCCAGGCATAGAGGGAAATCTCTCATGGGAGGTGCGTGTAGGAATGCTAGCTTTGATAGTGGAAATCTTTTCAATAGAAAAGTTATTCAAAGAATCGCAAAGTGCTTGAGTGGGTGTGGGTTTAGTTAAGACTCTGGCCGGGTTGGACAGTTCATTTACAATTGTGAAGATTTCCTTGGATCTGTTATAGGAGGTCAGAATTCTGGAGGAGAAGTGAGCGGCTTTAGCGGTTAAGATAGCTTTTTTATATTCTCTCATAGCCACCCAGTAGATTTGTTTTCCTTCTGGTGATTAATTCTGTCTCCACTGCCTTTCCAGTAGGCAAAGGGCAAGTTTTTGTGATTTTAGTTCAGTGGAGAACCATCTTTGTGCATCAAAAGGGCGAGCCAGTTCTATTTTTTTGAGTGAGGCGTGCTTATAAGTGGCTGCTAGTATCCAGGCTCAGATGGTTTTCTCGGTAAGATTAATATCGGATTCAAAGGTTGGAGCTGTGTTGGCCAGTGTGCCATGAAATTCATTTCTATCAATAGTATTCCATGTCCTAGCCATCCCACCCTCACTCGCGGGGATTTTGCCTGTGGTAACATTCATTATGGTAAACGTATGTCTTTCCTATACGGTCCACACCTCAAATACAACCCCAGTATCCTATTAAATGGGATGCTAACGCTTCTGTTAAGGAGATTCTTTCCCAACTGGAGTACCAGGTAGTAATTGAACCCTGTGTTTCTCAAATGAATAAACCTCTTTTTCCTGTTCTGAAACTTGATCATTTCTATCGCATTGTCTTAGACTATAGACATTTGAATATTAATACACACATTTGCAGTGTTAAATACACAAATTACTGCTCCCATCAATAAAGAAGTCCATAAAAAATAAATAAAAATATTCCAATGTTTTTTTCAGTTACAATTTGGCTCCTGAGAGCCGTGACTGGTCTTCCTTTAGCGCCCTATGGTTTCAGATGCACTATGCACGAATTCCTATGGGTTATTAAAAAAGTCCACAAGTTTTTGCAGCACAAATGTGTTGCTTCTTCATGAGATTGACCCTGATGCTCTGTCCTATATGGATGAGATCTAACTGACTGATGATGAACTAAACCCCCATTTGTCGAGAGTAGATCGCATAGTATTGGGATTTGCTGAACTTGGCTACATATCGAACATAGCTTTTCTCAGTGTCTTTTTCTTAGGATATGAATGTACCAATGAGGGAAAGAGTCTTGTTCTAATTTTTTGAGAAATGTGCACAGTTACAACCTCCAAACTCACTTAAAAAATTGCAGTCCCTGCTGGGATTTTTGCATTTTGGCAGAACGTACATACCGGATTATGCACAACGCATAAAACCCCCGTATGCATTAATACATCCTGATTTTTCCCTTTCTTTCTAGGCATCAGAACCCACAGAAACACTCAGATCTTTACAATCTGATTTGCTTGAAATATGACACTTGCATACACGTGTTAATACCACGAACCTTGTCATCCGACTTTTACCGGGTGCAATTGGATTTACATGTCACCTTTAATGAGGGTGAAACAGTTCCTATAGCTTATAAATCGCATGTATATTCCGCTGCAGAAATGTTTTTGATTCCACTGAAAAAATACTGATTGCTTTGTAAATGGCACAAAGGAAACGCATTATTGTTGTTACTCTCGTGCTGGCCTTTGAAGCTGTCACAAAGGCTAGCGTTCATCTTAGATCTAGCATCCTTGCTGTGGTTTTCCCTGTCTTTTGGCCTCTACCGCCTGTATTTGTGACTGTGTGCTGGACTTCGTTTTTGCTAGTTTAGGAACTTTACCACTGCTGATCAATGCTAGAGTGCAAGTGCTCTCTGTGTAAATTGTGATTCTGATTTGTTATCCACTATTGGCATATTTGATTTACTGGTAAGTCCCTAGTAAAGTGCACTGTGTGCGCCCAGGGCCTGTAAATCAAATGCTACTAGTGGGCCTACATCACTGGTTGTGCCACCCACATAAGTTGCCCGGTGAACATGTCTCAGGCCTGCCATTGCAGTGTCTGCAAGAGCAGTTTTAAACTGCCATGTCGTCCTGGCAAGTGCACCCACGGGCCAGGCCCTAACCTTTCTTTTACTACATTCAAGGCACCCCCAAGGTAGGCCCAAGGTACCCCCATGGGTAGGGTGCAGTGTGTGTGAAAGGTAGGACATGTACAGGTGTGTTTTGCATGTCCTGATAGTGAAATACTGCCACATTCATTTTCCCTATTGTAAGGATTAGCTCTTCCATAGGCCATCATTGGAGCTGCCTTGTAACATTTTACAAGTGTAACTTTCAGTTGGGAACAGATAGAGATTTGACATTTGGGCTCCCTGAGCTCAGGATTTGAAAATACATCTTTTATTGAAGGTGGTTTTTAAATTGTGTGCTTGAAAATGCCACATTTAGAAAGTGGACATTTTCTTTCTTTACCATTCTGTGCCTCTGCCTGCCTGTGGAATCAATGTCTGGTTTAGACTGGCAGTGGCTGTTTTGTGCATTCACTCTAGACAGTCTCACAAAAGGGAGCGGAGTTGTGCCCTGCATATCCTGATGACCCATAACCAGGTCTTCCTGAGCTAGAGTGGTGGGAGGAGCTGTCCCCTGCATCTGAATAGGGCAGAGTCTGTTTTTCACAATGCTGTCTCCACCCCATGTAGTGTGGGTGGACCAGGGAGGACAGAACTGGTTCCACTAAGCAAGAGAGTCTTTCTTTGAATCCTGCATACTTTAAAGTCTGAAAGTACTATAAGTAGTGGGGCTCTTAGCCCGGAACTTTGGAACACTTCTGGATTAGGAGGACCCTGCCAAGAAGAAGAGCTGAAGAGCTGTCAGGAGGAATACTGCCCTTTTGCTGTATGTTGCTTTGCTGAGTTGACCCACAGTTGCCGTTTCTGTCTGTAGGCAGTGGAAAGGACTGGGCTTTTACTTTGCTATATCCTGCTTAAGAAGATTCTCCAAGGGCGTGAAGTAGAGTTTATCTCCTAAGAAGTTTCAGGGACACAAAGACTTCACCTACAGCGCCTGGACTCCATTGCTAGAAGTACTCAACCAGGCAAATGGTGCCAACCCCAGTTCTTAGCCACTTGAGGTATTTGCTGAACTGTAGATTGCAAGAAAAGCATCGGCGATGCTGTCACCGGTGCAACTACCTGCACCAATGCTGTGGTCACCGCTCGCTGAGTGAGCGCAGCTCCGATCTCAACGACACCGCAGCCCTGGTCTCATTGATGACGTCGCAACTTGCTGAACTCAACGCCACTGCTTGGACCAACGCAGTGGGCATGGCACCAACTTTTTCAGCACTGCAATGTTGACCTCCCTGACGACAGCATCATCGACTCCGACACCAGCACTCCGTACCGACAGCTTGCGCTGCCTGCACTGAAGCCACAGACACTGCATCGTGAGGAAAAAAATCAAACTTTGGAGTGAGAACTGGTGGCCCAACACCTTTGGGAGCGCACCTACCCCTAAATCGGTGGTGAAAAACTTAGGGTTATGGATGGACTCAACCCTCAGTTTTCAGGACCACACCAAAAAATTTTCAGGCACGAGTTTCGGTCTATTACGTGGACTGAAACCCCTTTTGGATTACTTTGACCCATCCACTAGACAACTGATTGTCCAGGCGGCCATACTGTCAAGGCTTGATTATTCTAATTCGCTTTTTTGGGGGGCGAATAAAGCTGACGTCATGCGCCTACAAAGGGTCCAAAATGCGGCTGCCAGAGCTCTTTTGGGTCTCCCGAGAAGGCGCCCCATCTCAGGTGCAATCCAGCGATTACACTGGCTGCCGGTGGCCAAGCGCATAGAATTTAAAGCTTTCTGCCTGGTCTTTAAAATCCTGAAACTTTCTTCCCCCTGTATTTTGCCTGTGCTGGTCCCATACACACCCACGCGCCATCTGCGCTCTATGGGGTCATGCTTGGCTTTTGTCCCAAGGGTAAAACTTTTACGTACCGGGGGACGATCTTTCCGCTGTCTGGCGGCCAAGCTTTGGCATTCCCTTCCCCCGCACATTTGCAGCTTGGAGAACTACCTGTTGTTTAGGAAGGCAATAAAAACTCATCTCTTCCCTGTGGTTTAGGCTCTAGTTTGCAGTCTGCCTGTAGCAAGCGCCGGGACGCCTCTTTGCTGAGGCAGCTGTTGCGCTATACAAGTTGGACTAACATAACATAACAGGTGCACAAACCACCTCCCATGATGACACCACAGCCCCAGCACAGCCAACGTCAGCGCTCCTGACTCCGGACTCATGGAGTTTGATCTGCAACACATATGACTCCGAAGACTCACCACCTGCGGCAACGACGCCCGCGAAGCCTCACCGCTGCACTTCACCGCAAGGTCCTTGAACTGTTGGATTTGTTGGCCACGATGCCGTGATAGCGCTGGTTGGTGCCATCAACTTTAAGGAACTGGATTTTTGGGATATTCTTTGAAAATTAATATCATTGCTTGTGTATGTTGGATTTTTGTCATTTTGGTCTTGTTTTGTTTAGATAAATATTGGCTATTCTAAACTGGAGTGGTGTTCCTTTTGTAGGGTTTTCACTGTGGTACTGTGTGTGTTTTGTACAAATACTTTACACATTGCCTCTGAGATAAGCCCGACTGCTCGTGCCAAGCTACCAAGTGAGTGAGCAGGGGTTATCTTAGGTGTGAAATCCCCTTATCCTGACTAGAAGAAAGCGTCCCAACTTGGACAGGGTGTATACCACTGTCAACTAGAAACCCCCATTTCTAACAGTTCCTAATGCTAAATACCTTAGTCCTTGATGGATTCAATGGGCTACGTCCTTAACAGCCATAGATGTAGACTTTGTCTTCGACCCTTCTTTGCAAACACAATCATTTTTACAATATGAGCATATCTATCCTTTGCCCTCGACTATTCATCAGTATAAACATGTAATTTACACTGACGTTTCAGCTCAACCTGCTATAGGTTATAAGCAGCAGTACTCTGCTACATGTGCCATTGTTATTGGCATTATGTTAAATGGTGTTTTTCACCCCCAAACTCACACACGGTTTCTAAGAGACAGTACTGCGCAATTAGCTGAACTGAAGGCTTTGCTTCTTGCACTTGAAAATGCAGATTCTAAATTCTGCACACTTATTGTGTGTGATTCTTACTACTATGTACATTCTTTTAATGACAATATACATTTTTGGCAACAAAATGAGTTCAGAGATTCAAGGGGTAGCACAATCAAGCACAAATTGCGTTGGGTTAAAGTGGCAGATGTTAACTATAGGTTGCCACAAACTCATGTAATACATACACACACTGCTGGGAATTCTCTGGCTGACGAAGCAGCCAAGTCTGCAGTAGCCACAGCTAAAATAGCAGCGGTCGCACACTCTAAAACACTTATAATGTTATCTTGGTGCAGTGAATGTTATGAAAACAGCACCCCTTAACCACAGGGCTTTTCTTGTAAGTACTCTTATCACTTAAATGACTAGACTGTTCCTTTTGTAACTATTCGTGGGATTGGCAATTGTGTGATTCCCAACGAGAATCCCTTCCACGCTCCAAAGACAAACAGTTTGTCTCCATTGAACATGTCAAACAACACAATGTGGCTGATTCTCAATAGTATGCCCCAAAGTGGTCATGCCCTTCCACAAGACTTTCCTTTATGGCCCATGAGCACCACCAATTTGATTCTCCACGGCTGTGGGGGAGAGGGGTGACAGGACGGGTTGAATCCTCTGCCAATAATCTGACAGACAGTTTACTTGTTTCTACTATTATGTCTTCTACGATGGGTGCTATTTATATGGATCGACCGTGGGCAAGTCCATCTCAATTAGATTTTGTAGGTCCTACTACTGAGTCACAGCCTCCAGTTTTCCAGCTGAGTACCTCTGGGTACCATACGAATCCAGATGATTTTTTTCTTCAGACATTTCTTCTGTTTTGCATCCACATAGATTTGTGTTTTTATTTCATGGTTAAAATACACTTATCCCGCCTTGGATGTATGTCTGGATCATACTCTCCTTGCGTTTCCTGTTCATGTGGATTGGATTTGCGACTCATAGGAGACTTGTCCCTCGTCAACATTTCAGCTATTCCAGTAACTGATGGAATTGTTTGGGATAAAGTTCCTTTCTATATATTCAGCCATATGAAGATCCTACAAATACCATATGGGTTCAAAGTTTCTATGGGTGATGTAATAGTACCTGGGTTACATTCGGATGATTGGGATGATGTTACTGCAAATTCTATTCTTTCGTTATTACAGTATTATACTGTTTTCAAATCTAAGGACCTATATCCTAACTCTGCTAACTATGCCGATATGGTCTGTTATCATCATTATGGACATAATTTTCTGCACAGAGCTAGTGATCAGTGTCCACATTTTAATTACACACAATGGTAACATTATCCAACTCACCCACATGGGAGTTCTAAAAGGTAAAAAGACAAATTCACGTATTTTACAAGATATGACACTGATCCTGCGTCATACTGTTTCAAATTAGTTCCTACCCCACCAACAAAATATATGCTGACAAAGACTAAGCTCATAAATATAGCTTTGTTTGTCAACCAGTTAGCCCTTAAAGGCTATGATTACTGGAAGGACACCATTGATTTGAAATCAATTTGGGGAACTAAATCTTGGCAGGTTCAGGGAATGGAAACATTATTTCGAGCGTGTTTAATTCCCACCTAAATGATTGTCTTGAATGAAAAAATCGGGCAGACTACTTTTCTTGGATTGGCAAAAATGAATTCCCGACAATTTCCTCTATTGCCGACTTTGATAGCTGGTAGAGCTTCACAAATTACACAGAAGAACAATTAAATAGCATGGTGCAGAATGGTACATTTAATTCCTCATTTTCGAGTCTTGATGGGTGGGTGTTGTGGCCAGTAGACACTAATGGTTGTCGCGCTAGTTTTCTTAATTCCACACCTGGATTCTAATCAAACAGAATTGATCCCTGATCTGCTCTGTCAACAAATTCTGGTATTATTGTCACCTAATGGGAAGGTGATGTCAACAATGGCTGGAGCATTCCACACTGTATGCAGTGAAGCAACATCTTTCTCTCTTGTCCAAAGGCATGAATTTATCAGATTTTCTTTTAGGTCCCAAATATTCACATTCTAAAAGATGTATATAAGCTACATATAATGAAATTTGGAAATTATCCCAGATGGAAGCTGCTGCACATTTGAGTCAAATTGACCAAGATAATTTGGATAAAGTGCTTATTATTTACAATTTAAACCACATAGTGCCATCTGCTATTGATAATGTGCGGAGTGACATGTCAACATTGTATCATGGGCAAAGTCAGCTTACATCTATTATGCAGTTTAGCTGGACGCTTCAAACACTTAAAAAAGGGCATGTTCCATGGTATTACTTGAATTGCAGCAATTTATTTCTGAGTTTTAATTTAACACCCAAACAACAATTGATGGCCACGAAAGATGCAACCTACACAATGCTGCATTTAGAAAAATTAGAACAACTTCCATTTCAGTTGTGTGGTTAATACACTGAGTTATTTCTCTGCCAATCTCAACATTTCAATTCACAGCTTGCATGAAACATTTCCCTGTAGGTAGACATGAACCCCTCAGAAGCAGCTTTATTCATGAATTTTGGTCACTTCATTTTACATATCGTTGTGAACTTGCCAAAAAGGAAGTTTTTATTACTGTAGAAGAATGCAACTCTACTGTCAGACATTCACTTGTTTCTAAACATGTTAAAATTCAAGGCACGTGTAATATTTCAGCACTCAATTTGGACTGCTATTTAAAAAGAATCCATGTCCTCGCAATTCTGCCCCTTATTATTACACTCTAATGGGAGTTATATAATTCTTAGCGATCAAGATTGTTGAAAGTGCGAGCTGAGGTTCCATATATTTTATCCATTTCCCAGTTTGTCACTTGTTGCAACAATGTCTTGTTTCCCCCTCCGCATGGGATCATCGATCACTTATTGTGGCCTTCCATTCCAACTTTGAAGGCAGACATCAACATACTAAGCAGCTCAAAGCATTATTGTTCCAACAAACAGTAGCTCTCATATCTGCTCGCAAAACCTTTGCATTGCAGGTGGCTAGAACTTACGGTGAAAAACAGTCATTGTTAAATGCAAACGTTCCCCTCCATTTTGGAGAATTAGTGCATCACATTTTTAATTTTAAGCCCATTTTTTTAAGGTTGTAGGCTCCAGCCTTGTTCATTTATTTCAAACTGTCTTTGGAGTAATCCACTCCATTTTTTGCAGAGCATTCAGAGGATTCCCGTTGCTGTTATTCCTCATTTTCATTCTGTTCCTGTTTTTCCGCAATGGATGTTCCCTTTGCGGGCCTTTTGGAACTAGAACTGCTTCAACACTACCGTGAGTATATGCTTCAAATCTTCAAAATATTTCTAATGCAATAACTGGATCTTCATTAGTTCTTAACATTCCGGCCTGCCTGGTTTACCTGTATGCAGCCCGTGTTCCACGGTCTCTTGTGCCCCTTGAATGGGCACTGGATATTTGCTGGCTTCGCAGATGCCTGCTGCCTTTATTATTATTATTATTATTATTATTTGGGATTTGTAAAGCGCATGGCTGCCCTAGGGCTTCCCAGCGCTGCAAAGTCAGTTCCCGAGTATGGGCAGATCATGCCTTAAAGATATTGGATAAACAGTCGGGTCTTGATCTTTTTGCGGAACTGTCATTCTCGATCTATAGGTCTGTTTTCCAGTGGTAGAGAGTTCCAGAGTTTGGGAGCTAGGTGGGAGAAAGATCTTCCTCCCCATTTTTCCCTCCTGACCTTGGTCTGTTTTAGACGTTCTTCTGTGCTAGATCGCACCTGCCGCTTTGGTATACAAGGGGAGACGAGCCTCCTCACTTCTTTTGGGCCTCTATTGTGCCGTGCTCTATGTATAATGACCAGTGCCTTGAATTTTATTCTGGCCTCTACCGGAAACCAGTGAAGTCTAAGCAGATGCTTTCTTACTGATTCCCGCACCGGGATGTCACCCAGCGGCCTTGCGGCAGCATTCTGGGCTACCTGCAGTTTCTGAGTAACATATTTAGGAGCCCCCAGGAACAGTGGGTTTCCATAGTCCAATCGTGAAGTGACCAGAGAGTGGATCACTGTTTTCCTTAGATGTATGGGAATTCTGTATAAGATTTTCCGTAGACTTCTGAGAAGTCCGAAGCAAGTTGTTCTGACCTTATTGGCCTGTGTAAACATAGAGAGATCCGTTTCTAACCAGAATGCCAGGTTTTTTACAATTTCCGCGGGAATGGGTGGTTTACCTAGGCATGCAGGCCAGTCTATAATGGGCCTGGGTATTGCTTTATTTCCAAGGAGCAATAGTTCAGGTTTTTTTCGCCATTTAATTTTGAGCAACTTGCCGTCATCTACTCTTTAACTTTTACTAAGCAGGAAGATAGTCTCTCACCATCCCTGCAGCTTTTTGGGTCCAGGGAAATAATCAGCTGCGTATCATCGGCATATGAAGTCATGGATATTTCGTATTCCGGTCCAATTTTGGCAAGCGGCTCAACATAGACATTAAAGAGTGTTGGACTCAATGACGAGCCCTGTGGGACGCCACACTTCAGAGACATGGTTTTGGAAAGAATGGTATTTTCCTGTACTTGAAATGTCCGATCACTCAAAAATGATGACAACCATTTGAGCGCCGTGCCCCTGATTCCAATGTCTGAGAGCCTTCTGCGTAATATACGATGATCCACCGTATCAAAAGCGGCGCTCAGATCCAATAAGAGCAATGCAGCTGGTTTTCCCTGGTTTAATGATCGTCTTAACTCCTCCACCACAACCAGCAGGGCAGTTTCTGTACTGTGTTGTGCCCTGAAGCCCATCTGTGTGGGGTGAAGGCAGTGATTAGTCTCTAAGAATTCTGACAAATTTCTATTGACATGTGTTTCTAATAGCTTGCCAGCATATGGTAGCAGGGAGATGGGGCGAAAGTTCCCTGGTTGCGATTGATCTGCATTGGCTTTTTTCAGTAGAGGTTTTATCACAGCATGTTTCCAGGCCACTGGAACTATGCCTGTTTCTAGTGACCGATTCAGGATCTTTATTAAGATGGGTGCAGTAATGGGTGCTACTGTTTTAAGAATATGCGGAGGTGCTGGATCCAGGGGCGAACCAGACTTCACCGTATCTAATAAGGTTTCTAGATACTTCTGTTCTATACTCGGGAAGTTAGTGATAACCTGTTGTGAGGAAGCTACTTCATGTTCTTCTTATGTTATGTTGTGTTATGTTAAACTCTATTTATAATGCACACGGATACTCGGAAGTGTCCCGGCGCGGAAGCCAAATAAAGGAGACAGAGGGGCGCAGACTGGGCTAGGTGGTTACTTGAAAAGAAAGGTTTTTAGCTGCTTTTTGAGCCTGAGGTGGTCACCGATGTTCCGAAGCTCAAAGGGCTGGGCATTCCAGGCCTTGGCCGCTCTGACAGAAAGGGAGCTAACTCCCGTTCTAACAAGGCGGTACCTGGGTATAACAGCGAGGCATTGCCCCATGGAGTGGAGATGTCTGGGAGGCACATAGAAATCAAAGTTTCTCCTGAGATACAAAGGCCCCGCCTTGTAAAGAGCACCGTGGGCAAGTGTAAGAGCCTGAAACAAAACACGCTGGTCTACTGGGAGCCTGTGCAAATCCCGTAGAATCTGCTTAGTGCTAGGCCTACCAGGAATACACAGTAGTGCTCTAGCTGTCGCGTTCTGGACGATCTGTAGCTTTTTTAGCTGGTATACAGGAAGACCGATATAAAGAGTATTGGCGTAGTCTAAACGCGAAAGAATGAGAGCGTGGGTCACCATTTCTTTAGCCGCTTTGAGCAGTAGGGGCAGAAATCTCTTAAGGAGTTTCAGTGTGCTAAAGCACACTCCAGCTAATTTACTAATCTGTGGTAAAAATCTGAGGTCCTCACTGAACCAGACCCCCAAGTTCTTCACCGGGCTCCCCATTGACTTAGGCATGGGGTAACCCACGGGCTAAAGGTCCTCTCTAAATTGCGGAGGAAAGGAACCGTAAAGGAGCACCTCAGATGTATCCTCATTGCATTTGAGTTGGGCCTGCGCTAACCATTAAAAACTTCCACAAGGCAATTTTTGGCAGCATCCGGGGATAAATCGTTTTTCTTCCACATGAACTGGGTATCATCAGCATAAGCTATGATCTTAGCACCCAGCTCCTCCGCCAGATAGATAAGCGGCGTCATGTAAACATTGAAAAGGAGAGGGCTCAGAGTTGAGCCTTGAGGAACACCCGTGGTCAGACTTCTCGGTGTAGAGGAGAATGGAGGCAGCCATACTTGCTGTGTTCTATTCGCCAGAAAGGATTCAATCCACTCCCACACCAAACCAGAGATGCCGATGTTAGACAACCGGGCCAGAAGTTGGCGGTGCAGCACCGTGTCAAACGCGGAAGAGAGGTCTAATATCACCAGAGCCGCTCTGCCGTCTGAATCAAGGCATTCTCTAATAGCCTCCGGCATCTCAACTAGGGCCGTCTCAGTACTATGTGAGGCCCTGAAGCCCGACTGGACTTAGTGGAGGGCACCAGAAGTCTCAACAAACTCAGTGAGCTGCTTGTGGGCAGCCTTCTCACACACCTTCGCCACAGCTGGGAGAAGTGAGATTGGTCGGTAGCTAGCCAGGGTAGCAGGGTTTAATGAAGGTTTTTTTAGCAGGGGGAGGAGTTTTCCTGTTTCCACTCAGATGGAACCATAGCGGTTTGGAGTGACAGGTTGACAATATTGTTTACTTCAGGATTGACTACCTGCGCCACTGCAACCAGCAACCTGGCTCGGCAGCGATCCGCTGGAGAACCTGATTTAAGAGATTTAAGAATGGCCAGAGAACCTGGCAGCGGAATGGGAGTAAACGCAGTCAAACGGGTGTGGGCTAGATCTAGATCTGAGGCTGTCTGAAGCAGGTAAACCGCCTGCACCTGAAGAGCAGTCCCAAAGCTATCCTGGATGGTTTGAATTTTATCAATAGAAAAGCCAGATAGCTGCTTGCACCAGGAGTTAGAAGCGGGTGCAACCATCTGTTCTGCACATGGTTTCAGGAGACTTTGGACGATTGCCTTTGAATTATTTTTAGATTGGGCAATGCGCTCTGCATAAAAGTGGCCTTTGGCCTTCTGTGCCTGTGATAGGAGAAAGCCATTTAAGAATAGAGTGCCCACAGACAGTAAATAAAACATACTGCGTAACGCCACAGTAAGAGGGCCAGTCCTCCTGGGAGGTTACAAAGAGAGACAAGGAGGTACTAAGGAGGAACTACTAAGCCTATTGACGAATCAAAAGCCATCATTTACAAAGTACAGGTAGAGAAGCCAAATGTAAAGATGGGCGGAACATGGGCGGAGCTTAATGCACATATACTGAATACTGCATGTCTCGAAGAGACAGCGCAAGCGCTGCTCTAAGCGAGACCTAAACATATAGTGGTACTCACTAGGAAATGGGGTCTCCAGTGTACAAAGGCATGTCCGAATCCATAATGGAAAACCGGTGGCCATGGCACTGTCGAGTTAAGGGCAGTTTTTCGACACCGTGCCTCACATGACTATCACTGCCAGCTAAAAGGAATGGTAGGTGTCAACCACTGTGGTCAAGACCTGTCCTCTCCGCAGACATGCTCAGGTGTGCATGAAGACATACTTGCCCAGGGCATCGTCTTGGGAAGCTTAGGGGGGTACAATGAGCTACTGCTTGATCTGCACACATAGTGCAGCCCGTGGCCGACTAGATTTGGTGTTCAGAAATGCTACTCAGAATATACACACAATGACAAAACGTGGAGAAGACAGCACCCATCATAGTCAATAAATGGTCATCTTGAGACTGCAATGGATTGCACTGACATCTATTCTGCCACTTTCTTGCCTACCACAGAGCCTTAAGACGATCGGCCAGCAGCAGAGCGCAGTGGATGATAAAGCAACGGAGAGGCACCTGCCGGCCGTAGGGTTCAACACTAGCACATCCAGCTCCCTCAGAAAATCCCCCATTTCTCTGCTGGGTCGCACGGGCAGGAACAAGTTGGTGATTAAACCAGCTCCTGCTCAGAGGTGTGCAAAGGAACCAAATTACATTCTGGCTCTCAGAATAGACGAATGATGTCAACTGTAATGAGGCAAACTGACACACTGGATGAGGCACCAATGTCTGACAATTTATTACAGAAAAAGAAACTGCAGCATTGCTGCTCGGAAGGGTTGTAAATTAAGAGGCTGGCTAATGAAACAAGATGTTCCACCCCCGCCCATATTTTCTACATAATCTGGCAATAAAAAATCTCCAATTCAAAGGAGTGACTGCAGCTGGCTCGGCTGTTCCTGAAGGAGACCTCTTAAAACTTCCACCAGGTCCCCGTCAATCTCTTTTATTGGCAGCTCGAGTGGCCCTCAAATGCTTGCGTGCCATGCAACACTCCTTGTGCCACCAGCCCAGAGGGGCACAATCTACAAGAACAGAGTATCTGGTTTTATGTCTCTTACTCCACAGCTCCTCTCTTTTCTTACTAACCTCAAGTGCTATTTTAAAGCTTTGGTATTCGGCACAAAGTGACAGATTTGGGTCCCATCTGTGAGCGATTCCAGTCCGTGAGGTATTGATCACAGTCATAAATGGCAAGACTTTGGCTGTCAATTAGTTAAGAATGAACGCTCTCTTGTGTTGCTTCTCCAGGTCAGTGGGGAACAAAGAGAAGGGGCTTATCGCCGATGATGGCTCAGTGGGATGGTGCCTCTGCTCCCAGAGGTAGAAGAAGCCCCGACTGTGAAAGGCCACAGTGAGGAGTATTGGATTATGCAGTCCAAGGTTGGATCTACCTTTAAACCTTGCATGACTTGTGTTCCTCGTGAGCCGGAATGTACGGTGCCGCTGCTCCCAGAGGTAGAAGAAGCCCCGACTGTGAAAGGGCACAGTAAGGAGTATTGGATTATGCAGTCCAGGTTTGGATCTACCTTTAAACCTTGCATGACTTTTGTTCCTCGTGAGCCGGAATGTACGGTTGCTTGTACAGGTTTGCCTGACTGCAACAGATGACTGCAAATATAAAAAACTGTGATATACGTCTAAGAGAAAGCAATGTATAGATAGATACAAGTTATTTAGGTTTGCACAAAAGATGGAGGTGCCAGACATCATGGAAGCCATTGTCATATGCAGAACATGAACCATGGCAAGGAGCAAGGAGTGCGGTCAAGAAATGATGGCAACAGCGATTACCACCCTGTGCATTCAGCACGAGCAGGATCCGATGAATCGCACGACCATTCTCTGCTTCATTAACTCTGCTTCATGTATTTCAGTGTTCCCCTTACATTTCTGAATAGGTTTCAGCTAGTTACAAAGGAGCTCGCCAACCAGAAAGGGATTCCATAGCCTTATCAATTCTAGATTTAAAGTACAGCACAAAACCTTGCCGCCAACAAAACATGATCAATGTTGATCATGTTTAAAGCAAGCCCAGAGTTGCCGAGTGTGTTCCTGGTTAGAGTAGGCACCGAGGCGAGAATTATCAAGTCCGTTTTGACCCTGGTCCATGACCCTGCCGCATCGGGAATTGAACCCTGGTCCCTGGCCATTTTCTGCTTACGGGTCTGCCGCCTCTAACCAGTGAGCCACACCACTCCACCATGGGCCATAAAAATCTGCGTATTAATATATGTCCTCATACTACACTACCTTTCTCGCATTTACCTAAACAAAAAAAATTACACTTTATCCCACTATTCGACTATAAAAATGGCCAATTTATAAAATTATTTAAAAAGATTACACTGCCAATGACTAGATGCGGAACAAGTGCTTTTGATCTTGACCTGGCCTGAGAGGAGTAGGGGCAAAGTGGCTCAGTAGCACTTAGCTCCACATCTGAAATACACATGTTAAGATTTGGAGTCTGAACAAATTGATACCATACTTGAGGAAAAAGCCTACAAGGCATAAAAAAACTTCTAGGAGTCAAGGTGAAGATACAAAGTTGTAAGACAGGACTTCCAGAAAGTTCTTGGGTAAATTGCACAAACAGGACTGGGCAAATATAACAGATAATGCTTATGGTACAACTAACTTGTGTTTGGAATGAAAAAATAAAAGCAGGGACAAAGATAGTAGACATGGGGATGATAAACCAGTCAAAAAAGCTCTTTGACTTTGCTGTGACCAGTGTGTAGAAGCTCTTCTTACCTTAAATACCCTCCAACAGGATGTGACAAAACAGGAACTGGAAATGTGGCTGCCGTGATGGATTGGGAAAACTTAGCAAGAGCAGTTAGCAGCGTCATCTTAGAATAGGTTCCCAAAGAAGGTTCAAGGCTTAAATAGGCAGAACATTTAAACACGTACTCAGCACCTGTTTACGCATTTCAGGGGAGCCTCCAGGCAACCACTGTCGTTACCTTGTGTTGTGCCATCAAACCAAGTACTTTGCACAGAAACGCTGGCCACAGGTAAGATACAGGAGAGCTACCTGCACTTCAACAGTCAGCACCAAAAACATGTAATATCTGTCAAAGAAAATCACAATAGGAGAAGAGAGTTGTGCTCCGTTTTTAGGTCTCGGGACCATCCGGTCGGCAGACCGGAAGTCCGGAGATTTAATGTCTTTGAGAAGAGGGGCTTGCACCCGCCCCTCTTCTCTCCTGTTCTCCATTGGCTGGCCTCTTAAATGCTGGCCAGCCACCGGAGAAGAGGTCCAGTCACTCCGATTATGCCCTGTCCTTTTCGGATCGGGGGGCGTGTTTTTTGCAACTTTTCTCATTCTCTCCTCCAGCCAATGGCTGGAGGAGAGAAAAGACAAACACGCCCCCGAATCCGAAAAGGAAGCTGCGTTTCTCCGAGGCATATCTGCTCTGCCTCGGAGAAAGGCGGTGGTGTCTTCCGGTGCCCTTGTCAGCAATCGTTTGGTTTGTGATTTTTAATGGCTTTGTTTAAAACTTTGTGGTTCGGCTGGCTTTAACCAGCGGCTGAAAGGAGTGTCAGCACTTCTATCCGTTGACTGCATTTCGCACATGTGCACCGTGAACCACTTTAAAAAGCTTCCACTCACCCGACATTAAGAAACTTTTAAAGCATATATTTTAATGTATATTTTAATGGTGCTATGTATCGCGTTTTATTGGCACATGGTTATGGTTTTAACTAAAACGAACTTTATTCGGATTCTGATTGTTCCGTAGTTCTCAGAGTGTGTCCCTCGGCTTGTTCTGTGTGGAGTCCGGCAGGTAAGGCCTCTTGTTCTTCTGTCCTTTCGGTTCCTTCTGTCCCTCACATCCCACCGTTTCCTGTTGTCCCCACATCCTTGCGCTCCCCTTCCTTCTATCTCCCACGTCATCGCCTCGCCCCCTTCCCCCGACCCGCCGCGAGCTGCTGTGGTTACACTACTCCACGAGCCCCCGGGGGCGCTGGCACAGATGCTTAATTGACTCCCTGTGGTATTCCTCACGTGGCGCAGTTTCGTTGCTAGCATTTTCCGAGCCCCCTCTCAGGGGAAGCGACAAACAGGGACAGCCAGGGTGAAACCGAGACATTCACCGAGAGAAGAGCCTTCGGGTTATACGTTTATGCCCAGGAAGGTGGGGGATATTTGTCTTTGCCTAACTTAAAACGTCATCGCATTTTAGTTCACAGAATACAAACAGCAACGCTCATGCCATGCACACAGCCGGTATGCTCCATCCAATCTTTCCGTAGTTCTCAGGCAACTTCTGCGATAAGAAACTTTTAAAGCATATATTTTAATGTATATTTTAATGGTGCTATGTATCGCGTTTTATTGGCACATGGTTATGGTTTTAACTAAAACGAACTTTATTCGGATTCTGATTGTTCCGTAGTTCTCAGAGTGTGTGTGAATATGGGACGGCCAGGCAACTGGAGACCGGCTTCCAAACTTGCGTGGTAGTCATGTCTAATAAATGACGTTGATAATCGAGTGCAGTGCGTTCCGACAACTGATCATGTGATAAAAGCAGTTCGGGTTTTATGCATGATAAGCTTGTAGGCTGCCACAACCGAGTTTCTGCATAGAATTGCTTTTTTATTCTAGCATCCTACCACTAGGAGACCACTGACCGTACTTCTGCGGCAGAATGCAGTATTAGTGCCTGCCTTTAAATCTGCAGCAATGACCGGGGTAGGCCAAGATAAAGAGGCAGGAAGAGGAGTTGGCCTAACGGCTAAGGCAATCGACCTCGGACCTGGGGAACTGGGTTCGAGTCTCGGCAGTGACGCTGAACAGCCAGTGATTCTGGGCAAATCACTTAATCTTCCCCGTGCCTAACAAAGAATGATTGTGTTTCCTAATGTAACGTAACAGGTGCTATGTAAGGCGCTCTGATACCTGATTGGATTCGGGTCAAGTTCGCGCTATATAAAAACTCAGCAAAAAAACAAAAGGGTCCCTGGTATCTAAAAGAAAGTTTTGGGCTGACATGGAGGTGTGTGAACATAAGGGAAACACGAGGCAGACTGATTCACTCTTGCACTGTCAGGGCACCAACTACCAAGTGCTTTACGCTCGCCCTCGCATATGGAAGGTGGCAGACTGGCTTGGGTCCGAGCCATAACCAGACTGGGACGTGGGACATGAACCCCGGTTCAAAATTCTACTTTCCTCAACCCTGCAGAATAGGTGGAATCTGGGACGTTGCAAAATCCCTTAGTTACTGCTCAGGCGCAAGCTTTTCCACTTCCTTGGTAATAGGCTGCATTTGTTCAGCACTAGGCAGTAACCTACCTTAAAAAGAACAAGCATTTACAATGCAACGGTCTCTGCATTGTTAAAGTTAGAGCTATTGGCATTGCTCATGACATTGATTTTGTTTATGTTTTTGTTTTTAAAACATGTAGAGAAACGTCATTGTTATTTACAATGTCAATAGCTTAATCAGTGTGTGTGTAGGTGGCTCTGTGTGTGGGTGCAAATGAAATAGGTCTCGCATTTGAGAGTGATTAAGCTATTGACATTGTAAATAACAATGGCGTTTTTTTAAATGTCTTAAAAACATAAACAAAAATAATGTCATGAGCAATGCCAATATCTCTAACTTTACCAATGCCGAGACCATTGCATTGTAAATGCTTGTTGTTCAAGTGAACTGCTGGGGTCGTGGCCAAGATGGCGGCAGAGGAGCACTGTTTCTTCGGAGCTCCGCTCGCCAGGGCCGAGAAAGGCATCTGCACGGCACATTAGAGGCCCCAGATGAGGCGGAATTGAAGCCCCATGGTCCCGGATGCTGATGGGCATGGCTGGACGGAGAACTCTTTCCCGCCACTGCCACAATCTGCATCGGAGAAGCTGCGACTGAGGACTGGTGCTGAGGCCTGGATGATAGCGTGGCTGCAGCGCCAAGCTGCCACCACAGGAGAGGCCCACCCCATGTGGACATCGCAGGCAGCGGCTCTGACAAAGCCCCGGCAGCGCTCCCGTGAGAGCAGAATCACGAAACTGGGTTGGGGACCGCTGGGGTGAGGCCGCCTGGAATCCTGAAGTGAGGTGGCCTGGACGGACCCCGAGGAAGTCAGTAACGGCGAGGAGACGGGTAGAGGATCTCCGGGGACTGGAGCAAAGACCTTGACCCTCACCCCACACCCCAGGCGACAGGAATCAATCAACAGTGGGTCAGGGAATGGAGGCCACTGACATACGGGCGGGTTGGAGGAAGACGGAACTCAAAGTCAAGGTCAAAAAAAGCTTTATTCGATTGTAAGCAAACAATCATAAAAGCACAGTAGCAGCATTTCATACATGTTAAAATTCATATAGAATACATTTAGACAAATTGATAAAAACATTAAACTACACAGGCTTTCCTGGAATTTAAGAGAAAAAACTTTTAAAAAAGAGACAGTTGTTTTCTTATACACAGAACTTTTTTCAAAAAAGTTACCATCCTAAAAACAATATGTGCGTTGTCTAATTGTTGTAATCCCAGAAGAGCAGGTTGACGCCCAAATAGTTTTAACACAGGGGCAATACTCGTTCTCCTGTCATTAGAGTAAAATTTACAAAAAAGAATAACATGAATCGAGGTCTGCTTAGAGATTTTATCACAAGGGCACAACTGTAAAACTTGGGACCAGTCATTCGCTTTCGGCATAGTAACTAATCTATAAAATATTCCCAAGCGGAAGAGAGTTAAAAGGAACCTGTCAAAATTACTTTGAACCAAGGTGAGGTAGGCTTGAATATTAAAAGAAATTAAAATCAACTGATTATGCAGGACTGTAGGTTTTGACATTTCAGTTGATAGCCTGGCGGAGTCTAGTAGAGACAAGCCCTTTGCTTTTAATTCCTTCCTAGTTATTTCCCTGATGAGACTGGAGTTGGTAAAATACTCTGGATGGTCAAGATCTTCAAAAAACCTTCAAACATAGCTAATCCATGGGATCTTCAAGGCCCCATCCAGTTTCAAAACATCCAGAACGAGATCTCTGTTTAGTTTGGGCTCTTCCTTTGTCCAGAGTCTGTGCCATAACAGCACAGGCTCAAGTTTTATTAGATCTGAAACAAAGGAGAGCCCCAACTCCGCGTGACAGATACTCACGGAAGTGCCGTTCGGGACAGATAAGATGTATTTTAAAAAAGAGTTTTCTACTCTTTGAATGGGAAGCAAATCAACTGGTCCCCTGACCCCAGTCCCATAAATTGCCGATGAGACACATTTAGCTCTGAATATTTTGATAAGCGCCTCCGGTGGACTTTTTCCAAGTTTGATCGCAAAGGCTGTAAGAGCAGATGTAGTGCGTAGTAGTGCCAATTTTTTTGCTGACACCGCCTGTGACCAGGAGTCATTGTGTGCAAAAAGGATGCCCAAATATGAACATTTTAAGTGACCCCGATCTTTTGACCTGACACAAACATATTTTTAGGTTTTTTGATGCCAGAACCATAATCCATAATGAAGGTCTTAGACAAATTAATTCTTAGGCCTAGCTTGTTCATAAATTTGGAAAAACTATCAAGTACCCTCTGCAGCCCTATATTGGTAAAGGGACATCAGTACCACATCGTCTGCGTATAGGAGGGCTGGGATGGGTCGTCCCGCCACTTGGGGAATGACATGATTATCTTTTAAAAGGGCCTCTCCCAGACCATTTATGTACAAGTTAAAAAGAAACGGAGCAAGGACACAACCTTGCCTGACTCCACTTTTGATTGTAAAGGGAGCCGTACGTTCACCCTGCAGGCCACAACGCACGCATGCATTAGCATCACTATAAAATCGTTTAAGAAAATAAATAATCTGTGGATCAACTCCCATTACTTCTAAAATTGACCAAAGTTTATAATGGATCACGCAATCAAATGCGGCTATTAGGTCAACAAAAGCTAAAAATAGATTCCCCTCCTTAGCCCTGGTGTATTTACCAACTAAAAAAGACAGGTTCAGACCCTGCTCGACAGTTCCTACGCCGGCTCGAAAGCCATATTGCAGGTCCGACAGGACAGAGTTCTCCTCCGCCCACGCCTGGAGGCGTTCCAGAATTATTCTGCCTGCTACTTTTGTTATAGCATCTAGTAATGAGATGGGCCTATAGCATGTCGGATCTTGTCTATCCCCTTTTTTTAAAATGGGGACAATAGTTGATTCTACCCAAGTGGGTGGGAAGACGGCTTCGCAGCTAGCATTTAGAACTTGCGTCAAGAGAGGTCCCCATAAGGTAGGATTAGATTTAAACAAGTCTATTGGTACCCCATCGGGACCAGGTGCCTTGCCCCCCTTACCAACAGACAGTGCCCACTCTACTTCATCCAAAGTAAACATGAATGCGTTTGCTTGGGAGAGTGGGTTCAAATTGCAAGCATCCTGGGCGTGATGGTCCGCCAAAACAAGATTTCCCGTGCCCTGGTAAACCTTGGTAAAATGATTAATCCATTGCTCCTCAGTTATTGCTATTTCGAGTGATGGGCTGTCCTCTCTAGTCAGGAAAGGAGCCCTAACAAGTTTCCAGAAGGCCGCGCTGTCATTAAGCACTGACACAATAAGTAATGCATGCCACAACTCCTTCTTAATAGTGGCTGTCCTATCTCTGACTGCTAGTTTATATGCATCTCTGGCCGCCTTTGCTTCAGTGTTATTTCTTAGGTTTTTATGTAGTACCTTTTTTAAATGGGAATAAGCTAGAGTCAAGCCATCCTTTATTGGGGCCCTTGGCGTTACTGCGTTTGGTTAAGGACTCTCTAACTGTGAAACCTTAAAATCTGAATCTCTAGTTTTCTGATTCAGCTATGCCTCATCCATACTCACCTTTGACCTGTTTTCAGCCTGACTCTGTCCCTGACGCCACCTGCATAAACATTAGGTTACGAAGCTAAAGTTGAGACATTGTAGGCTGCGTAAACATGCAGAGTCATCTTGCTCGAAGGTTTTCAGGCAATAGTTAATCCTTAAGTCAAGTCTACTCAGAATAGCACATTTTGTTGTTCAGCCTTAAAACGTAGAAATTGCACAAGACACCGAGGCTGTCAGATTCTTGCCTTAGCTCATTTGTGTGTTCTTTCCAAAGTTCTATTTACCTCTGGGCGTTCCTTGTTTGTGATCTTCCCTATAAAAACCCATGTAGCAATTTTTCAAGTGTGCTCCTTCCTTGAGTAACTCCATGGTGCTCGTTGGATGGAGACCCATTCTGAATGCTTAATAAATTACCTATGGTTTGTACTTCGCTCCAGTGTTGATTCCTCCTTATTTGATAAAGAACCTGTGGCGAAGTGGTGAGCCCTGCACCAGCAGGTTATAGATTAATCTGCTCCACAAATTGACGCCCAAACGTGGGGCCCCATCAAGTGCTTGCAGTCGGACTGGGGCAGGAGATCAGGTCGGTAAGACGAACTTGGCTGAGGAAGCGCCCCACCTGATGAGATTAGTGTTGCTCGTGGTCCAAGGTGATTTTTCAGCTCTCCAACTCTGATCTTCCTGGCGGCTGCTAGCCTTGACTGGGGCCTTCGGATGGTCATTTTTTTGATCAGGGAGGATCGACGGATGGGAGGCAAAGACTACGCACGAGGTAAAACTGTATTAAACCAGTTCATTTGGTTTGGGTCCGTTTGATCTTTGCTTGACCTGGTATTCGTCTTGACTTGGTATTTGATTGGTAATCTGTTTGGAATTTGGTAATCCGTTCGGACTCTCTTGTGAGTTTTGAAACCTAGGTTCTGTTTGGTATTTAGCAATCTAAGATTTGTTTTGAGACTTGCTATTTGTTTTGACTAACATTTTTTCTTACAGGTAAATGTGAGAATGTTTTTTATCTCTCTCTGTTTATAAGTTTTTTTCTCTTATATAACATGCCTGTGTTTAGCACTCTTTGGAAGTTTTGTTGTTGCCGCTGCGATAAGCAGAGCATTTTGGAAGCAAGTCAGCCGGCGCCACCAGAAGGTACGCCAAATTTTGAGATGTACATCAAATATGGTATTTGTCCCATCATGTATAATACATTGTGGAACAAATACCCAAAAGGGGATCCCCAGCTGAGATGGCCATTAGAGGGAACTATGGACCCTCACAAACTCGAGTATTTAGAGAATCAATTGTTTTTGAAGAAAGTTAGGCCGGCTATGTTTGACAGTTTGCGTATGTGGAGAAAAGAAGTGAGGGAGCTGCAGCTCAAGGCAGAAAAGGTACAAAGGAAACAGGAAAGGAAAACAGAGTATCAGAAGTATAAGGAATTAAAGGATAAGGAAGTTCAGGAGAAAAAGGAATGTTTAGATAGAGAGCATTGTTTATTAATATCTAAAGAATATATAGTTAGACCAACTGTAGCAGTTCAGGTCCACCAAGAAGATGTGGATTCAGATATTGATGGGTTGTTGATAGCACGACCCCCACCCCCATATGTACCTTTAACACCTCTTCCCCCTGCACCATTGAATGTTGTTCCCCTTGTACCCCCGGTTCCACCTCCTTTGCCTGCGGTTTTTCAGCCCCTTATTTTTCAACCAGTACCGGTACACTCTTTACCCTCTCCAACTCAGGCCACTGCACCCCCAACCCAAGCCACTGCACCCCCATCCCAACCCTCTGCGCCTTCACCTCAGGCCACTGCACCCCCATCCCAAGCCTCTGCGCCCCCATCCCAACCCTCTGCGCCTTCACCTCAGGCCACTGCACTTCAAATGTCTAATGATTCTGTACTTTCTGCATCTGTTCTAACCCCTCGAGTTCTTCGCTCTACTGTACCACAGTTTCATCAGGATGCGATAAGATTGATGGGATTAAATTGGTTAAGTGATTTAGAAATAGAAGTAGAAGACATGATAAACCAGATTCAGGATTTTTCTGAAGGTGAGCTGATTTAACTCATAAATAAGCTCTCTCATCAACTTATGGTTCAATGGCAGATGACTACAGGGCGAAATGGCCCGGATGATGTTAGAGCAATTAATTAATTGCTCTTTAAGATATGTTAGAGATTTGAATGAATTTTAGACATCGTTTTTTGGTCTTGCTAAATCTTTTTTCTTTCTAGGTTGTCAAATCTCTTCTCCAGCATACATGGCAATCTTCTGGATCGTGGGACACTCCTTTCTAAAGTGGGCAGTCATGAAGGCTGAACGAAGTTGTTATAGATTTAACCTACGTTTTTAGCTTCGAGTTTATTAAGATTAATGGAAAATGACTTGGTACAACTTTCCGGCCTTGTGTTACTTGTTTTCAGATTTTTCAAACCTGATGGGGTTCAACTTTTGGTTATACCAAAAGAATTGTATTTGGTGAATATTAAAGAAAGTTACTCGATATATTGGGATGGCAACTTGGGGTTGAGGGCAGTATTAGCGACAGTCCCTTACTTGTGTCTTGACAACAAGATTTTATGTTCTGGCGTTTTCATCTAAATCAGCTGTTGATACTGAACTGGTTTGGGATTTTGATTTCATCTTTACTGAAAGGGGAAACTTTCACAAATCAAATCCTTAGTGGGGGGGAGAAGAGGAGGGGCAGGAAAAACGCCTTTGCTGGGTTTTTTCCTGGTGGCAGATTTGGATGGGATTGGGGCAGGAAGGATTGGGGCAGGCAGAATAGTTTAGGACAGAGGGAAAACAGAGGACAGAGGAATGAGGCAGGAGGTATGAAGGGGGACCAACTAAGGGGTTGGGGTCGAGGTTCAAGGTGGGGGAATATTCGTGGGGGATCGGTACGGGGTCAAATTCATAGGGGATCGATATGGGGACATTTCATGGGGGATCAAGAAGGGGTGGGGTTACATGCAAATTTATTGATTGCGTTATTGTATTGAATTGTCGTTGCTGAAATAAAAGCGACCTTTTAACCCTCATTGGTCTGTGATATGATTCATTGCCCGATGGGGGGGCTTGGGGGTGGCATTCGAAGAATGTCCACCCCCGGTGCTGCTTCGGGCTTAGTATTGCCCAGACCGAGCACGCGCAGGGGAGGCGCCTCCTTTAGAACGCAGCGGTTTTCAAATGCCGCGTTCTAATTTGTGCCAGTTGGGGGTCCTGAGGCAAGGTAGGCGGCAGCATGGCCGTTTTTGTGCCCCTCCCTCCCACCCTACCGTCATTTATTTAATTGCCCCTCATCTTGGCTTAGCTTCCCGGGTTCTCACGGGGTTTCCTTTACCTATTGGCAGATTTGGACGGGATTGAGGCAGGAAGGAAGGGTTGGGGCAGGCAGAATAGCTTAGGACAGAGGGAAAACAGAGGACAGAGGAATGAGGCAGGAGGTAGGAAGAGGGACAAACTAAGGGGTTGGGGGTCGAGGTTCAAGGTGGGAGAAAATTCATGGGGGGATCAAGATGGGGAAAAAGTTATGGGGGAATGAAGATGGGGAAAAAGTCATGGGGGATCGATACGGGGGAAAATTCATGGGGATCAATATGGGGAAATTTCATGGGGATCAATATTGGGAAAAAGTCATGGGGGATCGATATGGGGGAAAATTCATTGGGGAATCGATACGGGGATATTTCACGAGGGATCAAGAAGGAGTGGCGGGGTGGGGTTACATGCAAATTCATTGATTGCGTTATTGTATTGAATTGTCGTTGCTGAAATAAAAGCGACCTTTTAACCCCCATCGGTCTGTGATGTGATTCATGGCCCGATCACTTTTGAGTTAGTTTCCATTAGCAAACTCAATGGGTCTTTAAGCAGCGACAGGTTGCCTTTCCCAATGCTCCATAGTGCCGTTGTCCTGTGGTGTGTTTCAGAAACCTCGGCCTCTGCAATGGCGGTGCTACAGATGTTTCTCCAGACTCCAGTAGCGGCTGGTCGTCCATGAGTGTGGTAGGGCAACATAAGAGGAGCGCCAGGATTGGCCTGAGCGGGCTTGTTTCCCACTCCAAATGGGACAGTGAGCCTACGCCTGCTGTTCTCTCCACCGGCAGTGCAGCTCGGGTTGAGGAGATGTCAATGCATATGACAGTCCGGCACGCCTAAGATGGCCGGCCAAACCGTCATGTGCACTAACAGCAGTGCTGCCCACCACTCCCCTTCCATTTCCATGACTGGCATAGCCTCGCCCCAACAATTCCAAGAGAAAATTAAAATGATGATAATAAAATATGATTTTATATCTCCTTTCCCTCTGCTGGTCAACAGGGATTGCGGAGCAGCCGCCGTTGCCAGACTCCCTGGCAGAGTTAGACTCTGATACCACTTTGTTGCAGAGTTGATTTTGGTATAAAATACTCCTTGGAAGGGCACTAAAACAGACAGGCTAGTGCTGAAACCCAAGCCTCCCTGTGTGGCTGCAGAGTGCTCCCTCCTTTCCACTTACAAGCCTTCACAGTTAACCAACAGTAAAGCCTGTTGTAGTTCTTTAACGTTTTAGGGGTTTACTATCAGAAAGTTAGTTGTTACAATACACGTGGGAGTTTAAGGATTCTTAAAAAGTCAAGCCTGGTAGCAGACACCTTTCAACATGTCCACCAAGAACGCTCAGCGGGTTAATGTATCTGATGCACTGAATGGTGATTTTTTATTTGTTATTTTTTTATTTATTTTTACAGAGTTTCAAATAACGCGAACTTGACCCAAATCGGATATCAGAGCGCTTTACATGGCACCAGTTGCATTACATGAGAACACATTAATTTTTTTTTGTTAGGTACGGGGAGATTAAGTGATTTGCCCAGAATCACAGGATGTAATTCACCAAATTAGCCCAGTCTCTAAATATAAACAGCCCAGTTCTTTTACATTTGTATGTGAAAACAAGCAGATGATAAGATAAAATAGTGTATGGATTTCAAACGTGAGGTAGGCCCCTTAGGTAACCTTTGTGCTAACAACAGGTTTGAATCCAATCAGACTGACAAGCTTTTATGCTCTGAAAGGTGAAATGCATACAGCCGAGTTGCAAATAGCAACATATGTTAGTTACAATGCTGGTAATCTGCTAGAGTAGACTATCGCAGAAACTGATACATAACAAGCATTGGCAAAGCCAATAGGTCTCGCCTATGCAACATCTACTGGCTTTGTCAATGTTTACAGTCATTTTGGACAGCAGCATAACTGCACTGTACAATGGCTAAAGGTTTTTTAGGAAAGTGCTGCGACATGGTCAACGCTGGCCTCTTTATAGTGCTTTTTAGGTCTCGCTGAGCCAGCGCATGTGCTGCTCTGCGAGAAATTTAGTGAGTGGGTTTTGAAAGTGCTACCAGAGGCTTTTGCTGGCCTCAAGCTTGCATGCACGCGCGCAGCCGCCATATGGGTTTCTGTCAAGGCTCATTAAGCCTTGCATGCCTCTCTCCGCCTTGCTTGCGCTTCAATTCCCTCCCCCTCCCCCACCACAGATCACGTCACCACTCGCGTGTTTTTTTTTTTATTTCGGTTTAGCGCATGCACACACAGCTCCCGGGCTTGTCTTATTCAGCATCGCGTCACCACTCGCGTGTTATTTCTACCCGCACTCCCTCCGATTCTCAGCCGTGCCCGCGCAGCCGTAACTGCCTCAGTGAAGTAAAAGAGATGACAATGCTGTGCCCCTGAGCGTCCGCAGCAACATAACAATGGACCTGGAGTCAGTTTGCGACTAAATTGCTCCTCTTCGCCCTGTGAGGAGGACTCATTGAAGCACTACAAATTCCATTTCTTTTCAAGAGGTCATGTTACCTGCGTGTGAAAATACACTGCCCAGGCCACGTGTGAAAGCAGATGCACGCACATTCCAACGATAAGCCAAGCTGCGAGCCACCACTATGTTCATAACTGAGACATATTTAAATGAATAGCTGGATTAAGATTTTGTGTGATATTTGTAGATTTCCTGTATGTTTACTTCACCTCGCTGCTCACTAGTACTCTCAGGCTTCAACATTAGAGCCGACTTTTATGGGTTTTCCACTCTTTCTTTATTTGCATTGCGATTTATACTTGGTCGCAGCTCTGCGTCTCACACACCGCTGTGGCCTACACTGAACTCAGCATAATTGAGTCTTCACTCAAGTCAAACATTGAGATATGACTGGGCAGTTTTTAAGAGCATTATTAGCTTAGACGCGGAGGAAACAAGCATTGGCATAGGCAATAGGTCTCGCCTTTGGGGCCTTATAAGTGTTTAGCCATGCAACAGTTGATGTTGTTGCACCAAGGATATTGTGCTGCATAACTAAATACTTATAAGGTCCCAAAAGTGAGACCTATTGGCTATGCCAATGCTTGTTTCTTACTTTCAACCATGCTTCACAGCAGCCACACAGCTATACAACATGGCAAACAAAACACTGACAAAGCCAAATAGCCTTACTATTTGGCCGTACAATGTTTTTTTAGCCTTGTTGTACAGCTGCGTGGCTGCTGTGCGGTATGGTTGAAAGTAGTACAACTTCGCTATGACACAGCCATCGTTGAAGGGGCTATAGCACTTTTTTATGTTATACTTTCAGCCGCTGCACTGCAGGTAGGCTTTTGTACAACATGCTTGGGAACATTGACAAAGCCAATAGGTCTCACATAGGTGGGACCTATTGGCTTTGCCAATGTTTGTTTGACCTAGGACCTTCTGTCAGGGGTAGGGCACATCGGATTGAAGGAGTTTACAATGGCCGATGAGGGACACGTTTTGCAAGAGCTGGGTGCCGCATGGACAGACTTTTTAAGGCCCTGCAGCAGGGAGCATGTCGAGCTCGAGAGTGCCTATTAACCGCTATTGCCGTCTTCAATAAAATTAAGAAATGTAACAAAACAGTGACTCAAAGATAACAGGAAGTGCGTAGGCATGATTCTGATTTTACTCAAAGTGAAAGTGTCATTAAGGTTGATGGGCTACATTCTCTGACAATAGGTTAAAGTGCTGTTTTTTAATGTGTGCATTTTTTTTTTAGATACAGACACCGTAAAGTTTCTCACGATTTTGAGCACCTGCTTGATGCCTATCACCCCGCTTGCGGTGCCTAAGCATCAAAATAATAGAAAGTAAGCTCTCTATATGAACGTGGGCGAAGATGAAATCCCACTGCAGCCGGGCCCCCAGAGGCCATCTCTGGCTCACCCTGCTCCGTGCACCACGATGCAGCGCTTGCCCTCGGCATGCAGGCGCTTCACGGAGCTCTCTATATGAACGTGGGCGAATATTCAATCCCACTGCAGCCGGACCCCCAGAGGCCATCTCTGGCTCACCCTGCTCCGTGCACGACGATGCAGCGCTTCCCCTCGGCATGCAGGCACTTCACGGAGCTCTCTATATGAACGTGGGCGAAGATTCAATCCCACTGCAGCCGGACCCCCAGAGGCCATCTCTGGCTCACCCTGCTCCGTGCACGACGATGCAGCGCTTCCCCTCGGCCTGCAGGCACTTCACGGAGCTCTCTATATGAACGTGGGCGAAGATGAAATCCCACTGCAGCCGGGCCCCCAGAGGCCTCTCGCAATAATCACTCCACGCAAGGTAACTTAGCGTAAAAGGCCATTTATTAGGACAGGGTTGGACAACCATAACCGAACATCAGACAAACCCCCCAACAATCCCCAACAACATAACTTCTCATTCTTCCATTCTCTCCCGTACTCCAATTACTCCATCCCACTTCACACAGCAACCGCCTCACTTATCCCATTCGCTTCCTCACTTCTCTTCCAACCTCCTCCATCATCTCCATTCGTCGTAAACTGGTATGACGCACCCCCACCTTTCACCAGTATACCCCTCCCCGGAAGGGTGAGTATGCCCGTCATGGACTCCTCCCCACTCCCAAATCCGCTCCCCGCACACACAACCCGTCCTAAACTGGCATGCTTATAGAAAAACTTAGTAGCCCTCAATCAAATTCCTCGACTGTAGGGTGGGCGGGTGGCCAAAACAACCTAACTAACCCACCCTGAGGCGCTGGGGAAAGGAAGAGGAAGGACTTCCTCTCCCAGCCCCCTTTAACCTCCTAACACGACCCCACCCCTAATCCCACCCCTGCCATACCCTCTCCCTCCCTTGCGCGAAATCCCCGGGGGAAGACTGCCGCTGCCCGCGTCCCAAGCAGTGGGACATCAGCAGGGCAGCATGTTAGTGGCCGCCCGTCGGAGCCTTCCCCTTTGCTGCCTCGCGCGCGAGGCTACGCCCACTAAGGTGTTACTCCCTTTAGTTGGAGCGGGAGGCGGGCCCTTGGGGGGCGGGGGGCGCGGCTTGCCCCCCCTACTTAGGAGGCCCCCTCGCCCAGTTCCTCCTCTGTTTCCTGCCGCTCCAGCCTGGACACGCGATTTCGCTGCCACCAGGGTCGTCGTCGGGGTCGTCGTCGTCGTCGTCGCCGCCGCCGCCAGTCATTACGGTATGTCCATGCTCTTGCCTCCCCCCCGGCCCCGTCCCTGGGTTAAGCCCGGGTAGTACAGGGGCCCTGTGGTCGGATACCACGGGGGGGGGCGGAGATGGTCGCGTGTGGTCGGAAGCGGCAGGGTGGCGGTCAGTTGCGGGACAGGGGCAGATGTAGCGACGCAGCAGGGTTAGGGGCGGGTTACGAACGCCTTAGGACGGTCGCCTATCCTGGCGTCGGGTTTGTCAGGAGCCCGTTGTTTTCGGCTAAAACTTGGTGGGAGCGTGAGCCGCTGTGTGGAGCAGCTAACGGCACCGATCTGCAGCCCGCCCCCCTGATCTCAGCAGACCCCACACACCGAAGGCATGCGCGAGGCCATGAAGAGCACATATCACCATGTCAGCGCGTGCAGGTTCACTTCGGGGCGATCGATACTCTTCTCCGATATCTCTTGCCAATACAGGTTAGAAGTTGGCCTAACAGCTAGGGCGCTCAACTGCGAACCTGGGGAACTAGGTTTCGAGTCTTGGCAATGACTCTGAACAGCCGGTGATTCTCGGCAAATCACTTAATCTCCCCGTTCCTCTTCCTGATTGCCAGATGAAAGGGGGAGTGCTCGGAAGAAGTCGGTCAGCATAGATAGTGCGTAAAAAGCATTCCGCCTCCATGTCGAGCAATTTTCCACCCCCATTTAGCAAGAAGCAGTGAGGAGCCGGGCAGCGTCCAAACACCTCATCCTAGGCGGGGGGGAGGGGGGTGGAGACTGGAAACGCACGGAACAGGCATCATTATTCCCGGTGAAAGTGAGCAGTTGATAGGGTAAAAGCACTAAGGAACTTGCCCCTTGGTTTAAAAGGTTCCGCTATGCGGGTGTTCGGAGCTCAAGTATTCCGTTAGCTTTGAAAAAGCTCTCTATGGCGCACAGCCTCCTATGGGTTCAGGTTTTTATCCAAGTGTAGTAGTAGGTTCTGTCAGTCCTCCGCCATGTTGCAGGCTCGCAGAGTTCAGATTCGTAAAGTCCTCTGTGTTGCAGAGAAAAGCGACGCAGCGAAAGGAATTGCTGACATCATGTCCAACGGGAGAATGAGACGGGTACGTTCGTCACTCTTCTAACTCGCAGTATGCTTTTCCACTTTGTTTTCTTGTTCTTAAGCACATGCCTGCACAGAAGTCAGTTTTATGTCAAACGGGTATACATCATAAACATTCACTCCACTGAATTGCCTGTGGCACGTAGTCATGGCCTTCCTCAGATATAAATTGCACCTCTGAATTATGCGAATAATATCTCAAAGTCTGATTGTGTTCATAGATAGGCGGCAATTGAGATTCGTCAGGGTTACTAGGTGCTGTTACCTCGCCTGATGCCGGTCGCTCCTCCTGGTCTTGCGTCGGGTTTCGAGTACCGGTGGACGGAGCTCTGGGAGAGCTCAGGCTTTGCATGTATGAAGGCCCCGGGTCGGCTCTCGGCATCTCCAGATTTCTGCTTGCTTGGCTTGGTTGGGATTGTGGACCCGTTTCATTTGTCGGGCGTAGTTATGGACTTTGCCCGATTACTGGGGGCTCCTGGTGGTGCGGGGGAAATGGCGCGAATGGGTTGTGTAAGTCTGCAAGGCCCAAGTACCTGAGTATGCAATGTAGATACGGGCCATGTACAGAGCCCCGTGGCCGCGCCCACACCCGGTGTTTCTGGGCAAAATCACTTAAACCCCCCCGTGCCGGAATGCGTAATGTAAATACGATGCTATGTACAGCACCCCTGGAACTGCGTGACGAGATCCCGTGGGCGGTGTGGTCCGCTGGCTGCACCGCCGACTCGGTGCAGGGAACCAGGGTCCGAGCCTCGTTGCCCAGTCAGCTGGGAGCCTTTTCCTTCCGCAGCATCAGCTTCCGGTCACCGGGTTTTGTTTTCATAGATCCTGCAATCGTAGTGGTATCGATCCGTGATTGGTGGGTGGGCACGTGATGGGGCGCGCCCTGCTCTGCTACAGGACTAAACAAGTTTAACATCTGGAAGAGATCGGTTCCAAAACTACAATATAGCATAGTGTCCCATGTCGAGCTGCCAGAAGTCAAGCAGCTGTTGTGTGCAGTTGGCAGCTGTTATACCGCGTAATCCAACCGGAGCTCCTCTGCAGACCCTCTTGGTGGCCACGCATCCTCAAGTAAAAAAAAAAAAAAAAAAAAAAAAATCAAACTTCGACACAGGAGAATCCATCGCTGAGACAAGGCGCCGTGACGCGGTCCAACACAGGACTGGCGCGACGATGTCCAGCTGCCCATGTGCTTGAGCTGCAGCAATGCACTTCGCGGTCACTGTGCCCCAATAACTGTGTTTTGAGAGGACCAAGGCACAGGAAGCTAAGGCGAAGTGTCTAGGAGCACACAATTGGGTAACACCTGGGATTGGAACTCGCGCCCCTGGCTTCCAAATTAAGCTTTTCACCCACCGGGTCACACAGGCAAAAGCTCGACCCACTTCTCCATTTTCAATACTTTTATCGCCCACACGTCCCGTGCAGGAGGGGCTTCTGCACAGTCGCGGCACCTCCCTGGCGCTGAATAAATCTGCAGCGCCCAGCTTTGTCCTTCCCTGCACCCGGGGAGCGCTAACCTTCCCCGGGCCGCTCCCAGCTCTACAATAGCCCGCCAGGCGCACCCCGGGACCAGGAAGTTATTTCCAGTTGGCTACTGCATAGTCTGAACGGTGGAATTCGGGGTCCTTCGTATACTCGGTGCTCCCTGCCTCCTAGAACAAAGTGTGCATCACTGTGTACTTTGTTTCAGTCATGGCACCGGATGCTGCGTTTCTTTCCACGGCTATTCCAGGCCTCACATAAATGTCAAGATAACTCGTGTGATTCGTTATCTTCCTGGAGAAAGGTCAAGAATTTGTATAGTGGAGGTTTTGACTTCGGTGTAGTTAGTGCAGGGGGTTAAAAATGCCCGCTGCAAAGAGCGTGTGCCAAGTAGATTCCAGAGTGCGTATGATGTAAAGAGGTCAGCAGGTTACTGTTTCAAAGGAGGCATCCTTTTGTTAATTGCAATGTATATCTTAAAGCCCTTAATGGTCAACAGTGAGCTACGAACGCTCATCCTAGAGCTGCATTCACACCACTAAGCATACATTATTACAACATTGATTAGTGTTGCAAAGAGAGTTAATTTGGCTAAAAATCAACTACGCTTGTGCTTCTCCACACTAAGCAACCTTAAACTATCTGCCTGCCAGTAGGGATGACATGAGTCTCCTACGCATTGAGTCCTTTGGCTCAGGTAACCTTTCCTATACACTGATTCATATGCATATGATTGATTGGCTAGGCGGTATTTGTGTGAGATGCAAAGTTCTCGGACACCCTACACTGGTAGGAGTGGCGCTATATATAACTAATTAAATGCATCTGAGAGTGTGGTTATGGAAACTTGGTCAACTGTTAAAGGGGGCTAGTGAGGGAATCTGTGGTGGGGGCGGCATTGGGGGGGCGCCAACAACATTCTTGCACAGGGCACCACCATCGCCAAGGCATCGCCGTTTACCGCGAGAGTGCGTGAGTTCTACAACACTTTTAGTGGCGTGCTAAGTTACATTAATCATAACCAGCATAGCGCAGGATACAAACCAAATTATTTCCGGCAACTAAGAATAATTTTCTAGGGATACCCAATGAAACTTGTTTATCGGGCAGTAAATAACAGATTTCAAACTTTACCTACTGAAACTTATGCTTTCCCTGCACCACTAGCTAGTGCATGCCCCATTGCTATATGCTGGAGAGAACCAGGCCCGAATTCTCAGCGCCTTACTTATTAGCATGCAGTGATTCTGGGGAATCACTTATTCTCCCCGTGCCTAATAAGAAAAGAGTGTGTCCCGGGTGTAGCGTCATTTGGTGCGCAGGTAAAGCGCACTAACACTGATACCTTTCTGGTCGTGCAGCACTACCATAAACTGACAATTTAACTTACAGGCTGTTTCATTCCCGAAAGCAGCAAACTGGATGCCACCAGCACTATTCACACTATCGCCCCCAAGCTTTCCTTCCATACCTGGCTTCATGTTGACCATGCATGGCTTTGATATTTCTAACGTACCCTTTGCCAGCCACTCGCGATTTTAATAAGGAAGTAGGCCTGGCTGATGGTGAATAAGATAGTCACATGAGAAAATATTGGTTAAATGTTTGAATTCGGAATACTGATTTATTATTGTGTGGTTCCACACCTTGAAGGTATTTATTAGTACTAGTTCCACGCTCACGTCAAGAGATGTGGCTGCCTTTCCTATTTAGCCTTGCTAGTCGGAAACAGCTGGTGTAAGGTTTTCTGCAACCCAGTCATAGTGGCAGCTTAGTCTATACAGGACGTAAGTGCATTGTGTGCTGGAAAACTAAGGAGCGGGTCCATTAAGTAAGCACAAGGAGCATAGGGGGCGTTTCGAGCTCCAAAAGGACAGCTGAAACAACCAAGTTAAGTTCAGTGCAAGGCTACATTTGGTGGGGCAATTCCAGGCGCAAAGCATTAAGCCAGACAGCCCGGGGAATTCGGCAGGCGTACGATTAGCTAGAAATTTGTTCAGACTGAGGGAGAGCATATCGACCACAATTAATTGTGGAACCAGAAAAAAGCTTTACAAAGCAATGCTGTAGATTTACGGAGAAGGCTGTAGGGATAGGCTTCAGTGATAAGGCCATGACATTTCTGGACGGGGCATTCTTCTTCGACTGTGTCGAACTGGGAAAGGAAGTAAGGCGGGCTTTAGAACTCTTTCTTCTACCTGCGTTGGCACGTCGTGTTAGGAGTGATTGTCAAAGGTTGTGCCTTCAGCCAGTCTAGGTTACCACCCATCCACTCCAAGCTAAATTGTTCCTGGTGATATTGGGGCCGCATTTACACAGCCCAGTATTTGGCCCCTGGGGTTGTCAGTGTCGTGAATTACTAAATTTCACTGAACGGGAGGTGTGGCCGGGTTTTAGACTAGCAGAAGTTTGGGAGTGCAAGCCTCCACCTAGGGGTGGCTGGCTGAATTTGATGAACTACTTCAAACGTTTCACAGCACTGCACGTGGGAGAGTGTCAATGACCTGTGCATGCTTCAACCAGACACCCCAGAATGAGTGTCTACTACCTGAGCATACTTCAACCAGACACCCGTGAATGGCATGCCCTCGTCTGCATGGTAATAATTGAGAGAGCTGCTCTCCACAGACATTTGACAGGTTAATGGGCAAGGCTAGCGGAAAAGCCAGGTGTATTGTCATCATTTAAGGCGGACGTGACCCAGGTATTGGCAAAATAGTGACACTGCCAACTATGAAGATATGAACGAAATCATAACTGGGGCCCACAACAGATTATTTGATGAAATAAGAAGTTTCATCTTCAAGCCACGATGTCTGTGCATCGAATTACCTATAGCACAGCAACACCGGTATAACAAGGACCGTAGGCAAACTTATTAACCCCTTTCAGCAGCAGTACAGTCCAAAAGCTAGCTCCTATTCAACAAGCAAAGAAATTGGATAAGTTGTCGCAGTGGAGAGTAAGAAAAGATTGGAGTAACCGCGGGACTAGTATAAGACTATCGCCCAAGTTAATGTAACTTAATTTCAAAGTAGAATGCTTAAAACGAGGAGATTTTGCTGAGATATGGATCATTTTGTAGTAAACAATGGGATAATAAGATGTGAAAGGAAGGGAATTGAGATACCCGCGATGTCAGCTTGTGTTTATATACATGGGTAAAGTGGTTAACTCACACGTACCTTCACCCTGCTTATTGTGCTGTAGCTCTTGGGGAACACAATTCCAAGCCAGGTAGGCACCTAATTTGGCCAATTGAAAATCTTAATAGGATTGCAGGTCCATAAGCGCCTATTTCACCAATGCCTTGTGACCCAAGCCATATTTTCCAGCCTGAGAAACAGATTTAGGTGTTGCTCCTCTCGCTCAGCCTTTCATTGGAGCCAGGGAGGAACGAAATCATAACTGGGGCTCACAACAAATTATTTTATAGCAATGAGTAGTTTCCTTTTCAAGCCATGATGTCGGTGCCACGACTTACCTACAACACGGCAACACCGGTGTAACACGGACTGTAGGCAAAGATATTAACTCCTTTCAGCAGCAATAGAGTCCAAGCTAGCTGCTATTCAACAAGCAAGGAATTGGATACGCTGTCCCAGTGGAGAGTAAGAAAAGAGTGGGAGAACAGCGGGACTAGTATAAGACTCCAGCGTCCAATTTAAGGTAACTTAATTTGCAAGTAGAGAGGCCAAAACCGGGAGATGTTGCTAAGATATGGGCCGGTTTGTAGTAAACAATAGACTAATACGATGTGAAAGGAAGCAAATTTAGGTAACAGTGATGTCAGCTTGTGTTTATATATGTAGGTGAAGTGGTTAACTCACACGTTACCTTCACCCTGCTTATGGTGCTGTAGCTGTTGGGAACATAGTTGGCCAATTAAAAAATCTTAAGGGGATGGCAGGTCCATAAGCGCCTATTTCACCAATGCCTGGCACCGATGCCATATTTCCAGCCCGAAAATCAGATTTAGGTGTTACCCTTCTCGCCCAGCCTTTCCTTGGAGCCAGGGAGGGGGGGAAACGTTCACAAATTTGGGTCCTCGAGCTGAGCGTTGTACCTTCGGCAGCTCAGTCAGCTATATCGGCTTTATCCGGAGTCATGAAAGAAGAATATGTCCATTTAGCAGTTACATAAAAATCTTCTGTCCTGCTAAAGATATCATGCAATCCCCCGCAGCAGCAGCTGCTTTTCAGGTACCATGACGCTATCTATACATCACCTTTGTAGACGAAGCGGAAATCAACACCTTAGTGCTAGGATATGAAGGGAAGCGATGGATTGACGAATTCAGCTATGGTTTAGTTCTGACTCCATATGTAGGTGCTAGATCTTCCCATAATTACGATAGGAAGATCTGCAGTGGCATCGCTTATAAGGCTAGTAACTCCAGTCACGCCTAAGCTGAGCGGCATTGGGGCCAAGAGTCATTCGTGGTTAGTCTGCCCTGGGCTTCTGAGTAATGTTGCAACTTAATGCCGTATATTTACGGTTACAGAACAGGACCCATTATTTAGCCCGCTAAAAGCTGGCTCGCAGGGGCGGGCACCTATAAACAGCGAAGGGAGGAAGGGGGGCTCTGGCAGCGACGGTAGCCTCCCCAGAGCTGTGGCGGAGTTACAGGGCGATCTGGATGCAGACGGGTACAGTAAGGGTACCTCTGCGACAGGCGGTACAGTAAGGGTACCCCTGTCCGGCACAGTAAGGGTGCCCGAGCCAAGGTCCAGGAGCCGAAGGGGGTTCTGGGAAGACCGCGACGGCGCCCCGTTAGTCCTTCGGGCAGTTGGGGGGCCTGACCAACCGGGGGTGTGCCACAACACGCTCCGCCCCTGTCGGAAGGGGCGGGAGTAGGAGACAGATCACGTGACCCAGTGGATGATCTGTAAATAATTATGTGCCACACTGCCGGGCATCGACCCACCGTGTGTGCTGGCTCACCAGGCGGGCGGAGCAGCAAGGGGCTGCCTGCCCTGGAACGCCCGTAAGATAACCCAATTTTATTATCATACTATGTTGTATGAAATAAACCTGCAGCAGTTCTTCACCCACAAATAAAGTGTCAGTGTAATCATTGGGTGACGTCTGTGTATGCGTGTTGACTGAAGCGGATGACGGTGTGGTCACTATGCCGCTGCCCGCGTCCCAAGCAGTGGGACATCAGCAGGGCAGCATGTTAGTGGCCGCCCGTCGGAGCCTTCCCCTTTGCTGCCTCGCGCGCGAGGCTACGCCCACTAAGGTGTTACTCCCTTTAGTTGGAGCGGGAGGCGGGCCCTTGGGGGGCGGGGGGCGCGGCTTGCCCCCCCTACTTAGGAGGCCCCCTCGCCCAGTTCCTCCTCTGTTTCCTGCCGCTCCAGCCTGGACACGCGATTTCCCACCCTTTCCACTTACCCCACGTGTCAGGCACAGCGCGTTATTTGGAATGTTTTTAATGTTTTCTTTTTGCGTTGCAGGCGGAGTTACAGGGCGATCTGGATGCAGACGGGTACAGTAAGGGTACCTCTGCGACAGGCGGTACAGTAAGGGTACCCCTGTCCGGCACAGTAAGGGTGCCCGAGCCAAGGTCCAGGAGCCGAAGGGGGTTTTGGGAAGACCGCGACGGCGCCCCGTTAGTCCTTCGGGCGGTTGGGGGGCCTGACCAACCGGGGGTGTGCCACAACACGCTCCGCCCCTGTCGGAAGGGGCGGGAGTAGGAGACAGATCACGTGACCCAGTGGATGATCTGTAAATAATTATGTGCCACACTGCCGGGCATCGACCCACCGTGTGTGCTGGCTCACCAGGCGGGCGGAGCAGCAAGGGGCTGCCTGCCCTGGATCGCCCGTAAGATAACCCAATTTTATTATCATACTATGTTGTATGAAATAAACCTGCAGCAGTTCTTCACCCACAAATAAAGTGTCAGTGTAATCATTGGGTGACGTCTGTGTATGCGTGTTGACTGAAGCGGATGACGGTGTGGTCACTATAGTCTGCTGACCTTTCTTCCCCGGGGCCCGCAATCTCTGGCTCACCCTGCTCCGTGCACCACGATGCAGCGCTTGCCCTCGGCATGCAGCTCCTTCACGGAGCTCTCTATATGAACTTGGGCGAAGATGAAATCCCACTGCAGCCGGGCCCCCAGAGGCCATCTCTGGCTCACCCTGCTCCGTGCACCACGATGCAGCGCTTGCCCTCGGCATGCAGGCGCTTCACGGTGGCGGCTGCTCTCGGGAGGGCGTCCGCTCGCACAGTTTCCAGCTGCCCTTTGTGTGTCAGAGCGCTGCCGCCAAGCTTCACTATACAGTCAACGCCAGCCATGCCTTCGCGGCAGTGGCATAAAGAAAGATGAAGGGCCCCCCCTGCAAGGTACACAGAGGGGCCCCCGCTCCGGATATAATCTGGAGCTCTCCGGCATGAGTACAGTGCTGAGGGGGCCCCCTGCAGCTCAGGGCCCCCCTGCACTGCGGGGGATCCGGGGCCTGTGTTACGTCCCTGCTTCGCGGGGTTCACCGGAGGCAGGAGCAGCACAGGCAGGTATTGCCGCCCTTTTACTAGTGCGGACTTACCGTCAGCAGTGATATGAACAGGGGGCGTGGCCAAAGAAGCTTGATGAGACCCGCTGAAATCAAGGACGTACAGGAAATATGATTCGGAGGCAGGTTTTCACTTTGTTTACCTTCTGTACATATGAAATGTGCATGCTGTGTTAGAACGTTTGATGGTTTCCTTTTATGGGGCAACTCACCCACATGCACTGCACCAGAGCGCTCTGCATCTCACGCACAGTTTCTTGTCAGAGGTAGTAAATGCATTTTAAACACAGACTAAAGATGCAATGAATCCTTTAACTGTGTAAATCAATGTCAATGCAATGTTACGTACGCAAATGAGGCTTAAAAGGTGTAGGAATCAGGCGGGCAACTAGAGCCACATTTGGGGGGGGGGGGGAGCTGAGAAAGATTTTGGGAGCGGGCTGTAAGAAGGGGTGAAAACCAGGGACATTTTAAGGATTTTGGGGGCCCTGGGCCAAGCATATTTTGGGGGCCCCTGTTAGGAACAATTTTGAATTCATGATCCAATTTCAGCTTTTTCATGCCCTCTTTGGCTGGGTCATTGAAAATGCACATGCGCACTCGTCCAAATTCTAATGATATTTACATGTAATATTCAGGGATAGTTATGTGCATGGGCGTAGGAAGTGTGGGGGACGCGGGGATATATCCACCCCAGATTTTGGAGTGGGGGGACATGGGGGACAAGGGTGGGGGGGACGAGGGGACAAAGGAATTTCCCCTCTCCCTTCTGTTATCGCAGGGCCATTAGCACGCGAAAGCGCTACCTAATGGCCCTGCACTTGACCTGCCTGGAGTCAGAGGCCACCCGCCCTCTGCCTTTTGTTCTGCTGCAGGAAGGCTCAGCCGTTCTGGGAAGGGCAGAGAACGGAGAAAAAATAAACACTGTCTCTTTTCCTTCATGGCAAGGGCCGTGTCCACTACTCCTGATCTGCATCTGGCGGCTGCCCTCCTCTCTTTATTCCTCCATCTCTTTCTGTCTCCGTCTCGCTCCTGCTTACGTGCTGATTTCAAGAGGCAGCTCTTAAGGTACTCTCTCTTGCCTCTCCTTTTCTTTATTTGTTCCCCTGTGAAATTGATCCAAAAAAGGCAGAACACTTTGGCTGTAAATGTCCTCATTTTCTGACCGTTTTCTATTGAAAAGAAACACCTCGGAATGGAGTGAAAAAATAGTTAAATACCTAAATAAAGCAATACAGAGTGGACAGCAGACAGGCCAGACTGTTATTTACACCCACACACATTAGCGCCACTTTACAGAGTTTGCCAGTGAAAGCACTACTTTCTTTTTTATCTTCTTTCCTTGAACAACATTGTTTTCCCAGGGTGGGTAAGTGCGCCATTCCTAAAGGGACTGCAATACCTGGTTGATGGGTAGAGTGGAAACGTTTAATATGATCGTTTTCAACTTTTTAATTATTTTAGCTTATAAAATGCGGCTCTGTGTTTGGGGATGTGGTCTTTTTTAAACCAAACTGCATACATTTTGAAAGGATATAAGCAATGGACATTGAAAGGGGTCCCTTCCTGGTCCTGTAGCCATGTCTTGAACTTTTCAGGCAAAATCACTTACTGATTTCTGAGTAATGAGTTTAAAACCGTTAAGGTAACCATGTTTTTTTCTGATTACAGTTCACATGCTTTGCTTATTCTTGCATTCCCTATGAGTGTTTGCTTTTTCCAGGGTGTTATTCATTTTTTTTCAGGCAGCATTTTACTGTTGTCTAGTGCATAATTTGAATTTAGTCGCAGCACAATTGAGTTGTGCTGAAGGCAGTGCGAGTTTCTCTCAGTGGGGCAGTATGTTGTTCAGTGTGGGAGAGAATGTGGAACTCTGGCCAGAGCTGCTGAATTTGGAACTGGAGAACCATGTTCAGACCTTCATGACCAGTTCACCATACCACACTCCTGACAGAGCTTATTCTGATGCTACACCTTAGAAGGCCCGATAGTCCTTAGAAGCCCAGGTGTCTTAGCACCCGCAGGTGGACCCGTCCACCACAATCCATACTGCAGTTCACTTCCAGTCTTACGGGCAGGCATATGAAGAAGCACATCCTAGATCGACAGTGAATCTGTCACTGAGGTCACAAGACCCTTGAGGCCAGTCCACCTCACCCATTGGTACCTCCATTGGCCTTTTTCCAGCACTAGCAGTGCAACTTGCCAGGGGTTGGCAATGTAGGATTTGCATGCACACCAAACTTAGGGGGTGATTATAATGGCAGTGGGACCGCCACGTCACCCCGTCGGTGGCGGTCCCTCCGCCATTGGTGACTGCATCACAGCCCGCAATATTTCAATGGCGGGTGGTTACCTGGCGGTCGGAAAGACCAACCACCACGCACCCGACGGGCTTCTTGAGCCCGCCGGTGTGGTGGAGGGGCTTGTGGTTCCTACAATGCTGGTGGTGCCTACCATGCACCGCAGCAGGGATTACGATGTCCCTTACCCGCCAGCTTATCAATGGCGGTTCACCTGCCATGGAAATGCTGGCGAAAGGGACATTGGGGGCCCGTAGCAGGCCCCTTTACCCCTGGCCCTCAGACATGGGTCCTGGGGGGCATCTATGATGCCCCACAACATATCACTGCACCATGTGGCAGGCACCGATATATTTAACATGTTCCTTTTTTTTTTACTTTGCGGCGGATGATGCAGCCAGCAGCACCTGCTGCAATGTAAAAGATAGGCACTGCGAACACCGTAGTGGCAGTCACATTGTAATGCCTATCGTGGGGCCCCCACCTGGAAGGCCAGCGGTCCCATTCCCTGATTCGATGGCGGTGGTACTGAAGTCCGCCTGCCATCGTAGTCAGCCCCTAAGTTTGCATTTTATGAATATGATTCAGCGGGAAATAAATTGATGTTTGCAATTTAATTGACTTTGGTTGGCCTCTTATCTATGAGATTTCCCTGTTGAATGTGCCTTTACATTATACATTTTTGGTTGTATGAATTGATTGCATACTACACTCTCCTACAGGTATTAATTTGAGTGTCATTAGGAGTGTCTGGGACCAATTGTTTTCTTAGGAATTGTTTTCTTTACTAACCTTTGCAAAGGGCCCTAAACTTCACAGCAACACAAGTCACATTTATTTTAGTAATTTGGGATCTGTTTGAGCTACAAAATTGTTTTGGAGGAAATCGTTAGATTATGCAGCAGATGATGTATTATGTGGCAAATATGATACAGCCATAGTTAAGTGGAAAACATTTTTCCACTTAATTTTGCCCCATCATTGTAGTTGATCAATTTGTAAGTTCCCCAAACCCAAAAGTCGAGTTTGGGCACAATGTGCATTTTAAAAGCAGCCCTATAACACAGGGTTACTTTTAAACTGACCTCAGGCTTCAGCAGTGCACACATGCAAGCGCAGAAAGGGCTGCTGGCCTCTAAACTGCCATGCCCTATTATATTCTAGGGACGTAAAAGTGGTTCTAATCCCCCTGCCCTATTATGTACTAGGGCCTTATAGGAGAGGTCATGCCAATCATAGGGGTACCCTAACCCATAGTGCACCCTAGTGTATGTAGGTGTTTTCACTGTATTTTTAAGTGCCTCTTTAAGAATAGCACTGGCTGTTTAGGCAGAGGCCAGGGTCAGTCAGCCAGGTACCACCAGTACCAGTCAGCAAAAAGTTGGGGAGTGCCCAGGGCGGCTTTGCAACACTAGAGAAACACAAACTCAGAATGTAAAACATAACACCATGGTTGGGGGGTTCTCTTCAATAATCAGAATTGATTTCTATCCTAATGAACCCATTTTCCAACATTAGGATAGGGAAAGACTGGGGAAAAATCACAACGTTCTAATCTATACAGTGAAGTTTTTATGCAGCTCTTTGATGACGGTTAATAGCTCACTGTACAATGTTAGGATTTTAACTTATAAACTTCAAATACCAAAAGAATATCTCAGACAAAAGCAGTAACTCACTGACCTATTGAATTAAAACTTTCAATAGACAAGCCTTCGATCTCTCTCAAAAAAAAAAACATTAATCACCAAAGTTATCTTCACATTTTTATTGTTGCCTGAAAATTGCTGGAGACCAGGAATGCAGCAGCAGGTACTTTTCAATCCCTAATGCACTTGCAAACACGACGCCCCCACCCTAAGTCAGCGGCCTTTGTTTGCTTTGTGCATTAAGATGCAAGATTCATATATATGTTTTTTTAAAACATTTGGTCTCATTACTATATGAATGTAAATAACAATAAAGCATACATGCAAACTGTGACTACATGCCCGCTTTTCTCAATATTTCACTCCGAAAGTAGGCGATTGTATTTGTTTAACGGGCGGTGATTTGTATAGGGTCACTGGAAAGTGCACAAGGTTGTTCCTGTCCCCCCCAGAATTTTAGTGTCTCCTACGCCCCTGGTGATGTGTGTTTTCAATATTGTAACGTAGCAGCTGCTCACTAATATTACTGCAAATAATCTCTGTGACACTCTCCCATTTCTCATATGTGTGGTTCTGATTTGATTTTATAACTTGTTTATGGCTGTTGCATGTCACATAAACACAACTTTTCTCTACAAAATGTCTATAATAGACACTCACATATCAATCACATGGAAAATAAAGCAAAGGAAAACGGTATTTGAAATAATCTGTGTAAGAGTTATTCAAGATCATCAGGGCAAGACTGCAGAACAGAGCTGGGTCTGTCAGGGGGCCCCCTGAAGGTCTGGGGCCCTGGGCCAGAGCCCACTTTGCCCCTGCCTTAAAACGTCTCTGGTGAAAACACAACAAAAGCCTCATTAACGAGTAAATGGTCTTTTAAAGACCTGTGAAGTATTCGGGTCCGGCTGCAAATAGACGGACGCCAGCCCGCGAGGCTGTCTGGGGGGGAGGGGGGGGGCAGGAGCAGCACAGGCAGGTATTGCCGCCCTTTTACTAGTGCGGACTTACCGTCAGCAGTGATATGAACAGGGGGCGTGGCCAAAGAAGCTTGATGAGACCCGCTGAAATCAAGGACGTACAGGAAATATGATTCGGAGGCAGGTTTTCACTTTGTTTACCTTCTGTACATATGAAATGTGCATGCTGTGTTAGAACGTTTGATGGTTTCCTTTTATGGGGCAACTCACCCACATGCACTGCACCAGAGCGCTCTGCATCTCACGCACAGTTTCTTGTCAGAGGTAGTAAATGCATTTTAAACACAGACTAAAGATGCAATGAATCCTTTAACTGTGTAAATCAATGTCAATGCAATGTTACGTACGCAAATGAGGCTTAAAAGGTGTAGGAATCAGGCGGGCAACTAGAGCCACATTTGGGGGGGGGGGGAGCTGAGAAAGATTTTGGGAGCGGGCTGTAAGAAGGGGTGAAAACACAACAAAAGCCTCATTAACGAGTAAATGGTCTTTTAAAGACCTGTGAAGTATTCGGGTCCGGCTGCAAATAGACGGACGCCAGCCCGCGAGGCTGTCTGGGGGGGGGGGGGGGGGGCTGAAGCCCGGTGAGCCCAATGGGTTTTGCGCGCCTGGTAGGAATCACATGCAGTCCATGCTGAAAGTCATATGTTAAGAGTACAACATCAAGAGATGCATAAAGACGATATAAAATGTAATGCATTGGTTGGGTTTATATGCACCAAAAAACTTTATTACTAACCAAAGGAACTGTTTTTAGAATCATTGGAAAATGACAGATTGCAGAAAAAAAGAGTAAGGTTCCATACCTATGCCTTGCAGTTTGAATGCAGCTCCTGGTTCTTAGCTCACTGTACTATACTGGAAGTATGTGAACTTACGAATTGCAAGTAACAAAAGGATCTCTGTGTCAAAAGCAATAATCCACTTATGATTTATGTGATTTGCATGTTACACAATGTGATTTTCAGCAGACTCGTTAAACCTCTATGCAGCTTTAAGAGTCAAAAACTATGATGAGACATTGTTGTGTTGTGCTGCATGCCTGCTGCTCAGCATGTGTTAAGAAGCTGAGCGCATCGCGTACTCGAGGCATTGTGTGTTGGGCAGCTCGAGCGCGTGGAGTAAGTAGAGTGTGCAGCGGGAGCGAACAGCATGTGGAGCAGAACACGCAGGAGAGTGCCGCGTGCTACTGTCAAGTCTCAAGTCGAAAGACAGCATGTGGAGCAGAACGCGCAGGAGAGTGCCGCGTGCTACTGTCAAGTCTCAAGTCGAAAGACAGCATGTGGAGCAGAACGCGCAGGAGAGTGCCGCGTGCTACTGTCAAGTCTCAAGTCGAAAGACAGCATGTGGAGCAGAACGCGCAGGAGAGTGCCGCGTGCTACTGTCAAGTCTCAAGTCGAAAGAAAGCATGTGGAGCAGAACGCGCAGGAGAGTGCCGCGTGCTACTGTCAAGTCAAAAGACAGCATGTGGAGCAGAGCGCGCAGGAGAGTGCCGCGTGCTACTGTCAAGTCAAAAGACAGCATGTGGAGCAGAACGCGCAGGAGAGTGCCGCGTGCTACTGTCAAGTCAAAAGACAGCATGTGGAGCAGAGCGCGCAGGAGAGTGCCGCGTGCTACTGTCAAGTCTCAAGTCGAAAGACAGCATGTGGAGCAGAACGCGCAGGAGAGTGCCGCGTGCTACTGTCAAGTCTCAAGTCGAAAGACAGCATGTGGAGCAGAACGCGCAGGAGAGTGCCGCGTGCTACTGTCAAGTCTCAAGTCGAAAGACAGCATGTGGAGCAGAACGCGCAGGAGAGTGCCGCGTGCTACTGTCAAGTCTCAAGTCGAAAGACAGCATGTGGAGCAGAGTGCGCAGGAGAGTGCCGCGTGCTACTGTCAAGTCGCAAGTCGAAAGACAGCATGTGGAGCAGAACGCGCAGGAGAGTGCCGCGTGCAACTGTCAAGTCGCAAGTCGAAAGACAGCATGTGGAGCAGAACGCGCAGGAGAGTGCCGCGTGCTACTGTCAAGTCTCAAGTCGAAAGACAGCATGTGGAGCAGAACGCGCAGGAGAGTGCCGCGTGCTACTGTGAAGTCTCAAGTCGAAAGACAGCATGTGGAGCAGAACGCGCAGGAGAGTGCCGCGTGCTACTGTCAAGTCTCAAGTCGAAAGACAGCATGTGGAGCAGAACGCGCAGGAGAGTGCCGCGTGCTACTGTCAAGTCAAAAGACAGCATGTGGAGCAGAGCGCGCAGGAGAGTGCCGCGTGCTACTGTCAAGTCGCAAGTCGAAAGACAGCATGTAGAGCTGAATGCGCAGGAGAGTGCCGCGTGCTACTGTCAAGTCGCAAGTCGAAAGACAGCATGTGGAGCAGAGCGCGCAGGAGAGTGCCGCGTGCTACTGTCAAGTCGTAAGTCAAAAGACAGCATGTGGAGCAGAACGCACAGGAGAGTGCCGCGTGCTACTGTCAAGTCGTAAGTCCAAAGACAGCATGTGGAGCAGAACGCGCAGGAGAGTGCAGCGTGCTACTGTCAAGTCGCAAGTCGAAAGACAGCATGTGGTTGGCAGTGACTGCGCGTGTTGTGGGGCGCGTGTCAGACCACGCGCTTATAAACCATCGGCAGTGCAGTGGATGCTAAGTATAAAATCCGCACGCTGGTAGAAGAAAAAATATAGCGGCGTGGCATGGGAGGGGATAATTAACGTCTGGAATCCTTGTGTCCAGGTGTTGCTGACTGTAATATCGGCACGTCTGACCGTGCGTTGGCCAATTTTCAACGCCTGTCAGACCCCATACTGACAAAAGTAAATAAGGAGGTGTGCGGCACTCTCTTGAACAAGTCAAAAGCCAAAGGAATTAAATGAAGTGAACATTCGTACCTTACCAAGAATACATGCTCTAGAGAATTCGAGAAGGTAGTGCTGCAACAGCATTCATTCAGTGTTCTTAGGCTGCTATGTCATCAAGATAGACAGAGGACCAAGCAAAGGAAGGGTATCTAGCAGTGGCGGCTGGTGACCTTTGAAAGTGGTAAGGCGTAAAATTGTCATACTGCACTGCACCTCAAAAGTGCCGTACATTCATCTGCTCTCACTCTCATATACAAATAACAAATATGTTTGGTTTGATGCTAGCCGAATCACAATGTGGTGGTGTCTGGAGTAATTAATGACCACATTAATTTTATCGCCTATAACTACGTCCTTTGTTTTAATTAGACACCCTGGCACTCTCCGTGATCTGAAATCACCCCTGTCAATTTATATCACACCATACACCAGGGTCAGAATACACAACAATATACACAGACCCACATTATGAATTCCTCGACAAAACAAATCACAGCACACTGTAGAGCTTCACTTCAGTCTTGCAAAAAAAGTGCCAAACCATAATTCATTGAAAAGTACGACATTGTGACATCCAGATCACAACACACAGCTAAAATAAATCCACGTTCACTTTACCCGTTTACTTTGGCTATCACACGATTCCACCTTAGGACACTAAATAAAGAACAATTTAACCCGTATCACAACACACTGTTATATAAAAACTCATACTGTTAACACAATCATTCTATATCGCTAGTTGTAGTGGTTCGTCTACAGAGTGAGGCAGAGGAGCAGCCTCAGCTCATATTCTTGCTTTCTCTGTGTCCCCGTCTTGGAATTCTCTGACCACCACGCATTGTTCAATAATCCTGCACACGATCCACGTGGCCCAAACCCGGCCCTTTTATACTATGGAGATCATGTTAAACCTGTCTACCCCTGCTTTATTTGCGCAAGTCTAGTTAACTGCTCCAGCAGTTTGGCGCCCGCCGCATCTTCACTCTCCTGGCTTGCGTGTCAGCTGCCCTGCCATGCTTGCACAGTGCTTTGGCTACCTGCCATGCTTGCACAGTGCTTTGGCTACCTGCCATGCTTGCACAGTGCTTTGGCTACCTGCCATGCTTGCACGGTGCTTTGGCTACCTGCCATGCTTGCACGGTGCTTTGGCTACCTGCCATGCTTGCACGGTGCTTTGGCTACCTGCCATGCTTGCACGGTGCTTTGGTTACCTGCCATGCTTGCACGGTGCTTTGGCTACCTGCCATGCTTGCACGGTGCTTTGGCTACCTGCCATGCTTGCGCGGTGCTTTGGCTACCTGCCATGCTTGCGCGGTGCTTTGGCTACCTGCCATGCTTGCGCGGTGCTTTGGCTACCTGCCATGCTTGCGCGGTGCTTTGGCTACCTGCCATGCTTGCACGGTGCTTTGGCTACCTGCCATGCTTGCACGGTGCTTTGGCTACCTGCCATGCTTGCACGGTGCTTTGGCTACCTGCCATGCTTGCACGGTGCTTTGGCTACCTGCCATGCTTGCACGGTGCTTTGGCTACCTGCCATGCTTGCACGGTGCTTTGTCTACCTGCCATGCTTGCACGGTGCTTTGGCTACCTGCCATGCTTGCACGGTGCTTTGGCTACCTGCCATGCTTGCACGGTGCTTTGGCTACCTGCCATGCTTGCACGGTGCTTTGGCTACCTGCCATGCTTGCACGGTGCTTTGGCTACCTGCCATGCTTGCACAGCGCTTTGGCTACCTGGGCTTGCCATACATCTCGTGCTGATGCCACGTGATATACCAGTATGAAGGTCGGCACACTGCTAGTTTGGAGACCTGCAGTGCTTCCGATTAGTAAGGGCCATCTTGTGAAGCGGTTGATTGCCACAGTAATATACACATTCATGTCAGTGGCTGCACCAGGCTTTAGGTCAAACGTTATCGTGGTGGCTTATGATGAAGCTTAAATTGATATTGCAATGACTTCAGAAAACAACCAATGGATTTAGGCCCATATTTCAGTCTGTATTCAACCTCCCGACACCATCTCCTCCTCGCGCCGGTTTTACAAGCATTCCGTTGTATTTAATGGACCAGAGCAAAAGGACACAATAATGCCGACCTGAAAATGCCTAAACAGCACGCGAGCAGCTGTTATTTGCATTTGCAACACTTGTGTTTTTGGAAAAGATTTTAACCAAAAAATGCATCCTCATGTCAAAAATGAACACAAGCACATATTTTATGCTAAAATATAACTCTATGTGATGTATTTGCATTTGGTAGACTTACGAGTAATTTCATGCAGTTTTGCAAAAATTCTGATATAATTATACGAAATTCTCACATCCCTAAGAGCAGTCGAGGCCGGCATTACGGGCGGGTGGTGGGGGTGGAAATGGGGTCGTCGCGCCGCGGGGGATAGGGGATAAGGCAGGAGGGGTTTAATGGGAAAAAAATATATAAAATAAAACTTACCATCCCGCGCCATCTTCTGGATGGGTCCTGACTCCCGCCGTCTGGTCCTGACTCATTTTCCAGTTCCTGCCCGGGCCGGCTGCAGCTCTCCCCGCGTCATTAGGAAAGGCAGCCTCCCTCCTCTCCGCCAATCGGAACTGGTGAGGCGAATCTGAGCGCGCCCCACCTGGGCCATTTTCTCTATGTAGGCTGCTGCATGCAGCAGCCTACATAGAGAACAGGGAGAGTGGGCGGTCCTGCTCGAGGGCAGGGGGCAGTGGCTTGCCCACTGTTGTACATACTGACTGTTTGGTCGGCCCTGGGGCCGGCCAAACAGTCAGTATGCAGAACAGTGGGCAAGCCACTCCCTCCCTGCCCTCGAGCAGAACCGCCCACCCCAAACCAGGCACTTCTGCTTTCTCGCAGTGCGAGAAGACAGAAACAAAAATGGTAGTTATTATATAACTCTATAGGGGCGCCCAAACGCCCCTATAGAGGAGCCGCCACTATTAGTCACACAGAGTACAGCACAGGCAGTCATGGTGCTAGCTTCTCACTCACACACGGAATGCAGCACCAGCTCCCACAGTGCAAGCTTCTTCGTCACACAGAGTACAGCACAAACAGCCACAGTGCAAGCTTCTTATTCACACAGAGTACAGCACAAGCAGCCACAGTCAAGCTTCTCACTCACACACTGAATACAGCACCGGCACCCACAGAGCAAGCTTCTGATTTACATAGAGTACAGCACAAGCAGCCACAGTGCTAGCTTCTCACTCACATACAGAATACAGACCCAGCCCCCACTCATACACAGAGTACAGCACCAGCACCGACAGTGCAAGCTTCTTAGTCACACAGAGTACAGCACAGGCAGTCATGGGGCTAGCTTCTCACTCACATACAGAATACAGCACCAGCACCCACAGTGCAAGCTTCCTAGTCACACAGAGTACAGCACAGGCAGTCATGGTGCTAGCTTCACACTCACACACAGAATGCAGCACCAGCACCCACAGTGCAAGCTTCTTAGTCACACAGAGTACAGCACAGGCAGTCACAGTGCTAGCTTCTTATCCACAGTGCAAGCTTCTTCGTCACACAGAGTACAGCACAAACAGCCACAGTGCAAGCTTCTTATTCACACAGAGTACAGCACAAGCAGCCACAGTCAAGCTTCTCACTCACACACTGAATACAGCACCGGCACCCACAGTGCAAGCTTCTTCGTCACACAGAGTACAGCACAAACAGCCACAGTGCAAGCTTCTTATTCACACAGAGTACAGCACAAGCAGCCACAGTCAAGCTTCTCACTCACACACTGAATACAGCACCGGCACCCACAGAGCAAGCTTCTTATTTACATAGAGTACAGCACAAGCAGCCACAGTGCTAGCTTCTCACTCACATACAGAATACAGACCCAGCCCCCACAGTGCAAGCTTCTTAGTCACACAGAGTACAATACAAGCAGCCACAGTCAAGCTTCTCACTCATACACAGAGTACAGCACCAGCACCGACAGTGCAAGCTTCTTAGTCACACAGAGTAAAGCACAGGCAGTCATGGGGCTAGCTTCTCACTACAGAATACAGCACCAGCACCCACAGTGCAAGCTTCTTATTCACACAGAGTACATCACAGGCAGTCACTGTGCTAGCTTCTCACTCATACACAGACTACAGCACCAGCACCCACAGTGCAAGCTTCTTATTCACACAGAGTACATCACACGCAGCCACAGTGCAAGCTTCTCACTCACACACTGAATACATCACTAGCACCAACAGTGCAAGCTTCTTAGTCACACAGAGTACAGCATAGGCAGTCACAGTGCTAGCTTCTCACTCATACACAGACTACAGCACCAGTGCCCACAGTTCAAGCTTCTTATTCACACAGAGTCCAGCACAAGCAGCCACAGTCAAGCTTCTCACTCATACACAGAGTACAGCACCGGCACCCACAGTGCAAGTTTCTTATTCACACAGAGTTCAGCACAAGCAGCCACAGTGCAAGCTTCTCACTCACACACTGAATACATCACTAGCACCAACAGTGCAAGCTTCTTAGTCACACAGAGTACAGCATAGGCAGTCACAGTGCTAGCTTCTCACTTATCCACAGAGTACAGCACCAGCACCCACAGTGCAAGCTTCTTATTCACACAGAGTACAGCACAAGCAGCCACATTCAAGCTTCTCACTCACACACAGAGTACAGCACCAGCACCCACAGTGCAAGCTTCTTAGTCACACAGAGTACAGCACAAGCAGCCACATTCAAGTTTCTCACTAACACACAGAATGCAGCACCAGCACCAACAGTGCAAGCTTCTTAGTCACACAGAGTACAGAACAGGCAGTCACAGTGCAAGCTTCTCACTCACATACAGAATACAGCACCAGCACTCACAGTGCAAGCTTCTTCGTCACACAGAGTACAGCACAAGCAGCCACAGTGCAAGCTTCTTATTCACACAGAGTACAACACAAGCAGCCACAGTCAAGCTTCTCACTCACACACTGAATACAGCACCAGCACCGACAGTGCAAGCTTCTTATTCACACAGAGTACAGCACAGGCAGTCGCTGTGTTAGCTTCTCACTCACATACAGAATACAACACCAGCACCCACAGTGCAAGCTTCTTATTCACACAGAGTACAGCACAGGCAGTCACAGTGCTAGCTTCTTATTCACACAGAGTACATCACAAGCAGCCACAGTCAAGCTTCTCACTCACACACTGAATACAGCACCAGCACCCACAGTGTAAGCTTCTTATTCACACAGAGTACAGCACAAGCAGCCACAGTGCAAGCTTCTTATTCACACAGAGTACAGCACAAGTAGCCACAGTGCTAGCTTCTCACTCACACACTGAATGCAGCACCACCTCCCACAGTGCAAGCTTCTTCGTCACACAGAGTACAGCACAAGCAGCCACAGTCAAGCTTCTCACTCACACACTGAATACTGCACCGACACCCACAGTGCAAGCTTCTTATTTACATAGAGTACAGCACAAGCAGTCACAGTCAAGCACCAACAGTGCAAGCTTCTTAGTCACACAGAGTACAGCACAAGCAGTCACAGTCAAGCACCGACAGTGCAAGCTTCTTAGTCACACAGAGTACAGCACAGGCAGTCACGGTGCTTCTCACTCACATACAGAATACGGCACCAGCACCCACAGTGCAAGCTTCTTATTCACACAGAGTACATCACATGCAGTCACTGTGCTAGCTTCTCACTCATACACAGAGTATAGCACCAGCACCCACAGTGCAAGCTTCTCACTCAGACACAGAGTACAGCACCAGCGCCCACGGTGAAAGCTTCTTATTCACACAGAGTACAGCACAAGCAGCCACAGTCAAGCTTCTCACTCATACACAGAGTACAGCAACGGCACCCACAGTGCAAGCTTCTTATTCACACAGAGTACAGCACAAGCAGCCACATTCAAGCTTCTCACTCACACACAGAGTACAGCACCAGCACCCACAGTGCAAGCTTCTTAGTCACACAGAGTACAGCACAAGCACCCACAGTCAAGCTTCTCACTCATACACAGAGTACAGCACTGGCACCCACAGTGCAAGCTTCTTAGTCACACAGAGTACAGCACAAGCAGCCACAGTGCAAGCTTCTTATTCACACAGAGTACAGCGCAAGCAGCCACAGTGTAATCTTCTTGTATATACAATCTGAGCAGAGCACAAACCATCACAGTGCAAGATTCTCCCTCAGATAAAAGTTAAGCACAGTAGCAGCAGAAGTTCTCACACACTGAGCAGGCACAGTGCAGAATCAAACAGGTACAGGCAGAAGAAGCTTCCTTCACACACAGAATGGGTGCAGCAGTGCTCACACAACGAACAGGCACAGTGGAAGATCATACAGGTAGAACAAGCTTCCTTCGCACACATGATGGATATAGCAGCAATGCAGACTTCCCTTATGTATGGAACAGTCACAATCAGGACACAGTCATACATGCCACAGCTGGGAAGAGGCAGATTTTAAAACACAAGGCATATAAAATCATCCCCAGGCTTGAATTTGAGAAAGGGATAGCCTTGATAGGAGAAAAAAGATCCAAAATATGAAAATGTCGACTCAGAACATCTTTACATTCATAAAAGGTACACAAGGCACACACAACGACGATTTAAGTTTCCCTCATACACAGAACTGGTTAATTACAGGCAGTAGGAGTTCATGCTTCCTCTTCACAGGTGCACTATAGGCAACTGAGGTGCATCAGAGACAATATAACAGCAGTCCAAGCTTCCCTCCCACAGAAGAGAGAACACAGATGCCAGAAGTCTACCTCACACAAAAGAGGTGCAGCACAGACACCAGCAGTGCAAGCTTCCCTCATACAGAAGACGTGCATCACAGACAACAGCAGTGCAAGCTTACCTCACACACAGAAGAGGTGCAGCACAGACAACAGCAGTGCAAGCTTCCATCACACACAAAAGAGGTGCATCACAAGCAAAAACAGTGCAAGCTTCCCTCATACAGTAGAGGTACAACACAGATACCAGTAGTGCAAGCTTCCTTCACACAGAAGAGGTTAAGCACAGACAACAGCAGTGCAAGCTTCCCTCCCACAGAAGAGGAAACACAGACGCCAGCAGTACAAGTCTACCTCACACAAAAGAGGTGCAGCGCAGATACTAGTAGTGCAAGCTTCCCTCACACAGAAGAGGTGCATCACAGACAACAGCAGTGCAAGCTTCCTTCACACAGAGGAGGTGCAGGACAGACAACAGCAGTGCAAGCTTCCCTCACACACAGAAGAGGTGCATCAGTAAGCAACAACAGTGGAGGCTTCTTGCACACACAGAAGAGGTGCAGCACAGACAACAGCAGTGCAAGCTTCCCTCACACGCAGAAGAGGTGCATCACAAGCAACAACAGTGGAGGCTTCCTGCACACACAGAAGAGGTGCAGCACAGACAACAGCAGTGCAAGCTTCCCTCACACAGAAGAGGTGCAGCACAGACAACTGCAATGCAAGCTTCCTTCACACAGGAGAGGTGCAGCACAGACAACAGCAGTGCAAGCTTCCCTCGCCCACAGAAGAGGTGCATCACATGCAACAACAGTGGAGGCTTCCTGCACACAGAAGAGCTTCAGCACAGACAACTGCAGTGCAAGCTTCCGTCACACAGGAGAGGTGCAGCACAGACAACAGCAGTGCAAGCTTCCCTTACACACAGAAGAGGTGCATCACATGCAACAACAGTGGAGGCTTCCTGCACACAGAAGAGCTTCAGCACAGACAACAGCAGTGCAAGTTTCTCTCACACAGAAGAGGTTCACTACAAGCAACAGCAGTGCAAGCTTCCTTCACTCAGGAGAGAAGCTGCAAAAACAACAGCACTGGGAGTTTACCTCACATACAAAAGTGCAGTACAAACAACAGTAGTACAAACGTCCCTCACACACAAAAGAGGTGCGACACAGACACCAGCAGTGCAAGCTTCCTTCACACAGAAGAGATGCAGCACAAACAACAGCAGTGGAAGCGTCCCTCACACACATAAGTGCAGCACAAGCAGTGCAAGCTACCCCGTGCACTGAAGGGTACAGCACAAGCAGCAGCAGTGCAATCTTCCCTCACACACAGAACGGTTAATCACAGGCAGTGGCTACAATCTTCTCTTAAACACAAAACTTCAGTTTTAAAGGCATTAACAAGTGAACATGTACAAAGTACAGGTGGAGTTGCGATCTGATCTGGACGGTTATTTACTGGCCTGACTAGTATTTGTATGCATGGCTGGAATAGATTAAAAAACATGAAGCAAAAGAGGGTACTTTGCAGGCTTTAAAACCTTAAGGTAAAATTGCAAATGCAGGAAGAAATTGCCTAAAAAGTATTTTAAAATATGTACAATTCTTAAACAATGATTACAATCAACATATTTAAAAAATACAAAGGATTTTACAAAACATCGTTTTTAAGTGCAGCTCCTGAGACCTGCAGAAAGTGAGAACAAAACCCAGTGGCAGTTCCGTCCTGCTCTGACTGTAACATGAACCCGGAAGTCCCAGCGCAGCCAGAGAGGGGCAGACGCACAGACGCACCCACTGCACACAGAGAGAAATGAAACTTAACTTTACTTCCTGCATCTCTGAATCATGGCGGCGGCAGCTCAGCTCGGGGACCTCAAGGAAGAGGCCACTTGTTCCATCTGTTTGGAATATTTTACTGATCCGGTGACTATTGATTGTGGACACAACTTCTGCCGCTCCTGCATCACTCAGAGCTGGGAGGGAAGAGATGAAAACTTCCCCTGTCCACAGTGCAGGGAAACATCTGGGAAAAGCCTCCGACCCAACAAGCAACTGGGGAACATGGTGGAAATTGCAAAACAGCTTCAGCTGCCCCCCTTGAGGCCCCCGGAGGAGAATCTGTGTGAGAAACATCACGAGAAACTGAATCTGTTCTGTGCAGAGGATCAAAGGATGATATGTGTGGTGTGCTGGGAGTCCAAGGAGCATACAACACACTCAGCAAGTCCTCTAGAGAAGGCTGCAGAGGAGTACAAGGTATGTCTATAGGCATTCAGGGATCACAGTGTCACACTATGATCCCCATTGAGGAACCTGCATATCACTATAAGGGGGAGGGGGGGGGGGGGCTTGTGTGCGTGTGCTTGGGTGTGTGTCAATTGAAGATCAGGGGCATGTCTGTGGACATTCAGGGATCACAAAGTCACTCTGTGAGCCCCATCAAGGAGGCAGTCAGAAAGTACGAGCTATGTGTGCACGTACTTAGAGGTCACAAGTCACTCTGTGTACCTCATAGAGTCGGCTGCAGAGGAGCACAGGGTATGTGTGTGCTCAGGATTCACTAGTGAATACACTCCTGGAGGCCTTCAGAAGTTTCAATGTCTCTGGGTCTTCAGTGATCAAAGGCGCCCTGTGAGTCCCATAAAGATAGTTGTCCAAGAGCACAAGTTTTGTGAGTGGGTGCTCAGAGCTCACTAATGAAGACATGCAATGAGTCATACAAAGGAATACAAGGTAAATAAGTTGGATTTTAGGAAATCACAGGTTGTTCAAGCCTCAAAGAAGGGTCTGGAAAAGAGGACAAGGCACGTCTGTGGGCATTCGGGGATCACAGAGGCACACCAAGCCCCAATAAAAAACCTGCAAACAAGGTGCGTGTGGGTGTTTAGGAACGATAAGTGAAGAGCACAAGGCATGTCTTTGAATATTCAGGGAAAACAAAGTCACCTGGTGAGCCACACCAAGGGGCAGCCGGAGAGCACAAGCTGTGTGTGAGTGTTCAGAGGTCAAAAGTCACCCTTTGTATAGGATGACCAGATGGCTCGTACTGGAACGCAATTTTTCTATTCCTGGACTTTGCTTTTATATATATTTTTTATCTGGTGTGTTGAATCAATCGGATTCAGTAAAATGAACCAAGACCACAACTCCCAGAATGCACTAATATGTTAACTCAAAAGCTCAGCAATGGAAAGTTTGAGTGCCTGTGGCATGGCGTCATCTAGTCACCCTCCCTGTGTGCGCCACTGAGGAGACTGCTGAAGAGAACAGGGTATGTCTGTGGATGTTCAGGGAATCAAAAAGTCACCGGAGAGTCCATAGAGGAGGCTGCTAAGAGCTCTTTGTATGTCTATGATTGTTTATAGGTCGTAATGTACCAGAGGGCCCCAAAGACAAATCTGTGCAAGGAGTGTATGTGGGTGTTCAGGACTTACAAGTGAAGACACTCTGTAAGTTACCCAGAGGAAGAACCTGCAGAGGAGCACAAGGTAGGTGTGTTGGTGTTCAGGTACCACAAGTGAAGTCTTTAAGAGGATACTAAGTATGTTTTCGGGTGTTAAGAGATCACAATTCACCCTGTGGATCCAATAGAAAAGTGTGCCCAAGAGCACACAGTATATATGTGGGAGGACAGGATTCCCAAGTAAAGACATCCTCCGAGTCTCACAGGGGAATACAAGTTATGTATGTCTGCTTTTAGGGATCATAGGTGGAACACTATGAGCCTCATAGAAGAGGATGCAGAAGAGCACAAGATATGTCTGTGGGTATTCAGGGGTCAAGTAGACTCTGTGGATCCCCTAGAGAAGACTGCCCAAAGTCACAAGGTATATGTGTGGGTGCTTAGGGATCGTAAGCAAAGGCACTCTGTGAAACCTATATAAGAAACAGGAAAAGAGCACAGTGTGGCTGTCGGAGCGCTGAGACCACAGGTGTATACCTTGAGCCACAGAGGCGGCTGCAGAGGATCAGAAGGGATGTGTGTGGGTGTTTTTGGATCTCACGTGGTACTCAAAGGGTTCAGTGTGGCAGTCACAGTTGTTGGTGTCAGAAGGCTTGATGCAGCAATGTAGGGTGTAGCACACAGGCCTACAAGGGTATCAGACACAGCAGAATATGTGCAGCAATGCAATGTGTAGCACACAGACCCAGAAGGGTATCAGACACAGTAGAATATGTGCAGCAATGCAATGTGTAGCACACAGGCCCACAAGGGCATCAGACCCAGCAGAAGATGTGCAGCAATGCAATGTGTAGCACACAGGCCCACAAGGGTATCAGACACAGCAGAATATGTGCAGCAATGCAATGTATAGTACACCGGCTCCCAAGGGTATCAGACACAGCAGAATATGTGCAGCAATGCAATGTGTAGTACACATGCTCCCAAGGGTATCATACACAGCAGAATATGTGCAGCAATGCAATGTGTAGTACACAGACTCCTAAGGGTATCAGACCCAGCAGAAGATGTGCAGCAATGCAATGTGTAGTACACAGGTTCCCAAGAGCATCTGTGCAGGTGACTCCCAGCAATGCAATGTGTAGCGCACAGGCTCTCACGAGCACCTGTGCAGATGACTCCCAGCAATGCAGGGTTCATCAGGCAGAGGTTCAGCTGAGATGGTTGCTTGTCACAGACCCCGTTGGAACCTGCCCTGATGTACACTCTCTCTGAGGGCAACTCCCTGATTCCGGTCATAGGCCCTAGAGCGGCTGATGTCTGCTCCCTATCTCTTGCTGTCTGTTTCTTGCCTTCTACTTTGTGTGGTGTCTTCTCTCTCACAGACCCTGTATGAGGCTGGCACCTGCCCTCTTGATGTAAATGTGTGTCGTCTGTGTACATGGCGCTGGTGTCTGCTCTCTCACTTTGGCGGTCTGTTTTCTCAGTCACAGGCCCTTTATGAGGTAGGTTGGTCTCCTGCTGTGCCTGTCTGTTCTACATCAGAGATCCTGTAGGAGTCTGGTACCCTCTCTCTCACAGACCCTGTAAGCTGCTGGCACTTGCTCACTTTCTGTGACTGTTCTGTATCACAGACCGTGTAAAAGTTTGGTTCTCGCTCTCTCATATGTGTTGTGTGTTTTCTGTTGCAGACCCTATATGGGGCTGGCATCTGCTCTCTTGCTGTGTCTCTCTTTTCTCTGTCACAGGCCCTGCCAGGGGTTGTGGCCTGCACTCTTCCTGTGCCTGTCACAGACTGTGATCATTTCTTTGGTTGTCTGTTCTCTCTCACAGACCCTACATGGGGCTGGCACCTGCTCTCTCGCTGTGTTCCTCTATTCTCTGTCACAGGCCCTGCCTGGGGTTGCGGCCTGCACTCTTCCTGTGCCTGTCACAGACTGTGATAATTTCTTTGGTTGTCTGTTCTCTCTCACAGACCCTGCACGGGGCTGGCACCTGCTCTCTCGCTTTGTTCCTCTATTCTCCGTCACAGACCCTGCGTGGGGTTGGGGACTGCACTCTTCCTGTGCCTGTCACAGACTGTGATAATTTCTTTGGTTGTCTGTTCCCTCTCACAGACCCTGCATGGGGCTGGCACCTGCTCTCTCGCTGTGGCTCTCTTTTCTCTGTCACAGACATTGCCTGGGGTTGGGGCCTGCACTCTTCCTGTGCCTGTCACAGACTGTGATAATTTCTTTGGTTGTCTGTTCCCTCTCACAGACCCTGCATGGGGCTGGCACCTGCTCTCTCGCTGTGTTCCTCTATTCTCTGTCACAGGCCCTGCCTGGGGTGGCGGCCTGCACTCTTCCTGTGCCTGTCACAGACTGTGATCATTTCTTTGGTTGTCTGTTCTCTCTCACAGACCCTGCACGGGGCTGGCACCTTCTCTCTCGCTTTGTTCCTCTATTCTCTGTCACAGACCCTGCGTGGGGTTGGGGACTGCACTCTTCCTGTGCCTGTCACAGACTGTGATAATTTCTTTGGTTGTCCGTTCTCTCTCACAGACCCTGCATGGGGCTGGCACCTGCTCTCTCGCTGTGGCTCTCTTTTCTCTGTCACAGACCCTGCCTGGGGTTGGGGCCTGCACTCTTCCTGTGCCTGTCACAGACTGTGATCATTTCTTTGGTTGTCTGTTCTCTCTCACTGACCGTGCATGGGGCCGGCACCTGCCGTCTCACTGTGGCTCTCTTTTCTCTGTCACAAACCCTGCCTGGGGTTGGGGCCTGCACTCTTCCTGTGCCTGTCAGAGACTGTGATCACGTCTTTGGATGTCTGTTCCCTCTCACAGACCCTGCATGGGGCCAGCACCTGCTCTCTCGCTGTGGCTCTCTTTTCTCTGTCACAGACCCTGCCTGGGGTTGGGGCCTGCACTCTTCCTGTGCCTGTGACAGATTGGTTGTCTGTTCCCTCTCACAGACCCTGCATGGGGCTGGCACCTGCTCTCTTGCTGTGTTTCTCTATTCTCTGTCACAGACCCTGCCTGGGGTTGGGACCTGCACTCTTCCTGTGCCTGTCACAGACTGGGATCATTTCTTTGGTTGTCTGTTCTCTCTCACAGACCCTGCATGGGGCCAGCACCTGCTCTCTCACTGTGGCTCTCTTTTCTCTGTCACAGACCCTGCCTGGGGTTGGAGCCTGCACTTTTCCTGTGCCTGTCACAGACTGTGATCATTTCTTTGGTTGTCTGTTCCCTCTCACAGACCCTGCATGGGGCTGGCACCTGCTCTCTTGCTGTGTTTCTCTATTCTCTGTCACAGACCCTGCCTGGGGTTGGGACCTGCACTCTTCCTGTGCCTGTCACAGACTGGGATCATTTCTTTGGTTGTCTGTTCTCTCTCACAGACCCTGCATGGGGCCAGCACCTGGTCTCTCGCTGTGTCTCTCTATTCTCTGTCACAGACCCTGCCTGGGGTTGCAGTCTGCCCTCTTCCTGTGCCTGTCACAGACTGTGATCATTTCTTTGGTTGTCTGTTCTCTCTCACAGACCCTGCATGGGGCTGGCACCTGCATGGGACAAGGTCAAGGGATGGTTCATCAGTCGAGGGGGTGTATGTTATGTTACATCCATTTAATAAAGCTCAATGAATCACACCTGGAGGTGCATCTTGGCACTCGGCCTGATCATAACTCGCACCTAATAACTGAAGCCGTCCGGTTTTCAACAGTTTTTTTAATTTAGCAAAATCCGAGCAGCAGCGGCAATAGAGTGGAAGCTGATTCCATGCTGCCGTGCAGTGTAGGAGAACGCTCTGCCTCCATATGTCGAGGCACGAATGCGAGGAATGGAGCACCTTGTCGCTGGTTCTGAGTGTGCGAGCAGGACAATGATAACGTAATGGGCCTTTCAGATACAAAGGAGAAATGCCCATGAAAGCTTTGTGGGTAACGCAGCATCTTTTGAAAGCAATGCGCTTTCTGATCGGAAGCCGGTGGAGGGCCCTGAGGATGGGGGCAGAAGGAGAGCCTGACGGGGGGCTACAAACCAAACAGGAAGCCGTACTGTGCACCACCTGTAGGTTGTTCATCTTGTAGTGGCTATGTGGCTTGTCATAGACAATTCCTGGTCTATTTTAATAAGTGTTTTTTGCAGATTTTCTTGGAGAGGGGACTGACCCCAGTTCAGGAGGCCACCGGTCATTGTCTTGGACAGGGGACTGACCCCAGTTCAGGAGGCCACCAGTCAGGAGACCAGAGATGCTGGGCTTTGCCAAACAGCAGACCTGCGTCTTCTCTCTGTTCAACTGAAGACAGTTCTTAGACATCCGCGCTGCCATATTCCTCATACAATCTCGAAATCGGTGTATGTCACCGTCCATGTCCTGTCCCAGGGAGATGATCAACTGGGTATGGTCGGTATAAGAAATGTCTTCAAAAGCAGAGGCTTTAACGGTCTGAGCCAAAGGAGCGACATAGATGTTAAACAGCGTCGGGCTCAAGGATGAGCCCCGTGGTCCTCCTTTGGGGATGGAACCAGACGAGATTTAAATGGACCCAGGGTGATTATTTGAGTCCGGCCATCTAAAAAGTCTAATAATTTAAGGAGAATTTCGGTTGCTGGAGGTGAAATTAGCACAAGATTATCTGTGTATGATGAACACACTTTTGAATTCCATTTTAGAAAATGTTTTTCAATGATTGCCAATGGCTGTGAGATGTAGCCGCTCATATTAATTTTGACATGGCATTGAAGCACGGGTTTCCACTACATGGTCACTTTCCATTTGACATAAGAAAAATGCACATTATGTCACAGGGTGAGGATTATTAAGATTGTATGACAAATGTGTGGTATATGTATAATGGGGAATTTCTGTTTTATTTCGAGCCCTGACGAAGTAGTTGGGCGAGATGCTCAAAATGACGAAACACGAGTTGGCAGTGGGCAAGGAAAAGTAAAGAGTGAACATGGAACAAAAATGAACTTCTTATTTGAAACCTAATTTCAGAAATTGCTTGTATAAATTCACGTGTGCATAAGACTGTATAATTATTTAAAAAGTCAGCCGACCACTGAAGGACAGTACCTCTCACACCAATCTCATGCAGTCTGCTGAGGGTCCAGCAGCACAAGCATAGCAGGGGCGCCCACATCCAAAGAACGGCGGATGGAAGCAGCGACTGCAGCCAGTGCAGTCTGTGTGCTGTGGGCCACTGAGGGGTCCAGCAGCACAAGCATAGCAGGGGCGCCCATATCTAAAGAACGGCGGAGGGAAGCAGTGACTGCAGCCAGTGCAGTCTGTGTGCTGTGGGCCGCTGAGGGGTCCAGCAGCACAAGCATAGTAGGGGCGCCCACATCCAAAGAACGGCGGAGGGAAGCAGTGACTGCAGCCAGTGCAGTCTGTGTGCTGTGGGCTGCTGAGGGTCCAGCAGCACAAGCATAGCAGGGGCGCCCACATCCAAAGAACAGCGGATGGAAGCAGCGACTGCAGCCAGTGCAGTCTGTGTGTTGTGGGCCGCTGAGAGGTCCAGCAAAAGACACCCAATTGCTGGACGGAATGCAGAACAAATCAAAACATTCACTCCCAGTCAAGAGATCTGGGTTAAATCCATCATTCTTTTGCTCACCACGCCACCACAGTTTAGACCTGGCTATATGCAAATCAGTCTTGACCCTGTGCCTCATGGGAACAGTCCAGACCGAACTGCCAAGCCAGGTCCTCCCTGGACTGGAAACACGCATCCTAGGACCGGTTTCGGGGTTTCACCCCTCTTCAGCCAGGATAGCTTGACTCCAGTGGCACAGTGAGCCCAGGACTCACATCTGAGCATACCTGGCGCACTTAGGGCGAGGAAGCAAAAGACACACAATTAATGGACGGAATGCAGAACAAATCAAAACATTCACCCCCAGTCAGCACAAGCATAGCAGGGGCGCCCATATCCAAAGAACGGCGGATTGAAGCACTGACTGCAGCCAGCGGAGTCTCTGTACTGTAGGCCGCTGAGGGTCCAGCAGCACAAGCACAGCAGGAGCGGCCACGTCCAAAGAACAGCGGATGGAAGCAGCGACTGCAGCCTGTGCAGTCTGTGTGCTGTGGGCCGCTCAGGGGTCCAGCAGCACAAGCGCAGCAGGAGCGGCCACGTCCAAAGAACAGCGGATGAAAGCAGCGACTGCAGCCTGTGCAGTCTGTGTGCTGTGGGCCGCTGAGGGGTCCAGCAGCACAAGCATAGCAGGGGCGCCCACATCCAAAGAACGGTGGATGGAAGCAGCGACTGCAGCCAGTGCAGCCTGTGTGCTGTAGGTTGCTGAGGGGTCCAGCAGCACAAGCATAGCAGGGGCGCCCACATCCAAAGAACAGCGGAGGGAAGCAGTGACTGCAGCCAGTGCAGTCTGTGTGCGTTGGGCTGCTGAGGGGTCCAGCAGCACAAGCATAGCAGGGGCGCCCACATCCAAAGAACGGCAGATGGGAGCACTGACTGCAGCCTGTGCAGTCTGTGTGCTGTGGGCCGCTGTCAATCCAGATTGATAGGGATCTAGAATAGCACGATCCTCCAACAGTGTCAAGAGCTGTTTGTTTACACAGGTTTTGAGCATTTTCCCCAACAAAGTGAGGAGGGATATGGGACGATAGTTGGGCTCCATGTTAGATTTTATAAGTGTGAGGAAGAGCACCAGAGCCATCTTCCAAGCTGCTGGTGATATCGCTGACTCTAGAGAAAGGTTGAATAACGATAGGATGGAGGGAGCGAGCACTGCCGATAGAGCATCAAAAGGGATGCTGTGCCGGATCCTGGGAGCATGAATGCAGACGGATTGCTGTCTGTTTTTTCCTTCTTGCGTTGTTTTGTCTCCATTCTGGTGTTATCCATGCTCTTGGTCTTGGGTGTCTCCTGGACGTGGCTAGTTTGTTTGCCGGGTAAGCTGGGGGTCTTGGTATTGATGTCTTTATAAGTCATGCAAAGGATCTGAAGATGATCTGGGCTGGGCAGAGCAGCCAGTGTAGGTCTTTTAAAGTGAAGGTGATATGATCTCTTCAATCCCACGATGAGCTGCGCCGCTTCATGTATGCTGGCTTTCAGGGGTGCTAGGGTGGTTTTGGGGCGACTGTTGAACAGGGCCTTGCCTCTGCCCCCAGGGGAAAGGACTTGTAAGTAAGTTCTGAAGTCATCTTCCAGGAGAAACAATTTCACTTTCTTCAAGAGAGAACATTGAAATCAACCTTTCTTAGTCTTCTTCGCAGTGTGTTGCTTGAATGAGAGGTCTGTGCCGAGGGTGGGGGTAAACCCTGGTAGGTTTAATTCGGAGACCCAGGCTTAAATCTGGGGCTGTTTTGAGCTGTTGGGATACAGAAAGAACTCAGTCTTTTTGGGGTTTAACTTTAATACATTTGTTGACATTCAAGACGGGCGGGATTTGAGGCTGTGGCTGGGTGAGGATATTTTATGTAGCGTTGAGTATCATCTGCAGACTGATGGATCCTGATGCTGCTGTCTGTCAGGATGGATCCCAGAGAGCCCATGTATTTTATGTAGCGTTGAGTATCATCTGCAGACTGATGGATCTTGACGCTGCTGTCTGTAAGGATGGATGCCAGAGATCCCATGTATTTTATGTAGCTTTGAGTATCATCTGCAGACTGATGGATCTTGATGCTGCTGTCTGTAAGGATGGATGCCAGAGATCCCATGTATTTTATGTAGCTTTGAGTATCATCTGCAGACTGATGGATCTTGACGCTGCTGTCTGTAAGGATGGATCCCAGAGAGCCCATGTATTTTATGTAGCGTTGAGTATCATCTGCAGACTGATGGATCTTGATGCTGCTGTCTGTAAGGATGGATCCCAGAGATCCCATGTAGAGGTTAAAGATGAAGAGAGAAAGGATGGAGCTCTGAGGTACTTTGCAGGAGACGGGGATTTTCTGTGGTCTTGCAGAACCTATTTGCATGAACTGGTGCCAGTTGGTGAGGTTGGATGTGAACCATTTCAAGACCGGGTCTGAATATCCCACTTGTTGTTTTAGGGTGTTGATCAAAGCTGGATGGTCGTCTGTGTCGAAGGCTGCAGAGAGGTCCAGGAGCAGGACCATGATGTCAGGAGTTTTTCTTGTTGTTGAGGAGGGGGGTGTTGTCGTCTGCTTGGAGTGTGGCTGTCTAAGTGTTGCAGCATGATCTGAAGACAGATTGGAAGTCCTGTAGGATATTAGCCTTGCTGCTCTGGAGTATGGCAACTGCTTTCTTGTTGATCTTCCCTATAAATGGAAGGTGCTTAATGGGCCAGAAGTTTGTGAAGTCGGCTGGGCCCTGGGATGGTTTCTTTTGCAGTGGAAAGATATGACTTCTCTTAACAGTGCTTGAAAGTGTCCTATGTCTGAGGGAGATGTTGACAGTGTGGTAGAAGGGCTTAAGGGCCTCTCCTTGATGCAATTTGATGATAGATGAATGAAGGGTCTCGTCATCATCGGAGGTTTCTTAGACTAGAGTTTAGGAAATTGGGGAGATCCATGCGTGAGACTGGATTGAAGAAGGTCCATTGGGTGGCGTGGCAATCGGGGATGGTTGGAAGCGGATCGAGTGTGGAGGTGGTGATAATGTTGATCTGATTTGTTTGATGGCATTGCATTTGTCGACTGATGCAGGGACTGTGGGTTTTGAGAGAGGATTGGTTCAGTGCTTGACAGCCTTGAAGAGGGCTTTGCTTCTGATGGTTGTCTCACTGATGATCGTTTGGTAGTAAAATAATTTAGCTGCGATGATGAAGGACCTGCAGTTATAGTTAGTGTTTTTAGTAGGGTGTTTGGCTTCTCCTGTTTTCGTATTGCACGTTTGTTTTCGTTACGCTCTGACATCTGTGGTGGTCTGAAGTGTCTGGCAGGTCATTGAATGTATTACAGAAGGAAGTCTGATGGAGTGGAAGGTGATTATTCTTGTTTTCGATTGTCCTTGATACTCTGGTGTAGTATATGCATTGGTCAAGTTGAGGATGGAAAGGTGGTCAGTCCAGTCGAGGGCTATAGGTGTCTAGCTGCAGATATTGGGAGATGCTGATAGAATGAGGCCTGGTGTGTTGACTTTGTGTTGGGTTATTGATAGCTGTTTCATTTCCGGTGTCTTTAGAAGTGTGTAGAATGCGTCCTTCATGTATTTTGTGTTGGAGGTGGAAGTCTTCGAAGAATGTGCGGAGGCTGCGTTGAATGGAGGCCGTTAGTGTATACTGAGGATGCTGTTTTGGAGATTGCTAGAGGTCAATAGCAGGAGAGGAGCTTGAAAGAGTTGGGTCTTGTAGAATTACTAACTGTGAGGGTCAGAGTGTCTGGTGTGTGACTTCAAGCCTCCCTCGTCCCGGTTTGAGTGTGATCTATGTATGGAAGCATCTAATTGTAGGGCTGAGGACGCCCAGGGTGTGCGTGAAGGAGGGTGTGAACCAGGCTGGAGGTTGAAACTAGGTTGTATCACTGCACAGTATGCATTAATGAACATCAATCAAGAAATGCACATACAATGTACCTTTTTCCATTCTTTTAGCCCAAAAATGCTTCCTGTTTATTCTTGGCATATGGGCTGCACACATGGTTATTGCACTGATAAAAATGTGTTAGATTAGATATTTTCACATGGTTGTGTGTTGTTCTGCCTATTAAAACCTTTACCTATAATTGGTCAAAAAGGGATGATAAAATCTGCCCAGGTTGTTGCATCCACGATGAGGAAGAAATTCATATTCTGTTTTTTTGCTCAGTCTATAATAGACCAAGGAAATACTGGCTGGTTCCACTATGTAGAAACTTGGGCATAAGGAGTCATTTGTACTCGTTCAGAATATTGAAAACGAGCACTGCTCCCCACATAGTCTTTGCAGTTGCTAAATTTTTAACGGCTATGTGGCAGATAAGGTCCAAATTACTTAAAGTCTGACTATTGTGGTAATGAATTCTAACTGTTCCTTGCAATTTGATATCTTTTGTATACTGATTTTATGGATTTTATTAATGGTTTTTACTACAAGTGTTTGTTTTATGCTGTTACTGTATATTTGCATCTTTTATGGCCTAATTGGCCGAAATAAAGAATTATTGAGTTGAGTTGAGTTGTTCTAAAATATGTCATAATGTCTCTAGGACAACGATTGTTTTTTAAAGTAGTGCCAAGTCTAAATCTTTCCATGCAGTTAGGCTTAAATTGAGCACAGTGTCTTTCTAGGCAAGAACAGGACCAAAGAAGTGACACCGTTGTCTGTGTCCTTGTCTGTGATACTTGGCGCTGGTGCTTACACTCCTGATATGTGCGACTGGTACTTACAATCTGCATATGTGTGGCTGGTACTTACACTATTAATGTATGACTGGTACATACAGTCTAGGCACGTGTGGCAGATACTGTAGTGACTCTTTTCTGTAAGTAAGACCGCACTCTACAGATCTACACTTATTTCTTGCGCTCTCATCTCTGCAGGTAAAACTTCAAGAGTGGCGGCGTCTCCTGAAGAAAGAGGAGGAATATATTCTGGAGTCGAAACTCAAGGAAGAGGAACCATATAAAACCATGAGGGTGAGAGGCTGCAGTGAGTGCTGTGTCGGTGTGTGCCTGTATATGTCTGTGCCCGTGTCTTTGTAAGGACACACAGAGGCTGATGAGTCGCCCTACAGACTGGGTCATGGTCCCCACCAAATAAATATACTGACCGGGGTCACTGTGCTTGGATATTGGGACTGAAATCAGCCAAAGACTCATCCTAAAAAAAATAAAAACAAGAATTAAACGTCTGACCTTAAGGTAGCACTTATTTACTGGTGTGTGTTATGTAAATGTGTGCACAGATATCGCATTCGCTGTCAGTGAGTAAATACCAGTGTGTGTGTTTGTGTGCGCACGCATATGTGTGTGCGTGCATAATCATGCTTTGGTGTACGTGTTGTTTATGTATTCATGTATGGATGGCCCTGGAGTTATTCATGGGAGTGCATGCATGTCTACTTATCTCTGTGTTTTTGTGGGCATGAACGAGTGTTTCTGTGTGTCTTCGTATGCATGTATATATTTTGAGCCATAGAGTATCCAGACGCATGTGCTCATATATGTACAAGTGTGTTTGAGGGTTGTGTATGCTTCAGTCTGGATTTATTGGCTGTGAGTTTGTACTTGCATATGTGAATACCGGTCTAGGGGTTTGCTTATAGCATAATCTGGTGGTATTTGTGAGTGGGCAAAAACATGGCATCTGTATGTGTGTGCGTCTGTGAGCTTGTGTGTGCATAGATCTGGAGTTGTACATCAGTCTGTATGTGTGTGCATCTGTGAGCTTGTGTGTGCATAGGTCTGGAATTATACATCAGCCTGTATGTGTGTGCGTCTGTGAGCTTGTGTGTGCATAGGTCTGGAGTTATACATCAGTCTGTATGTGTGTGCGTCTGTGAGCCTGTGTGTGCATAGGTCTGGACTTGTACATCAGTCTGTATGTGTGTGCGTGTGTGAGCTTGTGTGTGCATAGGTCTGGAATTATACATCAGTCTGTACGTGTGTGCGTCTGTGAGCTTGTGTGTGCATAGGTCTGGAGTTATACATCAGTCTGTATGTGTGTGCGACTGTGAGCTTGTGTGTGTGCACAGGTCTGGAGTTATACATCAGTCTGTAAGTTTGTGCGTCTGTGAACTTGTGTGTGCATAGGTCTGGAGTTATACATCAGTCTGTATGTGTGTCCGTCTGTGAGCTTGTGTGAGCCTCAGGTCTGGAGTTATACATCAGTCTGTATGTGTGTATTTCTGTGAGTTTGTGTGTGCATAGGTCTGGAGTTATACATCAGTCTGTATGTGTGTGCGTCTGTGATGTTGTGTGCATAGGTCTTGAGTTATACATCAGTCTGTTAGTGCGTGCGTCTTTGAGCTTGTGTGTGCATAGGTCTGGAGTTATACATCAGTCTGTATGTGTGTCCATCTGTGAGCTTGTGTGTGCATAGGTCTGGAGTTATACATCAGTCTGTAAGTGTGTTCGTCTGTGAGCTTGTGTGTGTATAGGTCTGGAGTTATACATCAGTCTGTATGTGTGTGCGTCTGTGAACTTGTGTGTGCATAGGTCTGGAGTTATACATCAGTCTGTATGTGTGTGCGTCTGTGAGCTTGTGTGTGCACAGGTCTGGAGTTATACATCAGTCTGTAAGTTTGTGTGTCTGTGAGCTTGTGTGTGCATAGGCCTGAAGTTATACATCAGTCTGTATGTGTGTGCGTCTGTGAGCTTGTGTGTGCATAGGTCTGGAGTTATACATCAGTCTGTATGTGTGTGCGTCTGTGAGCTTGTGTGTGCATAGGTCTGGAGTTGTACATCAGTCTGTATGTGTGTGCGTGTGTGAGCTTGTGTGTGCATAGGTCTGGAATTATACATCAGTCTGTACGTGTGTGCGTCTGTGAGCTTGTGTGTGCATAGGTCTGGAGTTATACATCAGTCTGTATGTGTGTGCGACTGTGAGCTTGTGTGTGTGCACAGGTCTGGGGTTATACATCAGTCTGTAAGTTTGTGCGTCTGTGAACTTGTGTGTGCATAGGTCTGGAGTTATACATCAGTCTGTATGTGTGTCCGTCTGTGAGCTTGTGTGAGCCTCAGGTCTGGAGTTACACATCAGTCTGTATGTGTGTATTTCTGTGAGCTTGTGTGTGCATAGGTCTGGAGTTATACATCAGTCTATAAGTTTGTGCGTCTGTGAGCTTGTGTGTGCATAGGTCTGGAGTTATACATCAGTCTGTATGTGTGTGTGTCTGCGAGCTTGTGTGTGCATAGGTCTGGAGTTATACATCAGTCTGTATGTGTGTGCGTCTGTGAGCTTGTGTGTGCATAGGTCTGGAGTTATACATCAGTATGTATGTGTGTGCGTCTGTGAGCTTGTGTGTGCATAGGTCTGGATTTACACATCAGTCCCATCAGTCTGTATGTGTGTATTTCTGTGAGCTTGTGTGTGCATAGGTCTGGAGTTATACATCAGTCTGTAGGTTTGTGCATCTGTGAGCTTGTGTGTGCATAGGTCTGGAGTTATACATCTGTCTGTGTGTGTGTGCATCTGTGAGCTTGTGTGTGCACAGGTCTGGAGTTATACGTCAGTCTGAATGGTGTGCGTCTTTGAGCTTGTGTGTGCACAGTTCTGGAGTTATACATCAGTCTGTGTGGGTGTGCGTCTGTGAGCTTGTGTGTGCACAGGTCTGGAGTTATACATCAGTCTGTATGTGTGTGCATCTGTGAGCTTGTGTGTGCACAGGTCTGGAGTTATACATCAGTCTGCATGTGTGTGGGTCTGTGAGCTTGTGTGTGCATAGGTCTGGAGTTATACATCAGTGAGATTACATATGCATCTCTGTGTGAATATGTGTATGTACGGGTGTGCCTATGTGAGAGTGAATCTGGTGGGTTTGTTTATACACAGTCTGGAGATATTCATCTGTGCATGTGCACTACTGAGGTCATTTGCCTCTGGTGTCCTGAAGTCTGTCCTCCTATGGCTCGACACTGGGTCAGGGACATCCCTCTCTGCCCATGACTCCCAGGATAGCGAGGTCGAGCAGTCAAAGGCTTCTCACGGAGGTGGAGGGCGGGGCAGGCATTCAGAACTCAACAGTCAACCAACAGATGCAATAATGTTATGTCTGTTATGTTATGTTATGTTATGTTATGTTATGTTATTATAGAGCGCACGATTACCATTCCGGTGTCCTGACGCTAAGCATCAACTACCTAAGATGATAACATAACTAAAACTGGGGAAAAAAAACATGTTTTAAGACCCTTCCTGAAAACGCAAAATCAGGGGTGTTTCTTTACAAAAAAGGAAGTTCATTCCAGATTCTGGATGCACTGGTTACAAAGCTTCTGCCTCCCCATTTATCTTTTTTAAAGCAGGGAGTTTTCACTACTTTAGCGCCCGTTGATCTAAGGGTTCTAGACGGGATGTACCAGGAAAACTTGTTTCTTAAAAACTGTGGACCGGTCCCGTTCAAGGCTCTGAACACTATACATAGTGCCTTGAATCGGGATCTCAGATGAGTAGGGAGCCATAATAGCTTTTTTAGTTCTCCTTTGACTGAAACCGACTTAGGGGTCCTGGTCAGCAGTCTGGCAGCTGCATTTTGAATAGTTTGAAGCCTATTTTGATGTTGAGCTTGTATATTGACATAAAGACTGTTATAGTAGTCAAGACGTGACAATATAAGTGCAGTCACCACCGTTCTAAGGTTACCCTCAGAAAGAAGGAACCTGATTTTCCTAATCAATCTCAATATCAGAGAACATCCAGATATCACCTTGCTGACCTGATCTCCCATATTAAGTTTTTCGTCCACCACAACGCCCAGGTTTTTAACTTTCCTACAAGGTGTGGGACAGAGGCCAAGATCAGCAGGCCACCTGTCTGGTGTCCACATCAAGGGGTTGTTGCCAAATCTCAAAACCTCTGTTTTAGCTGAATTCAGCTTGAGGCAATTGGCCGACATCCAGCTGGAGATCGCACCCATACAGTCTGAAAAACGTACTCCTGTTTCTTTTTCAGCTCCCTCCCTCACTGACAGTACAATTTGAGTGTCGTCCGCGTAGGAGGTGGGCTGAAATCCAAAAGATCTGATAATGCCAGCCAGGGGTGCAACATAAATATTAAAAAGAGTGGGGCTAAGAGATGATCCCTGCGGCACCCCACAAAGCAGAGAAAAGGGTTCGGAGGAAATACCGTTGAGTTCAACGGTTTGTGACCTGTCCTTAAGAAAGGAGTTGAGCAGATTCCATGCTTGACCTCTAATCCCGATCTCTGATAGCCGATTAAGTAATACCATGCGATGCACGGTATCAAAGGCCACAGATAGATCTAAGAGAATCAGCATCGCGTTACCTCCCTTATCCATCACCTCTCTGATCTCCTCTGTTGATTTAAGGAGCGCCAGCTCAGTGCTGTGGAAAGCTCTGAAGCCGTATTGTGAGGAGTCCAACAAGTTGTTGTGCTGGAGGAAGTCACTAAGTTGCCTGTTTATGGCCTTTTCCAGTATTTTGGCTGGTAATGGGAGTCTAGAGATGGGACGATAATTTGATGGGTCCTTAGGATCTAGAGACTGTTTTTTCAGTAGTGGAAGCACTGAAGCTTTTTTCCAAATATTTGGAAAAAATCCTGATAGGAGTATGTCATTAAACAAGGGTGTCAAGACCCTACAAGTGGTATCAGCTATCTGTTTAATGATCCATGTGGGGCAGGGATCACTCGGGGCACCAGATTTTATGCTATTCATAAGTTTCACGGTGTCCTCGTTTTGCAAAGGAGAAAAGCAGTCCTAGGTGCTGCCAGAGGGATGAGAGATTTCCGCTTTGACATCATTTAGATTTATATCAATCAATTCAGACAAAGAAATAAAGATTGATTCGACTTTTGATTGAAAAAACGCCCCGATGGTGTTGCAGAAGTCCGGAGCAACAGAGTCGTTCGGCATCCTAGGATTTGACAGTTTAATAACTGTTTTAAACAGCTCCTAAGAGTCAGATTTAGCTTTCATGATTTGAGTGCAAAAATATTCTTTCTTAGCTGACATGAGAGCTTGTTTATAATTAGAAATAGTTAGTTTAAAATCTAATTTATCAGACATAGCATAATTCTTCCGCCATATTCTTTCAGCCTGTTTGCATAAAAGTTTTTTCTCCCTGAGCTCTCCTGTATACCAAGGAGCAGTAGGAGAGGCCCTTTTCAGTATCCATTTTTTTGGAGGTGCCAATTTAAGACATGCATCCATTATCCAGCTGTTATAAGAACAAGTGGCTTCTTCAATGTCCCGTGGAGCTGTATACATAGTGTCAATGAGAGAGGATTCCAGTTGTTTGACATCTAATTTACCCCATGCTCTAGTAGTGATTTCCTTTTTTGGTTTGGAGCCAGTAGGATACTTCGTAGCACATTTTAATTCAAAATTAATTATAACATGATCAGACCAAATAATCAGAAGAATGGAGATATTAGCTAGATCACAGTTATTGGAGAAAATCCCGTCTAAGGTGTGTCCTTTGGTATGAGTCGGGAAAGAGACCAGTTGTTCAAGACCTCCTATGGCCATAATATTGTTAAGTCTAACAGTATCTGGGTCGTCAGAATTTTCCAGGTGAAAATTAAAATCGCCAAGCATCACAAATGATTTTTGACTCAAGCCTTCTTCTAATATCCCGTTTAGGGAGTCCATAAATCCCTTCCTCTCTCCTGGTGGACGATAAATTAGGATCCCAGAAAAAGGCTTATAAAGTGCTGAGAAAATTTTAAAAGACAGTGCTTCACAAGCCTGGACACAGACAGGTGAGAAATGTGGAGTGAGCGACTCATGATATATCACCGCAATCCCTCCACCCCTTTTCTGGGTGCGATCCAGAGAATGACAATGAAAACCCAATGGAATGGCTTTCACCAGATCCGGACCCGAAGTGCTGTCTAACCAAGTTTCTGTAACAAAGGCCAGTTTGATATTATTGTCCTCCAGAAACAGGGCACATTCCAAAGAGTGTTTCACTAATGACCTTGCATTAAATAAAATACATTTCAGTTTGGCGTCTCTTCCAGTACCCCTATCCAAAACCTGAGTAGTTACTCTAGGTTTGATAGGTAGGTTAAGTAACTCTCGGAGCGGTGTGAAACACTCCCTACACACTGAACTCCCCCTAGCTACATCTGCAGCAATGTTGTTTTCGTAGAGGGAACACGGGGACAGTTTGTGACAATGAAAGGCTGTGTCCGCCTGATTTAACATGTGCAGTTCCTCACCTGAATAGTATCTTCTGTCCGGTGGCGGAGGGCCAGGGGAACAGGCCCTGCGCCCGGCCCGAGCACGGAAGGGCGCAGATGGGCTTGCCTTAGGCGTGCCTTCGGCGCGCCAGCGGCGTGCCCGCTGCGCTCGTCCGCTGCGCGGGCGCGTCAGCATGTCCGTTAAATATGCCCCACCTAAACCACTGGACCGCTAGCCGGCGGAAGTGGTGTTTTGATGCCGGAAGAAAGATTCCAACCAAAGTGCTGAGTGCAACAAAGCAAATACACAGTAAGCCCTTAAAATCACTATAATTTAAGAGTACATAAAAACGGGTTTAAAACATACAGCAATCACCAGAGCAGTAGCTTTAGATAGCGTCACCAGCGAGCATTTCAACGCAGCTTCGCTGTCTAGCCCTGTTCTTAAGAAATAAAGTCCTTTAAGCCCAAATAAAGGGAAACACCACACAGTTCAATAAAGATACAGTTGCAGGGTTGCAATGTACAATCCCCAAAAAAGCACTGCACCCCCTCTGGTGCCCTTCTCCCTCTGCAGAATTTTTAATGTCTGTGGTCTCCTGTATGTTCTGAGCACCCAGGTACCCTCGTAGGTGATTAGCCGCGTTCTATAAATCCTGTTTGATTGGTTGATGTCATATGGGCAGACTCCGTTCGCTCTGGGTCACCCCACTGGCTGCTGCGTAGATCAGTTCAATGGCTTTTGCCTCAAAGAGCTCATACAGGCAAGATCTATATTACTCAGACCGAAGATTTCTCTGCCCTGCTATACCTACTCTGCGGTGGCGTGCTCGGAGTGCCCATTCCTGTATCAGCGGATTCAGCCACGCGGATCTGTAGGGAAGCCTCATTTGGGACAAAGACTGCTGGCGATAATCAGCTCAGCAGACCTGCACGGCGACACTTGTCTTTGGCCGCTGTGGCCTCTTAGGCCCGTTGCACACAGATACTCGCTCATAGCAGTTGCAGCCTCAGGGTCTAGTCTTCAGCGGATGGTCATCATTGGCAGTTGCGGCTTCCCAGGCCGGATCAGTTCTTTCCATCAACGCTGCTGGTGGTTCTTCCTGGGCAGGTTTGATATCAGGCAGCAGCAGGCACTTATCAGGGCATCGTACAACCCAGTGGTGATTCTCACTTGAATGATTCAGCGCTGCCCAGGGAGATCCCACACAACACAGATAACTCTTGTCCTCTCTCCGACCGGCAGTCACTTTCTCTGGATGTTTCTCATGCCGAGGATATGCTGGGCTTCTCTCCTTGACAGGCAGTACTCTTTCAGCACGTGACACTCTCCTTCCCTCTCTCACAGTCAGGCTCGTAGGTGCCCGGCAGGTCCTCAGCTCTTCCTGAAAGTGATGCAGACTTCAGGTGCTTTTCCCTCACCTCTGGGAGACGGTCTGTTGTGCAGATACCAGCCCTGGTCACACAGCGATCCGAGTACCGTACAAAGCACTCCCGTCCTTGGTCAAGATGATCTCAAAAGCGGGGGATCTTTCCTGTGTTCGTGACTCTGTCGGTGGATATTGCTTGACCTGGCCGTTGTGTCAAGGGTCCCTGGTTCTTGCTCCTGCCTTGTGTGTCTCCCTCACGCCGCCGCGTGCATCACCTTCGTGGCCGCGCACAGAAGGGGGACTACGTCTTCCAGCAGCACCTGGGGCACCTGGGGCGGAAGCTCACGCCCATCAACACCTGGAGGCGCTATTAAAGTGAGGACAGCCCCGGTGGAGCAGGGGATCTTTCCTGTGTTCGTGACTCTGTCGGTGGATATTGCTTGACCTGGCCGTTGTGTCAAGGGTCCCAGGTTCTTGCTCCTGCCTTGTGTGTCTCCCTCACGCCGCCGCGTGCATCACCTTCGCGGCCGCGCACAGAAGGGGGACTACGTCTTCCAGCAGCACCTGGGGCACCTGGGGCGGAAGCTCACGCCCATCAACACCTGGAGGCGCTATTAAAGTGAGGACAGCCCCGGTGGAGCGGGGGATCTTTCCTGTGTTCGTGACTCTGTCGGTGGATATTGCTTGACCTGGCCGTTGTGTCAAGGGTCCCTGGTTCTTGCTCCTGCCTTGTGTGTCTCCCTCACGCCGCCGCGTGCATCACCTTCGCGGCCGCGCACAGAAGGGGGACTACGTCTTCCAGCAGCACCTGGGGCACCTGGGGCGGAAGCTCACGCCCATCAACACCTGGAGGCGCTATTAAAGTGAGGACAGCCCCGGTGGAGCGGGGGATCTTTCCTGTGTTCGTGACTCTGTCGGTGGATATTGCTTGACCTGGCCGTTGTGTCAAGGGTCCCTGGTTCTTGCTCCTGCCTTGTGTGTCTCCCTCACGCCGCCGCGTGCATCACCTTCGCGGCCGCGCACAGAAGGGGGACTACGTCTTCCAGCAGCACCTGGGGCACCTGGGGCGGAAGCTCACGCCCATCAACACCTGGAGGCGCTATTAAAGTGAGGACAGCCCCGGTGGAGCGGGGGATCTTTCCTGTGTTCGTGACTCTGTCGGTGGATATTGCTTGACCTGGCCGTTGTGTCAAGGGTCCCTGGTTCTTGCTCCTGCCTTGTGTGTCTCCCTCACGCCGCCGCGTGCATCACCTTCGCGGCCGCGCACAGAAGGGGGACTACGTCTTCCAGCAGCACCTGGGGCACCTGGGGCGGAAGCTCACGCCCATCAACACCTGGAGGCGATATTAAAGTGAGGACAGCCCCCGCGTCGCGGGACCGCGCGCGGGCGGCGCCGGGCTGAGCCTGGGCAGAGGGCGGGCTGTCCGGGGCCGAGTGAGGCCGGGCCGGGCCAACTCTCCAGGCGCCTTGTCCTTGCCTTAGGACGGTATTGTGACTATCTGACCATTAGCTGTTGATTATTGACTGCATTGATCTGGGTTTTTGACCGTTTAACATACTGGTAGCCCTACCCTTTGTAACGTACTGTCCTGATACCACCTGCCAATGGCAATGTCAACTCGGTCGGGTAGAGGAGGCACCTCAGGCGGCAATTCAGTGAGTGGCACATTAGATCATTTTATAATTCGCGTTTGTTCTGTACTCGAAAAAGAAATTGCCCTCACTGAACGTCGTCTTTCCCTTGACGTGCACCTCGACAAACGCTCTTCACTTGGAAATATCGCTTCCGTTGTGTCCCCTGCCCCAGTAAACAACATTATACTTGATGGAACGCAAATGGGACATACGCAACACATGTCACCTACTGTGGCTGTCCCATCTGTGAGACCTCCAGCCCATGGCTCAAATCCACAGATCAACTTATCGTATTCCCCTCTTTTCCCTACCACATTAGATGTTCTTGAATCTACTAACACATCCCTTTCCCCCGAAATTTGTATTTCTTCTGAGCCACCTATCTCAGCAAGACAGAATCCTATTTTGAGCAAAAGCAAAAGTGTGGGCAGTGAAATCATTGGGGATCAATCAAAAGTTTCCAAGAAATGCAAAGGGAAATTGCGTAATACTCTTGGAAAGAAAGCTGGTCGCACAGTTTCTTCCCAACCTCACCACCAGATATTACGACCATCTCTTGTACAGACCCCTAACTTAGTTCCCACAAATCCTGTTGAGCAGTGCACTTTACGTTCTGAATCACTAGAGGTTCCAGAACTCCAACATTCGCTTATCGACCAAATTAAATCACTCATTAATTCTCTTCTATTACCTCTGATGGAAAGAATGTCAATATTGGCTGAGAGGCTTGAGAAGTTTGAACAGTCCTCTTTGGATAACTTCTTTTCCCTTAAATCTTTAATCAAGCTGCACTCAAAAATGGGCCAACAAAATTGTGTAACCATTGACCCCCTGCATACTACCCGTGCTGATCCTGCTTCTAAAATAGGTTCATTACACCTAAATGTGGCCTCATGCCCAGGGGTAAAGAATGGAATTACTTCTCCTGTCATTAAATCCCCGGCATTTACATCTCAATCGGGTACTTTATCCAAAGGAAAGAAATTACCCATTGCTCCAACTGATAGCCCCATAATTCTTGAAGCACCAGCCCGTGCGGCTAATCCCGAACAGAACCCTTCTAAAACTTTTGTTAAAGGCCCAGCCCAAGATCACCTGAACAGCGTCGCCAGTCACCCTGTGGAAGAACTACCCCATATTAATCTTCCGCCCGAGTGCCAGCCTTTTGTTGCTGTTCTAACAGGCATTCCACACCTAAAGGCTGGCAAGTCGGAATCTTTCTCCGAGCTCAAAAACAAGACGTTATACTGGCTGAATTCTAATAGGCCTCTCCCTAGGCATCTGGACGGCTATGTTCTTCATGTCAGGAGGGTTTCTTGGGTGGGGAACAGACCAAAGCAAACGTCTGGTGATTGTGTTGTCATAAATTTCAGGAATCCCTACGTAACCAAGCTAATTTGTAACAACGGATATCCAGACTCTAATACCAGTGGGATACAATGTCTAGACTTAAGCCATTTTTATTTTGACCCTGTGTATTCTTATCACTCACATCCCTCTCCCTTCCACCTGCCTCAGGTTGAAAATTTCGTGGGAAATTGGCCACTTCGTGGAAATGTCCACCTTCCTTTCGTCCAAAATAGGTATTGTGCCCCTTATGGGTGCTACGACTCCTATTGACATGAATCCATTTCTTCAGGGGACAAAATCTACCCTTCTATAGGAATACAAAAAACTACTACTTTAACTGAGGAATTCCCCCAAAATATTCAACAGTGTAGCTTGCAGCCTATTTCTTTTCACCAGGCTAGTAACTGCCCTGTGCTGCCCTCCTCACACAATCCCTTACAGGTCTCTACCAACTCTCCGGGTCCTATTATAACCCAAGATGTAGCAACTGAAGTTTCCTCCTTAAAGGTTCTTAGCTGGAACGTAGCTGGTCTTTCCAGCAAACTTGACCTACCAGATTGGAACTCCTTTATAACATCCTACTCCATCTGTATTTTCCAGGAGACATGGAGTATAGTGCCCCACCATATGGTCGGTTATACCACTTTCTTCATACCGGCCATTTTACCATCGACAGGAAGAGGTCGCCCTTCGGGCGGTCTCTTGATTTGGGTCAATATCTCCACTGGGTGCTCTGTAAGGAAGGCTTGTATTGTTTCTCCTGATATTTTAAAACTTACCTTAAGGGGCTCCCATGGTAGGAAGTCTCTTGTGATCTTCAATGTTTACGCCAGGGGTCTCAACGGTGGTGCATTATCGCCTGTATTTCCACTCCTTGAGGATGAATTGCGTAAGTGTCAACATACATCCCATATATTAATAGCTGGCGACTTCAACTGTTCCTATGAGCCTCTCGCCTCATTGGATCTTCCTGACCTTTTTGAGGATGATCTCAAAAGAGGCATTCCATTGCTATCCCTAACTCCTATAAAGAAATGGACGAAAACAGCCATATTTTTAAATACTATGAGCCTTGAGTTTGGCTTAAGGGCTGCAAATGGCAGAACACCTTCTGACTCTCAAGGCATGCATACTTATAATAGGACCAATTGCACATCTCGGATCGACTATATACTTCTCGATCTTAATCTCTGGGCATACGAGGTAGACATGGAAATACTCCCCTCACATGATAGTGACCACAATCAGCTATCTCTTAGTATAAAATCATTATGGGAAGATATTCGTGGGATTCTGCCCCTTCCAGTTACTAGCATTATGCAAACCCATGAGGTATGTCCCGCTAATTGCGAGAGACGCCTTAAATGGCGTAATGTGTGCCTAGACGATGTAAAAGTTGATTTAATTAGATCAATATTGCAGGAAGTGCAAGTCAATCTAGCCTTACTAAGTACCCATGTCACTCCCCCTGATAAGGCTTCTTTGATCTTCCAAGATACTATAAGTAAGTTGGGTAATTTATTCCGTATAGAGGGTAATGGTGGCCCACCCCGAGGTGTGACCAAACGTATCCCCATTGATGGGTGGTACACACCGATTTGTAGGAAGAAAAAATCTGCCCTAATCGCGGCTATCAAAACAAGGATCATATCCAAGATCCAGTTGGCTAGGAAGGACTATAAGATTACTGTCCTTAATGCTAAAAAACTTTGGGAAGAACAGTATTGGCAGACATTAAGAGAGGCTTCTCTCAAACGAGATTCCGGCTCTTTCTGGGAGATAATTAGATCCAAAACCAGACCAGCTCATGTACTCCTAACATGTAACATTACGAGCATGGCCTGGTTTGAACATTTCTCTAAACTTTATTCTTCCCGGCCAGAAGATTCGGGGACACCCTCCATTGAAGATGTCCCCTCTCTTGCGAAAGCTCCAAACACCACTCCTTTTACTGAAAGGGAAGTAGCTTCTGCCATTAAGTCTATTGTTCCCCTGAAGGCAGCTGGCCCAGACGGCATTCCTGGTGATGTTTTAAAACTTGATCCATCTCGATGGGGGAAGCTTCTTTCTAGCCTAATCAATGCCATTGACAACGGTGCCTCGGTTCCCGAGTCTTGGAAGGGGGCGGAGGTCGTTCCCATATTTAAAAAGGGAGCTAGAGACGATCCAGCGAATTATCGCCCGATCAGTCTCATTGACTCATCTCAGAAGGTGATCGGGAAAGTGATTTTGGAGAGGATTTCATCTTGGGCAAACGATAATAATATCCTCTCTGACTACCAAGCAGGCTTTAGGGTCGGGACAGGCACCATAGAGCAGGCCTTCAGATTGTTCCTCCTTTATTGGAAGGTTGTACTTCTTGGAAAGGGCAGTCTCTATCTTGCCTTCATCGACCTGAAAACAGCTTTCGACCTTGTCCCTCGCGACACTTTGTGGCGTGTTCTGGCCAACATGAATATCCCTTCTTATTTGTTGGCCTTATTAATGAAACTACATGAGGGAAATTACGCCCAAGTGCGATGGGGGTCCCAGGGACAGAAAACGGAGCGAATCCCAGTGAACAGGGGCGTCCGCCAGGGATGTGTTCTTGCCCCTACCCTATTCTCACTTTATGTGAATGGTGTAGTGGATCATCTGAAAAAAGTTCCTTCTGATGCACCATCCCTGGCGGGCGATCGTATTCCAACTCTCCTGTTCGCGGATGACACTCTCCTGCTGTCTAAATCACCAAAGGGACTGCAAACTCTGCTTGATAGCTTTCAAGCTTTCTGTAGTGCTAGAGGCCTTATTATAAATACTTCCAAAACCAAGTATCTAATCATAAATCCACCTAGGAAGTTAGGGCGGCCCCCAGTTTTGAATTCGGTTCCCCTAGAGCTGGTGAAAGAATTCGATTACTTGGGTATCCGCATTACAGACACCATGTCCTGGTCATCCCATCTACGAAAAATGCTACTAACCCACAAGAGGGTTACTGGCGCTCTTCTCAGGGAACATCGATCCTCCACGTCCCGGCCAATAGCTCCAGCTTTGGACATATATAAAGCAAAAGGTGTGAGTTCGGCACTCTATGGTGCCGAACTATGGGGCTTAACTAATACTGATGAGCTTGCCAAGTCCGAATCTAGATTCTATAAGGAACTGCTGGCACTCCCACAGAGCACCCCTTTAGTACCGTTACTAATGGACCTAGGGTGCCACTCAGTGACACACTTGGCAAAAGTACGCCCCCTACTCCTATGGGCCCGGATTTGGCGGACCCCTGAGTTAGCTAAATATGCGGAGGGTCTTTCCGACATATTATCCATCCCTTCCTGGCATAAAATTAAATGGTTGAAAGAAGTCAAAGTTTTGCTTTATGATATCGGCCTCAAAGATGCATGGGACAATAAAACTTCCCCCCCAAAAGCAGAACTTAAGAAACTCTACTGGAGTTGGGTGATTGCAAAAAGAAACTTTAACTCTCTTGGCGGCAGCAGAACTATTGAATTCCTCACGATCAAAGATGTAGTGTGCTACGAGCCTTACCTTGATATAATACAAAAGCCGTATGATCGATCTCTTTACATCAAGTTCAGGATTGGCACCCTCCCGGTTCGTGAGCTGACCGCACGCTGGAAACCACCCTCCCAGACGTCACCATATTGCCCTTTTTGTGAGTCCTTAATCGAGTCAATCGCACATGTCCTATTTGCTTGCCCGAGATATAAAATCCCAAGATCCTATTGGCTTACTCCCTTATGCAAAACTCTGGGAACACGTGACCATTGTACAGCTTTGCGCATCTTGAAATCAGATGCTCGACCTTTTTATGCTTGTGTTCTGTCGAAATTCTTGAGGTGGTCCTGGCTGCTAAGAACTAAAGCCCTTGTAGCCCTTAGCCAAGTTGGATGATTCATTTCCCCCTCTGTATATATTTTCCTTTTAAATTGTCTTGTTTATATGTCTATATGTACTTTTTAAAATTTTGCTGTTATCTCGGGATGCATGGTTGTTAACGCATTTTTTGCGGCTTGTGTCTATCTTGTATGTTATACTGTATGCGCTTTTTAAGATATGTTTTTTTATCGAAATAAAGCTTATTTCAATTCAAAAGCGGGGGATTTGGGTCCTACTTTATTGTACTCATTTTGGAGATGGGGGAAGCAGATCCGCTCTCAGGCTTTGGAACTGTTTTTTGTTGATTCTTTTTCAAATGTAATATTCAAGCTGTCTCTAAGACACTGTCTTTGTGTTAGGTGATTACACTCATAGGGGGCGGCAATGATGCTGGCGTCAAGCAGGAGTGTCCAAAACAGGGGCACAATGAAGTGTGAGATCTCTGCAGCTGGCTGTCATCAGCCTTCCTGAAGCAGTAATGAGAGACAAAAGGGCAGGTCCTGCTAAAATAATTCCCGTCCTAACAACAAAAACTGCTGTCCGACCCATCACTATTACCATCTACTCAAAGGCAGTGCACAGGAAGAACTAATCAGCAGCGCTTTGCTAGTAAGGACTTAAACTTCATTTCTAAGGGCAGCCCTGTCTCCGCCCTCACTCACTTTTAATGTCTGGATCTCCACCCTCAAGCCACAGAAATGCAGTCAATGCACTTCCATTGTCTTGGAAAGCTGTATCCATCCTCCATCTTGTGCCGGAAGGATACAAACTGGATGCCACTGGCCCCACTATTCAGACTCTCACTATACACAGATTCCTATTACCACACATGTGCTGCACATCCACTGTACACACGTGCACTGGATATGCACACGGAAGGTTAGCACATGGGACTGGGGCTCACACCAAAGCAGTACAATAGACTGCACTCTCATCGGACATGGAAAGAGGTCTGGTCATAACTAATGATCCACAAAACGTGGTACGCTGCCACCACCACATTAGGTGGCTAACTCAGGACAAGGGAAGTAGTGTCATCTCGGTCATGAGTGCGCGCTTGGCGCGCCCCTCCACATCAGCAAACAGGTTCTGAACCTCACTTTATCAAGGATGGGCCAAGGATTCTGCACAGGTTACAGTAGCGGATTACACGGCCAGGCAAGGTCAGGATACCAGTTTCACATACAGTCGGGCACTCACTGTGGGCATACATGCCTGTTTATCAGTCTGAAGACATTCCCGTCCTAACATACCCTATCGTACAGATCACTGTCTACCTTCTGTGGCTTTCCCTGGTGCAGGACATTAACTACCCAATCACGCTCTGGGACTCAGTTGGTAGAATTTTCACATTGCCAACAGATCCCCCAACTCCCTGTCCTGATGAAGACCGCTACAGAAGTCCACAAAGGGTAGAAACACTGTGGCCAGAACATGACGGAGAACCATGGTTGGCATTGGCAGTCGCCCCTTACCCTAATGCAGGACATTATTTGTCCAGTCACTCTCTAGGATGCAGATTGTGAACAGGTCCTGTAGCTGAGAACTCTGTCCTGACGAAGACCCTTATAGGTCCACAGAGGGTCGAAACAACAAGGAAGAGGACTCTGAATTTAAAATTGACTATGAGAGGGGCTTCCTTTAAATCAACAGTGAAGCATATAATTGATATGCCCCCCCCGCTGATGTCACAAAAGACTTTTCCTTCATCTTGAGCGGGTTAAAGGTTCCTGTATTGTATCAAACTCACAGAACGTTAATTAATCATGGTAGTGATGAGGTATACGTTTCTCAATTTAATAACATAAACTTTCATTATTACAATTCTGTATGCAACATATATGCCAATAATATTAAAAACGTAGCAAAATATGCTGCATATTAGATTTGTCATGGTTCACACCTTTAAATATCTCTAAAACAATTAATGCAAATGTGTTGTTTCCTTAGAGACTATGACTGATCCGTGTTTCTTCAGCAATTTCTTTAAGATGACTTAATTGGCACTAGCTGTATACTAGTGCCCAGCACAGGAGCAGAACCCTCTACCTGTATATAAGTGACACATCACAGGACCACAACCCTCTTACTGTAAACTAGTGACACAGCACAGGAGCACAACTGTCTACCTGTATACTAGTGACAAACCACATGAGTGACATACCTCACCTGATAACACACAGGCTCCTGCTCTAAGCTACAGTGTGACATAACTCACCTGATAACACACAGGCTCCCGCTCCAAGCTACAGTGTGACATAACTCACCTGATAACACACAGGCTCCCGCTGTAAGGTACAGTGTCACTTACCTCACCTGATAACACACAGGCTCCAGCTCTAAGCTACAGTGTGACATACCTCACCTGATACACACAGGCTCCTGCTCTAAGCTTCAGTGTGACATACCTCACCTAATAATACCCAGGCCCCTGCTCTAAGGTACAGTGTGACGTACCTCACCTGATAACACACAGGCTCCTGCTCTAAGCCACAGTGTGACATACCTCACCTAATAACACACAGGCTCCTGGCTACAGTGTGACATACCTCACCTGATAACACACAGACTCCTGCGCTAATTCACAGAGTGACATACCTCACCTGATAACACACTGGTCCCCACTCCAAGCTACAGTGTGACGCACCTCACCTGATAACACACCGGCTCCTGTTCTAATCTGCAGTGTGACATACCTCACCTGATAACACATAGGCTCCTGGCTACAGTGTGACATACCCCACCCGATAACACACAGGTTTCTAGCAACAGTGTGACATACCTCACCTGATAGCACACACAATCCTGCCTTAAGCTACATGGTGACATACTTCATATGATAACACAGGCTCCTACGCTACAGTGTGACATACCTCACCTGATAACACACAGGCTCCTCCTCAAAGCCACAGTGTGACATACCTCACCTGATAACACACAGGCTCCTGCTCTAAGCCACAGTGTGACATACCTCACCTGATAACACACAGGCTCCTGCTCTAAGCCACAGTGTGACATACCCCACCCGATAACACACCGGCTTCTGCTCTAAACTACAGTGTGACATACCCCACCCGATAACACACCGGCTTCTGCTCATAGCTACAGTGTGACATACCCCACCCGATAACACACAGGCTTCTGCTCTAAGCTACAGTGTGACATACCTCACCTGATAACACACCGGCTCCTGGCTACAGTGTAACATACCCCACCTGATAACACACAGGTTCCTAGCAACAATGTGACATACCTCACCTGATAGCACACACAATCCTGCCTTAAGCTACATGGTGACATACTTCACCTGATAACACACAGGCTCCTGCTCTAAGCTACAGTGTGACATACCTCACCTGATAACACACAGGCTCCTGCTCAAAGCCACAGTGTGACGTACCTCACCTGATAACACACAGTCTCTTATCTCAAGTTAAGAACAGATTTCTAACCAAACTCCTCACCCATCTCCTATAGGAATTGCTTAATTACTGACAGAAACTAGTTCAGTAACATTGATTTATCTTGTAGTTCTCCATTCAATAACAGAATACACATAATTTTTTTATGATTCTGAATGGGAAATAACCACACCAGTGATTCCCCCTCACTCTGAATGAGAGTCTTAGTAGGACTCACCCTGTGCGTCTCCTTCTGGGCGAACATTTCCAGTGTGCTGGCAGGACAGGGGCAGCCTGCACACCACGCACATCCTCTCTTTCATCCCAAGGGCTCCAACTTCCCGCCCCCCATTTACATTCTATTGTGCTAGTCACATCCACTCACACTTGACTTCAGCCAGTCTCCACTCAGCCTGTCTCTGGGTCTTTGACTGTCTCTGCCTGTGGTGGGTTCGCTTCCTTGCACTTTCTTCATGGATCTAACTTCGCTGCAGCCTCACAAATTCTGACCTCCCAACAGTTTGTGAGGTGTCTGAGGACAGGGGGAGGCCAGAGTGGGAGAAGGATGGAAGACAGTAGAAGGGAAGGTAGTAAGAGGCTGCAGTTCAGAAATTAGGAAAAGCACATTAGTGGTCTGATATTTGAAGGAACTATCAACCCCTCCACCCTCACCCCTCCCTCTGAACTCCCACTCTAGGGGCAGCTTTTAGGGAGCTTTTTAATATCTAACCAGCTCTTGTGTCTTTGCTTCTGACAGGACAAGTTAAGAACTGAGAAGAATAAAATTGAATCTGGGTTTGAAAAACTGCGGCAACTCCTGAAAGAACACGAGCAAACACTTTGTGAAAAACTGGAGGAGATGGAGAAGAAAATTACCATGGTAGAAAATGCAAATATCACCAAACTGTCCAATCAAATCACCTCTCTCAACGCCCTGATAACAGTAATAGAAAAGAAGTGTGAGGAGCCAGCGTGGGAACTCCTGAAGGTGAGAGATCAATCAATCAATCAATCAATCAATCTACTTGGATTTGTAGAGCACGGCTAATCGCCCGTGAGGGTATCCAGGCACTGGGCTCTTGCTGGGATCAGTTGAAAAGCCAGGTCTCGATTCCTTTTCTGAAATCAGGGAGAGAGGATGATGTTCGGAGGTGCAGGGGAGGTCGTTCCAGGACTTTGCAGTAAGGAATGAGAAGGAACATCCTCCACTGTTAATTCGGCGGATGTGGAGAGTGTGAGTGAGGGCGAGGGAGGTGAAGGGCAGGTGTCTGGAGGGTTGGTGGAGGTTCAGGCGTTCGTTGATGTATGCTGGCCCTTGGTCGTGGACGGCCTTATAGGCGTCGGTCAACATCTTGAATTGGCATCTTTTCTGGATGGAGAGTCAGTGGCGGCTCCTGAGTTGGGGGTGATATGGTTCCTCCCGGGGAGGTCCAGGATGAGTCTGGCAGGTGAGTTCTGTGTCATCTGGAGTCTCTTCAGGAGTTGGATGATGAGTCCTGCGTAAAACGCGCTGCCGTAGTCCAGCCGGCTGGTGACTTGAACTTGAGTGACAGCTTACCTGGTGTTGATGGGGAGCCTTCTGAAGATCTTTTGGAGCATGTGGAGGGTGAGGAATCAGACGGAGGAGACTGCATTGATATGGTCTGGTGAGTTTGCTGTCCAGGATGATGCTGAGGTTTCGTGTGCGATCTGTCGGTGTGGATGTGCGTCTGAGTTAGGAGGGCCATCGGGTGTCGTTCCACAGAGAGGTCTTATTCTCAGAAAATCAACACTTCCGTCTTATCCATGTTGAGCTTCAGGCAGTGGGTCTTCATCCAGTCGGTGACGATCGTCATGCAGTTGTGGAAGTTGGTCCTGGTGGTGGAAGGGTTTTCTGTGAGCGAGAGGATGAGCATCGTCTGTGTAGGATATGATGTTGAGGCCGTGGGTTCTGACGATGTTGGCCAAAGGCATCATGTATGTGTTGAACAGGGTGGGTCTGATTGAGCAGCCTTGAAGGACGCTGCAGATTATGCTCTTGGGTTCCGAAGCGGAGGGTGGTTGGCAGATCTTTTGGGAACGTCCTGTGAGGAAGGATGTGATCCATTTGAGGGCGTCTCCCTGGATCCGGATGTGGCGGAGTCTTTTGATGAGGGTGTGGTGAGATACGGTGTTGAACGCTGCTGAGAGGGATCACGGCCGTTGTCTCTCCACGGTTGAGGAGGGACCTACTGTCATCGGTGGTCAGGGCAGTCTTGCTTCTGTGGTTGGCGTGGAAGCCAGTTTGGGAGGTGTCCAGCAGATTGTTGTTTGGAGTTCATGAATAACCCTGGGCAGACAACTACGCTACGCTCGCGAAGTTTGCGTAGTTTGTGCTACTTCGCGCTACGCGAATTGCACGTAGCACAGTGCAAAATCGCGTAGCGTAGCGTAGTTGGCATTTTTTGCTCGCCCTGCGGTCCTCAACGCCAAGATGGCGACCGCGAGTGAACAAAATGACATCCCGGCGAGACTTTTTCCTCGTTCGCGATCAGCAACATCAAGTTGCTGATCGCGAGCGTGGAAAATAAACCTTCCAGTGAGATTCTCAACGTGGGGAGGACAGGTTTCTCATTGCGAGTGGTCGCGTATGCTCGTGACTGCTCGCAATGAGAAACTACCAGTTCGCGTTGAGAAAGCTGCCGCTCGAGTAAAAATCTACTAGAGCGGCAGAAAACGACAGCTCGCACTGTGCAAGGTGCCGTTTTCAATGATTGCACAGTGCGGACAAGCATCCGGCACTGTGCAATCATGGCGAACAGCGCACTACGCAGTTCGCGTAGTGATACGCGGATCTCGCGTAGTGCGAAGTGCACTTAACGTAGCTACGCGTAGCGCTACTATGCGAACTACGCCCAGGGTTATTCATGATGGCTGTGGTGCTCTGTGTGGTGAGCAGTTTCCATGTGGTGAGCGGATGGTTGGGTGTGGCATCAGTTGACATGAGGAGGCTGTAGAGGTCTTTGTTAATGCAAAACTCCAGGCAATTCCAGTTACAGTAATTAACATGGAAATGAAAGAGAAAATTGTGAAAAAAGCTGAGCCAGCATCTTAGAGAATTGAAAAAAAACAAAGTCCTCCTTTTCTAAGAAGTTTGAAAATATTTCTGTTCTAAACAGTTACTTTTTTCCTGAGACAGATGGCCACTTACGTTTGCGTTCACCGATCTTTTTTTAGGGTGAACGGCTATATAACTAGCCATTTGGAATAGGTAATGACAAACTCACTGTTTTTTTCCGCCCCAGATAAAGATTGAGATTGAGACAGAAAACTCTTTAGTTTGAAGAGTGACAATTTTATTTCACATGTAACCCTTGGTCATATTACAGAGTGTGTGACATGAAAGTCCGCAAATTGCTGCCCGCCAGGAACAGAAATTTGATGTATAACTCGATTATCATGAAACCATGAACGGCAACCAAATTCCTCACCAATTTGGCTCAGGGTGGGATTAGAGCTATAAACCTCCTCATTGTGGTCATATGCCGTCACTTTTGACAGTGATGCTCTGCTCTGATAGGTTGATTAGTTTACAGCCCAGAAGCTTCATGAGAAATAGCTCCATGTAAAGGGCACTAGATGAGGGTGACAGAGAGCATCCAGGACATCCCTCCGAGGGTGAAGGAGAACATCCCTCTGAGGGTGACAGAGAGCATCCCTCTGAGGGTGAAGGAGAGCATCCCTCTGAGGGTGACAGAGAGCATCCCTCTGAGGGTGACAGAGAGCATCCCTCCGAGGGTGACAGACAGCATCCCCCCCGAGGGTGACAGGGAGCATCCCTTCGAGGGCGACAGGGAGCATCCCTTCGAGGGTGACTGAGAGCATCACTCTGAGGGTGAGAGAGAGCATCCCTCTGAGGGTGACAGAGAGCATCCCTCTGAGGGTGACAGAGAGCATCACTCTGAGGGTGACAGAGAGCAACCCTCTGAGGGTGACAGAGAGCATCCCTCTGAGGGTGACAGAGAGCATCCCTCTGAGGGTGACAGAGAGCATCCCTCCGAGGGTGACAGAGAGCATCCCTCCGAGGGTGACAGAGAGCATCCCCCCCGAGGGTGACAGGGAGCATCCCTTCGAGGGCGCCAGGGAGCATCCCTCCGAGGGTGACGGAGAGCATCCGTTCGAAGGCCACAGGGAACATCCCTTCGAGGGCAACAGGGAACATCCGTTCGAAGGCCACAGGGAACATCCGTTCGAGGACCACAGGGAGCATCCCTCCGAGGGTGGCAGAGAGCATCACTCTCTGGTTCCACAGCCAGTTCTGAAACAGTCTTAGTTGAAGTAGTTTATAATGACCATGACCTGTCAATGTTGCTACAAACATGTAATTTACCAGTTAATCCAAACACACGTTCAAATGCCATTTCTGCTTCTAGGAAAATAATAGATAGTAAAGCTATGTTTCCCTGGGTGACCAATTTGGAAATCAAGCCAACCATCACCAGTGTAGCTAAAGGTTTGGCGTATAGTTTTGTCCAGTAAGACCCACAGTCCAGGGGAGGCTCATCCGTCTCACAAGAGAGGACCACTCTTGCCTCCTGCTAGAATGATGGACCCGGACCCATTGATATGACCTTGCGACTCAGTCTAGGATGCTCTCCCGTGACCTTTTGCGGTAGCCTCTCTTACAGATACAGGAAGATGACTCCTGACCTGGTGATGAGCCTCTTGTGTCAGTCATGGACGGTGGCCCATGAACTGCTGATGAACTCAAACGGTCCTGTATGTTTGGGTTGTCTGATGATCGTGGTCCTGGGCTTGCTACTTCCCACTACGGCAGTAATTCTACTATCTTAGAATTTCAATAGACAATACACAGATGTGGGGAGAAGTACCCTCAAAGAGCGTAGAATTTTAGAGAGACATGTAAATAACAAACAATATGGTTATTAGGTATACAAAAAAAAAAGTCAATGTTTACTAGAAAGAAATTTTTTTGACACATCCTGAATCATTTTGAACTTAAAACACCATTTACATCATTGATGGTCATGAATTACCATGATAGTCTTATGCTCAGGTCTTCCTAAAAGCTCTGATGTCACAGAGTATTATATCACAAGTGCTGGTCCTCTGAGAGTGGTCATCGAGGTGTAGTCATTTGCTGTGAATCAATATAGCAGCTGCAGCGCACACTGGGGTTCACGGCTGTAAACATTGAACCAATAGTGTTTCCCAATTATTTCTTCAATTGTTTACATACTCTCTTAGAGTTATTATCTATTTATAGTGAGGACACTTTTACTTTCAATCTGGTGTCATCCTCTAAACAGTGCGCTTGAGTCCTTATTCTGACATGAACGTGTAAATTAGCCACTCTGCATGCAGGTCATAGGCAACTTGTCATAAAGGGTAGAATACTCGAAATCCTCTGTTCATGCCTGGTTATAGAGGGTCTCCCATCTCAGCCTCTTCACTCCAACAGCGCACCCCATTCTGGGAGGAATGAATCCCGTGATTGGCAGGAGTTTCACAGAAGCAGATCCTGTAAAAGTCCATAAGTGGTCACAGTTCTTTGTTCTTCCTGGGCGGGTGTGACCTCATTTTCTAGATGGCTTCCACTTACACGCACTCCTAAACTACTCCTTCTGCCGGTACCTCCACCTTTTGCAGGGCACTCTTCTAGTGCTCATTCTTCTTGTACCTCCTCCCCCGGCAGAGAACTCTTATAGCACCCCATTTGCTTGTACTTCCTACTGCAGGCCACTCTTATGGTTCCCCTTCTGCCTTTTCCTCCTCTTGCAGGGCACTCTTCCACTACCCCTTCGGTTTTTGTTATGTTATGTTAGGTGATATTTATATAGCGCACTGACACCAAAGTTTTCCTGGCGCTTAACCACATAAGAGAGATAACGGAACAAGATGAAAAATAACAGTAAGCTGACTAGCAAGGAAGAGGGAAAAGGGAAGTTTTTAGCAGTTTCCTAAAGTTGAGTGGGGAGGGACTCGACTTGATAGAAAGAGACAATGAGTTCCAGAGGGACGGGGCCAGAAGCGCAAAGCAGCGGCCACCGAACTTCTTGGTTTTAACTCTGGGAACAGTCAGTAGGTGAAGATGAGCAGAACGTAGGTTACGTGATGGTCGATGGGCCGTAACTAAAGATTGCAAGAAAGCAGGACTGGTGCAATGAAGGGCTTTATAGATAATACACGCCACCTTAAAAGCTGCCCTTTGTCCAACTGGCAACCAGTGAAGTTGCTGTAATAGTGATTTTGCCGACTGCCACCTAGAGAGTCCGTAAATGAGACGGGCCGCCTGGTTCTGAACGACCTGAAGGCGGTGCAGTTAATGCAGGTGATGAAAGTAAATGGCTGATCTTACGGATCTTCCTAAGCTGGTACATGGAGGAGGAGATGACAGCCTCTACTTGGGCTTTTAGCGAGAGATCTGCATCAATTATCACGCCAAGGCTTTTCACTGATTTAAGCGGGACCGGAAGAGGGCCCAATTAAGTAGGCTAAAACTGCGGACCCCAGTGAGCAGAACTGGAGCCAGGGAGTAGTAGTTCAGTCTTCCCCGGATTCAACTTTAGTTGATTAATATTCATCCATTCCAGTATATGAATCATGACAGAATGGAAGGTCTTAGCAGCATTAGGGGAATTGAGAGGAAAGATGATTTGTAAATCATCGGCGTAATTATACACCGTGATATCCCAGTTCCTAAGTGAGTGGATGAGAGGACCAATCAATCAATCAATCACTTATAAAGCGCGCTACATACCCGTAGGGTCTCAAGGCGCTGGGGGGGGGGGGGGTGCCGCTACTGCTCGAACAGCCAGGTCTTCAGCTTCTTCCTGAAGGAGAGGTGGTCTTGGGTCAGGCGCAGGTCGGTCGGGAGGGAGTTCCAGGTCTTGGCGGCCAGGTAGGAGAAGGATCTTCCTCCTGTAGTCGCTCTTCGGATGCGGGGGACGGCGGCGAGGGCGTGGTTGGCTGATCGGAGGTGGCGTTTGGGAGCGTAGAAGTTGACTCGGCTGTTGAGGTAGCTCGGGCCTTGGTCGTGTAGGGCTTTGTGTGCGTGGGTGAGGAGGCGGAAGGTGATTCTCTTGTTGACGGGGAGCCAGTGAAGGTCTCTCAGATGTCCGGAGATGTGGCTGGATCGTGGGATGTTGAGGATGAGTCTGGCTGAGGCGTTCTGGATCCTCTGGAGTCTCTTCTGGAGCTTGGCGGTGGTACCGGCGTAGAGGGCGTTACCGTAGTCCAGTCGGCTGGTGACGAGGGCCTGGGTGACGGTCTTCCTGGTCTCTGTGGGGATCCACCAGAAGATCTTCCGTAGCATGCGTAGGATGTTGAAGCACGCCGAGGAGACGTTGTTGACCTGCCTGGTCATGGAGAGGGAGGAGTCCAGGATGAAGCCCAGGTTTCGTGCATGGTCCGTCGGTTTGGGTGCGGTGCCCAGGGCGGGAGGCCACCAGGAGTCGTCCCAGGCGGAGGGTGAGGAGCCCAGGATGAGGACCTCCGTCTTGTCCGAGTTTAGTTTCAGGCGGCTGGACGTCATCCACTCGGCTACCTCTTTCATCCCTTCGTGCAGGTTGGCTCTGGCGGTGGCGGGGTCGTTGGTCAGGGAGAGGATCAGCTGGGTGTCGTCGGCGTAGGAGATTATGCTGAGGTTGTGTTTGCGTACGATGGCCGCGAGGGGGCTCATGTAGACGTTGAAGAGGGTGGGGCTCAGAGATGATCCTTGGGGGACGCCGCAGATGACTTCGGAGGCCTCTGACTTGTACGGTGGTAGGCGGACTCTCTGTGTTCTTCCGTCGAGGAAGGAGATGATCCATTCCAGCGCCTTGTCCTGGATTCCGATGTTGCTGAGGCGCCGTACTAGGGTGCGGTGGCAGACCGTGTCGAATGCCGCGGAGAGGTCTAGGAGGATGAGGGCCGCTGTTTCTCCATTGTCCATCAGGGCTCGGATGTCATCGGTGGCGGCGATGAGGGCGGTCTCGGTGCTGTGTTTGGCTCGGAAGCCGGACTGTGAGGGGTCGAGGGATCCGTTCGTCTCGAGGGAGGCGGCCATCTGCTTGTTGACGGTCTTCTCGATGACTTTGGCTGGAAACGGGAGAAGCGAGATGGGGCGGTAATTCTTGAGGTCGGTGGGGTCCGCTGTTGGTTTCTTGAGTAGAGCGCTGAGTTCGGCGTGTTTCCAGCTCTCAGGGAAGATGGTGGTGTCGAAGGATGTGTTGATGATGTCTCGCAGGTGGGGTGCGATGACAGCGTCGGCCTTGTTGAAGACGTGGTGAGGGCAGGGGTCGGTCGGTGATCCGGAGTGGATGGAGTTCATCGTGCGGATGGTGTCTTCGGTGCTGATCGGGGTCCAGGCGTGGAGGGTGGTGGTGGGGGGGGTGGTTGGTCGGTCATGGTGTGCGTTGGTTGGTTGTTGAAGCTACTGTGTATGTCCGTGATCTTGTTGTGGAAGTATGAGGCGAGGGAGTTGCAGAGGTCTTGCGATGGGGTGATGTCGTTGTTTCCTGCGCTGGGGCGGAGGTAGAGGTTGAACAACAGCGGTGTTTTTAACTTCTCCTTCAGCGGTGGTTTTTAACTTCTCCTTCAGGGCACTCTCCTATTAATCCTTCTGTTCGTGCCGCCTTCTTCTGAAGAACACTCTAGGATCCCTTCTGTTCATACTAGCTCCTCCTGGGCACACTTCCAGCATCCCTCCTGCTCATACCTCCTCCTCCTGGGCACACTTCCAGTACCTCTTCTGCTCATACCTCCTCCTCCTGGGCACACTTCCAGTACCTCTTATGCTCGTACTTCCTCCATGGGCACACTTTCAGTACCTCTTCTGCTCGTACTTCCTCCTGGGCACACTTCCAGCATCCCTTCTGCTCGTACTTCCTCCAGGGGCACACTTCCAGTACCTCTTCTGCTCATACCGCCTCCTCCTGGGCACACTTCCAGTACCTCTTCTGCTCGTACTTCCTCCTGGGCATACTTCCAGTACCTCTTCTGATCGTACCTCCTCCTGGGCACACTTCCAGTACCTGTTATGCTCGTACCTCCTCCTGGACACACTTTCAGTGAATCTTCTGCTCAGTGAGTTGGTCTCTTCCACCGAGGAGGGTTAGGGCCCAATTCCCTTGCACCGCTCCTTACTTACCAGTCAGAAGGGCTGATGACCTCACAAGGCAGGCTTCTCACTTGGGGTTGTAATCCACCAATCACCTTTCTCCAGCAGACAGCTCCTCTATTCAATAGGCAGCCTACAGCTCTCCTTGCAGGGGTCCTTTCCAGGTTGCCCTCACCTGTAAGGAAGCAGCAATCCGGGATCTGGGATCCTGGCTCTGGAAATGGAATATTTATCTCCATCAGTGCTTTGTGGGTCTTGACACAGGTCAAAGAGACTCCTGGCACAGTGACCTGGGTTTCTTACTTGTATTAGTCCTAGTTTTTAGGGCTCGCGCCCTGCGTTGCACTGCGTAGCAGTGCTCGCGCAGGCCAGTGCCCTTTTGTCCGGGGTTTGAAAACGGACACTGGAATCGCATACGCTTGTGCGTGTGCTTTTCCTTTTGGGTTCCGCTATTGGGCTTTGTGTGCGTGTTTTTTTTAAACAGAGCACGCAATAGGCCAAATGCGGGCGCATTGCTCCGCCCATGGCCTATTGGTGTCTGTTACGCGCACCAAAGCCCATATGTTTTCAATTGTCGTGCCCAGACACGGGTGCGATAATTGAAAACACATATGGCTCACAGTGGTGCGCGCGTGCTCCACTCGCACGCGTGTTTTTCTTTTTACATTAGCGATCGCTCTTGCAATCGTTTTTTTTGTTTGCCTGCCTGACCCTGGTTTTTTCTTGGTTCGGAGCCGCGGACACACACGCAGCTTCAGATAATTTAGTTCTTAGATTTATATTAATCATAAATAGATTATATTTCTGTTTACTGCGGCGTCGTGCTGTACCCATCTGTGGAAAGGTTAGTGATGGCATCCGCATGCAGGTAGGTACCAACGCTGAACACTGGAGCGGAAATGTCTCGCGGCTTGCTGCACGGGGAGGAGGAAGGAAGGGGGCTGGGGAAGTATAACGTCTCTATCGTGGATGACTGACCTTTGAGAAGTGTCATGGGGATCGTGAACTCTGACCCTTGCCTTGACGCGGTCTGTGGGGGAGTGCCCTCAATCCATTATCAATAAACACATCGCTGGCGCGTGGCACCGTGGAAAATACTGCCTACCAGGCATGGCCCAGCGCTCTTTGGTTTCCTGTACTCTCGTTGGACGTTAGGGGATATTTTTCTTCCACTAGCAGTTGGGTAACAACGCTTCGCTCATTCATCACCCCTAGCTTCTCTCACCGACCACAACCATAGCAGAACGAACAGTTCAATTGAATTTGTCCTTGGGACAAGGGCAGGGTCGGACTGGGACAAAAAAGTAGCCAGGGGGAACCAAAATAAAAGTGTCCCCCAGTAGCTAAAATAAATGGCCCAAATTTGCAAATAAGGCCCGTTTTCAACTTGTAAAGACGCTGCATGATTATTTTGCAGGGTACGGGAGACAGCATGCGTTTGTATTTGCTGGCTGCAGGCAATGTTTGCTGTAATAATGGGAGCTTAACAGTAACTAGCATTGAAAATGCAATAGGTTTCGTTTTTAGGTCTCGCCTGACCCAGCGCATGCGCTGGTCTGGTGAGACTTATTGAGAGGGCTCCAGACAGTGCTACCAGGCCAGCCTAGAGCTACAGTGCATGTGTGCGGGCGCGCTCGCAGCGCTTTACCGCGATTACTTTCACTTTCGCGGCCGCACGGCCGCTTTGATATTTAATCGTGATCGCGATCACTTTCGCGGCCGCATAGCCAATAGGTCTCGCTTTTGGGACCTTATAAGTATTTAGTTATGCAACTGTTGCATAGCTAAACACTTATAAGGTCCCAAAGACGATACCTATTGGCTATTCCAATGCTTGTTTAAATGTTCTTGTAAGAGCATACAAAATCAGAAATGTGTAATTCTCGTAAACTGCACATATGCAATTGTGGCTGTCATTTAAAGAGGATATTTCCAAAATTAGAATTCATTGCGTTTTCCCCATTAAATCTATTGTGCGTTTAGTGGCATCGCTTCACAAGCGGTTTCTGTTGCACAGAGCATCATTTTTTTTTTTCTCTTGTTTTTCCTATTCTTCTAGGAGGGCTTGGCAGCTGCAGTTTGCTACCTTGCTGCTCCATTCTCATTTTTAAATGCACCATTCTATGATGGACATCCACCATTTTGAAGTGTTACAGTTAAATGAAAGCCACAATTGCAGCCTCATCATGAAGTATGAGTACATGCATGTTATCACAGAGCGCAGCGTCATGCTGGGGGAAAAAAGGTGCCTGCATCATGACTTTCTTTCAAGAGGCTGCTCGCAAGCCCATAAGTCGAGGAACAACGTTTACAACGCAACTGTTACAACGCACTACACTTACAACGCATTTTTTACAATGCAACATCCACTACAACGCATTCCATTACATAGCATGACACTACAACGCATTTTTAAAAACTACCTTTACAACGCATTCCATTACATCGCATACTACCTTTACAACGCATACCATTACAACGCATAATATTACACTACGCTATCCAACACATACCCTACTGTTGCACCCCCTGGAGTTAGAATAGTAATTTTTACCCCTATACTATCCAACACTTACCCTACTGTTGCACCCCCTGGAGTTAGAATAGTAATTTTTACCCCTATACTATCCAACACTTACCCTACTGTTGCACCCCCTGGAGTTAGAATAGTCATTTTTACCCCTATACTATCCAACACTTACCCTACTGTTGCACCCCCTGGAGTTAGAATAGTAATTTTTACCCCTATACTATCCAACACTTTCCCTACTGTTGCACCCCCTGGAGTTAGAATAGTAATTTTTACCCCTATACTATCCAACACTTACCCTACTGTTGCACCCCCTGGAGTTAGAATAGCAATTTTTACCCCTATACTATCCAACACTTACCCTACTGTTGCACCCCCTGGAGTTAGAATAGTTATTTTTACCCCTATACTATCCAATACTTACCTTAAATGCAATTTAATATTATGCGTTGTAATGGTATGCGTTGTAAAGGTAGTATGCGATGTAATGGAATGCGTTGTAAAGGTAGTTTTTAAAAATGCGTTGTAGTGTCATGCTATGTAATGGAATGCGTTGTAGTGGATGTTGCGTTGTAAAAAATGCGTTGTAAGTGCATGCGTTGTAAAAGTGTGCGTTGTAACGACATACATCCCCATAAGTCATCCTGCTGAGGGCTGAATTTTGGACTTTCTTTTTGACAGCGCGATTATTTCTTTGATATGGCTTCCTATCGGTGTGTGATTTCTGGGGGTATGTTCATGTATTTTAGGTTTTCTACAATCTTTCAAGTGAAAGGCTATATCTGTCTAAATCTATATCTTTCCATTTGTGCTTTGTAGTTGACATTGCCATTCAGAATCCTTCAATTGCCAAAGTTCTTATCTCTCAGATGAGTTGGTTTCCATTAGTCTAACCTCATCTTATCCTTTTTTTCTGAAAATGTTTGATTAGCCAGTAAAGGTTCTATGGCTTGTATTGCGTAAATCAAAGCAGTACAATACTTTATCCATCTTTTACTACTACTCCTAAATTAAGATCCACCAACTGAGAAATGTACTAAATAGATGAGGCAGCATTGCTTTTATTGTACATCTGCTGAAGCATTTTCATAAAATGTGCAAGTGGTCCAAGTAAAAGAAAACAAAAAAAACACCCTATATTCACATAACTGTATGAACTTGTTGCCCCTTATTGGCCCTCCTTATTCTGTGTTGTGCCATAATTGTGAGTGAAGGCTCTTGCTTAGTTTTCTTGTACCCAAAGTTCTTGTTAGTGTCTCAACAAGAGGATTTGCTTCTGATGTCGATGGCCGCTACTATAATGTCTTGGAAATAAGTCTGTTGTGGTGGAGAGACTGGTGGCTTAGTGGACTAATCCATCCCCTGCAGGGGCCTGTGTTTGACCTCATGGTCACCGGCGGGTCCACTCAGCCTTTCATCCTTCTGAGGTTGATTAAATGAGTACCATTCCGTTGAGTAAAACTAAACATTTGTTATTCTGCCCCAAGATACCCTTCTGGGTGAACGTGTGCTTCACAAATACACGTTATTATGTGATGGTGAATGGGTGAAGCCTCTGGATCAGAGGTCTTGAAACATTTTTTTCCTCTGAGCCCCCCCCCCCCCCCTCTCCCCCTCCCCACAACAAAATATTTGAAAGTTGGGTCCCCCTTCGAAACTATGGCAAGGACTGGGGAGCGGATGGGCAGGGCTGAGTGCAGTGGGTCGGGCCTTATTAGATCATTTCATGGATATTTTGTCAGTAGCTCCTAATCCACAATAAAGCTGAAACCTACAAAGAGCAAATTCATCAAACCTACTGACCAACACATTCTTCCCCCTTATCGGTGTGTTGTGTTCACGTGGCGCCAAGGCAGCTACACCTGTTGCACTAGTGGAGCGGCTCTGAGGACATGGGTCTCCTTCGCCAGCCTCCCACCAATGGCTGACCATCACTGCAGGCTTGAGGCAGGCTCTGCATCTTGTTTTTTGGCGGTTTCATTCAGCTCAAACTCTGCTCAGCGGCATTAGAGCGCTCCTTTACATTACACAGGGTCAGATTAATTTTGTTTTTAGGCACATGGAGATGGTGATTTGCCCACGGGACGTTGAGTTCACATCGGGAGCCAGTAAAGGCTTGAACTGATGGAGCCACTTGCAGCTCCGTAAAGGCTTTTGATTATTGAGCGGTAATTTGAGGGTGTCACCAGCTGAGTTTTTGAGGGCTTCTTTTTTTCAATGAACACTTATCAAAATGTTTCTAGGTGTAGTCTGATTACTTATTACTAAACTATATAGATAACAAACATTGGCATAGCCAATAGGTCTCGCTTTTGGGACCTTATAAGTATTTAGTTATGCAGCACAATATCCTTGGTGCAATAAAATCAACTGTAGCATGGCTAAGCACTTATAAGGTCCCAAAGGTGAGACCTATTGGCTATGCCAATGCTTGTTTTTGTTGCTAATCACAGGCGCGTTTTATATGCAAACCCTGTGCCTGGATTCACTTCACTAGAGCACACACTGCATTCCCACACACACAGTGCTTGTGACACACCTCACTAAGCACTAAGAAGAGCCCCCACCCATCCCCTCCCTGCTCCATTAAGGAGCCCTGCCCCTCCCTTTGTTGGCCTCGCTCTGCTTTCACTTCCGCTCTTTTCTGTCTCACCTGTTTCCTCAAAAAGGAATTGTGAGGGATGCAAGTGTATTACATCCAAGTATTTTAATCGAACAGTTGCCTTTATCTGCTCACATTAGCATACTTTAGTTTTTCAGACGTTGCACGAAGTTACATTGTCCAATTTAAAAGGACGTTTCGCACAGTATATTTCTACAATTGTATAGGTTTTTAGAGAGAGGTGTTAAGTGACTGCGAAAGCCCCTGCCATTAGACCTCCCCCCAACCCTACCTCCCGCCCGCCCCCTCCTCTTTGCCACAGCCTCACGCCTCTTGGACACCCCTCCAACTCACTTCAGAGGGAAGACCTGTGCTCCACAAGCACGTTCCATTGGATCGGACAGACGGCCGTACTCCTGCCCCAGGGCAGGGACATGAGTTTGACCCCGTGGTCACAGGCTTGGCTACTGTTGTGTTCCCGGCCTCAGCCTATCATCCTTGTGTGGTAGAGGAAGCATGTTCAAATTATTTGGGTAACAATCTGATATATCTCACAGCACCCAGCTCAAACAAGCGCCTAGAGGCCATTCTGTTTGAACTGCTGATAACTGAGCAGGTCTCACCACAACCGATCTCTTAAAGGCTCCGAGAGGACTTTCAGCTTGCCTGTCACTCAGTACTTCTGTCCGGTAAGCAGTCTGGTAGGAGAGAGTATGTGGCCTAACGGCTAGAGCAGTCGAACTTGAAGCTGGGGAACCGGTTGCGAGTATCAGCAGGGACGCTCAACATCCTGTGATTCTGGGCAAATCCCCGTGCACAACAACAACAAAAAACAAGCATTGGCATAGCCAATAGGTCTCGCTTTTGGGATCTTTTGAGTATTTAGTTTTGCAACGATGGGAGGGTGGGGGTGAATTGAAAGCAAAGACAGGAGGCTGGGAGAGAACTGAATGCAACAGTCGGAGGATAAGAGGAATTAAAAGCAAGAATGTGAGGGTAGGGGGATTAAAAACGATGGGACAGTGGGAAGTTTTGAAAACATGGTTGCCAAAACTAACGGTTCCAGCCTGCAGTAGATCACACGTGCATCAGGACAATCTTGTGGATTCGCAGATACTGCGTTAGCAGTTAGGGTGGGGTATATATCATCAAAGACAGATGCAATCCAACATATACACTTTGCAATATTACTTATGAAACTCCATCTACTAAATGTTGATATTTATCTACAGCACTTTGCTTCAGACTTGTTGGCGCTCTATAAATCGATTCATACTGCACCAATAAGCGGTTTACTATATGACAGGAGGCTGTTTAACAGAAACGCCACCCATTGGCGAGGCTGCAGAATGCCCAGAGGCCCGGGGATTGTGTGTGAGGGTGCAAATGGGGCATTTCCCTGATGCCAACGAAGTGTAGTATAGCGTACTTGACGTTCCAGCAGGGAGCTCATGGCAGCTGCGCTAGGGTATTCCGGGGTGCAAAAGGGACCCTAGGTGGCGGGGGAGTGGGGGCAACGGAACACAGAACTACAGGACTACTAGGGTAGCAGGGGGGCTCAGGTTGCAGGGGATATCAGCAGAGGGCTCGGAAAAGCCCAGAGGCAACAGAGTGGCTCGGTCCGAGAAGAGCTGAGGAAGGAAGGGGTCAAAAGACCACAATGGCTGCATAAAGGTGAGAGGAAGACTGAGCCTGGGTGGGGTGGTAGAGTGCTGGAAGGGCGCGGGAGCAACTAAGCAGCAGGATGTGCGTTAGTCTCAACAAAACGGAAAGGATGGCGCTTTGTTCAGACAGAAGGAATGAAGCAATGGTGATTAAAAAGAAAAAAACCTGGTGCGTGTCCCAAGCCTCGGAGTGCTTCGACTACTTTGTCAGTGAGTGACTCGAGAAGCCTAGCTCAGTCGGGCATTCAAACGCTGCTCTGACGCGGCCAATGAGACGGCAGCATTCATGCCACTTCAACTCAACTCGGCCACGGAAATGACGTCTCCTGAAAGCAGCTGTTCGCATTGGCCATAGAATTATAGCAAGTACCAGTGCCTAATTTGTAAACAAGCGCAGCCCAAGGATGGCGCTTTGTTCAGACAGGAGGAATTAACTAATACACGAGGTCTCGAATGCTCGAGCTAAAAATATGAAAGTGCCTGGTGCAAGTTAAAAACACATGAACATGCACGGCGATGCAAGTTAAAAAACATGAAAGTGCACGGACCAAGTTAAAACAAGACAAGTCCGGCGGAGCGTGGCGCGCGCGCTTGGCGGGGGCGGGGGAGCGCATTCCAGGCGGGGGAGCGGACCCTTTGAAGTGCTGCCAAACGTATTGCATGGCGGCACGATGCGCGTGATTGTGCGTGTGCTCGCCAGGCAATCCGCTTTTGGGAGCACTTTTGGGAGCCCCTTACAATAGTCTCGCTTTGCGATCACTTACGCGATAGCAAGGCGAGACCTAATGAATGTGCAGCTTGTGCTTCGGGTCAAGTTCGAGCTATATAAAACTCCGTAAAAGTATTATAATTCTCTCCCTATCACTAACACACAATTCGTCCCTGCCCGTAGAGGACATTCCGTTTCAGGGCTAATTAATCGGTGACTCTCGTAGCACGCATTTCACTCAAGCGCCAAGAGGCCTTTCGAAATGCAGTGCTAATCATTTGGTACTGCTCAACATCATACGCTTACCAGACAAGTGCCTACAGTGCATTGAGACTGCACTGCAAGTAAATCACTACTTCTCGCCAGCATCCTGTTCATGCAGGCGCCTAGAGGCTATTCAGTATGCAGTGCTAATAATTACTTATCAGCATCACACAATCATCATACAAGTGCTTGCAGTACCATGAGCAAGATCTCTCACCAGCACCCTGTTCATACAAGCGCCTAGAGGCCATTCCATATGCAGCGTTAACAGCAGAGGCGCATCTAGAGGCAAATTTCGGGGGGGGGGGGGGGCTAAGAAAAAATTTCGGGGGGGGGCTGAATCTTTTAAGCAATACGCAGAGTGGAGCTGCAGGGGCTCTTAGAAGGGGTGAGGCCTCATTAACATGCAAATGGTCTTTTAAATACCTGTGAAGTGCTCGGGTGCGGCTGTGTGTGCGCCGGGAAGCTGCCTCATCCCGGGCTGCCACACACGACGGGGGGGGGCTGAAGCCCTTTGAGTCCAATGGGTGTTGCACGCCTGGTTAACAGCAATGCAAGCTCAATGACCTCTAGGCGCTTGCATTCCCCCACACACACAGTGCTGCTGTTGACACACACCTCACTAAGCACTACACCAGTTTCAAGCACGCACTTGCCCGGCTCGTGCTCCTAGCTTCCCTTTACTCCCACACTGTACATTTTCAAATATTTCAACAGAGCACTGAAGAATTTGGCGAGGAGGGATGGGGTTATCAGAATTCTTGGGGGGATGGGCACACAGTCTCTTTCACTTTCGGGCTGCGCGTCCATGTTTTTAGGTCTCGTTGAGCCATGCGCTGGCTCGGAGAGACATTGTCTATGTGAGTTTTCAAAGTGCTGCTGGCTGGCCTAGCGCTTGCGTTCACGTGATCGTGCACGCGCGCAGCCGGCCGCCAGCAGCACTTTGAAAACTGTGCTTTAGCGCTTCATCGCGATCACTTTCGCTTTCAGAGCGATCGCGATGACTTTCGCAAAGGTTACAGGGCAGTGTGGAAATATTATATTGTAAACTGCATTAATAGAGCAATTGCGAATTAGGAGCTTGAAAGCGGCCGAATAGAATAGCCATTTTAAACTTCATTAGAAACAACATGTTTTTAGGATCAGAGATAAAATGCACTTTCAAATTTTAAAAATAATATTTTACTTTGATTTATTTTGAGCAACATAGTGAGTTAGAAGACTAAGTATAAAACAATCAAACTTGTGCAAACAAGTGAGCTTGAGAAAAGTTGCGTATGTTTTCCCTATTATTTTAATATGAGGAGGACACCACCTTGAAGTTTCAAGATGGCCGTACTGTTTGACGAGGTTCACCAATATGGGGCATCCATAGGTTGTTTATTTCCTGATCATTGGCCATCTTCAGAGCTCTGTCCTATTGGATAGCAGCTCCGTAACCCCGCCCATACACGGAGCGGTGTTATTAATGATACTCAGTGCTGCTGCGCTTTGACGCTATATGTTCATCCCTTTACTGATTGGGATAGCCAGCCAGTGCCGTAAAAGCAAAGGTTTTAGATCGTTTATGTTTGACATTTTCATAATTTCAGTGTGATTTTGAGTGACATTCTACAATTATGAGTGACACGATCTCGTAACCCAGCCAAGTGCCTCATTTCATCACTCTACCTCACTGACTTACTCCGTGACGTCATGTCAGTGATTCTGTGCCGCGGGTGATTAGAAGACTATTGACGGCAATATTAAGATGAGTTCTTGCGCTGTAACGTCCAGCAGCTTCAAGGTGTGTGCTTGTTGTGTGCACGCATGTGCGTGCACAGTATGAGTGGAAAGGTGCATGTCTATGGGTATCTCTGTGTGGAAGGGGCTATTTGGGGTATGTGTGTATTAGTATGTGTGTTGTGTGTATCTTTATGTGTTCTTTCTGCCTGTGCCTGTGTGTACATGTGCAAGTATGTCTGTGTCTACCTACATGTGCTAATGGCCATCTGTGGTTCTCTCCGAGTTGTGCTTGTGTGTGCATGCATGTATGCATGTGTGAATCTGTTTTTATTTGTTTTGTAGACGTGCTTACCTGTGTGCTTGTTAGTGTGCCTGTAAGTGGTGGTAATCTCTTCTAGCAAGACTATGGTTCTGTGCGCCTGTTTGTTCGATGCATGTGTTTCTGCGCGTGTTTCACTAGGTCTGTATGTACATTTCTTTTCATTCAAGTGTTTTTGTATATGTGTGTGAATGGTGTGTTTCTTAATATGCATGGGGTTGCGTGTGTCTTGGTGTAGGCTGGCTGTGCGGTATGTTTGTGTTTCTGTATGCTATGTCAGAATTTGGGTAACTTGTATATAGGTTTTGTGTGTGTTTGTGCATGTATGTGTCTTTTTGTGTGCCTGTCTGTATTTCTATGATGGTGTGTCCTTTTCGGGTGGGTGTCTGGTTGAGTATGAGTATTTGTCCAGGTACAGCCGGAATGACTGTCCTGCAAAGCACAGCATATAGTGCTGGCAGCCAAGCCAAGAACGCACAAGCAGTGTCTTTGTTGTAAATCTGCAGTTGTGGTGCGAGGGGTCTCCTGGAAGGGCTCTTTCTCACTCCTCCTCCCTCTGGTGGCCGGCACTCGTTCACTGTGCTGTTACTGAAGCATCCCTGCCTGTCTGCCATTCTAATGGCCTACTTATGGGACCGTATCAATGAGCACAGTGGACTTATGCAAATTCACTGCTCAAGAAAGCGTTGCCAAGTTGGCTTTAAAATTCTGAATTCCACGTACAGAGGTCTACACTGATTCATCGAAGGAAAACAGCAAGTGAGCGACTTCAGGAGAGGCTGTCTGTGCCATATGAGATGTGACCCGAATTACCACTCCCTTTTATGAGCAGGGCATGCTGTACATTGCAACGCATGCTGGTACTGTTTGTACATTTGACTGCTACCTCCTTACTGGTAAACCACTCTTTGATCATTGCAGAGAACAGAAGTCTCCAGCCTTCTCTGGGATATAAGTTGCTGCTGCTCAATGAAAACCCCCGGAGCTTCTATTTCAATGGTGACCACATGAGGTGAGATGACTTTAGTGGGCATGCGATGCAAGATTACCAGTAGGGATCCCCTCAGTGCATCACGGAGGGTTGCCAGAAGGCCTCCGATGCAAGATTACCAGTAGGGATCCCCTCAGTGCATCACGGAGGGCTGCCAGAAGGGATCCGATGCAAGATTACCAGTAGGGATCCCCTCAGTGCATCACGGAGGGTTGCCAGAAGGCCTCTGATGCAAGATTACCAGCAGGGATCCCCTCAGTGCATCACGGAGGGCTGCCAGAAGGGATCCGATGCAAGATTACCTGTAGTGATCCCCTCAGTGCATCACGGAGGGCTGCCAGAAGGGATCCGATGCAAGATTACCAGTAGGGATCCCCTCAGTGCATCACGGAGGGTTGCCAGAAGGCCTCCGATGCAAGATTACCAGCAGGGATCTCCTCGGTGCATCATGGAGGGTTGCCAGAAGACCTCCGATGCAAGATTACCAGCAGGGATCCCCTCAGTGCATCACGGAGGGCTGCCAGAAGGGATTCGATGCAAGATTACCAGTAGGGATCCCCTCAGTGCATCACGGAGGGCTGCCAGAAGGGATCCGATGCAAGATTACCAGCAGGGATCCCCTCAGTGCATCACAGAGGGTTGCCGGAAGGGATCCGGTGCAAGGTTACCAGTAGTGATCCCCTCAGTGCATCACGGAGGGTTGCCAGAAGGGATCCGGTGCAAGATTACCAGTAGGGATCCCCTCAGTGCATCACGGAGGGCTGCCAGAAGGGATCCGATGCAAGATTACCAGTAGGGATCCCCTCAGTGCATCATGGAGGGTTGCCAGAAGGCCTCCGATGCAAGATAACCAGTAGGGATCCCCTCAGTGCATCATGGAGGGTTGCCAGAAGGCATCCGATGCAAGATTGCCAGCAGTGATCCCCTCAGCGCATCATGGAGGGTTGCCAGAAGGCCTCCGATGCAAGATTACCAGCAGGGATCTCCTCAGCGCATCACGGAGGGTTGCCAGAAGGCATCAGATGCAAGATTACCAGCGGGGATCCCCTCAGTGCATCACGGAGGGTTGCCAGAAGGGATCCGATGCAAGATTACCAGTAGGGATCCCCTCAGTGCATCACAGAGGGCTGCCAGAAGGGATCCGATGCAAGATTACCAGCAGGGATCCCCTCAGTGCATCATGGAGGGTTGCCAGAGGGCCTCCGATGCAAGATTACCAGCAGGGATCCCCTCAGTGCATCACGGAGGGTTGCCAGAAGGGATCCGATGCAAGATTACCAGTAGGGATCCCCTCAGTGCATCACGGAGGGCTGCCAGAAGGGATCCGATGCAAGATTACCAGTAGGGATCCCCTCAGTGCATCATGGAGGGTTGCCAGAAGGCCTCCGATGCAAGATTACCAGCAGGGATCTCCTCGGTATATCATGGAGGGTTGCCAGAAGACCTCCGATGCAAGATTACCAGCAGGGATCCCCTCAGTGCATCATGGAGGGTTGCCAGAAGGCCTCCGATGCAAGATTACCAGTAGGGATCCCCTCAGTGCATCATGGAGGATTGCCAGAAGGCCTCCGATGCACGATTACCAGCAGGGATCCCCTCAGTGCATCACGGAGGGTTGCCAGAAGGCCTCCGATGCAAGATTACCAGCAGGGATCCCCTCAGTGCATCATGGAGGGTTGCCAGAAGGCCTCCGATGCAAGATTACCAGTAGTGATCCCCTCAGTGCATCATGGAGGGTTGCCAGAAGGCCTCCGATGTAAGATTACCAGTAGTTAACCCCTCAGTGCATCATGGAGGGTTGCCAGAAGGCCTCCGATGCAAGATTACCAGCAGGGATCCCCTCAGTGCATCATGGAGGGTTGCCAGAAGGCCTCCGATGCAAGATTACCAGTAGTGATCCCCTCAGTGCATCATGGAGGGTTGCCAGAAGGCCTCCGATGTAAGATTACCAGTAGTGATCTCCTCAGTGCATCATGGAGGGTTGCCAGAAGGCCTCCGATGTAAGATTACCAGTAGTGATCCCCTCAGTACATCATGGAGGGTTGCCAGAAGGCCTCCGATGCAAGATTACCGGTAGGGATCCCCTCAGTGCATCATGGAGGGTTGCCAGAAGGCCTCCGATGCAAGATTACCAGCAGGGATCTCCTCAGTGCCTCATGGAGGGTTGCCAGAAGGCATCCGATGCAAGATTACCAGCAGGGATCCCCTCAGTGCATCATGGAGGGTTGCCAGAAGGCACCCGATGCAAGATTACCAGTAGGGATCCCCTCAGTGCATCATGGAGGGTTGCCAGAAGGCCTCCAATGCAAGATTACCAGTAGTGATCCCCTCAGTGCCTCATGGAGGGTTGCCAGAAGGCCTCCGATGTAAGATTACCAGTAGTGATCCCCTCATGCATCATGGAGGGTTGCCAGAAGGCCTCCGATGCAAGATTACCAGCAGTGATCCCCTCAGTGCATCATGGAGGGTTGCCAGAAGGCCTCCGATGCAAGATTACCAGTAGTGATCCCCTCAGTGCATCATGGAGGGTTGCCAGAAGGCCTCCGATGTAAGATTACCAGTAGTGATCTCCTCAGTGCATCATGGAGGGTTGCCAGAAGGCCTCCGATGTAAGATTACCAGTAGTGATCCCCTCAGTGCATCATGGAGGGTTGCCAGAAGGCCTCCGATGCAAGATTACCAGTAGGGATCCCCTCAGTGCATCATGGAGGGTTGCCAGAAGGCATCCAATGCAAGATTACCTGTAGTGATCCCCTCAGTGCATCATGGAGGGTTGCAAGAAGGCATCTGATGCAAGATTACCAGCAGTGATCCCCTCAGTGCATCATGGAGGGTTGCCAGAAGGCCTCCGATGCAAGATTACCATTAGGTATCCCCTCAGTGCATCATGGAGGGTTGCAAGAAGGCCTCCGATGTAAGATTACCAGTAGTGATCTCCTCAGTGCATCATGGAGGGTTGCCAGAGGGCATCCGATGCAAGATTACCAGCAGGGATCTCCTCAGTGCATCATGGAGGGTTGCCAGAACGCATCCGATGCAAGATTACCAGCAGGGATCCCCTCAGTGCATCATGGAGGGTTGCCAGAAGGCACCCGATTCAAGATTACCAGTAGGGATCCCCTCAGTGCATCATGGAGGGTTGCCAGAAGGCCTCCGATGCAAGATTAACAGTAGTGATCTCCTCAGTGCATCATGGAGGGTTGCCAGAAGGCCTCCGATGCAAGATTACCAGTAGGGATCCCCTCAGTGCATCATGGAGGGTTGCCAGAAGGCATCCGATGCAAGATTACCTGTAGTGATCCCCTCAGTGCATCATGGAGGGTTGCCAGAAGGCATCCAATGCAAGATTACCAGCAGTGATCCCCTCAGTGCATCATGGAGGGTTGCCAGAAGGCCTCCGATGCAAGATTACCATTAGGTATCCCCTCAGTGCATCATGAAGGGTTGCCAGAAGGCCTCCGATGTAAGATTACCAGTAGTGATCTCCTCAGTGCATCGTGGAGGGTTGCCAGAAGGCATCCGATGCAAGATTACCAGTAGGGATCCCCTCAGTGCATCATGGAGGGTTGCCAGAAGGCCTCCAATGCAAGATTACCAGCAGGGATCTCCTCAGTGCATCATGGAGGGTTGCCAGAAGGCCTCCGATGCAAGATTACCAGCAGGGATCCCCTCAGTGCATCATGGAGGGTTGCCAGAAGGCATCCGATGCAAGATTACCTGTAGTGATCCCCTCAGTGCATCATGGAGGGTTGCCAGAAGGCCTCCGATGCAAGATTACCAGTAGGGATCCCCTCAGTGCATCATGGAGGGTTGCCAGAAGGCCTCCGATGTAAGATTACCAGTAGTGATCCCCTCATTGCATCATGGAGGGTTGCCAGAAGGCCTCCGATGCAAGATTACCAGTAGGGATCCCCTCAGTGCATCATGGAGGGTTGCCAGAAGGCATCCGATGCAAGATTACCTGTAGTGATCCCCTCAGTGCATCATGGAGGGTTGCCAGAAGGCATCCAATGCAAGATTACCAGCAGTGATCCCCTCAGTGCATCATGGAGGGTTGCCAGAAGGCCTCCGATGCAAGATTACCATTAGGTATCCCCTCAGTGCATCATGGAGGGTTGCCAGAAGGCCTCCGATGTAAGATTACCAGTAGTGATCTCCTCAGTGCATCATGGAGGGTTGCCAGAAGGCATCCGATGCAAGATTACCAGTAGGGACCCCTCAGTGCATCATGGAGGGTTGCCAGAAGGCCTCCGATGCAAGATTACCAGCAGGGATCTCCTCAGTGCATCATGGAGGGTTGCCAGAAGGCATCCCATGCAAGATTACCAGCAGGGATCCCCTCAGTGCATCATGGAGGGTTGCCAGAAGGCATCCGATGCAAGATTACCAGCAGTGATCCCCTCAGTGCATCATGGAGGGTTGCCAGAAGGCCTCCGATGTAAGATTACCAGTAGTGATCTCCTCAGTGCATCATGGAGGGTTGCCAGAAGGCATCCGATGCAAGATTACCAGTAGGGACCCCTCAGTGCATCATGGAGGGTTGCCAGAAGGCCTCCGATGCAAGATTACCAGTAGGGATCCCCTCAATGCATCATGGAGGGTTGCCAGAAGGCATCCGATGCAAGATTACCTGTAGTGATCCCCTCAGTGCATCATGGAGGGTTGCCAGAAGGCATCCGATGCAAGATTACCAGCAGTGATCCCCTCAGTGCATCATGGAGGGTTGCCAGAAGGCCTCCGATGCAAGATTACACTGCATCATGGAGGGTTGCCAGAAGGCCTCCGATGTAAGATTACCAGTAGTGATCTCCTCAGTGCATCATGGAGGGTTGCCCGAAGGCATCCGATGCAAGATTACCAGTAGGGATCCCCTCAGTGCATCATGGAGGGTTGCCAGAAGGCCTCCGATGCAAGATTACCAGCAGGGATCTCCTCAGTGCATCATGGAGGGTTGCCAGAAGGCCTCCGATGCAAGATTACCAGCAGGGAACCCCTCAGTGCATCACGGAGGGCTGCCAGAAGGGATCCGATGCAAGATTACCAGCAGGGATCCCCTCAGTGCATCATGGAGGGTTGCCAGAGGGCCTCCGATGCAAGATTACCAGCAGGGATCCCCTCAGTGCATCACGGAGGGTTGCCAGAAGGGATCCGATGCAAGATTACCAGTAGGGATCCCCTCAGTGCATCACGGAGGGCTGCCAGAAGGGATCCGATGCAAGATTACCAGTAGGGATCCCCTCAGTGCATCATGGAGGGTTGCCAGAAGGCCTCCGATGCAAGATTACCAGCAGGGATCTCCTCGGTATATCATGGAGGGTTGCCAGAAGACCTCCGATGCAAGATTACCAGCAGGGATCCCCTCAGTGCATCATGGAGGGTTGCCAGAAGGCCTCCGATGCAAGATTACCAGTAGGGATCCCCTCAGTGCATCATGGAGGATTGCCAGAAGGCCTCCGATGCACGATTACCAGCAGGGATCCCCTCAGTGCATCACGGAGGGTTGCCAGAAGGCCTCCGATGCAAGATTACCAGCAGGGATCCCCTCAGTGCATCATGGAGGGTTGCCAGAAGGCCTCCGATGCAAGATTACCAGTAGTGATCCCCTCAGTGCATCATGGAGGGTTGCCAGAAGGCCTCCGATGTAAGATTACCAGTAGTTAACCCCTCAGTGCATCATGGAGGGTTGCCAGAAGGCCTCCGATGCAAGATTACCAGCAGGGATCCCCTCAGTGCATCATGGAGGGTTGCCAGAAGGCCTCCGATGCAAGATTACCAGTAGTGATCCCCTCAGTGCATCATGGAGGGTTGCCAGAAGGCCTCCGATGTAAGATTACCAGTAGTGATCTCCTCAGTGCATCATGGAGGGTTGCCAGAAGGCCTCCGATGTAAGATTACCAGTAGTGATCCCCTCAGTACATCATGGAGGGTTGCCAGAAGGCCTCCGATGCAAGATTACCGGTAGGGATCCCCTCAGTGCATCATGGAGGGTTGCCAGAAGGCCTCCGATGCAAGATTACCAGCAGGGATCTCCTCAGTGCCTCATGGAGGGTTGCCAGAAGGCATCCGATGCAAGATTACCAGCAGGGATCCCCTCAGTGCATCATGGAGGGTTGCCAGAAGGCACCCGATGCAAGATTACCAGTAGGGATCCCCTCAGTGCATCATGGAGGGTTGCCAGAAGGCCTCCAATGCAAGATTACCAGTAGTGATCCCCTCAGTGCCTCATGGAGGGTTGCCAGAAGGCCTCCGATGTAAGATTACCAGTAGTGATCCCCTCATGCATCATGGAGGGTTGCCAGAAGGCCTCCGATGCAAGATTACCAGCAGTGATCCCCTCAGTGCATCATGGAGGGTTGCCAGAAGGCCTCCGATGCAAGATTACCAGTAGTGATCCCCTCAGTGCATCATGGAGGGTTGCCAGAAGGCCTCCGATGTAAGATTACCAGTAGTGATCTCCTCAGTGCATCATGGAGGGTTGCCAGAAGGCCTCCGATGTAAGATTACCAGTAGTGATCCCCTCAGTGCATCATGGAGGGTTGCCAGAAGGCCTCCGATGCAAGATTACCAGTAGGGATCCCCTCAGTGCATCATGGAGGGTTGCCAGAAGGCATCTAATGCAAGATTACCTGTAGTGATCCCCTCAGTGCATCATGGAGGGTTGCAAGAAGGCATCTGATGCAAGATTACCAGCAGTGATCCCCTCAGTGCATCATGGAGGGTTGCCAGAAGGCCTCCGATGCAAGATTACCATTAGGTATCCCCTCAGTGCATCATGGAGGGTTGCAAGAAGGCCTCCGATGTAAGATTACCAGTAGTGATCTCCTCAGTGCATCATGGAGGGTTGCCAGAGGGCATCCGATGCAAGATTACCAGCAGGGATCTCCTCAGTGCATCATGGAGGGTTGCCAGAACGCATCCGATGCAAGATTACCAGCAGGGATCCCCTCAGTGCATCATGGAGGGTTGCCAGAAGGCACCCGATGCAAGATTACCAGTAGGGATCCCCTCAGTGCATCATGGAGGGTTGCCAGAAGGCCTCCGATGCAAGATTAACAGTAGTGATCTCCTCAGTGCATCATGGAGGGTTGCCAGAAGGCCTCCGATGCAAGATTACCAGTAGGGATCCCCTCAGTGCATCATGGAGGGTTGCCAGAAGGCATCCGATGCAAGATTACCTGTAGTGATCCCCTCAGTGCATCATGGAGGGTTGCCAGAAGGCATCCAATGCAAGATTACCAGCAGTGATCCCCTCAGTGCATCATGGAGGGTTGCCAGAAGGCCTCCGATGCAAGATTACCATTAGGTATCCCCTCAGTGCATCATGAAGGGTTGCCAGAAGGCCTCCGATGTAAGATTACCAGTAGTGATCTCCTCAGTGCATCGTGGAGGGTTGCCAGAAGGCATCCGATGTAAGATTACCAGTAGGGATCCCCTCAGTGCATCATGGAGGGTTGCCAGAAGGCCTCCAATGCAAGATTACCAGCAGGGATCTCCTCAGTGCATCATGGAGGGTTGCCAGAAGGCCTCCGATGCAAGATTACCAGCAGGGATCCCCTCAGTGCATCATGGAGGGTTGCCAGAAGGCATCCGATGCAAGATTACCTGTAGTGATCCCCTCAGTGCATCATGGAGGGTTGCCAGAAGGCATCCGATGCAAGATTACCAGTAGGGATCCCCTCAGTGCATCATGGAGGGTTGCCAGAAGGCCTCCGATGTAAGATTACCAGTAGTGATCCCCTCATTGCATCATGGAGGGTTGCCAGAAGGCCTCCGATGCAAGATTACCAGTAGGGATCCCCTCAGTGCATCATGGAGGGTTGCCAGAAGGCATCCGATGCAAGATTACCTGTAGTGATCCCCTCAGTGCATCATGGAGGGTTGCCAGAAGGCATCCAATGCAAGATTACCAGCAGTGATCCCCTCAGTGCATCATGGAGGGTTGCCAGAAGGCCTCCGATGCAAGATTACCATTAGGTATCCCCTCAGTGCATCATGGAGGGTTGCCAGAAGGCCTCCGATGTAAGATTACCAGTAGTGATCTCCTCAGTGCATCATGGAGGGTTGCCAGAAGGCATCCGATGCAAGATTACCAGTAGGGACCCCTCAGTGCATCATGGAGGGTTGCCAGAAGGCCTCCGATGCAAGATTACCAGCAGGGATCTCCTCAGTGCATCATGGAGGGTTGCCAGAAGGCATCCCATGCAAGATTACCAGCAGGGATCCCCTCAGTGCATCATGGAGGGTTGCCAGAAGGCACCCGATGCAATATTACCAGTAGGGATCCCCTCAGTGCATCATGGAGGGTTGCCAGAAGGCCTCCGATGTAAGATTACCAGTAGTGATCTCCTCAGTGCATCATGGAGGGTTGCCAGAAGGCCTCCGATGCAAGATTACCAGTAGGGATCCCCTCAATGCATCATGGAGGGTTGCCAGAAGGCATCCGATGCAAGATTACCTGTAGTGATCCCCTCAGTGCATCATGGAGGGTTGCCAGAAGGCATCCGATGCAAGATTACCAGCAGTGATCCCCTCAGTGCATCATGGAGGGTTGCCAGAAGGCCTCCAATGCAAGATTACAGTGCATCATGGAGGGTTGCCAGAAGGCCTCCGATGTAAGATTACCAGTAGTGATCTCCTCAGTGCATCATGGAGGGTTGCCCGAAGGCATCCGATGCAAGATTACCAGTAGGGATCCCCTCAGTGCATCATGGAGGGTTGCCAGAAGGCCTCCGATGCAAGATTACCAGCAGGGATCTCCTCAGTGCATCATGGAGGGTTGCCAGAAGGCCTCCGATGCAAGATTACCAGCAGGGAACCCCTCAGTGCATCACGGAGGGCTGCCAGAAGGGATCCGATGCAAGATTATCAGTAGGGATCCCCTCAGTGCATCATGGAGGGTTGCCAGAATGCCTCCGATGCAAGATTACCAGCAGGGATCTCCTCGGTGCATCATGGAGGGTTGCCAGAAGACCTCCGATGCAAGATTACCAGCAGGGATCCCCTCAGTGCATCATGGAGGGTTGCCAGAAGGCCTCCGATGCAAGATTACCAGTAGGGATCCCCTCAGTGCATCATGGAGGATTGCCAGAAGGCCTCCGATGCAAAATTACCAGCAGGGATCCCCTCAGTGCATCACGGAGGGTTGCCAGAAGGCCTCCGATGCAAGATTTCCAGCAGGGATCCCCTCAGTGCATCATGGAGGGTTGCCAGAAGGCCTCCGATGCAAGATTACCAGTAGTGATCCCCTCAGTGCATCATGGAGGGTTGCCAGAAGGCCTCCGATGTAAGATTACCAGTAGTTAACCCCTCAGTGCATCATGGAGGGTTGCCAGAAGGCCTCCGATGCAAGATTACCAGCAGGGATCCCCTCAGTGCATCATGGAGGGTTGCCAGAAGGCCTCCGAAGCAAGATTACCAGTAGTGATCCCCTCAGTGCATCATGGAGGGTTGCCAGAAGGCCTCCGATGTAAGATTACCAGTAGTGATCTCCTCAGTGCATCATGGAGGGTTGCCAGAAGGCCTCCGATGTAAGATTACCAGTAGTGATCCCCTCAGTGCATCATGGAGGGTTGCCAGAAGGCCTCCGATGCAAGATTACCGGTAGGGATCCCCTCAGTGCATCATGGAGGGTTGCCAGAAGGCCTCCGGTGCAAGATTACCAGCAGGGATCTCCTCAGTGCATCATGGAGGGTTGCCAGAAGGCATCCGAGATTACCAGCAGGGATCCCCTCAGTGCATCATGGAGGGTTGCCAGAAGGCACCCGATGCAAGATTACCAGTAGGGATCCCCTCAGTGCATCATGGAGGGTTGCCAGAAGGCCTCCAATGCAAGATTACCAGTAGTGATCCCCTCAGTGCATCATGGAGGGTTGCCAGAAGGCCTCCGATGTAAGATTACCAGTAGTGATCCCCTCAGTGCATCATGGACGGTTGCCAGAAGGCCTCCGATGCAAGATTACCAGCAGGGATCCCCTCAGTGCATCATGGAGGGTTGCCAGAAGGCCTCCGATGCAAGATTACCAGTAGTGATCCCCTCAGTGCATCATGGAGGGTTGCCAGAAGGCCTCCGAATTAAGATTACCAGTAGTGATCTCCTCAGTGCATCATGGAGGGTTGCCAGAAGGCCTCCGATGTAAGATTACCAGTAGTGATCCCCTCAGTGCATCATGGAGGGTTGCCAGAAGGCATCCGATGCAAGATTACCAGCAGGGATCCCCTCAGTGCATCATGGAGGGTTGCCAGAAGGCATCCGATGCAAGATTACCTGTAGTGATCCCCTCAGTGCATCATGGAGGGTTGCCAGAAGGCATCCGATGCAAGATTACCAGCAGTGATCCCCTCAGTGCATCATGGAGGGTTGCCAGAAGGCCTCCGATGCAAGATTACCATTAGGTATCCCCTCAGTGCATCATGGAGGGTTGCCAGAAGGCCTCCGATGTAAGATTACCAGTAGTGATCTCCTCAGTGCATCATGGAGGGTTGCCAGAAGCCATCCGATGCAAGATTACCAGCAGGGATCTCCTCAGTGCATCATGGAGGGTTGCCAGAACGCATCCGATGCAAGATTACCAGCAGGGATCCCCTCAGTGCATCATGGAGGGTTGCCAGAAGGCACCCGATGCAAGATTACCAGTAGGGATCCCCTCAGTGCATCATGGAGGGTTGCCAGAAGGCATCCGATGCAAGATTACCTGTAGTGATCCCCTCAGTGCATCATGGAGGGTTGCCAGAAGGCATCCAATGCAAGATTACCAGCAGTGATCCCCTCAGTGCATCATGGAGGGTTGCCAGAAGGCATCCGATGCAAGATTACCAGTAGTGATCCCCTCAGTGTATCATGGAGGGTTACCAGAAGGCCTCCGATGCAAGATTACCAGTAGGGATCCCCTCAGTGCATCATGGAGGGTTGCCAGAAGGCACCCGATGCAAGATTACCAGTAGGGATCCCCTCAGTGCATCATGGAGGGTTGCCAGAAGGCCTCCGATGCAAGATTACCAGTAGGGATCCCCTCAGTGCATCATGGAGGGTTGCCAGAAGGCCTCCGATGCAAGATTACCAGTAGGGATCCCCTCAGTGCATCATGGAGGGTTGCCAGAAGGCCTCCGATGCAAGATTACCAGTAGGGATCCCCTCAGTGCATCATGGAGGGTTGCCAGAAGGCATCCGATGCAAGATTACCAGTAGGGATCCCCTCAGTGCATCACGGAGGGTTGCCAGAAGGGATCCGATGCAAGATTACCAATAGGGATCCCCTCAGTGCATCACGGAGGGTTGCCAGAAGTGATCCGATGCAAGATTACCAGTAGGGATCCCATCAGTGCATCATGGAGGGTTGCCAGAAGAGATATAACAAGCATTGGCATAGCCGATAGGTATCGCCTTTGGGACCTTAGCCATGCAACAGATGATTTTGTTGCGGCAAGGATATTGTGCTGCATAACTAAATACTTATAAGGTCCCAAAGGCGAGACCTATTGGCTATGCCAATGCTTGTTTTTTGTTGTTGCTAATCACAGACGCGGTTTATATGCAAACCCTGTGCCTGGATTCACTTCACTAGAGCATACACTGCATTCCCCCACACACAGTGCTTGTGACACACCTCACTAAGCACTAAGAAGAGCCCCTACTCATCCCCTCCCTGCTCCATTAAGGAGCCCTGCCCCTCCCTTTGTTGGCCTCGCTCTGCTTTCACTTCCGCTCTTTTCTGTCTCGCCTGTTTCCTCAAAAAGGAATTGTGAGGGATGCAAGTGTATTACATCCAAGTATTTTAATCGGACAGTTGCCTTTATCTGCTCACATTAGCATACTTTAATTTTTCAGACGTTGCACGAAGTTACGTTGTCCAATTTAAAAGGACGTTTCGCGCAGTATATTTCTACAATTGTATAGGTTTTTAGAGAGAGTGTTGAGTGACTGCGAAAGCCCCTGCCATTAGACCTCCCCCCAACCCTACCTCCCGCCCACCCCCTACTCTTTGCCACAGCCTCACGCCTCTTGGACACCCCTCCAACTCACGCAAATAACAATGTCTTTTATTTTTGTTTTCGTTATTAAAACATAAATACAAAAACAAAACTAAAAGCCATTGTCATTTACAATGCTAATAGCTCAAACTCGCGTCAATGCGAGACCTATTGCATTGCAAATGCTTGTTTTAGATGTAGATGAAATTTCGAGAGCTCTATCTCTGGAGCTGGCTTCAGGGAGTTCTGACATTTTATTTATTAGCACGGACTGGTCGGGCTAAAGTCTTTGTCACTCAATCTTGGCAGGAAGAGAGAGTTGAGCTGTGTGTGCCGTGACTGAGGAATCTGAGACAACGGCTCAGAAGAGAGGCCTTCCCTCCCGGCTGCTGCACAGAACTGCAATAACTCTTCTGGGGATGAAAAATGGAGGAAGTGGGCAGCGAATGACCTTCAGAGCATCATTTGTCTCCCTCATTCCTTTCCTTTCACAGAAGTCTGGTCCACTTCAAAGACCTGAAGAAGGTTTCCACAATATACCTCCCTATCTGGCGGGCTCCCTCCATCCTCCATCATATGTACTATTCACACACAGGGGATCCAAAATGGACTCCTGTCCCCATACATTAAATCACAATAGACAAACTCCATGCTCACCCAAACCCATATATAGCACACATGTAACATCCACACTCTTCGTTGATGTCTAGGCGCTATAGATTACAGCATGTTGCTAAATTGTAACAAAGATTATAGTCTAGGAGACCCCATTACGACTCGCATCACTGCAGGGGTCCAAATACCTATATTCAAAGCGTGACATACAGAATGTTCATGGAAAGAAACCAAATTCCATTTGTCGCTCTCGCTGTGCTCTCAGTGTGTGTGATATCACCTGTAGGTCTTGTAAAATGTCTCCTCTACTGGTGGAAATCATTCGTGATTTATAATATTATGTGAAGTTCTCAATGTGCTGGGCCATGTGACACAGATTAGAATATAACAGACAATGCAGTGCCACGTGACCCCATTCCAAATATCACAGACTATGTCATGTGGCCTCATTCAGTAGATCCTACACTGCACTGCTTCATGTGATAACATTCAGAATATCACAGATTGTGTCATGTTTTAGACCAGCAGACTGTGTCATGGAAACTCATTCGTATGACCCACTGCTGTATTATGTGACCAGGGGTGTTGATTCTAGGAGTGGGCGGAAAACTCCGCTTCTTTGGCACAGTTTTGCCACATTCTGTGCTCTGCTTGGAGCACGGAGTTTGGCAAAAACTCTGCCTGCGGACACCAGAGCAGAGTTTAGCGCCCGCCCTACCAACACTGCTTGAAAATCAATCTGCTCCCATGTATGCGAGTGGGAAAACTAGCTGCTTACATGGGCATTGTGGGCTTTGTGCATCTCTGAAAAGCCCGAAAGCTGTAAAATGCCTACACACATCCGTGCCCACACTTTCCAGTTAGAGTCTGAAAACTATGCCCTTCATCGCCCTTTAATGTTTCTTTAATGACCCCTTTCATTCTGGCGACAAAGCTGAATTTATAATATAAAACTTCTGCTTCTACCAGTAACACTGAAGACGGTGCGGAAGTACGGCAGGATTTGCTGTTGCTGTTGTTAGAGTGTTACAGAGTTGTTACAGAGTGCCATAGCTGTTGGCCTGAGACTGGGTCACCTTCTCTTAATGAATAGGTAAGTGGTCTCCGCTTCCTCCTGATGCAATGCCCCCATAGGCCAATACTTGCTCACATTGGATACTTCGTATTTGTTGTTATGATCTGCTGGTAAATATTATGCGCAGTTCACACAGCATGTCACAACTTGGACAATAACATCAGAACATTGGAATTCTTTATAGGAGGGTGACAGAGGCAGCGGACGTGTGCGGAATAGGTGCACGACTGTCCCTCTTGCAAATCCTGCTCGTTCTACGGTTGTAACTTTTTACTGCATGAAACCGTTGGTGCTACCAGTAATCCGTGTACACCAGGGGTCTCCAACCTTTTCTGTTGAGAGAGCTACTTCTGATCAGTAAAATCATTGTGAGCTACTAAAGGCCGAGCAATTGGTGCATTGTTCCCAGGGTCCCCCCTATTGCCCCCTAATAAAGTACCGCTCGCAAGTGGTCCCTCGGCACAAACCAGAGCCAGAAACCGATTTTACATCTCTCTCATTATTTTATTACAATTTATAATGCTTCCAGTGAGGGCTTTTAGGCGCTGTCCATAGGCCAAAGTCGATAGGAGATTGTCATTTGCCCCGAATCAGAGGATGTGGAGCCTATGCCGGGACTCTAACCTGGATCCCCAGCTTCGAAGTCAGCAGCTCTGGCCCTTACACCACACCCTCTAAGTCATTCAAATTCAATTAAAAGAAATGTAAAATAATGTTCCCGGCTCCAGTTTGTGGCCAGGAATGACTCTGATTACTTTATGTATTTAAAAATAAAAGCTCCCTGTGAAACGCTGCTTTAATTGACATGATCAGGACTCGAAACATTCAAAAAATGGAGGTCTAGGGACTTGAATACTCTACTGAGAGTCTAGAGTGCAGCTAATAATTCAACAACATACACACACCTCAGCTGGCGCGTTGGGGTTTCCGAGATGGGATCTTGCGAGAGGGATGGGATACGAACCCCCGAAACAACACTGTATGCTCACGTTTCCAGTTATCTCCGGACACAGAGTTGTGAACATGCACCACCCGCTCGCCCACCAGTCAGCCTGCACTGCCAAAAGAACAAGTATTTAAGTGACCTTTCCTGAGATAACAGTATAATTTTTCTTTTAGTTTTATATAGCGCAAACTCGACCAGAAGGTCTCAGAGCTCTTTTCATGAGCACCAGTTGCGTTACAGGCGAACACATTCATTTTGTTAGGCATTGAGAGATTAACTGATTTGCCCAGATTCACAGGATGTTGAGCATCCCTGTTGAGACACAAACCCGGTTCCCCAGCTTCGAAGTTGACCGCTCTAGCTGTTAGACCACATCCTGTCCCCTAATTATATCACACACCGGAATTGTGAACCTGCCTCTATTGTTTAAGATGTGGGAGCTGGAGCGGATTCCAGGGTCATGCAAGTGCCATCTCATATAAAAGCTATTAGTTAACGGGTGCTGTTGTTGGTTATTCATTTTGGATAGCACCCAGAAGGTCATGCTGCAGGGGGCTGAAGGGGAACCCCCCATCATGTCACTTGACTCTGAAGAGAAGGGCGCACTGCACTGACGGAAACTCACCAGCACAAACATGCACACAAAAGGGCTTTTTTAAGTGTAATAATGTTTACATTAGACTTTTAGTTACCTGAATTCAACAATGAGCAACACGCGGAGGGGCTGCAAGCATGTCAAGCTATACCATTTCCATAGAATGGCTTGGTGGAGCGGGGGCTCAGCCAGCTTCTGAAGCAGCTGATGCACTTCTGTTTCTAGAGAAAGCTTCACATCCGCAGGCGCCGCACTAGCAAAGCAGCTGATGCACTTCTGTTTCTAGAGGAAGCTTCAAATCCACAGGCGCCGCACTAGCAAAGCAGCTGATGCACTTCTGTTTCTAGAGAAAGCTTCACATCCACAGGCGCCGCACTAGCAAAGCAGCTGATGCACTTCTGTTTCTAGAGAAAGCTTCACACCCACAGGCGCCGCACTAGCAAAGCAGCTGATGCACTTCTGTTTCTAGAGAAAACTTCACATCCACAGGCGCCGCACTAGCAAAGCAGCTGATCCACTTCTGTTTCTAGAGAAAGCTTCACATCCACAGGCGCCACACTAGCAAAGCAGCTGATGCACTTCTGTTTCTAGAGAAAGCTTCACATCCACAGGCGCCGCACTAGCAAAGCAGCTGATGCACTTCTGTTTCTAGAGAAAGCTTCACATCCACAGGCACCGCACTAGCAAAGCAGATGATGCACTTCTGTTTCTAGAGAAAGCTTCACATCCACAGGCCCGCACTAGCAAAGCAGCTGATACACTTCTGTTTCCTGAGAAAGCTTCACATCCACAGGCCCCGCACTAGCAAAGCAGCTGATGCACTTCTGTTTCCTGAGAAAGCTTCACATCCACAGGCGCCGCACTAGCAAAGCAGCTGATGCACTTCTGTTTCTAGAGAAAGCTTCACATCCACAGGTGCTGTACTAGCAAAGCAGCTGATGCACTTCTGTTTCCCGAGAAAGCTTCACATCCACAGGCGCCGCACAAGCAAAGCAGCTGATGCACTTCTGTTTCCTGAGAAAGCTTCACATCCACAGGCCCGCACTAGCAAAGCAGCTGATGCACTTCTGTTTCCTGAGAAAGCTTCACATCCACAGGCGCCGCACTAGCAATGCAGCTGATGCACTTCTGTTTCTAGAGAAAGCTTCACCTCCACAGGCGCCGCACTAGCAATGCAGCTGATGCACTTCTGTTTCCAGAGAAAGCTTCTCATCCACAGGCGCTGCACTAGCAAAGCAGCTGATGCACTTCTGTTTCTAGAGAAAGCTTCACATCCACAGGCACTGCACTAGCAAAGCAGCTGATGCACTTCTGTTTCTAGAGAAAGCTTCACATCCACAGGCGCCGCACTAGCAAAGCAGCTGATGCACTTCCGCTTCTAGAGAAAGCTTCATGTCCACAGGCGCCGCACTAGCAAAGCAGCTGATGCACTTCTGTTTCTAGAGAAAGCTTCACATCCACAGGCGCCGCACTAGCGATGCAGCTGATGCACTTCTGTTTCGAGAGAAAGCTTCTCATCCACAGGCGCCGCACTAGCAAAGCAGCTGATGCACTTCTGTTTCCTGAGAAAGCTTCACATCCTCAGGCACCGCACTAGCAAAGCAGCTGATGCACTTCTGTTTCTAGAGAAAGCTTCACATCCACAGGCGCCGCACTAGCAAAGCAGATGATGCACTCCTGTTTCTAGAGAAAGCTTCACATCCACTGGCGCCGCACTAGCAATGCAGCTGATGCACTCCTGTTTCTAGAGAAAGCTTCTCATCCACAGGTGCCGCACTAGCAAAGCAGCTGATGCACTTCTGTTTCTAGAGAAAGCTTCTCATCCACAGGCGCTGCACTAGCAAAGCAGCTGATGCACTTCTGTTTCTAGAGAAAGCTTCAAATCCACAGGCGCCGCTCTAGCAAAGCAGCAGATGCACCTCTGTTTCTAGAGAAAGCTTCACAGGCGCCGCTCTAGCAAACCTACATTTTTCAAGTGCTGCAGACAGAGTCACTGCAGGCGGGGGATGGCAGAGGCAGTGTACGCACATCCCGCCTTGTATATCAGCCAATGGGAACCAGCCAACATGGACTGGAAGCGCACTAGTTACTGACGGTGGGCAGTCTAACACTGTTCTTGCAGGACTGACGTCACTCGCTTTGCCCAACCCCTCTCCAGTGAAGCTTAGTAGCCAATGGGAGCAGTTGGTGTGTGCGAAAGCGAGCAGGAATGGATAAGAGGCCAAAAAGGCCTGAAAATAAACAAAATTGCTATGACAGGATACAAAAGTGGGGGTCAGGCTGCGAGGTACTGACAGGTTGTTGGCGAGCTATCAGTAGCTCGTAACCGACCGGTTGCAGACTCCTGCTTCAAATGTTTCTGGATTTTCTCCCCATAATTCTAGACAGTAATTTCATTGAAAATTAGCCAATGTATGACCACAGGTGCTTGCTTATTAATATTAAACATTTATCATCCTGAAGTCCTACTGTAATGAACCAACATACGGCTATGGGACGCTTGCTTATTATTCTGAAATTTTATCATCCTGAAGTCGTACTGTATAACCGTTTTAGTGCCGCTTGACCTTCTCAGATCGTCTCCGAGGCTGCATGGTAGCACTTAAGTGATGAAGTCTACATTTTACCAATCAGAAAATGTATATTTTTGTGCCTCACTCATCTGGCTTCCCCTTGTGATTTTATTTTTCACTCCTCTTTTGTTTATCTCTCGACACCCTTCAATTTCATGGTCCGTTTTCATGATATTTTTTCTATAGTCTGATAATTTTCTCAGGCATCTCTTATGTCTGTTTACCAGGTTAATTTTCTGTCTTGTAAAACATCTTGAGAAAACATAAATCCTGTAAAATAGTTTATTACCATATCTGTTACTTACTCGAATCGCTTCTCGCCCTCGTCTTTGCTACTCCCTGGGCTAGGCATGAAGATGAGGCGGTAACAGTAGAGGGACTGAAGGAAAGGCAGCAAGGGATAGAAAATACCCAACCACTGCATGGCTTCATAATAAAGGCATACTGTGATTGGCTATGTCCTTCTGTAAAGCCAAACCTGCTGCCTCCAGGACTAGACCTACTCTTCGCCTCTTGAGCCAACCCAGAAGCTGCTTCACAGCATAAGAGCAGCGTCGGGATTGGTTGGAGCAGGCAAAGTCAGCTCTCCTCTGGAGACCGGGGTCTCTGCGGATATGATCCCTGGCTCACTAACGTTGTGCGGGTAGGAGAGGCCTTATGTGCGCATGACGGGTTGGTCATAGGAAGACATCCATCCATCCTGACATGCGCACTTACACATCTTTAGACCCAGACACTCTTCTGGTGCTGTCTATATTGATGCCACGTCCCGGCCCACTCATAAATTGAAAATCTACTGCTTGCAATGTGCAGCCAGCCCACTGCTGTAATATAAGCACCGCAACCGGGAATATAAATTGTTTAAATGCATATTAGGGTCCAGGGGGGCAGCAAATACAGCAATGGCCCCATGGAGAAATCGCACCTGGGTGGAATTACATCTAGTACATCAGGACTAGAATTTTGTGATTGTTGCCCACCATATGTCATGGTTTTCCTCCCTTATGCCAAGAAGCATCTCCAATGAGCTAGTGCTAGTATCTTGCCACAGTTACCCCCTATGCCAAACATTGCCTCCAGTCTGCCAGTAGCAGTGGTTTTCACAGGTGCCTGTCCATGCCAGCAATTGCCTCCAGTATTCCAGCAGTAGAATTTTTCCATAGGTCCCTTTATAAGCCACAAATTACCTTCAGTATGTAAGGGCTAATGGCAGACTAGCAAGCATTACATCATATTCTCACTCACATTTACTCAACCAAACTCAATCATTCATTCTCACTCAGTCTACCTCACTCTCACTCATTCTTACTCTGACTCCAACATACTTACTTGCTCTAGCTCTGTCATTCTCACACACTCTGTATCACTCATTCTCTCTCCTTCATTCACACTCACTCCAACTCTTACTCACTCATACATTTTCACTCGTGCTCTCTGACTCACTCATACTCACTGACACTCATCTTCACTTATTCTCACTCCCTTTTAGTGGCTCTCACACACTACCTGTCACTGACACTCGCTGTTACTTACACACACTCATGCTGACACGTACAAACACATTCACAAACACACAACCACACTCCGATCCCCAAGCTTGTACCCCACGTACATTTAAAAGCATTTTTTATTTGTCATCTGCCACAGAAGTACTCATTCTAGATCCTCGTGCCCCATTTTTACTACACTAACAGTGAATAATAATCTATTATTCACTATTAGTTTAATATAAAATTGTTTGAAATACAAAGGTGGAGCACGGCTCCCATAAGGGCGAGCTTCCGCTGTGTTCTCGGTACTCATTTTGCTACCTCTGAAGCCAGAAGTCGCACATGCAGTGCCAGGGGTCACAAGGGGCAAGACAGGAGTCACAGCTGCGACCCCTGGCAATCCCTAAATGATGCCCATGCATGTGACCCTGTTAGGAACGTCATACAATGTGCCAAGTGACCTCATTCAGAAGATCAGAATGTGCTGTGTTTTGTGACTCCATTCAGAATGACACTGTGCTGTGTCATTACCATTCAGAATATCACATTTTCTTCTTAGTCATGCAATACCCCAGAATGTACTCTGTCATGTGACCCCACTCACTATTTTCTAACCATAGGTAGTTAAGTGTTTCACTACCAAAAATACTGCCATAACTTTAACATCTCCTGTGGAAACTGATTTCACTGTGTTTGTTTCTCTGTTTTGCAGGATGTCAGAAGCACCCTAAGCAGGTAAGGCTGGTTTATTATCCTCCTGTCAGTGTGTAAGGAGCAGATCTCAATGCTGCGGTGTGTAAATGCCACTACTGAGCTCACACAAAGTGTTAGGGAACTTTCAGACCCTCATAAAATCACTTTACATTCTCAAAACAAATCTTAAGTCCTCAGAAACCTTCCCTGCGTCATCCGGAAACGCTCTTAAATTTTCAGAAATCCCTGCAAGTTTTCAGCAAACTCTTTTGAGTCTTGAAATAATTGCCACAGAAATGAGCTGCTGTCCTCACAAAACATATTTGTATCTTTAAAGCTTATCTGAAGTCGTACGAAAAGTACCCTGAACATACAGAAAAAGCAAGCCCATTCTGGAAAAGTCCCCCCAGGTTTTCCTAAATTCAGAGTTGTGCAAACACTAAGTCATAATTTCCTAACTATACAGACACATATGGTGGCTATGTTCACAACAATTGCAGATCCAATTTTCAGCACTATTGTTAGGGATGTTAGATCATACACATATATCTTCATGTGGAGTAGAGGTGCTACCATGGTACTACAGACACCCTGCCACCTAGGGTGTTCACCTGCTTAGGACAATGTCCTTGGCAACAAATATACACAATAATAAGTACTAGAGCACACATAGAAATTCCATTTAATAAATAAAGTAGTCCTAATATGAAGTCCATCAAATGTTTTGTTCTTTTTTGTGAAGTTATTTCATTCCATTTGTAGTTTCCACAATGTTCGGTTTATATATAAGCAGGAATGGCCAATATCTGGTCTATACGAGCACAAGCAGCTGACACGTGTTTCGTCCATTGGGCTTTGTCAAGGCTGCAGAAAAAATACATACATTGGAATGGAACATCATCTCTCATGCGATCTTTTACGTAAAATTCATATGTGTCAACCTCATATAGCAGTGATGAGGCGAAGGAAAATAGCGACATGAAATTATATATGCCGGTCACAACGCAATGAGGATATTGTGTAAAAATGCATTGTAGCGTCAGCTCACCCAAAGCCATAAAAAGTGTTACCCATGATAGGCGATGTTGACCGAAAGATAAGAACCCAAGGAAGGGGGCCATAGAGAATGCCTGTATATATTATAATACAAGCGAAAAACTAGATTTTGCATGCATTGTGCTCTCTAAGATACGAAGAAATATGCATGTTTAGTGTTCCATTTTGCATGCAAGGAAAGAATAAACATTAGTAGTGAGATTTATTAAGAATATAGAATACCTGAGCGCCCTGTAGTAAGGACAATGTCCAAAAGTAGTCCGAGAGATGCAGAGAAGATCTTGTCGGAATCTATTTAAAATATATATAAAATTGTATGTATATGCGACCATCCTGAGGAAAAAATGATAGTGTGCGGAAAAGTAAACATTAGTACACCACAAGGAGAGCGAAGTCTCCTTAGTAGTAGAAAGGGAAGTGCAAATAACAACATATAAAAGTAGACCATTTCAGAATGGAAACTGATCACCCAGGTGAAACGAGGGAAGTGATTCCATGTGTAGTGCAATACAATTAAAAGGGCCAATTTATGAATATTTGTCTTGTGAATTTCCTAGTGGAGTGGGAAATAAGCAAGAAGCATTTTATGACTGACTGGTGGTGATCGGTCAGTATAATACCAAAAGAGGCCATCTGGGGTAACCTACCAAACCCACACATTTCTGAAAACTAGAGACCCGGGAGAGTCCAGGGAGGTATGGCTTGCGTGGATCCCCCAACGTTTCCCTAGCCAGAATCCCCTGCAAACCTCACATTTTGCTGAAAATATCATAATTTTCTCAAATGTCTGTGTGAGAAAGTTGTAGGATCACCGGATTGACACAAATTTCCAGACACTCAGCGCTCCCCCAGGTCTCCCGATAAAAATGATACCTCACTCGTGTGGGTGGGTCAAGTACCCATGACAGGCAAGGGCCCAAAACATATTGTGGAGACTTCAAAATTACCCATCATAAAACTACCTGGTTTTGTAGGAAAGGGGCACTGGCGTTTTTTGCCCCCGGGATCGCGGCCATCTAGGGGAACCTACCAATCCCACTCATTTCTGAAGACCAGACAACTCGGGGAGTCCAGTGAGGTATGGCTTGCATGGACCCCTCAACATTTTCTTACCCAGAATCGCCTGCAAACCTCAAATGTAAGTAAAAAAATCACTTTCTCCATATTTTTGGGCGTGGGATCACCGTGCCGGCACAAATGTACTACCACCCAACGTTCTCTTTGTTCTCCAGAGCAAAATGATACTTCACCTAGGTGCCGGCAGAGCTAGCGTTCAAAATCTACAGGTAGACACTTTGCATAAAAAGGGTCAGTTTTCACTGTAAAAATGTGGTATGTCCAAATTGCGTTTTGCACCGTTTCCTGTCGCGTGGCCTATGCCTACCCACACAAGTGAGGTAACATTTTTATCGGAAGACATTGGGGAATGCAGGGTGGGTGGAATTTTGTGGATCCACACAGATTCCACAACTTTCCATCACAGAAATATGAGGAAAATGTTTTTTTTGTTTTACAAAGATTGAGGTTTGCAAGGGATTCTGGGAAGAGAACCTGGTGAAAGCCACACAAGTCACCCCATCCTGGATTCCCCTGGATGTCTAGTTTTCAAACTTTTATAGGTTAGCTAGGTTTACATCGGTGCCAGCAGAGCTAGAGGTCAAAGTCTACAGCTAGGCACTTTGCAAAAAAAGAGTTGGTTTTCACTGTAAAAATGTGGTGTATCCATGTTGTGTTTTGCACCGTTTCCTGTCACGGACACCAGGCCTACCCACACAAGTGAGGTATCTTTTTTATCGGAAGACTTTGGGAATGCAGGGTGGGTGGAATTTTGCGGATCCACGCAGATTCCAGAACTTTCCATCACAGAAATCTGAAGAAAATGTGTTTTAAAAAAAATAAAGTTTGAGGTTGGCAAGGAATTCTGCGTAAGAGAACCTGGTAAAAGCCACACTAGTCACCCCAAACTGGATTCCACTGGGTGTCTAGTTTTCAAAAATGTATAGGTTTGCTAGGTTTCCCTAGGTGACGGCAGAGCTAGGGTTCAGAATCTACAGCTAGGCACTTCACAAAGAAAGGGTCAGTTTTCACTGTAAAAATATGGTGTGTTCACGTTGCGTTTTGGGCTGTTTCCTGTCGCTGGCACTAGGCCTACCCACACAAGTGAGGTACCATTTTTGCTGGGACACTTCGGGAAACATAGAATAGTAGAAGAAGTGTTTTTGCCAATTGACTTTATATGCATTTATCCCTTCCAAATGTAGGACAGTGTGTAAAAAAGTATAATTTTCAAAAAAGCCCTCTAATTCACTTGCTGGTATAGGTACCAACATATATGGAGTTGTGCAAATAACCACTGCTTCAAAATACCCTTTTGTTGTTCCCATTTTGGAAATACATAGTTTTCCACGATACCTATTTTTCACTCTTTATATTTTACCAAGTGAATTGCTGTACACTCGGTACACAATGAAAAACCATAGCAAGGCGCAGCTCAGTTACTGGCTCTGGGCACATCGGATTCTTAGTGAACCTACAAGTCCTATATATCCCCACAACCAGAAGGGTCCAGTGGATGTAACGGTATATGGCTTTAAAAAATCTGTCATATTTAAAAGAAGTTACCGGTGACAACGTTGGCACAAATGGCTGAATTTTCAACTCATTTTCAATTTTCCCTGTTTGGTTCTCTAAGAAAACATCGAAGAATCTACACAAATGACCCCTTACTGAACTCAGAGTTTTGTCTACTTTTCAGAAATGTATAGCTTTCCAGGATCATTATTGCTTTCATACCCATTTTTACCATTAACTGAAAGGAGGTTGAAAGCACAACAAATAGCAACAAGCATTTGCAATGCAATCGGTCTCGCCTTTATTTAGCTATGCAGCACATTAGCCTGGGTGCTGAAACATCTACTGTTCTTTAACATGGACGGGAACTAAGCACCAAACGGCGTGACACTCCAGGTATGGGAACACATGGAGTGAAATATTGCCTTTCAGCAGAAAATGGTATAGTCCTAAGCTCTGTTTTTAATATAAAAGCAGGGCCTTCAGTGGTCATATCACTGAAAATACAAGATTTGAAAAAAATATTATTGTCTACAGGTGCTCGTGGAAGACTATTTCTATAAACTGGAATCTAGAGAATGCTAAAGTGATTCTGGTATTTTACTAACCTCTGCTGGTCGTTTTCTATCAAGAAAGTTAAATAGAAGTAGTTGCCATAAAAATTAAAAAAAGAAAGTCCCTCAGCAGAAAGCAAATCTGGTCTTTTACTGAACTCTGCTGGTATTAAAAAATATAATATCCGCGCTGACATTGCGCCCGGGCTTCAATAACTGCATGGCCGAGACCAGCTTATACAGGACTGACCATTCATGTAGCACACGCCACCGACTGAGCGGCTTCCAAGCACTTTAACAACAGATGTTTCTGTTAGCCAAATCAAAGATGCTCATGTTATCAGCCATTCAAGAATAAAAGGATGAGGTGGCCCTTCTGTTACTCCAAACCAGGTGACACAGAGATCTATACAGGGGGCCCATTACCCATCTAGGCTATCTCTCCATCTTGTCCGGGAGCAGAAGGCCATGGAAATGCAAATGTCAGCGATTGCTGAAAATATGCAGCAGAATCAAGACAAGCAACTTGTCCTCAGTTTCAATTAAAAATAGGTTAATTTCCAAAACAAACCTGGAAGTCGTCTGCTGTATGATTCCTTCAAAGCTAAGGGGAGGGGGTGGGGGGGGGGATCTGTAGGTCGGTGGTTCCTGAAGAGCTCGGTAAATAAACTTGGAAAAAGTAAGGCACGATGCTTGGGGACAAAGCTGCTTCAGTGCTCCGGGGCTGGTTGACTTTCTGTCTGTTTCCTGCTTGTCTTAGCCCCGCCTCCGCGATCACATGACCTAAACTGTGGCTAAGGCGAACAGAGAGTGCAAAAAAGTGAAGAACTAGCAGGGGCCTTCGGGGAAACATCGTTGCCTCTTGTGACAGTGCTCAGTCACTCGGAAATCCCGCCTCTGCCATCGGGCGTGCTTTCTGTCTCGATTAGCGGCGTGCTTCTCTTCCGGCTCTCCTGGTAAACACCTTCCTCTTCATGAGCAGGAGCGTGTGTTTAGCGGCTGCTGGACGACGCATGCACAACATAGCCGTCTGGACAGGTCAGGCAAAAGAAAGTGCGAATGTTGGCAACCAGTGATATGAAAAACAAGCATTGGCATAGCCAATAGGTCTCGCTTTTGGGACCTTATAAGTATTTAGTTATGCAGCACAATATCCTTGGTGCAACAACATCAACTGTTGCCTGGCTAAACACTTATAAGGTCCAGAAGGCGAGACCTATTGGCTATGCCAATGCTTGTTCTTCCAGCCTACATTAAGGGGTATTGTATTAGCCCACTTCAGCCATTGGCTGACTTCACTATGAGTTATGCCATGCAGCCCTTTCACAAGGAACACATGCAAAGTAGTTCCCTTCAGTGTAGATTCACTGGTGCAGCCCCGCATTTTTTAAGACCAAACAAATCTTTCAGCACAAAAGCATACATGAAAATAAAACTGCCTAAGAGAGAGGGTGAGAAGGGAGGGGGGAGTGAAAGCAAAGAGAGAGGGGGTGATTGCAAAATGCGCGCACTCTATTTATTTAACAAGAACAAAACGGAACACTTTCAGCTTAAAAAAAAAGAAAGAAAATGGAGCTGACTAGGAGGGAGGGGGAGAAGGGAGGGGGTAGTGGAAGCAGAGAGAGAGGGTGTAATTGCAAAATGCGCACACTTTATTGATTTAACAATAACAAAACGTAAGCAAAATGCGCGCACTCTATTTATTTTCCAAGAACAAAATGGAGCACTTTCAGCAACAAAAAAAAAGATGGCAAATGAAACTGACTAAGAGGGAACAAAACGGAACACTTTCCGCTAAAAAAAAAAAAAGGAAAATGGAGCTGACGGGGAGAAGGGAGGGGGGAGTGGAAGCAGAGAGAGAGGGGGTGATTGCAAAATGCGCGCACTCTATTTAAAAATAACAAAACGTAAGCACAATGCGCGCACTCTCAGCAAATAAAAAAAAAAGATCCAAATGAAACAGACTAAGAGCGACGGGGAGAAGGGAGGGGGGAGTGAGAGCATAGAGAGAGGGGGGGGTGGAGAAGCATTGTAAGACTTAATGAGCCATTACAAAAGCCAGATGACTCATGCGCACGTTCAAGCGCGCGTTCCCGCACGCTGGAGGCCGAGAAAAGCCTTTGGTTGCACTTTTAAAATCCAGTTACTAAATTCTCTCAGAGCAACGTATGGGCTGGCTCAGGCGAGACCTAAAAAGCATTTACAAATGCAATAGGACGCGTATTTACGCGAGTCCTATTGCATTGTAAACAAAAATGCGGGCACCGAAGAAGGCAGGAATGGGAGTGGGTGTGTGGGTGGTGGTGGCCAGAGAAGTCACAGACTGCGGGAGGGAACAGGGGGAGGCAGGGGAACAAAAGAGTTGCTGAAGTAAAGGGGCTGATAGCCATGGAAGGATAAACATGACGTCATGGCAGTAAGGAGGCGAGACTAATACGCCGGCAACCAATCAGAATGCAGCATTTCAGTTTTGAGCCAATCAAAAGCATGGGCAGAAAGTGGGCGGAGCTTCCCCCACAATACTGTATACAGCACCTCTCGACGAGACAGCGCATGCGCTGCCTAGCCGAGACCTAAAAATGGGCTATGTCCCAGTAAAATGCCCAAACTGCGTAAAACATTTTGGTTTTCCAACAAAAGTCTGTCAGTCCCTGAAAGTCGGGAAGATTGTGATATCAGCACCACAAACCCTTTGTTGATATCATTTGCAGGGAAAAAAACAGACGCTTTCATCGGCAGCAATTTTTCAAATTTTTCCCCCAAAATTCAAAATTTTGCTGTATTTTGGCTAATTTCTGGATCCCCTCCAGGGGAATCCACAAACCCTGGATACCTTTACAATCCTCAGGATGTTGGAATAGCAGGACGGAAATTTGACATGGATACCTTATATGGCCAAAAAGTTACAGGGGCCTAAGCACGAACTACCCCAAATATCCAAAAAAGGGCTCAGCACTGGGGGAGGAGGGGGGTTGGAGGGTAGGCCCAGCAGTTAAGGGGTTAAAAGTGAAAAAACATATCAACAAACATACGTTCTTCATGTCTTGTGTAGTTAACATCCACAGCCATTCTAAGATCATCTAGCACTGCAAGGAGAACAGTTCTAGTGTTTCTGTTTGGGTGAAATCTGTCCTTTGATCTCAAGCCCTGTCTTCGTTATACTCCCCTGTAGTCTGGCCAGGCTTGTCTCAGGTGCACCCGACTCTGGTCTTACAAGGTATGGCCCTGTGTTACCTTCCTGTGGTCTCATGAGTCCTGTCTCTGTTGTACCCCCTTTTGTAGTCTCATGCCCTTGTCTCTGTTGTACCCTCCTCTGGCCTTGTGGCCGGGCTACGCTCTCCTCTCCTGTGGTGTTGTAAGGCCTGGTTGTGGATTTACTGGTCTCCCTCCATCGTATTCTTCCTGGTGTCTCTTGAGACCTGGCTCTGCTGTCCTTTCCTGTGATCTCAAGTCCTGTCTTGGTTATACTCCCCTGTAGTCTGACCAGGCTTGTCTCCGGTGCGCCCGACTCTGGTCTTACAAGGTATGGCCCTGTTTACCCTCCTGTGGTCTCATGACTCCTGTCTCTGTTGTACTCCTCTTGTAGTCGCATGCCCTTGTCTCTGTTGTACCCTCCTCTATGCTCTCCCCTCCTGTGGTGTTGTAAGCCCTGGTTGTGGATTTACTGGTCTCCCTCCATCGTATTCCTCCTGGTGTCGTTTGAGACCTGGCTCTGCTGTCCTTTCCTGTGATCTCACAAGTCCTGTCTTGGTTATTCTCTACAGGTTTGTCTCAGGTGCACTCTTCTCTGGTCTTACAGGGTATGGCCCTGTTTTACCCTCCTGTGGTCTCACAAGGCCCAGCTCTATTTTCCACTCATGTCCTCTCGCAAGGACTGGATCTGTTGTACTCCTCCTAAAATTCCTATCAGCCCTGATTCTGTTGTACCCTCCTGTGCTCTCATCAGGCCTGGCTCTGCGGACCCCCTCCTGTGGCCTCACAAGGCCTGGCTCTGTTATACCTCCTCCAGTGGTCTCACTAGGTCTCACTCAGTCATACCCCCTCCTGTGGCCTCACAAGGCCTGGCTCTGTTGTACCTCCTCCAGTGGTCTCAGTAGGTCTCGCTCAGTTAAATCCCCCTCCTGTGGCTTCACAAGGCCCTTTTCTGTTGTACCTTCTCCAGTCATCTCACTAGGTCTCGCTGAGTTATGCTGCCCGTGGTCTCTCAAGGTCTCTCTCTGTTATACCGCCTCCTGTGGTTTTACCAAGTCTTGTGCTTTTACACCTCCTCCTGTGGTCTCACTAGGTCTCACTCTATTGTATCTGAAAGATATTGGGATATTAGTTGATGGGGTGAGAACCCCACTCAAGCAACAACCACAATCTATATGAGGGTGAACTATAAAAGTCCCAAAGCAATTTAGAAACATAGAGTTTATTTTAATAAGTAAAATGATACCAAAACAATATGAATCCAATAAATAGTACCAAATTTATTAATTTTTAAAAATTTAGGTAGAAATAGCGCCAAGAAACACAAAGCGCCAATTTCAGGTATCTGGTCACGAGGAAGTGAGATAAAGTTTTAAGGTCCGGACAATAGCAATGGAGTGAGGATTGGACACAAGGACTATGGTAGTCCCACTAGGAAGTTAGGGCCAGATGTACGACCATTTGCTTTTGCGACTCGCAAATTGCGAAAAATTGTGAGCCGCAATTTGCAAGTCGCAAGAGAAAATGTATAACAGTGTCAGAGACACTGTTAGCGATTCCCAATGGGGTCGCAAAATGCAAGGCTCATGAATATTAATGAGCCACTCTCAATTTGCGACCCTATTGGGAATGGCTGGCCAACCAAAGAGGGTGGTAAACTGCAAATGTTTTGCGACCACAATTGCGGTCGCAAAACAGTCATACATGGCATTTGGGGTCACTATTAGGAAGGGAACGCCCCTTCCTAATAGCGACTCGCAATTCCTAATTAGAGAGTTGCAAATAAATTGCGTCTCGCTATTTAGGAATTGTACATGGCCCTGTAGGTTTTTGCATGCGCAAATGGGTCGCAAACCCGTTTGCGCATGCAAAAACGGGTTGTACATCTGGCCCTTACTTTCTCAAGTCCTCGCAATGAGCACTATTCTTGGTGGCAGAGGCCTCCCATTGGCAGTCATCGTGAACGGTCGTTGTCGTAGCGAAGATCAAGTCCCACTGGAGCTTTGCATTGCTGGTCCATATTTGGCACAAAGAAATGACTTTGCAGCCACGAGGAGCCCAAAACATCTGTTTCTTCACCTTTTCTGCAGGAGGAGCTTCCACTGAGGCCAACCAACTATCCAGGACCTGAGGTCACCTGTTGTGAATCAGGACTCACTTCAGACAAAGGTCAACAGCAGGCTCAGGCAGGTCTAGGCAGGTCTCGTTGGTACTGGTCAGCAGGGCAATTGCAGGGGGTCTCTGGACGTTTGTGGTGTCACTGTAGCTCACACAGGGCATCGGCGGACTAACCCTTGTGATCCAGGCCAGCAGATCCAGTCCTTTTTTTCCAGACAGCAATGATGTCCTTCCGGCAGCAGGGCTGTCCTTCTGAATCTTCCAAACGACTAGGAGTGTTCTGATGGGATGCTTTGAAGGTCCCATTTTCATACTAGTGTCAGCTTTGTGTGGGGAACTTCCCCGACCAACACTAAAACTGGTTCTGGTCAGTTCTTCCTCCCCATCCCCTGGTCTTGTCTCAGAACTGTCCAGGGCGACAAAGGCAAGGCCAGGCCTGATGTTAGGTTCCCTTGTGTGTGCTGCAAGCAGAGTCTTTAGAAATGTAGTTAAGGTAGGGTCCAGCTTCTCCCCAGCCATTCTATCAGGAAGGTCCTTTCCCCTCACATGCTTTGCTCAGTGTCCGGAAGGAATACACAACCCACAATAGGTGAGCCAATCACAGTCATGTAACTGAGGACACTGGCAAAAAGGCACAAATAATTTGAGCAGAAAAATGCCAATTTTCTATAAAACTGAAAAATAACTTTCTAAAGATGGCGTTTTCAAAATTGTCATTTTAAATTCAACTTCACCACTACAGAGGATTTTCAATTAAAATGTATTTGAGTGTAAACACTATTTCCCTATTAGTTCCCAAACTGAAGTTATCACGTATTAAGTTTAATAAGGTAACCCAGTGTTAGCCTATGGGAAAGATAGGCCTGCACAGTGAAAAATGAGTTTTTCACTACTAGAACATGTACAACGGAAACACATGTCCTATGTTTTCAATTCAATGCACCCTGTCCTTGTAAGTATTAACAAGCATTTGCAATGCAATAGGTCTCGCATTTGCGAGAGTTAAAGCTATTGGCGGTGTAAATGACAATATAAGTTACCCATGTGCTTTGCCTCACAGTGCTGTGGCCTTTGGTACCTTATAAGTGTCTAGCAGCAATGCAGTTTATTATCCTGGGTGCTGTGTCGCCAGGGACTAAATAACCATACAATTACTATACACTGGGTCATGCAGTCTGATTCAGGAATATAAGCGTGCCCCTGGAAACATTTATGGACGCATCCCAAGGCTTGAGGACCTGTGATGTCTAACTGAACAGTGACTCCTGTGACTGCCCCCCAGAGGCCATAACACAATAAAATATACATTTGCCTTTTCCTGTCCTGTCTGGCAAACGCCATGAGAGGAGGCCATCTTCTGATTGCTGGTAGCTGTAAAAACCTGTCTCTTCATCTTTTTGAAGAATAAACAAAAGCCGTGTAATACAGGGTTTTATCTCTATCTCAGGTTATATTTATTTATTTATTTGAAAAGTTTTATAAAGCGCGAACATGACCCAAACGTGTAGCAGTGCGCTGTACAAAGTGGCGTAAGTATGAGTACAACAACAAAATGGATCAGAAGAGATAACTTAACAATCAAAAGGTCAAGGAGGCAAAACACAAGGTCAAAGGGGGGCTTGGGGAGTCAGCCAGAGTAGCGGGACCAGAATGGTTTCAGCAGAGAAGAAACATAAACCCAATTGAAACAGCACGTTACAAGAGAGTATCCAGACCGGAGTAAGAAGTAGATTGAGATAATATCCGTGTTAATGCTGTCGGAGATCATTCAGGAGTAGCCATTTGGCATGTTTTTGAAAGAGGCAGTAGATGGGTTGGTTCTGATCTCTGGGGGAAGAGCGTTCCATATTCTTGGAGCGAGACCAGAGAAAGCATGATTGTAAATTCCTTTCTTATTGAATTTGTGAGGATTCAATAATAGGGTGTTAGAGCTTCTGAAGTTCCGACTCGAGCCTGATAGCTCAGGTTTTTATGCCAGGTAAGCGGGGGTGTTGTGATGAATCGCTTTGTGCGTCAAGGAAAGCTATCTTGAGCCTGATCCTCGCTTCAATGGTCAGCCAGTTTAGTTGAATTTGGTCTGGCGTGACGTGGTCAAGTTTTCTAGAGCCAGTGATGAGTCTGGCCGAAGCGTTCCGTGTGGCTCTAAGCAGAGCCAAACTAGTTTTAGGTAGCCCAGCAAGGGTCACCAAACCATATTCCAAGTGTGAGATAACTAGGGATTGTACAGCTGGCTTGATTTTCCTACGCGTGTTGAGCTGAAGATTGGCTCGTCTAATAGTAGCGCTGATGTGATCTTGCATATTCAGGTATTTGTCCAGGGCTATACCTAAAGATTTAGCCAAGTCAACAACATGTGGTGTGCAGTTAAGAGCAGTAAGTTGTTTGAGCCACTCATGGGTAAGTGCAGAGTCGTTGGGGGGGCAATCAGATGGAATTCAGTTCTGAGATTATTTAACAATAGATGGTTATGAGTTAACCATTGTTGAGTTTTTAGGAGTGCATCATTTAGAGTGTTTTTGTCATCTGGAGAGGCGATCTTCAAATATAGTTGAGTGTCATCTGCATACGTATGGTACTGGATGTTAGAGCGGTCCAGAATATCGGAGAGAAGTTCCATTAAAAGGTTGAAAAGAGTGGGCGAACGTGCGGAGCCTTGAGGTACTCCAATGGTGACCGGGGTACTGTTTGCAAGGGATTGGTTGACTTTGAAAATCCCATCCTATATTGAAGAAGAGGTTTTCATGTTTAACCCCTTCGCCGCGGCAGGAATTCCGCCGCGGCGCTGGGGGGGTTTGGGGGCAGGTGCGGTGGCGCTGTGCTCGTGACGGAACCACTCCGTCACGAGCCACGGTTGAGCTGTGCTCATGACGGAGTGGTTCCGTCACGTCTCCGCCCACTGCGCTAATCGCCCGCACAGGCGGGGGATTAGCGCCGCTTGGGCGGAGCGGCCGCCAACAGCCGTAGCATGACGGAACCACTCCGTCATGAGCACAGCGCAACCGTGGCTCATGACGGAGTGGTTCCGTCATGAGCGGGGAAGGGGTGTATAGTGTTAAATGCTGAGGACAGGTCAAGAAGGATTAGAAGACAAGGGACATTTTGATCAAGGTATCTCAAGGCGTCCCCAACGATGTGAGTTGATGCTGTTTCAGTGCTGTGCCCCGCTCTGAAACCCGGCTGGTAGAGGTCAAGGAGCTGAAATTTCTCAATACGGTTTTAGAGCTGTGTGTGGCCGATTTCTCGAGCAGTTTAGCTAGAGCCCTGATACTGGTGATTGGATGGAAGTTGTTAGGATCAGCTAAGTCGACATTGGGCTTCTTTGGGATGGGAGTGACTTGACCCGACTTGAGGCAATCTGGAATCATCGCATGTAAGAGGGATTCTTGGATGATCCGGGACCACAGTGGGAGGATGGCGGAATTGAGATCTTTAAAAAACTTGGCTGGTAGTGGATCACTGAAGTGATTAGAAGGTTTTAAGGACGCCATAGATTGGAGCAGCTCCGTGTCATCTGGAAGAAGAAAAGTATTCCATTATGCGTTGATTTTGTGGAAGGAAGGTGCACTCGCTGCAGTAGGTTCCATAGGTTCCTCTGAGGATGCAAGGGTGTTCACAGGGAGCAAATTTGGAGTGGTAGGTTGCAGCTCAAGTTAAATTTTCCTCGCCTTTTCAGAGAAGTGTGCTGAGAAGTCCTCTCCACTAGGAAAGGAGATTATATGTGTGGAGCTATGGTTGGTAGAGTGGTTAGCTTGCTGTTTGATGATTTCGGACTAAGCCCTGAAGTGATCGGTTTTAGCATTGCGAATAAGTTTGTTGTATGCGCTTCTCATCTTCCTTAACTGATTGAGGCTGGAAGTGGATGGAGAGTTTCTCCAAAGTCTCTCTGAAAGCCCACGTTTGCGACGTTCATCATTTAGAGAGCTATTAAACCAGGGTCTGGATTGTTTGATCAGAATCCTTTTTAGTTGCTTAGGTGCAATAGAGTCGAAAATACTCGTCATAGAGTTAATGGTATGATCAGTAAGGTCGCCCAGATTGGTCATATTAGGGCTGGCTTAAGACTATTCTTGCTAATGGATGTTAGATCACTAATGTTGATGTCTCTCAGGTTACGAGACAGTTGATTGATTTTATGTGGTTGGCCCTGTCTGCACATGACCTTTTCCAGGATGCAGAAGGATATTTGGTGATGACCAGTCACAGGGTAAAATATCATCAAGTTGAATGATGTTGTCTTTAGCTATGATAAGGTCGATATAATGAGGTAGAAATAAAGGGCCCGATTCACAAAGGTAAACTGAGATGAAAGCCTAACTTTACACATTTTTGTGTTCATAAAGGGCATTTGCACGCATTAAAGTTAGACTTTTCTCTCAGTTAAACTTAAGTTTTGGTCTTAAGTTTAACTGAGACCAAAACTGAGACAGAAGTCTAACATTACTACTCTTAAATGCCCGTTGCGAATACCGAAAGTCGTAAAGTTAGACTTTCGTCTCAGTTAACCTTAAGTTTTGGTCTTAAGTTTAACTGAGACTAAAACTGAGACAAAAGTCTGACTTTACTATTCGTAAATGCTCTTTGTGAATACCGAAAGTCGTAGGTTTAACTGGGACTAAAACTGAGACAAAAGTCTAACTTTACCATTCGTAAATGCCCTTTGTGAATAGCGAAAGTCCTAATGTTAGACTTTTGTCTCAGTTAAACTTAGGTTTTGGTCTTCAGTTTAACTGAGACTAAAACTGTGACAAAAGTCTAACTTTACTACTCGAAAATGCCCTTTGTGAATACCGAAAGTCCTAAAGTTAGACTTTTGTCTCAGTTAAACTTAGGTTTTGGTCTTAAGTTTAACTGAGAGTAAAACTGAGACAGAAGTCTAACTTTACTACTCGAAAATGCCCTTTGTGAATACCGAAAGTCCTAAAGTTAGACTTTTGTCTCAGTTAAACTTAGGTTTTGGTCTTAAGTTTAACTGAGAGTAAAACTGAGACAGAAGTCTAACTTTACTACTCGTAAATGCCCTTTGTGAATACCGAAAGTCCTAAAGTTAGACTTTTGTCTCAGTTTACCTTTGTGAATCGGATCCAAAGTGTCCAGCAAATCCCAATAAATGTATAAGTCAACGGTGATATGTTTGAGTCAACCCTAATTCAAAAAGGCTCAAGATCAGTAATTTGGAAACCATGAAGGTTTATTAAAATATTAAAGTGCAATACTGAAGGTAAAACAATAGATGGTCTCAATTGCGTAATATATGAGTCATTGGGAATAAACAGTATGAACAAAATAAAAAAATGGTCTAAGTCCAAAATATGCAGCAAATCAATAGAATATCAGGCAGCATCCCTAGCGGCTCGGGAAAGAGTCTAAAATATCTCTCTGGCTCACCCGCAAACACGCATCCTTTTATAACAAAATTAACCATAATAGCAACTTAAATCGCACAGTTAGCATAGGGTGTGCCAATGTACTGCATATTGTCCAATCAGAATACAGATGTAATATGTCATTCAATGCCACCATCCTAGCACTATCTCTCTAAGACGATAATAATTAGCTCTACTTTTCCCTGAAGTCATCGGACGTTTTAGCACAAACCTGGCTACGTAACCAATATCAGCTTTAGAAATGGATAGGACTACAGCGAGTGAGCAGGAAGAGGCAGTGAAAAGCAACAATTCAACTAAAAAGCAGCGTATCCACACAAAGCATCAGGGTACATTTTGCTTTGAGCAGTGTCACTGAGATATAAAAACATGGCTATTTCCTAATCCAAGATGGAGTCAGAGCCTAATTGAGGCCTAATTCGCCTATGTCAAGAAAACACAGTTCTGTACTTCACTGCATTGTCATTTCAAATGAATAATGCTAATTTTACTAAGCGAACATTAATTAAACTGAAAATAACACCAACAAGGTAATACATCTGCCAAGCGACACCTCAACAATTTTAAGTATAATCAAGCTGCCTGAAGTGTGCCCTATCATATTTCTCACATACCCTTTATGCAAAAAAATCAAAGGGGAGTGGACCACTTGTCCTGTATATCCAGGGTCTTTCACGTTCTTGGTTCCTTCATAAAAGAACCCTCATAACTATACACAGGTATGGCAGCGGCATGAACTGGGTTACCGCTTATGTGTAATAGTACAGCATCATCATTGGGTCTTTTTTTGTGTGTATGCTGACCTCCACCCGGAGGAAGACCATCTGGTTAGACAGTAGCGTCCAGACATGAAGGTTCAAGAGGTGTGAGAAGGTTCATGTCAAGTGAATTAAAATCTCTGAATCATTGTTTCAAAAGCAATTTTATTCTGGAGATCTTGATCAGAGAAAGGTAAAAGAAAAATTCAAGTGCGGAGGAAGACCGAGTTACTGGTCTACCGTACTTAAAAAATTAAAGGTCAAAGGTCGACATGTTTCAGCCTACTGTCGTAGTCTATAGGCTTTCATCAGGACCAATGCAAGGAGAACGCATTATGGCTCCTTATCTAGTGAGAATCTCCCACTAACCTAATTAGAGAGGTCAGTTCGTTTATCTGTACCTCATATATAGAAAGTTCCGTATTCTGGAGGTGCCCGGGGGCGTGAGAGAACCGTATTTCGGTGTCTCCTCGTTCGCTGACTTGTTCTGCCTCTGTCCGCTGCGCCTCCGATACCCTTTAAACATGAGCATGCAGATTAGCAGTGTCAGATTTGCTGTGATGTGATTATACCTGGAGTCAGTACCACTCCAAACTCTGCCTATAAAAGGCATATAAACAATAATACTCTTCTCCAAACCATAATATGGCTCCTTCTGTAAGCCATACAGAGAGTAACAAGGGCCACACTAATGGCAGATGACATGACATGTCAATTTTGAAGACTTCTATATTGCGTTGCCTTTCTCTTCCTGCTTATATTCTGAATCAACAAGGAGAGGAGATCCCTTCGACAGACTGAACGTAACTGGAAACAACACCCTTCAGCAGCACATCTAAAACTTCTCCGCCAAGCCAGAAATGCCTACAATAAGAAAGTCCTCAACTCAAAAAAATAATTTTTCAGAACTGAACTGGAGAACGCCAAAAATCAACCAAGCAAGCTGTTCGACTTGGTCAAACACCAATCCAACAAACTAGCGAAAACCTCCAAAGAAACACCAAAACCCCTAATAATAAGCGAGGAATTCTCTTCCTTCTTCTGCGACAAAATCTCTGCCCTAGGAAATGAACTTAAATCCGCAACTCACCACCAAAATCAAAATCTGCCAGCTCTACCTCTTCTCTCCGCGTTGTCCTCCCAAACCTCACCCAAAAACCTAGCACACTGGGCCAATTTTAAAATCTACGACGAGCACTCTATCTCGAAAATTCTTGCCTCTTTAAACCCGAACAATCACTTCAATGATCCTCTCCCGTCTAACTGCCTAGCTGCCGCTTCTCAGGCTATGATCCCTTCCTGGAGCTCAATAATCAACGCCTCCCTCCTACAGGGCTCAATTCCTGATTCGCTCAAGGCTGGCTAAGTTGTCCCCATCCTAAAAAAAAACCATGCTGGACCCTGCTTCCGCTGAGAACTATAGACCAAAATCCCACTCCTAGCCAAAGTTCTGGAAAAATGTGTGCAACAGCAGCTGAGCCTACACATCAACACATTTCAACTGTTAGGTGACTTCCAATCCGGGTTCAGATCGGGACACAGCACGGAAACCACCCTCCTCCACAATTTAGATGACGCTGTCCAAGCCCTCGACCAAGGCAAAACCTGTCTCCTAATCCTCCTAGACATTTCCTCTGCCTTCGACACGGTTAACCACCAATTTCTCCTTGAACGCCTTAAACTCAGGATGGGGTTGGATGGCAGTGTCCTTAAATGGTTTAGATAGGTCTACATAAAAATCTCTTCCCCTGAGGACATTTTCTCCCTGAACGAGGCCCCGAAGTCCACTGGCTCACCGCCAACCAACTTAAACTCAACGCAAATAAAACTGAATTTCTTCTGATCTCCCCACCCAAACCCAATCCAGACATCCAGGAATGGATCAAGACTATCACAGCACTAAACTGCCCTCCTACCATTGTTGACTCGGCGAAATCGCTTGGAATAACCCTTGACGGCAGCCTGAGAATGCGTGGGCATATAAACTCGATGGCCAGATTCCACCTGAGTTATCTAATAAACCTAATACCCTTCCTCGATGTGTCCGACCTTAAAACAGCAATCCAGGCACTAGTCCTTTCCAGACTAGAATATGGATGCTGTACTCTTGCAGGGCTACCCAAGAAATCTCTGGTCCCATTGACAGCCTGCCTCAACACCGCCGCCAGACTCCTAACCGGCTCAAAGAAATTCCACCACATCTCTCCCCACCTCAAATCTCTGAACTGGCTTCCCCTGGAGGCCAGAATACAATTTAAACTGGCCTGCATTACTCGCACACAAACAGGAGGAGCCAGAAACTCCCGATCCGCCAAAGACCTGCTGCTGCAACAAGCACGCTTATGGAAGAAAAAAATCTACAATCGGGCCTTCTCTGGGGCAGCGGCAAGGATTCGGAACGCTCTCCCACCCGCCATCAGAAGGCTCCGTCCTTGGCACACTTTAAGAAGGAGACCAAAACCTTCCTAATGGGTAAATACCTCGTCTAATGAACATGTTACTTTATTAACATTCTATGGATGATACCTATTCCTGCACTCCTGGGCATCCCCCCAAGAGTTGAGGCTACGTGCCTTCTTGTATAATGTATCTACCTGTTTTAATTTCTTTCCCACATGTAGCCGGGACTTTAGACTGCGTGTTTTTCTTGCATTATGTAGCCCCTATTTTACCCAATTGATCCCTCCCTTCCCAACGCTTTGTATATCACCCTTAATCCTGCAAAGCGCTCTGATACCCTCACGGGTCTGGTTTGCGCTCTATAAAACTATAAAATAAATAAATAAATGTCTTCAAGACAAGCGTAACATCACCCAGTTATGATTTTTACTAAGCAGCACTTTGCACTCGTCCACTTTTTATTTATTTTTTCCTATAATATTTAAGTAGTAAGTTTAGGTACGTGCTGTGAAATAAAGTCGCCATGTAAAAGGATGTTGGTTAATATTCAATGCGCGGCTTAAGGTGTAGTAAGTTTAGGTCCGTGCTGTGTAATAAAGTCGCCATGTAAAATGATGTTGGTTAATATTCAATGCGCGGCTTAAGGTGCATCACTCAAACCAGGATACTTCTTAGCTATCACTTTACAACGTGTTTTGTATATTTTCAATGACTTCAATACCATACATATATTCTTCTTACCTGCTCTCCTCATAAATTTACAGGTTCTCTGATCACAATTGTGAAAACTAATTAAAAGTGATAATTTATTTGTTTTGTGGATATTTACAGTGGCGTAGTGTAGCAAAGGTGCTTTTGTGTCTTAATGCGTGAAGTCCCCTGCATGGCTATTGGAGGACGTCCGGGACTGGGGCAGACATATTGGTAGTAGGCAGGTCAGCGGGCTAGGCTTTCATGCCCCTGACGATACTTGAACGGCCGCTGGCGCGAACGCGCGCTGTGAAGTCCACCTGAGGCTTGAGCCAGGAGAAACCAACGCTGCACTCCCAATTATTGCTTTTTTGCACATAGTCCTGCCATTTGCTGCATATTTTGAAATCTATTTTTAATTTGATTTTAAGACTTGCGCATTTGCACTCTGCACTAACCTGCCATTGCTGTCTCGGCGTGAAGTCCCCCGCACGGCTATTGCAGGACTTCCAGGACTGGGGCAGACATATTGGTAGTAGGCAGGTCAGCGGGCTAGGCTTTCATGCCCATGACGATACTTAAACGGCCGCTGGCGCGAACGCGCAGCAGACGCGCGCAGCGGGCGCGGCGCTGGCGCGCCAAAGGCAAGCCCGTCTGTGCTCGTTCGACGCTCATCGCCAGCCCACCTGCACAATTTATACCATTTATGGTTAAAACCTTACAGTACTCGAGTGAATACTTGAAACACCTTAATCGCATTACCCCTACCCAGATGTGCTGTGGCCTTCAATTTGATGATATGCCCCCCCAGGGACAAACAACATGTCCAGGGTGCAACACCAAACTACCAAATCTATTGCTTCGACCGATAGCTGTATTAAAACACCAGCAAACAACAAGAGAAAAGGACACTGCCCCTACCGTCCGAAAGTGTGCCCTCTTAAACGCTAGGTCCCTGGTCAAGCACGGTATCGTGCTTCTCTTATAGAAGATGAAAAGATAACCATTGCATTCATCACAGAAACATGGACAGACGGGGCTTCAGGTCCGGACTTGGTCAAAGCTACACCTCCAGATAACCTTTGCTACACGCTAAATAGGCTACATAGGAAAGGGGGGGGGAGCAGCTATTATTTATCACAACTCCATCACGGCCTCTTCTCATCCTATAACCAATGATGAATGCGAAGCAATAGTTTTGTTTTTTTCTCTCACACCATTTTACTTTTAAAGGCACCCTCATTTATAGGCCACCAGGCACGAGAGGACGATTTTTAATACAAGCAGGCAGCATATTAGAAAAAGGAATCAGCACGAATGACTACACTATATTAGGAGATTTCAATTTCCACCTTGAGTTACTCTCTGATCCAGACACCTCTAGCCTACTGGACCTGTTGAGAGGCGGTAATCCAGAGCAACTGGTGACTGGTGCAACTCACCAGACTGGCCACACCCTTGATGGCATTTTTTCTAACACCTTTCAGCTGTTATTCACCAGCAAAAAGAGCGTGGAACAAAATAGAAGCAGAGGAGCTACATCAATTATTAACATCGACTCTTACCCCAAACCCTAAAGATCTTGACAAGGCAACCAGATCCTATACTAAGTGGTTAGAAGCTGCTGGAAATAAGCTAGCACCCAAAAAACGTCTTCGCCATACCAGGCAGCAACTGTCCTCCCCTTGGTATTCTCAGGAACTCAGGCTCCAAAATGTGGCTTGTAAGCACCTGGAAAGAAACTGGAGGAAGAAATACAAGGAAAAGGACACATTGGAATACAAACTAAGTCTGGTACAATACAAACAGCTACTTAAAAGAACGAAACAAGAGTATTATTCCAATAAAATTAAACTGCCCAAAAACTCGCCCAAAGAGCTGTTTAAAATAGTAAATACACTTGCCCTCTCAAACTCTCCTACCGTCCCAGCTAGCCACGACTTGTGTAATAAAGTGGGCAAATTATTTTTTGACAAAGTTAGTGGTATTTTCTAAACCTTCTCCCACTCTACAGTAAAAACATCGATCAACTGCACAAATGGCCACTTGAGAGAAATAAAAGATGCCTCTCTTTTTGACCAATTCGCCTTTTTAATGGAATCTGACACTCAATCTCCTCGCTAAAGTTAAGTCAGGCTCTCCCTACGATCCCTGCCCGCCAGCCGTAGTCAAACTAATGGCAGAGCCTGCATCACGAAAATCGACTTCCATCATTAACACAATGTACCTGGAAGGATACTTTCCAAAAGATTGGAATCAGGCACCAATCTTGCCCATGTTGAAGAAACCTAATTTGGACGCCAATGATCCAAATAATTTCAGACCTATTTCCAGACTACCACTCCCGGCAAAAATCATTGAAAGAAATATGAACTCTCATCTTAATTTTTGCAAAAATCTCAAGTGCTGAATCCAACTCAATATGGTTTCAGAGAGAGCCATAGCACGGAAACGGCGCTCCTCAAATCCACAGAAGAAATTAGGACCATTCTTGACCAGGAAGGAAACGCTGTACTAATTATGTTGGATCTGTCTGCAGCATTTAATATGGTCCATCATGCTCTGCTGATGGACCGTTTGGAGGAGATGGGAGTCAAGGGCATGGCCTGGAAACTGCTCAAATCCTTCCTCTCGGAGAGAACACAAACGGTGGCCCTTGACAAATTTGAAGCAGAGTCTTTTTCTCTACCCTGTGAAGTGCCACAGGGGTCCTCGCTTAGCCCGACGCTATTCAATGTTTATGTGTCCTCCCTGGCTCCTCTAATTGAATCCTTTGGTTTCAATTTGACATCATACGCCGTTGACACACAAATCGTGGTGACTATACTGCCAGAAGTGATCCAGGAAACCGCATCCAAGTTGCAAGACTGCATGAATGCCGTGGGCATATGGATGGCCCAAAACTGCCTAAAACTTAACGCCACAAAAGGTTATGTTGTTTGGCAATAATCCTAAATTCTGGACCCCTAGGCGCTGGCCGGAAGCATCAGGCCCGCACCCCACCCCGATTAGGAAGGTGAAGAACTTAGGAGTGTGGATAGACGACAAACTTAGCTTCAGGGATCAGGTGAACACAGTGACTTCATCAACATCATACATTCTCAGATAATGCAAAAAATTAATGCCACTTTTACCCAAAGAGGCACAACAAACAGTGGTCCCAGCTCTAATAATGTCGGGATTAGATTATTGCAATAGTCTGTATATCAAGATCCACGAAGGGTCGCTGAACAAATTACAAATCCTTCGAAATGGTGCAGCCATTCTTTTCACAGGCACACCAAAGTTTGAATCGATCTCAGCCAAAATAAAAAACTCCATTGGCTTCCGGTCAGGAAGCGCTTTCACTTCAAGGCGCTATGTCTGGTCTTTAGAGCCCTGCATGGAACTGGGCCGGACTTTTTAAACCAAATATTTCGTTGGTATACACCAAAAAGAGCTTTGCGGTCATTTGATGCTAATCTCGCGGTGGTGCCCTTGGTGAAAAAGGCTAACTGGGGTGGCAGAAGCTTTGTTGCCAATGCGGCCAAAGCACGGAATGCCCTCCCACCTCACCTAAGAAACATGAACAATCTCCTAGCCTTTCGGAAGGCACTAAAAACATGGCTTTTCTCAAAGTAAACCTGTTAAGAACTACACCGATGTTGTCCTCAGTCAGGGCTTCACACAGCGCCAGGACACCTTCGGGTAACAGTTAGTGCTATATAAGTTCCAATAACATTAACATTAACATGAAATTGGATTCCTTTCCCCCGGCTTTTAATAAAAAAAATATATAACACAACTAATATGGATGGCAGGCTCCGTCAAAACACGGCCAGTGGTTAAAGGGTCCAGATGTCTGGCATGGGGAGCACGTGATCACTGCGTGTGCTGTGATCTGATTTGCTCTATGTTGCTAAGTCATGTGGCATCTGACTTTATGGTGTTTTTGGAGCGTGCGTAACCCCTCCAACCTTGCGCACTTTATTGGGGCCAAACTCCCTTAACCATTGTACTGTCTCTTCACCAATCTGTGGGATTTATCTTGTGTTTCCCTTCCATGCATTTGTCTGCCGGCTCTGTGCCACCGCACATGTGGCCTGTCAATCAGTAACCTTGGGCCTAGGTCTCAGTGCTTGCCAGGCTACGTATTTGCGCGTCGGGTTGATGTGGCGTTCACAACGGGTGAATTTGTTAATAAGGACGAGATCTTTTTCACATAAATGAATGTATCATTTGTCATATCAGCATTAATTTCTTCCTAATTAACAGTGGGATACCTTAGTTAAGTTTACATCCGGTATTTCCTCCAAACTCTGAGTTACGATGATCCTAGGATTCCTAATCTGGTTTCTGGTTTGAAGCCCTACCTTCTCTTTAGCTCATGTCATAATCTCTGTCTTCCCCTTATTGATTAGATATCCTGACAGACTCCCAAATTCTCTGGCATGCATCTCAAGCTGTGGAACAGAGAGCTCTGGGTTCGATGCATACAGAACTATGTCATCAGCAGACAGTGCTATTCTGGCTGGTAACCCTGCAGCTTCAAAGGGAAGAATGGTCTAATCCTGCCGAATCATCTGCAAAAAGGGCTCAATATATACACGGAACAGAGTTGGCGACACAGGACACCGCTGTCTAGTTCCCCTCGATATCTGAAACAAAGCTGTAAGTTCGCCATCCAAAATCTTAGCTGCCGGCACCTTATATAGCATTTGCACAACTTCAGTAACATTGCTGCTGAAACCGTAATCCTGTAATACCTCCCAAAGATAGACCCAATTAACCCTATCAAACGCTTTAGCAGCATCAATTCTTGCGATTGTCAACAGGAGATTAGAGGCCTCGGCCATATCATTCGCACCAATGTCATTGGGTTAATTCATAGAGCTTCCTTCCAGGCACAAACCACTTTTGATCGAAATGGATCAACTTTTGAAGGACATCTGACAACCTCTTAGCCAAGATTCCTGGAATCCTTTTGTAATCACAGTTCAACTAAGATATAGGTCTGCAGGAATCCACTGACCTAGCGTCTTTACCCGGCTTAAGGATCATAACTACAGGTGCCTCATATTAGGAAGGTGGAATTTAGCAGACTTCCAGAGAGATCTCATTAAAATAAGATACCCAGAAACAGAAAGAGGATTCAGTTGGGATCCCGTCTGGGCCTGCTGCTTTCCCTTTACTGAGCCTCCTAACCTGTTCCCTCATCTCTCCCTCTGTGATCTCCTCTGCGCCTGCTGCTTTTCCTTTACTGAGCCTCCGAACCTGTTCCCTTATCTCTCCCTCTGTGATCCCGCTTGGTCCTGCTGCTTTCCCTTTACTGAGCGTCGTAACCTGTTCCCTTATCTCTCCCTCTGTGATCCCATCTGGGCCTGGTGCTTTCCCTTTACTGAGCCTCTGAACCTGTCCCCTTATCTCTCCCTCTGTGATCCCGCCTGAGCCTGCTGCTTTCCCTTTACTGAGCCCCTAACCTGTTCCCTTATCTCTCCCTCTGTGATCCCGTCTGGGCCTGCTGCTTTCCCATTACTGAGCCTCCTAACATGTTCCCTTATCTCTCCCTCTGTGATCCTTCCCCTACGTCCTAAAATCTGCTGTTCCGTAAGACGTGGGAGTTTTTGTTTTGCAACCTGTTTTTCATTACTAAGCGGTCTGGGTTCATATCTTCCTTATATATCCCACTAAGGCTCTCCAATATCTTAGTTGTAGAGATTGGTGACAAGGTTTACACCGGCAGGAAGTGGATGTGACAATGTTGTGTTGTGGGTGCTGTCGGGAATTCACGTGGATCTCAGGCAAGAAGGTATTTATTAAGTATATACACGAGACCCCACAAGGAACAGATGTAAGCTGTTAGTCAATCCCCCTCTCACTGAGCAACTGCCGCTCCTAGAAGACCCACGCTGAGGCACTCCATAGCATCACATGAAGCGCGCTGGTCTCACTGAGCAAACTGCCTTAGAACACCCACATCCTCTCATAAGATGTTAAAGGTACTTTTGGATATCCTTAGAGCTTTGACTGTTGTGTATGAACAGTAACTCACACTGAGCACTAGTCCGCAGGCGCTGGTCTTAATACTGAATCTTATTTCAAACACAGGTCCTATGTGATGTTCATTCTTTGTTCCTGTAGCTGTCATTGCTCTTTAATACAAAGATGATGTTTGTTATTACAGGTGTGATAATATGAAGATTCAGATCCCAGAGGTGGTGAAGAGTTATAAAGGTACATATCATTGCGATGATTAGCTCTGAATATTACTGTTCATGAAAATGATATGGTATGATATGGTGTGCTGTGGTATGCTATGGTAAGGTGTGGTATGGTATGCTATGGTAAAGTGAGGTGTGCTATGGTATGGTATGGTTTGGTATCTATGGTAAGGTGTGATGTGCTATGGTATGGTGTGCTATGGTATGGTGTGGTGTGCTACGGTATGGTATGGTGTGGTGTGCTATGGTATGGTATGCTGTGGTGTGGTAGAATGTATGATGTTACAACGCTTACATTTACAACGCATGCCTTTACAACACAGTTTTTACATCGCAACATCCTTTACAACGCATTCTTTTACATTGCATGCCATTACATCGCATTTTCACAAACTACCTTTACAACGCATAACATTACTTCGCATTATACCTTTACAACGCATAACGTTACAATGCATACCATTACATCGCATTTAAGGTTAGTGTTGGATAATATAGGGGTAATAATTACTTTTCTAACTCCAGTGAGGGCAACAGTAGGGTAAGTGTTGGATAGTGTAAGGGTACTATGCGTTGTAATGGTATGCATTATAATGACTTGCGATGTAATGCCTGCGTTGTAGTGACATGCGTTGTAATGATATGCGTTATAGTGATCACATGCGATGTAATGGCTGCGTTGTAATGACATGTGATGTAAAGGATGTTGCGATGTAATGACTGCTATGTAAAGGTAGTGCGATGTAATGACAGCGTTGTAAAGGATGTTTCCCAGTGTGGTATGGTATACTATGGTATGGCGGGCTTTGGTATGGTGTGGTGTGGTATGCTATGGTATGGTGTGGTGTGCTACAAAATGGTATGGTATGTATGGTATGTTATGGGATGTTATGGTGGGATGGGGTTGTATGGTATGGAATGTTATGATGGTATGGAAGGTGTGGTGTACTATAGGGTGAGATCATGGTATAATATGGGATGGTTTGGTATGGTGGTAATGGATGGAATGGGATGGCGGTATGATATGGTATTTTATGGCATTTAGTGGTAACGTGCACTCACGTCAGGGTACAGTTACTTGATTTGTCTCTAAACTGTCTTTTCTAGATTTTTCTAGATTTCTACTTATCTCTATTCTGTATACGCGCTGCTGCATTTCCTTTCTTTAAATCATTCTTTCCCTTGGACATTCATGCTAAGTGTATCGGAAATTCAGATGCGGTAATTTCACACCTCACATTTATTTATTTATTTATGGGTTTTATATAGCGTCTGAATCACCTCCAAAGGGGTATCTCTGCGCTTCGGACCTTGCTGTTGGACAGGCTGACGAGCATTATCAGAACAGAGCAGTCTTAAGAAGCTTTCTAAATCGGAGATAGTCAGGACATCGTCTCAGGTGAATGGGGAGCTGGTTCCAGTAAAGGGGAGCGAGGGAGGAGAAGGATTTCCCACCTAACCTTGATTTCCTGATCCGTGGGACCAAGGGAAGCGATTTGGTTCCTGGCCGGAGGGTCCTAGAAGGGACATAATGATTACGTTTCTCTGCGATGTAGAGGGGGCCGCTGTTATTCAAGGCCTTGTGGACGGTGCAGCAGTATTGAATTTAACCCGCTTGCGCACTGGATGCCAATGAAGCTGTTGAAGGAGAGGAAGGGAGGCAGTTTTCGGGGGGGCATTCGAGACAAGGCGCGCTGCGGTGTTCTAAACCACCTGCAATCTGCTCAGTGAGGACTCATTGGCCGAGACCAGGAAAGCGTTGCAGTAGTCTAAGCGGCTTACTACCATTGTCTGAATGAGGGTTTTGCGAGTGGAATCTCGGAGGAAAAGAAAAACTTGCCGTTGCAAACCCAGCACGTAGAAGCAGGAGCCAGCAGTATAAGCGGCATGCTCCTTCATGGTCAAGGCCCGGTCTACGCGAATGCCCAGGTTTTTAACAAGGGCCTGAGGGGCGGGGGGTGCCAAGGGCTACTGGCCACCAGTCTGGTTTCCACAGCAAAGATGCCTCTCTGCAAAGCATAATCTCCGTCTTCCCTGAACAAAGGGAGTGGATTTATTAAATGAGAAGAGGAGCTGAGTGTCGTCAGCAATGCATATGAAATCGGCGTAAAGCCACAGGTCCTGGGGAGGTCGGCTAAGGGAGCAACATAGATGTTGAATAAGGGAGGGTTTAAACATGAGCCCTGGGGAACTTCCTTGGTCAGTTCCATTGTCTTTGACCGAAAAGGGCCTAAATTGATGGTCTGGGAACGGAAGGTCAGGAAGCTCGTCATCTACTAAAGAGCAGGTCCTGAGTCCAATCTCCTCCAATCTCCTGAGCAAGATCTGGTGGGCGACAGTGTCGAACGATGATACTGTTATGATACTGCTAGGCTTGACAACTGCGAGTAACTCAGTTACTGCAGTATTCTGGGACTATTGAATGGGAAATGACCTCAGAATTTGGTATTTACCACATAACACATTGGGGTATATTCTCAAGAACGTGTAATAACCATCGCAAATTTAGCTTAACGCAACTTTGCATATCGCAGTTTATAGCGAGAAAACAACACCGGCTTGATGTTCAATTTCCAACCCAGCGGCACCATGCGATAGCAGCATGATAACGTGCCAAATGACAGCGTAAAAACCAATGCGACAAACAAAAAATACAAAATATAAGCGGTCAAAAATTTGTGATGCCACAAAGCGTGATACCAAAATTAGCGAAAACCAGCGACAGGCCTGCAATTATCATGCGTCATGCGGGAAAATGCACTATAAAAGCAACAAAAAAACCACCAAAACCTATTGTTATGTTATGTTAATCGGGTTTATAAAGCGCCTGGTTACACTGAACAGTGTGTCCCCGCGCTGCGGTGCACGTCGCACTGATGATCACGGAGACCTATCCAGGCGGGAACAGGTGAGTTTTCAGTTTCTTCCTAAACATGCCCTCAGAGGGTTCCAGCCGAAGGCTCTTGGGAAGTTTGTTCCATAGTTGGGCCGCCAGAAAACGGAAGGAGCGACCACCCATCCTAGCTCTCTTCACAGCCGGGACGCGCACCAATCCCCTCCCCTCAGACCTCAGGTGGCGGGTTGGAGTGTAGGGGGTAAGGAGGTTCAACAAATAAGCAGGAGAGGTTCCCTGGATAATGCGATGACACACACACATCGCTTTAAACCAGACTCGTTCTCGTATAGGCAGCCAGTGAAGAAAGGCCAGAGCCGGTTTAGAGGCAGTCCTCCTCGGGGGCATCAGGATCAAGTGGGCTGCAGCGTTCTGAACGCATTGAAATCTCTTTATACACCTGCCGGTAGCACCCAGATATAGGACATTCCCGTAATCAAGACGAGATGTCACGAGGACGTGAACTAGGGTCTTCCTAGCAGCAATAGGTAGTATATCCATGGTTTTACGGAGACTTTTAAGGATTCCGAAACAGGCTCCTGCGACCCGCCTGGTGTGATAATCAAAGGATAGGTGAGGGTCCATCCAAACCCCCAGGTTTTTGGCCTGGGCGCATGGGACAGGGGTGGGGCCCAAGTTCTGCGGCCACCAAGCAGAGGACCATACGGATGGAGCTCTTCCCACCACCAGTACTTCTGTCTTGTCACCGTTAAGTTTCAGACAGTTTTTTTCCATCCTGGAGGCTAATTCTTGCAGGCACACCACCAGATTGGGAGCTGCCGACTGCTGTTCCTGGGTCAAAGACACCACCAACTGGGTATCGTCGGCATATGAGACGACTTTAATCCCAAAACCATCGGCGATCTCTGCTTAGGGAGCCACATAGAGATTAAACAAAGTAGGGCTCAAAATTGAGCCCTGTGGAACCCCCTGCTGCAATCCTATGACCCTAGAGTAGAGCTCGCCCTGCCTCACCTAGAAGCTGCGATTAGCTAGAAATGATATAAGCCAATCTAAGGCCCTCCCAGACATGCCTCCTTTCTTTAGACGGTGGACTAGAGTGTGGTGAGCTACCGTGTCAAAGGCCGCACTAAGATCCAACAGGATCAGGGCGGCCGTTTGGCCAGCATCCACATACTCCCGAATGGTCTCAGTTGCCAAGAGAAGGGCCGACTCCGTTGAGTGGTGTTTACGGAAACCCGATTGAGTGGGGTGAAGGAGGTGACATTTCCCAATATGAGCTGTAAGTTGTTCATTTACCATTTTCTCTGCGATCTTAGCAAAGTAGGGTAAAAGAGAGATAGGTCGCAGATTGTCTAAACGCTCCGGGCCTAACTGAGTTTTTTTTGGGAGGGGAAGTACTACTGCCTCCTTCCAGCAACCAGGGACTGTGTTGGTCCTGAGTGAGACCTCCAGGAGATGTCTGATAAAGGGCTCCAAGGTTTCTACACACCCCTTAAGCCTACTCAGGGAGGTCGGATCCTTAGGGGAACCAGACTTGATGCTCAGGCAGATTTTTTTCAGGATTTCAGGGGGAGGGATCACAAAACTATCTAGTCTCTCATCCTCCCCTAGAGGTCCTGACACATCCAGAAGGTCCTGGTGGGCCTCGGCCGACTCAGGAAAGGTGGAGTAGATAGTCACCACTTTGTTAGAGAAAAAATTCGCTATGAGGTTACAGCGTTCAACTGACCCGGCGGCAGGAGCTGCCACTGTGTTCAGGGAAGAGATCTCCTTATAAACCTTGATTAAATCCCTAGTAGAGTTCCCTGAAGACTCAATTCTTTCTAAGTAATATTCCGCCTTAGTTTTCCTGATGAGTCCATGGTATGCCTTCAGCATTGCTTTGTACTTGCACCTGCCTGGGGTTGAGAAGTCCTTCCTCCACTGCCTTTCAGCTCGTTTGCAGTCTGCCTTAGCATTTTTCAGCACTGAATTAAACCAGGGTGCAGACTTCTTTGCTCTAGTAAATGTTTTCCATGACCAAGGGGCTGTGCTATCGAGTGCTTCTCCTAGCCTCCTATCCAACTCTGAGCAAGCACTGTCAGCATCTTCCCCCCTAGGCGGACCCCCATCTGGAGGGCGTTCTTAAACTTGCATGGGGAAAAGCCACCCCATTTCCGGTAGGTTATTCCCTCCTGCAAATTCTCTTGCACCTTAGGCTTAGGCAATCGCATGACAAAAGGGACTAAATGATGATCAGTCCAAACCAAAGGCTGTGGTGGACCAACCTCTACTGCCTCCCAGTTAGTGAAAATGGGATCAAGCAGATGACCCTTCTGGTGCGTGGGCCAGGCAGCACTAAGATTTAACTGTAGCGACGCGAGTTCTTGGTTTAGCGCCGCAGCCACCGCGCATCCTGTATCTTCCAGGTGCAGGTTCAAGTCACCTAACACAAGAAACTTGCTATATCGCAGGGCTGGTTGAATGAGATATTCAACCAGATTAGAAGCAAAACGGGAGGGGTAGCCCGGAGGCCGATAGACCAGGAGGCCCTTGATAATGCAGTTACTATCAACCGTGATGGTAAAAAGGCCTGCCTCACTATCGATAAGAGGGATGGGCTCAAGGTGGCATTGGATGGCAAGTTTATAAATCATTGCCACTCCACCTCCTCTACCCGAGTCCCTATCAATTCGCTTTACAGTGTAACCACATGGAATCGCCTCAAGGAGTTCAGGAACTGAGTCCTCATCCAACCAGGTTTCAGTAAGAAACATAACATCCATCTTTTTGTCGATTAGGAGATCATGAATCTCAAACCTGTGCTTCCTGAGAGAACGACAGTTCAGTAGACAACAACTCAACACTGGCGAGCTCCCCTTATTCTCATGTCCATAATTGAACGTAAAAGCGCAGTGCCTGCACATTCTCGCTGGGCCACCGGCACGCATCTTATGGGCACAGATATCTGCAGTTTGGGAGCACAGGGCGCGAAGGTCCTGGCTAGAATAGTCGAGTTTTAGACCAGAACTACGAGGGGGGGGTCCCTTTCTCTTTCTTTCTTTCTTTCTCTCTCTTTCTCTCTCTCCCTGTCCTTTGATGAGTGCCTGACACACCTTCTTATCTTGGATATTGTCTTGCAGGCTGTGAGTCACACATTGTCCAGGGATACCCCGCCATGACTCTTCAAAATAGTTGTTCCGTGACAATTGTGGATGTGACATTTATTTTGGTCTTTCAATGGTGGATGTATGAATCAGGATTTCAGTGCTCACATGTATGTTGATTGTTGCAAATGTGTGATATCAGGCGGGTGCTTTTGTTCATGTTTTCGTGCCGTCGATGTGCAGTGTATTGGTCAGGGGGAGCTGGGGGGTATCCGGGGTGAGTCCCGGGGGAGAGGAGGGGCGGTGGTCCTGGGGGTGGTCCTGGGGGTGGTGGCGGTGGATGTTGTGGCCCTCTTGGGTGTCCGGCACGCATGTTCCGTGGCTCCATGGCATCTTTGTTCTTCAGGTGTGGCTCTGGGCTGGGCTCTCTTTTCTGGTGCAGGTTTTAGTCTGACTTTGCACCAGGTCGGAGCAGGTGTTAGTTTCCTGGTGCTAACGCGTCTTATCGCATGTTTTGTGATCTTATCGCAGATCTGGCTGGTCGTTGAGAATGTTGCGGTGTGGTGGTGTTGCGGCTTTGTGCACGGGAACGCCTGCTCTACATCTCATTAGCGATAGTTGCCGGGGTCATCTGTGGCAAGGTTTTTTGAGGATGCTATCGCCGGAAAACTGGTGATATTGGCTGTTTGCACCAGCTTGTTAATGGGGCGGTAAATTTATCGCGACTTTGGCTGCGATAAAGTGCTGATAACTCAGCGATAGCTCCTTGAGAATATGCACCTCTATTTTCCAGAATTTTAGCACCAACAGGGACCTAGCGCATGCATCTACACGGACCCAACGCATGCATCTACACTGAGCTAGTGCATGCACATGCACTTGCCTAATGCATGTATCTACACTGACCTAGCGCATGCACCTACTCTGGCCTAGTGCATAAACCTATACTGACCTAGTGCATACATCTATACTAACCTAGTGCATGCACCTGCACTTACCTAGCACATAGACGTACACTGACCTAGCACATGCACCTACCCTGACCTACTGATTAGTGCTGTATACCTTTGTATAGCTCTGTTACTCTGTGCCATCTAGTACAGTGTACTGACTTTTACAGCATAGCTTCCAGTAGCTCTGTCACTCTGTACAAACTAATGCAGTGTATTGACTAGTACTTTATACCTTCTAGTAGCTCTCCTACTCTGCGCCAGCCAATGCAGTGTACTGACAAGTGCAATATACCTTGGAGTCGCTCTGTTACTTTGTTCCATCTACTGCAGTGTACTAACTAGTGCAGTATGCCTTGGAGTTGCTCTGTTTCTTTGTAACATACAATTCAGTGTACTGACCAGTACAGTACACCTTCTGGTAGATCTGTCGCACTGTACCATCTGCTATAGTGTACGGACTACTGCAGTGTACCTTCTATTATTTCTCTTACTCTGTATTATCCAGTGCTGTATACTGGCTAGTACTGTGTATGTTCTAGTAGCTCTCTTACTCTGTACCGTCTGATGCAGTGCACTGACTAGCACAGCATACTGTTGAGTCGCTAGTACAGTGCCCTACCTGCTGTCCTCTCTATGTAGGTTTGGTGTAGTGTGTGCTGTAGATGAATGTGCGCTTTAGGACAGTGAGCAGTCTAGTGCCGCTCGCTTTAGAGCAGTGAGCCGTCTAGTGCAGCGCTCTCTAGCGCTGCATGCTCCTTCCAGATGTGGTGTAAATTGATCAGATGTAAAACAGAAGCAGTAATTACAGCCTTTCTTCGTGTCATTAAATCTCTAATTGTGAATCTCTTCTCTGCAGTGATGGTGACTCTGGATCCTGACACGGCTCATCCTCGGCTCCTCCTGTCTGAGGGGGGGAGACGTGTGAGAGACACGGGCAGAGCACAGCGCCTGCCGGACACCCCCAAGAGATTCACCATCTACATCTGTGTGCTGGGGAGCGAGGGGTTCACCTCCGGCAGACATTACTGGGAGGTGCAGCTGCTGCGGGAGGGGGAAGCGTGGCGTGTGGGGGTCGCAGCAGAGTCTGAGACCAGGAAGGGAGAGATCACATGGTCACCTGAGAGGGGAGTCTGGGCTGTGCAGGGGTGGAGGGGTCGGTACACGGCTCTCACCTCCCCGGAGACCCCTCTGTCCCCTCGTGAGAAGCCCCTGAAGCTGGGGGTGTATCTGGACTACGAGGGGGGGCTGCTGTCCCTGTACAATGCTGACTCCATGGAGCTTCTCTACTCCTTCCCGCGGGCGCCCTTCACGCAGAGGCTCTTCCCGATCTTCTGTCTCTGGGAAGGAGCGGAGCTGAGGCTGGTGTGAGCCCCCCCCCCCTCAACTGTCATCCACAGTTTAAACTTCAACATTCCAAAGAATCTTCAAACTCCAACATTCCAAAGAATCTTCAAACATCAACATTCCGAAGAACCTTCTTCACAAGGACCCTCCAGCATGTTACCATGACAACCAGAAGCCTCACCTGAAACTATGTATCTCTTTTCCTTGTACAGTTTTAAAACAAGGGCAGACAATGTTTGCCGTGTGACTCATGCACCAAATAGCATGTAAACATGATAAAGTCTCTGCAGAATTAAACAAGCATTGGCATAGCCAACAGGTCTTGCCTTTGGGACCTTATAAGTGTTTAGGTATGTTGTAGAGCAGTGTGGCTGCTGTGCTCCATGCTGCAAACTTGGTGTCTAGTGCAGTGACGTGGGGGCAGTGGCATGGTGTGGTGTGTTGTTATAAGGTGTGTGTTGGTGGGATGCATGTGGGTAGTGTGCTGGGGTGCATGTGGGTGGCATTTGCATCTTTACAACAAAAATCAAACATCACCAATTGTAATTAGATTAATAATGCTTGTCTACAAACTATTGAAAGGGCAATAAGGGTAAATGTAATATGCATAGCCCCATGGACCAACCTTACAAGTTACCTTTACATTTTTATTGTTGCCTGAATACCTCTGAACACACAAGGACATGTTCTTTGCAGCATGAATCTTAATCCTCTGCCCTACTTTAGCATCACTGGAAACAGCCACTAAATTAAACTCCCATCTCTGTAAGCAGGAACATTAATCGCCAAAGTTACCTTTACATTTGTATTGTCGCCTGAAAACCTCTGGACACACAAGGACATGTTCTTTGCAGCAGGCACCTTAATCATCTGCACTCCTTCAGCATCAGTGAAAACAGCCACTAGATAAAACTCAGACCTCTCTGCTGCAGGAACATTATTCGCCAAAATTACCTTTACATTTTTATTATTCCATAAAACTCCCATCTCTCCAGCATAAACATTAATCCCCAAAGCTGGCTTTACATGTTTATTGTTGCCTAAAAACCTCTGAACACACAAGGATATGCTCTGTGCAGCAGGCATCTTAATCCTCTGTGTCACTTTAACATGAGTTGCAAACAGCCTCTAGATAAAACTCTATTCTCTCTCTGTATCAGGAACCTAAATCGTCAAAGTTACCTTTACATTTTTATTGTTGCCTGAAAACATTTAAACACACCAGGATATGTTCGTTGCATCAGGCATCTTAATGCTCTACACTACTATAGCATGAGTGGAAACATGAACTAGATAAAACTCAGATCTCTCTCCAGCAGGGACATTAATTGCTAAAGTTACCTTTACATTTTATTGTTGCCTGAAAACCTCTGAACGAACAAGGACATGTTCTTAGCACAAGGCATCTGAATCCTCTATGGTACTTTAGCATGAGTGGAAACCGACATTATATAAAACTCCCATCGCTCTCCAACAGGAACTTTAATCGTCAAAGTTACCTTTACATTTTTATTGTTGCCTGAAAATCTCTCAACACACAAGGATATGTTCTTTGGAGTAGGGAACTTAATCCTCTGCTTCACTATAACATGAGTCGAAACAGCCACTGAAAACAACTTTAAACTCTCTCTACAACAGGAACCTTAATCGCCAAAGTTACCTTTACATTTTTATTGTTGCCTGGAAACATCTGAACACACAAGGACATGTTCTTTACAGCAGGCATCTTAATCCTCTGCACTACTTTAGCATGCGTGGAAACAACCACTAGATAAAACTTCCATTTCTCTCCAGCAGTAACATTAATCGCCAAAGTTACCTTTACAATTTTATTGTTGCCTAAAAGCATATAGACACACAAGGACATGTTCTTTGCAGCAGGCATCGTAACCCTCTGCGCTACTTTAGCTTGAGTGGAAACAGCCACTAGATAAAACTTCCTTCCCTTTACCGCAGGAACATTAATCGTAAAAGTTACCTTTACATTTTTACTGTCGCCTGAAAACGTCTAAACACACAAGGACATGTTCTTTTCAGCAGCCATCCTAATCCTCTGTGCTACTTTAGCATGCTTGGAAACAGCTACAATATAAAACTCCGATCTCTCTCCTGCAGGAACATTAATCGCTAAAGTTACCTATACATTGTTATTGTTGCCTGAAAACCTCTGAACACACAAGGGTATGTTCTTTGCAGAAGGCATCTTAATTCTCAGTGTCTCTTTAACATGAGTGACAACAGACATTACATAAAACTCCATTCTCTCCCCAACAGCAATTTTAATCGTCAAAGTTACCTTTACATTTTTATTGTTGCCCAAAAACCTCTGAACACACAAGGGTATGTTCTTTGGAGTAGGAAACTTCATCCTCTGCGTCACTTTAACATGAGTCGAAACAGCCACTGGATAAACCTCTAATCTCTCTCTACAGCAGGAACCTTAATCGCCAAAGTTACCTTTACATTTTTATTGTTACCTGGAAACCTTTGAACACACATGTACATGTTCTTTGCCGCAGGCATCTTAATCCTCTGCGCTACTTTAGCATGAGTGGAAACATCCACTAGATAAAATTTCCATTCCTCTCCACCAGGAACATTAATCGCCAAAGTTACCTTCACATTTTTATTGTTGCCTAAAAACCTATAGACACACAAGGACATGGTCTTTGCAGCAGGCATCTTAACCCTCTGTGCCACATTTACGAACGAATGGAAACAGCCACCAGATAAAACCTCCTTCTCTTTCCCACAGGAACATTAATCGCCAAAGTTACCTTTCCTTTTTTTGTCACCTGAAAACGTCTGAAAACACAAGGACTTGTTCTTTTCAGCAGCCATCCTAATCCTCTGCGCTACTTTAGCATGATTGGAAACGACCACGAGATAAAATTCCGATTTCTCTCCAGCAGGAACATTAATCGTAAAGTTACCTTTACATTTTTATTGTTGCCTGAAAACCTATGAACACACAAGGACATATTCTTTGCAGCAGGCATCTTAGTCCTCTGTGCTACTTTAGCATCAGTGGAAACACCCACTAGATAAAACATCCTTCTCTTTTCCACAGGAACATTAATTGCCAAAGTTACTGTTAGACTTGGCATCTTTTGGCGTGTTTCCCCTGAGTTTTGTTTTCTGATCTCCCGGTTGTGACTCTGTTTTTGCTGGTGTAACGTTTCTGCGCACTTTCCGCACTGCTGATCAATGGTAAAGTGCAGGTGCTCCTGTGATAAATTATGTTATGAATTGGTCTTTCCATGATTGGATGCTTGATTTACTTGTCAGGGCACTACGGGTGCCGGGGCTGGTGAATCAAATGCTACTCGTGGGCCTGCAGCACGGATTGTGCCACCCACGTACTTAGCCCGAAAAAGGTATCTCAGACCTGCCATCGCAGAGTCTGTGCGCAATTGCGACTGCCATGTTGAAGCGGGCCGTGCCTACACTGGCTGGTAACAGAACCTTCCCTTTTCTTACATATAAGGCGCCCCTAAGGTAGGGCCAAGGTACCCCTCTGGGCAGAGTGCATTGTATGTGAAAGGCAGGACATGCCCGGGTGTGTGTGGTGTGTCCTGATAGGGAATACAGTCAAATTCGCTCTTCACTACTGCCCCCTGACTCCTGAGGCTTGAGCCGGGAGACAGTGTGTAGCTGTGCGCTGCGCATTATATCGCTGCTGCTAAATCTGCCGCACTGCAGAGCGCTCTGGTACTCGTTTTTTAATTATCGTGTCCTGTGAATATTTTTAATTAAAATCTCTTTTCTTACTTGATCTTTGCTCTTACCTTATTGTTTTGTCACGCCTGGCATTGGAGGGGGGCACTGAGGCGAGTTGACACTGGTGGTGGAGGAGGGGTGTGGAGGAGCTTAGGCGTCATATTGGGTGGGTGTGTGTCGGTGCACTAAATATTTTGTATTGCGCCCTTTATATGCCGGCACTACGGCGGCCGCGCAGCGGACGCACGCAGCGGGCGCGCCGCTGGCGCGCCGAAGGCGCGCCTAGGGCAAGCCCGTCTGCGCCCGTCCGCGCACCGCCATCGCTAGTCGCCAGGCACCCTGCTCAAATTTCCACCGAGCATATTAGTTATTCGCGTGCGGAGCTGTTGGGGCTGGAGGTACAGTGCTCTACGGTCCGTTGGACGCCCCAGGCTGCTCCTTTTAAGTGCAATTCTTGTATGTTCCAGTTAGCTGGTCTGGACAGAATGCCTTCTGCTCCTGTGTTTACTGATTTTAAGTTCCTCAGCCTAAACTGCAGGTCCCTTATGAAACACCATGCGGAGGTGTTTGATTTACTTTACGAGGAGGCCCCTGATGCAGTATTCCTAACTGAGACCTGGCTTTCACAGGACTCAGTAGCTGTACCTTGGCTTGCCCTTCCTCAGGGTTATGTGTTGAAGACTGTCAACAGAGAGGGGGGGCGTGGCGGCGGCATCGCTATAATTATTAAAGATGCCTATAGTTGCAGCTTTATAAAAGATTCTATCATGGACTGTGAAAGTGCTGTGTTTAAAGTTATGTTGACCCCCAATTTTACCATGTCAGGTCTTTTAGTTTACCGCCCTCCGGGTCCTGCGACTTGCTTTAAGGAGGATTTTCTTACTAAGATTGCTCGCTACGCTGGTAGGGCAGCAAACTTTACCATTGTAGAGGATCTTAATCTCCACCTTGAGTTGCACGAGAAAGCGGATATCTCCAATTTTCTGGCTGATATGGAGGCATTCCAGCTGGCTCAATGCGTTGCCGAGAGCACTCATGAGGCAGGGCATTTGTTAGACCCTATTTTCTCGAATCTGCAGTCTATACAAGTCGTTTCTCCAGTTCCACTGGCTTGGTCGGATCATTATCTGGTCTCTTTTACCTTGCAACTGCAGGGGAAAGTAGTCCCCTCTAGCCCAGTCCCTGTACTGAAGCGTCCTTGGCACAAATTAGATCTTGGCCAACTGTCGGCCTGTTTGGCAGAGAGTAGGCCCCCAATGCCTTGTGACGTGGAGGCTTCAATTCCTTGGTTCCACGAATGGGTTGGCCATAGCTTGGACACCTGTATCCCAGCTCATCTGGGAGTAAAAAGCAGAGGGTTCTCGAACTCCTGGTTTGACGCTTCTCTTGTTTCAGCCAAAAAGGGCTGTAAGCATCTGGAACGTGTCTGGAGACGTTTTTATGACGACTCAGCTAAGCGGGAATATCGGGCTGCCATAAAACAATATCACCGTCTTATTAAGAAGGCTCGGACTGAGTATGTGGCAAAGGAAATCGTGGCCAGTACTAATCCTTCTAAGTCGGTATTTGCCCTACTTAAGAGCATGAAAAGTGCTGGATCTGTGGTCTCTTCCCCGATTGTTTCCAACCAGCAGTGTAGTGAGTTGGCCGGCCATTTCCTGGCTAAGGTTGAGCAGATCTACTCTAACCTGCCTCTGGTAGATCAATGCTTGGGGAGTGAGGCTTCCATCATCTCTGGCCCCTTGGTGGGTCACAGCTTAACTTCTTTTCCTCCTCTATCTCCCGATGAGTTCATTGCTCTCTGTCGGAAGATTAAGTCTGGATCCCCAGTTGATCCTCTCACTCCTGCTCTATTTTGCCAACTCCACTCTGTGATTTCCCCGTGGGCTCGGGGGTTAGTAAACTTATGTCTTTCTTCTGCAGTGGTTCCTAGAGCGTGGAAACATGCTAAAGTTATGCCACTGCTCAAGAAGCCTTCCCTGGACCCCCGGGAACCGGCTAATTATCGACCCATTTCCCTTCTTCCCTTTCTGGCCAAGGTGACAGAGTCCCACGTCAATGCTGTTCTCTCTGAGTATATAGATCACAATGCCATCCTTGACCCTTCGCAACATGGGTTCCGTGAGCGTCATGGGACTGAGTCTGCACTGTTGGCAATGTCGGAAGCCATTAGGGACAGTCTGGATAGGGGTGATTCCGTGGCTCTGGTCCTATTGGACCTTAGTGCCGCCTTCGACACCATTTCACATGCAATTTTACTAACTCGTTTGCAGGAAATTGGTGTCGAAGGTGAGGCCTTGGGCTGGTTTCGCTCCTTCATGAATGATAGGTCATTTCAAGTGTCTATGCCTCCGTTCCATTCCCAGGAGCATGCCCTGCTTCAGGGCGTACCGCAGGGCTCTGTTCTTAGTCCGCTCCTGTTCAATCTCTATGTTCGCCCCCTGGCTGCGGTAGCTAAGAGTAAAGGTCTTGCATTGGTGTCATATGCTGATGATACCCAGTTGTTGATTTCCTTCTCCAAGAACTGCAATGACAACTTGAAGAAATTTAAGGAGGATCTCTTAGCAGTGGCGGACTGGATGGCGGGTAATTTTCTGCAGCTCAACGCCAGCAAATCCGAGATTTTATTACTCGGGAAGGACCAAGATATATGGTCCGAACAATGCTGGCCGGAACGTCTTAAACCTGCAGCCTCTCCTAAGAAAGTCGTAAAAAACCTTGGGATGTGGTTCGACAAAGGTTTGACGTTTGATGCGCAGTCCAAGACTGTGGCTGGGGTGTGTTTTGGGCTTCTTCGTGGCCTAAGACCCGTGATTGGTTTTTTTCCACCCAAAATACGCCAAACCATAGTCCAGGCCCTAATTTTGTCTAGGCTGGACTACGGGAACGTACTCTATTTGGGCGCTAACAGAACTAGCATTAAAGTTCTGCAGCAGGTCCAGAACGCCGCTGCACGACTGCTGGTAGGGATCCCCAGGTCAAGTTCAGTGACTGCCTTGCTCCCTACATTGCACTGGCTCCCTGTGGAAAAACGTGTCCAGTTAAAGGCTCTTTGCTTGGCTCACAAAATTTTATCGGGTCAGGCCCCTTTGGGCCTGGCCAATCTACAAATGACCTACACCCCTAGCCGCCCTCTAAGATCGGCGGGCTGTGCCTTGGTCTGTGTCCCTCGCATCCAAAAAGCTAGAGCTGGCGGCTGCTCCTTTCGGAGCCTTGCCGCCAAACTTTGGAACTCTCTACCGTTTTCTATCAGATCTATTCAACAGCATTTTCCTTTTCGTAAAGCGATAAAGACTTGGTCGTTCTCTGGTCCTGCTAAGCCTTTATAGACTGTGTGGCCTGCTGTGTCTGTCGCTGGTGATTGGTCTTGGTCAGGGTCGCGCTGGGACGCCCCGTTGCTGGGGCAGCCATGCGCGTTACAAATTGAACTAATAATAATAATAATAAAGGTCACCCCTTCCCCGTAGGATGGATCGCGCAGATGGTTTATAACGTCTTATAAACACAACTGGCCTGGGGAAGAAGGTAAAGAAATAAAGTTTAGTATGCCTGAACACGGAATCTAAACACACAGCTTTTAGCGAAAGTGCCCTTTTCATTCTGAGTTCATAAAGGCCACTTTTAGAAAGTGAGTATTAGTTTGCTCGGTCATCCCGTGTGCCTCTGCTGGAAGGTGAATTGCCTGTCTGGGTTGTCGGTGACAGAAGGCTGGGGAGCAGGTGTGGCTCCAGATAGACTAGGTATGTCAGGAAAGGGCTGAATAGACCTGGGCTGCGATGGGGAAAGAGGGAGAAGATTTCCTTGCACCTCAAAGGGGCCTGGTCTGCCTCTGACAAAGCCGTCTCCACCTCCTGCCAGGAAATCACACCAGAGAAGGCCGGACTGGTTCTGGCCGGGCAAAGACACCCTCTGCCTGAAAGATCAAAGGATTTCTGGGTACAAATACTGGGGCTCAGACTGCTGAACTTTAGAACTCATCTGGAACAAGAAGACTGCCAAGAAGAAGAGCCGGAGAAGCTGCGAAAAGGAACGACTGCTTTGCTGGGTGCTTTGCTGGGCTGACCTGCAGTGGCTGCTTCTCTCTTGGGCAGTGAAAGGCCTGGACTGGACTTTCTGCGACCAAACTTGCGAGTCTCTCCAAGGGCTTGAGGTAGAGCTTGCCTCCTGTTCACGAAGTCTCAGGAACAGCAAAGACTTCAAGTTCTTCGACCCTCAGCACTAGGGACTGTGTGTTTTGTGCTGCAACCCGAAGAACACCAACTCCACGACGTCTACGATGACCCTGCTGACTCTGTGTCCTGAAGGCACCGCAGAGGGCACCGCTGCAATGCCGCACGGCGACCCTGGTCTCACCGGCAACGCCTGCTGACGCCATCACCGAGCCACTGCTCGCACCCCGACCTGTCGGCACCGCACTCCCCACCGCCTCGCTTCACGCTGAAGCTCGGCACCACAGAGGACACCGCTGCAATGCCGCACCATGACCCTGGTCTCACCGACGACGCCTGCTGATGCCATCACCAAGCTACTGCTTGCACCGTGACCTGTGGGCACCGCACTCTGCACCGCCTCGCTACATGACGTCGCCGTGGCCTTCCTGATGCCACCGCTTACCGCCGAAATCGGGGGCACCGCTCGTAAGTCACACAGCGCACCGCCCTCATCCCACACCGCAGCCTTGGCTCATCGACGCCGGTGCCATCAACTCCCACTCGTTAGCCGACGACAGCGCTTCAGCAACGACAACGCCGCTGCTTGCACCGTGACCAGCTAGCACCGTGACGAGCCCTGCCTTTATCTCGCACCACGAACCTGGTCTCACCGACACCACCATCTGATGCTGCCACCGAGCCGCTACTCGCACCGCGACCTGGGGGCACCGCACGCCGCACCACTGCACTTCAAACCGCAGCACCTGACGCCTGTTGGCGCCAGCGCTCCTGATCCCATCAGAAAGGAGCTCGACCTGCAACGCAAGTGACTTCAAGGGCCCCATCGCCCTGCATTTCTGAAAGGTACTGTTTGCGGGTCCTTTCGACACTGCAGCTGGCCCCCGACCTGCGGCCTGCCGGAACTCTTTTGGATTTGTTTGTACACGACGCCGTGATAGCCCTGGACGGAGCTATCCACATCAAGTAACTTTGTTGGAATCTTATTTTTTATAATTAAAGACTTTTCTTTTAAATAGTATTGTGGATTTTTATCGTCTTTGGTCTTGTTTATAAAAGTTTTGGTTATTTTTCTAAAACTGGTGTGGTGTCCTTTTGTAGTGCTTACACTGTATTACTGTCGGTTGGGTGCAAAACGCTTTACACACTGCCTCTAAGATAAGCCTGACTGCTTGTGCCAAGCTACCAAGGGGGTTAGCAGGGGTTATTTTCGGAGTGTAACTCCCTTATCCTGACTAGAGTGGAGGTTTCGCCTGGCTCCTGCCCTAGCCAACCGGAAACCCCATTTCTAACAGTTACCTTTAAATTTTCATTGTTGCCTGAAAACCTCTGAACACACAAGGGCATGTTCTTTGCAGCAGGCATCTTAATCCTCTGCACTACTTTAGCATCACTGGAAACAGCCACTGGATAAAACTCCCATCTCTCTCCTGCTTGAACATTAATCGCCAAAGTTAACTTTACATTATTCTTTTTCCCTGAGATAGTACTGCAGGGTGACCTCTCCCCAACTCAGCTAACATTTTTAAACCCTGGATCGCCAACGATCCTAGTGTAATGCAAGCTTCCTCCCCTGACCTTCGCCCACAGATCGTTCAGGTGCTCACCATAAGTGTCTTTATTAATGCACAGGTTATTTTATGTTATGTTATATTAAATTTATACAGCGCTCATCTACTCAAAGTGTCCCGGCGCTTACTCCAGAAAAGGTGCAAGAAACTAAAAGAGCAATGTTTTCTAAACAACAATGGGTCGTGAATGTCCCGGAGTGCCAATGGTAGCCCGTTTCAGGTCAGACCGGCTTTACGAACAAAAGAGTTCCCACCAAGCCTTTGGCGCTTAAACCTAGAAATCTGCATCAACAGCTGATCAGAATAACAAAGCTGTCTACTAGGTCTGTAGAAAACAAATCTCTTTTGAAGATAGGAGGGACCTGACCCATACAGGGCCCGATGTACAATGGATAACATCTTAAATTTCAGCCGAGATTCGACTGGGAGCCAATGCAAGCTGTGTAAATGGCTCCGGACACTATGTGTGGGAGAAAGGCCCAGAAGCAGCCTAGCAGCAGAATTTTGAACTACTTGCAGCTTTTTAACCAAATAAGCTGGACTACCAACCAGAATGGCGTTGGCATAGTCCAAACGAGACAGAATCAAGGCCCGGACCACAGTTTCCTTGGCACTAACAGGCAAAAGAGGAAGAAACTTCCTCACAATTTTAAAAGTGCCGAAGCAGGTTCCTACCAGTTTCTTCACATGAGTAGAAAAGTTAAGGTTTTCCTCGAACCAGACACCGAGATTTTTTACGGCGCCCTTACCTATAGATGGACGAGGAAAACCCGAAGGCCACATCCTTTCCCTAAAATCCGCAGGGAACGATCCATACAAAAGCACTTCCGATTTTTCTTCGTTGCACTTCAATTGTGCACTCACCAGCCAGTGAAACACGGCCGTCAAACAGTGCTGAACAGGTCTAAGGCAGGGTGACTTCTCCCCAGCCCACCTAACATATCCAAAGCTTTAATATGAAATCTGACCTTTCCCCTGACCATATTATGTGTTTAATCTGATGCAAAGTCAAAAATTGTAAATGCGCTTTAAAGTTCTCCCTTTTTTACAAACCATAAACCTGGCCAGTTACCAGCCTCTTGTTTGTTTTTGTTTTTTTAATCCGAGGACCTTTTAATTATAAAGGAAACAACTGCTTTCTGCACTAACAGCTGTACACGTGGCAGCAGATTTGAATTTACTGTTATTTTTATTAACAGAGGTATTGTTTTAACCCGTTCCCTGCTCATGACGGAACCACTCCGTCATGAGCCACGGGCGCCGTGTGCTCATGACGGAGTGGTTCCGCCATGCTGCGGCCGTTGGCGGCCGCTCCGCCCACGCGGCACTGATTTCCCGCCTGTGCGGGCGATCAATGCAAGTGGGCGGAGTCGTGACGGAACCACTCCGTCATGAGCACAGCACGCCCGTGGCTCATGACGGAGTGGTTCTGCCACGATCATGGCGGCGCCGCGCTGACCGTGAACCCCCCCCCAGCGCCGCGGCGGAATTCGTGCCGCGGCGAAGGGGTTAATATCCCGTTCCCATCCCTGACATTTTCCACTGAGGTAGGTTTAGTTATGCCTCCTGGGACGCTGCGTTTTCCTGTTTATCAGCGCAGCATCACCTCAGCACAGCACTAACTCAGCATCACTCTGCACCGCCTTAGCATCAGTGCAGCACCATCAACTAAATATCACTCAGCATCACTGCATCACTTCAGCACCAGCACACCACCACCTCAGCACCACCTCAGCCTCAGTCAGCACCGCACACCTGTCATTCAGCATCACACTGCAGCACTTCAGCACCAGCTCAGCACCACATACATGTCATTCAGCATCACTTCAGCACCAGCTCAGCACCACCCAGCCTCACTCACCACCACATACCTGTCATTCAGCATCACTCTGCATTACTTCAGCACCAGCTCAGCACCACCTCAGCTTCACTCAGCACCACATACATGTCATTCAGCATCACTCTGCATCACTTCGGCACCACCCCAGCACCACCTCAGCACCACATACCTATAATTCAGCATCACTCTGCATAACTCGGCACCGCCTGAGCATCAGTGCAGCACCATCAACTAAATATCACTCGGCACCGCCTCAGCATCAGTGCAGCACCATCCACTAAATATCACTCAGCATCACTTCAGCACCAGCACACCACCACCTCAGCTTCACTCAGCACCACATACCTGTCATTCAGCCTCACTCTACATCACTTCAGCACAACCACACCACCACCTCAGCACCACCCAGCCTCACTCAGCACCACATACCTGTCATTCAGCATCACTCTGCATCACTTCAGCACCAGCACACCCCCACCTGAGCACCATCCAGCCTCACTCAGCACCACATACCTGTCATTCAGCATCACTTCAGCACCAGCTCAGCACCACATACCTCATTCATCATCACTCTGCATCACTTCAGCACCAGCTCAGCACCACCTCAGCCTCACTCAGCACCACATACCTGTCATTCAGCATCACTCTGCATCACTAGCTCAGCACCACCTCAGCATCATTCAGCATCACTCTGCATCACTTCAGCACCAGCACACCCCACCTCAGCACCACCTCAGCCTCACTCAGTACCACATACCTGTCGTTCAGCATCACTAAGCATCACTTCAGCACAACCACACCCCCACCTCAGCACCACCTCAGCCTCACTCAGCACCACATACCTGTCATTCAGCATCACTTCGGCACCAGCTCAGCACCACCTCAGCCTCACTGAGCACCACATGCCTGTCATTCAGCATTACGCTGCATCACTTCAGCACCACCTCAGCCTCATTCAGCACCGCATACCTATGATTCAGCATCACTTCGGCACCAGCACACCCCCACCACAGCCTCACTCAGCACCACATACCTTTCTTCAGCATCACCTCCGGACCAGCACACCACCACCTCAGCACCACTTAGAAGCACCTCAATATGCCCTTGGTATCTGGCATCTGTTGATTCACCCCTAATATCTGCACACTGCTTATGTTGTAATTCAGAAACTATTTCCTAACATCCACCCTCCCTTGTTTATGCCCCCCTCCGAAAAAACTATATATAACAAACAAGCATTAGAACAAGCAGGTAGAAGTTGCCAGCATTTCAAGGACAAAAACTAGAAGACATTTTTTATGTAAAATCATTTACTACAGTAGTTCAGTTGTACATAATGCCTTCTTGGTTATATGTAAGTTAAGAAAAATGCTTAGAAAACTATATAATTGTAACTTTTCACATTTTCAACTTACTAAACATAGCTAAAACACATTATCAAAACCAATAGCTCTGGCTAAACACTTATACGGTCACAAAGTGGACTTGCTCCTTCCACAGTGCAGTGCAGTCTGGTAGCTGCTACTGCGGTCCCCATCTGCTGCTTTTTGCGCCACTGACTCAGAGGTCAGGAGTTCGAGGCACTCCTCCATCCGCAGGCTCCTGCCTACACCTCATCCCTGGTGGTCCAGTGGTAAAGCGTCACTGCTCTGCTGCATGATTGCCGTCCTGTCCCTCTTTTTGCTGTTTCTGTCCATCTATGCTTTTTTCTTTCCCGTATCGGCCTCTGCATTTGGCTTTGCTTTTTCTCTTGCTCTCTTGCATTTTTCTCTATCATTTCTTTTTCTTCCCTCTCCCTCGTTGCCGCTGCGTTCCCCCGCAGCCCCCCTCCAGTGTCCTTCCCCACTCCCACGTGTCCTGCCTCCCAGCTGTCCCGCCCTCTTGCAGCACTACTTAATGGCGGCCGCTGTTATCCAGCGGCGTACTAACAACAGATACTCCACTACCCTATACTCACCTGGTCCATTAAACATACTCCTCATAAAACAAGTAGCAAACCGCTGGAGTCAAAGTTTATTTATAATTTATAAACTCTAAGATCAGTTGTTCATTATTCCTAACTAACCTTTCACTGATCAAAAAGTTCTTTCCTCTGGTCGATGGACCATTAATTGAACTAAATGATGATGATGATGCACAGAAGTTTAACTTTATATATATATATATCTCAAAGTAAATAACCAAAGATTCAGGAATATTTTAAAGCTTTATCTAAATTAAATGCACGTGAACCACTTCAAACCCACAATACAGGCACCCTTATTCACAGAGGAGATAAATCCATTAATTAAACACATCCATTAGCTCACACAATGACTTATACTCAGAAAGGAGAGGATGGAGAGAGAAAAACATCAGCAAATACGCAAAATCTTTAGTTACCAAGAATGTTGTGAAGACCAACTCCCTGGCCAAAGAGTTGGTAAGGGTCCCCTAGGATAGGTCAGGCGACAAAGGCTTCAGGACAGGAATCAGGACAGAATAGTGGACCTCTGTAGAACCGACAAATTTGTCGCACCCTTCTCTGACACTCTCTTCCTCCTCGAAATTCTTCCGCGATCTTCTTATCTAACGATATTGCTTGGGATAGAAAGTTCTGCATTTGATTCTTCAACAGCATCTCACAGCTTCTTCACCGACATCAGCATCTCTTGCCACTCCAACAGCACCCATGTCTCACAGCATCTCACCTCCCGAATAGACTAACTAAGACTGCCCCAGTTATACCTTTCTGTTTTCATAAACCACCCACTAAAGTTGCAATATTGTAAAAATACGAAATCTAATTGGACAGGCAAGGGGAGTTAGGTCATCACACCATGCTTACATAGCACTTTTTTTAAGTTGTCCATTGTTAATAAACCCATCCCCTTAATTCTTTATTCAATCTTTATTTTCCCACCCACATTCACACCATAATTGCAACATTTGTCCTTAAAGTTCATGCCAATCCTTCCAGGCTGAACTCTTGACTTCTCTTCTCTCACGCTAGGATACTCTGGTGTCCTTGTACTTCATCTAAACTCTTCGTCATTCTTCCGAGTTCACTTCTCAACAGCCATGCGCATAGATCATGTGACTCGGCTCATTTCAGACATGCACAAGAGGCCCAAACGCACTCTAATAATAATATCAAGAAAACAAATGTTGCTTATAGAAATAAATGGTTTCACTGTATACCACCCAACTCTTCTCTATTACCATTATTTATTAGTACTTTCCCCGCATTAGCTTTAGTAAAATAGCTTGTTTTCAAGACAGCTAGGCAGGTGCCATGCATATGGGCCTTAAAGACGCCATATTAGTGCTTCCTGCTCATACGCAAGAAATTCCCTCCAAGTATTTGACGTCATATTTCGAAGATACAATCGACACATGCACAGTAAAGATTTCCCTGTTACAGCCGCGTTTAGTCCTTCCTCCGTGTTACTCCCATTAGTAAAAACATAGGCAAGCTTCTCTAACCCACATCTTGGTGTGGTGCTCGTTGGTTATTCACGAAACTTAATTAATATCATGTTAGTAAGTAACGAGCGGATTACATTCAAACAAGTCTCTTTTTAATGAGTCCTTGCTCCATCAATCCCCTCTCTGATGGCATTTTGTGCCATCATAAAATTACCCATCCCTAACCAGATTCCAACTTTCAGTATTCCTCAATTTCATTTTCCTCTTTTGCTTTTTCCTCTTCCCCTTTGTTCTCTAAATCCCTCATCTTCTTATAAATCCTCCCTTTCATTTCTTTCATGTCAATCTCTTTGTTTTCCCTCTTTCTCTTCTTTTCTTTTTCATTTATTTCATATTTTCTTCTTTTTCCTTTGTTTCTACAACATTTACACAAAATCATTATTACTAATACTATTATTATTATACCAACTAAGGGGAAGATTATTTGACCTATAGGACTTTTCCCTATATCAGCAAACCAAGTCCCTATTGAAGTTAGACTTTTTGTTAGTCTTTCCCAGACACTGTCAAACTCCAGCGGTTTCAATTTTTCATGAAGTTTTGTAATATTCTTTATCCCCTTGTGTGCCAATGACGAGCTGGACTCATCATGAAGCACAGTCGCGCTGTGCCCATGACGAGTTCGCTCGTCATGAGGCATTCCCTGTGGAATCCCTCTGGTGCGGGCACTAGAGGGATTCCCTTTTAGTGAAAATAGCCTCGGGAGCTGGGGAAGAGCTTCCCCAGCTCCCGAGCCCCCCCACCCCTTTCACTGTAATGACGATCGGCGCGCACGACGCGCCGACGTCATTACAGTGAAAGTGAAACTGAAATGTGCCAAGAGGCTCATTTCAGTTTCACTTTCTACGTGCTCAGGGGGCTATCTCAGCCCCCTGAGCACGTAGAAAGACGGGAGAGGTATCGTTGGAAAGGGGAGAATCTCCCCTTTCCAATGGTACCCCTCCCCACTGCTTGGGGATCGCCACAGGAGGGCGATCCCCAAGCAGGGATCCACCCACTAGACACCAGGGAGGCGGGAGCGGCCCCTTGGGCAAGGGCCTTTGCTCCCCCCAACTGACGTTGGCACCATTTAGTCTTTTTGCCCCCCCTGGGGGGCAGATGGGGGCATTAGCCCCCAATCTGCCCCCCCGGGGGGGGTAAATAGCCCACTAGACACCAGGGAATTTAAAAAAAAAAAAAATAGGGGTGGGTGCTGCCCAAAACGGGCAGGCCCATGCCCCCACCCCCCCCAATTACTACAGTCTTTCTGCCCCCCCCGAGGGGCAGATGGGGCATTGGCCCCTAATCTTCCCCTTCGGGGGGGCAGAAAGCCCACTAAATACCAGGGATTAGTTTGTAGTTTTTTTTAGGGTGGGGGCTGCCCGCAATGGGCACGCCAATGCCCCCACCCACCCGCCACCATTACAGCCTTTCTGCCCCCCCTGGGGGGCAGATGGGACACTGGCCCCCAATCTGCCCCCCCCCCGGGGGGCAAAAAGCCCACTAGACACCAGGGAATAAAAAATATTAAAATAAATAGAGGTGGGGGCTGCCCAAAACGTGCAGGCCTATGCCCCCACCCCACCCCCCAATTACTACAGCCTTTCTGCCCCCCCGGGGGCAGATGGGACATTGGCCCGTAATCTGCCCCTTCGGGGGGGGGGCAGAAAGCCCACTAACTACCAGGGATTCGTTTTTAGGTTTTTTTTAGGGTGGGGGCTGCCCGCAACGGGCACGCCAATGCCCCCACCCACCCGCCACCATTACAGCCTTTCTGCCCCCCCTGGGGGGCATCAGCCCCCAATCTGCCCCCCCCGGGGGGGCAAAAAGCCCACTAGACACCAGGGAATAATAAAAAAAAAAAAATAGAGGTGGGGGCTGCCCAAAACGGGCAGGCCCATGCCCCCACCCCACCCCCTAATTACTACAGCCTTTCTGCCCCCCCGGGGGGCAGATGGGGCATTGGCCCCTAATCTGCCCCTTTGGGGGGGGCAGAAAGGCCACTAAATACCAGGGATTCGTTTTTAGGTTTTTCTTTAGGGTGGGGGCTGCCCGAAACGGGCACGCCAATGCCCCCACCCACCCACCATCATTACAGCCTTTCTACCCCCCCTGGGGGGCAGATGGGGCATTGGCCCCTAATCTGCCCCTTCGGGGGGGAGGGGGCGGAAAGCCCACTTGACGCCAGGGATATTTTTAGCGCAATTTTCTTTAGGGTGATGGATTGTATTTAGGGTAGAGGCTGCCCGAAACGGGCACACCAATGCCCCCACCCCCGCCACCATTACAGCCTTTCTGCCCCCCCCCTGGGGGCAGAAAGCCCACTATCCACCAGGTATTTTTTTGCGCAATTGTTTTTAGGGTGTGGGCTGCCCGAAACGGGCACGCCAATGCTCCCACCCTCCCCCACCCCAAAAAAGACAGTCTTTCTGCCCCCCAGGAGGCAGATGGGAGCTGTAGCCCCCAATCTGGCCCCCCCTGAGGGGCGCAGAAAGCCCACTAGAAACCATGGATTTTTTAGTTTATTAGTGTAGGGGTAGGGGCTCCCCAAAATGGGCATGACAATACCCCGACCCCACCCCCAGAGAAACTCCAGTCTTTCCACCCCCCTGGGAGGGTAGTTGGTGGCAGCGGCCCCTGATCTGCCCCCTGGGGGGGCAGAAAGCCCACTAGGCGCCAGCGAGTACGCAGGCTTTTTTTATGCGTGGGGGCTGCCCAAAATGGTCATATCAATGCCCCCACCCCCACAAAAAATAGCCACAGTCTTTCTGCCCCTTTAGGGGCATATCGGGATGAAACCCCCTTCCCCGATTCCCCCCCAGGGCGGCAGAAAGCCCACTGGGCTCCGGCTTTTTTTTAGAATGTGCATACCTGTGGATTTTGGGCCCTAGCGCAGTTGGCACGTAGGCAAACCTAGCAAGCCTGTACATTTTTTAAAACTAGACACCGAGGGGAATCCAGGATGGGGTGACTTGACTGGCTCTCACCAGGTTCTGTTACCCAGAATCCATTGCAAACCTAAAAATGTGTCCAAAATAACACATTTTCCTCACATTTCTGTGGTGGAAAGTTCTGGAATCTGCATGGGTCCACAAACTTCCACCCACCCCGCGTTCCCCAAAGTCTTCCGAGAAAAATGGTACCTCAGTTGCGTGGGTAGGCCTAGTGCCCGCGTCAGGCAAGGGCCCAAAACCAATTGAGGAAACATCAAAATGACCTATCACAAAACAACCTGGTTTTGCAAAGGGGGTCCTATGAGTTTTTGGCACCGGGCTTGGCGGCCATCTAGAGAAACCTACCAAACCCACACATTTCTGAAAACTAGACACCCGGGGGATTCCAGGGAGGTATGGCTTGCGTGGATCCCCCAACGTTTCCTTACCCAGAATGCCCTACAAACCTCAAATTTAGCTGTAAAAATCACCTTTTTCACAAATTTTTGTGTGGGAAAGTTGTGGCATCACGGGGCTGACACAAATTTCCTACCACCCAGCGTTCCCCCGGGTCTCCCGATAAAAACGGTGCCTCACTCATGTGGGAGGCCCAAGTACCCGCGACAGGCAAGGGCCCACAACTAGGGGGCCGCCGAGCACCGGGCCAGAAACCCAAGTGACCCGTTGGGTTTTGAGCCATTTCCTGTCGTGGGCACTATGCCTACCCCTACAAGTGAGGTACCATTTTTATCGGGAGACTTAGGGTAATTCAGATTTGTAAAGGACCTATTGACTTTCGATGCATTTCTGCCTTCCAAATGAAAGACATTGTGTAAAAAAGAAGTCATTCTAAAAAATGACTGATAATTCTCATGCTAGGATGAGTATTCCCAATTTCGGAAATGTGCAAATATCTACTGTTTCTAAACTCTATATTTTGTTCCCATTTCAGAAATACATAGGTGTCTTTCATACCGATTTTTCCATGAACACATTTTTACAGAATAATTACTATATACCCGGTACATAATAAAAAACCATTGCAAGTTGCTGCTCAGTTTTTGGATCTGGGTTCGTCGGGTTCTTGGTGAACCTACAAGTCCTATATATCCCCACAACCAGTAATGTCCAGCGGATGTAACGGTATATTGCTTTCAAAGAGCTGTCATAATTAGAAGAAGTTACAGGTGAAAACGTTGACACAAAAGTCTTTTTTATTCAACAAATTTTCAATTTATCCTATATTTAACTGTTAGTTTCTATAAAAAAACCTTGATGGATCTACACAAATGACCCCTTGCTGAATTCAGAATTTTGTCTACTTCTCTAAAATGTATAGCTTTCCAGGATCCATTATTGCTTTTGTACCCATTTCTACCATTAACTGGAAGGAGGTCGAAAGCACAAAAAATAGCAAAAATAGGCTATGTCCCAGAAAAATGCCAAAACTGTGTAAAACATTTTGGGTTTCTGACAAAAGTCTGGTATCCCCTAAAAGCTGGGAAAATGGTGATTTCAGCCCCACAAACCCTTTTTTGATAACACTTGCAGGGAAAAACTCAGAAGCTTTCATTTGCAGCCCGTTTTTCCCATTTTCCCAAAAAAAAACTAAGTTTTGCTGTATTTTGGCTCATTTCTGTGACCCCTCCAGGGGAATCCACAAACCGTGAGTACCTTCAGAATCCCCATGATGTTGGAAGAAAAGGACGCAAATTTGGCGTGGATACCTTATGTGGTCAAAAAGTTACAGGGGCCTCAGCGTGCACTACCCCAAATAGCCAAAAAAGGGCGTGGCACAGGAGGGAAAAAGACCTGGCAGCGAAGGGGTTATATACCCTCCAATTTCCTTGCTTTTATCAGGAATGTAAGTACAATAATGTTGAACTTTTAACATTCCACAGACTCCACCCTCGTTTGCTAATAAGATATCAAGCGCAAGTCGGTTTTGTAAAACCATTGACCTAATCGCAACCATCTCCGTGTTAATCATCAAGAAACCTCAAGCAGTATCCATCAATAGATGATCAACTACTGTCGACAATTTACAAATTCTATGTGAATTCAGAATGACTCTTACTGAAGGTATCAATGCACCAAATATATCACCTACTATTTCTGAAAAACTAGCTCTCTTTCTTCATGTTAGTCCATTAGGGTTTTCATTGCTTCCAGTGATTCTTTTTACATGATTTATTTTCGGTAATACAATTCCAAAATAGCAGCTTCCGTAATATCGTGCAGGCACCTTATAATAAGCATTATTACCACACACATAGTAAACCCCAGGAAATGCAGGATCAGTTCACCCTTTTTGCCCCCAACTTCCTAAAAGTAGGAAGTTATGTTCACAGTCACTGGAACCAATGAATACGTTATTATAATCTGTCTTTAATCTATGGAGGCAGGTCTTCCCTTTCTTCACAAAGTCTAGGGACATCGCAGCATGTCTTGCCAGGTGTATAAATTCCCTCACTTTCAGCCATGATGGTTCATGGGTTTTCTGTTCAGAAGCTTTCTTTTGGAAATCCTGTCTCCTTCCCTCAACTAAATTCTAAAATGATTTTTCTTCTTCACGTAATATACAGGTTAAATTATTCTTGTGTGCTTTAACTACATTTATTGACTTCATTGTTTGGAAAAATTCACCCATAAACTCTACATTTTGTCCACTAAGCACTGGATTCATGTTTCTTCAAATAGGAAGTTCTGAAAATACTACATCTAAGTTTGAATAATAATACAGAAGTTTTCCCGTTGCATAGAATAGACTTGCTAGTACACTACATGATATACCATATGTTAATGGTAATTTGTGATATGTAACTACTTCCGATACTGACGCTGGTAATTTCATACACACATAAAAATCACTAATCTCCATTGTATCTACATACTGAAATAACAATTTTTTGAAGACATTTAAAGATGTGTCATTATCTATTATTGTGTGTTGGAATTCTGTCTCATCTGCTGTTTGTAATTAAACTCTATCTCCTTTAAATGTAGCTGGTTTCTCATTAGTAACTGTATCATTCTTCTTGTTTGTTAACATAAGTAAAGGCACTGCTACTGTTAAGAATAGCCATACTAAAATCACTAATATAATACTACATATGCAAGCTTTACAACATCTTCGTACGAAACTGTTTTGGTTGCTCGGGGACTCTATTTCTCGCCATTTTAATCTGAGAAGATAATATTTCCTTTTACTTTCAGCAGCAGGAATTTCAGACATCAATCTATGGACCAATACATTTTTCAGATTCCTCTCTTATGTCCAGATCCTCAAATTCTTCTACGATAACATAGGTCCACTCAGGGGCCTGGTATTTATTGTTCAAAATTCTCAATCTTGGGCTTCTTCGTAAGTTTTTCTCATTTAATTGTCTAGACCAAGTCTGACTTGTAATATTTTCAGAGGGTTTTTGCACAATCTGTCCTTTTTCTTTTGAATCACTCTTCACCTGTTTCTGTTCAGGTCTTTTTATTGTTATTTCATCCATCTGAACCTGTTCTTCTTCTAGCTGGCCCTGTTTGAGTCTACTTTCAAATTGATTTTCTTATTCTGCCCAAACTTGTTCTTCTTCTCCTATCTGATCCTGTTCAGGTCTTACTACAATTTGCTCTTCTGCTACCTGAACGTGTTCTTCTTCTCCTATCTGTCCCGCCTCAAGGGTGTGTACAGTTTTGTTCACTTTTACCTGAGTAAGTCCTTCTCTCCCTCTCTGTTCCTGCCCAGGTTCTAGAGTTGCTTTGTTCACTTCTTCCTGAGCATGTTGTTCTATACCTATCTGTTCCTCACTATTGTCTTGTCTTTCTAATCTTGTTCTGCTTCTGGTTTGGACAACAACTTCAGGTATATCAATCACTGGTATCCATCACTCCTTAGTTGTGCTTGGTTGTTCAAAGTCTGCTTCTTCGGAATCTATCACTCTAGATTCTTCGACTTTACAACCTTCAGCTACTTCAACTGATTCAGTCAGTTCTTCATCAGAAGGGCCGGAACCCTTTTGGAATGGATAGCATGAATCCAATTGGATAAACCTGCACACTTCACTGCTGTAGTAGTGACCAGTATGACTTGGCGAGGTTCATCCCACCTGGGTGCTAGGCACGACTTTCTGGCGTGTTTCTTCACTCCAGGATTCAAATCATCCGCTTGCATTGGCTGCCTGGCATGATGCCATGATTATCTCATGGGGACTTAATCTGGTTTTCTTGTCAGGAATACTTCGGAGTCCCATCAACACAAGAGGCAATGCATCTGGCCATGTCAGTGATGTGGATGCACATACTTTTGCCAGTCTTGACTTGATTGTGCCATTCAATTGTTCAACCACTCCAGAAGCCTCTGGGCGTTATGCGCAGTGCAGTTTCTAATCAATTTTGAATGCTTCACAGATTAATCTAATTATTTCACTATTAAAGTGAGGTCCTCTAGCTGATTCCAAAGTGACTGGGAAACCGAATCCAGGAATCAACTCCCTCAACAGTAACTTAGCAGCTGTAAGGCTGTCATTTCTCCTAGTGGGATATGCTTCCACCCATCGGGAAAACAAACACACTATGACAAGGACATACTTCATTCCTCGACTTGGAGGCAGCTCTATGAAGTCGAGCTGCAGTCTCACAAATGGTCCTTCTGCCTTTCCAATCTTCCCCCAACTGACTACTCTTTTCCTGCCTGGGTTCTGCTGTTGACAAATTAAGCATCTCTGTCAAAGACTCTCTGCGACTACCCTGAACCTTGGATTGTACCAATTTTGTCTGAATAGTCTAATCCTGCCGTCTTTACCTATATGCGTGTCGCCATGATATAATCTGGCCATTTGAGAAAGTAGGCAATCTGGCATAATTGGTCTGCCATCAGGGTAAACCCACACATCGTCTTCTGCCCTTCTTTCACAACCTGCCCTCATCCAAAGTTACTTTTCACTAATTTCAACTTCATCCTGTAATTGTCTCACTTCATCCCATGTTTCAGGAGCTGAGAAAAACACAAGTTGACATCTGTTTTCACTTGTTTCCATTTTTCGATTAAGTGCCATGTTATTTCTGGCACAATATTGAGCAATTTGGTCAGCGTATCTGTTACCTGCCGCTACATAGTGATTTCATGACTGGTGAGCAGCCCACTTGACCACTGCTATTTCTTTTGGCAATTGTTTTGCTTCCAATAATTCCTTCACAATTTTCCCGTTTCTTATAGGAAATCCTGAAGAAGTCAGAAATCCCCTCTGCATCCAAAGCTGGCCATAGTCATGCACAACCCCGAAACCATATTGAATGTCAGTAAATATGGTTATTCTCCACTTTTTCCCAAATTTGCATGCCTTTACTAAGGCCATCAATTCAGCTACTTGTGCAGACTTGATTCCTGGTAAATGTGATGCTTCAATTCTCAGGCCAGGTGCCATTGACAAATAGTTTGTGATCTGGCTCTTGCACAGGCTCTTATCCTATGTCAGGGCAGGGCTTGGTACACATTCCAGTCACATCAAAACAGTCATGATCCACTTCATCTTTCACTTCTTCACAACAGGGATCCGGCAATAGTGTGGCGGGGTTCAGTATTGTATATCTTATTACTGTCACATTTTCTGCTCCCAAAATCACTTTTTCATACTTAGTCATCCGACTAGGAGTGAGTTGCTGAGTTTGAGTTCTTGTTAAGAGAATCTCAACCGAATGTGGGACTAAAACCTTAATTGAATGTCCCATCATAATAGATTCACTTTGCTCTAGGCTCATACAAGTAGCAGCAACTGCCTTTAAGCAGCCAGGTAAAGCTGAAGCCACGGGATCCAAAGTAGCAGAGAAATAAGCTACTGGACGTCGGCTTAATCCATGCCTTTGAGTCAAAACTTAGAGTGCTCAACTTTCTCTCTCATAACAGAACAATGGAAATTCTTTCCTATAATCTGGCATGCCTAAAGCAGGGGCCTCACACAGACAATCTCGCAATCTTACAAATGCTTCCACACATTCATCAATCAAAATAATCGGGTCTTTTGCACTTCTCTGGGTCATCTGAATTAATGGTTTGGCTAGCAGGGAGAACCCCATAATCCACTGCCAACAGTACCCAACTATTCCAAGAAACATTCTCATCTCCCTTTGGGTATGAGGTAGGGGCATTTGCTTGATTATTTGTATCCTTTCCCGGGGTTACTTTTCTAACTCCTCCTTCTAATTTGTGGCCTAAATATTTTGCTCCTTGTTGACAAAACTGCAATTTTTTGGGAGACACTTTGTGTCCTCCTTCTGCCAAAGGGTTCAGTAATGCAATTGAGTCAGTGACACAATCTTCTTGTGTTTTTGATGCAACCAGTAGGTCATCAATGTACTGAACCAGGACTGAGTTACGGGGCATGACTAATGTTCCTAAACACTTTTTCAGGATCTGATTAAAGATTGAGGGGTTCTCTGTTTACCCTTGAGGAACTCGACACCATGCCAAGACACAGTCTTCAAACCTAAAGGCGAACAAAAACTGACTGTCTGGATGCAAAGGAATAGAGAAAAAGGCTTTGCATAAATCGATTACTGTAAACCAACCTGCATTCCAGGGTGTCTAATATAAAATCACTGCAGGATTTGGTACTACTGGACAACAAGGCACTACAAGTTTTTTTCTTCTTAAATCCTGTACTACTCTGTACTTTCCATTAGGCTTTTTAAGTCCTATTATGGGCGAATTTCAAGGACTACTCATTGTTTCATTTAAAATGCCTTGTTCAATCATTCACTCAATTTCTAGAGCAACTCCTGCTTTCACTTCTGAACTCATCTTGTATTGTCGTGTGTTTGGATAGACTGCAACTTCTTTCACTGGATCTACATTTGCCATCAATCCAATTTCTTTTCCTGTAAAATCACACACTTCTGGGTTCACTGTGGTTCTCAACTCTTCTGTTAATTTATTTGGAGTCATCAAGGAAAACATTTAATTTACTTCAGTACCTTGCTTGGCAAGCATTACCTTATATATAATATCTTCATCAGGTGTTTGGAAAGTGACACCATCCGGTGTGCAATAGATTGTGCAATTCATCTTGCACAGTAGGTCCCTACCTAATAGATTTACTGGACTGGAATTGCAAACTACGAATCTATGCATGTCTTTAAAATTTCCAATATGCACTTCTATTGGCATTGTAAGTGGGGTTTTAAATTGCTGATTTGATACGCCTACAACTTGCATTGTGTCTTCCGAGAGGGGTAGGTTTGGAATGTCTGCTGTTCTCACAGTAGAACGGGTAGCACCAGTATCCAATAGAAAAGTGATGTCATTACCTTCCACTTTCCCATCAACAAATGGACCTGACTGATCTACCGGCAAGGATGGGCCAAGTACGCACTCCTTTTCCTCCTCTCTCAGGCACTGTCATTGCTCATCAAACCCATTGTCATTATCCTGTAAAAGATATTGTGAAATCACAGAATTTTTCTTACCACTTCCTCCTTGAAATCTGGCGTCCGTATTGTGCTTTTGATGGTTCACAAAGTTTGGCATAGGAGCTGGAGGCACCCGATACTGTGGATTAACTACCCGCTGTAGCTGATTCATAACCCCTTCATTCTGCGTCTATGGGTTTAAATTTTGATTTGGCCCATTATTATTCTGAATACTCTTACACTCATTTTTCTAATGTCCAAGCTTTCCGCATCCATGACAAGGAAACTTCTTTTCCGCGTCCTCTCTATTTATTAGTTGTGAGAAGTTGGCCTGGTATATGCTGTTCACTAGTTAAAGTGGACACCTTGCACCAGTACAATTCGACTCTTATGGTAGTAGGTTTAAGACAACCTTTTAAAGAAATCTATCCTAGTGGTAGCTGTGGAGAGCAGCCTTCAGGCTAAGTCTTTAGAGGAATGTAAAGCAGCGTGTTTTACCTTATAATCTCTTGAATCACTAAATGAAAGGACACCACACAGATATATATATATCAAATATATATGTATTTATTACTAACAACTCTCTACTAATCTCTTTATGAGATTAGAAGTCAGGAACATACGGACAAATCAACATTTCACAATAAGTTAAGCACAAATATGGCTGGGGCCCTAGGGGCGTACCAGACCATATATCAACGACTTGCAAAGGGGCAAGGCCTAGGGCCTTCAGAAGTGCTGGGGCATCACGAAACCACCCAAGGCAGATAAGTAAAGGACCCACGGGAGACGCATGCAGTGTGAGAACACAGCCGTGAATCCCTATTGACTCAAATGGAGCAAGTCGCGATTGGAAATTAAGAATTTAAGGATACTTCTGGAGAGTCTACAAGCAAGTCACTTACAGGGTAAGTAGTTCTAGAGCCAACACCCACAGGAGCACCGTAGTGCTGGAGTTACCTCACCCAGGGAAGCCGGGTGCATAGGTGTCTTTTGGTGTCGGGTCGCGACGTCGTTTTCAATGGGAGCCAAAGAAGACTTGCTGCTTGTGAAGACAGGAGAAGTGTCCGGTGGAATCCAAGGCTGGACTCAGAAGAAGGAAGACCTGAAAGCAGAGGGGACAGTGTTCAAAGTCACTTGGCAGTGACCCGGGGCAAGGAAGATGGATGCCCACTGTCGTTGGGTGATTTCAGGTGATCCACGGGTGTCTTGACTCTCCAGCCACGAGGTCCAGTGGGCGTCGACGACGACCAGGAGCTGGATTCGGCGTGTCCCACGAAGTCTGCAGCTTACTGCGGTGTCGTGGTGCAGCAAGGTCTGAGGGACTCACCCAGCGAGGGTAAGTCAGGGCAGGCCTGCAGCAATCAGGGGAGCCCTTTGGAACTGTAGAAAAGTCATCTGGGGACCCACAAGCCAACCGGCAAGGGATCGCGAAGACGCCTCGGGAAGATTCACTCAACAGGGGTCCACGGTCACTCGGGACAGGGTAGGCCTCTGATCTTCGGAGGGATTCCTGCTGGAGGCTTGGACCACACGTGGTCCAATGCACAGGTTTGTGGACCGTTGTGAAGGGGTTGCACTCAAAAATAGTGCACGGTACCCAGGGATTGCGGTTCCTCGTCACTCGTGGGGTCCACTTGCCTCAGCGTCGCTGGGGACTCACGATGGCCTTGGAGAAGTCAGGAAATCCTCTTCGGCGGAAGCGATGGAGTTTGAGACCGTTGATTGCAGTTTTTGGTGCCTGCCAAGCAGTGGAGTCACTCCTTGACTCCAAGGGAGATTCTTCCGTCTTCCAGAGGTAGTGGAACGTCGAAGGTCCAGGATTCGTCCAGGATTCGTCTTCAGAGCGTCATCCAGGGGTATCTAGTTTGCAATGGCAAGGGTTCCCTAACTTATACTAGAAGGAAGGGAGGGAGGGAGTAGCTCTATGACCCCACCTATGGGAAGATCAGGGGAGTGGGTGGCTACACCCACGTCCCTTTGTCCAGTTTCGCGCCAGAGCAGGGGCAGGCAGCCCCTGAGCCGGTTTGAACTGGTGTATGCACAGAGGAGCCTACTGCTCCCCCAGTGCAGGACTTCAAAGCTCTAGGAGTGCACCAACCCAGCCCCAATACACTAAACCCTGTCTGGGAGGTGGTCACACCTCCCTGTGACAGGATACCTATTGTTGGGCCTCCTCCACTGCGAGTTTCGGTCATCAGCAGGAGGGCAGCCCAGTGTCTGTGACTTGTGGCATCCATTTTGTGATGCCAGGGCTCTTCAGGATTCTACCGCGTTTCCATAGTAGGTACATGTCTATCCTTCTAGAAGGGTGGGATCATACTCCCCCACCAGAGTTACTGGAGTGGGGGTATGATTCCAAAGCGTTTGAAACCAAACATGACATGTTTTGATGCAGCCATTCCAAAGTTGGCATTAACCGCTAGGTTATAATGCACTTAAGAGTATATGGTTTGACCACATTCACAAACAGCCCCAGAGAATACACTCTGAGAGCTGCAGAGGGGCCCTGCTCAGGCAGAGGCACCCCCTCACATGGAAACCAAGCACCCTGCCCTCAGGATTGATAGGGCCTGCCTTAGGGGTGACTGATAGGTTTAAATGTGTGTGCAGGGAGAGATATAGTGAACCTATATCTCAGTGAGGAGTGCTAGCACCACCTCACCCAGGCTGCAGTAGCAGGCCTGTGGTGTCAGATTTAGTCTGCTTCCCAGGGGTGGCATAATACATGCTTCAGCCCCTGGTAGGCCTGTGAAGTACCTATGCCCTTGGTACCTAAGGTATCATATACTAGGGGCTCATAAGGTACCACAGTATCCAATCACTAGTGCACCTAATATGCACTCCTAGTTGTTTAGAGAGAACAGAGAGGCTGGGGCCCTGATTAGCAGGGTCCAAGCCACACTATAGCCAGAAACCAGTGTAAACATCGGGAAAAAAGTGGGGGCAACATAAGAGGTAGATCCTACTCTCCTACACAACCCCCCCTAATGCAGGGACACTAAAATAACCTTGACCAGTTGAGTCTTCGTGTTCTAAGTGGAAATACCTTGAGAGTCCATCTGCATTGGCATGTTCGGTCCCAGGTCTATGTTCCACTGTATAGTCGATCCCCTGTAGGGAAATGGACCACCTTAAAAGTTTTGGGTTTTCACCTTTCATCTGTTTAAGCCATAGGAGGGGCTTGTGGTCAGTCTGAACTATGAAGTGAGTGCCAAACAAGTATGGCCTCAGCTTCTTCAGGGCCCACACCACAGCAAAGGCCTCCCTCTCTATAGCTGACCAACGTTTCTCTCTAGGGGACAGCCTTCTGCTAATAAAAGCTACTGGCTGGTCTTGACCTTCATCATTCAGTTGAGACAGTACAGCTCCCACACCCAGCTCAGAAGCATCTGTTTGGACAATGAACTTTTTGGTGTAGTCTGGACTCTGAAAGATAGGGGCAGTGCACATGGCCTGCTTTAGGTCTCAAATGCCTTCTGACAGCTAGCTGTCCACTGAACCTTTTTTGGCATTTTGTTTGAGGTAAGATCATTCAAGGGGGTCACTACAGATTCATATCCCTTTACAAACCTCCTATAGTACCCAGTCAGGCCTAAGAAGGCTCTCACCTGTGTCTGGGTGATTGGAGCAACCCATTCCATGATGGTTTGGATCTTGCTCTGTAACCTCCACCTACAAGGTGGCCCAGGTACACAACCTGACTCTGCCCTATCTGGCACTTAGTGACCTTGATAGTGAGGCCTGCTTTCTGCAGAGCCACCAAAACATTTCTGAGGTGGACCAGGTGAACCAGCCAGGAGGAACTAAAGACAGCAATATCATCTAGATAAGCTGAGCAATTAGTTTCATCCCTGCCAGAACTTTGTTCACCAACCTCTGAAAAGTGGCAGGTGCATTTTTCAATCCAAAGGGCATCACCACAAAGTGGTAGTGCTCACTAGGGGTCGAAAATGCTGTTTTGGCTTTTGCATCATCAGCTAACCTGATCTGCCAGTAGCCAGCTGTTAGGTCAAATGTACTCAGATACTTGGCTGAGGCCAAAGTATCAATCAGCTCATCTGCCCTGGGTATGGGATAGGCATCAGTCCTGGTGACTGCATTGAGGCCTCTGTAGTCTACACAAAACCTCATTTCTTTCTTACCACCCTGGGTATGAGGCTTGGGTACTAGGACTACTGGGCTAGCCCAAGGGCTATCTGAAGGCTCAATCACACCTAACTCTGGACTTCAGTCCTGATACAGTCCCTGACATGGTCAGGGTTGCCTGTAGATTTTACTCTTGACAGGCAGATTGTCTACAGTGTCCACCTCATGGGTGCACCAGGTAGTCTGACTAGGGATCAGGCTAAACATATGTCTGTACTGCTGCAGAACTTGTCTGCACTCAGTTTGCTAATGGTCAGTGAGGCTGCTTGCCAAAGCAACAACATCTACTGACCCATCATCAGGGTTCTGTGAGAGCAGGTCAGAGAGAGGATCATTCTCCTCCTCCTGTTCCTCATCATTTGCCATGAGCAAGCCCATGTCAGCCCTGTCAACATATGATTTCAATCTGTTGACATGGAGCACCCTCAGGGGGCTCCTGGGAGTCCCAAGATTCCCCAGATAGATGACTTCTCCCTTTTGCTCAACAATGGTATGGGGGCCACTCCATTTGTCTTGGAGAGCTGCTGGCGCCACAGGCTCCAACACCCACACTTTCTGTCCTGGCTGGAACACAGTCAGCACAGCCTTTTGGTCATGCCAAGCTTTTTGTAATTCTTGGCTGGCCTCCAGGTTTTTGGTTGCCTTCTTCATGTATTCGACCATCCTGGAGCAGAGACCAAGTACATAGTCCATCACATCCTGTTTAGGGGGTTTGAGAGGTAACTCCCAGCCCTCTTTTACCAAACATAATGGACCACTTACAGGGTGTCCAAACAGAAGCTCAAATGGGCTGGAACCAACCCCCTTCTGTGGAACCTCTCTGTATGCAAACAAAAGGCAGGGAAGAAGAAGGTCCCATTTCTGCCTAAGCTTCTCTGGGAGTCCTTTAATCATTCCCTTAAGGGTTTTGTTGAAACGTTCAACCAACCCATTGCATTGTGGGTGATAGGGGGTGGTGAATTTGTAAGTTACACCACACTCCTTCCACATTGCTTTCAGATATCCTGACATGAAGTTTGTACCTCTGTCAGAGATGACCTCCTTTGGGAAACCCACTCTGGAGAAAACTCTAATGAGGGCTCTTGCCACCACAGGGGCTGTGGTGGTCCTCAGGGGAATTGCCTCTGGGTACCTGGTGGCATGATCCACTACCACCAGGATAAATCTGTGCCCAGATGCAGTTTGAGGGTCAAGGGGACCAACAATGTCAATCCCTACCCTTTCAAAGGGTACCCCCACCACAGGTAGTGGTATCAGGTGGGCCTTTGTTGTGCCACCTGACTTGCCACTGGTTTGCCAAGTGACACAGCAGGGAGAAAACTCATTGGTGTCTTCTGACATATGTGGCCAATGAAAATGTGGAACAAGCCTATCCCAGGTCTTGTTTTGGCCCAAATGACCTGCCAAAGGGATATCATGTGCTAGGGTCAAGAGGAACCCCCTAAACATCTGAGGTATTACCAACCTCCTGGTGGCCCCAGGGGTTGGATCTCTACCCTCAGAATATAGGAGTCTCTCATCCCAATAAACTTTATGGGACCCACTAGCACTCCCAGCATCCTCAGCAGCAGCCTGTTGTCTGAGGGGTTCAAGAGAGGGGCAGCACTGTTGCTCCTTACTCAGATCTTCCCTAGAAGGGCCCCCTGTCCTCAAGAACTCAACCTGATCAGGCTCAAGTCCTTCTGGGGCAGTTCCTTCTTCAGGATCTCCTTCTCCTTCCTCAAGAGGTGAATCTGTGATCTGAAACAGAGGGGAAGGCCCAGCCTTAACCCTACTGCTCCTCTTCTTAGGAAGCACCTGGTCCATAGTTTCAGGATCCAGAGCTGGTTCAGTCTTATGCATTTTGGCCTGTGACCTGGTCACAGCAAATACCTCTGCAGGGAAGCCCAACATCTCAGCATGAGTCCATAACTCTACTTCAGACCAGGCTGAAGTCTCTAGATCATTGCCCAATAGACATTCTAGAGGGAGGTCTGCACTGACTACTACCTTCTTGAGGCCAGATACCCCTCCCCAGGAGAAATTCACAACTGCCAGACTATGGTTGGTCCTGACATTGCTTGCATTGGTCACCTGGTACATTTCGCCCAGGATGATCTGTCCAGGGTCCACAAGATCCTCTGCCACCATGGTGACACTAGCACCTGTGTCCCTAAATGCCAAAGCCTGTTTGCCATTTATTACAGGCTGCTGTTTGTATTTGCCCAGATTACTGGGGCTCACTAGGAAGGATATATCAATGTCTCCATCACAAATCAGCATTGTCTGAGTGGGTATTCTGACTAGGCCAGAGTCCACTTCAGAACCCAGGGTCAACCCTACTATACCCTTATTCTGAGTACCACCTCCACCAGTAGCTGAACTAGGGGGAACAGTTGCCTTAGGGGCAGGAGTGGTGGTGGTTTGCTCTTTGGACTTGTTACAATCAGAAGTCCAGTGCCCTTTCTGTTTACAGAATTTGCACCAGGGCTTCTTTTGGCCTTTTCCCTTGTTGGATTGTGAATCCCCACCAGATGCAGATTTTTGGGGCCCTTGTGAAGACTTCTGATCTTTTGACTTATCCCCACCTTTCTCGGAGCCCTTAGAATCCTGCTTCTTGGTGTCACTCCCTTGGTTCTGGGTTTTCTGCCTCACCCTGGTTCTGATTCATTTGTCTGCCTTCTTTCCCAATTCTTGGGCAGAGATCAGAGTCCACCAGGTATTGATGCAACAACTGGTTCTGGCAATTATTAAGGATCTGTTCTCTCATCATTAGATTATACAATCCCTTGAAATCAGTAACCCTACTGCCAACCAGCCAACCCTCCAGAGCCTTGGTTGCACAATCTACAAAGTCAGTCCAGTCCTGAGTCTGTGCCTTTTGGGTATCTCTGAACTTCAACCTGTACTGCTCAGTGGTTAAGCCAAACCCATCTATCAATGCACTCTTCAGGACTTCATAGTCATCAGCATCCTCTTCTCTAACAGTGAGGAGCTTGTCTCTACCTTTATCTGAAAAGGAGAGCCACAAGATTGCTGCCCACTGTGTCTGGGGATAGCCCAGTGCTCCGGGGGCGCTATAATGCTTGACTTTGCAATTTAGTGCGGTGATGCGGACCACCACACTTAAATGCGTTAGTCTAAGGCCTGATGAGTGGTACTTGGCAGGGCTCAGCACGCCACTGCACAGCAAGGCTCGTACGCAATGCACAGCTACTGCCTGTCACTAGGCAGAAGCTAGGCCAGTACTCTGGTGTCACACCAGGGAAGCCAAATGCTCCCTAATATATATTGGTAGGTGTGGGGCAAGGCTGGGAACACAATGAGGCAGTTCGTAACAGCAGATGGATGGCAAAAGCGAGGATAGTGTACGGAGTTAGGTGTGCGGAGCCTCTTAGAGTGCGTCCAGCACCTTGGCCTTGCAAGCCACCCAGTGTGATTCTCTGATAGTACCTGTGAATGGCCATGAATGATGTCTGACCGGTTCTTATTTTGAGTTGGTGATTTCTGGTGAGGCCCACACGCTCCTATTTTTGGGGACCAGTACTTATTTTTCCTCATGGGAAATTTCTTGAGAGCAGTAGAGAGAAAATACAAAAGAGAACAAAGGAGTAAGAGACGACAGAAAAATTGTCACAAAAGGAGAAAGCAGCAACCTGCAAGAATTAGATACAGGGGGGGGTGTCTGGCACTGGGTTAAAGAGGCGTGAGGCAGATTCAAGAGTGAGAAAAAAGGGCGGGGAGTGTTTGGCACTGGGTTAAAGAGGCATGAGGCAGATTCAAGAGTGAGAAAAAAGGGCGGGGAGTGTCTGGCACTGGGTTAAAGAGGCGTGAGGCAAATTCAAGAGTGAGATAAAGGGGCGGGGAGTGTCTGGCACTGGGTTAAAGAGGCGTGAGGCAGATTCAAGAGTGAGATAAAGGGGCGGGGAGTGTCTGGCACTGGGTTAAAGAGGCGTGAGGCAGATTCAAGAGTGAGATAATGGGGCAGGGAGTGTCAAGTAAAGGGTTAAGGAGGCGGGAGGCAGATTCAAGAGTGAGATACGGGGGGGAGTGTCTGGCACTGGGTTAAAGAGGCGTGAGTAGCCATCTTGAAATTAGTGTGTGCAATGCAGTGATTAAAGTTAAGGTGTAATATTAAACAGAACTTCTTTATTCCCATAATGAGCCCAGCAGCCGAGTGCATTCCTGCTCTCAGTGGAACGACAGCACACTTGAGTAGTCGGATCAACAACTATATTTATGTAGGTATGTATAGGGAATATAATAGATCTAGCCAAAAGTCAGTGGTCCATTGGACAGGGTCACAGACTAGCATAAAGTCAAGAAATGAGAAGAGAGCCAGCTGGGTTATGGACAGTTAATAGGATGCGATGTAGAGGTTTTTTTTTTTTAAAGTGGGTCTTCAACTCTTTCCTAAGCTGTAGGAGCATCGTGGTGGTCCCGATGAACACAAGGATGTTGTTCCAGATCCTCAGTGCATGGAATGGATAGGAAAGGCCTGCTGCCTTCTTCGTTATATTTTACACTCCTTAGTCTGATTGTTTCTTGTCTACAATTGTGCCTAGAACCATCAGAGATGATGAACTTGTTTGCAAGATGAGCAGGGTGCTGGTTTCCATGGCTTTTAAAATGATCCAGCTGGTTTTGAAGATGGTGTAGGCTGGCAAGGGGAGCCAATGAACTTCCATGAGGATGGGGGTGATGATATGACCATATTTCTTCAGGTCCTGGCTGACACGTGCTGCAGAAAGTAGGATGCCCTCAAGAGGTGCCTGTGTATTGAATGAGAAGCCATGGAGCAAGGCATTACTACCATTCAGATAAGACAGCATGAGGGCTTGAACAGCAGTTCTGATGTCACTTTCTGGAAGACATGGTTTCACTTTCATTAGAAGAGAGTACTGGTACCAGTCCATCAATGTATTCCATGAGGGTGAGGTTGGTGTCCAGGGTGAATCCAAGTGACTTGGTATTTGGTGAAGGTTGGAGTTCAAAGCCATCAAGGTTCATATCGTTGAGTCAAGTTTGTACTGTTACTTGTTTGTTGTTTTTGGGAAATACCGAATTCGGTCTTGATTGGATTGAGCATCAGGTAGGCACTGGATATCCCAGTCTGAATGATATGCAGGCAGTGTTTAAAGGAATGGATGTCTGAAGCAGAGGACACTTCCAAGCCGAGCATTGTATAATTGTCATATTGGTGATTCTTGATAACAGACGCCACTATGGAACACTGCGGGACTTTGCAGGTGTTGGTGATCTTTTGGGAGTTGAAGGTGCCCAAGTCAACAAAATGGTGTATGTTGGAAAGTGTAGGAACAGACCCAGTGAAGGACATTGCCTCTGAATCCCATTTGAGAATCCGTAGTGTGTGTGTGTGAGGATGGGCAGTTCAACTGTGTTAAAGCCAGCTAAGAAGTCCAGCAATATCTAGAGGCAGGGACAGCTTAATATTTGGTTCAGAGACCATCATCTAGGATGTGTAAAGTAACTGTCTCCATGCTGCAGTGTGAGCTGAAGCCAGACTGATAGTCAGAATGGTTAGAATGATGTGATCTTGGAGTTGTACATAGACTGTTTTTTCATTGATATTGCAGATGAATGGTGGGTGAGTGATGGGCCAGTAGTTGGCGAGATCATCAAGGTCTAGTGAAGGTTTCTTTATGAGTAAGAGGATCTGGTCTGTCATGAGAGCTTCTGGGAACATGCCTTAAGTGAGGGAGGCAATGACAATGGTGAGTAGCGGTGAGAGAGTGTCCCCAGACAGAGTGTTAATAAATTACAATGGTAAGACATCATCTTCATAAGAAGTGGCATTGAGATAGTTGAGTATGTCGGCAAGATGTGCAGCAGGGTGTACAGACATAATATTGAGTTTTTTAAAATAGATATACATTAATATCGAGTTTTTAATATCGTAGGGACAGAATATCGATGTCAAGAATATCGACCAGAATATCGAATTTAAGGTAAGAAATATCGAAGTACATAATATCGAAGTTATTAATATCGATACAAAAATATCGATGTTAATAATATAGATGTTTATATTACTATGTATTTTATATGTATGTATTAGATGTTTTTTGTTAAGTATTGTATTTTTTTAACATATATGTATGCATTTTTTAGAAGTTAGTATTTTTATTTTTTTTTAAAGTAAATTATGCATTTTAGTACTGTAGCAGGATGTGGGTTTATAGGGGAATAGGGTGGGAAGTAATTTAATTGTAATGAAGTAATTAGTATTTTTTGGTAATTGGTATTGATAATTAATTGATTGTTAATGTATTATTAATTGGTTAATTGATAATTATGTTAATTGTATTACATTTTTTGAGCGGGATGTGGGTTTATAGGGGAATAAGGTGGGAAGTAATTTATTTGTAATTATTAATTATAATTTATTGGTGTAGTTAATTAATTTACTGTTTATTAATTATTAATTGGTAATTCATTTTTAATAATGTATTAATTGATAAATATGTTAACTGTTTTAAATTTTATGTGGAGAGAGTTGTGTTTTTATTTGGGAATCAGGTGGGAAATAATTTAATGTTACAGTAATTAATGTTTTTAATTTATTGGTATTTTTAATTAATTTATTGATAATTTATTAATCAATTATTATTTTAATTAAAAAAATATTTAATTTATAAATTTGTTATTTTTAATCCCTACGCCATCTAATGTTTGCCCCACTGTTGCGCTCTCTGGAGTGGGAATAGTAATTTTACCCCTATGCTATCCAACGCTTTCCCTACTGTTGCACTCTCTGGAGTGGGAATAGTAATTTTTACCCTTACGCTATCCAACGCTTTCCCTACTGTTGTACTCTCTGGAGTGGGAATAGTAATTTTTACCTCTACGCTATCCAACACTTTCCCTACTGTTGCACTGTCTGGAGTGGGAATAGTAATTATAACCCCTACGCTATCCAACGCTTTCCCTACTGTTGCACTCACTGGAGTGGGAATAGTAATTTTTACCCCTATGCTATCCAACGCTTTCCCTAGTGTTGCTTTTTATGGACTAAGTATATACATTTTATTTTAAATATACATGTTTAATTAATTTTAACATTATGGTGCCGATTCCGATCCTGTAAAACCCGGGTACGAATGGTCGTACGGAGCGTATTCTCCGTCCGACTCATACCCGGGAAAACCACCTTACAAACCCGCAAGTACGATTCGTACAGAAATACCATTCCCGTACGAATCGTACAAAACACTGACCGGCAAAAATATACCCACAATTCCGATCTGGGACATCGGGTACGTGACGTCCGGGCGGAGTCAGGCAGCGTTTTACGAACCAGCAAGTACGATTCGTGCATACATCACTCCGCACGGCTAATATTTTACGGCAGGCAAAAACTCCCGGGAAATTGAGGACGACGCGAAGAAGGAGCACCTGTATGCGACGGACAGCCATGAACCCCATCCTACGTGTCATCCCGGCCCTCATAGCCTACGACCTGGTGCACAGAAACCGACGCAGACGCCGCAGAAGGTCAGAACAACACCCAGGGGCAAAGGGGGGAGGGGGGAGGGGGGACAGGGGCAGGAAACATAACCTCCACCCAAGTAAAAAAGTATACATGCTCTGTACATACATTACCTCCAGGGTCTGGTCACTTCGGGGGGGGGCGTGTCCACCAAGGCCTGCGTCCCGCCACAACGGAAGTGGACGTGGACGCGTCCCGTCACCACAACAATGGTGGTACGCACCGTACCCACGCCTTTAGAGCGTGGGTACGGGTCGTACCACGCCTACCCCTACATCACCCCAACAATGATAGTACGGCCCGTACCCACGCTCTAAAGGCCTGGGTAAGGGCCGTACCACCATTATTGGGGTGACGTAGGGGTACGCGTGGTGCGACCCGTACCCATGCTCTGAAGGGCTGGGTACGGGCCGTACCCCTACGTCACCCCAACATTGGTGGTACGGCCCGTGCCCAGGCCTTTAGAGCGTAGGTACAGGCCGTACCACCGTTCTTGGGGTGACGTAGGGGTATGCGTGGTGCGACCTGTACCCACGCTCTGAAGGCCTGGGTACGGGCCGTACCATCAATGTTGGGGTGACGTAGGGGTACGGCCCGTACCCACGCCCACCGAGCGTGTGTACGGGCTCTGAGGGCGTGGGTATGGGCCGTACCACCATTGTTGGGGTGACGTAGGGGTACGCATGTTACGACCCGTACACACGCTCTCAGAGCGTGGGTACGGACCGCATCACGCGTACCCCTAGGGCACCAGTACATCAGTGATACAAGGCGTACACACGCCACAAATGATGTTATAGGGCCTGGTGCAGCATCTGACCAGTATATTGGGGGGGGGGGTGTATGCCCAGGAGAGCAGTGTACTGCACCAAGGGTGCAGGCGGGTGGGTGGGTGTCTTGCTACGATCCACATCAGTGGACAGAGACATGGGGTGGGTGCCTATCACTCCCAGCAGTGCCCAGACATATGAGGGGTGGGTGCAGAGGACTCCCAGCAGTGCCCAGACATATGAGGGGTGGGTGCCTATCACTCCCAGCAGTGCCCAGACATATGAGGGGTGGGTGCAGAGGCCTCCCAGCAGTGCCCAGACATATGAAGGGTGGGTGCCTATCACTCCCACAGTGCCCAGACATATGAGGGGAGGGTGCCTATCACTCCCAGCAGTGCCCAGACATATGAGGGGTGGGTGCCTATCACTCCCAGCAGTGCCCAGACATATGAGGGGTGGGTGCAGAGGACTCCCAGCAGTGCCCAGACATATGAGGGGTGGGTGCAGAGGACTCCCAGCAGTGTCCAGACATATGAGGGGTGGGTGCATATCACTACCAGCAGTGCCCAGACATATGAGGGGTGAGTGCCTATCACTCCCAGCAGTGCCCAGACATATGAGGGGTGGCTGCAGAGGACTCCTAGCAGTGCCCAGACATATGAGGGGTTGGTGCCTATCACTCCCAGCAGTGCCCAGACATATGAGGGGTGGGTGCCTATCACTCCCAGCAGTGCCCAGACATATGAGGGGTGGGTGCAGAGGACTCCCAGCAGTGCCCAGACATATGAGGGGTGGGTGCCTATCACTCCCAGCAGTGCCCAGACATATGAGGGGTGGGTGCAGAGGACTCTCAGCAGTGCCCAGACATATGAGGGGTGGGTGCCTATCGCTCACAGCAGTGCCCAGACATATGAGGGGTGGGTGCCTATCACTCCCAGCAGTGCCCAGACATATGAGGGGTGGGTGCATATCACTCCCAGCAGTGGACAGAGACATGGGGGTGTGTACATCATCCTCAGATGAGCAAAACTCCATGGGTGTGTGAAGGCATCCACAATGTGCGACTATGTTGATAGTGCCATAACAACACATCACTGACAGCAGTGTCCCACTCCCATGAGGATGGATGTTCTTCCCCCACTGCATGACATACCACATGTGGGTGCGATGACAAATTACACATGCATACCCACCCCTGGCGGTGGCAGCACAATACACACACTGAGATCATGCAACAAGACTGTATAGTCATGTTAAACCCTACTAAACTAAGAGAGCCAAAGGGAACACACACTGTCACGCACATTCCAGGACTGATAGGAATGTACAGGTGCTGTGGCAGTCAACAAGTTGTTGTCTCCCATGGAAGGAAAAGGGTGGAGTACCCACAGATACAATGCCCACAATTGTCAGTCAGGTGCCCAAATACCCTGCAGAACAAGTAACATATGTGTGCTAGGCAGGGAGTACACACATGCATAGTGCGGAAAAGGGACCATGTCCACATGAAGCCATGGCAACATACTCCATACACAAGTACAGTGACTACCAAGGATGGCACAGACGATGCAGGCGGAGACTTGCTGAGCAGGCATGGCCAAAGTTGAAGGGATCCGTCACACACCAAGGAAATGTAGACACAGGTCAGCACAACAATTGGGAAACACCCTGCAGGGAAGATGTCAGGTGCCACAGAGGAAGCAAAACTCCTTGGGACAATGTCACCAAACAATAAGAGCTTACATGACCAAAGATTATTTGCAGAGACCTTGTGATGGCACGCAGATACCAGGCTCCACCCCATGAGCAGCACACTACAACATTTCCCAGACACCTAACACATTACCACCACCCCAACTCAGGGAGCAGCAGCACCAACAGCAATACCAGAAAAGCAATAGTGTGCAAATGAAAAACAAATTGCTTTATTCAGCATTTACATTTTTTTTTTTAATTTACACTATATACAAGGCCCATAGGCCAGTCCAGATGCGAAGTCCTGGGGGGGGACACATTGTGACGTGTCTCCCCTAGCTTGCCTGCACATTTCACAGTTCCTGTTCATCCACTGGGGGGGGCATCATGTGGGTGGGAAGGACCAGGCACCGCAGGGGCAGGAGGGGCAAGGGTAGGTGTTGTGGGTGCAGGGACAGATGACTCCACCACAGGGGGTGGGGCAGCGCCAAAGGTGGTGGTTAGGATGGCGCTGCACACGTTCGCAAGTTCTTCCAGCGTCTCCCTTGCACCCGAAGGAACCACAAGCCCCAAAGGGGGGGGGGGTTGGAGAGATGGGTTGCAGCGCTACTGGGGGAGGTGGTGGACAGGGTGGGGACTCAACTCCCCTGCCTGGGGACTTCCTCGCCCGCTTGCAGGGTGGTGTCACACTGGGGCTGAGGGACAGACTAGCCATGAAGGTCTCTTTGTCTGACTGTCGGGCAGGGGAGCTAAGGGGAGTGGTTTTTGAGGAAGTGAGTCGTGAGGACTGCGGACTCCCACTGTGGCTGCGTGTCTGCCGTTTGCCCCCAGACCCAGTGGGTGTGCCTACTTCCCCCTGTGTGTGCGTGACAGGAGGTGTGCGCTTGGCCTTCCCTGTTGGTGTGCTGCCTGTGTCTGGTGGGGTGCATGCCTGGGGACGTCTGGGTGTGCTTGGGACAGGCATGGGAGTGGGAAGTGTGGATGGTGCAGGGGTAGGGGGGGACGGAGCGCTGCAGGAGACCCACTGCTGCCATCAGTGACGAGTCCATGGACCTCAGCAACATCCGTTGGTCAGACATCGCTGCTGACATGCCCTCCATGTACGACACCATCTGTGTCAGCAGTCTGGTGTGGCCATGGAGGACACTCAGCAGCGATGTCTGACCAACCTGCAACTGCCGCAGAATGTCCACAGACTCGGCATTGAGGGCAGCAGGGGAGACAGGGGCAGGGGGTGCGGTGCCTGGCACGAAGGAGACATGTTGTTGCCTAGCACGGACAGAAGGGACCCGAGCAACTGGGAGGGCGGTGATGGGAATGGAGGGGGCGGCGAGAGATGTACTGCTGCTTTCAGCTGTTGGAGCAGCCTCCGCCCCCTCTGGGAGCTCAGCCTTGGACCCGTCAGCGTCATAGTCGGTGTCGCCACCAGACAGGTCCTCCGCCTGACTCCCCTCGCCCTCCGTGCCACTTGCTGCGCCAGACTCCCCAGCACTGGTGGCACCGGTGCTGGATCCCTCCTCCACGTCCGTGCCGGTGTCTCCCTCGGTGTCCCCCGACGATGCTGTGGGCAAGGTGAAGAGACAGGAAATAATCAGACACCTGTATACATATGACACATGAGTCCAAACTAAATAGGTCACAGTGCATATCATGAAAACCATCATGAGTAACATCTACAATACTACGCACATATGTAGGCCCTGCACTACCCAGTTGGTTGACCCACCATGCCACTTGGAAACAATGGAGAGTATGACACAACAGCAAAGAACTTGATATTGAATTATACAGAGAAGCTAGTGTCTGTGGACAGTTGAGCACAGCATCTGGACCACACAGCGTTGCCAAAAATGGATGAGCAGGAACCATGTCTTTTAAGTTTTGACACATGCTGCAAAGCACAAACATTAAACACTGCACAACATGACTGGGTCAATGCATGTTGAGTGTCTGTTCAGACTATCATCACACACAGGCCAGACCTGGCAAGGAGACATAAGGTTTGGACATGTAGGCCTTGCCCGCACAAACCCCCCCTACCTGAGACAATGTGATTGAGACAGAGGAAGGATTTACACCTCTTAATCTGGGATTACAAAAATGGGCTTCATGAAATCCTAATTGTACTCGAACTACCCCTCGTGCGGCTGAGCACACATATTATTGACAAACAACCATCTTCAGATAGTTGTACAGAGACACACAGGCACTGGCCAGTGTGAGTATGCACAAGCCACATTGGGTCACCCTGTACAGTGGACCCATGTAGCACACTTTACGTAAATACAAATGAGTCCAGGGTACAATGCCACAGAGGCCAACCTATGCTGAAGACACAGAGAATGTCCACAGTGTTGGATGACACACATGATTCCTAGGAAAAGGTGTCTCAGGGGACTGTAGTGGCCACACTGCTCCATGGTCCTGGATAGATCTGACTGCAACAGGAGCAACCGTCCCCGCACTATGCATATCTCCCCCTCATGCACATCATGTCTGAGGCCACAACACCGGTCATGCATGGTGCAAGTCTGTTCATTTGAAGCCTCACACTCCTATGTTGAGACTCTGCATCAGTGCCAACAATCATGGACCCCCAAATGACTGAACTGGACAGGGCACAGGCAAGGTCCCAACACATGTCACAGACCACCCCCACACATGATGCTGCAAGCATTGGGCACTTGGATTAACTGCCAGCCTAGATTACCTTGTGCAAGAGTGACTACACACAGACCAGGGAACACATGTCAAGGAGGGGAAGGCAGGAAGAACAGCACCGGTTGACTTGGGGGAACAGGATATGCACTGCACATATAAACCCTGGCAGTGTATCCATGCGACTGAGCACTTCCAAAAGCTGGTGACACACAACAAACACACATGTACCTACCCCCTCCTTGCTGCTGTTTCTCCTGTAACCGCCTATCCATCTCGGAAAACCACCGCCAGGACACGCTTCATTTGGAGGGTCAGTCGCCGATGCCCGCCATGGGGGCGTGGTGGTGAGTCCCCCAGCAGGACCCGGGCGATCCTCCTGGTCCAGCACCGGATGTCCTGCCAGCGTTTCCTCACTTGGGGTAGGGGCCGACACCGACCCTCCACCGACCGCACAGCCCTGACGGCCTGCTTCCATATCTCCCCCTTGGCGTAGGCGGCTACCTGTGAGGATGACAAAGTGAGACAACATCAATACACCTGCTCCATGTCACAGAGACACACATTTGAACATTTTTGCTTGTTTGAACAGGGCATAGTATGCAGCCAACTCATAGCACCTTTGTCATAGGGACATTAGCCTCTGGGGAAGTCCAAATGCACAACGTGGCATTGAAAGTACACAGGTGGCATGAGGGGTGCGACACAATCACTGATCATGGCTCACACTGTGCATCACAAGCAACACCAGGATTATGGACAGCACCTCAAAGCAGTCACATGCCCCAGGGCACTGACACAACCTGGGGGGTGTCACAGGTGTGGGGCTAGCTCAGCACGTCAGACACACAGCACGGCTCCCTGCTCACATCAGATGGTTGGAGCATATGCATCCTCCATGCAGCTGGGGTGCAACACTCCACTTAGACACTCACCCACATGACAGGGAACTTACACACACACCTATGTCCAGGGGCCGTACACATCATTTGGACACTCTCACCACAGGTACACTCAACTGACACACATCTGTGGGTACAGTCACCTGTCACACTGGGGGCACCACAGAATCACATCAGGACTATAGAAATAACATTCCCAAGAGGATTAGCCAGGCTGAATGTGGCATGCATCATGCAGTGATTGTCACAGTAAGCACAATGCAAGTGAGGAGTGCAGATATGAACCACATCATGCTCTGCATGGGAGACATAAGGCATTCCCCCCCCCCCGGGACCCACCATGAACAACATTGCATGTCTGTCACACCTGGACACAATGCCAGAAGTGACAGTCACAAAAAAGGGGCACAGTCAAAGCTAGTGGAGTCAGCACTCACCTGCTCCCCTGGTCTCCCATACAGGCTGGGGTACTGTGGGAGGATGACGTCCAGCAACGCTTCATTCTCCTCTTGGGTGAAAGGCTGGGCCCTCTCCACAGACCTGGCCATGGTGCCAGAGGAAGCAATGACAGCAGCAGGGGTGTGGAATGAAAGGTTGTGCAGGCAAGTGCTCTCTCATGGGTCCTGGCTGCCTTATATCTGCCTTCCTGGGCTGTTTCATTTACAGGAGTACAGAGTGTCAGTCTCATTTGCATCCTACGTTTCCTCCAATCCCTTTAAACCTACCCCAGTGAGGGCCTTTGCATGGTTCAAAATTTGAGCATGATGTCAAGTCAACAACCACTTTGCAACATAGTATATTGTCTCCAACCGACTTTTGCTGGCCACCTGATGAAACATTTTGAACTGGAAACTCAGTCTCCATGACAACCAGCATGCATTTAGGCCCTTATACTTGTCCCTCATGTGTCCCCTATGTAATTTGACAATCCACACACAGGTACGGTGCGTTCCACACGTATCCCTAGGGCACCACTACTCTAATGATACGGTCCGTACACGCGTGTGTAGGGTCCGTATCCCTATGGTAGTGTAGCCGTAGGCGTATGCCATAGTGATACGGTCCGTACACGCGTGTGTAGGGTTCGTATCCCTATGGTAGTGTTGCCGTAGGCGTACGCCATAGTGATACGGTCCGTACACGCGTGTGTACGGTTCATATCCCTATGGTAGTGTTGCCGTAGGCATACGCGATAGTGATACGGTCCGTACACGCGTGTGTAGGGTTCGTATCCCTATGGTAATGTTGCTGTAGGCGTACGCCATAGGGATACGGACCCTGCACACGCGTGTACGGACCGTATCACTATGGCGTACGCCTACGGCTACACTACCATAGGGATACGGGCCCTACACACGCGTGTACGGACTGTATCACTATGGCGTATGCCCACGGCTACACTACCATAGGGATACGAACCCTACACACGCGTGTATGGACCGTATCACTATGGCGTACGCCTACGGCTACACTACCATAGGTATAGGACCAGTGTGTAGCCGTACGTGTACTATGGTAGTACACGTACGTGTACACACTGCTCGTACACGTACGTGTGTACGGACCGTACACACACGTGTACTCCTACCCAACCCCAAATAGTGATACGACCGTACACATGCCCTCAGAGCGTGTGTACAGTGCGTTTCACAGCTTACACTGGTGACAGGAGGCACACAGGAAAGGAATGGAGCTGTCATACTCGCACAAGGCTGGACATCAAGTCATTGTCAGTGCAGTCCTTCATGTCTCGGGCCTAGGTGTGTCAGGCAGTGATGTGGCACATGTCTCCTCATGTTTGAACCCAATAGATGTGTGATGAGCTGTGTACACATGTCATGTGTGATGGTGCACTATGTGGCACACTTCCCCTTCACACCTTTTAGATTTGTGCATGTAGTACAAACTTGTCGAGCACTGCATCACTGGCATGGCACAGTCACCAACACCCGCAACTGTCCCCTGATGCCAGGTACACGGATAATGACACCTGACATCTAACTGCCAGCGGGGCACGATGTGACTATGTCATGTGTGTGTCATGTGTTCCCATGAGCTTGCTGTTGGTGTTCCGTCAACTGCATCTGCAGTTGCTGCATCCAACATGTGTCTGTGTGTAGATGGGCATGGCACACAATTACGCACACCAGGCCACATGTGGAATCACACGTAACGTGTGTCTGTATGCATCGAACATGGACCTGCGAGCTGAGGACATATCTGCGTAGTCTCAATGTATGTGTGATCAGTTTTGACATGTACCCCTTCATGGCAAGGTGTGTGGTCTGTCCTTTTTCAATGACATGTGACCTGTGTGTCTAGTTTGCCGCAAGCTGTCTGTATGAGATAACATCCTTCTATGCACATATGTGGATGTATGTCACTCCTGTAATGTGTCTGGCTGTTCACTTACACTGGCCCACAGCTAGTTTCATGGCATGTCATGTTGACCTTGAGAATCCACGTTTGTAGCTGGCTCTTGGTAGGAGTATCACCTGGCTGGAATGCGTGTCCAGGATGTATTGCACAGACCAGACTCTGTATGTAGCATATGTGTATTAGCTGTTGAACATGTGCTCAGTTCATTGACATTGGTGTTGTAATGTACTCACTCTTCGTTATCCCTTCCAAATTACTGCAGGGCACCGCCTCTCCCCCGACCAATGCCAGACTTGGGTGCCCTGAGGGAACGTGACTGCATACGACGCTACCGCTTCTCGCAACAGTTGATTGAGAACTTGACCGCAAAGCTGGCACCACACCTCCAACCGCTACACAGGTATCCTACTGCGCTGACACCCGAGATGAAGGTGATGGCAGCCCTAAATTTTTTTGCCACCGGTACGTTTCAATTCACCATAGCTGATGTTGGTGGCATGTCCCAGACCATGTTCAACCGTGTCCTGCATGATTTTTTAGAAGCCATGTTGGTTCACCTGGATGAATTCATACATTTTCCAACTCGTGAGCAGTTGACAGGTGTCAAGGGTGAGTTCTATGCCCTGGGAGGGATGCCCCATGTCATTGGGTCTATTGATGGGACACATGTGGCTTTGGTACCACACCAGGCACAGGAGGTAGCCTATCTAAACCGTAAACATTATCACTCCCATTAATGCCCTTGTGGTGTGTCTTGCTAACATGCTGATTTCCCATGTCTGTGCACGTTTTCCAGGGTCAGCACACGATGCCTACATCATGAGGCGTAGCAGGGTGCCCGAAATGATGCTGCAGCTGCGCAACAAACGAGCATGTCTTGTTGGTGGGTAGACTCTGTTAGTCCTGTATTTAGCGGTATCTTTGTATTTTACAGCTTCTCCTGACCCACTTCTGTACATGATGTTTCCATGTAGGGGACTCTGGCTATCCCAACATGCCATGGCTGATGACGCCTCTCCGCAAGCCCAGAACGGCTGCAGATCACCGTTACAACAACGGCCATGGGCAGACCAGGCGAGTGATTGAGAGGACGTTTGGCCTCCTGAAGAGCCGATTCCGGTGCCTCCACAAGACAGGCGGCTCCCTCCCATATGCACCGGTGAAGGTCTGCAAAATCTTCCTCGTGTGCTGCATGCTGCACAACATGGCAGTGGAGAAAGCAGTGCCACTCATCCTGGATCCGGATGAGCATGAACATCCACCCGTGGAGGATGAAGGGCTTGGTCACGAGGCAAGTGATGAGGAGGAGGACGACATCCGGAGTCAGCTCATACGCAACTTCTTCTGCTGATGGTGAGTCCCTGGGTCTGAGTGTGCACGCATGGAGCCTTGTGTGGCATGTGTTGCAATGTGTGTGTCCATCTCCATGTATGCTAAGTGACTTAGAGGTGTGTTGTGATGTGTCACTCGAGTGATGATGTAATTCCACTAATTGTAGCTGAGACACTCAATTTTCAACTAGCATGGTGACAACCTTATACATGTAGAGTAACTGACCATGCATGCGGATGACCATCTTTTAGCTGACTTCTTGTGTATCTCTCATCCCCTGGTAGTTGTGCATGCTGTCTGCTGGTGGCATCGTTGGGCTCCTGCTATTCCTCATGAGTCTAGCAACGTGTGCAGAATCAGCGTTACATGCACGGACATGGTGAAAAGTCTCCTTTGGGTAAGGATTGCAGCACGGAATTTTGGGTGTGGTAGTTGTTTAGAATGTGTGTGCACTGCTCCTGTGCATGTTTTGTTACTATGCATACATGTCTACTCACCATGGGGCACATGACATGTAGCATGACTCACATGAATTGGTAGTCACACTTGGTGACAGTCATCTGTAATGGGATTGTGGATTGTGATGAAGGCATCACTGTGTGTAAAACTTTCCTCGGAAACATACGGGATGCTATGGGTTGACATGGTGTGGGACATCCCCATAAGAGGCTCAATGGGAATAGCAGCCTCTCCGTGTGCAGCAGGGGGTGTTTGGCTCAACCCCGTCACTTGTGTGCCAGTTCAATGGATTTACAGCATCTGTGGTGCAAAGGGGGGGGGGGGCCAGTGTAGGTCCCACATGTTAATCCACATGACCTGTGCGTCTGTTCATATTGATGCTTTTGCCTAGGTGCGAGCCTGAATAATAAAGGTGTTCCTCACCATCCAAAATGCCTCATCTCTGTCAATGTAGGTCTCTTGCCACTGTGCATGCGGCATCTCTGGCATAGTTGTCAGAGATTGTGCATATGAGTCTATGTGTAGATTAGCAACATGCATGCTGTTCTACATGGATTTGATTCTCTATTGTGCATGAAGTCCATGGCTGTGTATGTATTTTGGCATCTCTGTCCCCACAACGGGCAGTCAACACCTGCTGAGGGTGTGTTTCCTGTGCGCAGCTCGGCCTTCAGTTTCCTGATCCGGTGTCAGTCATCTTTGGTGATTGTGCATCCATTGTCTCTGTGTGTGCCATGGTGAACCGGACACTCCTTCCTTTACATATACCTTTTGCAGTTGTCCTTTCTGACATCCTTGTCTTTGTGTGCAACTTGTGGCATGGTTTCAAGGACATGCCGCCTGCTGCTGCAGGCTCTGCAGCAAGGGCACACAAAGTTTCCAGATTTGGCAACACACACACACTAAGATGCTCCTCCCTTCCTCTCTCCACCCATTCATTTGGGTGTCATCAGCTTGTCTGTGACACATTTGCGGCCACGCGGTGGCAAAGGCTGGACCGTCTGCACATGCTATGTGCACATTGCACGAGCCTCATGTCCTTGCATGAGCCACATCACACTAAAGTATGATGTTGCAGCCACCCTCCAAGCAATGTCCATCCAAAACATCTGTGGCCTGCACTCAGGCATGCACTAAGCGCCCACACAACACCTTTGCATGATGAGTGTGCAACTCCAACTGCCTACACAGCGCTGCCACGCCTTCCAGGCCCTGTCACACCAACCAGGTCATGTCCCTCCTACTCCCCACCGGCTCTGTACCCTAGCAAGGCCATGGGAGTGGGACTCAAGGCCTCTGCATGTAGTATGGTGTTGTTGTCTGCCACATGGCACAGGTATCATCTCTCAGCGTGTCATTCTACAATGTGTCCAGGATCCCCCTCTACACCATCACATGTGCACAGCACCTCATCATCATCTCGTGTGCCATTGACAGCCAGGTGCTCCTCACCCTCCCCAAAGACGCAGACCTTGACAGTTCTCATATTCAATAATGCATGAGATCCATTGACAGATGGCTGAACATCAGCCACTTGAGGCTGGACTTGTACAGGACTGAGGTCATCATCTGCGGATTGTCCCCTTACAGCTGGCTCAACTGCTTGTGTCCCACCCGCAAGAGCCCTGCACAAGCACCCATTGGCCACGCACACAAGCTGGTGTACATCATGGATTGCTTGCTCACATTTGCAATGCTGATCACCAGCATCTGTACCTCAGGCTGCAACAGCCTCTGCATTTTGCACATGATCCCCAGATCGATCCACTCCAAGGCAAGACAGGCCATCCCCCAGGTCCACGACGAGATCCGTGTCGAATCCTGCCCTGCCCTCTACGGAGTAAGTACATTACAACTCCCATTTAACTTGTCCACATCCAGGGTGCATCTGCACAGCTCAGCTTCAACATCCGGCGCCCCAGCCACATCACCGTCCAGCAGAGATAACTGCAATGGATCACTGTCTGCTGCAGGATGACCTTCACAATCCACACCCACACTCAGGAGGGAGGCCACGACCACGACCCCAAACCAACCCTGTAGCACTGTCACCCAAGACCCCATTGGGCCATCTCCGTGCATCCAACCTTGGCCTGGCCACCATTCTCCACATCCACCTTACTCCAGAATGCAGGACATAGTTCTCCCACCTGGCAAAACATACCTGGGACTCCCTCCCCAGGAAACTCCACATGAGCCATGACCTATGCGCCTTAATGATACTCTTCCAAATAGGTCTGTCCGCACAGTTTTGCAAGCCCCCCCCTCAGCAGGTTGAGCCCATCACGGGTGAGTATTGTGCTCCATGTCTGTATTGAATGATACATTGTGACCCATGTGTGTCCTGTGACAGACTCAGATCCCAGGGTATGGATGGGTGGAGTTACTTCAACACTTAGGCATAGTTTGACATTTACACACACAGATGTTGTGGACTAATGCAAAATGACTGCAACATCTCATGACTTAAAGAAATTTTTATTTGCGGTGGGGTACGTGTTTTGGTAGATAAAAAGAGGTGCTTGCCGGGTGTCTAGAATCCAAAGGTCACAGGGGGAGTTGGTATCCTTGCCATTGGAAGTCATCAGAGTCCAGACCACAGTGTTGGTCATCATTGGTCAGACTGTGACCAGCAAGTCCATGTGGCAGAGAATGTCATTGAATGTGGTGCTGCTGTTGCGCCAGAGGGCCAGGTGCCAGGCCAGGTAACCTGGGAGATGTGGATGGTGCGCTGACTCTCACGGTCTTTTCCGTGGACGACCCACCTTCCTGGGGGGACCCTCAGATGCAGGCCTTGACGATGTTTGTGATGCTCCGTCGGACGAATCCTCCTCCTCCTCCCTCCCTGTGGCTGGTGGTGGTCTTCGCCTGGTGGCACAGGGAGGGTTGCCCATGTTGTCGGCAATCCGACGGAGTGAACGGCTCATGTCCGTTTGCACCGCCAGGAGCTCAGCCTGTCTTGCCTCCATCCGTCCTTGGTGTTGTTGTTGACTGGCATGTTGCTCGGCCTGCAAGTTCTTCATTTCGTCGAGGGTCCCCTTGATGTCTGTGAGGGTGTCCACTACCTGGCTGATGCCCCTGGTGTCACGCCGGTATGTGTCCAGGATGTGGCGTATGTGTGACATACCGGTTCCCTCAGCTGCCTGGTCAGGTTCTCGCCTCCGCCTGCCTCCACTCCCACCACCCCTGCCCACACAAGCTGGGCCTGCCATTGTGGGCACATCGGGTCTACGGGACCCCTGAGGGATGGCATTTGCGGGGTTGCCAGTCTCCTCCCGGGTGCCCAGAGAACCTTGTCCCTCCTGGTCAGACTGGCTGTGTTGTTCAGTGCGAGAAGGGCTCCTGGGTGTTTCCTGGGATGTGGCAGGAATGAGGGTGGTGGTTAGCACAGATGTACCTGATGCAGCTGCTGCAGGGGCTTGGGCACCAGAGGGGCCAGGTTGGTCTGGGTCATCCACGGAGTGGTGAGAGTCGTCGCTGCCGGTGGGATCTTCTTCACGCCGAGCCTGGGCCTGTGATTCTTCCCCCCCAGTGTTGGGGGAGATCCATGACGTTACCCTGTGTGTGAGAGAGAGACAATGTTAATGGTGTTTCATGCGACATCCATGTTTCATACATATTTAAGTTGGCACAGTTCCTCCAGGTAGTTGGATATGCCTAGCATTCCTCTCAATGTACACTTGTGGATGGGTATGTTGCGGGGGACAGTTTGATATGTTCTCCTGAGTCTTTGGCCTGTCAAATTAATGCTAGGCTGCTTATTTGGCAATGGATTGGTCTTGTTGTGTCACATGTCCATTGTGGGAGTGGCAAAATCTGTTGCCTGCCCCGGGGGTGTGTGCTTGTGTAAGGGGTGGGGGGGGGGGGTGTGATGGGGCATGCTGTTGGGTGTAGTGTGATTTGGCATTGTGTCTCCCAGGTGATGTGTCTGTCCCCTCATGGTGCATGCTGGCATGACAGTGAGTGTGAGTTCCTGTGCTAGGTATGTGGCATGTGTAGTTGGTGTTTGAGTGTACAGTGGTCACAGGAGGGCCTTGTGCTGTCTACAGCAGGGCCAAGTGTCAGCTACCTTGTCAGTACTTGGCCAGTCACTGTGCATTGAGCATGGTGCATGGGTATGTCCCTAGGCCATATGGGCTGAGGGCATTGGTGTCTGCTTCTGAGTTGCACAATGTGTTTTGTGAGCCACACCCTCCCAGCATCGCGGTCATCCAGTCTTGGGTTTGTGTTTCGTGTAGCCTGTGACTTGGCATGGCCTTGCTTAGTGAATGGGGCATGGACCCGTTAGTGGCATGTGCGTGGTTTTTGAGTGTGGTTGTGTCCGGTGAGGGCTTTGGGGTAGTTGCGTGCATTAGTTGTAGTTGGGGTGTGGATGCCGTTCCCCCATGTAAAGTGAGTTGTTTGTGTACTCACCAGGCTCTGCGACTCCTTCAAGTCCGTGTACTCCCACCGGCGGAAGCGTGGCCATCACCTTCTCCTCCCAGGGATGGTAATGTACCGGTCTGCGGGGCAGCCTACCTCCAGTGATGTTACTCTGGGCATGTTCTTCGTTCATTTTTTGCTTGACTGCCCTGCGCAGATCGTACCACCTGGCTTGGCATTCATGCCTGGTCCTTTGGATGGGCGCAACAGCATTGACCCGATCGACGATCCTCTGCCACATGGCTGATTTCTCAGCTATGCTGGTCTGTCTGACCAATGTTCCAAAGAGCTGTGGCTCGACTCTGATGACTTCGTTGACAAGGATGTCCAGCTCGTCCCTTGTGAACGTTGGATTCTTGTCTGTGGGCATGGTGTGGGGTGTGGGTGTGGGTGTGGATGGTTGCGGGTGTGTGGGTGTGGATGTGACGGTGTGGGTGTGAATGTGATGAGGGTGGGTTTGTGAAGGTGGTTGTGTGAAGGTGTGTAAGTTTAAGGTGTAGTTAAGGTGTAAGTAAGGTGCAGTTGTCTGTCTGTGGGGTCTGTCAGCAGTGGGTCTGTTGCAAAGGCTCATGGTTTGTGTGTGTGGGCCCTTTTTATTGGTCCATTTGTGGGTGTGGCTGTGTTTGAACTTTTGGTGGGTGTGTTATAAGAGGTGGTTGTGGTTTGGGCCTCTGTTTGCATGTGGTAGGTCAGTGTTTTCGATGTATTTTGGCTTGTAGACGTGTTTTGTGGTGTTGTGCGAATCGAATTGACCCTCCTTGTTCTGTTTTACAGTGTCCTGGTTCTGTACGAGTCGTTTTCGCGTGTGCAAGGTACGTACATGCGCTATGTTGTTGTACAGTGATCACATATGCAATGGTGTTGTACGATTCGTACATACGCGATGCTGGGTGAGGGTGCTGGTGTACGGGCCTGGGGTACGGTGCGTATGGGCACGGGCATGGTGTACGGGCCTGGGGTAGGGTGCGTACAGGCACGGCTCTGGGGTACGGTGTTGGGGTACGGTGCGTACAGGCACGTACATGGTGTAGGGGCCTGGGGTAGGGTGCATACAGGCACGGGCATGGTGTAGGGGCCTGGGGTAGGGTGCGTACAGGCATGGGGTACGGGCCTGGGATAGGGTGCGTACAGGCATGGGGATGGGGTACGGGGTTGGGGTAGGGTGCGTACAGGCACGGGGATGGGGTACGGTGTTGGGGTATGGTGCGTACAGGCACGGGCATGGTGTAGGGGCCTGGGGTACGGTGCGTACAGGCACGGGCATGTTGTAGGGGCCTGGGGTAGGGTGCGTACAGGCACGGGCATGGTGTAGGGGCCTGGGGTAGGGTGCGTACGGGCATGGTGTAGGGGCCTGGGGTAGGGTGCGTACAGGCACGGGGATGGGGTACGGTGTTGGGGTACGGTGCGTACAGGCACGGGCATGGTGTAGGGGCCTGGGGTACGGTGCGTACAGGCACGGGCATGGTGTAGGGGCCTGGGGTACTGTGCGTACAGGCACGGGCATGGTGTACGGGCCTGGGGTAGGATGCGTACAGGCACGGGGCTGGTGTACGGTGTTGGGGTACGGTGCGTACAGGCGCGGGGCTGGGGTACGGTGCTTACAAGTACGGGGCTGTGGTATGGAGGTGGGGTACAGTGTGGACATGGGGGGTACGGTGCTGACATACGGGGGTACGGTGCTGACATATGCGGGGGGATGGGGGGGCTGTGCGACTCGTCCGCGGGCACAAGTATAGCCGTGTACATGTGTGGTTCATCGTTCGCTCCGTACGGACCGTTTTACATGCAGTTGTATATTCGGACGGACCATTTTACATGCGGTTGTATATTCGGACGGACGGTACGGATCGTACTTGTGCGCTCAGACTTCTGTTTTACGATTTGCACGTAAAACTGTCCGGATCCCTCTCGTAACATTTTCCCAACGCGACTCGTACAAAATTTTAACGTACGAATCGTACTTCGCCGGTTGTAGGGCACTTGTACGACTCATACGTAAAAAAATACAGATACGAGTCGTACGCAAATTTTTTTTAACGGATCGGAATCGGCACCTATATGTTATATGTAAAAATACTTTTTAATATGTTTAACTGTTTACTTTAATTATATATATTGTTTACTGTATTTTACATAATGTTTTCACATTTAAAAATAACAGTATTTTTTACGATATTTTTGACATCGATATTTTTTTTCTCTATATTTGTGTACTTTACAATGTTGTAGATAGGAAGTCGATATTCTTGAAGTCGATATTCTTGATGTCGATATTCTGGCATCGATATGTTGCTACCTCAACATTTTGTCAGTCGATGTTCTGTCAGTGATCCGTGCAAGAGATAGGGCTTTGAAGGCTGGCCATTGTGGTATTCTATGGGAAGGAGTGGGTGTAACAGATAAACAGACCTGATGGTGTTGATATGCTGTTGGGTCTTCTGAATTTTTTCACGGAAGAAAAAGTTGATAGCGTTGCACTTTGCTGAAGGGTGAGGAATAGATGGGTCCGGCAGGGGGTTGATGTGGTGCTTGATTGTCTTTAAAAGCGTTCTGCTTTGGTTAGTGGCTTCACTGATGGTGTTAGTATAGTACTGTGGATTGGCTGATGTGATGAGCTGTCTGTGTGCTGCGTGAGGGACCCCAATATGTTGAAGAGATTGGGAGTTCTGTTTCTTTTCCATTTTCTTACCTGTCTGCAGATGGATCGTGCACAGCAAGGTCCGTAGAGTGCCAGGGTGCTGAAGGTTTTAGCTTGCAGTTGAGTCTTTTATTTGGGGCATGCATGTTCACATACTTTTTCCCAAAAATATGGAAGTTGTTGAAAAGGGTATTGGCATTGGACATAAAGATGATAGGGTGAGGGATACGTTCAAGGATTAGGTTGTCCAGGGATATAGGTGATTTGCATTGGATTATTGGTGATATTAGAGAGACAAGTTCAAGGAGGTGACCTGCAGTACTATGGTACCAAGTTGAGTGTGTCGATGAGGTTGAAGAGGTATCAGAGATATATCCTAAATTAGCATATAAATAAATAGGCATTCTGTCAAGGTTTCTTTTAAGTCAGGCCTCCAAGACATCTTGAAAATGAGTCTCCATCTCGTCCTCTCGAATCTGGTTCCAAATTCCCAACACGCCTTTCGCAAACATGCTCTTCATCAGTCCTTATTGATTCATCGGTGCTATCTTCACCTAAAGCGATATTAACTTACAAGCAACATTTTTCAGTGTTGACTTTCATAGGTGATTTCATATGGCGCAGGGAACATCTAGATGTAGCTTCACCAGATGAACGATCAGCTGCGAACAACAACGATAGATACCTGAAATGGAAAGAAGCAATCGATCACATTATTTACATTTCATGGGCGCATTGTATTCTGGAACTGTATCCGGCAGTGGCACTCTGTCTGGGTATGTCATTCCTACCCTGTGTGTAGGGCATTTTTACCCGGCACTTTTTCTTTGAGAAACACACCCATCCCTTGGGACCAGGGCACCATCGTAGATTTTTTTCAGGATTTCCTGTATGTTTTATCACGCGGGGCAAAGCATGTTGATCCGCAAATGAGACCTTTTTCTGCAGAAAGAGTTTTTATCACATTGGCCCTAATTACAAGTCAAGGGGAGCAGGATTCCTTTGTGAATTCTGCTCCATCCAGACTACCCCGATATTTCTACACCTGGTTTTCATGGGTACAGGAACACATGGCCAAATTTTACTGACCAGTAGTTTCAGTCAGTAAAATGATTTTAAGCTTTGGCTGCCACAGCGGCCAGGTCTAAAAAGCAACCCAACCTTTTTCTATGGCAAGGTGCTAGCATGGGATGTCCCCCCCTGCCAGAAATCTTCTCCCCCTTCTCTCCTCTTGCATCTGTGCCCCCTCCTTGCCCCCACACAGAAGCCTTTGCACACATTTACCAATTGCTCAGAAAAGGTGGTAAATGTGTGCGTAAGAACCCTCGGAATAGGGATACAGCACAGTCACTCTGTGTCCGCACAGTTATTCCCAGTTCAAATTGTACTGCACTGGCAAGGACTCAGCACCCAGCAATGGTACCATGCATCGTATAATTGGGCCCTTGGTGTGCATCTTAGTAGTGCCACCTATGTAGTGGCGGCAACAACCAGTTTTATTGCAAAACAATATAGAATTTCAGACCAGTGCTCTGGAACGCAGTACCCAGTAACCCGTAACCAGATGTGACAAGTTTCAAAAGGTTCCGGATTTCCTTCCATCATCTACAGTCTTTTTCAAACCACTGCCCCTAGATTATTTCTGTTTCTGGCTTACTTTATGGTCATGCTTAGGAGCTGTAGGTTGGCCAGGGCTGTGGACACTGGACAGCGAGTCTCTCCCCCTTGCTGCATTCAACAGAACCTAGCATTGACCCATTTATCAGGTCTGCAATTTCCACTAGAGATACAGAGAAAGCTCTGGTAATCAGTTCCATTGATTTTGCATGAAAACAATTATATAGTTCATCCCTATCAAGCCTGGTTTGTTGTCTGTCAAACTATCGCCCACAAAAATAAAGACCGGCAACAATATTGGCTGGAAAATGTCGGCTTGCAGAATAGCAGCGCACTACCAGCTGGCAGGCATAAGCAGGAGAGTATAGATTTACTATTCCAAGTCCACATCCTCCTACCCTGACAGCATTGTGCAAGTCAATAGCTCTCAGTTGATAATGTTGCAGGTGGATATCGGCAAGTCATTTGTTTTGTTAGAGCGCCACCTGGCTTACACCAGTAATGAGTACAGGTCAGTATTTTAGATAAATTCATATTCCAACCCTCCCTTCTGATTCTGATGCTCAATGGCAATGATCAGAATGTTACCTCTGATAGCAACAGCGAAACGTAAAGTTGAGATTTGTGGGATACGGTAAATGTGTAAGATGTTATTCTCACACTATGTTGTCGATAATCATGCATTATAGATGTGTCATGGGACTCTGCCGCTAATTAGATTTGACTGTTTGAAGATATGGTGAAGACTGTATTCAACCGCCCTGTTATTATTTGAAAAATTGAAAAAAATTAAGTAAAAAGAAAAGGTTTGTGCAAGCAGGCTCTCCCCATAAATGGGATGGTTAGTGGTCCCTGAACAGTCAGGATTCATTCCTAGTAGCACCACCTCACACACTCTACACACACCATTTGCAATGATGCTGCAGATTCACTCAGATGTCAAGGCAGTATCGGCATTTCTTGATGCAGAGAACGCCTTTTACTCCTTGAAGTAGATATTCTCAAAGATTTCCTTGGATACTGACAATTTAGCCCTGTTCGTAAAGAAACCAAAAGTTAAATACCAGCTATCACTGTGGAACATCTTCAAATAGATACATTGGAATGCAAGATTAATGTTAACAGGCTAAAATAAACAAGTTTTTTTTTTATTGTGTTAGCATGTAACTCAAGGCATAGAAATTCCTGTTATTTACAGGATATTACTGCAACCATAAGACACCCTTACTTAGACTGCATTGAAACTGAAGCAAAGTGTCATTTTTATTATAAACTGCAATTTTATGGTTTGAAGGAGCTTGGAGTGGATTGGCCTTAAAGAAGGGTGGCCTGATGTACGTACAAGCCGGCTGCAAAAAGTGGGTGCAAACTATACACCAACCTTTTTTTAACATGCCTGTCATTTTGCAATTCAATCTGTGTGCTCTTAGAGAACGTCCCAAAAATGTTGTTTGGGAGATTGTTGCTAAGTGACCTCCCTAATGAATATTAAATAGCCAGATTGCAATTTGCGACTCCCTGTAAATGAATAGGTATGCAGGCATGGTATCCAGCAAGTAAAACCAGACCACTTTCCTTTCATCTGCTTCTAAAAACTGATGGGCATGTTTACGAGAAAATGGCGTATCGAGGCGGCAAATTTTGCTGCACCGCGTCATTTCAAAAACGCAGGGATGCTCTGTGTTTACAAGAATACCGCGCACCCCTGTGTTTTCCCTTGCCTGACAAAAATAGCTGCCTAGCACCAACACGACATCCTTGTGCCATAGTGCCATAGTTGCAGGGAATGATTGTTTACGTGCAGGAAGGAATCCCTTCCTGCACATAAACATTCAAATATGGCAATTTGCATGACGTTAGTTTTTGGCGGTGCCTCAGATTTACAGATCCTTATAAATTTGGTCAGCGTCAAAAAGCAATGGCTGTTGAAGTGGAACGCCAACAGCAACACCCATTGCACACCCCTTTGATGAAGAAAACTGTGTGAAAGTGTACCATATTTACAAAGCGGTGTTAAGCCACACAAGTGGCTTAACGCCACTGTGTATATATGGTGCAGTGCATTGCACCACTGGAACATCGGGAATAGTGATGTTCCGGTGGCGCAATCCCCTTGTAAACAGCACATATCAAAGAAAGGGACAGGGGCTGTTTTCGGTATTTGTTTCTTCTGCCCGGTCTCAAGATAGTCTTTCAGTCGTGCTGCTGAGCGGAGTGGAGGCCCCGTATTAATTATATTCAAGGCCTCAGTGGTGGCAGCAACCATTTCCAACTATTTTCGTTACTCGCTTGTTTTTGGTGCACTTCTATAGAAGTCAACTACAGTAAAAGTGATACGCTTCTCTGGGTCCAGCACCAGTGAACATGAAGGTCAAATCAATGTCAAGAACTGGTGAGTGTCCCGTGACATCCCCAGACTGGCTCAAGGGCTACCTCTCTCCAGGTAAGGAGGCAGAACAGCGATGTGCCGAGACCGTTCATCCTTCCCTCTGGTCCCAGCAGTAGCAAAGGGTTTACTGCACTGGGCAACCTGGGGGCTGCAGCATCAAGTTGAGGGACCCCCTGAGAACAGTAGAGTGACAGTGCACCCCTTCTTTACTGTTAGAAACGGTGTTCAATATGCAGGCGGCAGCAAGAAACAGCGTCGCTTTATCTCAGCGAGAACCGTACAAAACCCTTTGTCCTTCGTTCTTTTAATCGCGAGGACCATTTCCGAAACAAGAAGCTTAAAGGAAGCCCCAGCCTTCCTGTGGCGACCCAGTCTAGAAAAAGCCCCCAGAAATTCAGTTTCCAAGAATGCATTTTTCAAAGCTGTGCAGGGCTTGCCAGCCTCCAGTGCAGCCTGCTATTGTTTCATTCACTGTAGAGGGGCTCCCTCTGCCGCTGTCATCAAAGAGGATGGAGGGTTGTTCTGCTGGGCAGGCTTGACACATTGGGGTCTATTCACAAAGGCATTTTTCAATACATTAAATAGTACATCTGTAGTATTCTTTTACGTACTCACCTGCAATAGTGAATATGTCACTAAACATTGGAAATTGTCATTAAAATTGCACTAGCGAATTTTCATATACATTTAGTACAAAAAGAAAAGACTCTGCCCGCTTTGCAATTTTACTAGTAGGGAGTTAAACGTTTTGGGGCTGATTCACAAAGGCATGTGTGTATGTAAAAGTGTCCTGGAGCATTACTGCCTGTACTCATAAATACGTTTGTGACTCAGCCCCATACATTTTGATCCGGGCCGGGGAAGGCAGAGCCGGACCCGATGGGAGCCCGGGTAGAACGCCGGCCGGCGGTGGGAGCCCACCCCACCCCCCTAATTAAAATACCGGCTAGGCCCACAAACAAAGGAGGGCTCCCCCCCCAATCAGGAGGCAAGCAACTAAGGCAAGGAGGGGGTTAAAAGAAGGGCCAACAGTCAAAAAAGGCACAATTCAACCCTTCTCCTGGTGAGCGAAGAAGAAAAGAAGAAGAACGGAAGCAGACGCACCGACGACGATCAGGAATCCCTGACTTTCCCGTGCTGTTTTTCGGGAGCCTGGCCCGCGGATCGAGTCCTGGTCTCTCAACGGCGGGAGCAGTGTGAAGAAGAGCCTCCACTCCCAACGGACAAAGGAAACTGCCCCCAGTTGAATTTGCGACAGGGGGAGCAACGTGGTGAGACTGCCTCCACCCCCGTCGGAAAGCAAGGTTATCCCGGCTCCAGGGGCAGCAGCAGGGGACATCGGAAGAGCAGCGGAAGTAGCGTGGTGAGCAGCCGCCACCCCGCCAGATGGAAGAAAAGGACCCGGTGTGGAGAAGCGGCAGCGGCGGGCAGGAGAGGGTGGCGGGATTCAGCCTGCACCCCGCTGGTCGGAGGAAAGTGCCCAGCTGCGGCAGTTAAATGGGAGGGCTCCGGCTCGCTTTCACCAGAACCAGCATCCCCTCCGAGAACAGTGAGCGGGCGGCGCGGCGGGCCGACAAAGGGGAGCAACGAGGCAGCAGCTGTTTCGCCCCCTATTTCCCCGAGGCTCCGGTCAAGCGTACCAGTGAGCTCAGCCAGTTAATGCACCAGCTGTAGAGGTTCAACTGTTGCCTGCATGACTGTGGTTTGAAGCTCGGCAGAGCCGACTTAATCGCCAACGCAGGTGGGACGCGTACGGCAAAAGGATCTGATGAGCCCATTTAAAGGGACATCGGCCCATTACGGGGAAAGCGAAAGAACAGCTGACTACTGGTCTCCTTTTGCATGCAAAACTAAGAGAACAACTGTTTTTTGTTCACCAGTACTCCCAAATTGCCTGGTGACCGCAAAAACTCAAAACGCAAACTGAACAGGCAAGAAAAAGAGGGAGAATTGGGTCCCAGGAACTGGGCAAACAACTGCGGAATACAAACCTGTGCTAAGAGACTGAGCAAAGCAAGGATGGCCAGCAGAAAAAGCACAGCTGGTAGAAAAACGAAGCCCCCAGCACGGTTCAGGGACACCCAAGAAGGGCCAGAAACCCAGAAGAAAGGACAGAAATGACGCAGGATCAGACCTAGATGAGGACCTACAGGCCATGCTGGATCAAGCTAGGGCCCTGGTGGCGTTAAAGGGAAGGAGCTGGATGGACCAACAAATCGAGGATGTGGCACGGGAAAAAAGTAAGAGGCTGAGAATCATCGCCAGCACGACCAAACCCGAAGAAAACATCGGAGCAGGGGCTTGCAGCCAAAACGGCGTGGCCCCGAAGAAGGTGGCGGGCAAGGGGCATGCAGCCAGAGCGGGGACGCCAAAGGAGACAGCAAAGAAGGGGCATGTGGCCAGAACAGCGGCCCCAAAGAAGGCAGCAGAGAAGGGGCATGCAGTCAGAACGGCGGCCCAGTCAAAGCACAGCCGGGGCAGGACACATGGCACCCCACAGGCCAGAAGGGAAAGAGCCAGAACCCCAGCACTGGAGATCAGTTCCTAGTCGAAGGAAAGCAGCAGCGAGGAGGGGTCTGTAGCCAGCACGGCGGCCCCTCGGGAGAGGCAACGAGACAGGCGCCAGGGGCAATGGTAAGCAAAGCGCATGCATCAGCATGCTAGAGCGCGGGGCGGGCCAGGGAGCAGGTAGCAGCCCTTGGCAGAATGTAAATATGGGCACTCAGCTAGGGGTACACAACGCGTGATGCGAGCTCTGTGGTTCACCCAACCCCCATGGCAAGCAGGTCTAGGGAGACCAGAACTCCAAGGGGAGGCATGGAACAGGGAAGAGGAGGAGCAAACATGCGGGTTGCCCTGGTGGCATTTGTCAGGGATAAGAGCCCCATTTAATAGGTACTCTTCATGGAGACCAAGGGGACAAGGGAGGCCCCTGACACAGGGCTGGACAATGGGGGACCAACAGGGAGGGCAACAAGACAGGAGCCAAGGGCAACAAGCCCAGCACCACAGGGCGTCACGGCAGAGACAGGGGCAGCCCTGCAAGGGAGCACAGGGGCCAGCGGGGGGGGAACAGCGTTAACCAAACGAAACCCACTGAGGGACAGGACAACAATGGGAAGCCGGCTAGCGAATATATACGACCCTCCCAGAGTGACACACCGACTACAACAAAAATGTTAGGGCTGGCCAACCTCATTCCCCTCACTGTTAAGGAGAGAATTTGGAGAAAAGAATTCATAGATATTTTCTCACTGCTAGAGGTGCACCAGGCAGGGTTAGACCTGACGGCGCAAGACAAAAAGGACGAGGACAGACGGGCCCCCCGGAAACCTAGAGTGGAGAGGTCAATAGAGAACTGGCTGAAGGCTTTCAGAACACTAGCATCTGTCTTCATTGAAAAATTCCCCCAAAGCGCGGCGCCACTCTGGCTTTATGAGCAGAAAGTGCAGGAGGCGCAGCAGCAGTACTAAGGCGAGGAATGGCTACACTAGGACGAGGGCTTTCGGGAAAAAATGCAAGTCTGGCAAATAATGAAATCGGTTTGCCAGGACATGGAAGGCCTCTCAAAGCACATGGTGGCGGCCAGAGAAGGGGTGGGCTCAAAAGAGACCACTTTTCGTCAATATGGGAGTAAGGGCAAATTTGAAAACCAAGGGAAGGAGTTCAAAGGCAAAAACCAGGCGGGACACAAGTCAAATAAAGCCTGTTGGAAATTCGACAAAGATGAGTGCAAATGGGGAGCGTCAAGCAGATTTAAGCATGCTTGTGGGTCATGCAGGTAAAACTACCCCACCATCTGCTGCAGATGCAACGTAGGGCCACGGGCCGACAAAGAAAAGGCAGGCGCTAAGAAATCAGGCACAGACCCCGCTAAGCAGGGGCAAGGCGGATGGGGGCGGAGGACAGACGCTGCCTACCCCCATCAGGATGGGCAGACTACTACAGCTATTTCAGGGGTACTGCAAAGCCAGCGACAAACAGTTACTGGCAAAAGGTTTCACGCAGGGTTTTCCAATACCTTACAAAGGGCCAAAAGGAGCACGGGAGAGCCTGAACCTGAAGTCTGTGAGGGACAACCCAGAGGTGGCTAGGGAGAAAGTAAAAAAGGAAGTGCAACTAGGGCGGGTGGCCGGGCCTTTCAATGCAACCCTGCTGAAAGACATGGTGGTCTCCCCACTGGGGGTGGTTCCCAAAATAGAAGGCAGGAAAATTCTGGCTGATTCATCACCTCTCCCACCCTGAAATCGAATCAGTCAAAGATTGGCTGGACCACGGCGAATGCACGGTAGCATACGCATCGGTGGATGATGTGGTAGACCTAATTAGGCAGGAAGGAAAGGGCGCCCTGATGGCAAAGGCGGACATAGAATCAGCTTTCAGGCTACTGCCAGTTCACCCGGACAGCTACCATCTGTTGGGTTTCAAGCTGGACGGGCAGTATTACTACGACAAATGCCTACCCATGGGGTGCTCAATATCATGCGCACACTTCGACGCTTACAGTGGCTTTCTGGAATGGGAACTGGGTGCGAGGGCCCCAAAAGGCAGGCGGGTGCACTATCTAGACGACTTCCTGTTCATCGGAAAAACAGGCACAAAAGAGTGCGACGACCTCCTAGACAGATGGCGCAGGAGTTAGGCATCCCCCTGGCACAGGACAAAACAGAAGGCCCAACGACAAATTTTCTTTTCTGGGACTCGAGTTAAATCTGGGGCTGGGATGTGAAGGCTGCCACCAGGAAAGGTAACCGACCTGCTTGAATGCATAGAGCAAATGCGACATCAAAAGAAAGCAACGTTAAAGGAAGTGCAGCAGCTGCTAGGGAAACTGAATTTTGCCACTAGGGTGATCCCCGCGGGGCGCATCACACAAGCGGTGAAGGAGGACCTGGTGTAGTGACACAGTTTTTTGGCCGATATCAATGGCACCCTGATATGGCGAGGGCCCTGGGTACATGCACATGAGCTAGAGCTCTACACCGACTCAGCAGGGGGGTACGGCTTCAGGGCAATACTGGGACCCGCCTGGACAACAGAATGGCCAGAGGAGTGGAAAGGGCAGGGCTGACAAAAAAACATAGCACTATTTGAGTTATTTCCCATAGTGGTAGCGTTCCACATCTGGGTCCAGCAACTAACGAACAGGCAAATTACACTGTGGTCAGATAACCACGCAGTGGTGCAGGCCATTAGCATGGGGTCGGTGAAATGCCCAGCAGTGGGTACTCTGTTGTGAAGAGTAGTGGGCTGCCAGCTGCAGGGCATCATTGCGATTAGGGCACGCCACATTCCAGGAGCAGAAAACTCAGTGGCGGATGCCATTTTTTGTTTTCAGTGGGACAAATTCAGAGAACTCGTCCCAGCAGCGGACAGAAGGATGACCAGAATGCCAGAGAAGCATGGGCAGAGCAGGGTTGGAAACACTGCTGAACAAAGCACTGGCCCAAGAACAAGAGACCGTTACAGTAAGTGCTGGGAAACGTTCAGGGACATAACGGGGCTGGAAGGGAACCAATGGGCGTCACAGGGAGAGGTCATGAGGTTCATCGAGTGGGCGTTCGGGGCAGGAAGAACAAAAACCTGAACTCAGTCACACCTAAACGCAGTAGCATATTATGCAAAATTGGAAGGGCAAGCAGATCCCCCCAGGGCTTGAATGGCAATGAAGGGATGGGGGGTGCCGGCAACGGCCAAGCAAAGATAAGAGGTGGCCCATCTATGTCAAAATACTGACAGAAATGCTGGGGGCATTAACAGAGGTGTGCTCCTCACAGTACGAGGGAGCCCTATTCCGTGCAGCATTCACAATGGCTTTATTTGGGGCTTACAGGGTCAGCGAGTTAGTAGCCCCATCGGTTAGCGTCCCAGGCACTGCCTGCATCCACAGGAAAGACGTGGAGATCAAAGAGGACCACATGGACATACTGCTGAGACGGTCATAAACAGACCAAGCGGGTAAGGGTAGAAGGACCAGAATACACTGCTCGGCCGATGCAAACGTCTGCGCAGTATGCTCATTGAGGGAACTCCTGGGGGAGAGGGAGCGGTCCCAGGGGCCGCTCTTCAGGCTAAGGGACGGGTCATTCCTCAGCCGCTTTCAATTCATAGCGGTAATGAGAAAAACACTGGAGAAGATAGATCTCCCCGCGTGCGAATACGGGTCACACTTTCAGAAAGGGGGCAGCCACGACAGCTGCAGGGGTAGGTCTGGCGGAGGGGCTGATCATGGGGATAGGGCACTGGTCATCCAACGCATTTAAGCGATACATACGCCCCACGGTTTACTAAGCACGTTTTTCTCCCGCCCCACCCAGGTCCAAGAGAATCATGGAAGAAGTTGTGGATATTGGGACACTCCTACATGACGCTGGCGCAAAAATGGGCTGCAGCCAGACACAAGTTCGGCGGATTATGGCTGCGGGACACCACCATAGAATGGTTAAGGCACCCGGGGATGAAATGGGACCAGCTGCGTGGGAAGCATGGAAAAAAGGGGGCAAACCGGATGCGGTAGTAGTACACCTGGGCGGGAACGACTTAGAAGCACTGGGAAGGCGAGCGTTGCTAGAAAGCATGCAGAGCAGTCTCACGGCACTGGCACGCCTGATCCGCCCAGCGGAACTGATATTTTCTGAAATCATAGCACGGAGGGCTTTGCGCAGGGTGGTACAGCTGGGGGCAATGGAAAAGTTCAGAAGAAAGCTGAATATTACCATGGCCAAAGTATGCAAGGCACAGGGATGGGGGTTCGTGCGGCATGGGTTCATAAACTTGAGGTCGCCAGGGTACCACCTGGAAGACGGGGTACACCTCACGGGGGTAGGAATGGACATGTTCCTATTAAACATTGTAGGCATACTGGAACAAATGGGTTTCGAATAGGTTGCGAAGGAAGGGCCGTGGTAGGGGGGAGCTCCCGATCGGGAAACCGTAGGGAGCGTGGCGCAGCAAAACACGAGGAAGCAAGTAGAGAACAAAATGACTAGAAGATAGATGGAAGGCTCTCACAGTGTCCTTGGGATGCCTCACGGCAGGGGCACTGAGTGAGCCATGGGGGGCGTGCCGCCAGAGAATAGAGGTGACACTCACGCCGGACCCTTGAGATGCCTTACAGCAGGAGTGCAGAGGGAGAAGATGGCAAGGACCCAGCCTCAGAAAAATAGAGTAGATACTCAAGTAAGGTCCTTGGGATGCCAAACGGCAGGGACCCCTGGGAGAAGTGAGGGCCCACAAAAGGGTACAGGGCGACCGGGATGGCACTTGCAGCCTGGGCAGGTCCAAAAGAACACCCTCCAAATCGGTAGCAAGTTGAAGCCTAGACCTGTGAATCGAAACCCAGAGAAAGGGGCCCCCTCCCTCCTGTCCCAGGAAATTGAGGAGGCTGGGTCCAGGATACAAATAAAGAAATTGTAATGAGCAATAGAGGAAAGTTAATCATGGACATTGAAGGACTATACTATGACCATGAATGTTGAATTTTGAAATGTGGCGATTTCATGTAAAATAAAATGTTTGTTTTTGAAAATAAACTGCGACCTTTTCAGGCACCAAAGAAGTGGTCAAGTGGTGATTTAAAGGAAAGCGCGCAGTGGTGGTAACGAGCATGGGGGAGCAGGGAGGGATGACTCGCCGCCTGGAAGGGGTTTGAATTGAGAGACATTTTTTGGCTGAAAAATCAACAGGCTGCGTGATTTCTGAAGAATAAAGTGCCTTAAAAAGAGCAACAAAAGGTGCTAAATAAGAAAACAGCAAATGACTAAACATGGATCACAGGATGGGTGGCCTCTTTACAAAAATGAAGAAAAGTGTTTATTTTCTCTTTGAGGATATTATAGTAGAAAATGCTCTGTCGTCCAGCCAGTTTAAAGGGCACCTTTTCCCCATAAATGTCAATGCATTCTCCCACTAGACTTAATTAAGTTGCCTTATTTAACCAAAGTGCTAAGTTGCCTTCGGGGCAGAGGAAACACTTCTGCCACAACGGCTGCACGCAGACTGCTCCATTATACCTTTCCCATTGTGGGGGAGGTATTTTTTCACCAAGACAGCTCCTGCCGCCAGTGGTAGAGCTGCCTTGGGAACAACTGACTTACTTCACCCCCCCTTGCCCTCCACCCATGACATCAGACCCTGTAACTCCACCCCTCATTTAGATGTCCTGTGACTCTAGCTCTACTGACTCCTCCCTCCCTACCCCACTCCTATAAATCAGAATATTCTGCCAGAATATTGTGTATTCCCATACTCCTCCTCCTTCCTCTTCCCAGTCCTGAGATATGGAGTGACATCTTCTGTTCTGGCAGAATTCACTTAGCCAAGGCCTTCCCACCTGACCCCCAGGAAGAATACTTCCCATGGTTCATATAGGATGGTCCAGGACCTTCTTGTTTGTTTTTCTGTCACACAGATTCATCCAGCAGACTCTAGGTAAGTGCTATTTACATTTGTAATTTTTTTTTTGATCGATGTTTTATGGTTTATTTCTGTTGTGCGTCCTGCTTTGCGATGGCACTTGTGGCAAGTACGGACTTTGTGTCTTCTGGAAGGCATGCTATCTTCTCCATAGAGCGATTAAGAAGTAGCCTTTGCTAGAATGTCAGTACCTAGTTCAGCGGGCTGCAGGGCATTGTTTCTGGCATTGAAGGCTCTCTGCTAGCCTCCTTGTGAGACCGCTGCCTGCCCATTCCAAGATGGCGGCAGTCCCACGTTTTTGCCCAAGATCTTGCGACCCATTGTTTAGCAATGAGGGAAGCAGTAAGAGTATTTAGAGTGTTTTCCTCTCCATGTTTAGGTGATGATTACAGTCATGGAGGAGAAGTGCATTTCCAAAAGGAAGATGGAGCCCGTTTCCTCCTCTTCAGAAGTGGAGGTGGGGCTGAAGTCTCAAATTAGTCCTGGTTCCTCTTCTACCACTGAACTGAATGTCTTACAGCAGATTGTCTCTAAGGCGGTTTGACTGCTTTTGCTGTAGAGAGTCTCTCCCTCTTCCGGCCAAGATTCCCAGAGGTGCGCCAGATGTGGATTCTGATCTATCAGAGGAGAAAAGGGACCATTATATCCAGGGGTCAGATTTAAAGACCGTCCTTTCTCATATACGGCAGAACCTTTTCTTCCCAGGCTCTTCCAGCCCTATGTAGGAGGAGTATTTTTTTCGCAATATCGGAGAAAAGAACAAGAATCTTTGCCAGTTCACAAGGCCATCAGAAGATTATATCCAGAGAATGGTTGGAGGTTGAGAAATACTCTTTTCTATGACTTTTGGGGAAACGTTACACCTTGCAAGGGTTCCCTGAGAAATTTCCTTCTTCAGGAAAGTGGACTCTTTATGGCTGGTCTGGCATCTAGAACGTCAATTATTTCAGAGGGCGTCTTTTCTCTAGATCAGGTGGATAAGAAGGTGGAGACAGAAATGTAAAAATCTTTTTCTGCAGCTTTTTTTGCTAACAGGGCGGGGACATATGCCACTTATGCTGTGCAGTCGTTGATGCAGGACTTTCATGCCTTCGCAGAAGAGTTTAATAAAGGTGAAGACATGAATTCTAGTCTGGAATTGATGGAACAGTAGGTACGGTTCTTCTACAATAATAACTTTTGAATCCTTACCGGCGGCGACCGCTTCAAAAGGTTCTTCTATATGAGCGAGACATCACCTTTGGATGGGGTCCTGGAAAGTAAAAGTCTTTGTTAAGTCACTTACCTTTTACTCGATCTAAGTTATTTGGTTCTCATCTAGAGGACCTCGTGAAGAAATCAGCAGAGAACTGTAAATTGTTGGCTCAGGTGAAACCTCCTAGTAGATGATGGGCTTCTGGTTACCGTTAATCTTTTGGCCAACCCTCTTCTAGAGGTGGTATACAGCCCTTTCATGCCAGGGATCGCAGCCAAGCTAGTCCCTCCTTTGATAAATCCTGGCAGCAGTCAGCTACCCCTCCAGTTGCACCATCCTTATCAAAATACTTACTGTTCACAGGTAGTGGCAGGACGGATCTAGGTATTAGTTGAGATTTTGAAGAGGGACGTCTCAGATGTGCGAGTCCTAAATTTGGTCGAACACGGTTGCATAATCGAGTTTTCTTTCCCTCCTGAAGAAGTTTTCATACCTGCTCTCACTCCACAAATTCCAAGGCTCTATCATCTCACCCATGCTTTTCAACATCTACTATGAAGTCATAGATCAATCAGATTCACCTCACATGTTATAACTACGCAGATGACCCACAAATACTCCTTACACTGGAAAGCCTCAAAGACATTGTAGGCTCACACATGTTCAGTTGCCTCAGAGCCGTGGATCAGTGGATGACATGGAGCCATCTCAAACGGAATGCTTCCAAAATGGAAATACTCACATGTGGCGATTGGAAAAATTATGGTCCGCTTGCTGCTTGGCCTGATGATCTGAGAACACCACCTAAAGTATCAAAGGAAGTAAGAAACCTCAGAATTACCATGGACTCCAAGCGATCAATGAATGCCCAAGTGGACAAACTAGCAAGATCAAGCTTCGTTACTATAAAAACTCTGCACCGAATCTTCCCCCACCTGGGATTTCCACACAAGGGCGAGGCTACTATCTCTCTTTTTCTGTCTAAACTCACTCACACCAATCGCCTCTACCACGGATCATCTTTAACAATTATGAAAAGACTACAACAGATTCAGAACTCTGCTGCCAGACTACTCTTACGTATAAAGTCACAAGCCCACGTCTCCCTGCCTTGAATGCCCTACATTGGTTACTGGTTACCAGAAGATCCACATTCAAGCTGCTTTGTATCACCCACAAAGCATTTGTCACGATTGCCGGGCTCGGGCGATGTGAAAACTACAAATATGGCCGCCACTTGGGGGGGCGTGCATGCGCAGTGGCAGACTATTCGGGTTATAGAGCAGCCTTTCCCTAGCCGTAACGCTTCGCGTTCTAGCTTGCCGGTTACTCGGGCCTTCCTTCTGTTTTTCTCCTGCATTTCTTCCTGCAACATCGGGCTCCTTTTGGCGTTCAGCTTCGTGACGGCTCTCCTCAGTCTTGAACCTCGTCCCGTTTATCGCTCCGAGTTCCTGTTTCTTCTTCAAGTCGGCACCAGCAAAGAAAAGAAGACAAGACAAGCTGCGTCACAGTATTTTCGGTAACAGCGCTTTGCGCTGTCATTTGCTACATTATTACTCAAATTACAATGTTCACTTATCTGCTGTAGTGCTCCAGTTGTTGGTGTATTTCAGCTCCTTCAGTTTCACAGGGACACCTACAACAGACAAAAAGGGACATTAGTTATTTGCCTGAATTAAGGTCGCATTTAGTTTCTTTAGTAGTGACCTTTTCTTTGAAACCTTATTACGAATACAGAAGACTTATAATTTGGTGGGTGTAACAACAGGAGTGTGCTTACTGTCTCTTTTAAGTCACTTTGTATTTTTTATGTTTTCTAAATAGCTCCTTGTTTTTCCTATAGACCTAGATTATGGCCTGTTAAGGAAAGACACATGAACATCTTAGAAGAAGGGAAATATTAAGGTATGAAAACAGCATGTAAGAGAGCATAGGTATAGATAGGTGACTATTCATTACACTTACCTGTTTTCTATTTATATCCTTACCTACAGCTTTTTGGTGCAGTCCCTGCCTGGTTCTGCTTCAGCCTGGGGTTCGACGTGGGATCCCTACCTCTCCTTGTTTGGTTTCCCTTCTTCCCCTGATAACCGTTGTCACTGACTCTGTTGGATACAGTGGGTCATTTGGGGAGGTTGCGGATATTCTCCTCATGTTCATGACGTTCCTGCGGAAACAAGTTAAGTACTGACAGCAATACATGAAACAGGACCACTCTGCATCAGGAATAAAATCACCAAATACATTCAACAAAGGAACCTCCGCTCTAGATTAGCACCTCACCTCAAAATCCCACCACACAAGGAAAAAACTAAAGGTGCCACATCCTTCTCTGTTCAAGCAGCCAAACTATGTAACTCTTTACCCCCAAACCATAAGATCCACAGACAACTACCTTATCTTCAGAAAATTCTTCAAGAGTCGCTCCTCCGCACATAACCACCCTACTCAAACAAATATACAGCATATCCCTGTGCATATAAGCATTTATTTCTAATATATATGTGTACCTAGATATGGGTTTTGCTTTGTATAAACGTGTATAGTAATTATGTTTATAAATATATAGGTATTCGTTAGTTCTACTTAACAAATGTACAAATTACTTATGGTTATATTATTCCATGTTTAACATGTATATATGTGACTGCATAAATAAGTAAATCATTATCATAACTATTTATCTACAATTGCTTCATTATTGAATTTTAAAAGAATATTTATAAAAACAAATAAATTAAAGCATCGCAAAACTTGAAAGTTTAAGTTTATTAAATACAACTTTAATCTACATATGTTACCTTCCTTATACATATATACCTTCTATGTACTTATGTATCTTTAAATGTTTTACTTTACTTCTATTTCCGCATTTCCAATGTACTACACTATATCTCAGCCAATACCTCTCTCAATATATCCTTTACTCTCTGACTCATCTCAAACCCCATTCTACTGCTCTCTACAATACACTACCATATTTCTCACCCTATACCTTTGTCAATACATCTTCGACCTTCACTCTCTGACTCATCCCAAACCCCATTCTGCTACTATGATCCACAAAATAACCCTTTCTACACTCTTCCCTGCACTCGACCCCTCCTTGCATCATCTCATACCTCTGGTACTATTAGGACCTCTCAAACAAGCCTTTCTAAACCCTTCCCTTTGACTCTTCCCCTTCCACCACCCCTTTACTCATCCTAATGCCCCTCATAGTGCTATGAACCCCCCCTTAAAAAAGTTCAAGACCCTTACCTCTTCTATCCCTCCACTATCCTTTTCAATCCAACTAACAGACTAATATGGCCACCGCTAAAATTAATTTCATATGTCCTTATACTAATTCCCCACTAATCCTAATCCTGTTTGAGTTCCGGTGTAGCGTGCTACCTGCCGAAAAGTGCTTCGATACCTCAGGTAGCAATCGCTACATAAATGTAAACCCTTCCTTCCTCCATCCCTCCACCATAATTATTTCAATCCAAATAACAAACACACATGTCCACTATTAAAATTAATTTCATATCTCCCTATATTAATTCACCACTAATCCTCTTTGGGTTCTGGAGTAACGTGCTATTCACTGAAAAAGCACTTCAAAGCCTATTCAGGAGTAGTAATCGCTATATAAATGCAATTAGAATTACAAGCCCTCGATAAGGGAATACAAGATCTACTGGTAAAGACGGCAGTTTTTCCAGCACCACCTCTGGAACACCCTTGGTTGCTATTCCATCACGTTCTTAGTCCATAACCATACAGGTGACTTCCGCCCAGTTTTGGTCCTGAAGGCTGTGAACCAGTACGTGCCTTACCAGAGACTCAAGAAGATGAGTCTTAAAGACTTATTACCTTTGGCTTTCCCAGAAATGTTCCTAGCTTCTGTTGACTTAAAGGATGCTTACTTGCATATCCCTATGTGCCCCTGTTCTCCGAAATATTTAAGATTTTGTGCTTTAGGCCAGCACAATCAATTTTGTGTCCTTCCTTTTGGTTTGGCTCAGCTCCTAGAGTGTTTATCAAGACTCTGGCACCTTTGGTGGGTAACCTTCATTCGCAGAGATTGATGGTTTTTCTATACTTAGGCGATTGGTTAATCTCTACATCTTCTTTTCTTAAGGGGCCAAGAGACAGTCCAGTTGGTGTGCAAAACACTTAGAGAGCATGGCTGGCTGATAAATTGTCCAAAATCACACTGTGTGCCTTCCCAAGAACTGCAGTACATCAGAGCCCTGTTAAACACTGCAGTGGGCAAGGTATTTATGCATCCATCTCATCAGGAAAAGCGCAAGTCTCTGTTAAAAACTAATTTGCAGTTTTGTCAGGCTCCAGCAGCCAATGGTTGACAGTCCAAGTAGACATGGCTGTGACTCTGTTGTTGGTACCATTGTCTCGTCTTCACCTTTACCTTCCGGTATATCATCTTCTTCAATTATGGAGTTAGACTTCCCAGAATTACGAGGCCCTGGTACTCGTTTTGCCAGACATTATCCACAAATCTCAATGGCGGTTGGATTCCAACAGTCTCAACAAAGGAGTCTTGCTCTCTCCTCCCCTTCTTGTGACCATCACTTCAGGTGCAAGCAGTCTGGGGTGGGTGGGTGAATCTGTGGAAACTATCAGTTCAGGGTCTGTGGATGGCGTCAGAATTCCCCAATTCCTCACATTTTAAGGAGCTGGAAGCAGTGTACAGAGATTTGCTTGTCTTTTACCCCTGATCAGCAACAAACCTGTGTTAATTTGCATAGACAATCAGCTGACAAGAGCTTATGTCAACCATCTGGGGAGTACCCAAATCCCCCTTTGACCTAAATAGCAGAAAACATTTGGGTTTTGGGGGGGGAGGGGGGAACCAGTTGAGACCAGGTTAGTCTTCAGTTTATCTTCAGGGGAGGAAGTATAGGCATGCAGATCTTCTGAGCTGCACATTCCCCTCTTTAGTGACAATGTCGCTTTCCCCACTTCTCTTCCAGGAGATAATCTGGAAATTTGGAGAACCCTGGCTAGACCCATTTGCTTCTCCACAAGACACTCAACTTCTAATGTTCTGCTCCTTTCTTCCATCCGAGTAAGCATGGAAGATGGATGCAATCAGTTTTTTGTGGCCCAAGGGCCTCCTCTTTGCCTTTCCCCCTCCCTTCCCTCTAATAGCCAAAGTCCTGGCTAAAATTAGGGACGAGAAAGCAGAGGTGCTTCCAGTCATTCCATCTTAGGGTTGTCACCCATGGTACCGGTTACTCAAGCAGCTGGCTTTCCATCCTCCTTGAATTTTCCCTGAGACTCCTTCTCCTCTTAGATTCCCATCCCTGCAGGAGAGAATGCTCTGCCGTCTGTTCCTGGGGTCTGGAACAGTTAAGAATGGAGACCTGTGGAGGTCACCCCGAAAATTGCTTTCTCAATTCAAAACTCTAGACGAAGTAGTACACTTAAAATCTATGAGAGGAATTGGAAGGATTCTTCTAATCGGTGTGAGAAGGACTTCCTTAATCCTGGACAGCATTCAAGGGTGCTACCCTAAAAGACATTTGTTCTGTTGCCACTTCATTTGTGCTGCTGCCACTTGGGCTACTCCCCATACTTCCATTTCGCATTATAAATTGAAAATACAGGACACTTTGTTTCTCTTCTTTCAGGTCTAATTTGCTTTCTACAGTTTTCTAATTTATCTACACTTATTGTTTAATAAATTTCACCTGTTGCATTCCACTTCCTCTATATTACGTCTCTTACAATAGAAATTGTTGTTGTCTTGACTTTGATATATGCTCCATATGTCAGGACTGAGAGCCTGACGAGGACGACAGAGGAGGAAGGTATTGACTTATGATAATCTTCAAACTTCGAGGCATAGTCTTCCGCATCCCAGTCCTCAATTCCCTCCCTTCCTCCCTGGGTTTTGATAAGTGTTATACTAAGCTTTGTTTTGCTATTTTCAAACAGCTTATGTTACTTGGTACAGTCATGATGCTCCTGACTGGGCCCCTCCTACTGATACCTTGAGAAGTATCTTTAAGTGGGAGGGGATTGGCCTGGGAGAGTTTTTTTAAGCTGGGTGAATTCATTTGGAACAGGAGACATCGCTCCATATGTCAGGACTGGGACGAAGAAGACTGACTTGGAGTAATGAAGATTACCGGTAAGTAACCGGATCCGAGTCATTTGATACTGTCCTACAAAAGAAATCAGAGCCATAATATTAAGTAGCTCAATATCTTAAAGGTAAGTGTATATACAGGTAGGTATAGATTTTCTATTCTTCGTACCTCTCCCTCCCTGTCGCATGGCAATGTGTATATGTGTAAGGTACCTAGATGTGGAGTTATTAATAGTAAATCTATGCGTAGTTACAGATACATACCTTCAATATTGCGGTAGTTAACACACTGGCTATATTTTTGGAGAACGATACTTTTGCATCCAGTATTCTAACCTAAAACCCATCCTAACCCCACTAACTTGTGAATGCTATCCAGAAAAACACCTAACAAAAATCTTCAATTTATTGGAAAGTACTACATAACAATCCCACCTGAGAAAAACTTTATTCACAATTCCAGTCTTGTTTGGGTGGTCTTGCCTTACAATAACATAACAAACATGACAGAATTTAGCCAACTTTCCAATCCCCTTATGATCTAAGACCTTTGTTCACACAAGACAAATTTACAAATCACATGACCTCTTTGCCAAATATCACTTTCTTTCAAAACCAAAGAAACACACCCAAGAATAGGTCAAAGGTTTTTTTCTAGTATTTCTGAGAACCATTAGTCCCAGTCCCAAATTTCACCACCAATCAAATCATTCAAATAAGTGGTGATCTCTTTACTTCAGGCAGAAAACAGAGATTTTTCCATGGATTATAACTCATGACAATCTACTGAATTAACATACACGATGCAGATCCAGCTCCAAAGATAATGAATTGCTTCCTATGAATCAGCATCATAATCGCTAAACTCGCAATGCACAACTGGTATTGTATACGCTATTTAAATAAAAAAACAATTTAGCATATGCATTACATTTGAATGAGCATTGCCATTAATGTGTCACCAGTCACGTCTTTACTATTCACAATTACATTAAATTTATTGTAAATATTAAAACAGCACGCTATTGTCAGCACTTCAAAGGGAATAGTGGTTGGACCACTATAAATATCTGAATGACTCCCTCAAATAACGGTCTAACCAAACTATGGGCTCCAAGTCCGCAACGCGACACCTTTAAAAAGGCGACCAATAGGGCAGTAAAGCTACAATCCCGTCTTGGATACAAAATCAAGTTCAGCTCTCGCTCTCACGCATGGATGGTAATTAAAGACTAAAACTCCATGACCCCAGCACCTCACCTGGCAATCCCGTCCTCAGCACGTATAAAGCGCAAACTCATGATTCCGCGCAGGAGTAACGTACTAACACTAGCAAAGCAACCAATTTGGAAATACACTGGTCCGACATCATGTAGACTTTGCAAAGGAAAAAAAATCTCTCACTCATTGGCTCTGCATCTGTCCCAAACTGCGCAAGCTACGCTCATAAATGTTAAAGAAACGGTTCGACGACAGAGGGATCCATACATGTAGGGAATCCATAATAGCATGCCTTAATCCTGGAGACCTGCAGTTAAACTGCACATTTCTGGGAATGGCTCAAACCGAATAAAGAGTGAATCTAATATTAGCGTGACCAGTCCACTAGCACACTATCCTGCTTTGGGTGGGATAGGCGGTTGAACACAAGTTACATTCGTGTGCGTATTTGCACAAGTACTGCCACAGTTTTAATGCTGAGTGGCTATAATCATGTAATTTTTGGGTAAAAAAAAAAATGATTGCATAGGATGTAATATTTTATTACATTATATATGGTAATATTTTATATTTTAAACTGGGAAATTGTCATGGCTTTGCATATTTGCACATATACTAGCCCATCTTTTAAAGCTGATTGGATTTAATCATGTCATTTTGGGGTAAAAAATTGATTGCACCTTTCCTTAGGATGTATTATTTTATTACATTATATATGGTAATATTTCATACCTTAAATTGCAAAATTGTCATGGCCTTGCGTATTTGCACATATACAATCCCGGTCTTAAAACTGATCGGTTTTAATCATGTAATTTTAGGGCATAGTCACGGATTGCATAATTTCTTAGAATTTACTATTTAATCACCTTACATATGGTAATATTTATGCTTAAGTTGCAAAATTGTTATGGTTTTAAATAACTGAAATTATAAACGTGAACTTGATATTGTAATTATTGCAAGATTTATTAATTAAATACAAAGTTTGCCTTTCTATGGTCCCAAATCAACAGTGTTTTATTTTAGTTGCTTTGCAATTTCAGGTTTTTTAAAACATTTTAAATACTTTAAAACTGTTTGTGCTGAAATATGAAACTAAATAAAAACCCTTTGCTGACTTTAGACGTTTCCATTTTTTACATTCAGATTTTGCAATTGCAGCTGTCATTTTAACATGGAGGACACTTTATGGGTTTTCTCATTGTTTTCAACTAAATACACTGTGAGTGGAGTTTCTTAGTATAGAGTTTTGAGAGTACATAGGAAATGAGGGAACTAAGGAATATGTTGGTTATGAATAGAAGTGTGGTACTAATGAGGGGTTATCACAGCAAAGGTGGGATTGAGAATCTTTTTTGGTAGGGTGGACTTTTGATTTTGAGTTCTATCTTTTTTAATCTATGTATATGATGAGAAGGAGGAATCTGATTTACTGGAATGCTGCTTTTTAGGTCTCGTGAGCCAAAGGCTCGAAGAGACATTTTATATCTGGGCTTTTTCAAAGTGCTGCCGTGGCCTAAAGCTACAGTGCACGTGAACGTGCACGCGCGCAGTGCCATGTGTCTTTCCTCCGTAGCGATCGTAATCACGATCACTTTCACTTTCGCGGCCGCGTTTCCAAAGCTTGTTTTCCTTATCTTGGAGCATTTCTCGGCAAGTCACCAGGACATAAATGGCAGAGCTACAGAATAACTTCACTCTTCCATCGAAAGTAAGCTCATTCTAAACAAGAGACTGTTTTCTTGTTTGCAGCCATTTCTACTCTCTAATTATGAGTCGCTTCATAAGGATGGATGAGGGCGCTTTTAGAAGTATGAAAACAGACGACTGAAATTACCAAAAATGCCACTGGCTTTTATTTTTTCATTAACTTGCTGCTAACCTTTTCACTTTTCAAAGTGACAATTCTCAGCTTTATCCTAGAAGTGCACTTGCTGTTAATGATAACCCGGTTAACAACAAATAAAGTGGAGCAGACTTACACATCACAGTCTTACACCTACGATTTGTCTAGATCTGTTTTTTAAGAATGCTCAAATTCCGAGGGGTGCGTTAGAAATGTAGGAAGATCATTTTCCAGGCCCCGAATCGTACCCCTGCAGCTTGTGTACCGTGTCAAGAACCCACACGGTCAGTGCAGGAGTTATTTTTCACGGTTTGATATTTTTCCACCTGGTTAACAATTTTGCGCGGGGAGAATTCTCTCTCCTGAAGCCGCATAAAAATAAGTCGTATGTATAAAATATTTTCTCTCATTCTTACACCAATGTTTTTCGTAACTGAAGTGTGCATTTACGGAAGGAAAAGCCATTAAGATGGTCTGTGAATACGCACACACTTGCATTTTGAATGGGTGCCATAGATTTTCAGGGGTCACCCCTCAGATCTCCAGGGGACTCCTATCCTCCCACCCACACATTACATTTACGGCTGCGGAAAAAACAACCCACCCGGTGGAGTTTTCACAGCTGTGCGCGCTGAGGGGTGCAGGTATCCACCACGAACCCCGCTTCTCTTACCTGAAAGCTCTCCTTTTCAGGGAGACACTTTGCGCCCTCCTAATTTCCCTTTGGTGGTGACACTGTTTTGTGAATCCGGCCCACAGGGAAGGAGCAGGTGAAGTACAGGTAGGAAGCATCTTTCGCTCCCACTTCCCATCACACTCGAGCTCGGCCTCTGGCACACCCGCTGCTTCAGACAACAGTACCAGGCGTCAGCTGGCACACACATTCTGCAATGGGACTGGACAGCGCTGTGCTCAGTAACAGCCACAGGTAAGCATCAAACTGTACAGCTAAAGAGGCGCGAGGCAAGAGATGAACAATAAATGTGTTACTTGCTGTCATTTCATTTCCCATGGCATTGCTGGGCTGTGCCTTTTTGAACTCTGCTTGCACTGTGCTATCACAGCTCTTGTGTTATTCATGATTCAACGGCTCATCCTGCGCAGGTAAACATTTGTGGGGCTGGGCTTGTCCTCATGGGTCTATGGGTCATGGATGGATCGTACATTGCACATGAGTCATGACCCCAGGGCTAGTCGTTCATGCGAGGGTCCCTGGCAGTAAGAAGCATTCGGCCTCTGGGCAGCGAGGTGGCACCAGCACCTCTGCAGAAGGCGGCACTGCCACATGCTGATCTACGTCTGTGCCTCCCAGGGGTGCTGGAACAATGTCAGAGTGGGGGGTGGGGGCTGCCATCGGCGTTACATCACTGAAGCCGTAAAGATTGTGAACATTCCAGGCGTCACACAGTGAACACGTGCGGCCCTTGTGTTTAGCGGGACAGTGGTCAGGGGGTAGTAAGTAGGTGCTGGCGCTCCTTCGAGAACACTCTCACAGATATCTCACTAAAGCATGGCAGCGCCACGTCATTACAGAGGACACATCTTCTATTGAACTGGCCACTACATTTGCGCAGTCACACCGTTTTTTTACTGATAAAGAGGTCACAATCTATAATGTATGGAAATTGGGTTTAGGAAATAAGTATGCCTTCATTTCTATTGATTGTATCAACATCTTTGTTTTCATTACACTTCAGAATTGCACGAAAGATGCATCATTTGAGCTCACCGCACTGCTGTGAAAGTCTGAAGCATTTATGTTTTAGTATGTGATAGAAAAATGACAAACACACACATGCATTTACACACACATATGAACATATACAAACACACACAGACATGCATAAACATATGCATATACATGCACACCAACACACCAACCCCACATACACATATAAACAAGCACGCACACCAACATACTCAAACACATATACATACACACAAACATGCATACACAGACATAGGTATACACACAAACATGTGTACACATCCATGAAGACAAATGAACACAATGACACACCCATACTTGCACACCAACACACACATGCATACACAAACATATACACATACAAACACACACACATGCATACACACAGATATATACATATAGACACACACACTATGCACACACACGCATCTCCCATACTGTCTCAGGGGAAGAGTTGGTGTCAGCTGTCTCCTAGAGGGAGATCTCGCATGAGACAGTAAGACTCAGAGACATGTGGCGGTGGGGAGAGACAGACATGCCTCCCTTTCATTGTGTTGTTGCAAGATGGGGACTATCTTCTGCCACTGGTGCATTCAGATAAGCGGCAGGAAGTTCGCCGGACACATGCACTGGTTTCAATTTCGAGAAAGTGGGGTGAACGTTTCACAGATCGGGAGTGTGTGTCAACACGTGTTTCTCCTTCACGGCAAGGCCAATCAGTACATTTTGTTTAACCGTGTGGTCATGAATCCTTTAATTGCATAAGTGAGCGGGTATGGATGTAAACAAAAATTTAACACTAATACCACATTTTCTGTCACTCTTGTGAACAGGTTTGCTGTGAATGTATGAATGAGAATGGCGTTTTAGAATACATTGCATGGAAAAGGGTCAACATGGTGTATACGTGTTTTTGGGTGTTTTTTTTATTTTATTTATTTTTTATAACATGGTTAACGTCATGATATACCGGATTCGGATGCTTCATTGCAGATCAGTTGTTTGGCCCGTGGTTATTTACGAGTTTGGAAAATACTTTTGTATTGTTTCGATTCTTTTTGTATCTGCCCTATCTATTGGCTGCGTCCTTACTCTCTCCCATCTTCTCTCTCCACCTCTTTGCTACATGTTCTCTCGTAATGTTTTCATTTTCCCCAACTATCCTCTTTACTCTCTCTAATTCTTTTTTTGCTCCTTTTCTGTCTCTGTCCCTTCTCTCCTCTTTCTCTCCCCACCTGTCCCTTCTCTAACCCCACTCCTCTTCCTCTGCCCGCCCCCCCATCCCTCTCTCTCGCAGTACTGCAGCATAGGCAGCACCAGGTCTCTGATGCCTTCTCAGTGTTGGCCCTGGGGGTGGATGAGGTAAGTCAGCCCCCCAAGTGAATCCCATTATCAACAGATAGTGAACCTCTATTTACATACAAGTACGGAGCGGTCTCGGGTGACGGCTGATGCGAACAGTGATCTGCTCTCTGTCCCGGCAGGGCCTGTGGGGTGGGGGCGTTACCTTACACTAGGAGAGGAAGTAAAAGTGATATCCTCCCCTCCCCCCAGTCCACCACTGTCTATCCTCATCCTCCACCCCTCTCTCTCTCCTCCACTTCTGAATCCCTTTCATCTCAGTCTCTCCTTACCCTCCACCTCGGTCTCTCCTTACCCTCCACCTCGGTCTCTCCTTACCCTCCACCACGGTCTCTCCTCACTCTCCACATTGGTCTCTCCTCACCCTCCATGTGTCTCTCCTCACCCTCCACACGTCTCTCCTCACCCTCCACACGTCTCTCCTCACCCTCCACGTGTCTCTCCTCACCCTCCACACGTGTCTTCGTCGGACACATGCACTGGTTTCAATTTAGAGAAAGTGGGGTGAACGTTTCACAGATCGGGAGTGTGTGTCAACACGTGTTTCTCCTTCACGGCAAGGCCAATCAGTACATTTTGTTTAACCGTGTGGTCATGAATCCTTTAATTGCATAAGTGAGCGGGTATGGATGTAAACAAAAATTTAACACTAATACCACATTTTCTGTCACTCTTGTGAACAGGTTTGCTGTGAATGTATGAATGAGATTGGCATTTTAGAATACATTGCATGGAAAAGGGGCAACATGGTGTATACGTGTTTTTGGGTGTTTTTTTTATTTTATTTATTTTTTATAACCTGGTTAACGTCATGATATACCGGATTCGGATGCTTCATTGCAGATCAGTTGTTTGGCCCGTGGTTATTTACGAGTTTGGAAAATACTTTTGTATTGTTTCGATTCTTTTTGTATCTGCCCTATCTATTGGCTGCGTCCTTACTCTCTCCCATCTTCTCTCTCCACCTCTTTGCTACATGTTCTCTCGTAATGTTTTCATTTTCCCAAACTCTCCGCTTTACTCTCTCTAATTCTTTTTTTGCTCCTTTTCTGTCTCTGTCCCTTCTCTCCTCTTTCTCTCCCCACCTGTCCCTTCTCTAACCCCACTCCTCTTCCTCTGCCCGCCCCCCCATCCCTCTCTCTCGCAGTACTGCAGCATAGGCAGCACCAGGTCTCTGATGCCTTCTCAGTGTTGGCCCTGGGGGTGGATGAGGTAAGTCAGCCCCCCAAGTGAATCCCATTATCAACAGATAGTGAACCTCTATTTACATACAAGTACGGAGCGGTCTCGGGTGACGGCTGATGCGAACAGTGATCTGCTCTCTGTCCCGGCAGGGCCTGTGGGGTGGGGGCGTTACCTTACACTAGGAGAGGAAGTAAAAGTGATATCCTCCCCTCCCCCCAGTCCACCACTGTCTCTCCTCATCCTCCACCCCTCTCTCTCTCCTCCACTTCTGAATCCCTTTCATCTCAGTCTCTCCTTACCCTCCACCTCGGTCTCTCCTTACCCTCCACCTCGGTCTCTCCTTACCCTCCACCACGGTCTCTCCTCACTCTCCACATTGGTCTCTCCTCACCCTCCATGTGTCTCTCCTCACCCTCCACACGTCTCTCCTCACCCTCCACACGTGTCTCCTCACCCTCCACGTGTCTCTCCTCACCCTCCACACGTGTCTCTCCTCACCCTCCACACGTGTCTCTCCTCACCCTCCACACGTGTCTCTGCTCACCCTCCACACGTGTCTCTGCTCACCCTCCACACGTGTCTCTGCTCACCCTCCACATGTGTCTCTGCTCACCCTCCACACGTGTCTCTGCTCACCCTCCACGTGTCTCTCCTCACCCTCCACACGTCTCTCCTCACCCTCCACATGTCCCTCCACACGTCTCTACTCACCCTCCACACGTCTCTCTCCTCACCCTCCGGGTCTCTCCTCACCCTCCACGTCCCTCCTCACCCTCCACGTCTCTCCTCACCATCCACGTCTCTCCTCACCCTCCACGTGTCTCTCCTCACCCTCCACGTGTCTCTCCTCACCCTCCACGTGTCTCTCCTCACACTCCACGTGTCTCTCCTCACACTCCACGTGTCTCTCCTCACCCTCCACGTGTCTCTCCTCACCCTCCACACGTGTCTCGCCTCACCCTCCACACGTGTCTCTCCTCACCCTCCACACATGTCTCCTCACCCTCCACACGTGTCTCTCCTCACCCTCTGCTGCACGCCGCTGCATGTCACAGTGCTGCATGCCTCACACTGCTGCACGCCGCACACTGCCGCACGCCGCACACTGCTGCACGCGGCACACTGCTGCACTCCACACACTGCTTTTATGCGAGTTTATGCTACTGACATTGTAAATGACAATGCCTTTTATTTGTTTTAAAACCAAAACATAAATAAAAGGCATTGTAATTTTACAAGGCTAATAGCTCAAACTCTTATAAACGCGAGACCTATTGCATTGCAAATGCTTGTTAAGTGAGGGGCACTGTTTTGTTTCATTTGAAATTTAACTTAAGATTCCTTTTTAAGAAAAGAATACCAATTGATTATTCATATTCTTTTCTATCTTTCGGCATGTGCTTGGAGTGTTTGTTTCTTTCTTTGCTTTATCGATTCACTTGATGCTAAATGTTTTTACATTGTTTGACTGGCATTTGTGTGTAATTTTTTGCACTTGAAATTTCCATTTGTTAATGTATAGACACGTAAAGGTCTCAAATTTGGACCGTGGTATAAAACAAGCAATGGAAGTGTTGGTCCAGCCTCGTATTTTATTGAAGCTGATGTTCTAGTACTGCTTTTTAGAAATGATACATGTCTAAAAAGGCACCAATCAAGTCCATCAACAGCCACCAAAACCCTTCAAATGTGCCCAAACGTGGTCGTAACTGACTCTTCTCAAAAAATTTAAAGTCTAGAAGTTCATTTCAAATTTGTAATATGTTACTTAGAGCTACTTGTTGTGTTTAGTTCTCAAATAAAATAGAATTGTGTTTATTATTCCAAAATTATGATGCAAAATATTGAGCATCTTCCAATAAATATTCAGAAAATATGTTTCTTAAATGCTTCAATGGCAGCTGCTTAGGCAGGTCGCTCCCCTCGCCGCACAGCACCACCAGGTTTGTTGCGCCCTTGAGCCCTGCTGCCGCTCTGCCGTGAGATCGAGGCCCTCCTCCACCCGCAGGCTACCACCTGCAGGCTACCACCTGCGCCTTATTCCTGATGGCCAGTGGTAGGCCGCAGGTTTGCTTGCTTGCTTGGTTTGTTGCCCACATTGTATTGTAATTGTGCCCGTATTATTTTGCAATTGTATTCTGTACTCGTGTGTCGCCCCTTAATTTCCCCTATCTCTGCTGTGCCCCTCTTTTTCCCTTCTGTACCCTCTGCCGATACCGCTTTCCCGCCGCTGCGTCCCCGCCCCCCCGCTCCCATTCGTCCGCTTCCTCCCACCTCCCAGCTGTCCTCGATCCCACCTCCCCCTTCTTATGGCGTCTGCTGCGCGGTGAAGGCAGCGATCCCTTGACCCTGCTTAGGCAGGTCGCTCCCCATGCTGCACAGCACCACCAGTGTGTTGAGCCCTTGAGCCCTGCTGCTGCTCTGCCGTGAGATCGAGGCCCTCCTCCACCCGCAGGGTACCACCTGCGCCTCATACCTGGTGGCCAGTGGTAGGCCGCAGGTTTGCTTGCTGGCTTGGTTTGTTGCCCGCATTGTATTGTAATTGTGCCCGTATTGTTTTGAAATTGTAATCTGTACTCGTTTTTCGCCCCTTTATTTCCCCCATCTCTGCTGTGCCCCTCTTTTTCCCTTCTGTACCCTCTGCCGATCCTGCTTTCCCGCTGCTGCGTTCCCTGCGTCCCCGCCACCCCGCTCCCATTCGTCCGCTCCCTCCCACCTCCCCTTCTTATGGCGGCCATGCCGCTGGCGTGCCCCTGGTGCGCCTAAGGCAAGCCCGTCTGCGCCTGGACCGCGCCCAGCGCAGAACCCCTGGCCCCTGCGAACGCCATGACACCCGTTTCTGCTACAACTCCAGCACCCTACACGCACTCAATGCCGGCCAATCACGCACCTGCTGCCTGGCTGTCCCGAAGCGCACCCAAGGACCCTTCTCCTGGCGAAACTGCAGCTTCAGCAGCATCCGACCCGCCAACGCACCGACCAGGAAAGAACCCAACTACCTCAGCTGCATGCTTCTCAACACCCGCTCCGCCCGCAAACACGCCATTGAACTCTGGGACCTACTCTACTCTACCTTCCCAGACGTCGCCTCCCTGATGAAGACCTGGCTGAACCCCTCCTCAGCACCCAACATCGCCATAGCCATCCCGGAGGGCTACAGGATCCCCCGCAGGGACTGCACCAACAGAGTAGATGGAGGAATTGCCATCATCCACAGAAACACCCTCAGAGTCTCGACCAACACCGACGGCACCCTCAGCACTGCCGAACACCCGCACTTCCAGATCCACACCGAACCCAACACCACCCTCAGAGGAACCCTCGTCTACAGACCCCCCCGGACCCTGACCACAGTTCAGTGACTCCATCACCGACTTAGTCAGCACACACGCCCTAGCCTCCACAGACTACATCCTCCTCGGGGACCTGAACTTCCACCAGGAGAACAACAATGACACCAACTCCACCACCCTGATCGACAACCTAGGCAACCTCGGACTCAGACAACTTGTCACAACACCCACCCACTCCGCCGGCCACACATTTTACCCCATCTTCTCCGCCAGCCCCACGTCCCCTTCAACCACACCACCGAACTCCACTGGGCCGACCACCACTGCATCCACTTCACCTTCAAGAAGCCCACCGCGCACCACCGCACCCAACAGATGCCTCGCCGCTGCTGGAGCAAAGTCACCGAAGACCAGATAACCACCAACCTCGCCCGGAGCCCACCCGCCGACACTGCCGCCCGCAACCTCAGACAGTGGATCGACGACTGTGCCAACACCCTCGCTACGTTCAAGAAACCCCCCAACAATCACACCAGCAATAAAGCCAGCTGGTTCACAGAAGACCTCCAGGCCTCCAAGCAAACCTGCCGAAAACTGGAGAAGAACTGGCTCCGCGAACAAACACCGGACACCTACGCTGCCCACAAGAACACCACCCACAGACACCATCACCTCATCAGATCCGCCAAAAGGGCATCCTTCAAAGACCGCCTAGACAACAACGCACACAACAGCAAAGAGCTCTTCAACATCGTGAAGGAACTCTCCAACCCCAGCTCCAACACCAACGACATTCCACCTTCGAAAGACCTGTGCGACTCGCTGGCCACCTTCTTCCACTGCAAGATCGCAGACATCCATGACAGCTTCAATGCCTCGACCGCCCCAACAACCACTAACATCGTGAAGGAACTCTCCAACCCCAGCTCCAACACCAACAACATTCCACCTTCGCAAGACCTGTGCGACTCGCTGGCCACCTTCTTCCACTGCAAGATCGCAGCCATCCATGACGGCTTCAATGCCTCGACCGCCCCAACAACCACTAAGACCTCCGGCCTAACGACCACCACCCGCACCAACCGCATACTCTCCTGTACCAACATCAACGACACCATCAAGCTCATGAACACCATCCACTCCGAATCTCCGTCAGACCCATGCCCACACCACATCTTCAACAAAGCCAGCACAGCCATCGCACCCCATCTCCGGAAAGTCATCAACATCTCCTTCGAGACAGCAACCTTCCCGGAGAGCTGGAAGCACGCCGAGATCAATGCTCTACTCAAGAAACCCAAGGCGGACCTCAAGGACCTCAAGAACTTCCGGCCCATCTCCCTGCTCCTGTTCCCGGCGAAGGTCATCGAGAAGACCGTCAACAAACAACTGACCCGCTACCTTGATGAGAACAGCATCCTGGACCCTTCCCAGTCCGGGTTCTGCAGCAACCACAGCACCGAAGCTGCCCTCATCGCCGCCAAATATGACATCAGGGCCCTGCTGGACAATGGAGAAACAGCGGCCCTCATCCTCCTGGACCGGTCAGCCGCCTTCAACACGGTCTGCCACCGCACACCAAGAACACGCCTACAGGACGCCGGGATCCAAGAGAAGGCCCTGGACTTGACCACCTCCTTACTCTCTGGCAGAACACAGAGCGTCCGCCTCCCCTCCCTTCTGCTCCGAAGCCACTGAGATCATCTGCGGCGTACCCCAGAGCTCAGCCCTATGCTGTTTAACATCTACATGGCACCGCTCGCCCACGTCGCCCGACTGCACGACCTCAACATCTCCTACGCCGATGACACCCAACTGATCCTCTCCCTCACCAAAGACCCCCACACCACCAAAACCAACCTCCACAAAGGAATGAAGGTCGTCGTGGAATGGATGAGGAACAGCCGACTGAAGCTGAACTCTGACAAGACGGAGGTCCTCATCCTCGGATCCACCCCTTCGGTCTGGGACGACTCCTGGTGGCCGACTGCACTGGGAACTGCTCCAACACCCACCGACCATGCATGCAAACTAGGAGTCATCCTCGACTCCACCCTCTCCATGACTAAGCAGGTCAACGCCGTCTCTTCCCCCTGCTTCAACACCCTCTGCATGCTCCTACACCGAAACGAGAAGAACGGTCACCTAGGCCCTCATCAGCAGCAGGTTGGACTACGGAAATGCCCTCTACGCAGGAGCCTCGGCCAAATTCCTGAGACGGCTTTAACGCATCCAGAACACCTCGGCACGCCTGATCCTCGACATCCCTGGCCGCAGCCACATCACACTCCACCTGAGAGACCTGCACTGGCTCCCCGTCAACAAGAGGATAACCTTCAAGCTCCTCACCCACGCACGCAGGGCACTCCACAACACCGGACCAGTGTACATCAGACGACTCAGCTTCTACACCCCCCCCCCCGCCAGCTCCGCATCCGAAGAACGACCTCCGGCGGCAGATCATTCTCCCACTTCGCCACCAAGACCTGGAACACCCTCCCCATCCACCTATGGCAGACCCAAGACCTGCTGACCTTCAGAAGACTCATCAAGACCTGGCTTTCAAGCAGTAGCAGCACCCCCCAGCGCCTTGAGACCCTCACGGGTATGTAGCGCGCTTTATAAATGACATGATTGATTGATTGTAATCCATGAGGCAGATTTCTGGACATATACTCTGCTGTTTGCTTTGCTTTTCCTCAAAAGGTATTTTGAAGGGTTAATATTCTGTATTGAACAGCTGTGAGTATATGGAAATAATTCCTTCTGAATGTGGTGAAAGGCAATGTTAATTTAGCATAAAGACAACAATAACATCTTAAAGTGTCACAGCTTTCCTGGCTGTTAAACATACAATTGTTTTCTATAGGAAAAATTGTATTTTCACCATTGTGGTTATTACATTATATGAAATGATTCTATTGTTTTTCTTAAGAGTTCTCTCTACCATATTTTTATTTTTGAAGTTTTGCTAAGTTGTTTTGGCAGTTGTTCTACAAACAAGTATGTTGGCACAGCACTCTCAAAACAATACTACTGTGAGCTCTAGTTGCCCTTTTTTATCATACTTATTTCTCTTTTTATTCCAGTTTTTGCCTATGTTCAGGATAGCGGTATGCTAAATTCCCGTACCTTATGTTGTTGCTTATCCTCTTCAGTTTTCTTAGAAGTACATTTAGCATTCGCACAAAATTTTTGCAATGTTATAATTTTCTCAATAATTTTTTTTGCATAAATAAGTTAAGATTCATCTTTGTTTGAAATTATATCTATGCATTTAAAATTTAATTTACACAAATATACAAATATTTAATAGCCTATCACATGTTTTCAAATATTTTCTTTGGCTGTCTTTGATATAGTGAGATACGTTACTGTCACCTGATTTCTTTACTTGGCACAACCTCATCCATTTTTCTTCCATTAGCTGTGACAACTGTTTACTCACCTGTCTAATTGACAGTTTAGATTGTTCAACACTTCAATTAAAAATAAAATCTTACATTGTGGTTTTTATTAGTAATTTATTCTTGTCATTTGTTTAATTAAAAAGGTAAATGTATTATTTCTTTGATTTTTATTCTGATCCTTTTTCATAAAGGTTTTTCTTTTCACAATGTAATATACCCTTTCCGGTGATTTGTATTACAATTAAACTCTTATGTACAATTCATGTTAGATTACATTTGTGGAAAGATGTCACCTAGAATCTCTGAAACTATACCAGGGTGCTTTGTGGTACATATATACCACAACACACTCTGTTATACTGCCATGGAGAGCTACACTACTTGTACTCTAAATTGCCGAAACCGAGCCCTCAATCCAGCCCATTGCAGAGATTTAGGATTTCACTCTTTAAGCATTTACACAACTTTTACAATGAACAGAAGCAGAAATAATGCCTACTTTCTCTTAGGACACAAACACCCAATTCTAAATGCAAAAAACTATTCATCCTTTAACAGGTTGAAAATGACTTCAGTTCATTAGAACAGATAAATAAACTACAGAAATAATAGAAAAAAGTAATAATAATAAGTGCAGTGTGTGAAGAGTCTTTGTTTTAGGATAGTCCTTCACCTCTCCTTCCAATACAGAAACAGTCTGGCAGCCAGTTGAAGGGGTTTGTAAGCGTCTACAGTCGCATCTTTGCTGAGCAGGACATATACCAATGGGTTCACAATGTTCCCCAGGGTTGTCAAACCAAGGGCGATCTGGATGTACAGTAATATAGATGCCTCGAGCCTGCAGAGCTCTCCTTGGTTGTTCATATAGATGATTTCCATGAGGTGCTTGTAGAAGCTGGCGACCTGGTAGGGCCCCATGATCAAGAAAAATGTGACAACAGTTAAGATTGTCAAAACAAAGATCCTTTTTTTCTCCTCCGGCGGAATGGACTTCACCTTTCTCAGCTTCAAAAGGATGCTACTGTAAAAAACCACCATTAGGAGTGATGGAACAACAAAAGAAAGCCATACTGTGGATAACTTAAAGATGGAATAGTTCTTTCCAGTGGGATAGCCCTCATAGCACAATGTGGAGTTCTTGTGAACAGGGTCGTTCCTCAAGATAATGTAGGCAAGGGCGCACACCAGAGCTACTAACACCCAGGCACAAACACTGATTTGAGCAGCTCTCAGCAGAGTGTTCCAGCTGCGGTACCTCATCACGTGGACCACACCAATGTACCTTTCCAAGGCTATGAGGCAAAGAAAGCCTTGCTTGGTATAGAGGTTGGTGACAAAGCCCAGGCCCACAGAAGCACAGGCGGCTGAGCCCAGATCCCAGACGCGACTATGTTGGAAGTAGTGAATCCAGAAGGGCAGTGTGATGAGTTGCAGGAGTTCCGCCAGGGCCATGTTGGTCATGTATACAAAGAGCACTATTTTCCTTCGGATCCCTGAGATGAGGACCCACAACGCAAGGCAGTTGAGTGGAAGTCCGATTGCCAAAACCAAAGAGTACAGGCTGCTTAGAAACACATCAGCAATGGCAAAATCCAAGTCACAGGAGGTCACGTTTAAAGTATTCATGCTTTAAATGTCAGCACAGATGCGATGTAGCTTGTAGTTCTGTATGTACTGATTGAAGTTCTGCAAGGCTTCTTTTTAAAGTGGATGCTTTTAAGTGCAGTCTGCCAACGCAATACCGCTGGGGGTTCTTATTTTACAATCTCATGCAAGCTTTCCCTTGATAGTGTTTAATTATGAGAACTTTTCCCCAATGAAGGGATCTGCATAAAAGAAGGAAAAAGGAGAAACATTAACTGCCTTTGAAACACTTTGTACAGATGCATTCACCATCAACCCATGTGAGCATCCAAAACAAATAATGTACAGATGTTCTCATCACCAAGAGTAAACATTTCTCATTCCCATAAGAAACATGACCTGTAAATGAAATCAGCTTTCCACTAAGTCTCACTGAATTTGATAAAGACTATAATGATGCTTTGGCTACGAAACGTCTGGAAATGTATATTAAAGCCTTAACTCTCTGTATCCAAACTTTGGTCTCATCACTCTGCTTCTTAAACAAACCATATGCTGACCAGTGATCCTATCGCCTGTTCACTCCAATAAGTACCAGTAATAGGCTGCTGGCAAGAACGATACTAACTCCAGTAAAAGCCAAAATTGATCTTTCCGGATCAGCCTCATTTGATTCCGGGATTCGCAACACAGTAAATGTACCATGCACAAGATCGGTGTAGGGAATTATTCTCTCACTTTTGAAATTCCTAAATAGTGCCACACTTGCAGGATTCAGGACTTTTGGAGTGATTTACAAACCTCTCACACTGTAGAGGAGGGCTAGATAGGGTTGTCACCAATCCACTCATTTTTGCTGTGTCCATACTGCCCCTTAGCTTGCTCAGTGTGCAACAAGCATATATACAGAGGTATTAAATCCATCGGCATGAATCAATATTATAATCATATACTGATACTCTGTAATGGACTCTTGAAAACACTGATAATACACTCCCCAATGTGGGTAAACATGAAAAGTTAAGAATTACAAGTTATCTCTTCCCAGAAGCAACAGACTAGCAGAAATACCCTACAAAATGGGGTATGGTCCACTCATAGGTCTAGTGACATTACTATCAGAAGAATTCCAGAGGCACCCTTGAAGTGCTGAAAGTCATGGTACCCACCTGGGTTTTATTACATGTAGCCTTGATGGTTAGACTCCTGAATCAAAGGGATTCCTCTTCCCTCAACCCGTTGCCAACATCCTTGGTTAATTATTTAGGGGCCTACGCTCTGCTCCCCTTTCCCTCACTTTCATTGAAATCCGCTGATCCTTCTTCGTGATCTGAGTGACCTTGCGTTTCGGGATCATGAGACCTGTCACTGATGGCTCAATGCGCTAAATAGTGAATTCACTATTAAGAGCACCTCTGCCTTTGGTTTTAGGGTGGACAATTCCTTAAGGGTTTACTATGTTCTATAGGGTGATACAACTCATGATGATCATAGGTATAGCATAGCTTAGTTGCTACTAGAACAAATACTGTGACAAATGATCCAGAAGTCTGTAATGCTTCCCCACATAACCTTGATTTACTCCTTGGAACCCACATCATCGTGACCTTACATCGGAATCTGCATTTGTCATTCTTAGGGTAGGTATACAGTCCTGAGGAAACCTGTTAATTAATAATAGATTATTCTTTATATTTCTATGTGTTGTTTTTGGAACACACTAATGCAACCAGTGGAAGCTGCAGAGTAGAGGATAGCCAAGGAAGAAAGAACCATATACCAGGTTGACAAGTCATTCAAGTACAAGTTGTTGGTGGAAAACGTAGGTTTCAGGTATTTGTTATACTAAGTGATGTCTAACAATGCTAAGGGGCCAATTACGAGGGGGGCGTGGCTAACCGCCGAGAATGGCAGCCGCACACTGACGGAGCTACAGTGCGAGATCCGCTTAATCCAGTAATTACTATGAAACCTGGGGGCAATTTCTACCATTTGCATCCCCTTTTCGCACCGAGATGCTGTGGACAACACTTGGTCTGAGTGTCGACCCCGGAAATCCAAATCTGACTGGTGGAGCCGTGAGCGAGTTTCCCAACGAGCTGCGTAGCCCGGTGGGACAACTGTGCGCGGCCTTCCTTGGCCAACCTGACTGCCACCCTGAACCGCCGGCTTTCATCAACATGGTCTGTCAGTCCGCGAGGAATGCGCAGAGATCTACCCATGCCCAACACTACCGCCCATGCCATGGGAGAGCCTTGAAACGGAAAACAGAGGCCATCGGCTGGGCCCGTGTTCGGCTTGGGCCTGGGCTTAACAACTATCGTGGAAGCGGAGGAGAGCGGAGGGCTCCCTGAGACGGCACTGGGTATCGGAACATCGGCGCTGCTTGGAGTTTGGACAGAGGCAATCTCTAATCTGGCTAGCGGATTGCTTGGATTGCTGCCAGGACTGCCCTTCTCCCCGATTACACAGTGAGGACACGGAAGAGGCCTAACTAAGCCATCGCTGGCACTGAACGGAGGCCGGTGGGAAAAAACCTTGACTGGGTCTTCGCATAAATTGGGCCGGTCTCCAGCAAATATCATGGATATAGAGGTGATCGGGGGGCCCCCTGGCGCGATCCTGTGACCTGGTGTGCTGATACTGCCTGTGGCTCAAGGGGGGGGGGGTGCCCCCCGGTCTTACGGAGGCCTTCGGGCCATTCATTCTGGCCCTGCATTTGCTTCTCTCCCTGCCTACATACCAGAACACTGGGGAAGCCTATCTGCGCCACACTCATTGAGGGGTGAGCTTTGTCTCTTACCCTTCGGCTGTGTCATTTCTTGGGGTTGAGGTTGGTTGGTGCACCCCTCCCACCATTGTCATTGCTGTATCCGGTGCCTGCAGATCCCCCTTTCAGTTTACTGAACACACACACACCAATAGAGGAGCTTACCTTGTGAACTGAGTGATACCGAGCCACACTGAACTGCTCCTGGGGCCTTTGCTCATGCTGCAATCGCAGTCAGGAAAACGGCAAAATATATACCTTGGCTGGGCATCTAAAAAAAGATTTGTTTTACTCTTTTTAGGACTCCTACAAATACAGTGTATACTCCATACTCTATGTTGTACAACATGGGGCCATTTCCATCTATGCAATAGTAACTGATATTTGTCCTGATACATTGCATTCGCTTTGATTTAAAACTTGCGGTTGAGCGAACACTTGAACACCGCAGATACGACCCCCTTTCCCCAATATCGTGTAGACGGAGATTATCGGTCGTGGACCTCTTACTCAGTGAGCCGCTGCCCTCGATCACGAGGCCCAGAAACAGTGGGCCAGTAACTACGCCGATTTCTAAATTGAACAATTTCACACAATCGCAAATGTAAATTGGCTTCTATCGATGGCTTAAACAACAAGTCAGTCACTCTACCCTGTGGCTATACCCTACGTGGCTCTCCCTCTCACCTCAAGTTCACCACACGTACTGGAATGGGGCACACAAAAGGAAACATTCTGATATGCCATCAGCGGAAGTGCCAACCCAGGGGGTCTCCGACTCAGCCTCTCAATCATCCTCCATAAGCTGTGTCCCACCGATATATTTACCAACTGTTCCTGATAAGCTGGATCAAATTCTGCAGGAAATAAGAGACTCACGTCAATCCATTGAACACCAAATTGGCATACTACTAGAAATAGCACCACAACATAAAGACCATGCGTATCAAATATTGCAAATGCAAAAACAACTGGCCACCCTTCTCGATAGAGCCGATGATGCAGAAGGTACAGCCAGACGTAATAATGTTCGCATCATTGGAATGCCGGAGGGTTCTGAGGGCACAAACGTGACCCAATTTGTGATAAAATGGCTGAAAGAGCACATAGCCCCAGAAGGCCACTCTGCCTATTTCTGTGTGGAAAGAGCACACCGGATCCCTATGGGCAGACCGACAGCAGGAATGCTGCCCAGACCACTAATAGCCCGTATCCTGAACCTTACAGACCATGATTTTCTGCTGCAAAAGGCTAGAGAAAATGCTCCAATACAATTCGAGGACACTCTAATCTCTCTCTACCCAGACTATACTGTACAAGTGCAACGCCAAAGGGCATCCTACCAGCCACTTAAGCGGAAATTCCAGGCTCTCAATTGAAATATGCCCTATTGTTTGCAGCATGACTAAAAATTATATACAATCAAAATCCCACTTTTTTTAATGCCCTGAGACAGCAAATGACTGGCTGAAGTCCACTCTTCCCTCTCAGACTCTGGACAATATTGATCCGCAACTACGACATGTCCCAACAGGGTCAAATAAACCTGGACCCCGACGCAACAGATCAACACAAAAACTCCCCACCAAGAAACCATCACCGGAACGGGCTCCACTAGAACAGGAATTAGCATTGGCGGCGGCCGCCTCAATGCGCAACCCTACCAAGATAACATCTCTGGAACAATCAGATGATAATCTGGTGCCTAATCAGGAGTTATTGCAGAGTTATCGGCATTTTATCCCAGCCAAAGTCGCGATAAATTTATCACCCCATTCACAAGCTGGTGGTAACAGCCCATATCACCAGATTACCTGCGATAGCATCCGCAAAAAACATCGCCACAGATGACCCCGGCAACTATCGCTAATGAGATGCAGAGTAGGCGTTCCCGAGCAAAAAGCTGTGACAACACCACAACTCAACATTCTCAACAACCAGCCAGATCGGCGATAAGACCACAAAACAGGCAATAAGGCATGTTTGCAGCAGGAAACTAACACCTACTCTGACCTGGTGCAAAGTCAGACGACAGCCTGCACCAGAAAAGGGAGCCCAGCACAGAGCCACACTTGAAGACCAACAGATGATATGGAGCCAAAGATAATGCGACTTGGACACCCTAGAGTGCCACAACAGCCACCGCCACCACCCCCAGGACCGCCACCCCCCCCAGACTCCACCCCACCCCCCCCAGACCACCACAGAGGCAGCGGAGACAGACAGCGGACCTTCAGGAAACGCACCAGCCTCACTGACCTAACACCAGACAATGTCATCGCCCACTACAGGCTCAAAGGGACAACCATCCTCCGCATCCTGACCATCATTGCCCACAGGCTAACGGTACCAACACAGCGGACAACCAACATCCCACCGCAGACATAGCTGCTGGCTGTGCTGCACCTATTGGCCTCTGGTACCTCCCAACCAACAACCGCCAGAGTCGGAGGAGTCTCACAGTCAGCCCTATCCAAGTTCCTCACACCTGTCCTGGATGCCATCATCAGCTTGGTACCCCAGTACCTATACGTCCCCCACACAGCACAGGAACAGCTGGAGACCAAGAAAGGCTTCTACGCCATAGCTGTATTCCCGCACATGTTGGGGCAATCGATTGCACACATGTCCTACTTGTGCCCCCTGCCGACACTGCACACAATTACCGCAACAGAATGCACATGCATTCCATCAATTTGCAGGCAATAGTGGACCACCGGGGAATCTTCACCAATGTCGTCGCCAACTACCCAGGCAGTGTGCATGATTCATACATCTTCCAACAGTCCATTATCAACCGGTGCTTCTAGGAAGACACCTACGGAAATGACCTGCTCGTTGGTAAGTACAAACTGAACACACCACACCCCCAACTCCACAATCATGCAACTTACAACTCTGGCAATGCACACGTCACAGACTCACATACAACATGCCAAGCAACATGCCCACCCACCAGACACGACAGCACAACTTACTGTGGCAAACTGGGCTAGCCATGTACATGAACCAACAGCATGGCACCTCAGCCACACAATAGTGGAATGGGGGGAGAGGTGGGAACCAGGCATGTGCAAAGGAGTGACCCATGAATGAGAATGTACACAATGCTAAGTGTGGCGGAGATGTGATGGACAGACTGCAGTATGCATACCACAGACATATCCATGTCTACATGCACTGCTGGTGTTTGGAGTGTAGTGGACAGTGGACACAACCATGTCACCCCAGCCAGTGGGGAAGATTGCGGAAATGTAGCTTGTGACGCCCCCCGCCCCTGAAAGCGAGTGCGGAGTTAGATGGCCTGGCGCCCGCCAGGCCAGCGTAGGGGTGTGAATAAAAAGCACGTAGCTCTGGGCGCGGTTCTCTTCCGGAATGCCCAACGTGTCTGCCAGGGCGGCGCCTTCCACCCTGCCATGAGGCCGACGCCATGAGCGGTGTTGCCTGCGATCCTGTGCACCTGCTGCACCCCGGGCGGCTGGTCCCCAAACCTGTCTTGCCCGCCCCTGCGCACCCAGGCCTCACTGCTCACCTGCCGATACTGGCGTGTGTCAAAGAGGGCCCACCACGTGCCGGCGCAAGCTCCGAGCCCGAGGCCCACGACCTTGGCAGCCTCCTCAGACCATCACGGCCTCTGAGACACAGGCCCGCAGTACTCCTTTCTCGTTGACGTACTCCACCGGCCTACACTGCGGTCAAGTAGGTCACACATTTGGAACCGAGTCTTGATTATGCAATGGCAGAGCACACACTTTATGGCAGAGTTTATATCACTATACTCCCTTCGATGTGGTGCCACCAAGTCTGTGCAGAGCATTTCAACCATACGTGTCTGTGGTCCCTCGCTGACTACCGCCTTTGGGCCCCACTGCGGGCCAGTAGGTCACACGTTTGGAACGGAGTCTTGATTTCTCAATGGCAGAGTCCATATCATTGTACGTCAGGAGAGGAGTAAGACGAAGACGCGGTTCAGTCCGGAGCAAAAAAGGATCATCGTTGCAAAGGTGTCCGAACACTACCAGAAACTGCTCTGGTGTCACTGATTGGGTTTCACGCGAGCCAACGACACGTGGCTGTGGGCCCCTGTTGACCGCTGCCTCGTGCCTTCACTGCGGTTGAGTAGGTCACACATTTGGAACTCAGTCGGGATTTATTTATGGCAGATTTTATATCATTGTACAGGCCTCATCAGACTATCTCCTTTCAGCTCCAGTGCCACTAAGTCTGTTCCCCGACATCCATGGACACTTTCTGGTTGAACTTTGGTGGTAACTAGTCTATGGACTGGGGGTTGTCTTCATCATCATGTTGTTGATACTGACTTTGTGGCAAGAACGAGGCTGTAGCATGCCACTCCTCCATTTGCCACTTCCGGCAGGCTTCTGCCCTCTGTATCATGTCCCAGAGGATACCTTCCACTGTCCCCCTCAACCCTCCTCTACATTTACCTTTGACATCGATGAGGACCCCGCTCACCTCGCGTGGCCCTACCTCAGTGCACCGCAAGTCCCCGTGGAGGTGTGCCTGTGCCAGCCGCAGTGCATCCGGGGCCATTAACTATGTACAGCTCAAGTTATGGACCCTGTCTGATAGCATATTGGATGGTCTCTGGGTCGATGGCCTGGGGGTCATCAAGGCCATGTGTCTGTGACCCTGCGCTGTCCGCTGCCTCCGGACTCAACTGCGGTCCACCTGGGCTCCCACATCAAATCTAGTCCTGACCTACTCGGACGTTGCATCACACCAGGATGCACATGCCACCACCGCCAGGACCAACTCCAAACAGGTGCCAGAGTCAGAAGTGTCTTACTGCCAAACTATCAGAGTCACTCACACCGGTCATGGGTGCCATCATTAGCTTGATACCCTGCTCAGCTCTTCAGGTGCCACTAACTCAGTGCACCACATCTCATGGACCATTCTGGTTGCATATTGGGTGAACACTGTACTTTCTCTGGCTACCACCATGATGCTTCACAGTTGTTTCTGTTATGCTGGTGTTTTCTGTTTCCGCTTTAATTGTGATCACTGGTCAAGTTGTTGCCAGCACCAACGACTCCATGAGGGCTGGCTTACACTCACCCCACACACATTCAGCACAGGCATCACTGTACATGTGACCCTTGCAATAAAGGTGTCGAGCGCACGTGCCCGTAGCCAGTTCAACAAACTGAGTGTGTCCATGTGCTCATAATGTATGCTTTAGGGCCCCGGGTCCTACAACATTACATTGTGCCGTGTACAGCTGATGCAGCCATGTCACCGCAGGCAGCGGGTGAGACCTTGCACATGTAGCTTTGTTGTCCCCCACTCAATACGTAAGAGGAGTGAACTGGGCCGGCGTGTGCCAGTCCAGCGTGGGGGTGTAGATGATTATCCCGTGGCTCTGGGTGTGGTTCAGTACTGGAAATGCGCAAAGGCATGTGTCTCTGTCGCAGTGTGGGTCTCCATTGGGGAGTGTAAGTTGTCCCTGATGGGACTCAGACACCCACGTATGTGGTCTAGTTCTGCTTCCATGAGGTCGAGCCCCACTCACACCTGTTTGGCTACCCCCTTCTGGCATGTCTGACACATGCCCTTGGAATGCGATGTATGCTTCGGTGGGATGCTGGGAGCCAGCCGTGGTGGTAGGTGCATCCAGCTGTGTGGTCTGTGCAGGAGGTGCCGTATCCTCAATGCAGCTGGGCTGCCCTGCTCCTGGAAGTCAATTGCCTGAGATGTCCATGAACTGTTGTAGGGCGTCGGTGTCGAAAGTGTGGCAGTCCTCTTCAGCATCACTGTAGAGTTGTCTGGTCTGCTCTGCTAGGAGTGTTGATTGTCCCTCTGCAATGTAAAGGGGAGATGCTGGTTGACAGTGTGTTCCATGTATGTTGACACATTGCACATGTTTACATACAGACTGCACAACAATGTACATTGTGACTGTTTGGAGCTGACTATTTCATGCTGAACAGTGGACATTTGAACTACATCAGGGATGTGAGGTTGTACACGTACACTCATCTCACAGTTTCCTGCTATGCCAGATGTGATTTACTAGTTTCTACGCACAAGCGGAACCAATTGTGTCCTTTGTTCTGCAGTGTAAGTGTTGCACTGTGTACCACATTGTCGGCACTGTGAATGTGCTGTTATTGCTGTGTGTGTGTGATGCATTGTGGGAGAGTCGCCCATGCAGATGTGATTTTGCTGCCCCTTATCCCTTGGAGGCGGTGTGCCTTTGACTTTTGTGCTTTTAAGGTGCTGTGATGTTGGCGATTTGTGTTCTTGGACGGTTTGGTACTCTTGTGCATTGTTTGCAGAAATATTGTTGATGTCAGTGGTTGTTTGTGCACGTGGATGTGTCAGTATGACCCGTCCTTTACGGATATGGTCCACACTCAGCCACCTCAGTCTCGTGGCGTGCACAATGTCATGGTGATTGTACTCCAGCCATGCTGATCGTCATGTAGTGTTACTTGCATTGTCAGTGTGGCTCACAAATACGCATCTTTGCTGTGTTTCACATGGGTGCATGTGTGTATTGTGGAATTGGTGATGTGTGGGGTGGGACCCTTTTGGGCACATGGTCGACGGGGGCCTACTTGATGTTTGTATGTGTGCTGCAGTGTACTACGGGGATCAGGGACATGATCCAGTGTCATTGTGGGTGTGCTACACATTGTTGTGCATGGGTGCCATTGTGCCCGTCTCCCCTGGTCGTTACCCTGTTGATGTTGTGTCAGGTCATGTCGAGCTGTGTCCGGACTCCCTACTCATTGCACCGTCCCCACACAGATGACTGTGGCCACCATTTGCTCAGGGTCCTCCTGTGGCGCAGGACTCCCACCTCCAGTCGCCGTTGCTGCCTTCCTGTTGGCGCAGATTTCTGCTTGGTTTGGATTTTCACATCATTCCAGCACATCTTGACCTCCTCAACACTCCGACTGCATTCACGATGGAATGACATTTATCCGTCAGTGTTGCCAATGACACGGTGGAGGTGATGGACAGTTGTCGTTAGTGTTCTGTCACCTCCGTGACGACGATCCGGCTGTCATGCATGCTGTACCACGTCTTCCTTTTCCTCTTCCCCTTGGCCTGCCCAGACCCCGAGGTTCCTTGCTGGTGGTCTGTGGGGCTTGTGGGATTTGCGTTGACCTGGGCACTCGGTCCGGAGGCATCCATGGTGCTACACAGTTTATTTTTTTGGCCTTTTTTTTGTTCTGCTTTTATAGTGCATTTTCCAGCATTACGCGTGGGAATTGCAGGCCTGTCGCTGGTTATCGATGATTTTTGTATTGCGGTTGGCCTCATCGCAACTTTGTTTGCGTTTCGCATTTTTGCGGCATTGCATTGATTTTAACGCAGTCATTTGGCGCGTTATCGTGGGACTATCGCATGGTGCCACGGGGTGAGAATACTCCGTTAACATTGCGTTGTTTTCCCACGATAGACTGCGATGTGCAAAGCTGCGTTAAGCAAATTTTGCGGTGATTGTCACACGGTCTTGAGAATATGCCCCATATTTGGTTAACAACAATGGAACATCACACAACAACTGTTATAATTAAGGACCTGACCGAACATGCCAGAGGTAAGTAAGATACTATCAGTGTATTACTATTTAGTTTTTTTCTCCCCAGATTTCTGCTAAATTTTTTATCTTGTTATAGGGTCCCGCCATGAGTATAGCTCTGTTTGGAACTGCCAAGTCATGTACGGCATAGGACCCACCCCCCCTGCAGTTATTGCATTGCAGTTTCTTGAAGATTTATGGGTTCCTGGCTCACCCTATCTCATACATTGTAATATATTCCTCGTGCCTCCCCTGGGTATTTTCTTATATCTGTCTGATATTGAATGGCTGTGTTGGGTAAATACAAAGTGCTAACGTGGAATGTACGGGGAATGGGATCAGTCTACAAACGTCATAGAATTTACACCCAACTAAATAGACGAAAAGTGCAAATAGCCCTTATTCAAGAAACATCTAACCAATTCAAAAGTGACCAAAATGCGTAAAAAATGGAAAGGCCAAATATTTAATACAACCTATTCTGCCTTTGCAAGAGGATCACTCATTTGGATCAGACATGGGGTACCATTTGTTCTTGTGGAACAGCATATAGACACGGCAGGGCGTTATGTATTGCTACAGGGCAGACTAGATGGCATTCCTATAGTTCTTGGTAGTGTATATGCACAAAATTATGAACAAAATGCCTGCCTCACTACCCTAAACACAGTTTTAGCCAACTGGGGCGTATATCAATGGGTCCTTGGTGGGGATTATAACTATTTCAGATTTCCACTTAGATCGTTCTCCCCCCCCCCCCCAGTTCGGGGAGCTGTGTCTACTAAAAAACACAGAGTTTCTACAGGCTTGGGCTGCGAGCTGGACACTACAATATGCGTGGCACCTGCAACATCCTACTAGTCGAGAATATTCATTCTATTCCCCCCGCATCAATTGCACACTAGACTAGACACGATATTTTGCTCCATGTCTTTGGTATCCAGGATTTCCAAATCCACATCTTGGAAAACACTCTCCGACCACAATCCGCTTGAACTAACTCTTGAATGGGGGACGGTGCCCACCCCGATCCTGACATGTAGGCTATGGCCTCAAACCCTAGAAGACACAGTTTTCCGGGATAAAATAGGCACTGCCATTACTAATTATTTTACAGAAAACAATAATTCTGCATCTTCTCACTTAGTGGAGTGGGATGCTGTTAAACAGTGATCAGGGGCACGGCAATAGGGGCAACTGAGGAGCCCGGCAGGAAACACAAAAACCTTACCATAGTAGAGGACACCCTTAATAATTTAGAGAACAACGCTATTACTGACCCGAATAAACAAGTACAGCTACAAGAAGCCAGAATCAAACACGCTGAACTTCTTGAGCAACTTCGCCTAATAGATTATAGCTCATACACTCAATACAGTCATAAGGAAGCAGATAAATCAGGTACCCTTTTAGCACGTCTCATACGCAATGCTCCCCCCCCCCCGTCCCAAAACCGGAAATAATTCTCCCAGATGGTACTGTTGTGCTTACTCAAGCAGAGATCACTCTTGCATTCTGCACCTATTACAAACAACTATACAGCGCCCCAGCTATTACATCACATGAATACATAGAAGCCTTTTTGGACACTCTCACGTACCCAAAACAGACAACTGACGCTCAATCAGAATTAGAAAGCCCCTATAACCAAAACTGACGTAAAAGAAGCATTAAAGACCTTCCAAATAATAAGACTCCGGGTCTGGATGGGCACCCAACTGAATTGTATTCAGCATATGCTGATAAACTGGCCCCATGCCTAGAGAACCTATATAAAACAGCTTATGAGAGGCGCACTCTTCCATGGACCACTATGCAAGCGCTAGTTACTTCTCTCCCCAAACCAAATAGAGACCCCTGTGATATGTCGGATTACCGGCCCCTATCATTATTATCCACTGAGTATAAAATACTCGGTAAAATATTAGCCAAGCGGCTTCTTCCCGATCTCCCAAAACTAATCCACATTGATCAATGTGGATTTGTGCCTGGCCGCAGTACCTCCCTAAATATTAGACATTTCCATTATATAATGGAAACTGCATGGGACTTCTCCTGTAAAACCGGGTGTATCTCCCTTGACCTGCAACAAGCATTCAATACACGCAATTGGACATATATGCTGGCAGCTATGGAAAAATTTGGCATCCCAAGAGGTTATTTACAATGGGTTGAATTACTATATACCGCCTCCACAGCACAGACCTTTCTGGCTCTCATATATCCCACCCATATTCAGTAGCAAGGGGAACTAGGCAAGGATGCCCCTTGTCACCACTGTTATTTGTCCTGCCTCTAGAACCCCTGCTCATTAAGCTCTGCAAAGAGGCCACAGATATGGGGATTATAATAAGAAATTCCATACATATAGTGTCTGCCTATGCCGACAACCTTATACTTTTCTTAAAAGATATTACTACAGATTTAGAACCTATCCCATCTATATTCCAACAATTTGAACTGGGGTCAGGGTTAGCAGTCAACGCAAATCAATCAGATGCTTTCTATATGAGAAAAGGAACCTAGACCCCATTAAATTTGGCAATTTTACTCTATCGACAGCTCCACAAACTTTTAAGTATTTGGGCATACAAATATTTAGATCTTCCCACAACCTAATAGATGGAAATCTGTTGAGGATCCTTGCGGGTGCAGATCTCTTTTTGGACCTCGTTACCTTTGTCCGTGATGGGCAGAGTGGCCGTCTCCAAAATGGGAATGCTCCCTCGACATTTATATTTTTTCACTAATCTACTGATAATAACCCCAGCCAAAATCTTTCGTATTCTGGATACCCTCCTATCAGAACTTATTTGGGGTACGGGTCGTAGGAGGTTGAGTCTGGATAAACTGCAGTTGTGCCCTGAAGAAGGAGGTCTGGGCACTCCGGACTTTCAGGCATATTGCATGTCTAGTCAACTACAATGGCTATCGTACTGGCTAGCAGGGCGACATACACAAAATTGGTTTTACACCACAGCTTCTTAATCAGGGTACTCTTCATGCGTTATTGCTCCCAAACGCTAAGATTCCGCCCACAGTTTCCCCCTGCTGAAAACAGCCCTATCATACCGAAGACAGTCACTCCAATACACTAAAAGAGTCTCCCCATACTCTCCCAATATCCCCCTGCTTGGGATACCTACCGCCACTGGAGTAATTTTGAAACGTGCTGTGTCGCAATAGACACAAGAAGGAGTGACGACGATTGGAACACTGTTTATAGAAGGTACACTAGCAGACCACGATAATTTCACTCGCACTCAAGGGCTTCCTCGGACACTGTTTCTCCTCCATGCCACTATCTCTCATTACATTAAACGGTCTGGGCTCCTGAAGGGACTGAACCTCCTACCCATGAGCTAGTCCATGCAGTGCATCTAATGGGAGAGGGACGTCACCTTACTCGTTGGTTTATACAGGGGCATTAGGGCACACTCGGGAATACCACTAACCCCTCTCCGGACGAAATGGACTATAGAGTTGGGCAAGGACCTAACAGACAAAGAGTGGGCATCCATACTAGAATTCCCTAAGAAAGTGTCTAGAAACGCTGATTTTAAATATATACAATACATGATTTTGCATAGGGCATATCTCACACCACACCGCCTTAATAATATCTACCTGAATGCACAACTCTGGTCCTAGATGTCAGGAGGCAGATGCTGACCTATTCCATATGTTATGGGATTGCCCGCGGTTACGGGGATTTGGGCACACGATACGGTACAGGGTGCAAGAAATCACTGACACGAATGTCTGGGTGACAGCGGACAGTTGTCTATTGGGTCAACACAAGTGTCCACAGAGGCAGAAAGTCCATTACAGATTTGCTGACATGACTATTCTACGGGCAAAACGTGCCATCACCATGCGATGGAAATCTGTTTCTCCTCCTACACCACTTCCCTGGCATGCAGAAATGATCCGTTGGGGCAGCGCAGGAAGTGCCACTATGAGACAAGAAGAATTTTGTCTACGTAAAATACCCATCTCTATGCAGTGGGATCAGAAGTTGAAAGCCCTGAAAGCTATAGACCCTTTGCCCACTCCAGCGTCTCAGGGAGCACCCACACCCCCCACATCCATACTAGCTAACTCGACCGAACCCTTATAATGCCATATCTTTCCCAATCTCTTAATACCTAGGAGCATATAAATGTATATTACTAGTACAACTGTATGGTTTTTAAGCGAGAGAATATAACCGGTCATGATTGTGATTACATAGGAATCCAGAGAACCGGGGGGAGGGGGAGGGGTATTTTTCAGTTTAAGGAATACTAGCCTATAGTTCATTGCATAAGCACGAGTTTCTATAATATGTGGTTGTTTATCCACAAATGTAATCCTAATTTACTATACTTACTACTCCGTTGTACTGTACAACGTTATAATGCAGTTTTGCTCATATAAACGCTTACAGCCTGGTTGTATTATCCTATCACAAGAACTCCGGTTCCACAGTATGTTTTTATTCACAGCAGTGTATCTCATATGCTATAAGAAATTAATAAACTCAATAAAATTGTAGTTAAAAAAAAAAAAAAAAGGGGCCGAATAAGAGTCTGGCAATTCTCAGACCGCCAGACTAGTGTTGGGGGGGTGGTGGTGGTGGTCTTGCCACCACCACATTAAAACCCTAGTGGTGGTGCTGCCTTGGGACTGCTGACACCACCAGGGAACCACGATTCCCAGGCAGTGGCGTGGTGGTCCAGATGCATCTATATACTTGGTGGGATCGCCGTGGTCCCGCCAAGCATATTAGTAGTTTCCTCTCTGCCAGAGTTTTCATGGAGGTTCTGTTTCAATGAAACACCCGCATGGAGAGAAAACCAAGGGGGCCCTAAAGGACCCCCTTGTGCATCATGCCCTGTAGATGCCCACAGGGTGGCACAGAAGGTCCAGCACAGCGTGGACTTTTCAGTCCATGCCGTGCTGGAACTGTTTTTGACGTTCCCATGGCGGTGCCTAGTTTATAGGCACCGCCATGGGCACACCAAAGGAATCGTCCACTAATGACTAAAAAAGTCATTATACGGCGGGCGGTTCTCATGCGGGTTTGGAGGTGCGGCGGCAGAGCGGTCCCACCTCAGCACCATCAAACCCGTAATTGGCCCCCAAGAGGCACTGAACGGGTGCTTTAGCTCATACTGTCCAGTAATCTCCCCAATATCATTTGAATCTCTAAACTCAAAGTGGTTTACTGCTTTAAGCCCTTGTATGACCTTTCACGTCCATATTTGCTTAAATAACTTGTTGTTTCAATGTTTATGTCTTTCTGTGGATGCCACCCTCACATGCATGGTGTGTGTGTGTGTGTGTGTGTGTGTGTGTGTGTGTGTGTGTGTGTACGCGCTTTCGTAACCTGGTGCCACTATTTGAATAACGGAGCCGCCGTGAGGGAAATGGCATACTGGTGTCATTTTGCCCTGAACTCTGTATCCTTGCCGTGAGAGGAACGGCCGCAACTGGACCCCACTTCCCAGACTCCCTAGCTCCGGGCGCCTGCGTAGTTGTCATCAGGCAGCGCCCGGGCTCTACATAAGGGACGCCAACGAACCGCAGCGCGGGACGCGCTTTCTAAACCTGGTGCCACTATTTGAATAACCGGAGCCGCCGTGAGGGAAACGGCGTACTGGTGTCATTTTGCCCTGAACTCTGTATCCTTGCCGTGAGGGGAACGGCCACAACTGGACTCCACTTCCCAGACTCCCTAGCTCCGGGCGCCTGCATAGTTGTCATCAGGCAGCGCCCGGGCTCTACATAAGGGACGCCAACGAACCGCCGCGCGGGACGCGCACGGGCCGCGCCCGGACAAAGCCCGGGCCAAGGGCAGGCCCGTCCTAGCCCGTCAGAGCCAGGAAGAGGCAGGGCAGGGCCTGTCCACTAAGCTGTTGGGTGTGGCAGAGCGCTGTGTTTCAGAGAAGGTGGGCGGCGTAGCAATTGCATCATTGATGAACTTATTGTTTATTTTTTTTTTTATGTTGTAATTGTCAGCTGCGTATCGCCTTAGGTTCTTGTGTCGCCACAGAGGAAGGTGGGCTGTTTTTGTGTAGGGTGGATATTGGTTTTGCTTTAACATGACTAAAAGAAGGGCTGTTGATAAGGTGGGGGGGACATTAGACGATTATTTAATTAGGGCTGAGTCTGCACTGAATCTTGAGATCCAAGCCGTGGAACGTAGACTCTCTTTAGATCCCGCTTCTTCTTCACTACCATGCGCCCAGATACAGAAAGACCCACTCGCTTCTGGTAATCCCAATATAGTTGTTGGCACCACTACCCCCCCAATGCTTATTTCTCCAGATTCGGGGTCATTGGATACTTCCCAGGCTTGTGTTAGTACCCAGAGTCCTCCTAGGGTTACAACAAGAGGGAGGTTGGCTCATAACAGCAAACAAAAAAGAGGTTTCTAGCAAAAATAGGAGAGGCCAAGGGATTAGTAAGCTATCTGTTGTGACGCTCCAACCCGAGCCTAGTGGGACCTCCGTAAAAGGGAAGTGTCCTGATTGTAAAACCAATTCCTTGTCTCAGGTTGCGATCCAACCTCTCCTGGATTCGCCTATTTGTTAGTCTTAAAGACCATTTAGCTTGCCTCTTAGAACCCGTCCTTCATAAACTGGATCTTATGGCCGGAAGGTTGGATACGCTAGAAGCCAGACTCCTTGGCGATAAGATCTCTGTAATAGGGCCTCCCTTACAGTCAAACGGGGTGATGTCTGTCGGTGTGACCAACGAGGTTTGTAATGCTAGACCACCTAAGTCTGTGGGGGTCTTGCCAGCTATTCCTCCTATAGGGGAAGAGAAGGGTTATGACCCAGGTTTGGAAGTGGTTACTGCTAGGGGCAACAACTATTGTGACAAGCAAAGTCGCCCTCCCCTGGGTAATAGGGTTGGTAATGAGGAGGTGGGAGCAGGGGTTTTTATTACTCTTCCCAACTTACACCTCCCTCCGCAAGCCTCCCCCTACTCCATAGTCTTGGCTACTGTTCCACCCCTCTTGGAAGGAACCTACGAACATTGGTCAAACCTTAAGAATAAATCCCTGCATTACTTGGGTACTAAAATAGGGAATAGTAAGGCCTTGTTCGATGATTTTAAAATGGTTAGGCGCATTAACTGGATTGGCCAGTCTTACAAGTCCCTTCCTGGGGATTGTGTGGTGTTGAGCTTTAGGTCCCCGGCACTGGTCGAATATATATTGGAAGCCGCTTCTCACCAACCTCCAACATTTAACTCGATTAAAATTCTCCCACTAGGCTTTTTTTATAAGCCAGGGTGTATTCAATCTATGGGGGATAATCGTGCTTTTTCGAGCTTTCCAGTAAGGTGTAATCAGCCCATAGTGACCTCCAATCGCTTGGATATCCTCTCAACATTGGAGGACAATGATTGACGTAGGGCTAGCTTTGCTTGTCCCCTACTGACAGATCCTGGGGTTTCGGGTCTCTCTTGTCATCAGAGCCCGGATACTACTATGTTACTACCTCCTAGTGTTACTCCTTGCACGTCTAACCCCTCTGTTTCTATACAGCCCTTTTCTGTTAAATTGATTGACCCCCTGGTTGTGCCAGGTCAGGTGGTGGAAATTGGCCTTGTTAAATCGCCCCTGAAGTTTGGTTCATGGAATATTGCAGGGTTGGGATCCAGGCTAGACATTCCTGATTGGGCCACTTTTATTGACGATTTTGAGATATGGACATTCCAAGAGACCTGGGCAATGGTGCCCCATTTCCATATAGGTTTCTTGAATTTTTTTAAACCTGTTGTCAAGGGCCACAGGGGTAGACCGATGGGTGGATTAACCACTTGGGTCCGTCAATGTGAGGGTGTCTCTGTGGCAGAGGTCCCAATCGATAGTCCAGACATTTTGATCATCAGGGTCCAATCTCTCAATGGCCTTAATCTCCTTATAATAAACATTTATGTGAGGGGCCTCCCGGGAGGCAAATGTTCGCCCACTTGTCTCCTTTTGGAGGACTATTTAGGGCTCGAATCGAAATCCACCAATAAGATAGTGGCTGGAGACTTTAATGTCTGCTTTGAGCCCTTGGGTGTTGATAGTGGGGATCTTACAGAGATGAAGACTCTCTCTGGGGTGTTCCCCAGTTGGAGCTGGAACCTGTAAGAAAATGGACACAAGCGGCCCTGTTCATGAAAGGTTTATGTTTAAACCAGGGAATGAGAGCAGTTAATGGGCGAACAAAATCGGATAGGCTGGGGAGGATGACCATTGACAATGGCAGAACTGGGAGTCGAATCGACTATATTTTAGTCAATTTGGAGTTGTGGTCGCTTATTGATGATATGGTGGTAGCAAGTAGAGTAGAGAGTGACCACAACGCACTGGTCCTTTGTATTAATGATAATAGCTTTACTGACCCTCTTACTACTCCCGATGCCCGTACTTCTATGGATGTTATTCTTACAAACGATCTAAGAAGGGTGAGCTGGCCGAAAATCGCCACTTGTGAGGCTTCTCGGGCAGCTATCAGGAATTTGGTCAGCAATACCATGGCAACTCTCAACCAGTTGAAGTCCCAAGATCTGATTAAGGCTAACATACAGGATATTCACAACGTGCTCTTTACCGAACTTAAATCATTCTTTGTTAGAACTCCATCTTCTATCGGTAAAGGCAAAGAGTTGCGATCCTGCACTTGGTTTAACAAGGACTGCAGACTGGCCCAAAGTGCCTTGATACAGGCCATTAAATCCAGTTCTCCCACCACCATTCAAAAATGTAGAACTGCATATAAATCTGCCCAACCTAAGGCCAAGCAAAATTGGGATGAGTACCGCTGGAGGGACCTATATCAGGCTTGTCATGACCGTAATATGGTCCAATTCTGGCATCTTCTCAAATGGGGCAACTGCCCCTCGGATATCCAGCCCACCACTTATGTTGAGCCACAGCAGTGGGTTGCGTATTTCGAGGAGCAGTTCAAGGTTAGCGATAGGGTGGTTAATAATATTTGTCCATTTTATGTTGAAAACCCCTTGGAATTTTCCCCCTGTGAGGTTAAGTCTGTTTTAAAATGTATTAGGAGTGGTAAGGCCCCGGGCCCCGACTGCATCCCTGCTGATTTATTCATCCAAGAGCAAGATGTATGGATCCCGTACTTGACTGTGCTAGCAAACTTCCTTGCGGGTGGTGCTGCTGTCCCTGACTCATGGCTCGGGGCAGAGATATTGCCGATTTATAAGAAAGGCGATCGCTCTGCCCCGGCCAATTATCGACCAATTAGCCTTATTGACGCAGTACAAAAAAATATAGCCCGCCTTGTACTGGGTCGTATACAATCCTGGATGACTGACTAATGTGTTGTCCCCTCTTCAGGCGGGGTTTCGTTCACATATTGGGACCCTGGACCAAGCATTTAGGGCTGCACTCCTTTATTGGAAGGAGGTTTTTTTGGGGGTGGTAAGCTTTATGCGGCCTTCGTGGACCTACGGTCCGCGTTTGACCTTGTGCCGAGGGTCAAGTTATGGGAAGCACTTTTGGAGATGGGCATGCCCAAAGAATTGGTGTCCTTCCTGGTTACCATTCACGATAATACGTATGCCCGTGTTCGATGGGGCAAACCAGGGGAGGTGACGGACAGATTTAAAGTATCCAAAGGAGTTCGCCAAGGGTGTGTGCTTGCTCCCACTCTGTTCTCACTATTCATTAATAGGGTTATAAACTATTTCTCCAACCATCCAACTGATGCTCCCTCTTTGGCTGGAATGAAGATTCCCCTACTCATGTTCGCAGACGATACTCTTCTGATTTCGAAGACGAGACAGGGCTTGCAGTTAGCCCAGTCTCGCTTCGAGGTTTTTTGTCGCGAACATGAGTTGGAAATTAATGTTGGGAAGACCAAGTTCATGGTTTTTCGAGCCCCAGGCGCATTAATGTGCGGGTGCTTGGGTGGTGTCAGTTTGGATCAAACGGCTGTGTTTACTTATCTAGGGGTTACCTTTAGCGAGACTTGCAGCTGGTCAAACCAGCTGGATCTTCTCGCTCTTAAACATGCCCAATTAGGTGGAGCTTTGTTGAAAGAGCATAAACATTCTTTAACAAAACCAATAGCTCCCCTAATGAAGATTTATGGCTCCAAGATTCTTCCTGCCATTTTATATGGTGCTGAAATTTGGGGCTTTAGTAACCTGTCCAAATTGATGACTGCCCAGAACAAATTTCTCCGGTCAGCAATAGGGCTTCCGCAATCAACACCGCGTATTCCATTATTATATGACTTGGGAATCCAGCCTCTAGAGGACTTGGCAGGGTATAGACCCCTGGCGTTTTGGCGACGCCTGTGGACTACTCCCGAATTATCTATCTATGCTAAAGCACTCTTGGAGGTCAAAGGGCTGGAGGGTTCGCATAGGATATCATGGTTGTCTGGTATTAAAACCCTGTTGACAGACCTAGGGATGGGTGACCTTTGGGCCAACCGAGACACTGCAGATTTCCCAACGAAAAATGTTTTAAGGGACGCTTATTGGTGTATGATTAAGAACAGGAGATTTGCCTCCCTTACGGGCACCTCCACGACTGCTACATTTTTCGCTCTTAAAGACGAGTCTGTTTATGAAGGTTACTGGGACACCATTATGAAACATCTTGATCGTAAACTGTACCATCAGTTTAGAGTGGGCGCCCTACCACTGCGAGGTCTCACTAAAAGCTGGAGTCCTCGTGGTAGTGATAAGTGCCCCTTTTGTGTGGATATGATCGAATCTATGGATCATTTTCTTTTTTGCTGTCCATCCTACCTTCTTCCTCGACGTGTTTGGCTTCGTCCCGTCTGCAGATTAATGAGCACCCGTTCTGCACAGGTTGCCAGTAGAATTTTGAAAACAGACACATCAAAACCTGTTGTAATAGGTGTTGCCAAATTCATTAGTTGGGCGTGGATTCTTAGGGCACGGAAACTTAATTCTTGATGTGTGTCCCACACGGTTTCAGTTGCTTTTAAACTAGCGCCATCACTATGGACTTTTAGGTTAGACTGGCGTGTGTTTTATTAAATTCTACTATGCTTAGTCATTATGTCTTAATCATTTGACTACTATGAAATATTTTACATGATTTTAATATTTTTATCTTGTACTGTAATATGATATTGTATTTTATATGAACTTTCTTTTTCTAATATGTATAGTATGTCTTTTATGATGTTAATCGAATAAAGACTTATTGACTGACTGACTATGTGCACACGCATCCCCCTCTGTCAGGCAATGTCATTATAAGACCCAGAGAACACAGATCCTCAAATGCAAATCTGCTGAGGCCTCTTCCCTTTAGACTAAAAAGCCTGGAACTAACTGCCAACCTACCTCCGTTTCATTGATGCAGAAGAAACATTAAAAACATATATAAAGACCTTGCTCTTCCTTGCCTCAGATGCACTCGGCCACGCCCTTATTTAAAATGATCCATCTAGGTTTACGTTGGGGTTCACAGTGTCCCATAGCATAGCGCCAATTACGAGGGACAGTGCTCTTTAGAATGCAACATTCATTCAAAGTGAATTGCATATAAACTTCATAGATATCAAATAAAATATATACATAACGTAATACAAAACAGTGTAGGGGGTTATAGCCTTTTTAGAGTGAGCTGCAAAATAGAGCTGTAAAATCTCTCCGCTGAATTACCCATTACACTCTGCATTTTGGTCCGATTTAGAAGGTAACAAACCAACGGGGACATTTTGAATTTTCCCAGTTTTAGTTACTCTTGCTGTTGGCCTGAGTATTGGCTAATGGGACAGTTTGGGCAGTGTCCTTCCTGCAGAGCTAAACATGAGAGCCACCGACTGAACTCACTATTGGCTTACTAGGACACAAACCTAAGAAGGTCTCTCTGCCCCTCACTCCCAGTGAATTTGGAGCTTTAACTTTCATAGAAACTGGGCTGTTGGTTGGTTCAGCTAAATTTGCTCTAAATTAAATTCTTCAACTTAATTATGGCCCCGCGATGGAAACCATGACGGACAGGATAGAGCGATGGCTGAAATTACCTCCGACAATGGCGGGGAGAGTCGCCCTAATTAAAATGGTGGTTGTACTGCAATTGTTATATTTATTTCAAAACATTCCGATACCCTTAAGACTTTTTTCGCCACTCTTCGAACACACTTAATACGGTTAGTATGGAGGGGGGGGGGGGAACAGGCCAGGGTCAGCTGGAAAGTTAGGACACAACCTTATGAAAGAGGTGGGTTTGGTATTCCCAATTTCCGAATTCACTATTTGGTTGCCCAATGCAGTTTCTCTAGACACTGGTTCCAAGCCGACTCTCGTACACCTTATGTTCGCCCAGAAGCGTCCCTTTCTTACCCTACTCCATGGTCTGCTCTGCTGCCAGTGGGTCTAGCTAGGGACCTACAAGATCTTCAAACGCTGTCAACGACTAGCTGGGCCTTGAAGCAATTGTCCCGGACAACCGGGATGCAGCTTCTTTATTCTTCCTTGCTCCCACTATCTGGGAACCTCCTGGTCAGTATTACCTGGGAGAGAGCGGTACAGCGCACTTTGTCTAAATATTATTTGGCTACATTTGGCGATCTGTTCCCGGATGGCCACATATACAGATATTCGCTTTAGAGATGCCACCTTCATGGATCAATTCACGCTTTGCAGATTGCAAAGAGCCCTTAGATCACGGTCACCTCGTTATCCTATAGAGCCCCCGGACTTCCCACCACTGACGTTTCTTATTAAGGACACTGAAGGGGGGCACTTAATGTCCAAAATGTACAAATCCACAATTGCACTACTCCCACCCAGGGACGACAAGACACGTTCGGAGTGGGAAACAGACTTAGGACCACCTAAAACCGACAGAATCTGGGGTTACTGCTACGAACAAACGCGCAAAGTCTCCTTCAATCACAAACATAAAATATTGCATTTTAAGTACATTAGACGGGCATATATTACACCAGTCAGAGTGCACCACATGGACCCCACACACACACACACCTGCCCTAAGTGCAACTCCCAGATGGCTCATTTTGCACACATGACTTGGACATGTGGGGAGATAGCTAAATTCTGGATAGAGGTGTTTAACGATTTATCTCAAATGGTAGAAATCCCCGTCCCACCCTCACCATTAATGGCTTTATTGGGATATGTAAAGACCCTCCCAAGATCTGTATGCCTCTCCTGTGCACTAGCGCTGCTGCTGCTGGCAAAAAGAGAAGTAGCGTTGAAATGGGGAAGCCAGTACTTGCCAAAGGTGAAGGATTGGTTAGCATGTCATATTGTAATACGAACAGTGAGGTGTATGCACAGCTGCGACCCCCGAGGTCACGGCCTTTAGACATATGGCAACCATACAAATACTTACTGGCACTAACCTCTGTGGGCTTGCAGACAGATCTTGACCTACCAGAGGAAAGCCCCTAGAGGAGATGTGAAGGGACTAGTCGAGGTGCAGGGAAGGTTGGGCCAGACATCAGATGTGGTTTCTCTAAAAACTGCATAATGCATCAATTGTAATGTATGTATGTGAATCGACTAACACTACCATGCTGGTTTCCTTTTGTGGTCTGTTTCCCAGAGTCAGAGGGGCACTCAGATGAGAAACCTGAAAACAGCGCACACTGCAAGTGGCAGCCTGATCTAGCCAGGCAGCGGGGAACAGGCAGAGTCCTAAAGTGTGCCCAACTCCTGCTTGTAAACAAGATAGATGTGCTCCACTGAGGAGCCCGGCTGCACAGTGAGAGAAGGAATAACGGGGCATATGTACAAGGAAATGTTGGGGTGCAAAGCTGCACCAAATTTGGCAGCACCGCGCTCTGATATTTCCAAACGCAGGGATGCATTGTATTTACAACAACACAGTGCACCCCTGTGTTTTCCCTAGTGCAGGCGCTAAAATTAGCTGCACCAACGCAAGCACCCTTGCACCATAGTGCAAGGGTGCCTGTGTTGCAGGGAATGATTGTTTATGTGCAGGAATGTGTCCCTTCCTGCACATGATGAATGAATAATGGTGATTTGTTACTTGTACGCGTGCTGCAGAATGCAGCACACATAGAAGTAACAAATAGTCCTTATTTAATGATGGTTTATGTGCAGGAAAGGACACCTTCCTGCACATAAACAATCCTTATGACATTTTGCTCTTTCGCTCATAGAAAAAAGCAAAAACGAGGAGAAACAAAAGTATTTCTCCTCGTTTCGCCATTCTAACGCCTGCTTTTGCATGCCGTTAATTTGACACATCCCTGTAAATCTGGGGCAGCGTCAAAAAGCAACGGGTGTTGCGATGGAGCACCCGCAGCAACACCCATTGCACGCCCCTTTCACGCAAAGTGATGCGTGTAAAAGGCCATACTTACAAGGCAGCGTTAAGCCACGAAAAGTGGCTTACCGCTGCTTTGTAAATATGGAGAAGGGCATAGCGGCACCAGAACATCGCTGAAAGTGACATTCTGGTGGCGCTATTCCCGGAAATGATTCTGGAGATGCCCACCCTTGTGTCCTGACAACGGTAATTACTTGAAGGGTGTGTGGATGGGTGGGAGCAGGAGTGAGGAGGAGGCTAACCAAGGAGAGGAAGGGAGAGGTGTCCAGGAGGACTGCGCCCTCAATGAAGAGCCTGCACAGCAGGGGCGTAATATAGGGTCCCACATCCCCACTCATGCCTTACACTTGTGAGGCTGAACAGGATATACCCGAGTAGGTCAGCGGCATGCCCGAAATGTAAGAGTCAAGATACCTCAATGGGCTATTTGGAGGCAATAGTGACCAGATTACGGCTTGTGTCGGCCACTGGTATAGAGACCTCTAACAAACACTGGCTTCTAGAAAGAACCCCTAAACCCAAGAAGAAAAAATGCAATATAGGTTTGCGGTGTTGGGGTTGCTCCTGGCCAAATGGAGGATTGCAAGACATTGGTAGTCCCTCAAGCGACTCACAATTCAAGCCTGGGAGAGGGATTTGTTGGAGTGGTGAAGAATAAAGGAAGAATGTTACAGCGCATCACTATTCGAAGTATGGAACAATGTGGCCAACGCACTAACTCAACATCTGCAGAATGACGTCATCACCGATGATCAGGAGAAACTCCCCGCAGAGGGAGAAAGGAACTCAGGTCCTGAAGATAACTAACAGATATGGAGATGCGGCGAAGATGGCAGACCCAGAACAGGCCGAGGATGGCATTTTTGGTGGGATGATGGGAGGTTTAATTGAATGAACTGTGATCGATGCAGATGTTCATGCATATATGAGGGACATGGGGGGAGCATAGGGGCTAATCGCAATGATCAGATTAGGATTCCATATATGTTGTATGTTTGCAATCGAACGCCAGTCCATGCACATGTTCATGAAAAAGGCAAATGATGTATAAAGAAGTTTTTAAAAAGTTAGAATGAGCCCGTATGGGATGAGGAGCACAACGCGGAAGCTCTTGAACGGAACGTTTGCCACCATCGGGGGTGGAATGCGTGTTTCTCTTTCCAGCTTGGCTTTTTGTGACAGAGGACACGTTTGCTCATTGATACGTGTACGTAGGGTGACCAACCGTCTGTAAATTTCACGGACAGTCCGTAATTTCGGCCGTCTGTCCGTTGTCCGTGAAGGATTCTTTAACGGACGCCATTTGTCTGTAATTTTAACCGGGCAGCGGTCGCACCACCCTAAAGCCGGCACAGCTTCCACCCACCTCCCTTCTTGACTCCGATGCTGCTGAGGTTGGTGTAACAGACTCGATGCTGCTGAGGTCGTGTGTAACAGACTCCGATGCAGTACCAAAGCTCAGATACCCAGCAGCATTGGAGAGGCACAGCGGGATGGCCACCCTCACACCTTCCGCCCTTGATGAGCTGTTAAGAGGGGCTTGAAGGTGACAGAGGGAGGGGCTGCAGCTTCAGGATCAGGGGCATCTATTCAGATGCAAACAGCCCTGAATGCGTCATGTCTCTGCAATTTAGAGGGGCCTCACACATTCCCTTTCTGCCCAGGGCCCCAAACACCCTAGAACCGGCCCTGATTACACCGAGGCAGCACGGGGTTCTCTTCACAGAGCTTAATTTCGGTCACTAAATTGTAAGCAAACCTCGGTTCTTCAAACATGCAGTCTATAATGTAATAAAACAAAGAAATGGCACAATCGCACCCACACTGATTAACAAAGTATGGAGGACAATCAGTTAAATCAGTTCTCTTGGAGTATCTCCTTTAAGTACTGTACATCACAGTGGGGGATGGCAAAACTAACATTTTGGAAAGAGAGCCTGTCTTCTCCTTGTCTTGTCCAGGAGGGGGTGAGGAGCCCTACCCCACCCTGGAAGAGACCAAGATGATACTAGAACACTTTATGCCCACCCCTGTGCCCACCCTGGTGGATCCTCTTCCCCCTCCTGTGATGGCTCCTGCCGCCCCCCCAGTGATGGCTCCTGTCGCCCCGCCTGTGATGGCTCCTGCCCCCCCCTCCCTGTGATGGCTCCTGACCCCCCTCTGTGGTGGATCCTGTCCCAGTCCTGGAATGGCTCCTGCAGCGAGGGTGAAGTTCTTGATGGGCCTCTTCTCAAAAAGGCTCAGCTCAAAATTAATATGAAAAGGTGGGAGTGTGAGTAAGTGAAGGGATGGGTGGATGCCTGGAGGAATTAGTGAAAGGGTGAATGGATGAATGAAAGATTGAATAGATGGATAATGAGAGAATATGGATGGATTGATGAGTGAGTAGAAGGATGGATGAGAGAAAATGTAAATAGCTGGATGTATGAGTCGGTAGCTGGATGGGTAAAACGGTGGATGGATGAGTGAAAGGATGGATGAGTGAAAAGGTGGATGATGATGAGTGAGTGGATGGACGAGTGAAATGATGGATGGATTGATAAGTGCAAGGGTGAATGGATGGACGGATGAATGAAAGGGTGGATGTAAGGATGGATGAGTGAGTGAAAGGGAGGGTAGGTGGACAAAAGGATGAATAGATGAGTGAAGGAGTGAAAGGATAAATGGATGAGAGAAAGGATGGATGAGTGACAGGGTCAATGGATGGATTCATGAGTGGATGAGTAGATGGGTGGGTGGATGGAAGGAAGGAAGGATGGCTAAGTGAAAGGGTCGATGGAGAGAGAAAGGGAGGATGGATGACTGAAAGGGTGGATGGGTGGAAGGATGAGTGACTGGGTGGATGGATGAGTAAGTGAAAGGATGGCTGGATGGGTGAAAGGCTAAATGGCTGGATGGATGAGTGAATGGATGGGTAGAAGAGTGAATGGATGGGTAGAAGAGTGGATGGATGGGTAGAAGAGTGGATGGATGGGTAGAAGAGTGGATGGATGAGTGTACAGATGGATAGGGTGAAAGGCTGGATGGATGAGTGAAAGGATGGATGAAGGGATGGATGAGTGAAATGATAGATGGAAGGATACCTGATGGATAGGTTTGCAAATGGTTGAATATGTTTGAATATGGCTGGGCTTACTTATATACTATTGCGCGACCTCCTCTGATGTGTCTGTAAAACTTACCTATTGTCCTGAAATTTTGTGCTGAATTTTGACCTCCTGTCCTGAATTTGTGTCCTGAATTTTTACCCTTTGTCCTGAATTTTTACACTCACCGTCCTGAATTTTTACACTCACCGTCCTGAATTTGCACCAATGCCGGTTGGTCACCCTACGTGTACGTCGGAGTCTGTGCAGCCACGTTTTGAGCCTCCGACACCTTGCGAGGAGGCCCTTCTCTGTTCCGCTGCTGGCCGATTCCACCCAATCCCCGCTATTTTTTCCACCCCGTCCCCACGCCCACTCCCGGCCTTCTCCGTGACGGTTGTAAATGAAGGTGAACTCCGCACCGCTTCCTTCCTGTGCTCATTTATGTCTGGGTTGTCTGCCTTCGTTTGCGGCCTGAAAATAGATAGCTCGGGCCGCGATCGAAGCAAATTATAAAGGGGACGATTACCTCTGCACGTACACAGAGAATGTGACAAACTCCTGCAGACAAACGCATGCGTGGTGAGAGTATGGCCCACGGGAGCGCGCGCACACACACACACGTGCAAAACTAATACCGAAAAACGGAGAATGCGAGGGGTGATGGTCTATATAACCTCGTACCGAATATCCCCTCATCCATCCACCCAGCCAAAGAGGGGCGGGGCTCTGCCGCCCCGCAACCAGGCATGCGATGCCCAATGGACTAAAACGGTTCTGCTTCCCCCACGCCTCCCCATCGCATGTCTCAGTCCAGGCTCCTGCACACACAGCTCTTCAGCTCGTGTATTTACTGCTATTGTTTCGCCGGGAGTACTCCCATCTTTGATAAGGGCTGATAGACCGGTCTTGGGGATACGAGTTTGAAAGGGATCTTTCACTCCATGGTTCCTGGAAGTAGAGGGTTTTAAGACCCGGGACTCTGTCTCATCAGGGGCGAACGTTAATATTTCGTGTTGGAGGGGAGTGAGCCCTATCCTATATAATAAGTAGTTATCTTTGTTGTACTTTCGCTAGCCAGTTTCTTCCCGTTGCACCGCATAGATTCTGCCTCCTCAATTCCATTGTTAATTGCGGCTCAGGTGCAGTTCTCTGCTGCGGTTTTCTTTGCATGTCCGATCTTTGGTATTTTATTCTTCCCTGCGTCTGTCTGTAGCCTTTCTCTTGCCCATTTGCGAGAGGGGATAAAGGGTATTCTTTGTTGGTTAATTTTAATGCACTCTAGATTAATTCAACTTTTATTCAAGATTTGGTATAATATGCAAACCTAAAGAAAGGACAGCTCCAAAACGGTAAAAAAAATAAAAAAGAAGAAATATATTATCCCAAAAGTGGAGGAGTGAAAACGGGCGGTTCGGGCAGTCACTTTTACAAGACGAGTTTTACCTCCAATGGTACAAACATAGGTTTTTTTAGATTGAAGCCCAACTCCATCCAATTGTGCAATGGCTCGCGATACACAGGGTTTTAAGTAAGTTCCAGTATCAAGATGTCCACCTACTTATGTCCATGGGAGCCACGGTCAGTGCGGTTCCCAAAAAAAAAAAGCCAAGGGGGGTGACCCCTGCCCTGCCTCTTCCTGTCCCGCACCGCAGGGGCAGCGCTTTATGCATGATGGACACGCCCCCCCCCCCAATCGTCAGCGGCAGGTGCACCCTGGGACAGGAAGTCTTACCAGGGTGGATGGAGAAGGTGAATCAGCCCCCCGCAGGAGCAAATAACACCAGAGCGTCAACTTGTTCAGATAAAAATGGGAACGTAGCTGGTATGTGAATAGCAATTTATGAACAATCCTCAATATGCCTTTTTTTTATTAAAAAAATTCTATCACAATTCTGTTAGCTTTAATAATAATTTAGGAATTATGTTTATTGTTTGGAAATCATTTTGATGCAATATATGCGGAACACTGGAATTATACAGCAGGAAAGCCAAATTACGCGGTAGTGTTGAGTTAAGATCCGCAGATTTACAGCAGATGATGGATTATGTGGCAAATGCAGCAAATTTAAAACTATGCAAAAAATGCCCCAGCCGCACAATCGCATTATTTGGCCAGGATATATTAACTGTTTAAACCTTGAATTTCAAACAGGAACAACTAGGAGCTTTTTGTTGAGTTGCAAGGGTCTTTCCCAGCCTTAATTTAAAACTATCCACCATTTTGGTAAGTGCCTGGCCAGGTGGAAGATAGAGCATGCATGTAAGATGGGCAGAACCAGTGGGAAATGTAAAAGGCAGGGCAGAGCCGACAGTCAAAGATGAGGGCTTGGGGGAGAGCGGTGAACCCATCCTGCTCACAGCACTGGCAGCAAAGATGAGGGCTCGGAGGAGAGCGGTGGACCCATCCTGCTCACAGCACTGGCAGCAAAGATGAGGGCTCGCAGGAGAGCGGTGAACCCATCCTGCTCACAGCACTGGCAGCAAAGATGAGGGCTCGGGGGAGAGCGGTGAACCCATCCTGCTCACAGCACTGGCAGCAAAGATGAGGGCTCGGGGGAGAGCGGTGAACCCATCCTGCTCACAGCACTGGCAGCAAAGATGAGGGCTTGGGGGAGAGCGGTGAACCCATCCTGCTCACAGCACTGGCAGCAAAGATGAGGGCTTGGGGGAGAGCGGTGAACCCATCCTGCTCACAGCACTGGCAGCAAAGATGAGGGCTCGGGGGAGAGCGGTGAACCCATCCTGCTCACAGCACTGGCAGCAAAGATGAGGGCTTGGGGGAGAGCGGTGAACCCATCCTGCTCACAGCACTGGCAGCAAAGATGAGGGCTTGGGGGAGAGCGGTGAACCCATCCTGCTCACAGCACTGGCAGCAAAGATGAGGGCTTGGGGGAGAGCGGTGAACCCATCCTGCTCACAGCACTGGCAGCAAAGATGAGGGCTCGCAGGAGAGCGGTGAACCCATCCTGCTCACAGCACTGGCAGCAAAGATGAGGGCTCGCAGGAGAGCGGTGAACCCATCCTGCTCACAGCACTGGCAGCAAAGATGAGGGCTCGGGGGAGAGCGGTGAACCCATCCTGCTCACAGCACTGGCAGCAAAGATGAGGGCTTGGGGGAGAGCGGTGAACCCATCCTGCTCACAGCACTGGCAGCAAAGATGAGGGCTCGGGGGAGAGCGGTGAACCCATCCTGCTCACAGCACTGGCAGCAAAGATGAGGGCTCGGAGGAGAGCGGTGAACCCATCCTGCTCACAGCACTGGCAGCAAAGATGAGGGCTTGGGGGAGAGCGGTGAACCCATCCTGCTCACAGCACTGGCAGCAAAGATGAGGGCTCGCAGGAGAGCGGTGAACCCATCCTGCTCACAGCACTGGCAGCAAAGATGAGGGCTCGCGGGAGAGCGGTGAACCCATCCTGCTCACAGCACTGGCAGCAAAGATGAGGGCTCGGGGGAGAGCGGTGAACCCATCCTGCTCACAGCACTGGCAGCAAAGATGAGGGCTTGGGGGAGAGCGGTGAACCCATCCTGCTCACAGCACTGGCAGCAAAGATGAGGGCTCGGGGGAGAGCGGTGAACCCATCCTGCTCACAGCACTGGCAGCAAAGATGAGGGCTCGGAGGAGAGCGGTGAACCCATCCTGCTCACAGCACTGGCAGCAAAGATGAGGGCTCGCAGGAGAGCGGTGGACCCATCCTGCTCACAGCACTGGCAGCAAAGATGAGGGCTCGCAGGAGAGCGGTGAACCCATCCTGCTCACAGCACTGGCAGCAAAGATGAGGGCTCGGGGGAGAGCGGTGAACCCATCCTGCTCACAGCACTGGCAGCAAAGATGGAGTCTCCACTGTTTGATGTGCTCTTAACTTGAAGAGGATCCGCAGAAACTGGCAGGTCCAGCATCAGAAGCTGAAGCAAAGTTGAAATGACATCTGAGTCCTCAGGAGGCACTTTGAGGGCGCGGACGACAGCATCTCATTCCTGAATACTGGGCCGAAGAGGCAGAAGGAAAAGCCACGAGGACCAGCGTTCAGATGGGGGCCTCAATAAATGAACTAAGAGCTTGAGCACTGAACTTTCTTTGGAAGGCTCACGGATCTGCCAGTGCACACGGTGCCAATGTGTGCCACACGATTGTGGGTCCTTTCACACGATCACCCAGCGGGGAGTCGAAATCACACTGTGGCAGGAAAGATAAGCTGGAAAGCCCTGCAAAGAGTGGATTTAGAGCTGGTCTTTTGAGGCTGTAAGCAGCCAATGTCCATTAAGGGATGTGAAAACACCCCAAAACGTCAGTGGTAGCCTCAACAACCCTTGTATTTTGGCATGGGGAGGGTGCGTTGGTGGAGGGCAGAGTGCTTCTCAGGGAGCTCTTGGCCCAAGGCCACGCCCCCTCCTCACACAGATAACTTTGTTTATAGGTCTGCAGATATGGGGTTCCTAAGCACGACACTTGCAACCAATTTCCTGACCAAGTTCTCCTCAGTTGAACAGGCACACAGGACCATAGTATCGATACTGCCATCCGGACAGCCAGTGTAGGAAAGTAGGATCTGCTTGACTGGTTACCCCCACTTTTTGCTGGTGTCATAGCTGTTTTTCGACTAGACTGATTGGGATCCTGCTAATCAGGACCCCAGTCACTGCGCTTTTTCCCTAAATTGGGTTTGATTTTGATTTATTCCTATTTGGCTAACTGGGTCACCTGGGTAAGTCCCTAGTATATGGTGCTACAGTACCTAGGGATGGGCACCCCAGGGGTCCCCCGTGGGCTATAGCATGTGTTGTGCCACCCACAAGGGACCCTCCAAACTACGACTACAGGCCTGCCATTGCAGCCTGTGTGAGACGGTGCATGCGCCTCTCAGTCGAGATATGTTTCCTTATCTCTCCCATCACTACACTTGGAAACCTGTAAGCCACCCCTCTAGCAGGCCTTTCAGTCCCGAAGGCAGGGTGCTCGGTTACGAGTGTGGGGGTGGCCCTGCATGATCGGGCCACCCCTACACACCCCAAAGTCCATTGTCCAGGCTTTGTAAGTGAGGCAGCCATTACGATTTAGAGAGGCCCTTCATCATTACGCGAGGACCATCTCTAAACTGGCTGAAACGAATCTGGACATGTTTGGTATCAAACATGTTGGAATCATACCCCAACACCGTATCCGGGGTTGGAGGCATGATTCCATCTACGGTAGGGCCCCTCCGGGGAGACCTCCATGATCCCGGGACCAACCTTACTGAACCTGACAGGGCTGCTGCGGACCACAGACTGCTCTCCACAGCTACCACTTAGAGAGCTTTTCACGGTTATCTAAACCACTAAAAACACCATAAGGGTTGCCTGGACCGGTGCAGGGTGCTACACTTGAACAAGTGTGCACCATATACTGAGCCAGCCGCTCACAGCCAGCCAGACCTATATTCTGCCAACTGTTAAACAACAGCCTAAGAGACACCATCCTGCTGTGTGCAGGCGAGACGGCTCCAGCACTGTCACACAGTGGGTAGGCGTGACTTTCCTTCCTGTTATGCTCCTTGATGAGGCCTTGCGAAGCGCTAGGGCGAGACTGTGCGCACCATGCACAGCATGATTCACAGGGTGCCAGGAACTGTAATCATGGTCGTGCTATGAAACGGGCCATGCCCGTGCTGTGACAAAACACCTGGCTTCCGGTTGACAGGTAGTGGCAGGCAGACGTGCCTAGGCTGGTGTTTGGAACCTCCCATGTATGGCCTTTGCTGCTATAGATCGATGAACATTATGGTCCATTAAACAATGTACAGGAGATGTTTTAGTACAGTTTGCACCCTGAACAATTATGTCAAGATGTTATCAAATATAATGATCATGGAAAGGGAGTCGCAGTGAAGAAAAGCAACTGCCCAGGGTCACACAGTTTAGTCATTCTAGGTAGCCAGGTTCTTTGGGTCAGGGCATCACAAAAGCTTCAGACTGGCCTGGATGGCCCATACCCAGCTGTTGATGCAAAAGTACTGTTATTTCCCGATTATACTCCAAGGGTTCAACAATGGAGCACAACCTCAGACGCTCCACCTGATTGATTGACTGATTGAACCTATCTGGAAGTTAAGAAACAACTCCCTGAATTACACCTCAAGTACAAGCGAACCTGAAAGTCTTGCACAATAGGAAATCTCACTTCTTCACTGATACATGGAAATGCGCTGAAGGACTGACGGAGTCCAGGAGCCCTCTCTACCGGTCATCCCAGAACAGACAGATCTAGGCGGCAACCAGGAGAAAAACCCAAAAGGTTGAAAGACCGTCTGCTATTCTGCACACGCTGAGAGGGCTGCCGCAGCGATGGTCCCGCTTCATGAATGGGGGGCTAAGAGGGCTGCCGCAGCGATGGAGGCGCTCCATGAATGGGGGGCTGAGAGGGCTGCCTCAGCGATGGACCCGCTTCATGAATGGGGGGCTAAGAGGCCTGCCGCAGCGATGGAGGCGCTCCATGAATGGGGGGCTGAGAGGGCTGCCTCAGCGATGGACCCGCTTCATGAATGGGGGCTGAGAGGGCTGCCGCAGCGATGAAGGCGCTCCATGAATGGGGGGGCTGAGAGGGCTGCCGCAGCGATGGAGGCACTCCATGAATGGGGGGCTGAGAGGGCTGCCGCAGCGATGGAGGCGCTCCATGAATGGGGGGGCTGAGAGACCTGCCGCAGCGATGGGCCCGCTTCATGAATGGGTGGGCTGGGAGGACTGCCGCAGCGATGGAGGCGCTCCATGAATGGGGGGCTGGGAGGGCTGCGGCAGCAATGGAGGCGCTCCATGAATGGGGGGCTGAGAGGGCAGCCGCAGCGATGGAGGCGCTCCATGAATGGGGGGCTGAGAGGGCAGCCGCAGCGATGGAGGCGCTCCATGAATGGGGGGCTGAGAGGCTGCCGCAGCGATGGAGGCGCTTCATGAATGGGGGGGCTGGGAGGGCTGCCGCAGCAATGGAGGCGCTCCATGAATGGGGGGCTGAGAGGGCAGCCGCAGCGATGGAGGCGCGCCACAAATGGGGGGACTGAGAGGGCTGCTGCAGCGATGGAGGCGCTCCATGAATGGGGGGCTGAGAGGGCTGCCGAAGCGATGGAGGCGCTCCATGAATGGGGGGGCTGGGAGGGCTGCCGCAGCGATGGAGGCGCTCCATGAATGGGGGGGCTGGGAGGGCAGCCGCAGCGATGGAGGCGCTCCATGAATGGGGGGCTGAGAGGGCAGCCGCAGCGATGGAGGCGCTCCATGAATGGGGGGGCTGGGAGGGCTGCCGCAGCAATGGAGGTGCTCCATGAATGGGGGGCTGAGAGGGCTGCCGCATCGACAGAGGCGTCACTAGGGTTGGTGTCACCCAGTGCGGTAACTCATGGTGTCACCCCCACATCCCCCTGTGTCTCATACCTACGTACTCTTCCGTGCACCGTACCTCCACATTTTCCCTGTGCCCCCTACCTCTGCACTCCCCACTCGTTGTACCTGTTCTGGGGTACAATTTGACCCCGCGGGACCCCCTACAGTGAGCCCCCACGAGACCCTCTACAGTGAGCCCCCTCTCCTCTGAACACGCCCACTCCTGCCACCTGTGGAGTGGGAAGGGGGGGCTCGAGAGTAGTCTACTCCTTGCTAACAGCCATTGACTTTAAGCCACCTGCACCACATTAAAACCATGTCTCCACTCCCGGCCTTTTAGGATATCTAGACTATTTACCCTCACTGCCCCTACCTAGAATGTCCAACGTGGTCTCCCCGGCTGGCACTTGCACTTACCCAAGAGATGGGGACTCACGGGCTGCGGCTGAGTACGGTTCTGCTGATTCTCCTCGCCCGCTCTCGTCTCCGCTCCACTGGCTCACCGCCCGCAGATTGTGCTGCCATTTCCCCCCTCCGCTTTCAAACACCGGAGGTGCCTCTGGCGCGGTGCATCATGGGAGACGAGGTCACGCCCCTCGGGTGACAGAGCGATGGCTTGCGTGCAACCCACACGAGCTACAGGCTGCAGGGCCTGGTACACACCAGTTTAACTCACACTTGTGTCCAAAATATATGTGGAAAAAAAACGTATATTAGTTATGGTGTCACAGAACTAATAGGGCCACTAGAGAGAACAGGTGTAGACATTGTAAAGGCCGGCACAGGAGACGCCGGTGGCATTTCTTCAGGGGAATGCGGCGGCCAACTTGACTGGCTCAGACGAGACATAATCACCTTAAAATGTACAACGGAAGTTTACCTTTTTATCAAAAATACCACGAGCAATGTAATCTTTACGTGTATTTAGAATTAATTCTTATTAGAGAATGATGCATGTCGGCGCACATTAATAATTTAAAACAACGCCCTGACTTTTTTTTTTAAAGTCAAGACAACTTTCTTTTCTTGACAAGAATCCCTTCTCGTATCATTTTAATGTCTTCGGAAACGCAGCCCTCGTTTTATTTTCTGACCTACCGCCGCAGTATGGTCTCGTCTCATATTCTAACATGGCTGCTTCGTTGCATGCCCTTCACGTATAGACTCAGGTCCCACCCACACTTATAAGCGTATTTCTGACGCACTAAAGCAGCTGCAAGGGTTGAGCCAGGCATTGAGCAGTGCCGAAGGAAGTGAGTAATGAATGAAAAATGTCCTAGTTTAGGGCCGTGCAGGCTGGTCCGCGGGCGGGGCGGGGGTCCCATTAATTTGCATTTTGGTCGGTGTCACGGTGTCACCCCATGTAATGGTGTCACCCGCTGCGGTCCGCACCCGCCGCACCCCCCTAGTGATGCCACTGCGCAGCGATGGAGGCGCGCCACAAATGGGGGGACTGAGAGGGCAGCCGCAGCGATGGAGGCGCTCCATGAATGCGGGAGGTTGAGAGGGCTGCCGAAGCGATGGAGGCGCTCCATGAATGGGGGGGCTGAGAGGGCTGCCGCAGCGATGGAGGCGCTCCATGAATGGGGGGGCTGAGAGGGCTGCCGCAGCGATGGAACCGCTTCATGAATGGGGGGCTAAGAGGGCTGCCGCAGCGATGGAGGCGCACCATGAATGGGGGGACTGAGAGGGCTGCCGCAGCGATGGAGGCGCTCCATGAATGGGGGGCTGAGAGGGCTGCCGCAGCGATGGAGGCGCTCCATGAATGGGGGGGGCTGAGAGGGCTGCCGCAGTGATGGAGGCGCTCCATGAATGGGGGGGGCTGGGAGTGCTGCCGCAGCGATGGAGGCGCTCCATGAGTGGGGGGGCTGAGAGGGCTGCCGCAGCGATGGAGGCGCTCCATGAATGGGGGGACTGAGAGGGCTTCCGCAGCGATGGAGGCGCTCCATAAATGGGTGGGCTGAGAGGGTTGCCGCAGCGATGGAGGCGCTCCATGAATGGGTGGGCTGAGAGGGCTGCCGCAGCGATGGAGGCGCTCCATGAATGGGTGGGCTGAGAGTGCTGCCGCAGCAATGGAGACGCTCCATGAATGCGGGAGGTTGAGAGGGCTGCCGCAGCGATGGAGGCGCTCCATGAATGGGGGAGCTGAGAGGGCTGCCGCAGCGATGGAGGCGCTCCATGAATGGGGGGGCTGAGAGGGCTGCCCCAGCGATGGACCCGCTTCATGAATGGGGGGCTAAGAGGGGTGCCGCAGCGATGGAGGCGCACCATTAATGGGGGGCTAAGAGGGCTGCCGCAGCGATGGAGGCACTCCATGAATGGGGGGGGCTGAGAGGGCTGCTGCAGCAATGGAGGCGCTCCATGAATGGGGGGCTGAGAGGGCTGCCGCAGCGATGGAGGCGATCCATGAATGGGGGGGCTGAGAGGGCTGCCGCAGCGATGGAGGCGCTCCATGAATGGGTGGGCTGAGAGGGCTGCTGCAGCGATGGAGGCGCTCCATGAATGGGGGGCTGAGAGGGCTGCCGCAGCGATGGAGGCGCTCCATGAATGGGGGGGCTGAGAGGGCTGCCACAGTGATGGAGGCGCTCCATGAATGGGGGGGCTGGGAGGGCTGCCGCAGCGATGGAGGCGCTCCATGAGTGGGGAGGCTGAGAGGGCTGCCGCAGCGATGGAGGCGCACCATGAATGGGGGGCTAAGAGGGCTGCCACAGCGATGGAGGCGCTCCATGAATGGGGGGGCTGAGAGGGCTGCTGCAGCAATGGAGGCGCTCCATGAATGGGGGGCTGAGAGGGCTGCCGCAGCGATGGAGGCGCTCCATGAATGGGGGGACTGAGAGGGCTGCCGCAGCGATGGAGGCGCTCCATGAATGGGGGGCTGAGAGGGCTGCCGCAGCGATGGAGGCGCTCCATGAATGGGGGGGGCTGAGAGGGCTGCCGCAGTGATGGAGGCGCTCCATGAATGGGGGGGGCTGGGAGTGCTGCCGCAGCGATGGAGGCGCTCCATGAGTGGGGGGGCTGAGAGGGCTGCCGCAGCGATGGAGGCGCTCCATGAATGGGGGGACTGAGAGGGCTTCCGCAGCGATGGAGGCGCTCCATAAATGGGTGGGCTGAGAGGGTTGCCGCAGCGATGGAGGCGCTCCATGAATGGGTGGGCTGAGAGGGCTGCCGCAGCGATGGAGGCGCTCCATGAATGGGTGGGCTGAGAGTGCTGCCGCAGCGATGGAGACGCTCCATGAATGCGGGAGGTTGAGAGGGCTGCCACAGCGATGGAGGCGCTCCATGAATGGGGGAGCTGAGAGGGCTGCCACAGCGATGGAGGCGCTCCATGAATGGGGGGGCTGAGAGGGCTGCTGCAGCAATGGAGGCGCTCCATGAATGGGGGGCTGAGAGGGCTGCCGCAGCGATGGAGGCGCTCCATGAATGGGGGGACTGAGAGGGCTGCCGCAGCGATGGAGGCGCTCCATGAATGGGGGGGGCTGAGAGGGCTGCCGCAGTGATGGAGGCGCTCCATGAATGGGGGGGGCTGGGAGTGCTGCCGCAGCGATGGAGGCGCTCCATGAGTGGGGGGGCTGAGAGGGCTGCCGCAGCGATGGAGGCGCTCCATGAATGGGGGGACTGAGAGGGCTTCCGCAGCGATGGAGGCGCTCCATAAATGGGTGGGCTGAGAGGGTTGCCGCAGCGATGGAGGCGCTCCATGAATGGGTGGGCTGAGAGGGCTGCCGCAGCGATGGAGGCGCTCCATGAATGGGTGGGCTGAGAGTGCTGCCGCAGCGATGGAGACGCTCCATGAATGCGGGAGGTTGAGAGGGCTGCCGCAGCGATGGAGGCGCTCCATGAATGGGGGAGCTGAGAGGGCTGCCGCAGCGATGGAGGCGCTCCATGAATGGGGGGCTGAGAGGGCTGCCCCAGCGATGGACCCGCTTCATGAATGGGGGGCTAAGAGGGCTGCCGCAGCGATGGAGGCGCACCATGAATGGGGGGCTAAGAGGGCTGCCGCAGCGATGGAGGCACTCCATGAATGGGGGGGGCTGAGAGGGCTGCTGCAGCAATGGAGGCGCTCCATGAATGGGGGGCTGAGAGGGCTGCCGCAGCGATGGAGGCGATCCATGAATGGGGGGGCTGAGAGGGCTGCCGCAGCGATGGAGGCGCTCCATGAATGGGTGGGCTGAGAGGGCTGCTGCAGCGATGGAGGCGCTCCATGAATGGGGGGCTGAGAGGGCTGCCGCAGCGATGGAGGCGCTCCATGAATGGGGGGGCTGAGAGGGCTGCCACAGTGATGGAGGCGCTCCATGAATGGGGGGGCTGGGAGGGCTGCCGCAGCGATGGAGGCGCTCCATGAGTGGGGAGGCTGAGAGGGCTGCCGCAGCAATGGAGGCGCTCCATGAATGGGGGGGGTGAGAGGGCTTCCGCAGCGATGGAGGCGCTCCATGAATGGGGGGCTGAGAGGGCTGCCGCAGCGATGGAGGCGCTCCATGAATGGGAGGGGCTGGGAGGGCAGCCGCAGCAATGGACCCTCTTCATGAATGGGGGGCTGAGGGGCAGCCGCAGCAATGGAGGCGCTCCATGAATGGGGGCTGGGAGGGCTGCCGCAGCGATGGAGACGCTCCATGAATGGGGGGGCTGAGAGGGCTGCCGCAGCGATGGAGGCGCTCCATGAATGGGAGGGCTGCCGCAGCAATGGAGGTGCTCCATAAATGGGTGGGCTGAGAGGGTTGCCGCAGCGATTGAGGCGCTCCATGAATGGGTGGGCTGAGAGGGCTGCCGCAGCGATGGAGGCGCTCAATGAATGGGTGGGCTGAGAGGGCTGCCTCAGCGATGGAGGTGCTCCATGAATGGGTGGGCTGAGAGGGCTGCCACAGCGATGGAGGCGCTCCATGAATGGGAGGGCTGCCGCAGCAATGGAGGCACTCCATGAATGGGTGGGCTGAGAGGGCTGCCGCAGCGATGGAGGCGCTCCATGAATGGGCGGGCTGAGAGGGCTGCCGCAGCGATGGAGGCGCTCCATGAATGGGTGGGCTGAGAGAGCTGCCGCAGCGATGGAGGCGCTCCATGAATGGGGGGCTGAGAGGGCTGCCGCAGCGATGGAGGCGCTCCATGAATGGGGGGGGGGCTGAGACAGCTGCCGCAGCGATGGAGGCGCTCCATGAATGGGGGGCTGAGAGGGCTGCCGCAGCGATGGACCCGCTTCATGAATGGGTGGGCTGGGAGGGCTGCCGCAGCGATGGAGGCGCTCCATGAATGGGGGGCTGAGAGGGCTGCCGCAGCAATGGAGGCGCTCCATGAATGGGGGCTGGGAGGGCTGCCGCAGCGATGGAGGCGCTCCATGAATGGGTGGGCTGTGAGGGCTGCTGCAGCGATGGAGGTGCTCCATGAATGGGGGGGCTGGGAGGGCTGCCGCAGCGATGGAGGTGCTCCATGAATGGGGAGCTGAGAGGCCTGCCGCAGCGATGGAGGCGCTCCATGAATGGGAGGGCTGCCGCAGCAATGGAGGCGCTCCATAAATGGGTGGGCTGAGAGGGTTGCCGCAGCGATGGAGGTGCTCCATGAATGGGTGGGCTGAGAGGGCTGCCGCAGCGATGGAGGCGCTCCATGAATGGGGGGCTGAGAGGCTGCCGCAGCGATGGAGGCGCTTCATGAATGGGGGGGCTGAGAGGGCTGCCGCAGCGATGGAGGCGCTCTATGAATGGGGGGGCTGGGAGGGCTGCCGCAGCAATGGAGGCGCTCCATGAATGGGGGGCTGAGAGGGCAGCCGCAGCGATGGAGGCGCTCCATGAATGGGGGGGGCTGAGAGGGCTGCCGCAGCGATGGAGGCGCGCCACAAATGGGGGGACTGAGAGGGCTGCTGCAGCGATGGAGGCGCTCCATGAATGGGGGGCTGAGAGGGCTGCCGCAGCGATGGAGGCGCTCCATGAATGGGCGGGCTGGGAGGGCTGCCGCAGCGATGGAGGAGCTCTATGAATGGGGGGGCTGGGAGGGCAGCCGCAGCGATGGAGGCGCTCCATGAATGGGGGGCTGAGAGGGCAGCCGCAGCGATGGAGGCGCTCCATGAATGGGGGGGCTGGGAGGGCTGCCGCAGCAATGGAGGTGCTCCATGAATGGGGGGCTGAGAGGACTGCCGCAGCGACAGCGGCGTCACTAGGGTTGGTGTCACCCAGTGCGGTAACTCATGGTGTCACCCCCACATCCCCCTGTGTCTCATACCTACGTACTCCTCCGTGCACCGTACCTCCACATTTTCCCTGTGCCCCCTACCTCTGCACTCCCCACTCGTTGTACCTGTTCTGGGGTACAATTTGACCCCGCGGGACCCCCTACAGTGAGCCCTCACGAGACCCTCTACAGTGAGCCCCCTCTCCTCTGAACATGCCCACTCCTGCCACCTGTGGAGTGGGAAGGGGGGGCTCGAGAGTAGTCTACTCCTTGCTAACAGCCATTGACTTTAAGCGACCTGCACCACATTAAAACCATGTCTCCACTCCCGGCCTTTTAGGATATCTAGACTATTTACCCTCACTGCCCCTACCTAGAATGTCCAACGTGGTCTCCCCGGCTGGCACTTGCACTTACCCAAGGGATGGAGACTCACGGGCTGCGGCTGAGTACGGTCCTGCTGATTCTCCTCGCCCGCTCTCGTCTCCGCTCCACTGGCTCACCGCCCGCAGATTGCGCTGCCATTTCCCCCCTCCGCTTTCAAACACCTGAGGTGCCTCTGGCGCGGTGCATCATGGGAGACGAGGTCACGCCCCTCGGGTGACAGAACGATGGCTTGCGTGCAACCCACACGAGCTACAGGCTGCAGGCCCTGGTACACACCAGTTTAACTCACACTTGTGTCCAAAATATATGTGGAAAAAAAACGTATATTAGTTATGGTGTCACAGAACTAATAGGGCCACTAGAGAGAACAGGTGTAGACATTGTAAAGGCCGGGACAGGAGACGCCGGTGGCATTTCTTCAGGGGAATGCGGCGGCCAACTTGACTGGCTCAGACAAGACATAATCACCTTAAAATGTACAACGGAAGTTTACCTTTTTATCAAAAATACCACGAGCAATGTAATCTTTACGTGTATTTAGAATTAATTCTTATTAGAGAATGATGCATGTCGGCACACGTTAATAATTTAAAACAACGCCCTGACTTTTTTTTAAAAGTCAAGACAACTTTCTTTTCTTGACAAGAATCCCTTCTCGTATCATTTTAATGTCTTCGGAAACGCAGCCCTCGTTTTATTTTCTGACCTACCGCCGCAGTATGGTCTCGTCTCATATTCTAACATGGCTGCTTCTTTGCATGCCCTTCACGTATAGACTCAGGTCCCACCCACACTTATAAGCGTATTTCTGACGCACTAAAGCAGCTGCAAGGGTTGAGCCAGGCATTGAGCAGTGCCGAAGGAAGTGAGTAATTAATGAAAAATGTCCTAGTTTAGGGCCGTGCAGGCTGGTCCGCGGGCGGGGCGGGGGTCCCATTAATTTGCATTTTGGTCGGTGTCACGGTGTCACCCCATGTAATGGTGTCACCCAGTGCGGTCCGCACCCCCCGCACCCCCCTAGTGACGCCACTGCGCAGCGATGGAGGCGCGCCACAAATGGGGGGACTGAGAGGGCAGCCGTAGCGATGGAGGCGCTCCATGAATGCGGGAGGTTGAGAGGGCTGCCGCAGCGATGGAGGCGCTCCATGAATGGGGGGGCTGAGAGGGCTGCCGCAGCGATGGACCCGCTTCATGAATGGGGGGCTAAGAGGGCTGCCGCAGCGATGGAGGCGCACCATGAATGGGGGGCTGAGAGGGCTGCCGCAGCGATGGAGGCGATCCATGAATGGGGGGGCTGAGAGGGCTGCCGCAGCGATGGAGGCGCTCCATGAATGGGTGGGCTGACAGGGCTGCTGCAGCGATGGAGGCGCTCCATGAATGGGGGGCTGAGAGGGCTGCTGCAGCGATGGAGGCGCTCCATGAATGGGGGGGCTGAGAGGGCTGCCGCAGTGATGGAGGCGCTCCATGAATGGGGGGGCTGGGAGGGCTGCCGCAGCGATGGAGGCGCTCCATGAGTGGGGAGGCTGAGAGGGCTGCCGCAGCAATGGAGGCGCTCCATGAATGGGGGGGGCTGAGAGGGCTTCCGCAGCGATGGAGGCGCTCCATGAATGGGGGGCTGAGAGGGCTGCCGCAGCGATGGAGGCGCTCCATGAATGGGAGGGGCTGGGAGGGCAGCCGCAGCGATGGACCCTCTTCATGAATGGGGGGCTGAGGGGCAGCCGCAGCAATGGAGGCGCTCCATGAATGGGGGCTGGGAGGGCTGCCGCAGCGATGGAGACGCTCCATGAATGGGGGGGCTGAGAGGGCTGCCGCAGAGATGGAGGCGCTCCATGAATGGGAGGGCTGCCGCAGCAATGGAGGTGCTCCATAAATGGGTGGGCTGAGAGGGTTGCCGCAGCGATTGAGGCGCTCCATGAATGGGTGGGCTGAGAGGGCTGCCGCAGCGATGGAGGCACTCCATGAATGGGTGGGCTGAGAGGGCTGCCTCAGCGATGGAGGCGCTCCATGAATGGGTGGGCTGAGAGGGCTGCCACAGCGATGGAGGCGCTCCATGAATGGGAGGGCTGCCGCAGCAATGGAGGCACTCCATGAATGGGTGGGCTGAGAGGGCTGCCGCAGCGATGGAGGCGCTCCATGAATGGGCGGGCTGAGAGGGCTGCCGCAGCGATGGAGGCGCTCCATGAATGGGTGGGCTGAGAGGGCTGCCGCAGCGATGGAGGCACTCCATGAATGGGGGGCTGAGAGGGCTGCCGCAGCGATGGAGGCGCTCCATGAATGGGGGGGGGCTGAGACAGCTGCCGCAGCGATGGAGGCGCTCCATGAATGGGGGGCTGAGAGGGCTGCCGCAGCGATGGACCCGCTTCATGAATGGGTGGGCTGGGAGGGCTGCCGCAGCGATGGAGGCGCTCCATGAATGGGGGGCTGAGAGGGCTGCCGCAGCAATGGAGGCGCTCCATGAATGGGGGCTGAGAGGGCTGCCGCAGCAATGGAGGCGCTCCATGAATGGGGGCTGGGAGGGCTGCCGCAGCGATGGAGGCGCTCCATGAATGGGAGGGCTGCCGCAGCAATGGAGGCGCTCCATAAATGGGTGGGCTGAGAGGGTTGCCGCAGCGATGGAGGCGCTCCATGAATGGGTGGGCTGAGAGGGGTGCCGCAGCGATGGAGGCGCTCCATGAATGGGGGGCTGAGAGGCTGCCGCAGCGATGGAGGCGCTTCATGAATGGGGGGCTGAGAGGGCTGCCGCAGGGATGGAGGCGCTCTATGAATGGGGGGGCTGGGAGGGCTGCCGCAGCAATGGAGGCGCTCCATGAATGGGGGGCTGAGAGGGCAGCCGCAGCGATGGAGGCGCTTCATGAATGGGGGGGGCTGAGAGGGCTGCCGCAGCGATGGAGGCGCGCCACAAATGGGGGGACTGAGAGGGCTGCTGCAGCGATGGAGGCGCTCCATGAATGGGTGGGCTGAGAGGGCTGCCACAGCGATGGAGGCGCTCCATGAATGGGAGGGCTGCCGCAGCAATGGAGGCACTCCATGAATGGGTGGGCTGAGAGGGCTGCCGCAGCGATGGAGGCGCTCCATGAATGGGCGGGCTGAGAGGGCTGCCGCAGCGATGGAGGCGCTCCATGAATGGGTGGGCTGAGAGGGCTGCCGCAGCGATGGAGGCGCTCCATGAATGGGGGGCTGAGAGGGCTGCCGCAGCGATGGAGGCGCTCCATGAATGGGGGGGGCTGAGAGGGCTGCCGCAGCGATGGAGGCGCGCCACAAATGGGGGGACTGAGAGGGCTGCTGCAGCGATGGAGGCGCTCCATGAATGGGGGGCTGAGAGGGCTGCCGCAGCGATGGAGGCGCTCAATGAATGGGGGGGCTGGGAGGGCTGCCGCAGCGATGGAGGTGCTCCATGAATGGGGGGGCTGGGAGGGCAGCCGCAGCGATGGAGGCGCTCCATGAATGGGGGGCTGAGAGGGCAGCCGCAGCGATGGAGGCGCTCCATGAATGGGGGGGCTGGGAGGGCTGCCGCAGCAATGGAGGTGCTCCATGAATGGGGGGCTGAGAGGGCTGCCGCAGCGACAGCGGCGTCACTAGGGTTGGTGTCACCCAGTGCGGTAACTCATGGTGTCACCCCCACATCCCCCTGTGTCTCATACCTACGTACTCCTCCGTGCACCGTACCTCCACATTTTCCCTGTGCCCCCTACCTCTGCACTCCCCACTCGTTGTACCTGTTCTGGGGTACAATTTGACCCCGCGGGACCCCCTACAGTGAGCCCTCATGAGACCCTCTACAGTGAGCCCCCTCTCCTCTGAACATGCCCACTCCTGCCACCTGTGGAGTGGGAAGGGGGGGCTCGAGAGTAGTCTACTCCTTGCTAACAGCCATTGACTTTAAGCGACCTGCACCACATTAAAACCATGTCTCCACTCCCGGCCTTTTAGGATATCTAGACTATTTACCCTCACTGCCCCTACCTAGAATGTTCAACGTGGTCTCCCCGGCTGGCACTTGCACTTACCCAAGGGATGGAGACTCACGGGCTGCGGCTGAGTACGGTCCTGCTGATTCTCCTCGCCCGCTCTCGTCTCCGCTCCACTGGCTCACCGCCTGCAGATTGCCCTGCCATTTCCCCCCTCCGCTTTCAAACACCGGAGGTGCCTCTGGCGCGGTGCATCATGGGAGACGAGGTCACGCCCCTCGGGTGACAGAGCGATGGCTTGCGTGCAACCCACACGAGCTACAGGCTGCAGGCCCTGGTACACACCAGTTTAACTCACACTTGTGTCCAAAATATATGTGGAAAAAAAACGTATATTAGTTATGGTGTCACAGAACTAATAGGGCCACTAGAGAGAACAGGTGTAGACATTGTAAAGGCCGGGACAGGAGACGCCGGTGGCATTTCTTCAGGGGAATGCGGCGGCCAACTTGACTGGCTCAGACAAGACATAATCACCTTAAAATGTACAACAGAAGTTTACCTTTTTATCAAAAATACCACGAGCAATGTAATCTTTACGTGTATTTAGAATTAATTCTTATTAGAGAATGATGCATGTCGGCGCACGTTAATAATTTAAAACAACGCCCTGACTTTTTTTTAAAAGTCAAGACAACTTTCTTTTCTTGACAAGAATCCCTTCTCGTATCATTTTAATGTCTTCGGAAACGCAGCCCTCGTTTTATTTTCTGACCTACCGCCGCAGTATGGTCTCGTCTCATATTCTAACATGGCTGCTTCTTTGCATGCCCTTCACGTATAGACTCAGGTCCCACCCACACTTATAAGCGTATTTCTGACGCACTAAAGCAGCTGCAAGGGTTGAGCCAGGCATTGAGCAGTGCCGAAGGAAGTGAGTAATGAATGAAAAATGTCCTAGTTTAGGGCCGTGCAGGCTGGTCCGCGGGCGGGGGTCCCATTAATTTGCATTTTGGTCGGTGTCACGGTGTCACCCCATGTAATGGTGTCACCCGGTGCGGTCCGCACCCCCCGCACCCCCCTAGTGACGCCACTGCGCAGCGATGGAGGCGCGCCGCAAATGGGGGGACTGAGAGGGCAGCCGCAGCGATGGAGGCGCTCCATGAATGCGGGAGGTTGAGAGGGCTGCCGCAGCGATGGAGGCGCTCCGTGAATGGGGGGGCTGAGAGGGCTGCCGCAGCGATGGAGGCGCTCCATGAATGGGGGGGCTGAGAGGGCTGCCGCAGCGATGGACCCGCTTCATGAATGGGGGGCTAAGAGGGCTGCCGCAGCGATGGAGGCGCACCATGAATGGGGGGCTAAGAGGGCTGCCACAGCGATGGAGGCGCTCCATGAATGGGGGGGCTGAGAGGGCTGCTTCAGCAATGGAGGCGCTCCATGAATGGGGGGCTGAGAGGGCTGCCGCAGCGATGGAGGCGCTCCATGAATGGGGGGGCTGAGAGGGCTGCCGCAGCGATGGAGGCGCTCCATGAATGGGTGGGCTGAGAGGGCTGCTGCAGCGATGGAGGCGCTCCATGAATGGGGGGCTGAGAGGGCTGCCGCAGCGATGGAGGCGCTCCATGAATGGGGGGGGCTGAGAGGGCTGCCGCAGTGATGGAGGCGCTCCATGAATGGGGGGGGCTGGGAGGGCTGCCGCAGCGATGGAGGCGCTCCATGAGTGGGGGGGCTGAGAGGGCTGCCGCAGCAATGGAGGCGCTCCATGAATGGGGGGGGCTAAGAGGGCTTCCGCAGCAATGGAGGCGCTCTATGAATGGGGGGCTGAGAGGGCTGCCGCAGCGATGGAGGCGCTCCATGAATGGGAGGGGCTGGGAGGGCAGCCGCAGCGATGGACCCTCTTCATGAATGGGGGGCTGAGGGGGCAGCCGAAGCAATGGAGGCGCTCCATAAATGGGGGCTGGGAGGACTGCCGCAGCGATGGAGGCGCTCCATGAATGGGTGGGCTGAGAGGGCTGCCGCAGCGATGGAGGCGCTCCATGAATGGGTGGGCTGAGAGGGCTGCCACAGCGATGGAGGCGCTCCATGAATGGGAGGGCTGCCGCAGCAATGGAGGCGCTCCATGAATGGGTGGGCTGAGAGGGCTGCCGCAGCGATGGAGGCGCTCCATGAATGGGTGGGCTGAGAGGGCTGCCACAGCGATGGAGGCGCTCCATGAATGGGAGGGCTGAGAGGGCTGCCACAGCGATGGAGGCGCTCCATGAATGGGAGGGCTGCCGCAGCAATGGAGGCGCTCCATGAATGGGTGGGCTGAGAGGGCTGCCGCAGCGATGGAGGCGCTCCATGAATGGGTGGGCTGAGAGTGCTGCCGCAGCGATGGAGACGCTCCATGAATGCGGGAGGTTGAGAGGGCTGCCGCAGCGATGGAGGCGCTCCATGAATGGGGGAGCTGAGAGGGCTGCCGCAGCGATGGAGGCGCTCCAAGAATGGGGGGGCTGAGAGGGCTGCCGCAGCGATGGACCCGCTTCATGAATGGGGGGCTAAGAGGGCTGCCGCAGCGATGGAGGCGCACCATGAATGGGGGGCTAAGAGGGCTGCCGCAGCGATGGAGGCACTCCATGAATGGGGGGGGGCTGAGAGGGCTGCTGCAGCAATGGAGGCGCTCCATGAATGGGGGGCTGAGAGGGCTGCCGCAGCGATGGAGGCGATCCATGAATGGGGGGGCTGAGAGGGCTGCCGCAGCGATGGAGGCGCTCCATGAATGAGTGGGCTGACAGGGCTGCTGCAGCGATGGAGGCGCTCCATGAATGGGGGGCTGAGAGGGCTGCCGCAGCGATGGAGGCGCTACATGAATGGGGGGGCTGAGAGGGCTGCCGCAGTGATGGAGGCGCTCCATGAATGGGGGGGCTGGGAGGGCTGCCGCAGCGATGGAGGCGCTCCATGAGTGGGGGGGCTGAGAGGGCTGCCGCAGCAATGGAGGCGCTTTATGAATGGGGGGGGCTGAGAGGGCTTCCGCAGCGATGGAGGCGCTCCATGAATGGGGGGCTGAGAGGGCTGCCGCAGCGATGGAGGCGCTCCATGAATGGGAGGGGCTGGGAGGGCAGCCGCAGCGATGGACCCTCTTCATGAATGGGGGGCTGAGGGGCAGCCGCAGCAATGGAGGCGCTCCATGAATGGGGGCTGGGAGGGCTGCTGCAGCGATGGAGACGCTCCATGAATGGGGGGGCTGAGAGGGCTGCCGCAGCGATGGAGGCGCTCCATGAATGAGAGGGCTGCCGCAGCAATGGAGGTGCTCCATAAATGGGTGGGCTGAGAGGGTTGCCGCAGCGATTGAGGCGCTCCATGAATGGGTGGGCTGAGAGGGCTGCCGCAGCGATGGAGGCGCTCCATGAATGGGTGGGCTGAGAGGGCTGCCACAGCGATGGAGGCGCTCCATGAATGGGAGGGCTGCCGCAGCAATGGAGGCACTCCATGAATGGGTGGGCTGAGAGGGCTGCCGCAGCGATGGAGGCGCTCCATGAATGGGCGGGCTGAGAGGGCTGCCGCAGCGATGGAGGCGCTCCATGAATGGGTGGGCTGAGAGGGCTGCCGCAGCGATGGAGGCGCTCCATGAATGGGGGGCTGAGAGGGCTGCCGCAGCGATGGAGGCGCTCCATGAATGGGGGGGGGCTGAGACAGCTGCCGCAGCGATGGAGGCGCTCCATGAATGGGGGGCTGAGAGGGCTGCCGCAGCGATGGACCCGCTTCATGAATGGGTGGGCTGGGAGGGCTGCCGCAGCGATGGAGGCGCTCCATGAATGGGGGGCTGAGAGGGCTGCCGCAGCAATGGAGGCGCTCCATGAATGGGGGCTGGGAGGGCTGCCGCAGCGATGGAGGCGCTCCATGAATGGGTGGGCTGTGAGGGCTGCTGCAGCGATGGAGGTGCTCCATGAATGGGGGGGCTGAGAGGGGTGCCGCAGCGATGGAGGTGCTCCATGAATGGGGAGCTGAGAGGCCTGCCGCAGCGTTGGAGGCGCTCCATGAATGGGAGGGCTGGCGCAGCAATGGAGGCGCTCCATAAATGGGTGGGCTGAGAGGGTTGCCACAGCGATGGAGGCGCTCCATGAATGGGTGGGCTGAGAGGGCTGCCGCAGCGATGGAGGCGCTCCATGAATGGGGGGCTGAGAGGCTGCCGCAGCGATGGAGGCGCTTCATGAATGGGTGGGCTGAGAGGGCTGCCGCAGCGATGGAGGCGCTCTATGAATGGGGGGGCTGGGAGGGCTGCCGCAGCAATTGAGGCGCTCCATGAATGGGGGGCTGAGAGGGCAGCCGCAGCGATGGAGGCGCTCCATGAATGGGGGGGCTGAGAGGGCTGCCGCAGCGATGGAGGCGTGCCACAAATGGGGGGACTGAGAGGGCTGCTGCAGCGATGGAGGCGCTCCATGAATGGGGGGCTGAGAGGGCTGCCGCAGCGATGGAGGCGCTCCATGAATGGGGGGGCTGGGAGGGCTGCCGCAGCGATGGAGGTGCTCCATGAATGGGGGGGCTGGGAGGGCAGCCGCAGCGATGGAGGCGCTCCATGAATGGGGGGCTGAGAGGGCAGCCGCAGCGATGTAGGCGCTCCATGAATGGGGGGGCTGGGAGGGCTGCCGCAGCAATGGAGGTGCTCCATGAATGGGGGGCTGAGAGGGCTGCCGCAGCGACAGCGGCGTCACTAGGGTTGGTGTCACCCAGTGCGGTAACTCATGGTGTCACCCCCACATCCCCCTGTGTCTCCTCTGAACATGCCCACTCCTGCCACCTGTGGAGTGGGAAGGGGGGGCTCGAGAGTAGTCTACTCCTTGCTAACAGCCATTGACTTTAAGCGACCTGCACCACATTAAAACCATGTCTCCACTCCCGGCCTTTTAGGATATCTAGACTATTTACCCTCACTGCCCCTACCTAGAATGTTCAACGTGGTCTCCCCGGCTGGCACTTGCACTTACCCAAGGGATGGAGACTCACGGGCTGCGGCTGAGTACGGTCCTGCTGATTCTCCTCGCCCGCTCTCGTCTCCGCTCCACTGGCTCACCGCCCGCAGATTGCCCTGCCATTTCCCCCCTCCGCTTTCAAACACCGGAGGTGCCTCTGGCGCGGTGCATCATGGGAGACGAGGTCACGCCCCTCGGGTGACAGAGCGATGGCTTGCGTGCAACCCACACGAGCTACAGGCTGCAGGCCCTGGTACACACCAGTTTAACTCACACTTGTGTCCAAAATATATGTGGAAAAAAAACGTATATTAGTTATGGTGTCACAGAACTAATAGGGCCACTAGAGAGAACAGGTGTAGACATTGTAAAGGCCGGGACAGGAGACGCCGGTGGCATTTCTTCAGGGGAATGCGGCGGCCAACTTGACTGGCTCAGACAAGACATAATCACCTTAAAATGTACAACGGAAGTTTACCTTTTTATCAAAAATACCACGAGCAATGTAATCTTTACGTGTATTTAGAATTAATTCTTATTAGAGAATGATGCATGTCGGCGCACGTTAATAATTTAAAACAACGCCCTGACTTTTTTTTAAAAGTCAAGACAACTTTCTTTTCTTGACAAGAATCCCTTCTCGTATCATTTTAATGTCTTCGGAAACGCAGCCCTCGTTTTATTTTCTGACCTACCGCCGCAGTATGGTCTCGTCTCATATTCTAACATGGCTGCTTCTTTGCATGCCCTTCACGTATAGACTCAGGTCCCACCCACACTTATAAGCGTATTTCTGATGCACTAAAGCAGCTGCAAGGGTTGAGCCAGGCATTGAGCAGTGCCGAAGGAAGTGAGTAATGAATGAAAAATGTCCTAGTTGAGGGCCGTGCAGGCTGGTCCGCGGGCGGGGCGGGGGTCCCATTAATTTGCATTTTGGTCGGTGTCACGGTGTAACCCCATGTAATGGTGTCACCCGGTGCGGTCCGCACCCCCCGCACCCCCCTAGTGACGCCACTGCGCAGCGATGGAGGCGCGCCACAAATGGGGGGACTGAGAGGGCAGCCGCAGCGATGGAGGCGCTCCATGAATGCAGGAGGTTGAGAGGGCTGCCGCAGCGATGGAGGCGCTCCATGAATGGGGGGGCTGAGAGGGCTGCCGCAGCGATGGAGGCGCTCCATGAATGGGGGGGCTGAGAGGGCTGCCGCAGCGATGGACCCGCTTCATGAATGGGGGGCTAAGAGGGCTGCCGCAGCGATGGAGGCGCACCATGAATGGGGGGCTAAGAGGGCTGCCACAGCGATGGAGGCGCTCCATGAATGGGGGGGCTGAGAGGGCTGCTTCAGCAATGGAGGCGCTCCATGAATGGGGGGCTGAGAGGGCTGCCGCAGCGATGGAGGCGCTCCATGAATGGGGGGGCTGAGAGGGCTGCCGCAGCGATGGAGGCGCAATGTGGAAATATGGATTTTTATGATCAGTTATGTCCCCTATCTTGGACCCCAACGGTTTCATGTATAAATCACAAGTACATGTATGTTCCCTCCAGTTCCAGTTATGAAGACGCAAACACATGTGCGTCCACCGTCAACATGTCCTCTTTCAGATCCGCCATGAATGGGCCGGATATTCTATTCCTAAGTATGAAAGGCCACCGGCTTTATATGGTTCATTTATCCCATTTTACAGTCCAGGCGAGTAGGCCCTGATTCTGCCATTAAGCCTTTTCCTGCCTTCTGCCTCTGAAAGCTCCAGTCTGAGCTCGCATCTGTATCCATGAACTTTGTCCTACTCCCTGCGCGGCTAACGGTGCCTGACTCGGCCTGTCGGCCTGTCTGCCTGCCAAAAACTGTATTTCTCCTTCAAGATTATCTGCTCTGCTCCGCTCCTCATCCGATGCATTCCTGTCTAACAGTTTAGGTAAACATTCCTCTAGCTACCGTGCAAAAGGGCCCGGCTCCTCTGTCTTTATGCAAGTAATTCATAGCCCTGTTACTATGGAAGATTTCTGCCCTCGCATCTAGTGTAGACACTTAGACGCTTGTACACGCACTAACAGTCAGTATAGTCAGTATAGAATAAGATTCTATCCTAAGAGACCTCTCTTTTTGGATAACACAGTTCTTTAAACATAGGATATTAGATATGATTTGGGATTAGGTTGACATAACCCCAGACTTCTGTCTCCACATGTAGAGCTAAATGTCAAGTCCCATTCACCCCCTAGTTGCACGTCAATCACACGTCATGCTGCTGCGCGCGCATCTCTGCCAAGTATTTCTGCTGACATTGCGAAATTCTTTCATGGAACCACCCATTTGTGACATCATACCTAATGACGTTCTTTAGTTACGCCTAGTTACACCCATTTTAGTTACGCATGTATGTTTTTATCTCTGTTATCAACTGTTACGCCTCCTGCATCTGTTTCACTATAATGCCTCTTCTATAAATATGATTATCTGTCAATAAAGTATTGTCCTTCACTTCCTGAACCTTCGTGGTGATGGAATATGAAGCCCACAAATTCGAAATTGTGTTTTGGAATAAAGCCCGTTCCGAACCTCTAATACCACGGATTCTGCCTCTTATTTTACTGAGCTATTCTTATTAATTTTCCGCATCAAATTAAGTTCCGGTAATTAAATTATTTACCACATATATGGCGCCCGAATAGGGACACTTTCTCATCTCACGCGCCGGAGGTGCGTTGCAGGCCCGGTCTCCTGCCACAGCTGGACGGACAACAACGCGTACCCACAGGATTTCCTGTATCTCCCTCCTGCCGAGCGGGGGTAACTGAGGCTGCGATCAACACCCAGACGAGGCGGTGAGAAGTGCGAAGTATCCCGACCAGAGCCTAGCTGAGAGAGCAAGATCCGAGGTATACAGAGGCCCACCAGGTTCCGAAGTTCCGAAGTTTCGAGTCGAGTCCAGTCTGGTCCAAGTCCAAGTTCAGTTCAGTTCCGAGGCCTTCCGTTCCGAGCTACCCGGTGAGTACCATTGCCGGGGAGGCGTTCTGACGTGCACATAGGTTGTGCCGGTCAAGACGGGTTTGGGTACACAAATCCGGTCTGCACTGTTTCAGCAGTGTATCTGTACTGTTTAGCAGTATATCAAGTATGTCTAGTATATAATTCAGAATTACCTAGTTAGTGCCGAGTATTATGCTTAGTGACTAGTTCCCTAAATGGCCATCATTGTTGTTCATCAAATGTTAAATGTTAAAATGTTTTAAATACGTTCTGCATATTGTGGTGTGAATGACTGTTCATTATTGTGTTTTGTTGTATTAAACGTGTTCAAAATTAGGTATCAGATCAGTTCTCAATATGCCGCTCTTTTCGAGATTAAGACAGATCAAAACTAGAAAAGGGGTACTCGAAGAAGCTGTTCCCATTCCTCCTAGGGACACTCCAGGGTACTTCATGTATCATAAACATGGCCTAGACGCCATATTATTTCTTGATTTATGGGTAGACTACACCAAGGAATTACCAGAAAGTCAGAGGTGGCCCGCAGCTGGGACCTGGGATGCAGATTGCATCATGAAAATAGAGGAAGAATTATGGAAAAAGAAAGCTAGACAATCACAGAAAGATGCCATTGAATTATGGCGTAAATAATCATATAGACGTACAGAAAAAGCACTCAGACAGGAAGAGAAAAGTAAGGAGAATTCAAATAAAGTCAGAGAAAAGCTATTAATTGAAGAAGGACCCCGAGCAAAATCAGAACAAGTAGACAGACAAAGAAATGCCCTTATGAATGGCATGTATCCTCTTCTGGCCGAAGGGTTACCTAAGGCTACTCCCGAGATACCAAAAGACTTGCCACCTCCATTGTTTCTGATAAAAGCACATCCCAAAGGGCATCCCAGAACCGCAGAAGATGTTTTTCTCTCCTCTTATTTAGACGACGCAGCTCCCGAGTATGCTAATACTGCACCACATAGACCGCCTGCCGAGGGGGTTCAACGCCAAGACCCTCCGTCTATACCTCCGCAACAACAAACTCCGACACAAGTTCCGGCAAGCACATCTGTTTCTACAGCTGTACCCACACCTATGGTTGCTATATCACGTTCAACGAATCCTTTCACGTCCAGCACCCCAGGTGGTGCTACAGGAGGTACAGCAAACATTTTTTCCACGCCACCCAGAGTAAATAAACTTTCCTTTCAAGAATTAGCCCACCAACGTACGCCCAAACTAGTAACTCCCGACATGCTTAAGGAACTTCTAGTAGATTGTAGATATGACCCTGTGCCCGGCAAAGAGGACGAAATGCTGCTGGCATCATTACGTATCCGACGAGCTGCAATATATTTAGGGAGGCTACCAGGAATGACTACACATTTAGAAAACATATATCACTTTGTCCAGTCAGGACGAGATTCTGAAAGTATTAATAGAGCCATGGAGTACCAGAAAGTGGAAATACAGGGGGAACTGTTACGTTTCCTCATAAATTGTGTGATCAGAAATCAAGACCGATCAGGGGTAAATCCAGAAGAAATGCGAATTCTTACCGCATGGAGTCGGAATATATCAGAGGGGAGACATGATAAACGATTAAGTATAGTAGCTATGTGCCGAAAGATCCGCAAAGAAGTAGAACGAATACACGAAGAAAGATTAGCGGTAGACCAGCCTGAACAAAACGAGGAGGAGGAGGAAGAATTAGAACTGCCCACAGGACAGTTAGAAACAATGGCCTATGTAGGTAGAGGGAGATCTTGTAATAATACTAGATGCTTTACTGATCCGATACGTCCGATACGTCCAGATAATAACAGAAATTTCCAAACACATATAATAAATATAAGGTCCCCCGAACATTCGTTCCAAGCCGCTGACAAATTACTCCGAGAACGAAGGGGTTATCATATACTCGATTCTATGGACGAACAAGAATTAGCCAGGTCAGCCGTTCACTGGGTTGACAGTCCCGGAAAATATAGTGATGATACACTAGCACATACGTTTTTGAACCTCACCCCAGATGAACAGCGTTTAGCTGGTATCTATATGATTCAACAACTCCTTATATTATATAAAAGCCAACGCTCCGATCCTGGTCCCCTACCTGATATATTGACTGAATTACTCACGAATAAATGGAGAGGTTCAGGTACTGAGTTAATTAGAGAAATACTAGAATCCAGAAAGCAGTACATTCTTTTTGTATGCCCCGAACATGTCTCACTACCCATCAAGGAAAGAACGACGTATTATATGGATAGACAGAATCCCTTACGCGAAGTACACCCAATAAAAGGTGATGACAATCGGTTTAAACGTGTGTTCGTATACACACCCATATCTAAAATGGAACTATTAGAAATGAAGAAAGTGGTACCCAGTCATGACAAAGACCCAGCGGGTTTCCACCGTGAAATTAAAGACATGTTGCTCATGGGAGAGTATACCTATCCCGACATTATGAAAATATTAAAGGTATTAATGCCTGCGGGCATTTACGAAAAACTCAAAGAAAAGGATTGGGAGGTGGGAGACCAAAAAATAGATTGGACAGCATTAGAAAACGAAGAAACAGCTCGAGGTCCAGGTTTAGGGCTCGGGGAAAAGACCAGAATACTACCAGGTTTATTAGTACAGGTACTGCCACGTTTATTAACTACGAAAAAGGAAGACTGGGGTGCAATCTCAGCCTGTAAACAAAAGCAAGACGAAGACACTAGTGATTTTTATGCCCGATTCGAAAAATGTTTTGGTATAAATAGTGGAATAAAAGCAAGTAGCAAATCGTATCCACATCTGTTTGTGACAAAATTAGTTGAAAATGCCTTGCCCCAAGTTAAGAATAGAGTATTGAAATTCAAGAGTACCTGGCAAGGTAACACTCCGTCACAAATGTTACAAATGCTACAGTACCATCACAATAGAATTAGAGAGGAACAAGAACATGAACAAAGACGCATGAAAGACACGAAAATGAAAATGCTAGTTTCTCAGACAGTTCCAGCTGACGGTCATAAAAAGGGTATGACACAGTCCAGTGTTTCAGCAGGTCCTGTAAAAGGGACATGCAACTATTGTAAACAGCCAGGTCATTATGTACACGATTGTCCAGTTTTAAAACATAATATCGCCATAGGTAATACAAAAGAAAGACCACGGCCACTTAGACAGGATCAGAACCAACAAGGAGCCCCGCAGCATGCACAGTCCATGCCGGCTCCGCAACAATCTATGCCAGCTCCACCACCGCAGCCTATTGCTGCCACACAGACAACGACACAACAGATGTATCAGACCGCACAGTATGACTATCCCGATTATCAACGATACTCATGAAACAGCCTAGAGAGGGAAGTCGGCTTACCCCTTATTGAGGTCCCTGTAGATCAAGAAGGACCTTATGTACACAGTGAACTATTAGGCCAAGATAGAAAATTTTTACTTGATACAGGGGCAAGCCGAACAACCATAAAACGTAGTGAAGTTCCAGGGGCACCCCTCTCAGGCTCACAGAATATTTCCCTTGGTTTTTCAGGAAAACCTATCATTAACGAAGTATCACAGCCTCTTCCCCTTACGATTGGTCCCTTGACACGAACTACAGATTTATTGCTTACTAAATCATGTCCAGAAAACCTGTTAGGTATAAAAACATTGAAAGCTCTAGGAGCTATAATATGTTGTTCTCCGGAAGGAGTAAGATTGTTTTTACGTGATTTCAAAGGGCACTATGTGTCCCGAGACATGGATAACCGACTGCAGACTGTACCCACACATTTATGGGCACAAGGCCCTACAGATGTTGGTTGCATGAATATTACACCATATCGAGTCACACTAAAGACAGGAGTGGTACTACCACGAATGCGACAATACAAGTTACCCCCAGATGCTGTAGTGGCTTTACTGCAAATCATTGACGAGCTTATTACCCAAGGAGTGGTTGTGGAAACCGACTCCAAGGTATGCAATTCCCCGATAATTCCGATTCTTAAACGAACTGATCCAAAAGCCCCGCCAGTATATCGATTGGTTATTGATCTGCGCGAATTAAATAAATGTATTGTACCACAATACCCCGTAGTCCCAGACATTTCTTCATTACTGACAGCCATTGATTCCGAAGCAACATTCTTTACTGTAATTGATCTCAAGAATGCCTTTTTCAGCGTCCCAATAGATCCGGAAAGCCAATACTTGTTCGGATTTAGTTTAAATGGACGAAGCTTTAAATTCACACGCGCACCTCAAGGATTCACAGAAAGCCCCAGCATCTATAGCCAAGCACTGAAACGAGAACTTGACAGTATCCACATGCCAGTCAACACTGCCCTGCTCCAATATGTCGATGATCTGCTGATCACCGCTAGAAGCGAACCTGAATGTGAAAAAGCCTCACTGACGGTTTTACAATTTTTGGCCGAAAAGGGGCACAAGGTGTCCCCTTCTAAGCTGCAATTCTGTGTCCAGCGAGTTGTTTACCTTGGTCACTCGCTGTCCAAGGAGGGAAGGCAGCTTACACCCGATCGCATTCAGTTAATTGCTAACATGCCAATACCCAAGACACAAAAGGAGGTGCGGGCTTTTATAGGCCTCACTTCATATTGTAGGCAGTGGATCCCTCAGTATGCATTTCTAGCAAAACCACTCATTCAGTTGACAACACAGGAGGCAGCCACATCGACTGTCCTCCCTTGGACTCAGGAACATACACAAGCTTTTGAAAACCTAAAGAAAGCTTTATGTCAAGCACCTGTTTTAGCAACACCATGTTACAATAAACAGTTTACACTCTTTGTTACAGAACGCGAAGGTACTGCCTTGTCAGTACTCACACAGGAACAAGCAGGATCACACAAACCATGTGCTTATTTTTCTAGTACATTAGATCCCGTAGCTCAGGCTCTGCCTGCGTGCCTGAAATCAGTGGCAGCGACAGCTTTAGCAATCAGACAAAGCGATGCCATAGTGTTAGGACATCCATTGACAGTACAAGTACCACACGCAGTAGAGGTTCTCTTGAACCGAACGCAAACACAACACTTGACTATAGCAAGACTCACCGGTTACGAATTAACATTGTTTCAGCCACACATAGAAATCAGACGTTGTAGTACATTAAATCCTGCCACACTGTTACCAGTAAACGGAACAGACCCACTAGCTCATGATTGTATTGAAGTTATTACTATCACGACGAAACCTAGACAAGACTTGACAGACGTCCCATTGTCAGACCCAGACCTGACGTTGTATGTAGATGGTTCATGTATGAGAACAAGGACAGGAGAGTTAGTGGCCGCGTATGCAGTCACAACAGTCACTGAAGTCATTGAAACAAATTGCATAAATACCTTGTCAGCTCAAGCAGCAGAGCTCATCGCTCTGACACAAGCCTGTATTCAAGCCACAAATAAGAAAGTCAACATATACACTGATTCACGTTATGCATTCGGAGTTGTACATGACTTCGGCGTGCTGTGGCGAGAGAGAGGTTATTTAACTTCTCACGGTGCCCACATTCAGCACGGACCCCTCATTCATGCCTTATTAGATGCAATACATCTACCCACTGCAATATCAATTATGAAATGTAAAGCTCATACGAAAGTTACTGATATCATTTCCCAAGGCAATGATCTAGCTGACAGAACAGCTAAACAGACTGCTCAAACTCACACATCTGACATGACAAAGACAATAGTTCCGACACCAACACATTACATGATGGTTAAGGATCCCGCTCTTGACGTAATTGACATACAGACACATGCTACACCAGATGAAATAAAGAAATGGACTGAATTAGGAGGGATCCAAACGGATCAAGGATGGATGACGAAGGAAAAATCTGTATGGTTCCTTCCTGATTCTATGGTTCAAGTTATCATTAATACAATACATAGTCCAGCACACCTAGGAGAAAAAGCTATGCTAGACAGCATTCAACACATTTGGTTCAACAAACATTTACGAGCAGCAGCTAAACAAAAAGTTCGTACCTGTATGATCTGTTGTCAGTTTAACCCAGGTAAAAGCATTCCCGTAGAACAGGGTGGATTTCAGCCTCCTGAGCACCCTTTTGAAGTCCTCCAGATGGATTATATCCAGATGGAACGATGTCGAGGATTCAAATATGTTCTTGTAGTTGTCTGTGCTCTTTCCCGTTGGACAGAAGCATACCCGGTCTCAGATTACACTGCCCCGACTACTGCCAAACAGTTGGTTCGAGAATTCTTCCCACGGTACGGTTTACCACGTGTTGTCTACTCAGATAACGGCCAGCCGTTCTCATCCGAACTAATGAAACACGTTTCACTTTTGTTAGGCTATCAATGGAGATTTCACTGTGTCCGACACCCCGAGGCAGCAGGTCTCGTGGAACGACATAATCAAACTCTGAAAATTAGATTGTCCAAAATATGTAGGGAGAAAGGTGTCGATTGGGTAGTAGCCTTACCAGTCGCACTCTTTTACATGAGAATGGTAGCGCACTCTCGAACAGGGCTATCCCCTTATGAGGTGATCTTCGGTAGACCACCAAATATGTGGGGGACGCCTATACCACGCAAAATAACTGATGTTGACTGTAATATGCTGACAGATTACTTGGCTTCCTTGATGTCTGCACTACAATCTTGTCGTTCACAGGTAGCTGCAGCCTTTCCCGACAACACCGAGGTGAAACCCCATGACGTAGTTCCCGGGGACCTGGTGTTAGTGAGGAATTTTGACCGGAAGACTCAGCTGGATCCTAGGTGGAAATCGCCTCAACTTGTACTGCTCACCACGAGGACAGCCGTGAAGATCGAAGGTCGCAAAGGTTGGATACATTCAAGTCACATCAAGAAATTTCATGGACTACCGTCTGATGTAAACGATACACCTCGCGTGTCTTCACCGATTGACTCAAAGCTTCCTTTGGTTGAACTAAGCAATAAGGAACTATACAAACTAAAACTACGGTCTAATAAGTCAGACAATTTGATTGTTTAAGTCCTCTCCAAGGTGAATCGGTCGAATTTGTCTCTGACATGTATCCCCTAGACCTGAATAGAGAAAGAAAGAGAAAGATGCAGTTGAAACAACATGCGTACTGTAAATCACTGCGTAGTCATTGCACAGTGACGTTATTAATTTTGTTTTTCTTAAGTCTTTTAATAATCGTTGCAAGTATATTGTTGCACGTATATTATCCTATTTCTAAACATGTTTACAATGTTACTGCTGAACATTCTTTTAGTGAATTACCCCCGCATGAGTTGTCCTATAGATTTGCGCTGCGCAATAACACTTTTATTAGTATGTTACATCATTCCCATCAGACTAGCAATGCTACAAATTGTTGGATATGTGGCCGACTCCCTCCCTATCAGAACTATAAGGGAATTCTGCCTCTCTTTCCATATCCGTTCACACACAATGGCTCCTGTGGAGCATGGTTCAGTTTAATTAATTCCCTAGATTCGAATTCTGCAGTTTATCAAGATAACTGGGTATGGGGAAACCTGAACTTAGTTTTGCTTAAAGTCTGCTACCCTAACAAGGAGGGACTTCCCAAAAGAACAGGAACTGATCTAGAAAATGAAGTATACGGATTAGGTAATTTCACGCTTAATCTCATGATCCTGAATGTTGAATCCGAAGCTGCACCAATTTTGCCCGCTATGTCAGTATTTCCAGTTAAAGGTGAATTGTGTGTAAGAAAGAATGGTTCCATACATATGGGCCATAGTAAGTGCACCACTGTAATAGAATTCAGTGATCAAGGCAAGTCTACATTTAGAGCTTCTCGCCATTCCTACTTTATATGTGGTCAGACTGCATATACACGTTTGCCTCTAGATTGGGATGGTACCTGTTACATCGGATTCCTTTTGCCACCTGTTTTCCTAGCTCCTCCTGATTATCATAGAAATACTCATTTAGTACACAATAGAGAACGGAGAGATCTCCCAATAGTCGATTACACTGAAACAGCATGGGAAAAATACACAGATTTCAATAAAGGTTTCTTCCCCTATATAGGTACAGTCACTAATAGTAAGCTGATACGTAGATTAACCAGAACCCTTGAAGCAGTAGTGAACGAAACTATTTCCGCCTTAGGCAATTTAACAGAAGAGCAGTCTGCTATGCGGATTGTTGTGCTTCAAAATCGTCTTGTCCTTGACGTCATCCTGGCCGATAGGGGCGGAGCTTGTAGGGTCATCGGATCAAGTTGTTGCATTTTCATACCAGAAAATTCGCCGTCTGTATATAAAGCCATAACCCGCCTTCATAAGATTGTAAGCCAGATACACCAGAATCCAGGCACCTGGACTTGGTCCGGTTGGTTCTGGGGCGTGTTGTCAGCCTGGGGATGGAGAATGCTCTCCTTCCTAGGTATTGGCTTTCTCATATTATTCAGTTGCTGCTTATGCCTACAATGTGGACCAGCGATTTGTGGTCTGTGTGCCACATTGTGTATTCCACCACCAAGTTTTCATTCATCCCGGAAGAAGAAAGAAGAACAAATGATGTTATATGAACAGATCAACGGATTGATGAAGATTGATATCTCTTAAGGGCAAGTAGGGGACAAGGAGGGAATGTGGAAATATGGATTTTTATGATCAGTTATGTCCCCTATCTTGGACCCCAACGGTTTCATGTATAAATCACAAGTACATGTATGTTCCCTCCAGTTCCAGTTATGAAGACGCAAACACATGTGCGTCCACCGTCAACATGTCCTCTTTCAGATCCGCCATGAATGGGCCGGATATTCTATTCCTAAGTATGAAAGGCCACCGGCTTTATATGGTTCATTTATCCCATTTTACAGTCCAGGCGAGTAGGCCCTGATTCTGCCATTAAGCCTTTTCCTGCCTTCTGCCTCTGAAAGCTCCAGTCTGAGCTCGCATCTGTATCCATGAACTTTGTCCTACTCCCTGCGCGGCTAACGGTGCCTGACTCGGCCTGTCGGCCTGTCTGCCTGCCAAAAACTGTATTTCTCCTTCAAGATTATCTGCTCTGCTCCGCTCCTCATCCGATGCATTCCTGTCTAACAGTTTAGGTAAACATTCCTCTAGCTACCGTGCAAAAGGGCCCGGCTCCTCTGTCTTTATGCAAGTAATTCATAGCCCTGTTACTATGGAAGATTTCTGCCCTCGCATCTAGTGTAGACACTTAGACGCTTGTACACGCACTAACAGTCAGTATAGTCAGTATAGAATAAGATTCTATCCTAAGAGACCTCTCTTTTTGGATAACACAGTTCTTTAAACATAGGATATTAGATATGATTTGGGATTAGGTTGACATAACCCCAGACTTCTGTCTCCACATGTAGAGCTAAATGTCAAGTCCCATTCACCCCCTAGTTGCACGTCAATCACACGTCATGCTGCTGTGCGCGCATCTCTGCCAAGTATTTCTGCTGACATTGCGAAATTCTTTCATGGAACCACCCATTTGTGACATCATACCTAATGACGTTCTTTAGTTACGCCTAGTTACACCCATTTTAGTTACGCTTGTATGTTTTTATCTCTGTTATCAACTGTTACGCCTCCTGCACCTGTTTCACTATAATGCCTCTTCTATAAATATGATTATCTGTCAATAAAGTATTGTCCTTCACTTCCTGAACCTTCGTGGTGATGGAATATGAAGCCCACAAATTCGAAATTGTGTTTTGGAATAAAGCCCGTTCCGAACCTCTAATACCACGGATTCTGCCTCTTATTTTACTGAGCTATTCTTATTAATTTTCCGCATCAAATTAAGTTCCGGTAATTAAATTATTTACCACAGCTCCATGAATGGGTGGGCTGAGAGGGCTGCTGCAGCGATGGAGGCGCTCCATGAATGGGGGGCTGAGAGGGCTGCCGCAGCGATGGAGGCGCTCCATGAATGGGGGGGCTGAGAGGGCTACCGCAGTGATGGAGGCGCTCCATGAATGGGGGGGGCTGGGAGGGCTGCCGCAGCGATGGAGGCGCTCCATGAGTGGGGGGGCTGAGAGGGCTGCCGCAGCAATGGAGGCGCTCCATGAATGGGGGGGGCTAAGAGGGCTTCCGCAGCAATGGAGGCGCTCCATGAATGGGGGGCTGAGAGGGCTGCCGCAGCGATGGAGGCGCTCCATGAATGGGAGGGGCTGGGAGGGCAGCCGCAGCGATGGACCCTCTTCATGAATGGGGGGCTGAGGGGGCAGCCGAAGCAATGGAGGCGCTCCATGAATGGGGGCTGGGAGGACTGCCGCAGCGATGGAGGCGCTCCATGAATGGGTGGGCTGAGAGGGCTGCCGCAGCGATGGAGGCGCTCCATGAATGGGTGGGCTGAGAGGGCTGCCACAGCGATGGAGGCGCTCCATGAATGGGAGGGCTGCCGCAGCAATGGAGGCACTCCATGAATGGGTGGGCTGAGATGGCTGCCGCAGCGATGGAGGCGCTCCATGAATGGGTGGGCTGAGAGGGCTGCCGCAGCGATGGAGGCGCTCCATGAATGGGGGGCTGAGAGGGCTGCCGCAGCGATGAAGGCGCTCCATGAATGGGGGGGGCTGAGACAGCTGCCGCAGCGATGGAGACGCTCCATGAATGGGGGGCTGAGAGGGCTGCCGCAGCGATGGACCCGCTTCATGAATGGGTGGGCTGGGAGGGCTGCCGCAGCGATGGAGGCGCTCCATAAATAGGGGGCTGAGAGGGCTGCCGCAGCAATGGAGGCGCTCCATGAATGGGGGCTGGGAGGGCTGCCGCAGCGATGGAGGCGCTCCATGAATGGGGGGGCTGAGAGGGCTTCCGCAGCGATGGAGGCGCTCCATGAATGGGGGGCTGAGAGGGCTGCCGCAGCAATGGAGGTGCTCCATGAATGGGGGGGGCTAAGAGGGCTTCCGCAGCAATGGAGGCGCTCCATGAATGGGGGGCTGAGAGGGCTGCCGCAGCGATGGAGGCGCTCCATGAATGGGAGGGGCTGGGAGGGCAGCCGCAGCGATGGACCCTCTTCATGAATGGGGGGCTGAGGGGGCAGCCGAAGCAATGGAGGCGCTCCATGAATGGGGGCTGGGAGGACTGCCGCAGCGATGGAGGCGCTCCATGAATGGGTGGGCTGAGAGGGCTGCCGCAGCGATGGAGGCGCTCCATGAATGGGTGGGCTGAGAGGGCTGCCACAGCGATGGAGGCGCTCCATGAATGGGAGGGCTGCCGCAGCAATGGAGGCACTCCATGAATGGGTGGGCTGAGATGGCTGCCGCAGCGATGGAGGCGCTCCATGAATGGGTGGGCTGAGAGGGCTGCCGCAGCGATGGAGGCGCTCCATGAATGGGGGGCTGAGAGGGCTGCCGCAGCGATGAAGGCGCTCCATGAATGGGGGGGGCTGAGACAGCTGCCGCAGCGATGGAGGCGCTCCATGAATGGGGGGCTGAGAGGGCTGCCGCAGCGATGGACCCGCTTCATGAATGGGTGGGCTGGGAGGGCTGCCGCAGCGATGGAGGCGCTCCATAAATAGGGGGCTGAGAGGGCTGCCGCAGCAATGGAGGCGCTCCATGAATGGGGGCTGGGAGGGCTGCCGCAGCGATGGAGGCGCTCCATGAATGGGGGGCTGAGAGGGCTTCCACAGCGATGGAGGCGCTCCATGAATGGGGGGCTGAGAGGGCTGCCGCAGCGATGGAGGCGCTCCATGAATGGGAGGGGCTGGGAGGGCAGCCGCAGCAATGGACCCTCTTCATGAATGGGGGGCTGAGGGGGCAGCTGCAGCAATGGAGGCGCTCCATGAATGGGGGGGCTGAGAGGGCTGCCGCAGCGATGGAGGCGCTCCATGAATGGGAGGGCTGCCGCAGCAATGGAGGCGCTCCATAAATGGGTGGGCTGAGAGGGTTGCCGCAGCGATGGAGGCGCTCCATGAATGGGTGGGCTGAGAGGGCTGCCGCAGCGATGGAGGCGCTCCATGAATGGGTGGGCTGAGAGGGCTGCTGCAGCGATGGAGGCGCTCCATGAATGGGGGGCTGAGAGGGCTGCCGCAGCGATGGAGGCGCTCCATGAATGGGGGGGGCTGAGAGGGCTGCCGCAGTGATGGAGGCGCTCCATGAATGGGGGGGCTGGGAGGGCTGCCGCAGCGATGGAGGCGCTCCATGAGTGGGGGGGCTGAGAGGGCTGCCGCAGCGATGGAGGCGCTCCATGAATGGGGGGACTGAGAGGGATTCCGCAGCGATGGAGGCGCTCCATAAATGGGTGGGCTGAGAGGGTTGCCGCAGCGATGGAGGCGCTCCATGAATGGGTGGGCTGAGAGGGCTGCCGCAGCGATGGAGGCGCTCCATGAATGGGTGGGCTGAGAGTGCTGCCGCAGCGATGGAGACGCTCCATGAGTGCGGGAGGTTGAGAGGGCTGCCGCAGCGATGGAGGCGCTCCATGAATGGGGGAGCTGAGAGGGCTGCCGCAGCGATGGAGGCGCTCCATGAATGGGGGGGCTGAGAGGGCTGCCCCAGCAATGGACCCGCTTCATGAATGGAGGGCTAAGAGGGCTGCCGCAGCGATGGAGGCGCACCATGAATGGGGGGCTAAGAGGGCTGCCGCAGCGATGGAGGCGCTCCATAAATAGGGGGCTGAGAGGGCTGCCGCAGCAATGGAGGCGCTCCATGAATGGGGGCTGGGAGGGCTGCCGCAGCGATGGAGGCGCTCCATGAATGGGGGGGCTGAGAGGGCTTCCACAGCGATGGAGGCGCTCCATGAATGGGGGGCTGAGAGGGCTGCCGCAGCGATGGAGGCGCTCCATGAATGGGAGGGGCTGGGAGGGCAGCCGCAGCAATGGACCCTCTTCATGAATGGGGGGCTGAGGGGGCAGCTGCAGCAATGGAGGCGCTCCATGAATGGGGGGGCTGAGAGGGCTGCCGCAGCGATGGAGGCGCTCCATGAATGGGAGGGCTGCCGCAGCAATGGAGGCGCTCCATAAATGGGTGGGCTGAGAGGGTTGCCGCAGCGATGGAGGCGCTCCATGAATGGGTGGGCTGAGAGGGCTGCCGCAGCGATGGAGGCGCTCCATGAATGGGTGGGCTGAGAGGGCTGCTGCAGCGATGGAGGCGCTCCATGAATGGGGGGCTGAGAGGGCTGCCGCAGCGATGGAGGCGCTCCATGAATGGGGGGGGCTGAGAGGGCTGCCGCAGTGATGGAGGCGCTCCATGAATGGGGGGGCTGGGAGGGCTGCCGCAGCGATGGAGGCGCTCCATGAGTGGGGGGGCTGAGAGGGCTGCCGCAGCGATGGAGGCGCTCCATGAATGGGGGGACTGAGAGGGATTCCGCAGCGATGGAGGCGCTCCATAAATGGGTGGGCTGAGAGGGTTGCCGCAGCGATGGAGGCGCTCCATGAATGGGTGGGCTGAGAGGGCTGCCGCAGCGATGGAGGCGCTCCATGAATGGGTGGGCTGAGAGTGCTGCCGCAGCGATGGAGACGCTCCATGAATGCGGGAGGTTGAGAGGGCTGCCGCAGCGATGGAGGCGCTCCATGAATGGGGGAGCTGAGAGGGCTGCCGCAGCGATGGAGGCGCTCCATGAATGGGGGGGCTGAGAGGGCTGCCCCAGCAATGGACCCGCTTCATGAATGGAGGGCTAAGAGGGCTGCCGCAGCGATGGAGGCGCACCATGAATGGGGGGCTAAGAGGGCTGCCGCAGCGATGGAGGCACTCCATGAATGGGGGGGGCTGAGAGGGCTGCTGCAGCAATGGAGGCGCTCCATGAATGGGGGGCTGAGAGGGCTGCCGCAGCGATGGAGGCGATCCATGAATGGGGGGGCTGAGAGGGCTGCCGCAGCGATGGAGGCGCTCCATGAATGGGTGGGCTGACAGGGCTGCTGCAGCGATGGAGGCGCTCCATGAATGGGGGGCTGAGAGGGCTGCCGCAGCGATGGAGGCGCTCCATGAATGGGGGGGCTGAGAGGGCTGCCGCAGTGATGGAGGCGCTCCATGAATGGGGGGGCTGGGAGGGCTGCCGCAGCGATGGAGGCGCTCCATGAATGGGGGGGGCTGAGAGGGCTTCTGCAGCGATGGAGGCGCTCCATGAATGGGGGGCTGAGAGGGCTGCCGCAGCGATGGAGGCGCTCCATGAATGGGAGGGTCTGGGAGGGCAGCCGCAGCGATGGACCCTCTTCATGAATGGGGGGCTGAGGGGCAGCCGCAGCAATGGAGGCGCTCCATGAATGGGGGCTGGGAGGGCTGCCGCAGCGATGGAGACGCTCCATGAATGGGGGGGCTGAGAGGGCTGCCGCAGCGATGGAGGCGCTCCATGAATGGGAGGGCTGCCGCAGCAATGGAGCTGCTCCATAAATGGGTGGGCTGAGAGGGTTGCCGCAGCGATTGAGGCGCTCCATGAATGGGTGGGCTGAGAGGGCTGCCGCAGCGATGGAGGCGCTCCATGAATGGGTGGGCTGAGAGGGCTGCCTCAGCGATGGAGGCGCTCCATGAATGGGTGGGCTGAGAGGGCTGCCAAAGCGATGGAGGCGCTCCATGAATGGGAGGGCTGCCGCAGCAATGGAGGCACTCCATGAATGGGTGGGCTGAGAGTGCTGCCGCAGCGATGGAGGCGCTCCATGAATGGGCGGGCTGAGAGGGCTGCCGCAGCGATGGAGGCGCTCCATGAATGGGTGGGCTGAGAAGGCTGCCGCAGCGATGGAGGCGCTCCATGAATGGGGGGCTGAGAGGGCTGCCGCAGCGATGGAGGCGCTCCATGAATGGGGGGGGGGGCTGAGACAGCTGCCGCAGCGATGGAGGCGCTCCATGAATGGGGGGCTGAGAGGGCTGCCGCAGCGATGGACCCGCTTCATGAATGGGTGGTCTGGGAGGGCTGCCGCAGCGATGGAGGCGCTCCATGAATGGGGGGCTGAGAGGGCTGCCGCAGCAATGAAGGCGCTCCATGAATGGGGGCTGGGAGGGCTGCCGCAGCGATGGAGGCGCTCCATGAATGGGTGGGCTGTGAGGGCTGCTGCAGCGATGGAGGTGCTCCATGAATGGGGGGGCTGGGAGGGCTGCCGCAGCGATCGAGGTGCTCCATGAATGGGGAGCTGAGAGGCCTGCCGCAGCGATGGAGGCGCTCCATGAATGGGAGGGCTGCCGCTGCAATGGAGGCGCTCCATAAATGGGTGGGCTGAGAGGGTTGCCGCAGCGATGGAGGCGCTCCATGAATGGGTGGGCTGAGAGGGCTGCCGCAGCGATGGAGGCGCTCCATGAATGGGGGGCTGAGAGGCTGCCGCAGCGATGGAGGCGCTTCATGAATGGGGGGGCTGAGAGGGCTGCCGCAGCGATGGAGGCGCTCTATGAATGGGGGGGCTGGGAGGGCTGCCGCAGCAATGGAGGCGCTCCATGAATGGGGGGCTGAGAGGGCAGCCGCAGCGATGGAGGCGCTCCATGAATGGGGGGGGCTAGAGGGCTGCCGCAGCGATGGAGGCGCGCCACAAATGGGGGTACCGAGAGGGCTGCTGCAGCGATGGAGGCGCTCCATGAATGGGGGGCTGAGAGGGCTGCCGCAGCGATGGAGGCGCTCCATGAATGGGGGGGCTGGGAGGGCTGCCGCAGCGATGGAGGTGCTCCATGAATGGGGGGGCTGGGAGGGCAGCCGCAGCGATGGAGGCGCTCCATGAATGGGGGGCTGAGAGGGCAGCCGCAGCGATGGAGGCGCTCCATGAATGGGGGGGCTGGGAGGGCTGCCGCAGCAATGGAGGTGCTCCATGAATGGGGGGCTGAGAGGGCTGCCGCAGCGACAGCGGCGTCACTAGGGTTGGTGTCACCCAGTGCGGTAACTCATGGTGTCACCCCCACATCCCCCTGTGTCTCATACCTACGTACTCCTCCGTGCACCGTACCTCCACATTTTCCCTGTGCCCCTACCACTGCACTCCCCACTCGTTGTACCTGTTCTGGGGTACAATTTGACCCCGCGGGACCCCCTACAGTGAGCCCTCATGAGACCCTCTACAGTGAGCCCCCTCTCCTCTGAACATGCCCACTCCTGCCACCTGTGGAGTGGGAAGGGGGGGCTCGAGAGTAGTCTACTCCTTGCTAACAGCCATTGACTTTAAGCGACCTGCACCACATTAAAACCATGTCTCCACTCCCGGCCTTTTAGGATATCTAGACTATTTACCCTCACTGCCCCTACCTAGAATGTCCAACGTGGTCTCCCCGGCTGGCACTAGCACTTACCCAAGGGATGGAGACTCACGGGCTGCGGCTGAGTACGGTCCTGCTGATTCTCCTCGCCCGCTCTCGTCTCCGCTCCACTGGCTCACCGCCCGCAGATTGCGCTGCCATTTCCCCCCTCCGCTTTCAAACACCGGAGGTGCCTCTGGCGCGGTGCATCATGGGAGACGAGGTCACGCCCCTCGGGTGACAGAGCGATGGCTTGCGTGCAACCCACACGAGCTACAGGCTGCAGGCCCTGGTACACACCAGTTTAACTCACACTTGTGTCCAAAATATATGTGGAAAAAAAACGTATATTAGTTATGGTGTCACAGAACTAATAGGGCCACTAGAGAGAACAGGTGTAGACATTGTAAAGGCCGGGACAGGAGACGCCGGTGGCATTTCTTCAGGGGAATGCGGCGGCCAACTTGACTGGCTCAGACAAGACATAATCACCTTAAAATGTACAACGGAAGTTTACCTTTTTATCAAAAATACCACGAGCAATGTAATCTTTACGTGTATTTAGAATTAATTCTTATTAGAGAATGATGCATGTCGGCGCACGTTAATAATTTAAAACAACGCCCTGACTTTTTTTTAAAAGTCAAGACAACTTTCTTTTCTTGACAAGAATCCCTTCTCGTATCATTTTAATGTCTTCGGAAACGCAGCCCTCGTTTTATTTTCTGACCTACCGCCGCAGTATGGTCTCGTCTCATATTCTAACATGGCTGCTTCTTTGCATGCCCTTCACGTATAGACTCAGGTCCCACCCACACTTATAAGCGTATTTCTGACGCACTAAAGCAGCTGCAAGGGTTGAGCCAGGCATTGAGCAGTGCCGAAGGAAGTGAGTAATGAATGAAAAATGTCCTAGTTTAGGGCCGTGCAGGCTGGTCCGCGGGCGGGGCGGGGGTCCCATTAATTTGCATTTTGGTCGGTGTCACGGTGTCACCCCATGTAATGGTGTCACCCGGTGCGGTCCGCACCCCCCGCACCCCCCTAGTGACGCCACTGCGCAGCGATGGAGGCGCGCCACAAATGGGGGGACTGAGAGGGCAGCCGCAGCGATGGAGGCGCTCCATGAATGCGGGAGGTTAAGAGGGCTGCCGCAGCGATGGAGGCGCTCCATGAATGGGGGGGCTGAGAGGGCTGCCGCAGCGATGGAGGCGCTCCATGAATGGGGGGGCTGAGAGGGCTGCCGCAGCGATGGACCCGCTTCATGAATGGGGGGCTAAGAGGGCTGCCGCAGCGATGGAGGCGCACCATGAATGGGGGGCTAAGAGGGCTGCCACAGCGATGGAGGCGCTCCATGAATGGGGGGGCTGAGAGGGCTGCTTCAGCAATGGAGGCGCTCCATGAATGGGGGGCTGAGAGGGCTGCCGCAGCGATGGGGGCGCTCCATGAATGGGGGGGCTGAGAGGGCTGCCGCAGCGATGGAGGCGCTCCATGAATGGGTGGGCTGAGAGGGCTGCTGCAGCGATGGAGGCGCTCCATGAATGGGGGGCTGAGAGGGCTGCTGCAGCGATGGAGGCGCTCCATGAATGGGGGGGGCTGAGAGGGCTGCCGCAGTGATGGAGGCGCTCCATGAATGGGGGGGGCTGGGAGGGCTGCCGCAGCGATGGAGGCGCTCCATGAGTGGGGGGGCTGAGAGGGCTGCCGCAGCAATGGAGGCGCTCCATGAATGGGGGGGGCTAAGAGGGCTTCCGCAGCAATGGAGGCGCTCCATGAATGGGGGGCTGAGAGGGCTGCCGCAGCGATGGAGGCGCTCCATGAATGGGAGGGGCTGGGAGGGCAGCCGCAGCGATGGACCCTCTTCATGAATGGGGGGCTGAGGGGGCAGCCGAAGCAATGGAGGCGCTCCATGAATGGGGGCTGGGAGGGCTGCCGCAGCGATGGAGGCGCTCCATGAATGGGTGGGCTGAGAGGGCTGCCGCAGCGATGGAGGCGCTCCATGAATGGGTGGGCTGAGAGGGCTGCCACAGTGATGGAGGCGCTCCATGAATGGGAGGGCTGCCGCAGCAATGGAGGCACTCCATGAATGGGTGGGCTGAGAGGGCTGCCGCAGCGATGGAGGCGCTCCATGAATGGGTGGGCTGAGAGGGCTGCCGCAGCGATGGAGGCCCTCCATGAATGGGTGGGCTGAGAGGGCTGCCGCAGCGATGGAGGCGCTCCATGAATGAGGGGCTGAGAGGGCTGCCGCAGCGATGGAGGCGCTCCATGAATGGGGGGGCTGAGACAGCTGCCGCAGCGATGGAGGCGCTCCATGAATGGGGGTCTGAGAGGGCTGCCGCAGCGATGGACCCGCTTCATGAATGGGTGGGCTGGGAGGGCTGCCGCAGCGATGGAGGCGCTCCATAAATAGGGGGCTGAGAGGGCTGCCGCAGCAATGGAGGCGCTCCATGAATGGGGGCTGGGAGGGCTGCCGCAGCGATGGAGGCGCTCCATGAATGGGGGGGGCTGAGAGGGCTTCCGCAGCGATGGAGGCGCTCCATGAATGGGGGGCTGAGAGGGCTGCCGCAGCGATGGAGGCGCACCATGAATTGGAGGGGCTGGGAGGGCAGCCGCAGCGATGGACCCTCTTCATGAATGGGGGGCTGAGGGGGCTGCCGCAGCGATGGAAGCGCTCCATGAATGGGAGGGCTACCGCAGCAATGGAGGCGCTCCATAAATGGGTGGGCTGAGAGGGTTGCCGCAGCGATGGAGGCGCTCCATGAATGGGTGGGCTGAGAGGGCTGCCGCAGCGATGGAGGCGCTCCATGAATGGGTGGGCTGAGAGGGCTGCCGCAGCGATGGAGGCGCTCCATGAATGGGTGGGCTGAGAGGGCTACCACAGCGATGGAGGCGCTCCATGAATGGGGGGCTGAGAGGGCTGCCGCAGCGATGGAGGCGCTCCACGAATGTGGGGGCTGAGAGGGCTGCCGCAGCGATGGAGGCGCTCCATGAATGGGGGGGCTGAGAGGGCTGCCGCAGCGATGGAGGCGCTCCATGAATAGGGGGGGCTGAGAGGGCTGCCGCAGCGATGGAGGTGCTCCATGAATGGGTGGGCTGAGAGGGTTGCCGCAGCGATATAGACGCTCCATGAATGGGTGGCTGAGAGGGTGGCCGCAGTGATGGAGGCGCTCCACGAATGGGGGGCTGAGAGGGCTGCCGCAGCGATGGAGGCGCTCCATGAATGGATGGGCTGAGAGGGCTGCGGCAGCGATGGGGGCGCTCCACGAATGGGGGGCTGAGAGGGCTGCCGCAGCGATGGAGGCGCTCCATGAATGGGGGGCTGAGAGGGCTGCCGCAGCGATGGAGGCGCTCCATGAATGGGGGGGCTGAGAGGGCTGCCACAGCGATGGAGGCGCTCCATGAATGGGGGGGCTGAGAGGGCTGCCGCAGCGATGGACCCGCTTCATGAATGGGGGGCTAAGAGGGCTGCCGCAGCGATGGAGGCGCACCATGAATGGGGGCTAAGAGGGCTGCCACAGCGATGGAGGCGCTCCATGAATGGGGGGGCTGAGAGGGCTGCTTCAGCAATGGAGGCGCTCCATGAATGGGGGGCTGAGAGGGCTGCCGCAGCGATGGGGGCGCTCCATGAATGGGGGGGCTGAGAGGGCTGCCGCAGCGATGGAGGCGCTCCATGAATGGGTGGGCTGAGAGGGCTGCTGCAGCGATGGAGGGGCTCCATGAATGGGGGGCTGAGAGGGCTGCTGCAGCGATGGAGGCGCTCCATGAATGGGGGGGGCTGAGAGGGCTGCCGCAGTGATGGAGGCGCTCCATGAATGGGGGGGCTGGGAGGGCTGCCGCAGCGATGGAGGCGCTCCATGAGTGGGGGGGCTGAGAGGGCTGCCGCAGCAATGGAGGCGCTCCATGAATGGGGGGGGCTAAGAGGGCTTCCGCAGCAATGGAGGCGCTCCATGAATGGGGGGCTGAGAGGGCTGCCGCAGCGATGGAGGCGCTCCATGAATGGGAGGGGCTGGGAGGGCAGCCGCAGCGATGGACCCTCTTCATGAATGGGGGGCTGAGGGGGCAGCCGAAGCAATGGAGGCGCTCCATGAATGGGGGCTGGGAGGGCTGCCGCAGCGATGGAGGCGCTCCATGAATGGGTGGGCTGAGAGGGCTGCCGCAGCGATGGAGGCGCTCCATGAATGGGTGGGCTGAGAGGGCTGCCACAGTGATGGAGGCGCTCCATGAATGGGAGGGCTGCCGCAGCAATGGAGGCACTCCATGAATGGGTGGGCTGAGAGGGCTGCCGCAGCGATGGAGGCGCTCCATGAATGGGTGGGCTGAGAGGGCTGCCGCAGCGATGGAGGCGCTCCATGAATGGGTGGGCTGAGAGGGCTGCCGCAGCGATGGAGGCGCTCCATGAATGAGGGGCTCAGAGGGCTGCCGCAGCGATGGAGGCGCTCCATGAATGGGGGGGCTGAGACAGCTGCCGCAGCGATGGAGGCGCTCCATGAATGGGGGTCTGAGAGGGCTGCCGCAGCGATGGACCCGCTTCATGAATGGGTGGGCTGGGAGGGCTGCCGCAGCGATGGAGGCGCTCCATAAATAGGGGGCTGAGAGGGCTGCCGCAGCAATGGAGGCGCTCCATGAATGGGGGCTGGGAGGGCTGCCGCAGCGATGGAGGCGCTCCATGAATGGGGGGGGCTGAGAGGGCTTCCGCAGCGATGGAGGCGCTCCATGAATGGGGGGCTGAGAGGGCTGCCGCAGCGATGGAGGCGCACCATGAATTGGAGGGGCTGGGAGGGCAGCCGCAGCGATGGACCCTCTTCATGAATGGGGGGCTGAGGGGGCAGCTGCAGCAATGGAGGCGCTCCATGAATGGGGGGGCTGAGAGGGCTGCCGCAGCGATGGAAGCGCTCCATGAATGGGAGGGCTACCGCAGCAATGGAGGCGCTCCATAAATGGGTGGGCTGAGAGGGTTGCCGCAGCGATGGAGGCGCTCCATGAATGGGTGGGCTGAGAGGGCTGCCGCAGCGATGGAGGCGCTCCATGAATGGGTGGGCTGAGAGGGCTGCCGCAGCGATGGAGGCGCTCCATGAATGGGTGGGCTGAGAGGGCTGCCACAGCGATGGAGGCGCTCCATGAATGGGAGGGCTGCCGCAGCAATGGAGGCACTCCATGAATTGGTGGGCTGAGAGGGCTGCCGCAGCGATGGAGGCGCTCCATAAATAGGGGGCTGAGAGGGCTTCCGCAGCAATGGAGGCGCTCCATGAATGGGGGCTGGGAGGGCTGCCGCAGCGATGGAGGCGCTCCATGAATGGGGGGGGCTGTGAGGGCTGCTGCAGCGATGGAGGTGCTCCATGAATGGGGGGGCTGGAAGGGCTGCCGCAGCGATGGAGGTGCTCCATGAATGGGTAGCTGAGAGGCCTGCCGCAGCGATGGAGGCGCTCCATGAATGGGGGGGCTGAGAGGGCTGCCGCAGCGATGGAGGCGCTCCATGAATTGGGGGGCTGAGAGGCCTGCCGCAGCGATGGAGGTGCTCCATGAATGGGGGGCTGAGAGGGCTGCCGCAGCGATGAAGGCGCTCCACGAATGTGGGGGCTGAGAGGGCTGCCGCAGCGATGGAGGCGCTCCATGAATGGGGGGGCTGAGAGGGCTGCCGCAGCGATGGAGGCGCTCCATGAATAGGGGGGGCTGAGAGGGCTGCCGCAGCGATGGAGGTGCTCCATGAATGGGTGGGCTGAGAGGGTTGCCGCAGCGATGGAGACGCTCCATGAATGGGTGGCTGAGAGGGTGGCCGCAGTGATGGAGGCGCTCCACGAATGGGGGGCTGAGAGGGCTGCCGCAGCGATGGAGGCGCTCCATGAATGGATGGGCTGAGAGGGCTGCGGCAGCGATGGGGGCGCTCCACGAATGGGGGGCTGAGAGGGCTGCCGCAGCGATGGAGGCGCTCCATGAATGGGGGGCTGAGAGGGCTGCCGCAGCGATGGAGGCGCTCCATGAATGGGGGGGCTGAGAGGGCTGCCACAGCGATGGAGGCGCTCCATGAATGGGGGCTGGGAGGGCTGCCGCAGCGATGGAGGCGCTCCATGAGTGGGTGGGCTGAGAGGGCTGCCGCAGCGATGGAGGCGCTCCATGAATGGGTGGGCTGAGAGGGCTGCCGCAGCGATGGAGGCGCTTCATGAATGGGGGGCTGAGAGGGCTGCCGTAGCGATGGAGGCGCTCCATGAGTGGGTGGGCTGAGAGGGCTGCCGCAGCGATGGAGGCGCTCCATGAATGGGTGGGCTGAGAGGGCTGCCGCAGCGATGGAGGCGCTTCATGAATGGGGGGCTGAGAGGGCTGCCGCAGCGATGGAGGCACTCCATGAATGGGGGGCTAAGAGGGCTGCAGCAGCGATGGAGGCACTCCATGAATGGGGGGGGGGCTAAGAAGGCTGCCGCAGCGATGGAGGCGCTCCATGAATGGGTGGGCTGAGAGGGCTGCCGCAGTGATGGCGGCACTCCATGAATGGGGGGGGCTGAGAGGGCTGCCGCAGCAATGGAGGCGCTCCATGAATGGTGGGGCTGAGAGGGCTGCTGCAGCGATGGAGGCGCTCCATGAATGGGGGGCTGAGAGGGCGGCCGCAGTGATGGAGGCGCTCCATGAATGGGGGGCTGAGAGGGCTGCCGCAGCGATGGAGGCGCTCCATGAATGGGGGGGCTGAGAGGGCTGCCGCAGCAATGGATGCGCTTCATGAATGGGGGGGCTGAGAGGGCTGCTGCAGCGATGGAGGCGTTCCATGAATGGGTGGGCTGAGGGGGCTGCCGCAGCGATGGAGGCGCTCCATGAATGGGGGGCTGAGAGGGCTGCCGCAGCAATGGAGGCGCTCTATGAATGGGGAGGGCTGAGAGGGCTGCCGCAGCGATGGAGGCGCTCCATGAATGGGGGGGCTGAGAGGGCTGCCGCAGCGATGGAGGTGCTTCATGAATGGGGGGGCTGGGAGGGCTGCCGCAGCGATGGAGGCGCTCCATGAATGGGGGGCTGAGAGGGCTGCCGCAGCAATTGAGGCGCTCCATGAATGGGGGGCTGAGAGGGCTACCGCAGTGATGGAGGCGCGCCATGAATGGGTGGGCTGAGAGGCCTGCCGCAGCGATGGAGGCGCTCGATGAATGGGTGGGGTGAGAGGGCTGCCGCATCGATGGAGGCGCTCCATGAATGGGGGGGGGCTGAGAGGGCTGCCACAGCGATGGGGGCGCTCCATGAATGGGGGGGCTGTGAGGGCTGCCGCAGCGATGGAGGTGCTCCATGAATGGGGGGGCTGAGAGGGCATCCGCAGCAATGGAGGCACTCCATGAATGGGGGGCTGAGAGGGCTGCCGCAGCGATGGAGGTGCTCCATGAATGGGGGGGCTGAGAGGCTTGACGCAGCGATGGAGGCGCTCCATGAATGGGGGGCTGAGAGGGCTGCCGCAGCGATGGAGGCGCTCCATGAATGGGGGGGCTGAGAGGGCAGCTGCAGCGATGGAGGTGCTTCATGAATGGGGGGCTGGGAGGGCTGCCGCAGCGATGGAGGCGCTCCATGAATGGGGGGCTGAGAGGGCTGCCGCAGCAATGGAGGCGCTCCATGAATGGGGGCTGGGAGGGCTGCCGCAGCAATGGAGGCGCTCCACGGATGGGGGGGCTGAGAGGGCTGCCGCAGCAATGGAGGCGCTCCATGAATGGGGGGCTGAGAGGGCTGCCGCAGCGATGGAGGCGCTCCATGAATGGGGGGCTGAGAGGGCTGCCGCAGCGATGGAGGCGCTCCATGAATGGGGGGCTAAGAGGGCTGCCGCAGCGATGGAGGCGCACCATGAATAGGGGGGCTGGGAGGGCTGCCGCAGCGATGGAGGCGCTCCATGAATGGGTGGGCTGAGAGGGCTGTCGCAGCAATGGAGGCGCTCTGTTGGACTTGGCCCTTCTGGCAGGTTCACCCCCGAGACTTTTTGCTTTCTATTGGTGACTTGGTGTAGTGATTTTTGGTTTCTGCGCACTTTACCGCTGTGTCCCAGGGTAAAGTGCTTGCGTGTTGTGAGGTTGGCCTGCCCTCCCATAGGAATGCATGGGGGAATGTATGTGTCCTGGTAGTTCCTGATGCGTGGGGTGTGCAGGCCCGAGTTTGGTATGTGCGGACTCGTGTGATTGAATGCTGCGCAATGATGTGTGCGGCGTGCATGTACCTAGTGTGGAAGTGCCACTTCTAGAAGTGGGCACTTCGGTGTGCAGTATGAAATGTGTGGCTTGTCTGGCGATTGGCTGGTGGAGGTCATGTGATGGGCTAGGGATTCCCCAGAGTCAGGAGGAGTCACCCAGTGGTGAATGGGAGTTTAGCATACTGATGGCTGGGGAGGAGTACACCTGGGTCCTGAATAGGACAGGGCTTTCCCCACACAATGCTGGCTCCGGCCCCTGTGGTGCGTCTAATGACCCTAGCCCTGCCAGTGAATAGGGAGAGGGGCGGAGCAAAACAAAGTGCTCAGGAACCTGTTGTAACTGGTTCGCCCCTTCCCTGCACCTTCAGACAAAGACTTTTACTGTATAAAAAGGGGCTGTGTCCCCTTACAATTTGTTCTCTTGCTGATCCAACTTGAGGGGGGCCTGCTGCTGCTGGGCGCCAGGAGAGACCGCCACTGGGGACTGCCTACCTGCTGGAGGGCCCTGTGAGCTGGCCCCTGGGCCCAGTCTTCGCCCCCCCTGCTTTTGAAGACTTTGTTTCTGGACTAGTTTTGTCCCTAAGCGCCTGGAAGCGCTTTTCTTTCATTTATAGCGCTAGGAGCGCTTTGTTTGTGGCCAGCAGCACGGAGCTGCGATTATTAGCGAGGGAACCCCGACGTAGGGATTCCCTGCTAGTTTGCCGTGCTTGCGGGTGCCTACCCCGCTTAATTGTTTATTTTACGGCGGGAGGCCACCCTGCCGTACATCCGCTATCACGAGGGAGCCTACCCCTCTTATTGCCGAGATGTAAAAATCACTGCTGCAGCCCGGGACATCCAGTAAGTCAGGCGGGCCGGGGGCGGGCCACCGAGACAACCGGAACTTGTCATAGGAGCGCGGGAGCCTACCCCGCCTCCCATCGAAGCATCGCGGCTGCTCTGAGCCCCGGAGCCGGCAGGAGCCTACCCTGCGCCCCGGGGCACTCTGCCCGGAAGAGAAGTGGAGCCGGAGGTTCGGCGGGAGCCCACCCCGCCTACCGTTGAGGAAGAGAGCCCCGCGCCAAGACCAGGAGCGCCGCCAGAGTCCCGGTGAGTGGGGACAGCATTGTGGTGTTTGGAGCGAGTGCGCTCCAGTGGGGACCTGTTCTGACTGAGAGCGCCTCCTCCGCTCCAGTGAGTGTAGATTGGTGGTAGAGGCGCGAGATCGCTCCAACGAAGGAGCAGTGGTTGTGTAGAGCGCGAGGTCGCTCTAACGTCGTGGGCCTTACTCTTCTTTTCCAATCCAACGAACGGGGGCATTCCTTTTCAGTTACGAGCGGCCCCGGAAGGCAGCGGGCCGCTCCAACGTTGCCCCCCCCACAGCTGTTCAGAGCCCACGAGGCTCAGGGGGCATTAAGTGCTGAATCAGAGCGGCCCCGTAAGGCAGTGGGCCGCTCCAACGAAGGAGCACATTATTATTTAGAGCCTGCGAGGCTCTAGGGGGCATTTCATTTGTTTCAGAGCCCTGGGAGGCTCCAACGTTGGCCCCAGCATTTCTCCAGTTGCCCAGCACTTAGTGGGCAACTGCTACGTGTAGGTTGTGCTTTGTGCGCCTGGTTTGCGCAAGCCTTACTGGACAGGGCGTCCAGAGCCCCAACAAGGCCAGTTGGCCTAGGGACTGCCACAGTGGTGGCTTATGTGAGTTCTGAATGTGTGTTTATGCATCATGTGCCTTGTGTTACACCGCTGAATGTATTTTATGCATCATGTGTTTTCCTTCCCTGCACCTCTGAATGTGTGTTTATGCATCATGTGCCTTGTTTTACACCGCTGAATGTATTTTATGCATCATGTGTTTTCCTTCCCTACACCTCTGAATGTAATGCATCATGTGTAATGTGCGTTTACCCCTACAGGTATTGTGATACTTAGGTGGTTGTTTGTTTTCTCCTAGTACAGGTGGTGCTAGTGAGGTCCTAGTCCCCTGCGTGACATTTTCCTAAGGTGGTTAGGGTTGCGTAGGTGGTACTTACCTGTTACCAGTAGTTACTGGTTGTGTGCTACATTTGCTATTTTGTACTACAGTATTATTCCTATGTTCTAAGAGTGCTAATTCCTGACAGTGGTCCATGTGGCCCTGTCCCCTGTACATATAATCCCTTGTAAATTCTGCCCGTGCCTGTTGGCACATTGTAAAGTGTGTGTTTTTATCTAATGTGTTTTACTATAATACAAAGGCTATTTTTATAGAATACCTTGTGTGGAGTTTCCTTTGTGGTGGACCTTGGGTGTTGTTGCTGGGTGCGCTCGCAAACGCTTTACACATCGCCTCAGAGATAAGCCTGACTGCTCGTGCCAAGCTACCAAGGGGGTGAGCAGGGGTTATCTTTGGCGTGTAACTTCCTTGCCCTGACTAGAGTGGTGGTTTCTGCCTGACTTTGGCGCAAGCCTTAGCCAACCAGAAGTCCCCAGGTCTAACATTGGTGATCAGCGGTGGTATTTGGACTTGCGTTTGCGCGGTACCGCAGCGGCGACTGGCCGCACTGCAAAACTCTGCATTAGATAACCACATTTTAGGGATTATTGTTGTTGAGTTCCATTATTTCTTCTCCTAAAGGTGTCCTTTGTGAATCATGTACTCCTGTGTTAGCTCAGACACCCAGGTTCCCTGTGTTGAACTTTTCTCGAGAACGTCCACCAAAATGGAGCCTGCTTTTAATTTCTGTGGTCTGTTTAGATACAGTAGGTTGGAGTTGGTAAGGTTCTGTGAAGAGAGGGACATAGAGGTGGGTGAGTCAGATACCCAGTCCAAACTGAGGGACAACCTGATCCTATGGCAAAAGGATGAGTGGGAGCGAGAGCGCAGTGAAGAAGATAGGGCCCGGGCCGCACGCCGAGAGGGTGGTGGGTCTGAGGGGAGCCCTGAGGAATCTGAAGAGGAGGAGGATTACCTGACAGGGACGCCAGTAGAGAGAGAAGACCCCATAGATAGGGAGTCCCTTGCTGGGTCCAGTGTCAGGAGCAGCACCCCATCCCTTTCCGTGTCCCCAGAGGAGTGGGTAGATAGGAGGGAAGAGAGGGAGCATCAGCTGGCCATGGAGAAGCTCAGGTTAGAGCATGCCCGGGGGATGGCGCAGCTGAATATAGAGGAGAAAAAGCTGGAGACCGAGAGGGTCTTAGCGCAGGAGAGGATAGAGGAGGCTGAGAGGGCCTTCACCAGGGAGAAATCAGCGCTGGAGAGTAGACTATCCCCTGCGCGCAGTCTTAGTTTTATGGGCTCCCCAGGGAGGGTTGAGTCCAGTGGTGGCAGCGATAGAGAGTGCAGTGCAGAGAGTCCCATTCCCAGTTCCCCCAGTATGGTACCTAGTTCCCGAGAGGAGGAATGTAGGTTGAAATTCAGAAGCAGTAAGAAGCTGCCGCACCAGTCTTGGGAGAAGTTTGTGGAGGAATGTGATGAGGCACTGTTTGATTGGGTAAGGGTTAACACGAAAGAGGATTTTGACGAACTGTATGACCTGGTCATCAAAGAGCAGCTATCCAGTAGTTTTTATCCCGAGTTGCGCCAACACCTGTTAGCATGGGGGTGCACTGATCCATGGAAACTTGCAAAGGAAGCAGACCGATGGGAAGGGGCCCCAAGTTATGATGAGGAATGGGATAGTTCTTCCCACACTAGTGACTCAAGTAGCTCCCAGTCCAGCGTGGTGGAAGAGGCTCCGTGTAGCCCAGCTAGGTCCCAGGATAGCGAGGAGGGTGTAGGGCCTTACGGCCTGGCTCAGTGGAGCGGGAGTAAGTGGGTGACCGAGGGTCCCCAGACGTACGAAACCCTGCCTCAGGACTTGGATGGTTTCATGAGGGAACACCAAGTTGGGGACCTAGGCTGTCCTGTTAGCCCATTTGAGGAAGATCACCTAGTGAGTAGAGGACCGGGAGCGCCTGTAAACAGGGCTCCTGTGGTTCTAGAGTCTGGCAGTACAGCTCCGGTAGGGAGGGTACAGGAGTCCAGCGTGAGGAGTGGTTGGGGGATGAGTTTCCCAGTGGATGCACCAGTGGACCAGGGACTAGCCAGTTGGGCTAGATCTTCTTGGGGGGACCCGGGTGGCGCCACTTCTGTTCTGGGGGATCTTCGCGCACTGTCAGGTGGACAGGGGACGGGAGATCTGCGCCAGACAGACAGTCACACGACACATGGGTCATGTGTCAGCCTCAGGGGGATGGTGTGTAAGTCCCCAGAAGTCCTGGAGTGCCAGGCAATTATTCCACCGAAGGTTTTAGACCAGAGGGTGGGAGGCCAGGTTCAGGAGCAGCCTGACCTGAAGGGTAGGACTACTGTAACAAGTGTCCTGACCGGTTCTTCTTCCAGAGGTACCGCCCCAGTTGGTAGGGAGCAGGACTCTGGAAGGGGGTGCAGAGGGTGGGAGAGCCCACCTCTGACCCCGGTGCAACCTGGGGGGTTAAGCCCTAGGTTGGGAGACCAGTTCTCAGGGAGGGGTCCTGAGCTGGTTGGTGAGTTATGTTACGGGGTCGCCTCTCAGAGGAAGAGAGGGCGGAACCCTAGAAGAAGAGGTAGGGGGTGGAGAGCCTCACCCGTGACTTTTGGTCAGCCTGAGGGTACGGACCCTAGGCTGGAGGATCAGTGGCAGTTTAGAACTGCCCTGATGAGGGGTAGAGTGGAAAATGGTCACTATGTGCCAGGGGTTACTACCCCCGACTCTGTGGTTAGGCAAGGACCAGTGGCGCCTAGATGGTCTAGGGCCTGGTCCGGGCCACGGACAGCTGAGAAGTACCAGGGGGGTAGCCCAGTTGGCCCGCCGAGTTTTTTCAGAGGAAACCATGTGAGTTCAGAGTGGCGTAAAACCGGAGAGTGTCCCTGCCGTTGCGGGCCTGCGTCCGTGTTTTACCGCCCCAAGCAGGGAAGACCATCACGGTGGTGATTGGTCTACCCTGCGTTTTGGCTGGAAGGGGGTTGTGTTGGACTTGGCCCTTCTGGCAGGTTCACCCCCGAGACTTTTTGCTTTCTATTGGTGACTTGGTGTAGTGATTTTTGGTTTCTGCGCACTTTACCGCTGTGTCCCAGGGTAAAGTGCGTGCATGTTGTGAGGTTGGCCTGCCCTCCCATAGGAATGCATGGGGGAATGTATGTGTCCTGGTAGTTCCTGATGCGTGGGGTGTGCAGGCCCGAGTTTGGTATGTGCGGACTCGTGTGATTGAATGCTGCGCGATGATGTGTGCGGCGTGCATGTACCTAGTGTGGAAGTGCCACTTCTAGAAGTGGGCACTTCGGTGTGCAGTATGAAATGTGTGGCTTGTCTGGCGATTGGCTGGTGGAGGTCATGTGATGGGCTAGGGATTCCCCAGAGTCAGGAGGAGTCACCCAGTGGTGAATGGGAGTTTAGCATACTGATGGCTGGGGAGGAGTACACCTGGGTCCTGAATAGGACAGGGCTTTCCCCACACAATGCTGGCTCCGGCCCCTGTGGTGCGTCTAATGACCCTAGCCCTGCCAGTGAATAGGGAGAGGGGCGGAGCAAAACAAAGTGCTCAGGAACCTGTTGTAACTGGTTCGCCCCTTCCCTGCACCTTCAGACAAAGACTTTTACTGTATAAAAAGGGGCTGTGTCCCCTTACAATTTGTTCTCTTGCTGATCCAACTTGAGGGGGGCCTGCTGCTGCTGGGCGCCAGGAGAGACCGCCACTGGGGACTGCCTCCCTGCAGGAGGGCCCTGTGAGCTGGCCCCTGGGCCCAGTCTTCGCCCCCCCTGCTTTTGAAGACTTTGTTTCTGGACTAGTTTTGTCCCTAAGCGCCTGGAAGCGCTTTTCTTTCATTTATAGCGCTAGGAGCGCTTTGTTTGTGGCCAGCAGCATGGAGCTGCGATTATTAGAGAGGGAACCCCGACGTAGGGATTCCCTGCTAGTTTGCCGTGCTTGCGGGTGCCTACCCCGCTTAATTGTTTATTTTACGGCGGGAGGCCACCCCGCCGTACATCTGCTATCACGAGGGAGCCTACCCCTCTTATTGCCGAGATGTAAAAATCACTGCTGCAGCCCGGGACATCCAGGAAGTCAGGCGGGCCGGGGGCGGGCCACCGAGACAACCGGAACTTGTCATAGGAGCGCGGGAGCCTACCCCGCCTCCCATCGAAGCATCGCGGCTGCTCTGAGCCCCGGAGCCGGCAGGAGCCTACCCTGCGCCCCGGGGCACTCTGCCCGGAAGAGAAGTGGAGCCGGAGGTTCGGCGGGAGCCCACCCCGCCTACCGGTGAGGAAGAGAGCCCCGCGCCAAGACCAGGAGCGCCGCCAGAGTCCCGGTGAGTGGGGACAGCATTGTGGTGTTTGGAGCGAGTGCGCTTCAGTGGGGACCTGTTCTGACTGAGAGCGCCTCCTCCGCTCCAGTGAGTGTAGATTGGTGGTAGAGGCGCGAGATCGCTCCAACGAAGGAGCAGTGGTTGTGTAGAGCGCGAGGTCGCTCTAACGTCGTGGGCCTTACTCTTCTTTTCCAATCCAACGAACGGGGGCATTCCTTTTCAGTTACGAGCGGCCCCGGAAGGCAGCGGGCCGCTCCAACGTTGCCCCCCCCACAGCTGTTCAGAGCCCACGAGGCTCAGGGGGGATTAAGTGCTGAATCAGAGCGGCCCCGTAAGGCAGTGGGCCGCTCCAACGAAGGAGCACATTATTATTTAGAGCCTGCTAGGCTCTAGGGGGCATTTCATTTGTTTCAGAGCCCTGGGAGGCTCCAACGTTGGCCCCAGCATTTCTCCAGTTGCCCAGCACTTAGTGGGCAACTGCTACGTGTAGGTTGTGCTTTGTGCGCCTGGTTTGCGCAAGCCTTACTGGACAGGGCGTCCAGAGCCCCAACAAGGCCAGTTGGCCTAGGGACTGCCACAGTGGTGGCTTATGTGAGTTCTGAATGTGTGTTTATGCATCATGTGCCTTGTGTTACACCGCTGAATGTATTTTATGCATCATGTGTTTTCCTTCCCTGCACCTCTGAATGTGTGTTTATGCATCATGTGCCTTGTTTTACACCGCTGAATGTATTTTATGCATCATGTGTTTTCCTTCCCTACACCTCTGAATGTGATGCATCATGTGTAATGTGCGTTTACCCCTACAGGTATTGTGATACTTAGGTGGTTGTTTGTTTTCTCCTAGTACAGGTGGTGCTAGTGAGGTCCTAGTCCCCTGCGTGACATTTTCCTAAGGTGGTTAGGGTTGCGTAGGTGGTACTTACCTGTTACCAGTAGTTACTGGTTGTGTGCTACATTTGCTATTTTGTACTACAGTATTATTCCTATGTTCTAAGAGTGCTAATTCCTGACAGTGGTCCATGTGGCCCTGTCCCCTGTACATATAATCCCTTGTAAATTCTGCCCGTGCCTGTTGGCACATTGTAAAGTGTGTGTTTTTATCTAATGTGTTTTACTATAATACAAAGGCTTTTTTTATTGAATACCTTGTGTGGAGTTTCCTTTGTGGTGGGCCTTGGGTGTTGTTGCTGGGTGCGCGCGCAAACGCTTTACACATCGCCTCAGAGATAAGCCTGACTGCTCGTGCCAAGCTACCAAGGGGGTGAGCAGGGGTTATCTTTGGCGTGTAACTTCCTTGCCCTGACTAGAGTGGTGGTTTCTGCCTGACTTTGGCGCAAGCCTTAGCCAACCAGAAGTCGCCAGGTCTAACACGCTCCATGAATGGGGGGCTGAGATGGCTGCCGCAGCGATGGAGGCGCTCCATGAATGGGGGGCTGAGAGGGCTGCCGCAGCGATGGAAGCACTCCATGAATGGGGGGCTGAGAGGGCTGCCGCAGCGATGGACCCGCTTCATGAATGGGTGGGCTGGGAGGGCTGCCGCAGTGATGGAGGCGCTCCATGAATGGGGGGCTGAGAGGGCTGCCGCAGCAATGGAGGCGCTCCATGAATGGGGGCTGGGAGGGCTGCCGCAGCGATGGAGGCGCTCCATGAATGGGGGGGCTGGGAGGGCTGCCGCAGCGATGGAGGCGCTCCATAATTGGGGAGCTGAGAGGCCTGCCGCAGCGATGGAGGCGCTCCATGAATGGGGGGGGGCTGAGAGGGCTGCCGCAGCGATGGAGGCACTCCATGAATGGGTGGGCTGAGAGGGTTGCCGCAGCGATGGAGGCGCTCCATGAATGGGGAGCTGAGAGGGCGGCCGCAGTGATGGAGGCGCTCCATGAATGGGGGGGCTGAGAGGGCTGCCGCAGCGATGGAGGCACTCCATGAATGGGGGGCTGAGAGGGCTGCCGCAGCGATGGAGGCGCTCCATGAATGGATGGGCTGAGAGGGCTGCGGCAGCGATGGAGGCGCTCCACGAATGGGGGGCTGAGAGGGCAGCGACAGCGATGGAGGCGCTCCATGAAGGGGGGCTGAGAGGGCTGCCGCAGCGATGGAGGCGCTCCACGAATGGGGGGCTGAGAGGGCTGCCGCAGCGATGGAGGCGCTCCATGAATGGGGGGGCTGAGAGGGCTGCCGCAGCGATGGAGGCGCTCCATGAATGGGTGGGCTGAGAGGGTTGCCGCAGCGATGGAGGCGCTCCATGAATGGGTGGGCTGAGAGGGCTGCCGCAGCGATGGAGGCGCTTCATGAATGGGGGGGCTGAGAGGGCTGCCGCAGCGATGGAGGCGCTCCATGAATGGGGGGCTAAGAGGGCTGCCGCAGCGATGGAGGCACTCCATGAATGGGTGGGGCTAAGAAGGCTGCCGCAGCGATGGAGGCGCTCCATGAATGGGTGGGATGAGAGGGCTGCCGCAGCGATGGCGGCGCTACATGAATAGGGGGGCTGAGAGGGCTGCCGCAGCAATGGAGGCGCTCCATGAATGGGGGGGCTGAGAGGGCTGCTGCAGCGATGGAGGCGCTCCATGAATGGGGGGCTGAGAGGGCAGCCGCAGTGATGGAGGCGCTCCATGAATGGGGGGGGCTGAGAGGGCTGCCGCAGCGATGGAGGCGCTCCATGAATGGGGGGCTGAGAGGTTTGCCGCAGCGATGGAGGCGCTCCATGAATGGGGGGGCTGAGAGGGCTGCCGCAGCGATGGAGGCGCTCCATGAATGGGGGGCTGAGAGGGCTGCCGCAGCGATGGAGTCGCTTCATGAATGGGGGGGCTGAGAGGGCTACCGCAGCGATGGAGGCGCTCCATGAATGGGTGGGCTGAGCGGGCTGCCGCAGCGATGGAGGCACTCCATGAATGGGAGGCTAAGAGGGCTGCCCCAGCGATGGAGGCGCTCCATGAATGGGTGGGCTGAGAGGGCTGCCGCAGCGATGGAGGCACTCCATGAATGGGGGGCTGAGAGGGCTGCCGCATCAATGGGGGCGCTACATGAATGGGGGGGCTGAGAGGGCTGCCGCAGCGATGGAGGCGCTCCATGAAGGGGGGGCTGAGAGGGCAGCCGCAGCGATGAAGGCGCTCCATGAATGGGGGGGGCTGGACTGTCACCAGGGGCTTAGGTGATTAGTGGCGACACAGATGACCCAGAAACTTCCCTGCATATCGGACTCGTGGCCGAAGCTCAGCATTTATACAGAACAATAACGGGCCACGGACTGTTCTTAGTTCACCTGGGCTAGTGTAGACTGCCCGTTAGCAGTTGCCATGGAAACCTCAGGTGGCAGTGATGTGAAAGAAGCTTTTAGAGGGGCTGCGAGGGGAGTCAATGTGAACTGTTTTAGGGAAAATTAAGGTACAGCAGGTTGTTAGCACGCTTTCTAACTACAGTGTAGCCCCAAAATCTAGAGGCGGTGCAGTGAGAAGATACCCCAGTGTGCACTATGTACACATGGACACCAATGGCATTTTTGTTAATTGCTGCACCTCCTTGGATACATTAGCATGGGAGGTGTGGGGTGCACCTAAGGACATGAGGCTCTCCCCATTTCATCAGAAGATCAAAGACTTGCTCTGGAGGCACCACTGGCCATGGCTAAAACTAGGAACAGCTACAGAAGCAATAACATGGGGCAGGAACCCAGGGTTGGATGGTCAGTGTTAGAAATGGGGGTCTCTAGTTGGCAATGGCTGGCCACTGTCCAAGTAGGGACCCTTCTTCCTAAGTCAGAGTAAGCAGCCTACACCCTTTGACAACCCCTGCTCAACCCTGTGGTAACGTAGCACGAGCAGCTAGGCTTATCTCAGAGGCAGTGTGTGAAGCATTTATGACCATACACAGTAATATAATGAGGAACACTACAAATGGACACCACTCAAGTAGTTATAAAAAATAGGTATATTTATATAGACTTAGTCACAAGACCAATAACAGTAAAAATCCACAATACTAGAAAAATATAGTTACTTTAAAAATGCTGCAAAAATAGTTCAAGAGGCACAAAATGATGTTCAGTTCAATGCAGTGGTCTCTGCGACCCTTTTACTCACAAAGTATCTGGTTTCCGTAGCAAAGCAACAAAAATGTCGCTACGGAGTTGTAGCGATAAATTTCCTCACGCTAACCAGCGATGCGCTGAATCCTTACCGCAAGGGAGGATGATGCGCTGGGTTGCGGGCAGGACAAAGCGACAAACTTCTTCACGCTCAGCCGGTGATGCGATAAAATCTTTGCCGCTAAGGGAGGATGATGCACCGAGCCTGTTGCGTGTGTGATCTTGCTGCGATGAAAGAAAATGGCGCTCCGCGAGGGAGCGACGATCCTGATGCGATGCGGGGAAAATGGTGAACGCTCGGCGTCCGTGCTGCGATGAGCTTGATGCGATGATTTGGGGTTAGCGAGCGCTTTGGGGCCCGCTAACAAGCAATGCGACAATCTTCGGGATAGCGGGCGTTTTCAGGCCTGCAGACAGATGCTGCGACGAACTCCGGGATAGCGGGCGTTTTCAGGCCCGCTGACAGGTGATGTGACGATCTTCGGGATAGCGGGCGTTTTCAGGCCCGCTGATGGATGATGCGATATTCTTCGGGATTAGCGAGCGCTCGGCGACAGCAGAGCGTCGATTTTTCTCACGCTCACCAGCTGCAGCGGCCCGCTAACGGGGGTTAGCGACGATTTTCAGCAGTAGAACTAGAGGCCCTCGAACACACAGGAGCCTCACCTGCAGATAGGAATCCTCGCTGGGAGGACACAGGAGGCTGGTGGTGGAGTCTGATGTGCCTGAGACTCCTGCAGGAGGCTAGCTCTCTTCTAGCCCTTGGGTGATTGCTGTAGCCACAAAATAAAAGTTCCTTCAAAGTTCTTTTCCTCTTCTTCCAATTCCAGTAGTAACCACTGCAGGCCAGTCCAAGAAACAGCACACAAGCACAAGGACAGTCCTTCTCCTGCAGATTCCTGTAGTTACACGGACAGAGGTTCTTCTTGTTGTCCAGGAGCAATACCAATTGTAGGGGTTTGGGCACAAATATTTATACCCCCAAAGTCTTTGTTCTTAGGGGTCACAAGTCCCTGAACCCAGCTAGAACCAGTTCTGCCCAGCCCTGGAGCCCTTTGTTTTCCAGGCTGCATCCTTCCTTTCAGAAAGAGAGCGTCTGCCATCAGACGCACAGTGGGAGGTGGAGCCAGCATTCACCTTGCCAGGCACAGCCCTATTCAAGTGCAGGATCTACCCCTCCCCTCACTCCAAGGCAGATCTCTCTATTCAACCCAGGTCTGACTCAGCCTGCCCTATCCCTCCAAAACCAGACAGCCAATACACATAATAGCAGAGCAAACTGGAAGGCTTAGGCAAGAAAGTACCTATACTCTAAAAGTGGTAGTTTCAAACACAGAATATAAAAATAACCTTCACTAAAAGATGTATTTTAATATTCTGAGCTCAGGCATACTTAATTCGTTTTTCTACCATGTTCTGTGGGTCAGTTAAGACTATAGAACGTAATAGCCCAGACCTCCCATTCAGGCCTATGGAGAACAGGTAGCCTTACAGTAGTGAAAAACGAAATTGGGGGTAATTCACTACTAGGACATGCTACACACATCAGGGTATGTCCTACCTTACACATACAATGCACCCCATCATAATGGGGGCTTACAGGATGCCAAGGGAAGGTTTAGGGGCTGGGAAGTGGGTGCACTTCACAGCCAAGATGGCAGTTCTGGGCTGTACGCAGACATTGCAGTGGCAGGTCTGAGACACACTTTACAAGCTGCTTCTGTGGGTGGCACAAACCAGTGCTGCAGGCCCACCAGCAGCATTCGGTTTACCAGCCCTGGGCACACACGGGCCACGCTACTAGGGACTAACAGGTAAACCAAATAAGCCAATCATGGATGTACCAATTCACATGTCATCTTTACAAAGGGAGCATTCACGCTGTGGCACTGAATGGCAGTGGCACAGCGCCCCGAGCATCTATAACCAGCAAAAACAGAGGAGACAGCGAAAAATGGAAGGGAGACTCACGCCAATGGTGCCAGGTCTAACACGCGTCCCCTCCAGCTGAAATGTAGGGAGAACTACCCATCCCCTGGGAAGTTCTCATCACTAAGACGGAAAAATCTGGACAGACCATCAGCATTGGCGTGTTCTGTACCAGGGCGATGTTCCACCGTAAAGTCCATACCCTGTAGGGAAATGGACCACCTTAACAACTTGGGATTCTCACCCCTCATCTGCATCAACCATCTGAGGGGCCTGTGGTCTGTCTGAACCCGGAAGTGAGTCCCAAACAGGTATGGTCTCAGCTTCTTCAGTGCCCAGACCACAGCAAATGCCTCACGCTCAATTGCACTCCACCTCTGTTCCCGTGGAAGTAACCTCCTACTGATGAAGGCTACAGGTTGGTCTAGTCCCTCCTCATTCATCTGTGACAGAACATCCCCCACCCCATGCTCTGAAGCGTCAGGGGCGGCCTTAGGCATGTGCAAGCTGTGCACCTGCACAGGGCCGCCAAACCCCAGGGGCCGCCACGAGGAATCGGATTCTCTAGAATAGATTTGGAGAGAGAAAGGCATAAGTGCATGCATCAGCCTCCACATGTTCACCTTTCTACATTGCGCGAGGTAATCTGCACAATGAGATGCTAGCTGTCCTGTCAATCAAGTGCGGCGCTTCCTTTGACGACACTCTTGACTCTGCGCACGTCACATCAGTATATCTGCGGTTATCGGGACGCCGCTTACAAATCAGGATGCATCATTCAGGAAATGCAATTGTTTTATGTGCCAGTCCATTGGAAACCCCTAAAATATCCGAGCAAAAACTTCCTGTAGGCCAAAACTAAATGATTCTAACAATGTTTTACATCCGCTTCCACCACTGTAGCCTAAAAATCAGCACATTGCAGGACAGCTTGTGTATGTGTTGTTTCTAGTATTTAATATTTATTTCTGGTCTAAATAAACCAGTCTTACAAGAATAAAAACATTCATCTAAAAAATGTAAGACAGTGTAATGATATTTTACTGAATGATCCAACGTGAAATGTTGGTCTCTTAGGGTTGGAGCAGAGTCTGTTATTAAGCGCAGAGGAGTGTGATGGACAGAGCACTGTGATGGACAGAGCACTGTGATGGACAGAGCACTGTGATGGACGGAGGAGTGTGATGGACGGAGGAGTGTGATGGACGGAGGAGTGTGATGCACAGAGGAGTGTGATGCACAGAGGAGTGTGATGCACAGAGGAGTGTGATGCACAGAGGAGCGTGATGGACAGAGGAGCGTGATGGACAGAGGAGCGTGATGGACGGAGGAGCGTGATGGACGGAGGAGCGTGATGGACAGAGGAGCGTGATGCACAGAGGAGCGTGATGAACAGAAGAGTGTGATGCACACAGGAGTCTGATGGACGGAGGAGCGTGATGCACAGAAGAGTGTGATGCACACAAGAGTCTGATGGACAGAGGAGCGTGATGGACAGAGGAGCGTGATGGACAGAGGAGCGTGATGGACGGAGGAGCGTGATGGACGGAGGAGCGTGATGGACGGAGGAGTGTGATGCACAGAGGCAAAACGCAGCGGCAAATTTTGGCAAAAGTTAAACGCTTGTGTCATGAGGCGGCTATGCTGTGTCTGCAACGGACATGGCCATGCGTAAGACACCATATTCGATATGGTATCGATATTACTGTTTCCGGGCAAAGAGCCACATATTCTTTCTCTGTGGGGGGGCTGTGGATCCGGGGCCCCCCTGTGATGGCCCTGCAGCCGTCTGTGCCAGTCCCTCACGTCGTGTGTCACAATGCCCTCCTCCTCCTTAATGTTATCGTTCTGAGACGAATTCGGAAGGGTAGGAGCAGCCGCAGGTACTGGTCATCTAACGCCTTTTCTGGATGTTGTATTAAAACACCTTCCTGAGCTCCGCCCCGCCTGGACCCCTCTTCCGGGGCCCCCTACCTAAGCTCCCTGCACAGGGCCACCATGAGCCTAGAGCCGCCCCTGGAAGCGTCTGTCTGGACAATAAATTCCTTAGCAAAGTTGGGCGCCTGGAGTACGGGTGCTGTACACATGGCAGTCTTGAGAGCATCAAAAGCTTTCTGACAGGTGTCAGTCCAGTTCACAATCTTTGGCTGCTTCTTGGAAGTCAGCTCAGTCAAGGGGGCAACAATGCTGCCATACCCCTTGACAAACCTCCTGTAATAACCCGTGAGTCCTAAGAAGGCCCTCACCTGGGTCTGGGTCCTTAGGGGCTCCCAAGCCAGGATGGTTTCAATCTTGGGCTGTAGAGGTGCCACCTGGCCACTCCCTACCTGGTGTCCTAAGTACACCACAGAACCCTGCCCAATCTGGCACTTACTGGCCTTGATTGTGAGGCCTGCTCTGCGCATCGCCATCAACACTTCCCAGAGGTGGTGTAAGTGGTCCTCCCACGAGGAACTAAATACTGAAATGTCATCCAGGTAGGCGGCACTGAAATCCTCCAGCCCAGCCAACACCTGGTTGACCAACCTCTGAAATGTGGCAGGGGCATTCTTCTTTCCAAAGGGCATCACACGGAACTGGTAGTGCCCATCTGGGGTGGAGAATGCTGACCTCTCCTTTGCCCCATCAGTTAAGGCGATCTGCCAGTACCCAGACGTTAGATCAAACGTGCTGAGGTACCGGGCAGCCCCTAACCGATCTATGAGCTCATCAGCTCTGGGGATGGGGTGCGCGTCGGTCCTCGTGACCGAATTGAGAGCTTGGTAGTCCACACAGAACCTAAGTTCTGGAGTGTCACCAGGCGCAGCAGCCTTTGGAACCAAGACCACGGGGCTGGACCAAGGGCTGCTAGAGGACTCAATCACCCCCAGGGCAAACATTTTGGAGACCTCCTCCTTAATGCAGGCCCTTACCCTGTCAGTCACTCTGTAAGCCTTGTGCTTGACAGGAGGACTGTCCCCGGTGTCTACCTCATGGACGCACCAATCAGTGACACCAGGTACCAGGGAAAATAAATCCAGAAATTGCCCCAACAGCTGGTGGCAATCTCTCTGCTGCTCTGGGGTCAGTGTGGTGGAGAGGACCACACCCTCCACTGACCCATCTTTCTCTCCTGCACACAGGAGGTCAGGAAGAGGCTCACTCTCCTCCTCCATCCCTGCATCTGTGGCAAGAAGCATGCCCACTTCAGACCTCTTAAAGTGGGGCTTTAGGCGATTCACATGCAGGACCCGCAGGGGGTTCCTGGGAGATTTAAAGTCCACCAAATAGGTAACTTGACTTTTTCGCTCCACCACCTCAAATGGACCGGTCCACTCATCTTGGAGCGCACAAGGCTCCACTGGGGCCACTACCCAAACCTTCTGACCAGGTTGAAACTCGACCAGAGTGGCATTCTGGTCGTGCCAACGTTTCATCTCCTCCTGGCTGGCTTCCAGATTTGCCTCAGCAATGTTTCTGAAACGCCTAGTCTGGTTCCTGCAGGCCAGGATGTAGCTAAATACATCCTGGGGAGGTTTCCTGGGAGATTGCTCCCAGCCTTCCTTGACCAGACTCAGAGGCCTTCTTACCGGATGGCCATAGAGCAGTTCAAAGGGATGTGAACCCTAAGGACTTCTGTGGCACTTCACGGTATGCAAACAACAGGCATGGCAAGAGGACGTCCCACTTACGCCTCAGGGGCTCTTCTAGGCACATGATAATGCCCTTCAAGGTCCGGTTGAACCTCTCAACCAGACCGTTACCTTGGGGGTGGTAAGGAGTGGTGAACTTGTAAGTCACCCCACACTCCTTCCACAGAGACTTCATATACTGGGAGATGAAGTTGGTCCCCCTGTCGCTCACCACCTCTCTGGGGAACCCGACACGGGAGAAAATCCTCATCAGTGCATGTCCCACCACGGGGGCCGTCACTGTCCTGAGCGGGATGGCTTCAGGGTACCGGGTGGCATGGTCCACCAAGACCAGGATGTACCTGTTGCCCATGGCTGTCTTGGGGTCCAGAGGCCCCACAATGTCAATGCCCACTCGCTCGAATGGGGTACTAACAACTGGAAAGGGCTGGAGTGGGGCTTTGATCTTCCCCCCACTCTTCCCACTTGCCTGGCAAGTCTCACAGGTCCTACAATACGTGTCAGACAGCGTGTCTGGTAAACACTGCCGACACCCTGCCAATCACGTTTCCCGTAACCAGTTCGGGAACTACATCCCCCGACGGTCATGGCGCGAGTCACGCCCCACGTGACCTGGACGCCTTACGACGTTCCGCTACTTGATCCGGCAGGAAGAACAAGCAGTGTCGGATATTCCTTCCTGAGTGGCAGTCCTGGTTTCTTCGTGCCCATATCTGACCTGATCTCGGAGCCTCCTTCTATCGTCTTGGTACCGTGAGTACACTTAGGAAGGTGTGTTTGTCACCACACGCGCTCCTCCGATGGCGAGACCGCGATCCGCGTCTCATGCAGAGGAGCGCCTGCCTGCTTCCTCGCTCCTGTTCCGTATCGAGGGGGAGAGCCCTCAACTCCTGACGCTTAGTGTTTCGGGTCTCCTCTTTGGGGTTCCTTGTGTTTTAAACACCCGCGCAGGTTCCTCTGAGTCAAGAGGAACGCTGCGCTTGTCTCCTTGGAGCGAGACCCTTTGTTCAGGCCCCCTCCAGGGCAACACTGGTCAAACCTTACTCGTACACTCCTCTGTTGGAAGGGACTGTTGCCACGTCCCATTGCAGAGGAATGTAGACAGCCTACCACACCGGAGAGTAGTGGTTAGGTTACTTGTCAAGTGGAAGATAACTATTGCCACGCAGAGAACTCCCCGTGTCCCATGAACCAAGGACCAAGTACTGCAAGGGTTCACACAACACGGCTATACCTGTGACGATTTACATTGCCATGAGTTGTTCATCACGTGCACCTGTGCGTTAATTGTTTATTTGATTCCAGGAGAGAGTAAGGTGCAGAAGGGTGTTTCACAGAGCATTGCAGTTCCCTACGACCTGGTGTATTGGTTTCTTTGGGTAGGTGAAGAGCCCTCTCCAACGTACTCAGGGTAATGGGAGAAAGTGGGTGTTGATAACAACTGTCTTATGGTAGCATGCATAGTTGATGTCTTCCCCTTTCTGGTCCCTTGCAGGATACTCAGTGTTCGCACCCCCTTTTCTCTTCTGGCAGTCTTTGCTTCGTTTTCTTCCTTTACAGGTAGGGGGTTGTACTGTATAGGAATTCCACTGTCTCCACTGTTGTAGGTAATAGGGGGGAGTGAACAACAAAAAACGAATAGGGTGCTTTCTTGTCTCTTCTTCCAGGTCTCCCTCCCTGCAGTCTCCATCCTTTCCTTCCCTCACTTGACTACTTCACTAGTCCGTGTTAATATCTATTCCGGACTTGGGGCAGTCAAGAGGTGGACCCCATTGAGCATCAGCGCAACCCCGAGGACATCCAGAGGCGGAACCTGACAATACGTATCTGAACTCTTGCGCATCTGGGGCCAATAAAAGTGGGTGACCAGCCTCTCAAAGGTCTTGGTCTGCCCCAGATGTCCTGCTAATGGAATGTCATGAGCCAACCCCAGTAGGAAGGCTCTGAAGCACTCGGGTACCACCAGCACACGGGCTGACCCCGGCTCAGCAGCCTTAGGCTCGCTATACAGGAGACTGTTCTCCCAATAAATCAGATGTGAACCGGACATATCACCTGCTGCCTGGGCTGCAGCCTGTTGCCGCATACCCTTAAGAGAAGGGCAAGTTCTCTGCTGCTCATAAAACTCCTCCCTGGTGGGCCCCCCTTCCTGCTGCCACCGGGTCAGTTCCGGCAGGTCCCCCAGGTCGGTACTCTGCTCCCCGGTAGGCTCCAGGGCATCCCCCTCAGGGTCTGCTTCCTCCAGGGCCGTGGGAATAAAGGGGGCCGGCTTCCCGCGCCCCCTGCCCCATCTCTCTAAGGCAGGGACCTGGGCCATACTCTCAGGCTCCAGGTCTTTCTCAACACCCTCTTTGGCCGTCATGGACCGAGTGGTAGCACATGCCCACTCAGGCAGACCCAACATTTCCAAGTGAGCTCTCCTCTCCACCGTAGCCCACGGTGAGTTCTCTAAATCATTGCCCAACAGACAGTCCACAGGCATGGCGGGCCTCACAGCCACCTGAAGAGTTCCTGATACCCCCCCCCCACTCAAAGGGAACCTGAGCCACCTCACATTGGCTCTCTGTGTTGTCTGCAGACACTACTGGGTAGAATGCATGGGGCACAACCTGCTCTTTGGACACCAACCAGGAGCTGACAGTAGTTACACTTGCTCCTGTGTCCCTCAGAGCCTCCACTCTATGGCCATTGATGGTCACCCACTGCCTGTACTTCTTAGTGTTATCAGGCAGTGCAGGCTTAGGAACCATTTCAAAGTCTCCTAGTGAGACAAGGTCAATTCTACGGGGTCCCACCCACCTTGGGCACCCATCTCCTCCTCCCCCAGGGCTACACTAGCAAGCTGGCGGGGTGGTGCACGGGGTGGTGCAGGAGTATCCCTTTGGGGGCACTGGGGATCAAAGTACCTGTGGCACACCTGGCCACACTTAAAACAAGTAGGGGGCCCCCTTGGAACAGGCCTACCTGTTGGGGGCATTGGCTTCTTATCTTGGGGAGGCTGGGACACCACTGCCTGGTTCCCTTGGGAATTATCTTGGGGCCCTCGGTGGAACTCCCTTGGTTTACCCCTGTCCCCCCCACCTCTCTGCTGGGGACCCTGCCCACCTTTGGCGAAGTCTCCCACTGGACCCTTGCGAACCCGGGTGCTCACCCAGCGGTCCGCCTCCTCAGCAAGCTTCCTAGGGTTAGTTAGCTTGCAATCTATCAGATGCTGGCGTAGCTCAGGAAAACAATTACTAGAGAAATGCTCCCATGCAATCAAGTCATACAGTTACTCAAAAGTTTCTACTTTGCTGCCTTTTACCCAGCGCTCCATTGCTCTGCCAAAAAAAGACACATATTCAACCCACGTGGTATCCTCTATCTTCTTGCAGGTTCTAAATCTCTGCCTGTACATTTCAGGGGTCAAACCATAGCGGGTGATCAAAGCTTCCTTCATGTGGGCATAAACCATCCTATTTTCTGGGGGCAGGTCCAACAAGGTATCCCTCCCCTCACTCACAAAGCGTCCCCACAACCCCGCTCCCCAATCCTTCTCAGGGACCCGGTGGGACACCATAGCTAATTCATAAGCGGCAAACCATTGCCCAATATCTTCACTTTTATGAAAATCCTTAATAACCTCTTTAGGTATATACACTCTACTCTCAGTATGCACTACTGGTATGCTGCCACCAGAGGGGGAGATCTCCATACTCTTTGCTTTAATCTCCAACTCCCTCAAAATTCTCTCATGTTCAAATTTCACCTTCATCATCTCAAATTCTAACTTCTTATTCTCTAGGTCTCTCTGACCATCCAATTTAAGCTTGGCCATCTCCATATTATGCCGCCTATCTCTCTCCCTATCCTCCATCTCTTCTTGAGTCAGGCGCTTTGAGGACACACTAGTGCCCGGGCTGGAAACGGCTTTATCCCCTACCAAATCTACAATTTCTTCCTGCTGCTCTCCTGCATTCTCTCCCCCCTCCACAGGCCCTTCCATATCCCTAGGGGCATCCCTGGCTTCTAACCAGGCCTTCAGCGCCTTGTAATACTCTTCCCTTCTAGTGAGACCTGTGATAGGGACTGTGAAGCGTTTGCAAAAATATCTGAGCTGCTTGGCATTGTAGGTTTCTAATTTCTCTTCTTCCCAGTAGAGATCCTCAGAGGCATTGGATCTGGGCTTGCCCATTGTAGCAATAACTGGCAATAACGATCAAAAATAGAATCAAAGATCTCAAAAACGTACGTGGTTATGTTATGGTCTGCACTCACTAGTAGAGTACACTATAATTACCGTATGCAATCATAAATGCAAGTCCAGATCCTCACCGCTGACCACCAATGTTAGAAATGGGGGTCTCTAGTTGGCAATGGCTGGCCACTGTCCAAGTAGAGACCCTTCTTCCTAAGTCAGAGTAAGCAGCCTACACCCTTTGACAACCCCTGCTCAACCCTGTGGTAATGTAGCACGAGCAGCTAGGCTTATCTCAGAGGCAGTGTGTGAAGCATCTATGACCATACACAGTAATATAATGAGGAACACTACAAATGGACACCACTCAAGTAGTTATAAAAAATAGGTATATTTATATAGACTTAATCACAAGACCAATAACAGTAAAAATCCACAATACTAGAAAAATAAAGTTACTTTAAAAATGCTGCAAAAATAGTTCAAAAGGCACAAAATGATGTTCAGTTCAATGCAGTGGTCTCTGCGACCCTTTTACTCCCAAAGTATCTGGATTCCGTAGCAAAGCAACAAAAATGTCGCTAAGGAGTTGTAGAGATAAATTTCCTCACGCTAACCAGCGATGCGGTGAATCCTTACCGCAAGGGAGGATGATGCGCTGGGTTGCGGGCAGGACAAAGCGACAAACTTCTTCACGCTAAGCCGGTGATGCGATAAAATCTTTGCCGCTAAGGGAGGATGATGCACCGAGCCTGTTGCGTGAGCGATCTTGCTGCGATGAAAGAAAATGGCGGTCCGCGAGGGAGCGATGATCCTGATGCGATGCAGGGAAAATGGCAAACGCTCGGCGTCCGCGCTGCGATGAGCTTGATGCGATGATTTGGGGTTAGCGAGCGCTTTGGGGCCCGCTAACAAGCAATGCGACAATCGTCGGGATAGTGGGCGTTTTCAGGCCCGCAGACAGGTGCTGCCACGAACTTCGGGATAGCGGGCGTTTTCAGGCCCGCTGGCGGGTGATGCGACGATCTTCAGGATAGCGGGCGTTTTCAGGCCCGCTGACGGATGATGCGATATTCTTCGGGGTTAGCGAGCGCTCGGCGACAGCAGAGCGACGATTTTTCTCACGCTCACCAGCTGCAGCGGCCCGCTAACGGGGGTAAGCGACGATTTTCAGCACTCTTTTCTCAGCAGTAGAATTAGAGGCCCTGGAACTCACAGGAGCCTCACCTGCAGATAGGAATCCTCGCTGGGAGGACACAGGAGGCTGGTGGTGCAGTCTGATGTGCCTGAGACTCCTGCAGGAGGCTAGCTCTCTTCTAGCCCTTGGGTGATTGCTGTAGCCACAAAATAAAAGTTCCTTCAAAGTCCTTTTCCTATTCTTCCAAGTCCAGTAGTAACCACTGCAGGCCAGTCCAAGAAACAGCACACAAGCACAAGGACAGTCCTTCTCCTGCAGATTCCTGTAGTTACACGGACAGAGGTTCTTCTTGTTGTCCAGGAGCAATACCAATTGTAGAGGTTTGGGCACAAATATTTATACCCCCTAAGTCTTTGTTCTTAGGGGTCACAAGTCCCTGAACCCAGCCAGAACCAGTTCTGCACAGCCCTGGAGCACTTTGTTTTCCAGGCTGCATCCTTCCTTTCAGAAAGAGGGGGTCTGCCTTCAGACGCACAGTGGGAGCTGGAGCCAGCATTCACCTTGCCAGGCACAGCCCTATTCAAGTGCAGGAGCTACCCCTCCCCTCTCTCCAAGGCAGATCTCTCTATCCAACCCAGGTCTGACTCAGCCTGCCCTGTCCCTCCAAAACCAGACAGCCAATACACATAACAGCAGAGCACAATGGAAGGCTTAGGCAAGAAAGTACCTATACTCTAAAAGTGGTAGTTTCAAACACAGAATATAAAAATAACCTTCACTAAAAGATGTATTTTAATATTCTGAGCTCAGGCATACTAAATTCGTTTTTCTACCATGTTCTGTGGGTCAGTTAGGACTATAGAATGTAATAGCCCAGACCTCCCATTCTGGCCTATGGAGAACAGGTAGCCTTACAGTAGTGATAAACGAAATTGTGGGTAATTCACTACTAGGACATGCTACACACATCAGGGCATGTCCTACCTTACACATACAATGCAACCCATCATAAGGGGGCTTACAGGATGCCAAGGGAAGGTTTAGGGGCTGGGAAGTGGGTGCACTTCACAGCCAAGAATGGCAGTTCTGGACTGCTCGCAGACACTGCAGTGGCAGGTCTGAGACACACTTTACAAGCTGCTTCTGTGGGTGGCACAAACCAGTGCTGCAGGCCCACCAGCAGCATTCGGTTTACCAGCCCTGGGCACACACGGGCCACGCTACTAGGGACTAACAGGTAAACCAAATAAGCCAATCATGGATGTACCAATTCACATGTCATCTTTACAAAGGGAGCATTCGTGCTGTGGCACTGAATGGCAGTGGCACAGCGCCCCGAGCATCTATAACCAGCAAAAACAGAGGAGACACAGCGAAAAATGGAAGGGAGACTCACGCCAATGGTGCCAGGTCTAACAGTCAGGCAAACACATTTTACTCAAAGTACAGAAGACTGCTGACTCCTCAGATCTTGGAGGTCTAGAACCAGGTGCGAGCCTTACTCATGCTTCCACAAACGACCGGATTTTGGTAGTGATTCTGAAATCTGATTATGATAGTTCTGATGGGACTGTGATGAGACCACTCTCTATGATGAACATAGACTATACAATCCTGGGAAAGGGGCTTGCAAATATATTGTTGCCTTCTCTCTGTCTTAGCTCATGATCAAAGAGGATTCATTTTGGGCAGGTGAACTTCCTTAAGCTTTAAGAGATAGGTCCACTCGATGACATCCCTCCTAGACGTTGACCACTTACCAGCAGTGGCATCAATGCCCTGGTCAACTATCTCACCCCACGGAAGCTCCGTAAGATATGGAGTCTGAAGATGAATGTCCCAGACGGGAAGGGTCTAAAACCAGATTTGATCTACGGTGCAGGAGTGCTGGAATCAATTGGATATCTGGAAACATAGGACTGAAACAATAGCAGAGTAGAATGTGGAGGAACAGACTGCACTCTGAAGGTGAGCAAGCTGGGTCTGAGGTCCGGAGCCAGATGAGGGAAGAATAAATGCAGTGTGCAGGTCTGACCATCGTAACAGCTCTTGACAAAGCAAACTGTTTGAGGATGACAAAGATCTGGGTGGAGGCAGAGTGCAACAGTGAGAGACTCAGCTATGCCCGTACATGGACCAGATGGGGAAATAATAATGCTGGAAATAGAAAGGCTTTCTGACTATAGGCCGCTCTGACTGACAGGCCATCCCAACTGCATAACACACTGTACTGGGATGTGATTGGCAATCATGCATAGACTTAGAAGAGGCAGAAGAGAATCAAGGGATGGAAGACATAACTCTCACCAGAAGGGCAGAACAACTTTGTATCTAGTAGACTTCGCACCGGAGAGAGACCCTGTTTACTTGAGGCCCAAATAAGTGTCTGATGGCATTGCCTGGTTGTGACCGAGGCTCAGATCAGTATCTGATGGCATTGCCTGGTTGTGACCGAGGCTCAAATCAGTTTCTGATGGCATTGCCTGGTTGTGACTGAGGCTCAGATCAGTATCTGATGGCATTGCCTGGTTGTGACCGAGGCCCAAATCAGTGTCTGATGGCATTGCCTGGTTGTGACCGAGGCTCAGATCAGTATCTGATGGCATTGCCTGGTTGTGACCGAGGCTCAAATCAGTATCTGATGGCATTGCCTGGTTGTGACCGAGGCTCATATCAGTATCTGATGGCATTGCCTGGTTGTGACCGCTCACTGAACCCAGGTTACATCTATTGCCCGTAGGATGTCTCATGAAGAGAAAACTTTAAATACAAATGCATGTGCTGTAGGGCGATTTTCATCTGACTGTGACATGTGGTTGTCATGAGACCTCATAAACATATTTATTAAAAAATCAATTACTTAGAAGAATAAAGCATTGGAGGCGCTGCCGTGGTGTGGCTTACCCTTGTTTCTATCTGAGAGTCATTAACAGTCCACTTCACCGGTCCCTATTTTAGTCTCTCTTGTGAATCTCTCAGGGCTCCTCTCTGAGCCCTACATGGTCCACTCTTTAGCTTATTCTGTTAGTTTTATTTTGAAACCCTTTGGTTTCTCTGTGATGTCCTACGCAGATGACATCCGAAGGGTCATGTTCTTCAGCCATGCTCTGGGGTCAGTCCAAGAGATATTATGATCTTGCTTCCGAGCAGTCACCTCCTGGCTCAACTCTCATTAAAACATCGATGGTGACAAGACAGAGGGCCATCGTTAGAGAACCTCCCAGGATCTTGTCTCTGCCCTGGTGGTGGTGAAGCCGGGCCCGCTGCCCACTCCTGGCTGACTCAGCAAAAAAATCCTTTATTAATATTCGACTACTTTTTCTCATTCTTTCAACAAATCAGGCATTCTTTCCACTTGCTTCAACGACATCCTCATGCTATGCAAAATCCTCCCTTTCCTCCCCTCTTGTAACCATAAGACTGCTGTAAATGTAATAATCTTTCCACAACTAGATCATGGAAGGTCTATGTTGAGTTTCCGACCTTGAAATCCTTCAGAACCCTCCTGCATGCCTCATCTGAGGCCTGCCCCCTGCTTCTTCGTCTCTTCTCACTGTTCTACTGTCCCTTTCCTTCTGATTGCCAGAGGGTGTATGTGAGAAGTTGGCCTGGTATATGATGCTCACTAGTTAAAGTGATCACCTTGTACCATGCCAAGCAACCCTTATGGTATGGTTGTAAGTCAACCTTTTCGGACTAGCTGCCCTAGTGGTAGCGTAGGCTAAGCAGTCTTTGAGGCTAAACTCGTGAAGCGTGTTAAGCCAGCTGTTTTACCAAATGCAACCCCCTTTTATACCAATGAAAGGACACCACACAGATATATATTCAAAATATATATGTATTTATTTCTCAAAGTAACCCCTAGTCTCTTTATGAGCACAGGAGCACAAATCGTCAAACAAGATTACAGTAGAATACACAGAAGTTGCACTTTATATGGATAGGCCCTGGTGGCCACTCGAACCATATACTAAAATAGTGGTATAAGTACCACGAACAGAAAAGGGAAAAGGCCTAGGGCCTCTAGAATCGCTGGGCCTACAAGGAGCTAACGTCAGTTAGTGACCAGGAGGTCCACGGGTGGCGTGTGCAGAGCAAATAGTCACACGCGTGCTCCCATAGGTTTCAATGGGTGCGTAAAAAGTACAAAGTTACTGCAAAGAGGATCTTCCGGATGGACTAGGAACTCAAGATTTGGAACACAGGCACTAGAGATGTAATACTACACTTGGGCACAGGTGTGCCAGCTTTACCTCACCCACAGGAAGCGGGTGCATAGGCCTCGAAGTGCGTCGGGTTTCTTCTATCTGTTTCGTGGAGCCTGAAGACAAAGATGCTGCAGGCGGTCGGTCCGGGAGAGATGCAGTGGATCCAAGAGTGGATCGGAGATGTTGAAGACCTGTAAGCAGAGGGGACAGTGTTCACAGTCACTAGCCAGTGACCGGCGTGGCACCAGGTGGGTACCAGGCAATGTCGGGTGCAAACAGGAAGAAAGGTGTAGCTTGTCTCTGCAGCCACGTGGTCCCTGGAGGTCGACGACGCCCAGGAGTCGGTTCACGAGCTGTCCCACGCAGGCTCTCGCTGTCGGCGGTGTTGGCGACTTGATCGAAGCAAACAAGCCTTGGCAAAAGCAATTGTTGTAGGAGATGAAATAAGCTGATGGTTCTGACCAGCAAGGTCAGAAGGACTGCTCCTTTGGAGGGGAGCAAGGGCCAGTCTGGAGCAACCAGACCAGCGGTGTATTTCTTGAAGTTCGTCGCCAAGATGGCTACTAGCCAGCGGGCCAGCAACCGGTTAGGCGCGTCGAGTGGCAAAATGCAGAAGGGCCCCACGCAGATCGTGGAGATGCTGGAGGGCTCACCTTTGGTGCAGATGCTGCTCGGGTGTTGGGCTTCTTAGATCCCAAAGCACAACTTGGAGGGAGCCTCGGTTGTTGCACTTGTCAGCTTGTCGTAGTCGTTCCAAGATGGCTGGCTCCACGTGTCTCGGTGCCTCCACGGGTCTCCTCTTTTCAGGGACTGTGGATCGGGCGGTGAGAGGTCTGGAGGTCCAGGTCTTGTCAGTCTCTGGGCTCGGGCTCCGGCGGGAGGCGGCGGCAAAGCAGACGTTGATTCGCTGGATGGTGCTTGCGTTAGCAAGGTGGTCACTCCCTGACCACAGGGGAGATTTCCTTCAGTCTTCTGTGCAGCAGAATGTCGAAGTTCCCGTCTTCTTCTTAGTTTCAAGTTGATTCCAGGATGTCTGAAGTCTTAGGACACAGCTCCTACCTTTAAGCGGATTCTAGGGGCCGGACTACCTGCTAGGTCCCTCCCTATGGGTGGGACCAGGAAGGGGGGTGGTTACACCCCCAATCCTTTGTCCAGCTCGCCCCAGGCCCGGGACTGGTGTGCCCCAGGACCGGTTTGAACTGGCATATGCACCGAGGCTCCTTGTGAGCCACAGGCATGTCTGGTTTCTTTCAAGCCCTACCTGACCAATACACAAAATCCTGTCTGGGGTGGTGCACGCACCTCCCCTGGCAGGAAACCCTTTGTCCACACCTCCCAAGCTGGAAGGACTCCCAGCAGCAGGAGGGCAGACTTGTGTCTGTGGTGGCAGCATCCATTTTGTGGAGCTGAGGCTATGTCTGATTTTACCCGGGTTTCAGGTACTGTACATGTCGTGTCCCTCTAGAAGGGTGGAATGCTAACCCCGTCGCCAGAATTGGCGAGGGGTTAGTATTCCAATTCGTATGACACCTTACTCGACATGTTTTGATAAAGCCAAACCAAAGATAGCATTTAACCGCGAGGTTCATAATGCACTTAAGAGTATATGGTATGACGATATCTGGAAACAGTAGAAGGAAGTTGTTCCGACCACTGTAGACAGGCTCAGCTCATGCCAGAGCACCATCTCACATGGAACCAAGCACTCTGCCTTCAGGATTGTTAAGGCCTGCCATAGGAGTGACTTATAGGTTACCAGGTGTCCCATTTAAGGTTAGGTATAGGTATACTACACCTAAGTAAGTGGTGATTACACCAACTTACCCCAGCTGAGTGATCAGCCAGTTGTGTCAAATTGTTAGGCCAAGCCTGGGGTGGCATAATACATGCTGCAGCCCCTGGCAGGCCTTGGGTACACCAATGCCCTGGGTACCTAGTGTACACTGGTACAGGGGCTGACAGGGTGATCCACTTCCAATTGGTTATGCACCTAGGGTGCATAGTTTTAATTTAGTAGAGAGAACAGCAGGCTGGGGGTCTGATTGGCAGGCCCACAGCCTCAATATGTCAAAAACCAGTGAAGCAAAAAGCAAAAATTTGGGGTGACCATAGGATAGCAGACCCTACTCTCCTACACAACCCCCCCCAAACGCTGGGACATTAAACTAGCCTTGACCAGTCTCGTCTTCATGTCCTAAGTGGAAGTACCTGGAGAGACCATCTGCATTCCCATGGTCAATACCTGGCCGGTGCTCCACTGTAAAGTCCATCCCCTGTAGGGAAATGGACCACCTAAGCAGTTTGGGGTTTTCACCCTTCATCTGATTTAGCCACAAGAGGGGCTTATGGTCGGTCTGAATCTTGAAGTGAGTGCCAAACAAGTATGGCCTCAGCTTCTTCAGGGCCCACACCACAGCAAAGGCCTCCCTCTCAATAGATGACCAATTCTTCTCTCTGGGGGTCAACCTTCTGCTAATAAAAGCAATGGGTTGGTCTTGACCATCTACATTAAGTTGTGACAGCACAGCTCCCACACCCAACTCAGAAGCATCTGTTTGGACAATAAACTCTTTGGAGTAGTCAGGACTTTTCAGGATAGGTGCAGAGCACATGGCCTCCTTCAGGTCATCAAATGCCTTTTGACAGCTTACTGTCCACTGAACCTTTTTGGGCATCTTCTTGGATGTCAGATCATTAAGAGGAGTCACAATGGACCCATAGTTCTTAACAAACTTCCTGTAGTACCCAGTCAAGCCCAAGAAAGCTCGAACTTGAGTCTGGGTGGTTGGAGGGGACCAGTCCTTGATGGATTGTATCTTACTCTCCAGTGGTTGAACTTGGCCTCCACCTACAAGGTGGCCCAAATATACAACCTTACTCTGCCCTATCTGGCACTTAGTAGCCTTGATAGTGAGGCCTGCCCTTTGCAGAGCCTCAAGAGCCTTCTTCAGGTGGATCAGGTGATCCTCCCAGGTGGAGCTAAAGACAGCAATGTCATCAAGATATGCTGCGCAAAAGTCATCCAACCCAGTAAGGACTTGGTTCACCAGCCTTTGGAAGGTGGCAGGTGCATTCTTCAGACCAAAGGGCATCACCACAAACTGGTAGTGCCCACCTGGGGTTGAGAATGCTGTTTTGGCCTTAGACTCCTCAGCTAATCTGATTTGCCAATAGCCAGCTGTTAAGTCAAATGTGCTCAAAAACTTTGCAGAAGCTAGTCTGTCTATGAGCTCATCTGCCCTTGGAATAGGGTGTGCATCTGTCCTGGTGACAGCATTGAGACCCCTGTAGTCCACACAGAACCTCATCTCTCTCTTGCCATCTTTGGTGTGAGGTTTGGGGACCAGAACCACTGGGCTAGCCCAGGGGCTCTCTGAGGGTTCAATGACACCTAATTCCAGCATTGTATGTACCTCAGCCTTTATACAGTCCCTGACGTGGTCAGGTTGTCTGTAAAGCTTGTTCTTTACAGGCAGACTGTCACCAGTGTCCACCACATGGGTACACCAGTTAGTTTGACTAGGTATCAAGGAAAACATATGTGAAAATGATTGTAGAACCTGTCTACATTCAGTCTGCTGATGGGCAGTGAGGTTGCCTCCAAGGGTCACTCCTTCAACTGAGCCATCTTCAGGGTTCTGAGACAACAGGTCTGGGAGAGGGTCACTCTCTTCCTCTTGTCCCTCATCTGTAGCCATGAGCAAGCCCATGTCTGCCCTGTCAACATATGCTTTAAGCCTGTTAACATGGAGTACCCTGTGGGGACTCCTGGGAGTTCCTAGGTCGACCAAGTAGGTGACCTCTCCCTTCTTTTCCAGGATTGTATGGGGTCCAGACCATTTGTCTTGGAGTGCTGCTGGGGCCACTGGCTCCAACACCCATACCTTCTGTCCTGGCTGAAACTCAACCAAGACAGCCTTTTGGTCATGCCAAGCTTTCTGTAAGGCCTGGCTTGCCTCAAGGTTTTTGGATGCCTTCTCCATATACTCAGCCATCCTGGAGCGGAGACCAAGTACATAGTCCACTATGTCTAGCTTAGGCTTTTTGAGAGGTAACTCCCATCCTTCCTTCACCAAACACAGTGGGCCTCTCACAGGGTGCCCAAACAACAATTCAAAGGGGCTGTAGCCAACTCCTTTTTGTGGGACCTCTCTGTAAGCAAACAGAAGGCAGGGTAGAAGGATGTCCCATCTTCGCCTGAGCTTTTCAGGTAATCCTTTGATCATACCCTTTAGGGTCTTGTTGAATCTCTCAACAAGCCCATTGCATTGTGGGTGATAAGGGGTGGTGAACTTGTAGTTGACACCACATTCCTTCCACATAGCTGTCAAGTATCCTGACATAAAGTTGGTACCTCTGTCAGATACTACCTCCTTAGGAAACCCCACTCTGGAGAATACTCCCAGCAGGGCCCTGGCCACAACAGGAGCTGTAGTGGTCCTAAGGGGAATTGCCTCTGGATACCTGGTGGCATGATCCACTACCACCAGTATAAATCTGTGCCCAGATGCAGTGGGAGGATCCATGGGACCCACTATGTCTATTCCCACTCTTTCAAAGGGGACCCCCACCACAGGTAGTGGTATTAGGGGGGCCTTTGTTGTGCCACCTGATTTGCCACTGGCTTGGCAGGTAACACAGGAGCGACAAAACCCCTTTGTATCTTCATTCATGTGAGGCCAGTGAAAGTGAGGGACAAGCCTGTCCCAAGTCTTATTCTGGCCTAAGTGTCCTGCTAAAGGAATGTCATGGGCCAAGGTAAGAAGGAAGCCCCTAAATTGCAGAGGTATAACCAACCTCCTGGTAGCACCAGGCTTGGGGTCTCTAGCCTCTGAATAAAGGAGCCCTTCATCCCAATACACTTTATGGGTACCTTGAGCATTCCCAGCAGCCTCAGCAGCAGCCAGCTGTCTGAGGGGTTCAAGAGAGGGACAGGATAACTGAGCCTGCCTCAAGTCAGCCCTGGAAGGTCCCCCTGTCCCCAGAAACTCAACCTGATCAGGTTCAAGCTCTTCAGGGACAGTTCCTTCAGGGTCCTCTAGATCAGCTTCCTGGGAAGGCTGATCATCACTCTGAGGCAGGGGGGAAGGCACAGCCTTGACCCTCCTGTTCTTCTTATTGGTAGGTGCTTGGTCCATTGTTCCAGGATCCAAGACCTGAGGTTCAGTGAGGCACTTTTTGGCCTGTGACCTGGTCACAGCAAGGACATGTGATGATATACCTAACATCTCTGCATGAGTCCTGTACTCCACTTCTGACCATAGAGAACTCTCTAGGTCATTGCCCAACAAACATTCTACTGGGAGGTCTGCACTAACCACAACCCTTTTGAGGCCAGTTACCCCTCCCCATGAGAAGTTAACAACTGCCACACTATGTGAAGTAGTGGCATTGCTGGCATTGGTCACCAGGTAGTTCTCACCTGGTATGTACTGTCCAGGGTCCACAAAGCCTGGTGTCACCATAGTGACACTGGCACATGTGTCCCTGTAGGCTTGAGCCACTTTTTCATTTATTAAAGGAGTCTGTCTGTACTTGCCCAGGTTACTGGGGCTCACAGTCAGGGACAAATCAATGTCCCCATCACAGATCAAGACTGCCTGTGTCAGGGTTCTGTCTAAGTCAGAATCTCCTTCAGTTCCCATAGTGATTCCCACTACACCCTTTGTCTGGGGACCAACACTGCTAACAGTAGTACTGGGAGCAGGTGCCTTAGGGGCAACAGTGTTGGGGGCTCCACCCTTTTTGCAATCACTAGTCCAGTGAGTTGTATTTTTGCAATGATTGCACCAGGGTTTCTTTTGACCTTCTTTCTTCTTTTTGGACTGTTGTTGGGACCCACCCTCCTTAGCAGTAGTTTGGGGCCCTGTTGAAGACTTCTGGTCTTTAGGTTTCTGATCTCCACCCTTTTGGTCTGTTTTCTTCTGATCACCCCCTTGGCCCTGGTTCTGGTTCTTTTGCTTAACCCTGGTTCTGACCCATTTGTCTGCCTTCTTTCCCAATTCTTGGGGAGAGGTCAGATCAGAGTCAACCAAGTGTTGATGCAGTTGCTGGTTTTGACAGTTATTTAAAATCTGTTCTCTCATCATCAAATTATACAATCCTGTAAAATCAGATACCTTACTTCCCAGCAACCAACCCTCCAAAGCCTTAGTGGCACATTCAACATATTCAGACCAGTCCTGAGTCTGTGTCTTTTGGGTGTCGCTGAACATTAACCTGTACTGTTCAGTGGTTAAGCCTAACCCATCTACCAGAACACTCTTCAGGACTCTGTAATTTCTGACATCCTCTTCTCTAACAGTGAGGAGTCTGTCTCTGCCTCTTCCTTCAAAGGAGAGCCAGAGGATTGCTGCCCACTGGTCTTCAGGAACCTGCTGTACTTTGCAGGCTCTCTCAAGAGCAGTTATCCATTTGTGGATGTCATCCCCACTTTTGTAGGGGGGCACAACCTTAGACAGGTTCCTATTATCAAAGACCCTATCTTTGTCCTTAGGGACAATGCTGCCACCAGTGGGTGTAGACCCACTCTCTCTAGGTTGCCTAGCCTTGTTCAGTTTTTCTTCCATCAAGGCTACTTCTAGCTCCTGCTTCCTGATCCTCAGCTGGGCTTCCTGCATTCTGGCCTCATGTTCCCTCCTCTGAGGGGTGGTCATCCTTTTCCTGGAGTGACCTTGAGAGCCTCTAGAGCCATGGGAAGCATTGGAGTCACCTGAGCGATTCCTTTGCCTCCCAAGCCCTGTGTTAAGTCCACTGGGGAGATCCAATGGGGTAAACCCACTGTCAATCCCCAATAGCCTTAGTTTAGCTGGGCCAAGTATAACACTTGGCACTGGGCTAGTTCTCCCTTCATCATCACTACTTTCTGTATCCTCACCACTTTCCTCCCCTGTAGTATGATTCTCATCTAAGGGATGGCTATTGGAACTGGGTACCTCTGTAGCATCTTCAGAAGGGGGGCCTCCTGTTCCTGACCCTAAGGGGGCTAACTGGGAAGCTTTCCTGAGTTCTCTCTGATTCTCATCATTCTGTAAGAGTTCTCTGAGCTCAGCAGAGGTAGGGTTCTTGGGCTGTTTAAGGCCTCTAAGAGTTGCCAAATGCCTGAGCTCATTCTGGTTAAGGGTAGCAAAGCTGGATGGTGCCCTCTGGGGGTCACTCTCAACAGAGATGGGTACAGTGGACCCCTCTGCCCCGGCCATTGCTCTTAAGTGTGGGTGGATGTGTTGCAATCTACCTACACTTGGGTTTACCTACTAAACCTATCTAGTAGTTGTAGTCAGGGTGTGCTACTCCCTTTGCTATACAACAACTAAGTTCAGTAGAACTTATGTATATCTAATCTTGTTTTATATGTACCTACAGGTACCTATGTGATCTTTCAATTGGTAACCAAGAGATTACAATGGTAAAACACAGCAAGCTCAAATCCAACCGCTGCCCACCAATGTGGGAAGTTGGCCTGGTATATGATGCTCACTAGTTAAAGTGATCACCTTGTACCATGCCAAGCAACCCTTATGGTGTGGTTGTAAGTCAACCTTTTCGGACTAGCTGCCCTAGTGGTAGCGTAGGCTAAGCAGTCTTTGAGCCTAAACTCGTGAAGCGTGTTAAGCCAGCTGTTTTACCAAATGCAACCCCCTTTTATACCAATGAAAGGACACCACACAGATATATATTCAAAATATATATGTATTTATTTCTCAAAGTAACCCCTAGTCTCTTTATGAGCACAGGAGCACAAATCGTCAAACAAGATTACAGTAGAATACACAGAAGTTGCACTTCAATCAATCAATATCAACTTTATTCGGTAGTTTTGAAAAAACACCATAAAAGTTCAAATAGAATAAAAACACAGTTACAATTATATAAAAAAAAAAAGGTTAAAAAGATTATTAAAATGTACATTTTTGGGCACCGCCAGCAATACATGGAAGTAAAAAGTGCATCACAATTTCATTAGGGCAAATTTTTCCAACATGTGCAAAGACGTACAGTTTTTTTGTTATCTCAGTCCCTTCGTTAATATGTATAAGCGATATTGTTCGAGGTTATAGATTTGTGCGGTGGCGTATACAAAATTTAAGGTAAGATACAATCGCTTTCGCATAGTTTTCATTTTCCAGAAATTGTAGTGCCAAATACGCTGGGCGACATTGACGGAAACCCCAGAACTTCAAGATAGGGAGTATCCAGCGCTTCCGGGGCTCGCTATAGAATTTGCAGAATAACATTGTGTGTATCGTTGATTGTGGCGATACCAAATCACAAGGGCACATAGAGGTGGTAGAAGTCCTGACATTTTGCTCAGGAAATAGAACTAGTAGATGGAACAAATCAAGTCTGAAGCGGGTAAGCAGCATTCTTTCAAACTGTGTTATTTTAAAATTTAGGTAAGGTTCAGCAGAGAACGCAGTCTGGACTAGCAGGGAATGTTGGACTGATGGCTTGTGGACCTCGGATAATAGACGTAGCTGACGTAAATGAGTTAAACACTCCCTTTTTAAGGTCTTTTTAGGGATTTCCTCTATCAGCGATGGATGGTCAAAGTATTTCCTATATCCAAGATCTGTCAATAACGCTTTGACGTACGACAGCCATTTGATTTTCTTAGCGTGGTCTAGCGTTAAAATATCTTGTATAATCGTCCTGGTCAAGTGGCATTGCTCGGTGACCCATATTCTGCGCCACAGCATTATTGGTTGTAGTTTTATGATGTCAGTGATGTAGTCAATGCCCAGCTCAGAGTGGCAGGCATAGGTGGAGCAGGTTTTGGGCACCGCCAGCAAATATCTAAGGAAAGAGTTCTCTATTGTTTGTATTGAGTCCACGTTTTTAAAACCCCAGATCCCCGCCCCATATGTTGCAGTGCTTACACATTTTGCGTTATATATTTGCGCTAGTTCTTTAATTTGTCTCTGCCCCAATCTCTGCGAGAAGGTTTTTAGTGATGATGTCTCTCGGAGGAAAATCAATTTTCTTGTATTAATGGCTGGAGTCCATTTGAATTTTTCGTCAATGACAATCCCTAAATAGGGATAGGTTTTAGTCCTATCCAGGTGTTCGCCCTGCGCCATTAACTTCCTGTGTTTTACGTTTCTTTGCTCCCCTGAGTGCATTGTGTACGTTTTTTTTGCGTTTAGTTTCAGGTTTAAACTTGCCATAAAATCACAATATCTGTTCAGGGCCATTTGTAATTCGTTTGATGTTCTTGCTAGGATAACAGCATCGTCGGCATATAGAAGTGCTGGTATCTGCCGACGAGCTGTTGCCGGGAGGTCCTTACTGCCTTGTAGCATGGCAACCTCTAGGCCATTCGTGTATAGGGTGAATAAGAAGGGGGCCAATACGCACCCCTGCCTGACCCCCTTTTCCACTCTGAAGAAGTTAGTGAGCTCGCCCTTTGTCCCAAATCTTACCCTGCCAATGGTGCCAGTATATAGTTCGCGTAAAAAATCCACAATTGGCGTAGGAACGCCCATTTTCAAGATTGTATTCCACAGCATTGAGTGTGACACGCAGTCAAATGCTGCGGAAAGATCGACATAGGCCATGTGGAATGAGGACCCTTTGGCGTCCAGGTATTTGCTCGCCAGTAGGGACAGGTTTAGAGCCTGGTCAGTTGTTCCTAGTCCCTCCCGGAAGCCATATTGTAGATCGGAAATAATTTTGTGTTCTAAGGCCCACTCCTGGAGGCGGTCAAGTAATATTCGTCCTGCCATTTTGCCTAGGGAGTCCAGGAGGGAGATCGGCCTATAGCATGTTGGACTATTTCGATCTCCTTTCTTGAAGATAGGTACCAAGATTGATGTTTTCCAGGATTCCAGGATACCTACTTCAGTGGTGGCGTTCAAGACGTTAGTTAGTAGCGGGGTCCAAAGATCTGGAAGGTGTTTAAAAACGTCAACCGGAACGCCGTCCGGGCCTGGTGCTTTGGCTGTTTTTGAAGATTTTAAAGCTTTTTGGACCTCTTCATGGGAGAAGTGAAGATTTAACGGATAGACAATTTGTGGTAGAGGTTCAGGCTGATCTGTGTCTTCGGTCGGGTCTATGGCAAAGACTTTAGTAAAATGGTTCACCCATTCGTGTTGGCTTATAGATACATCAATTGATGGAAGGTTGGATTTCTCTGTTAGGAGTGGGGAACGAACTATCTGCCAGAACAAAGCACTATCGTTAAGTTCCGAGCTTTGGATCAGTTTTGACCATAGTTCAGCTTTTACTTCCTTTTTCCTGTTTTTTAGGGCGGCTGTATACTCTTTTCTAAGTCTGATGATTTCGACTCTGTCCTTATGTTTACTGTTCAGAGCTTCCTTTAGGCGTGTAGATGCTTTAGTACATGCTGTATCAAACCACCCTTTCTTCAGTTGGGGCCTTTGTTTGTGCTTTTTAGTCAATTCTTTTTGTATGGTTGTTGTAATTGATAGAAAGCTTACTATAGTTTCACTAGGGTGGGTGGTGGAGTCCAAGCAGTTAATAATATCCGTTTGGTTATTTGTGACAATTTTTTTTGTTGTGGCTTCTTTATCAATATTACCCCACTTCAATGTAAAGCCATTCAAAGAGCCTAGCTCTAGATCGCTTTGATTTAGAGCGGTCAGAATGTCATATGGCTTATTCTTTGTTCTTTCAGCGAGGACCATGATAATGGGGAAATGGTCACTTAGGGGGTTGTTAAAAACCTTAAAATCTTCTACGATGGATCCTATGGGTGATGAGATCAGTATAAAATCAATTATACTTGTTAAACCTCTTCCGTTGAATGTGGGCTGAAATTGAACAGGTGGATTCTTTGTTTCGTTAGCAAAGTTTAGTTCTAGTTCAGCCATGAGTTCATTCATTTTTTCCCCCCCATTAGAGTGTGTAAAATGCGTGAGGTTTGTATCGGACTCATCACTAATACCACATTTATTATTGTCACTATTACTGCATAGATGTAAGTTGAAATCTCCGCCCCAAATTGTTATGCATGCCTTTTTGATGTGAATAGTTCGTTGCTTTTGTATTATTGCGGAGATCTCTGGGAGTAGCGTGTTCATAGCAGAGTTGGAGAGGTTATTATAAAAGTTTATAATAAGGTAAAGTCTTTGTTTGGTGACCTTAACTGCTATGATCTGAAAATTTGTATCTAAACTTATGGGAATTATCTCATCCACGGAAAGGGTGTTTTTGATATAAATAACTAAGCCTCCGCTATTTCTGCCAGAAGTTGATTTCGTCGCAGGTGACCAAAAAGTTTTAAAGCCTAGTATATGTATAGGCCTTATGGCCCACGTCTCCTGAAGACAGATACAACCGCTCAAATTGATCTGGCTTAGGAAGGCGGGGTCAATTTTCTTTGCAGAGAGACCTGCGATATTCCAGTAGGTAAAATGAAACTGCAAAGTATCTAAGATAGAGTCAACTGAATTGCCTGCTTTAGCCCTCCGTTCGATGATTTCCTGATTAGTTTGGGTCGGTGTTGCCATAGTAATAACTTCATAATTGATTTTTGAGCACTCAGGTTTAATGAGAGGAAGAGGCAAATGCGTAGGAGTTATTGCAAAGGTGGGATATGAGTTAGATGATGAAGTTGGGTTCGTTTTGAATGATTGTGAGAATTCCCCAATATTGTAAGGGTTGAAAAGTCAATCGTTAAAATCTAAACCAGAAAAGGCATTAAATCTGTTATATATTGGAATGTTAAAGGAAGTAGCTAACGGGGGAACTGGTTGTCTCCATCGATTATCTCCATTCTCTTGATGGGGAGTATCAGAGAGATAAGGATGGATAGATGGGGGTATGGACGTTTGGCTCTGATGCCACTGGACCGAGCCTGTTGGGTATAGAAACTTAGAGTTCTGGTGAGGGATGGAAGGGTAAGAGGTAATAGGATAAGGTCTTTCTAAAAAAGGATTAGTAGGGGCAGACGGGATGTTGGTGGTTGTATTTAATAAATGCCTGTAGAAATAACCTAACGGGAGAAGGGTTGTGTTGAATTCCCAAGTAGAGGGTGGTGGTGCTTTGGCTAGTGTCTTTTCGGCCCACTGGGGGTTTCTGAAAGTAATAACTACACAATCCCCCTCGAATTTTTTCCGTAAGGGGCCTATCCAACCTACTCTTTGCGTGTGGGAAATTTCCCCTGCACATTCTATTGGGAAGTTACAATTCAGGCTTAACCAATGAAGTATCTTATTTTTCAGGGATGTTGTTGTTTCACTCTGTTCTTGCTTAAGTGTTGGAGCGTTTACCAATACAAGGACGTAGGCTCCGCATTCAGGTGGAAGGGTAATGCGTGCCGGTATCTGTCTAGATTTATAAGGTTGTTCGTATGGTATCTTTGGTTGCTGGGATTTTGCATTAAGCTGATTTAGTTGTGTAGGTTTCTGCGCTGGTTTCTGTGAACCTTTCTGGGATGGTATAGAGGTGCTTACCGTTTGTGAGTTGGCTGTTTGAGTGTTTAAATTAGTGATAAGTGATGTTATATTGGGCGTGGGAGGTTTGCTTTCGGCAATTATACTGTTACTGTGAGAATTTTGTTTCGGGAGGGTTATTAACGTCGATATGGGTTTCTTAACTGTGACTGTCTTAGAATGGGTGGAAGTCGTGGGAGCCAGAGGGGCTAAGGTGGTAATGGGTGGCATAAGGTGACTAGTGTTGCTAATTAATCTTGCCATCTGTTTTTCGATATTATTTAAGGTTCGCTCTATTGGTGTTAGTTGAGTTTTTATAAGGTCCTTAATTACATCTAGTACTTGTGAGTTAAGCTCAAGATAGTTCGAGTTGGTAGCGCCATACCCCCTGTGATCGTCAGGCGGTACGGTTGCGACAGAGGGGTCGTCCGCGTTTCCCGATGGTGAATAGCTTGTGTTATTCCGGTTATTATTGCGGGTCGTCTTTTTGGACCTCAGGCGCCTTGGTGTATTTTTTTGCTTGATCTTGTTCTTGACTACTAGTCTTGTACTATCTTCATTAGGAAAAGGACCCTCCCTTATCTCCTTATCAGTTGTTGTTGGAGGAGCTACTATTAGAAGTGAGGGCTGGGTTGAGAATTGTGGCCCGATCGCAGTTGGTAGTTGACTTTGGGTGATTTGGGTGGGGCTAATCATCAAAGTTGGTGTTTTTTCGAGATCATCCAAGGTATCTTCTTCAAGTGATAAGTGGGTGACAGATAGATCAACGCTTGTTGGTATGGTATGAAGTTCAGCACGGGTTTCGCGCAGTAATGGGACATTTATTTCCTGCTGGGTGGGTGTTTTAGCTAGGGCCAAAAGGCCCATTGAGGATCTACGTGCTGCTGCGAGGTCCTGGGAGACGCGTCTCTCTAAGAGGACTATCCCCTGATTGATCGCGTCATTAGCTTTACTGATGAATTGATCGATCGGCCCGATTATGGGACCCGCTCCTTGTGCTGTTTTATTCCTCATTGCCCTAGTTGTCATAGTGGCAGCTATAATTATGGTTATTATAATCTTACCGGGGCCACGCTGCAGGACGAATAAAGATGGATTTAGTGGGGATGACAATGGATTAGCCCGGACCAGACTTGCCCAGGCTTGAACAGGCCCGCCCTTGGACCGGGCGTCGACCCGCGATGCGCGTTGGCAGCCTTGCTTAAGACTGTAAGTGGTGAAAGGGGGCAGGGCACTGGGAGGGGGCGCGGCCCGCGCGGGAAGAGAAAACAGCTGATGGTATTTACGCTGTGGCTCGCAGTCCCGGGGCCGCGCCTTGCACCTCCTCTGCGGCCGCGCTGGTTGAACTCCTTCCTCCTTGGGCAGGTAAACAGATTTGTTGGTAGGCTACTCCTGTAGTGAGTTGTGGGCAAAGTCCAGAACAAATACACAGACCTCTATGCAATGACAGTCAAAGATTGCACGAATGACAATAGACTGGGAACTGTAACAGCAACAACTTACTTTTGGAACGTAATATCAAGGGGAGAGCCCAGCCCGGCCTGGTCGGCCCCGCCCGCCCTTTGCCCGGGCTTAGCCCGCGCGCGGTCCCGCGACGCGGGAGACACGGCGAACTTTTGTGCGCCTCCTGGCGCGAAACCAGCAACGCGGCTCCCCTGGCGCTTTGAATGATGGGGAGTGTAGTCCCGTCCCCGCTCCGCGGCCGCAGATGGTGTTAGCGGCGGCGGGGGACGGAAACACTGCAGAAGAAGGCAATTTGGCAGCGTGGAACGTTTGGATCCCAGGTAGGTCCGCAAGGTCTCAGGAGCAAGAAGAAACCCGCTCAGCCGCAGTCACGGCGATCTTTTGTGCGCCTCCTGGCGCGAAACCAGCAACGCGGCTCCCCTGGCGCTTTGAATGATGGGGAGTGTAGTCCCGTCCCCGCTCCGCGGCCGCAGATGGTGTTAGTGGCGGCGGGGGACGGAAACACTGCAGAAGAAGGCAATTTGGCAGCGTGGAACGTTTGGATCCCAGGTAGGTCCGCAAGGTCTCAGGAGCAAGAAGAAACCCTTTATATGGATAGGCCCTGGTGGCCACTCGAACCATATACTAAAATAGTGGTATAAGTACCACGAACAGAAAAGGGAAAAGGCCTAGGGCCTCTAGAATCGCTGGGCCTACAAGGAGCTAACGTCAGTTAGTGACCAGGAGGTCCACGGGTGGCGTGTGCAGAGCAAATAGTCACACGCGTGCTCCCATAGGTTTCAATGGGTGCGTAAAAAGTACAAAGTTACTGCAAAGAGGATCTTCCGGATGGACTAGGAACTCAAGATTTGGAACACAGGCACTAGAGATGTAATACTACACTTGGGCACAGGTGTGCCAGCTTTACCTCACCCACAGGAAGCGGGTGCATAGGCCTCGAAGTGCGTCGGGTTTCTTCTATCTGTTTCGTGGAGCCTGAAGACAAAGATGCTGCAGGCGGTCGGTCCGGGAGAGATGCAGTGGATCCAAGAGTGGATCGGAGATGTTGAAGACCTGTAAGCAGAGGGGACAGTGTTCACAGTCACTAGCCAGTGACCGGCGTGGCACCAGGTGGGTACCAGGCAATGTCGGGTGCAAACAGGAAGAAAGGTGTAGCTTGTCTCTGCAGCCACGTGGTCCCTGGAGGTTGACGACGCCCAGGAGTCGGTTCACGAGCTGTCCCACGCAGGCTCTCGCTGTCGGCAGTGTCGGCGACTTGATCGAAGCAAACAAGCCTTGGCAAAAGCAATTGTTGTAGGAGATGAAATAAGCTGATGGTTCTGACCAGCAAGGTCAGAAGGACTGCTCCTTTGGAGGGGAGCAAGGGCCAGTCTGGAGCAACCAGACCAGCGGTGTATTTCTTGAAGTTCGTCGCCAAGATGGCTACTAGCCAGCGGGCCAGCAACCGGTTAGGCGCGTCGAGTGGCAAAATGCAGAAGGGCCCCACGCGGATCGTGGAGATGCTGGAGGGCTCACCTTTAGTGCAGATGCTGCTCGGGTGTTGGGCTTCTCAGATCCCAAAGCACAACTTGGAGGGAGCCTTGGTTGTTGCACTTGTCAGCTTGTCGTAGTCGTTCCAAGATGGCTGGCTCCACGTGTCTCGGTGCCTCCACGGGTCTCCTCTTTTCAGGGACTGTGGATCGGGCGGTGAGAGGTCTGGAGGTCCAGGTCTTGTCAGCCTCTGGGCTCGGGCTCCGGCGGGAGGCGGCGGCAAAGCAGACATTGATTCGCTGGATGGTGCTTGCGTTAGCAAGGTGGTCACTCCCTGACCACAGGGGAGATTTCCTTCAGTCTTCTGTGCAGCAGAATGTCGAAGTTCCCGTCTTCTTCTTAGTTTCAAGTTGATTCCAGGATGTCTGAAGTCTTAGGACACAGCTCCTACCTTTAAGCGGATTCTAGGGGCCGGACTACCTGCTAGGTCCCTCCCTATGGGTGGGACCAGGAAGGGGGGTGGTTACACCCCCAATCCTTTGTCCAGCTCGCCCTAGGCCCGGGACTGGTGTGCCCCAGGACCGGTTTGAACTGGCATATGCACCGAGGCTCCTTGTGAGCCACAGGCATGTCTGGTTTCTTTCAAGCCCTACCTGACCAATACACAAAATCCTGTCTGGGGTGGTGCACGCACCTCCCCTGGCAGGAAACCCTTTGTCCACACCTCCCAAGCTGGAAGGACTCCCAGCAGCAGGAGGGCAGACTTGTGTCTGTGGTGGCAGCATCCATTTTGTGGAGCTGAGGCTATGTCTGATTTTACCCGGGTTTCAGGTACTGTACATGTCGTGTCCCTCTAGAAGGGTGGAATGCTAACCCCGTCGCCAGAATTGGCGAGGGGTTAGTATTCCAATTCGTATGACACCTTACTCGACATGTTTTGATAAAGCCAAACCAAAGATAGCATTTAACCGCGAGGTTCATAATGCACTTAAGAGTATATGGTATGACGATATCTGGAAACAGTAGAAGGAAGTTGTTCTGACCACTGTAGACAGGCTCAGCTCATGCCAGAGCACCATCTCACATGGAACCAAGCACTCTGCCTTCAGGATTGTTAAGGCCTGCCATAGGAGTGACTTATAGGTTACCAGGTGTCCCATTTAAGGTTAGGTATAGGTATACTACACCTATGTAAGTGGTGATTACACCAACTTACCCCAGCTGAGTGATCAGCCAGTTGTGTCAAATTGTTAGGCCAAGCCTGGGGTGGCATAATACATGCTGCAGCCCCTGGCAGGCCTTGGGTACACCAATGCCCTGGGTACCTAGTGTACACTGGTACAGGGGCTGACAGGGTGATCCACTTCCAATTGGTTATGCACCTAGGGTGCATAGTTTTAATTTAGTAGAGAGAACAGCAGGCTGGGGGTCTGATTGGCAGGCCCACAGCCTCAATATGTCAAAAACCAGTGAAGCAAAAAGCAAAAATTTGGGGTGACCATAGGATAGCAGACCCTACTCTCCTACAGTGTAGTTTCAAGGTGTAGCGCCTGGATGTTGGCGCTCTCCATTAAACAGGTCCTCTGCTTCTTCACCGTTGTATCCCTCTTTCTATTCCTTCCAGGACCCTATGCCTCCAGTAGGCACCTGCCTGCATCTTCCTCCCATGGGACTGGTACTCATTGGACGCGGATGCTTCTCCTTTCTGGCATCAAAGCCCCAGAGCTCTCTGCCTCCCGAGCTCCAGTGTCTCCAGTCTTCAGTCCTTCGGAAAAACAACAAGTAAAGCGTGCCTCTTCCGTATTAGTGTAGTCTCCAGCTCTCTTTAGTTATCGCTCAGCGCCAGGCTGCTTGGTTAGGGTAGAACTGCACTTTACATATTACTTTCAACCATTTGTTTCATTCTGTAGAACAATAACTGAAGAAATCAGCTATTAGTCCAATTTTGTTTTTAACGCCCTGAGAGGTGGGATGATGAAGAAACCAGAAGGTCTTCTAGATGTATTTTGAAGAGTTCATGGGATGAGGCCAATGCAATTGACCCCTGTTTTTCACAGGGCATCATATAACACTAGTTGTTGACAAAACAAGAATTATAACCATAAATGCCACATAAGAGTAGGTAAACCTATAACATGTGTATTAAATACAATACATTATTTACTATTTGTTCTACTAAAATTCCTTGAAGGGAAATCCTAAACTTTGCAGAAAAGGTGTTAGGTCCTATTATGCATACATTAATGTTAGAGGCCCGGTGTGCTTAAAAATAGCGCATTACTGGTATTACACCCCTGTCAGACTCACTCGATGGAAACCCGGGGGGGATGACCTTCGTTGGCGCAGATGTGGACAACCTGGCACCCTCACACATATTCTATGGCAGTGCCCAAGGATACAGGCCTTCTGGGAATCCATCCTACCAGACATTGACACTATCTACCAGACAAAATTCCCAGATTTGCCAGTTTCACTCTACTGGGACTCCCCAACCCCCTAACATATCCCCTCAAGTCTTGCCGAGGTAGAGCGATCACTCTAGCGTTGGGCGCCGCTAAGCAAGTGCTGCTGTCTAGATGGGGAACGGAGGAGATTCCAACTGAGTTGGACTGGTTACATAGGGTTTGGGAGGTAGTGGGCCTGGAGAAGATTAAGGCAGGCCTCTCCCACACACTACCCAGATTTGATAAAACATGGGGCACCACCATTGCATATCTATCTTCTGAATTCGTGGAACTCATTTGCCCGAGGTATCTACGGGTCCTCAGACTCCCCATCGCGACTCCCCTCAGAGAGGACCCACACAGTCAGCCCGTTCCCCCTGCGGTCTGATGCATACACAACCGGGATATAGACCATTTCTAGACCTCTGACTCTCACATTTCTATTTCTTTACTTTCCCTTTCCCCTCACCTCATCCAGGATGTTACGTATCTTCCATTACTCTCCACCGGCCAATGGATGTAGGTGACGGTTTCTTGTTAACACATGCATTTAATAATTATTAAAAGATTTAAACCATAAATTGCTCCATCTGCCATATATTGGCCCAAAAATGACCCCTATGGTTTATACCACTACAATGACAGGATGACCCAGGATCTCTCCCCTAAGGTCAGTGCCAGGTATGGCTGCACTGGTCGCACAGTTCTAAGCCGTCTGTAGGATGACCCACAAGTAATTTTTAGTCTGACTCTGAATTTGGCTCTGCCTCCAGCACTTGAAGTGGTAGCCCCATTAAAATACGGGTCTAGTTGTACCCCTGTTGTAAAGCACAGAGCAGGACATGGCATCCAGGAGTCTAGAACCCCCGGCTGAAGGCACTGATGTCTTCATTTCTCAGGCAATCTTCTGGCCACGTCCCTCCCACATGAGCTGACCTCAGACCTCCATTTGTGGCAAGTTTACTTCTTGGATTTGGAAGCTGCACACAGGGTATGAGAGGCACAACCCTTGCAGAGTGCACTTACTGCAGTGGTGCATTATGGGAGTTGGCACCAGTGTGCCTCACCCATTGTGCCACATCACATTTGTGGTGTTTGGTCCTTTGAGGGCCACAAACACCATGAGGCCTGGCTTATTATCCCAGGAGTGTTTACACAATGGAAAATGAAATGTTAAGGAGCACCTGCGTTGGTATCAAAGTGCTCGAACATTACTGGTGATATAGCTTTTATGAGTAAGTCACCATACAACTCACTCGCACTGTGTAGGCCTCTTGTTTTCAATTTCTATTCACCCGCCTGACCAACAAAATGCCCAATTGACTTCAGTGGGGTCACCTGTTTTTAAAACTTAAAAATAATAAAACTGTAAAAATACATTCGCCATCGACCTTGATGGGATCTCGTCATGGTCTGCATTCTGAGTGAAGAGGTGACCGGTGTGAGCTGGTCGCCATCAATAGCAGAGGCTGCAGTCATGTTTCTAGGAGCATCTTTCACAAACTGAGGGAAGCCACCCATTCTTGGGGGTGCAACACTTCATTAGGTCGCAGCCTTCCAGACAGCACAGCTGTCTGCTTTGCTAAAGACATCTTGGGGACTTTCAGAAAGTTGACCTAGGAATGTATTCTGCCTATTGCTTACCATTGGCTTTTGGTTTGTAACTCACATTTTCTTGTTTTCCATGTGCTGGCTTTATTTGCTTTAGACTGCCCAGCTTGGGTTCTTCCTTCCTGTTGTCCAAACCTTATTTACAGGATCCATCCGTGAGCTCCCTTTCTGTAAACAGGCATGTAAATCTTTTTCTTATATCATCACATTTGTTGTGCATTCAAAGACCAAGGTCAAATGTCAGGCGCTGTCTTCTGAGGAAAACATTATTCATTGACAAATCTGTTTTATGTTATTTTCTGACACATGGTGATGTTTTCATATTTATAAGAAACTAAAAACTATATGAGTTGCTGTACAGACAAACACTCTAAAAGAAATTAATTTGCAAGCATATTATAAAAGCTTGCTTGAAGTAAAAAAAAAGCATTAATAATTCAAATTAATTGTACAATCAAATCCCTTGTTGGCACACTTACCTGTTTATTTTATATTGCCCAAGCCATCAAGGGTTGATTGGGTTACCCATTGTAGTTTCTACTGTCTTCTGAAGGCGCTTGTTTACTTTTCTTTCTCTGACTTCAAAGTGAGAGGATTTATGTGACAATCTTGCTGGATACTGGGGTAGGAAAGAATTGTTTTCTAGCTCACGACCTTTGATTGAACTGCATACGTTTTTCAGAATATATCAGTATTAGGAACACAAATGAAGCATTTTTTGCTATTTCTGACATGTGGTAACAAATACTTTAATATGAGCAAAACAAATCATTACACTTGGTGATGCAATTTCCACACATTTTCGTCTGTGCACTGTATAGTTTTATTGGTAAAACTCTATGTCTGTGCAAATGTAATGATTATTTCAATTGAAAATGATTGGTCTGTAATGGCAGTGTGCTACTACACCATGAATGCTCCACTCTACCCAGCACCAATCCACACCACTGCACTCAACTCTGCACCACTCCACTTTACACCACTCTAAGCCCCTGCACTTTGCACCACTCCTCTACATCACTGCACTCTACACCACTTTACGCTGCGACTCTCTGAACAAACCATATAAATCAGAGGGAGAGTCTATTTCCAGTACGCTACTGAATACTGTACATACCTTCATTGAGCTCAGAGAACGTACGGCCCTAGCGCTAAAGATTGCCAATAGGGAAAGGATGGGGTGTGCAAGGGATGCCAGTGACATTTGAGTGTCCAGTAATGGGAAGCCAGTTTTCCCGTATTCCATCTTGCCAGTGTGGGTAGAGATGGCATAAGGTTCACATTCGGGCCTTGTCCAGGATGCAATTCGATTTGCCCTTATGGCTGACGGTATGGGGCAACAAATTTACCTTCCTTAATCATCATGGCATGATAGAGGATTGTCTAGACTGCGGGTTTGGCCACCAGGTCCCATGGCTTGCAATATCAAGCGAGTGGCTGCCTCCTTGGGCACCTGGAATGTATCCCTCTCTCCAGGCGATGTGTAAGAGCGAGAGGGAAACCTTAGAAAGCAATCTGTCCTGAGGGCCGAGGAACCCAGAGAAAGGGAGGCCCGGGCAAAGCCTGCCAGAGAGATGATCTGAGTGGGGGAGAAGGAGATCGAGACTGAGTATAAGATTCTGGGGGAAATTGCTGGGACATCAGATGTGCGAGGGGTACGGGGTGGAAGTGAGAAAGGCTGTAGCTTCTTGCGGCAAGATAGCCTAGTGGGGTCAGTCAGCAATCCCGCGGGTCACAGGCTCCACTACCGGTTATATGTTTCATCCTTCAAGGCTGATTTTGCGAGAGGTTGACAGTTTGAAAATGGCAGCCCCAACTCATTTACAGCGCAAGAGTCTTTACTCAGTACATAGTGGGCGCTAACTATGCCAGAAACCACTCTGAAGTGCTGGGAGGGGCCTGGTGACCCCCTTCCTTGCCCCCGTGTTCTTGCTTTCCACAATTACCAACAGGTTTTGGAGATCAGCAGTGTGGCAGCCCCTTCTCTCTACCCAATAGTTTGGGGATCACAGTGGAGCTCGGCCTCATTGCTAGCGCCGGGACTCTGCGCTGAGCGTGGACCATTGAACTAGGATGGGAGCCCCGACAGATGCCATACCTTGCTGCTCACACAGCGCCCACCGATGGATGCAGAGCAGTGCGCAGGGTACTCTCCACATGACTTGGCTACCCTTCCCCGGTGTACAGTTTTTTCAAAGGCCTCTCTCCGTTAGCTCACAGTGCTGCCACACCACGGCTCACAGCACCCGCCTACCCTTCACCAGTCTCACCGCCCCCTCCCAGCGCAACACATACCAAGCCTTCTCTCCCTCTGCCACGTGCACCGCACCCACCTCCTACCTGCCAGCTCACTTCAGGCTATTCGTACTGGTGCACCCAACACCAACCAAGGCCTCTCTCTCCTGCCACACTTCTGATTTGAGCATTAGGCAGGTGTGCTCGAAGCTAAGCCTGGGCAAAGCACTACGCTACGCTCGCGTAGTTTGCGAAGTTCGCGCTACTTCGCACTACGCGAATTGCACGTAGCACAGTGCGAACACGCGTAGCGTAGTGTAGCGTAGCGTAGTGCTGCGGTCATTTTTTGCTTGCTCGCCGTCCTCAACGTCAAGTTGGCGACCGCGAGCACGCAAAATGACATCCCAGCGAGACTTTTTCCTTGTTCGCGATCAGCAACATCAAGTTGGCGATCGCGAGCATGGAAAATAAACCTCCCGGCGAGATTCCCAACGCGAGGAGGTCAGGTTTCTCATTGCGAGTGGTCGCGTATGCTCGCAACCACTCACGATGGGAAACTACCAGTTCGCGTTGAGAAAGCTGCCGCTTGAGCAGCAGAAAACTACAGCTCGCACTGTGCAAGATGCCGTTTTCAATGATTGCACAGTGCCGGTTGCTTGTCCGCACTGTGCAATCATTGAAAACGACATCTGGCACAGTGCGAACAAGGTACTACGCAGTTCGCGAAGTGCTACACGTAGCTCGCGTAGTGCTAACTGCACTTTGCATAGCTTCGCGAAGTGCTACTTCGCGAACTACGCCCAGGGTTACTCGAAGCCTACAAGGATTTTTTTTGGCTGCCCATTGTGAGGCCCAGGGGGAGCAGGGCTTTAGCCGGTCTCCCCTGGGTAACTTCGCACAATAGGAACAGGCCACGGGCTGGATAGGCAGGTTAGTCCATAGGGGCGGGACTCAGTGGCAGGTGATAAAAGGGTCTCTTTGGGTGGGTAAAATACTCGTGAGGCGCTGCCAATGGAACATAGTTGCGAGGTTAAAAGTTTGTTGCAGCTAATTTTAGTCAGGTAAGAATAGTTTTTTTAATTCTGGCATTACATGTACCTGCTTTTAGGTCATGGGGGATAGTGAAGAAATTTGCAGGCATTACAAATTTAGTGTGAAGCTGGAAGGGCAGACCTTTTAAAACCTGGTGTGCCTGGGGAGGCTTGGGTAAGTCTAGAGAGGCCCAAGGAAGGGCGGCGCGCTGTGTAGCAGCAGCTGTGGCGTCGTGTTTGCCAGCTATGAACAAGTCGAAAGGAAAAGCAGAGGGTGCGCCTTTCCTTGTGAACTCACCTCAGACCGAGGGCGAGTCAGGGGCTTCATGCTCAAGTCAGGCAGTGGTTCAGGATTGTTTGCGGTGGAAAGTAAAATGAATGTGGCGTTGAGTGTCTAAGCGGTCCGTGGGAGGAGTTTCAAAACGGAAGGGAGGAGCGAGAAGGGTGAAGGCGGTGACGTCAGAAGTGCTGATGCCGGCTGAACAAGCTTCAGGCGTGTCTAGGGTGACCAACTGGCATTGGTGCAAATTCAGGACGGTGAGTGTAAAAATTCAGGACAAAGGGTCAAAATTCAGGACACAAATTCAGGACAATAGGTACGTTTTACAGACACATCAGAGGAGGTCGCGCAATAGTATATAAGTAAGCCCAGCCATATCCAAACATATTCAACCATTTGCAAACCTATCCATCATGTATCCTTCCATCTATTATTGCACTCATCCATCCTTTCACTCATCCATCCATCAACCCTTTCACCCTATCCATCTGTACACTTATCCATCCACTATTCTACCCATCCAGCTATTCACTCATCCATCCAGCTATTTGACCTTTCACCCATCCAGCCATCCTTTAACTTACTCATCCATCCACCCAGTCACTCATCCTTCCACCCATCCACCCTTTCAGTCATCCTTCCATCCTCCCTTTCTCTCTCCATTGTCCCTTTCACTTAGCCATCCTTCCTTCCATCCATCCACCCATCCATCTACTCATGAATTCATCCATTGACCCTATCACTCATCCATCCTTTCTCTCATCCATCTATCCTTTCACTACTTTACTCATCTATTCATCCTTTTGTCCATATACCCTCCCTTTCACTCACTCATCCATCCTTACATCCACCCTTTCACTCATCCGTCCAGCCATTCACCCTTGCACTTATCAATTCATCAATCCAGCCATCATTTCACTCATCCATCCACCCATTCAATCATCATCCACCTTTTCACTCATCCATCCTTTCACTCATCCATCCTTTCACTCATCCATCCACCTTTTTACCCCTCCAGCTACCCTTCCACCCATACATCCAGCTATTTATCTTTTCTCTCATCCATCCTTCCACTCACTAATCAATCCACCCATCCTCTCTCATTATCCATCTATTCAATCTTTCATTCATCCATTCACCCTTTCACTAATTCATCCAGCCATCCACCCATCCCTTCACTTACTCACTCGCCCACCTTTTCATATTCATTTTGAGCTGAGCCTTTTTGAGAAGAGGCCCATCAAGAACTTCACCCTCGCTGCAGGAGCCATTCCAGGACTGGGACAGAAGCCACCCAGGGCGGAGACAGGATGCACCATGGGGGGACAGGAGCCATCACTGGGGGAAGGGTAGGAGCCATCACAGGAGGGGGAACAGGATCCACCAGGGTGGGCACAGGGGTGAGCATGCAGTATTTTTCTATCATCTTGGTCTCTTCCAGGATGGGGTAGGGCTCCTCACCCCCTCCTGGACAAGATAACGAGAAGACAGGCTCTCTTTCCAAAATGTTAGTTTTCCCACCCCCCACTGTGATGTACAGTACTTAAAGGAGATACTCCAAGAGAAGGGATTTAACTGATTGTCCTCCATACTTTGTTAATCAGTTTGGGTGCGATTGTGCCATTTCTTTATTTTATTACATTATAGACTGCATGTTTGAAGAACCGAGGGTTGCTTACAATTTAGTGACAGTAATTAAGCTCTGTGCAGAGAACCACGTGCTGCCTCGGTGTAATCAGGGCCGGTTCTAGGATGTTTGGGGCCCTGGGCAGAAAGGGAATGTGTGAGGCCCCTCTAAATTGCAGAGACATGACGCATTCAGGGCTGTTTGCATCTGCATAGATGCCCCTGCGCCTGAAGCTGCAGCCCCTCCCTCTGAGTCACCTTCAAACACCTCTTAACAGCTCATCAAGGGCTGAAGGTGTGAGGGTTGCCACCCGCTGTGCCTCTCCAATGCTGCTGGGGATCTGAGCTTTGGTACTGCATCGGAGTCTGTTACACCCGACCTCAACAGCATCCAGGAAGGGAGGTGGGTATAACCCTCGCACTGCGCCTACCCGGTGTGACCTCTACCCCTGCTCCCCCCGCTGCCCCCCCCGGCGATCCCCAAAAAACTTAGCCAACAAGAATGGTACAGTTGTGGTCATTGTTGGCCGCAGTTTTATTCTGGTTACATACATCTGGCATGACATCGGTCATATTGGGTTATTTGCGAACTGCCATCTCTTTGGACACAAAGCCGTGCCCCCATTCGTAGTTCGTTGTCCCTCCAGTTCGTAAAGGACCCGACCCACCAACCAGGTCTGTTGTTGTTCGTTAGTATTTCTCCTCTGGTCCAATTACCACTGGGACCACCATTTGGTTGGTCACCCAAGCTTTTCTGCGTGTAGGGAGGGGTAGCTTCCTCTCCCCCCGGAGTTAGGCCCCAACTCGCTACCTTTTGTGCCCTGCCGATAGGCCGGGTCTGGGCCGCGAGCGCCGTCTCCGTTTGCTACCCCTCTTCCGTTGGCCAGGCCACATCACCGCCCTGTCGGTGTGTCTCGTTAGCCAACCCTCGTACCGTTATTCCGCTACGCTCGTGTTGCTGTCCAGCACTGCGACATTGCTGTATCCTAGGTGTGGGTGGGTGGGATTTGCAGAAAAAACGTTGGTGCGCCGCTCTCCCTGCTCCCCGAAGTTAGGAGCTCCTCGGGAGAGCGGCCCCTTATATCTCCCATCTCCTTTTTCCCGCCGAACAGGCCTGCCCCCCCATTGGGGGGTTTGCCTCATGTCTTGCCCCCCCATTGCCTGCGGGGGGGGGGGTGGTAGCCGCGAGGCCAGCGCGTGGGCAGGAGGGGCTACTACCCGCCGCCTTTGGTCGCCAAGGGCGCCCAAAACCGGTTCCTTCCTGTCACCCTTCGGCGCGGCGCGGGTTATGGCGCCGGCCCCTGAGCCTCTCCCCCCCTCCGGGGAGGAACGGCGGGCCTCTGCAATAACCCTCGCACTGCGCCTACCTGGTGTGACCTCTACCCCTGCTCCCCCCGCTGCCCCCCCCGGCGATCCCCAAAAAACGTAGCCAACAAGAATGGTACAGTTGTGGTCGTTGTTGGCCGCAGTTTTATTCTGGTTACATACATCTGGCATGACATCGGTCATATTGGGTTATTTGCGAACTGCCATCTCTTTGGACACAAAGCCGTGCCCCCATTCGTAGTTCGTTGTCCCTCCAGTTCGTAAAGGACCCGACCCACCAACCAGGTCTGTTGTTGTTCGTTAGTATTTCTCCTCTGGTCCAATTACCACTGGGACCACCATTTGGTTGGTCACCCAAGCTTTTCTGCGTGTAGGGAGGGGTAGCTTCCTCTCCCCCCGGAGTTAGGCCCCAACTCGCTACCTTTTGTGCCCTGCCGATGGGCCGGGTCTGGGCCGCGAGCGCCGTCTCCGTTTGCTACCCCTCTTCCGTTGGCCAGGCCACATCACCCTGCCGTGCGGCATCCCAAGGTGAGCGGCCCTCCTCCTACACACCGCCCTGTCGGTGTGTCTCGTTAGCCAACCCTCGTACCGTTATTCCGCCACGCCGCAGGGAGGCTCCCGTCTTCTTGCGGCTCCCCCCCCCCCCACGCTTGTTTTTTTAAATTTTTTTTTTTATCTGCAACCTGCCAAGGCCATCGCGCCCCAAAGGTTGCCCCAGAAAATCTTCATCCCTTCCTCTGATAGATGCACCCCATCTTTGCCATACAGCTCCTGGCGCCCCAAGTGGATCAAGCCGTGTCTGACTGATTCCATGCCGTTGGCACAGCAAAATTTGTGCATAGCAATGTTCAGTTTCCTCCTGCTGTTCTCTACTGCTTTATGGGACTCTGCGCCCCTCCAGTGACCCCTGCTTACTATTTCTGACCAGATGATGGTCGTTCCCCCGAACGCCGCCGCTGCCCTTACGAGGTCGCCCTGCATCGTGTGGCTTAAAACTCTCCTGCCCATGCATGTCAAGTCATTTCCCTCGAGATGGATGATCAGTATGTCCGGGTGCCACGCTGCGTCCGCCAGGAGATGCTCGAGCGTCGTTGTCAGCTTGCTCCAGCTCATCCCTGGTTGTCCCAGCCACCGGATACACGTGTCTCTGGGCCTTTCTGCCAGCCTGTGGCCCGTCTGCCGCCACCAAGTACCCATCCTGGCGGCGAACGAGTGGCCCACAACCCACACTAGCCGGGGGCGTTTTCGTTTTCCTGTTGAACAATGGGGGGCATATCAGATCATCATACAGACCCCTTTCTCATTTTTCTTTTTTCTTTTTCTTTTTTTAATTTTATTTTTTGCTTGGCCTTCCTGTTGCGTGCCACCCTGCCGTGCGGCATCCCAAGGTGGCATGCTGCGCGCCACTGACCCTGCCGTGCGGCATCCCAAGGTGAGTGGCGCGACCCCATCCGCAGCTCAAAGCAGCTGCGGCCTGATATATGTTTTGTAGGCCCTGGACCGCCATCGGCCCATTTCCTGGATTCTTGCCTCCGGCATGCCGTGTTGTGATGCTGCCGTTGCCGCGCCGATCCTGAATGAGTGGGGAGCGAATGCTCGCGAGGGCAGCCCTGCCTTATCCAGGGCTTGGCGCATTAATGTAGTAAATTGAAACCTGCTCAGGTTACTACCGTCCTGATGCTTGAACAATGCTCCCCCGCCAGTGGGGCGCGCCACCATGTATTTCTGCAGGCAGCATACTGCGCATGATCTGTTGTTCTGGATGCACCTCAGCTGCACTACCGCGCCCTTTCCCTCTTGGTCGGTTTTTGACCTTCGCAGCTTTATTTGCACTGAGGCTAGCCCGGGCGTGACGTCCTCCGCTTGGATGCAGCGCCCAGCCGGCCCCTGCCTCCTGGGGGCCACTAGCTCGCCAATGCGAAAGGCACCAAAGAACGCCACCGAGAATGCTGCTTGGAAAAGGAGTAGCTCAAAGTCATTCTTCGTGCACCCCGCTAATGCCTCCAACAAACTGCCCAATTTTTCAAAATCTATGGGCCTCCTGCCGTCCACCCTTTTTCCTTCGACCCGCCTCCACCCTTTCATGGCCGCTTTGAGGTACAAGGATGCTGTCGGGTCCTCCCCCGTATGGATTTTTGCAAAATGAGCCATAGCTGCAAGATGTGCCTGTGCCCAGGACCTTGACTTTTTGTTGGTAAATGCCCACTGTATAAAGCGCTCCGCCGCCGTTCTTGTCCCCTCCCTGTCGGACAGGGACTGGACCCCACCTATCTCCATGACTGTTGCAGCGTACTTTCTGTAGCGCCTAGCCGCTTCGGGGTAAGGGACTGGTTAACCAGGATCGAGAGGTCTACCCCCCCAGGTCCCACAGTTGCGCTGGGAAAGGTGTCATATGTTCGTCTGCCCCTGGCGCCAGCTCCCTGAAACGGTCCATCTGTGACCTGGACAGGGCGTCTGCCACCGCGTTGTCCACCCCTGGGACATGGCGGGCCTTCACCTCCAAATTTCCTTCCAGCTGCAATTGAACCAACTGACGCATTAGCCTTAAGATATCGGGGCACCTGGCAGCCCCCCTGTTAATGGCTTGCACCACCCCCTTGTTGTCAGACCAGAGTGTTAGTTTCATGTTCTTTAACTCCTGTTTCCATATTGTCATGGCCACCACAATGGGGAACAGCTCCAAAAATGTTATGTTGCTCGTGAGACCTATCCTGTGCCATCTCTCCGGCCACTGCCTAGCACACCACTTCCGGCCAAGAATTGCCCCAAATCCTGCACTGCCCGCTGCATCGGTAAACAGGGCTATCTGCTTGGCTGTCACCCAGCCTTCCCTCCATATGAGGATGCCATTGAAGTCCGCGAGAAATTTATCCCACATACATAGGTCTTGTTTGACCCCCGCTCCCAGCCTTACGTGATGGTGCTGATGTGTGAGGCCTGCTGTCAACTGCATGAGTCGCCTTGCGAACACCCTACCCACAGGTATAACCCTGGCGGCGAAATTAAGCTTCCCAATCAGCCTTTGCAGCTCCCTGAGCGTCGCTTTGTTCTTACCGCACAAGCCTCTCACCTCCGCCCTAAAATCCTCTACCTTGTCTTGGGGGAGCCTAGCCGTTCCGGCCTCGGAGTCCAGCTCTATGCCCAGGAATGTGAGTTGTGTGGAAGGACCCACTGTTTTGTTTGGGGCCAGGGGAATCCCTAGCGCCTCCGCAAGCTCCACAAACGCTGCCAACGTGCTCCCACAGATTGGTGACTGGGCGGGACCCGTGAACATGAAGTCGTCCAGGTAATGGAGCTTCCCCCCTTTTGGGTGTCTATCGTGCAGTGCCCATTCTACAAATGTGGCAAACATCTCAAAGTATGCGCATGATATGGCACAGCCCATGGGCATGGCTTTGTCAATATACAGGTTCCCTTCCCACCGGAAACCCAACAGATGAAAACTGGAGCGGTGGACAGGTAACAGACGAAAGGCGGACTCTATGTCTGCTTTGGCCATTAATGCCCCCCGCCCTGCCATTTTTACCATATCAATAGCATCGTCTACAGATGCATAGTTCACCGAGCATGCATCCGGGCTTAGGCCATCGTTCACTGAAGACCCCTCTGGGAAAGAGAGGTGGTGGATGAGCCGGAATTGTCCTGGCTCCCTTTTGGGCACGACCCCCAGGGGGGAGATCACCAGGCCCTTTTGGAGGTGCAGTGGTAGGGGACCCTCTATCCTGCCCAAGGACTTCTCCTTCGCCAATTTCTTGGTGACTACCTCTGGGTGCTGTTTAGTGGATTTCAAGTTCTCTGCCCCCCCCAGGGGAGGTGTGCCACTGAACGGTATAACAAAACCCTCTTCAAAACCCTTGACTAATGTTGCTGCGTCTGCTCTATTGTGGTACTTGTTTGCCAGTTTACGCAGCTGATGTATGTGAATTGGGGACCTGGCTAACTGGCAATCCTCCAGACCCCGCTGCTCCCCATCACTGTTTACTTTTCTTGTCCTTTTTGTCCCTCTTCTGGTCTTGCTTGCCTCGGCAGTTAGCTGACGGGTGCCCACCCCCGCATTTGGAACATGCGTGCAGGTACTTACATGCTGCGCCCCACGTGCAATCTCCGGCATCAAATCTCCAGCAAATTGCCGCCGGGCCATTAGATGGGTTCGGTTTCCCCCCGCCAAACTTGGGCCTGTGGAACGACTTCCCCTTCCCTCTGTAGGAGGTCCGAAAGGACTGGTCACTCTTTCCTGCCCAGGCTTTTACCTCTTTGGCCACTAGCATCTTATGTATGAATCCAGAGACATCCTCCTCGTTCCATTCCATCTCTGGATGCCTCTGCATCTTCAACCTAAACCCTTTATCATATTCTAACCATGCATCACCTGGGAATTGCCTTTGGGCCCAATGAATATTAGCTTCGTATAGCCATAAATCCGCTGCGCAGCGCGGGAATTTCTCTACAATGATGCATGCCATAATTCGGAATGCATCCAACCAATTATCAAAGTTTCGCTCCTTCCTGGCGCCGCGCCTCTCCCTCCCGTCTTCCTCCTTCCTATCACAGGCAGTGAGATCCAACCCCTCCATTTGAACCTCCAGCAAGGAAAAAATATCTATGAATTCTTTCCGCCATATCCTTTCTTTAACCGCTACCGGGATAAGACTTGCTAAGCCCGTAGCCCTTGTGGTCAAGGACGCAGGACCAGGAGATGGCCTGCTGTACCCTTCAGTGGCCTGCGACTCGCTTGCTGGGGTGCTTACGCCGCCAGCGTACCCCCATGCTGCCACGGGTGACCCTGCATCGCCCTGGCTACTCTGCCCACTTTGTCCCTGCAGTCTCGCCTGCCGTGCCCACCCGGGATCTATCAGGTGCCATGGCAAGCCGGTCGTGTCTTCAGCGCGCTGTGTCCGGGCTTCCCCGACCCCCTGCCCAAGACCCTTCAGTAATAAAGGCGCCATTGATTTAACGCATTCCTGCACAATAGTTGCAATATGCTCACCACTTGTCGTTTTGCTGGGCTCTCCTTCGCTGTCGCCTTTTTGCGCGCCCCCTGCCGGTGGGTTCCTCTTTTGCGGCTTCCTTCTGGGCCCCTTCCTCTGAGCCAGCCCCGTTGTGGCAGACGCCGGCGCTGCCGTCCTCAGCTTTTTTGGCGATGGTGGGTCAACGTCCTCCGACACCCGCGACTCCGCACTCTCCTCTCCTTCGAGGCCCAGGTGAGGCTTCAGCCACTCCCTGCCGTGTACCTCCGCCGCTTCCTTGATGCGCTTGAGGAGGTCGGCAAGCTCTTCCGGCTGCCCTTCTGCCATTACTGCTAGCGGGGTGCTGCCGCTCACTTATGCACCAAATTGATGTGGTATCTCAGGCTGCCTTTCACCAAGCCTTCCTAGCAGGGTATCGCTCTTTTCGTGCTGCTCGCGCTCTGAAAGGGGGAGGGGCGCGTGGTGCGCGCGATGTAAATCAGGCCTGTCGCCGTCCGTGACCTATGACCCCTTTCCGGCGTGCTCGTTCAGCCGCTGGGTGCACCCGTGACCCGGCGCGCTAGTTGTGATGTAAGCAGTACAAAACGAGCTGCTCCGCCCGTTGCTGCCGATGACTCCGTTGAGCTCCTCCCCTCTTTTCCCGGTTGCTCAGGAGGCCCTTGTCCTGTTTCGCTGCGTTCTCGCGTCCCGTTGGACGCACCGGCACCCAACGCGCCTGTGCTGCTGCTGCAGAGGCGGAGCCGATACTTGCAGCGGGACAGACTGTCGGGATGAAAATGCCCTTCTCCGCAGCCTCGGTGCGTCGCAAGGTAACTCCCCTTAGCGTTGCACTCACTTCCCGTTCAGCCAGGTGTCCCGGAGGCTCTTTCTGAGAGCGGTGCCAACAATTGGTCAAACTTCGGGGCTGTGCGCCCGTCCTCCGCCGTCCTGTCCGGTCTCGTGCCCTGGGGGGGTTCCGGTAGGCTCCTCGCCCGGCGGTGGTGCAGGGGTTGCTCTCCAACGTTCTCCGCTCCGGGAATGCGGGTCAGCCCTTGGTAGTCTCGCCACTCAGCCGCTGGCTGCCCTGGTCGACGCCGTCCTTCTTTCCCCGGTCTTCTTGCGCCGTATTCCGTCCGGGCAGCACTTCGTCCGTCTTAGTCCTCTTTGCAGAAAAAACGTTGGTGCGCAGCTCTCCCTGCTCCCCGAAGTTAGGAGCTCCTCGGGAGAGCGGCCCCTTATATCTCCCATCTCCTTTTTCCCGCCGAACAGGCCTGCCCCCCCATTGGGGGGTTTGCCTCATGTCTTGCCCCCCCATTGGCTGCGGGGGGGGTGGTAGCCGCGAGGCCAGCGCGTGGGCAGGAGGGGCTACTACCCGCCGCCTTTGGTCGCCAAGGGCGCCCAAAACCGGTTCCTTCCTGTCACCCTTCGGCGCGGCGCGGGTTATGGCGCCGGCCCCTGAGCCTCTCCCCCCCTCCGGGGAGGAACGGCGGGCCTCTGCAAGAAACGACGGAACATCGGCTTTAGGGTGGTGCGACCGGTGCCCAGTTAAAATTACGGACAAATGGCGTCCATTAAAGAATCCTTCACGGACAACGGACAGACGGACGCAATTACGGACTGTCCGTGAAATTTACGGACGGTTGGTCACCCTAGGCGTGTCACGTAATGAAGCTGGTGTGCGGCCCTCTGTACAGCACGTCTTTATTGTCAGCCCCCGCGGTGCCTGTCTCAGTGGGAGTAGGCGGTCAGCTGAGGGAATCAACTGCAGCCCCATTGCTTGATTGCGGTGAGCCTCAAGTAAAGATTAGAAGGCTCTCATTTCAGGATGATTTAGAATGTGGTAATTATATACGAGAAAGCCCCAAAGTGCAACGGAGGGCGCTGGCATTAATTATAAATCCCTCAGGTAGGGTGTATGAGGAGGTGGGTGTCTTCCATGGTAATTTTTCAGTGGGCAGTGTCTTGCCCACACAACTAAGCGCTAACACACCAATTCTAGGCTCAAAACACACCTTCGCTATTGGTGGAAGACAGCAATGAAAATTTGGCAAGTTCTCAGAATACAAAATTCGCCCCTTCTCAAAAAATGGTGACAAGAATAGTTTTTGGTGTTGACCAACATTTCAGGAAGGTGGAGTCAGAAAACCGTTCAGAGGTAGTTGATAAGGAGAGAGGTTTTAGTTCCAGCAGTATTATTTATTTGGATGGTGCAGGTCTGGATTATTCCCAATTATTAGGTATTAGGGAAGGCGTCTCAGTTGCCAAAAGGTAGAGTTTCACGGTCGTCTGCTTCGGAGAATAAAGGAAATGTTGCTTTGTATCACAAAAGGTTCAATTGGCGGGAGGAAAGTTACATTGGTTAAGAACTGCGGTACTGATACACAAAAGGTCGAATGCATATTGGATAAACAGCAAGAGAAGGTAAATGACAAGAATTTTAAAAAGACAATGTGTGATAAACAGATATAAAGCGATAAGGAGGACAACAAGGAGAATCAAGATAAACAAAATTGGGCTAATCAGGAAAATTCAAAGATACATAAAAGATTACCGTACATGGGTATTGCTATGCCTTTGGGTTTAAATTTATCTAAGAAGACAAAAAACAGAATCTGGAACCATGAGTTTGTAGACGTACTTAAATTGTTACATGGGGGTATACACGCGAAGGAAGGTTCTAAGGAGGCGGAGTGGGAGTTAGCTAGGAGGCCAAGAGTCCCAAAGTCAATTGAGAATTGGACATCTGCATTTCTAATCTACACAAGTATTTATTGTGAAAGGCATCAGGACAGAGCGGTGGCAATTTTTTAAATATATTGCCATCATACACAAAGCTCAAATGCATTTTGGTGGATACGCTTGGCTAAACTACGATGAGGAGGTTTGGGCCAGGGTTAGTTTAAATGATGACAAACCATGGGGCAACGTAGATTCTGAATTATGGCTTCAGTGAATGTCATCTACACAACCCCCAGCTACCACACATACGGCCAGTGCTTTGCCCAGTACTTACCAGTCTTTTCAGTATCGTCCCACCCACGCTGGGGCGTGGTGGTATGGAAGAGGGCAGGCAGCGGTTTCAGCCTCATGTTGGAATTTTAACAAAGGAATAAGCAGAAGACAATTTTGTCGCTATAAAGACGAATGTTCGTAATGTGGGGGAAAGCACCCTATCACACAGTGTTTCACAGCATCTACATTTGGGGATCAAGGAAAATACCAGAGGGGAAGGGGTCAGCAATTCCAGCCTTTTCAAAAGGGTCCAACTCCTATTAGAATTGAGGTTTTATCTACATGGTTACATAATTATCCAGATGTAGAAACAGCTTTTAGATTATTTTGGGGTTTTACACATGGCTTCAGAATAGGGTATCAAGGGCCGAGGCAGAAAAGATGGGCTGACAATCTGAGATCGGCTAAGGATTTGCCCAATATAGCGCAGGACAAATTGAACTCAGACTTAAGAGCATGCAGGATTGCAGGACCTTTTCTTCAATGCCCTTTACCGAATTTGATAACCTCACCTTTGGTAGAAGTGCCTAAGAAGACCCCAGGAGAATATAGGCTGATTCATCAGTTATCCTGGCCAGAAGGTCCATCAGTGAATGATTTTATTTCCCAAACAGACTCTAGTGCGTCTTACGCATCGGCTGATGATGCAGATAGGGCTGCCGAACTTGCTAAAAGTGACATACAATCAGCATTCCGTTTATTTCCAATTCATTACGATGATTTGGAGCTGCTGGGTATGCATTTTGGGGGAGCCTTTAAGGTGGATACAGTTCTCCCTCTGGGCTGCTTGATCTCATGTGCATTGTTCGAGCTATTTAGCACCTTTTTACAATGGCTCTTCATGAGGTCATAAGCTTGTTTGTCGTTACTTGGATGATTTTATGTTCATCGGTCCAAAAAATACAGGAGAGTGTTGAAAAGCTTTACAGGAGTTTCAAAGTTTGGCTCAAGAGCTTAGTTTACCATTGGCTCCAGAAAAAACAGAAGGTCCTGCTACAAGGCTGACATTCTCAGGAATTGAAATCGATACTTTGGAAATGAGAGTCAGACGTCCTGCTGTGAAGGTGCAAGAGATAAGGTTATGTTCCCTGTCAGTAATTGGGGAGAAGAAGATAGAACTCAAGAAGGTGCAAAAGTTGCTAGGCTTCCTAAACTTTGCATGTAGAGTAGTTAGAGCTGGCAGGACATTTTGCAGATGTCTCGGCTTGGCTATGTCCGGGGCTTTTCTACCTCATCATCGGATAAGAATCACCAAAGCTATCAGGAAGGACCTTTCAATGGTGTTTCACTATTCTTCATAGAGGAAGACATGATGCGGTAAATTCAGATTGTTTCTGATGCATCAGGTTCAAAAGGCTTCAGCATATTTTGGGACGGTTGCTGGTGTGCTGAGAGTTGGCCGCAGATGTGATTGTCTCAGGGTCACAGCATTGCCTTTTTAGAGCTTTTTCCTGTGGTAGTGGCTCTACACATTTTGGGGTGAAGAATTCAGGAACAGGTCAGTTATGTTCAATGTAGACAAAATGGCTGTAGTAGAACATGAGAAGAAGCAAAAAGCGAAATACTTGAAAGTATTGAGCCTGTTGAGAGGATTTATGCTGAAATATTTCCAACTCAATATTGTTTTTACGGCAAGGCATGTCCCAGGCATCACCAATAATATAGCAGATGCTTTGTCTCGATTTTAGTGGCAGAAGTCTGGCAGCTTGGTGCCGGGTTCAGAGAGCAACAAGACACAGATCCGGCATAGCGTTTGGGCCTGGGGGGTTGAGGATAGTCGAGCTGGTAGAAAAATCATAAGCTCCATCCACTCGAAGAAGTTACCAGAAAGCATGGACCGAATTCTTAGTTTATGGTAACACTAATATTTCGATTGGAAATAAGAAGCCTACAAAGGAACAAGTTATTTTGGGATTTCTTTTGTATTTGATTTAAAAAGGTTTATCACATGAAACCATTTCTGGAAAATTAGCAGGTATTTCATTTTACGGATAAATGTGATGGGGTCACGATCCCATACAAAGTGTTTTAGTTTAAAAACGTTTTAAAAGGTTGAAGTAAAGAGCAGCAGAACAAAAATTTACTCCGAGAACCTGTAACTTCTGAACTGTTGCAACAGTTATTATTGCACCTCAATTTTTGCTGTTATGATAAGTTTGAGGCGTTATTGTTTAGACTGTGCATGTAATGGTTATTTTTTTGATCTTTTAGAGCATCTAAGTTACGTGGTTTGAGGAGATGGGGAGGAATGAAAAGTGATGAGATATTTCTGGAACACGATAGAATACGGATTTGGTTGAGGGCATCTAAAACTGACCAATTGGGCAGCAGTAAGTGGGTTTGTTTGTATAGGAGTGGGGTGGCTGGTTGTTGCCCAGTGAGTGAATGGGATACATGACAATCTTGAGAGTTTTTCAAGAAAGCCAACATTTGTGTGACTCGTTCAAATCTATTGGCTGTATTAAGTTAAACATTCATCCTTTTGGAAAAAGACCCTTTACTCTATGGCACTCATTCTTTTCGAATTGGGGCTGAAACTTTGGCCGCAAGACTGGGCTCACCATGGTCAGACATAAAAAGAAAAGGTAGATGGATATCAAACTGTTGTGAAAGATATGTAAGAAAATGAATAACGACGGCATTATATGGTTGCTAACCATTGTTTCTTTTTATCTTAGGTTGCGATCATGGCCCATTATTTTTAAAAATGATTACCTGCATAGTGGGACATTCCTTCATAAAGTGGACAGCATTATACGCTGAACAACAAATTTATGGCCGTTCTCTTGGACTTCCAAGTACCAGACACGAGGTGATATGGAGGGGTAAAAGCGGTATGAGATGGGGAAGTTTGTTACCAGTTTTAACTGAACTATTCTCATCGAGAGGATGCCCTGATTAGTTATTAAATCAATTAGGCAAAAATGACCTAGTCAATCTATCTGATTTAAAATTATTAAAACAAATGACGTTGGACTTATCAGCCATAAAATATAATTGGAAAGGCACTTGTTTAATCTGGACTGAATTTTTACCCAGAGAATTTTGAAGATGTGCAAAAAGTCATGCAGCAAATGATAAAGCAAGAAGAAATAACAGCAGAGAAAAATCGTTGGACCCACTCAAAATACTTCGCCATGGTTGGTGAACTGCCACAATGCTGCTTGTAGTAGCGTAACAAGGGCTGGATGCCCCTAATGGAAGCAAGGAAATTGTTCACCAGCCCTTAGTGTTGCATATGAAAACCGGTACTAATTGGGATAAAGCAGGCCCCTTGCTTCCCTGGGCCCCAGTGTCACTGCACCTGCTGCATTATTGTTTGATACACCCCCAGCTATTTGTCTGTGGCCACCCACGCTTCGATTAACCCCTTGCATGCCCGCCCCTTTCCCCGCCCAGTGCCGCGCCTTGCATTAGCGGGCGGAGTTCATGACGAGCTGGACTCGTCATGGGCACAGCGCCACCGCAGCCCATGGGCACTGAAGGGGTTAAACTTTGATATTAGCCTAACACCTCCCTTTCTTCCCACCTGTCCATTCACCTTCCCCCTCCCCACATTTTCTGATTGTCTCGCCTCTCTGCCTGGGCCTCTCTTTATCCCAGCGTCTCACTCCCAGGGGGCAGGCTGTAGTGAGGTGAAAGAGCTTCAAGATCTGGGTCGGATTGCTTATCATTTAATCAATCAATCACCATTTGTAAAGTGCAGCAATGTCACCCCTAGGGGTATCTGGTCACCAATGATGCCGTGTCTCCATCGAAAAGCTAAGTCTCGAGTCTTCCTGAAGTCCGTCAGGGATGGTGATGTCCGGAGGTGGAGGGGCAAGTATTTTCAGGTCTTCGCGGCGAAGTAAAAGAAGGAGTGGCTACCACTTCGGCTGCGATGGATGCGGGGGGTGTAAGCGAGGGCAAGCGAGGAGGAACGCAAGCGTCTGGAGGGTTGATGGAATTTCAATCGATGTTTGATGTAGGATGGTCCTTATATGTGTTCACGAGGATCTTGAACTGGCATCTTTTCTGGATGGGGAGCCAGTGAAGGTTTTTGAGGTTGGGATTGATGCGTGACCGTTTGGGAAGGTCCAGAATGAGTCTGGCTGTCGCCTTCTGTATGGTTTGGAGTCTCCCGAGGAGCTGGGTGGAGATACCAGCATAGAGAGCGTTGCCATAGTCGAGGCGGCTGGTGACAAGGGCCTGAGTGACGGTCTTTTTGGTGTTGATCGGGATACATCTGAAGATTCTGTAGAGCATGCAAAGAGCGTGGAAGAAGGAGGAGGCGACTGCATTAAATTGCCATTTCATGGTCAGTTGACCGTCAAGGATGATCCCTAGGTTGTGTGCATGGTCTGTTGGTTATGGAGTTTGTCTAAGACCATCTGGCCACCAGCTGTGGTCCCAGGCGAGGGTGTTCCCACAGATCAGTACTTCGGTCTTGTTGGAGTTCAGTCTGAGGCAGTTGTCTCTCATCCAGTAGGCTACATTGGTCATGGCGTTGGAGAAGTTGGTTTTGGTGTAGGTGGGGTCTGCAGTGAGTGAGTGAGAGAATAAGTTTAGTGTTATCGGTGTAGGAGATTATGTTGAGGTCGTGGGATCTAATGACGTCTGCGGGGGGGTCATGTAGGTGTTGAAGAAGGTGGGGCTGAGTAATGATCCTTGGGGTATGCCGCAAATGATGTTCTTGGGTGCGGAGCTGAAGGGGGCGAACCGGATACTTGGTGTCCTCGTTGTGGAAGTTGAGTCACCGAGGAGGACGTAGTGATGGATGTCGATGGCCTGAGGGGTGATGTGGTTGAAGACAGCGTTGCAGAAAGTAGGTTGGGGTCCTGGGGGTCTGTATATGAGGCTGCATTTTATCGTGAACTTTGCATCTGTTTGTAGTTGGAAGTTGATGTGTTCCATAAGAGGCAGGGGGTCATCGTTGGTGATGGTGCATCTGATGGTTTCCTTGAAGATGATGATGATGTGTCACCCTCGTTTGTTGGTGAGGTGTCCGTGTATCGTCTTGTAGCTGTCGGGGGTGGTGAGGGGTTGAGCCACGTTTCTGTGATGAAGACAACATCAGTGGAGAGGGTGGTGATGGAGTCCCAGATTTCCGTGGCATGCTTGCGGAGGGAGCGGGCGTTGAGCAGGATGCTGTCAGGGCGCAACAGCCCGGCGTCCACTGACATACGGGGTCAGGGTGCATCAGTCCGGTGTACTCTGACTGCCGGCAATCGTATTGAGAGAGGAGCGGGTGCAACAAGAACTACAACTCCCAGCATTTTACCTGACGTAGACGTTCTTCGTGATCAGTACGTTACGTCAGGGACTCCAGATAAAGTTGAGGAGTGTGAGCAGGAGGCTTCCGATTATTTTGTGTATCCCGGTCCACTGGCAGTTTCTGTTCTTCGTGAACAAGTTGCGGTAAGTGTGCTCTGTGCACCATCGTTACCTTATTCTACACATTCTTTGGTTGGTTCTCCAGCGGATTGTGTTGTTTCTCTTTTTGTCTCTTCCGTTAGAGAGATTGCGGTGGTGGCAATCTCATGGGGGGGAGAGCGCTGTATGCCGAACAGTTTTTGAGGGACAACTGTGCCAGTCTTAAGCCACACTCTAGAGCTACCCGGTGGACTCCCACAAATGTTGAAGAGATGAAGAAGTTCTTGGGTTTAACTTTTTTGACGGGCTTGCTAAGGAAGCCATCAATGTCTTCATATTGGTCTAGCAGTCCCTTGATGGCAACGTCTATTTTTCCGGCAGTCATGAGTCGTGACAGGTATTTGCTACTGCTTCGGATGATGCATTTTGTTGATAATGGTTTAGCGTTGCCACGAGATCACCCTGACTGTGACCGTCTTTTTAAGATTAGGCCTGTCCTTGATCACTTTGTTGATCGATTTCCTGAGATTTATGCTCCTGGGAAACAAATTGCAGTGGATGAGTCTTTGGTGTTGTTCAAGGGCCGCTTGGTTTTTAGGCAATACATTCCTAGTAAGAGGGCACGCTATGGAATAAAGCTGTATATGCTGTGTGACAGTAGGACTGGATATGTCTCTAATTTCAGGGTGTACACCGGTAAGGAATCTAGGTTTAACCTCCCTGGTTGTCCGTCCACTTTTAGAGTGACTGAGAAAATTGTTTGGGAACTTGGAAGAGGATTTTTTAACAAAGGCCACCATTTATATGTAGATAACTTCTACACTGGTGTGCGGTTGTTCAGGGAATTGGCCAAAGTGGACACTCTTGCTTGTGGCACAATCCGCTCTAACCGTAAAGGTTTCCCAAAAGAACTTGTTTGTCAAAAGCTTGTGCAGGGACAGTGCAGTGCGTTGCGTTGCCAGGAGCTTCTTGCTGTGAAGTTTACAGACAGGAGAGATGTCTACATGCTGACTACCATCCATGATGAAAGCACTGCACCTGTGACTGTTTGGGGTCAGGTCGCTGAAGCGCGCAAACCTGTGTGCATTTTAGACTATAATAGGCACATGGGTGGTGTTGACAGAGTAGATCAGAGGTTGGAACCTTACACTGCTCTTCGTAAGGCTTACATTTGGTACAAGAAGTTGGCTATCCATCTTTTCCACATGGCAATGTTTAATGCTTTTGTTGTGTTCCAGGATTCTTGCCCTGAGTCAAAGATGACTTTTGCTAAGTTTCAGGAGTCTGTAATAGGCAGCCTTGTTGTAGTGGAACAGGCAAGTGTTCCTAGAGTTGGACTGGTGGAGGATGTTGCTAGATTGAAAGAACGCCACTTTCCAGATCACATTCCTCCCACACCCGCAAAAGATTTTCCCAGTAGGAGATGTAGAGTCTGTTGGCGAAAAGGTTTGTGGAAGGAGAATCGTATGTACTGCCCCGACTGTCCTTCTCATCCTACACTGTGTCTCTCTGCTTGTTTTAGAGCGTACCACACACGAAAGAATTTTTGGGAGGATTCTTGAGTGGTAAAGTGAACTGCCTGGTCTGTATTCTTTGGATAATTTGATTCTGTTTCAAGGTTGGTGTTAGTGCAATGTATTTAGTTGCTGATTTTCTGTTAGAAGATTTGTATCTATTTGCAATTTGTTTGTGTTTTTATTTTTTTCTAAAAAAAATCCTAAATGTGATGGCGGTGTGTGTAGGCTTGCGCTTGGCTGTTGGTGTGTGTGGACTGGCACTTGGTTGGTGGTGTGCGTGGAATGGTGCTTGGCTGGCGGTGTGCATGGACTGGCGGTGTGCGTGGACTGGTGCGTGGCTGGTGGTGTGCGTGGACTGGAGCTTGGCTGGCAGTGTGCGTGGAATGGTGCTTGGCAGGCGGTGTGCGTGGACTGGTACTTGGCTGGCGGTGTGCGTGGACTGGTGGTGTGTGCGGACTGGTGCTTGGCTGGTGGTGTCCGTGGACTGGCGCTTGGCTAGCGGTGTGCGTGGACTGGTGTTTGGCTAGCGGTGTGTGTGGACTGGTGCTCTGCTGGCTGTGTGTGAGTAGTGACTTTCTGCTGGTCACTACACACACTGCTAGCTGAGTGCCACTCCACGCAATCCATCAGCCTGTGTAGTTGCTGTGTCTGGATTGTGGGCGTGTGAAAGTGATGGGCCCTTGAATAGCGCTGTGTGCTGGTGTGAGTTTTGTTATGTGATGGGCCCGCGGCTGGCGGTGTGAATGGTTTTGTATGTCTCACACGTATGAAAGGTGTATGAATGGCCTGTAAAGAGGTTGGTGCCTTGTCGTGGCTTTACAGCTCACGAGCTGTGAGTCAATGGTTCAGTTTCTCGCCCTTTCAATTATTACCAGTGCATTTCATTTCTGTGAAATCACTTGCTAATACAATTGTATCTACTGAACCATCACTCACCCTCGTGCCAAATCCAACCAGTATGTGTGTGTGCTTGCGGATTAGATGGCTGTGCAGTAATATTTGTCTTTCTGAAGCAGGGTGTACCTTGTCCCTTTTTGGTGAATTTTGTAATGTGTTGCTTTTGTGCCTGGTGGTGCGAATGGCCTTGTTTGTATCACGTATGAAAGGTGTGTGAATGGCCTGTAAAGTGGTTGGTGCCTTGACGTGGCTTTACAGCTCACGAGCTGCGAGTCATTGGTTTGGTTTTTTGTGAATTTAATTATTGACAGTGCATTTCATTTTTGTGAAATCTCTTGTTAATAAAATTTAATACACTGAACCATGACTCGCCCTCGTGCCAAATCCAACCAGTATGTGTGTGTGTTTGAGGAATAGATGGTTGTGCAGGAATCTTTGTCTTTAGTTTCTCTGCCAAGTTACACTTTCCATGCAAGAATAACCCACCAACTGTAGATATTGTCGGAAACCCATGGGAGTTCATGGTGATGTCTCTATTGTGAATTACAAAAAAAATTTTATCCCCAATGTCCTGCAAACCTCAAAATGTCTGCCACATTTTCTTTGCAATATTATTCCAAAATTCTCACGCTGTAGGAACAATAGATAATCTGGTTTTGCAAGGGGGGTCACTTTGGTTTTTGGCCCGGTGCTCGGCGGCCATCTAGGGAAACCTACCAAACCCACACATTTCTGAAAACTAGACACCCGGCGGCTTCCAGGGAGGTATGGCTTGCGTGGATCCCCCAACGTTTCCTTACCCAGAATCCCCTGCAAACCTCAATTTTTGCTGAAAAAATCACTTTTTTCACATATTTTGGGGTGGGAAAGTAGTGGCATCACCGGGCTCACACAAATTTACCACCACCCAGCGTTCCCCCAGGTCTCCCGGTAATAATGGTGCCTCACTTGTGTGGGAGGCCCAAGTACCCGCGGCAGGCAAGGGCCCAAAACGTAGTGAGGCGACATCAAAATGGCCTATCGCAAAACCACCTGGTTTTGCAAGGGGGGTCACTTTGGTTTTTGGCCCGGTGCTCGGCAGCCATCTAGGGAAACCTACCAAACCCACGCATTTCTGAAAACTAGACACCAGGCGACTTCCAGGGAGGTATGGCTTGTGTGGATCCCCCAACGTTTCCTTACCCAGAATCCCCTGCAAACCTCAATTTTTGCTGAAAAAATCACTTTTTTCACACATTTTGGGGTGGGAAAGTAGTGGCATCACCGGGCTCACACAAATTTACCACCACCCAGCGTTCCCCCAGGTCTCCCGGTAAAAATGGTGCCTCACTTGTGTGGGAGGTCCAAGTACCCGCGGCAGGCAAGGGCCCAAAACGTAGTGATGGGACATTTGGGATAGGCAATGTTGATGTCGCCTCACTACGTTTTGGGCCCTTGCCTGCCGCGGGTACTTGGGCCTCCCACACAAGTGAGGCACCATTTTTACCGGGAGACCTGGGGGAACGCTGGGTGGTGGTAAATTTGTGTGAGCCCGGTGATGCCACTACTTTCCCACCCCAAAATGTGTGAAAAAAGTGATTTTTTCAGCAAAAATTGAGGTTTGCAGGGGATTCTGGGTAAGGAAACGTTGAGGGATCCACGCAAGCCATACCTCCCTGGAAGCCGCCGGGTGTCTAGTTTTCAGAAATGCATGGGTTTGGTAGGTTTCCCTAGATGGCCGCCGAGCACCGGGCCAAAAACCAAAGTGACCCCCCTTGCAAAGCCAGGTGGTTTTTGCCATAGGCCATTTTGATGTCGCCTCACTACGTTTTGGGCCCTTGCCTGCCGCGGTTACTTGGGCCTCCCACACAAGTGAGGCACCATTTTTACGGGGAGACCTGGGGGAACGCTGGGTGGTGGTAAATTTGTGTGAGCCCGGTGATGCCACTACTTTCCCACCCCAAAATGTGTGAAAAAAGTGATTTTTTCAGCACAAATTGAGGTTTGCAGGGGATTCTGGGTAAGGAAACGTTGGGGGATCCACGCAAGCCATACCTCCCTGGAAGCCGCCGGGTGTCTAGTTTTCAGAAATGCGTGGGTTTGGTAGGTTTCCCTAGATGGCCGCCGAGCACCGGGCCAAAAACCAAAGTGACCCCCCTTGCAAAGCCAGGTGGTTTTTGCCATAGGCCATTTTGATGTCGCCTCACTACGTTTTGGGCCCTTGCCTGCCGCGGTTACTTGGGCCTCCCACACAAGTGAGGCACCATTTTTACGGGGAGACCTGGGGGAACGCTGGGTGGTGGTAAATTTGTGTGAGCCCGGTGATGCCACTACTTTCCCACCCCAAAATGTGTGAAAAAAGTGATTTCTTCAGCAAAAATTGAGGTTTGCAGGGGATTCTGGGCAAGGAAACGTTGGGGGATCCACGCAAGCCATACCTCCCTGGAAGCCGCCGGGTGTCTAGTTTTCAGAAATGCGTTGGTTTGGTAGGTTTCCCTAGATGGCCGCCGAGCACCGGGCCAAAAACCAAAGTGACCCCCCTTGCAAAACCAGGTGGTTTTGCCATAGGCCATTTTGATGTCGCCTCACTACGTTTTGGGCCCTTGCCTGCCGCGGGTACTTGGGCCTCCCACACAAGTGAGGCACCATTTTTACCAGGAGACCTGGGGGAACGCTGGGTGATGGTAAATTTGTGTGAGCCCCGTGATGCCACTACTTTCCCACCCCAAAATGTGTGAAAATAGTGATTTTTTCAGCTAAAATTGAGGTTTGCAGGGGATTCTGGGTAAGGAAACGTTGGGGGATCCACGCAAGCCATACCTCCCTGGAAGCCGCCGGGTGTCTAGTTTTCAGAAATGCGTGGGTTTGGTAGGTTTCCCTAGATGGCCGCCGAGCACCGGGCCAAAAACCAAAGTGACCCCCCTTGCAAAACCAGGTGGTTTTGCCATAGGCCCTTTTGATGTCGCCTCACTACGTTTTGGGCCCTTGCCTGCCGCGGGTACTTGGGCCTCCCACACAAGTGAGGCACCATTTTTACCGGGAGACCTGGGGGAACGCTGGGTGGTGGTAAATTTGTGTGAGCCCGGTGATGCCACTACTTTCCCACCCCAAAATGTGTGAAAAAAGTGATTTTTTTAGCAAAAATTGAGGTTTGCAGGGGATTCTGGGTAAGGAAACGTTGGGGGATCCACGCAAGCCATACTTCCTTGGAAGCCGCCGGGTGTCTAGTTTTCAGAAATGTCTGGGTTTGGTAGGTTTCCCTAGGTGCCGGCAGGGCTAGGGTTCAAAAACTACAGCTAGTCACTTTGCCAAAAAATGGTAATTTTTCACTGCAAAATTAAGGTGTGACCACGTTGCGTTTTGCGCCGTTTCCTGTCGCGGGCACTAGGCCGACCCGCACAAGTGAGGTACCATTTTTCTCGTAGGACTTTGGGGAACGCGGGGTGGGTGGAAATTTGTGGATCCACGCAGATTCCAGAACTTTCCATCCCAGAAATGTGGGGAAAATGTGTTTTTTTTGTCATTTTTTTACGTTTGCAAGGGATTCTGGGTAACAGACCATGGTGGGAGGCAGTCAAGTCACCCCATCCTGGATTCCCCTGGGTGTCTAGTTTTCAAAAATGTATAGGTTTGCTAGGTTTCCCTAGGTGCCGGCAGGGCTAGGGTTCAAAAACTACAGCTAGTCACTTTGCCAAAAAAGGGTTATTTTTCACTGCAAAATTGAGGTGTGACCACGTTGCGTTTTGCGCCGTTTCCTGTCGCGGGCACTAGGCCGACCCGCACAAGTGAGGTACCATTTTTCTCGTAGGACTTTGGGGAATGCGGGGTGGGTGGAAATTTGTGGATCCACGCAGATTCCAGAACTTTCCATCCCAGAAATGTGGGGAAAATGTGTTTTTTTTGTCATTTTTTTACGTTTGCAAGGGATTCTGGGTAACAGACCATGGTGGGAGGCAGTCAAGTCACCCCATCCTGGATTCCCCCAGGTGTCTAGTTTTCAAAAATGTATAGGTTTGCTAGGTTTCCCTAGGTGCCGGCAGGGCTAGGGTTCAAAAACTACAGCTAGTCACTTTGCCAAAAAAGGGTCATTTTTCACTGCAAAATTGAGGTGTGACCACGTTGCGTTTTGCGCCGTTTCCTGTCGCGGGCACTAGGCCGACCCGCACAAGTGAGATACCATTTTTCGCGTAGGACTTTGGGGAACGCGGGGTGGGTGGAAATTTGTGGGTCCACGCAGATTCCAGAACTTTCCATCCCAGAAATGTGGGGAAAATTTGTTTTTTTTGTCATTTTTTTAGGTTTGCAAGGGATTCTGGGTAACAGACCATGGTGGGAGGCAGTCAAGTCACCCCATCCTGGATTCCCCTGGGTGTCTAGTTTTCAAAAATGTATAGGTTTGCTAGGTTTCCCTAGGTGCCGGCAGGGCTAGGGTTAAAAAACTACAGCTAGTCACTTTGCCAAAAAAGGGTCATTTTTCACTGCAAAATTGAGGTGTGACCACGTTGCGTTTTGCGCCGTTTCCTGTCGCGGGCACTAGGCCGACCCGCACAAGTGAGGTACCATTTTTCTCGTAGGACTTTGGGGAACGCCGGGTGGGTGGAAATTTGTGGATCCACGCAGATTCCAGAACTTTCTATCCCAGAAATGTGGGGAAAATGTGTTTTTTGTGTCATCTTTTACATTTGCAAGGGATTCTGGGTAACAGACCATGGTGGGAGGCAGTCAAGTCACCCCATCCTGGATTCCCCCGGGTGTCTAGTTTTCAAAAATGTATAGGTTTGCTAGGTTTCCCTAGGTGCCGGCAGGGCTAGGGTTCAAAAACTACAGCTAGTCACTTTGCCAGAAAAGGGTCATTTTTCACTGCAAAATTTTTTTTTTTTTTTTTTTTTTTTTTGAAACCGTTTATTGCAGTTTTTAAAAGTTACAGGTATGGGCCTACAACCACCCGGCCGGCCGCTAGAATGGCAAAAGCATATTGCATACAGACAGTAAAAGTCTCTCGGCAGTGCAGAGCAGTGAAACAGGAGTAATCAATGGTGCAGGCCACACAGCTCCAAGCCCACAGTACGGTTCCCTTTTCTTGAGACAAAACAAAACCAAAAAACCACACCCGCAAGGCAACCCGCGATCCAAAGTGACAGCACGTGCTCCATAAGTGGGGGATCCAAACCAGCAGCAGAACTCTGAGGAGGGGAATGGGAGCAGATCAGGGTCTGGGGGACCGCGCTCCCGCGCCGGGGGAGGGGGGCCGTCTAGGGAGACGGAGCAGGCGAGGCAGCCGGTAGCAGTGGTGGCTCACAAATACCCCCGCGGTAAGCATTCCAGGGGCCCCAGAGTTTCACCCACGCCCCAGGCTTACCCCTCGCCACATACACCACCTTTTCACGAAACATACACCAATCCATATGCTCTTTCCAGGCCGACACCGCAGGGGGCCTCTGGGATCCCCACAATTGAGCAATGTCACGCTTAGCTATCATGTATCCCAGAGTCACCCACCGCGTCTGCGGGACCGAATAGTCATTCGGTTCCCATACATTCAGCAAGCATCTCCTCGCTTCAGGCAGCAGCGCGACACGCGTAACCACACGCAGGACCTCATGCACACCACGCCAGAATCGCTCCACCCTCGGGCACTCCCACAGTATATGCATGAAAGTCGCCAACGCACCACAGCCACGCTTACACATTCCGTCACCAGCAAAACCCATACGCAGAAGCCTTGGCCCCGTCACGTAAACCCGGTGAAGGATCTTGAGCTGGACGAAACGAAGGCGAGCCGGGATGGCCACCTCTTTCGGAGAGGCCACCGCGGAAATCCAATCCTCGTCGTCCAGCTCCAGCCCGTCGGCAACCCAAGCCTCGCGGAGGCCAGTCAGCAGGCACGATCTATCGTTGATCAGTTTTTTGTATATGAGGGAGATCGTGCTGTCCGGTACATGGCCATCCAGCACTCTGTCCTCCAGGGGGGAAGACTCCGGAATGGATGCGACATCCGGGAAGACGGAGCCCAGCGCATGGCGGACTTGCAGGTACCGAAAGTACTCACTGCCCTGCAGCTGAAACTCCGCCTGCAGCGTCTCAAAAGTTTTGAATCCCCCCCTCGTGAAGAGATCTCCCACCGTGCTGATTCCGATCGTGTCCCACTTCTCGAAGCCCTTCGACGTCCACAGGGAGCCCAACCTCTCAGACGCATACAGCGGTGACGCCCGGGTCAAACGGTCCTTCCACCCCATAGCTGCGTTAGCCGCGTGCCAGACACGCACCATGACACGCGTCGGTCCCGTCAAACGGGAGTCGGGCGCGCCAGAGTAGAGCGCTCGATTGTAATCGCCACCGGGTAGGAGCATCTTATCCATCTCAAATGCCGGGTTCAAGGCGGGCCCGTAAAGGCCATGATTAATTGCAGCTAGTTGGGAGGCCCAGTAATACCGTTTAATGTCCGGGAGGGCGACCCCCCCATCGTACCACGGGAGCGTCAATTTGGCCAGAGCAATGCGCGGCCTCCCGTCCCAGAACAGGCGCCGCTGGAGGCCCTCCACCTCACGGAAATAGCGTGCCGGGACCAAGTCCATAGTATTCTGGAGGGCATAGAGGAAGCGCGGCAGGGACATCATTTTAAACAAGGCCGCTCGGCCGAGCGGCGAGAGCGGCAGACGCCGCCAGCGCACCACGTCCTCCTTCAAGCGCTGGAGGGGGGGTAGCAAATTCCGCTTATAGCGGGCCTTCGGGTCAAGAGTGATATAGATACCCAGGTACCGAAAACCTTGGGAGGCAATCTGGATCGGACAGTCCCGTGGTAGGACCGGAGCCTCCCCGGAAAGCACATAGACACAGGATTTCGCCCAGTTGATGACCAGGCCTGAGTTGCGACCGAATGAGCGCAAAACATCAACCAGGACGATCAGTGATTTACGCGGGGAGGCGAGATACAGAAGGATATCGTCAGCATAGAGGGACACACGGTCCTCCTGCTCGGGGGTCCAGCGGAGACCACGGATAGAAGGGTGCCACCGCAGCCACTCCGCCAGGGGCTCCAGGGCCAGGGCAAACAGGAGAGGCGACAGGGGGCAACCCTGTCGCGTACCCCGCCCCAGCGCGAATGGGGCCGAGACTCGCCCATTCACTACCACCTGCGCCAATGGGCCCGAATATAGCAATTTGACCCAGCTAATGAAACCCGGGCCGAACCCAAATTTCGCCAGCATCGCCCAGATGTATGGCTATTCAAGCGTATCAAACGCCATGGTGGCGTCCAAGGACGCCAAGATGGCCGGCTCCCGCACAAATGGGACACGCGCGAGCACCCCGTGTAAGCGCCGCAGATTGAGCGCCGTGTTGCGGTGCGGTATAAAGCCAGATTGGTCTTGGTGGACCAAATCGCCCACCACGCCAACCAACCGGTTGGCCAACACCTTGGCGAGGATTTTGGGCTCCGCGTTCAAGAGCGAAATCGGCCTATAGGATGTGACCCGTTCACGGGGCTTCCCCTCCTTGTGGATCACCACAATTGTGGCCAGACGCTGGTCCGGCGGGAGGGAACCCCGCGAGTGGGCCGCCAGGAACATCGCGCGCAGGTGGGGCGCCAACACATCCGGGCGTAGCTTGTATAGCTCGATGGGAATACCATTGGGGCCCATGGCCTTGCCGGATGCAACCGAGCGAATAGCCAAGGCAATTTCGTCCGAGGTGGGAGGGGCGTCCAGCGAATCCCTGTCCTCCACCGTAAGGGAGGGCAGTGCGATGTCCCGAAGCAGGGCATGGGAATCTTCCTCCGAGCAGGGGGAAACCGGGGAGTAGACTTCGCGGAAATAATCCGCGAAGCAGGAGACAATGGCTTCCGGCTCAGTGACACACGCACCATCAACACTCTCAATCAAAGGCACCACGCGGCTCGCTCTCTCCCTCTTATCCAACCACGCAATCAATTTGCCAGCCTTATCACCCACATCATACAATCGCCCCTGCTGCTCTCTACTGAGGCCCCTGGCCGCCTCCGTGACGAGGGCCCGATAGGCCGCCTGCTTTAGGTGTAGAACATGCAACTTGGCGTCTGTTACCCCGTTCCCCAGGTCATCCTCCAGTTCTGCAATCTCGGCCTCTACCCGGGTCACCTCCTCCCGCTCGCGCCGCCGGGCATGGGAGATAAAGGAGAGGGCCTCCCCTCTAAGAACTACCTTGAAAGCCTCCCACAGGGAGATGGCCGAAGGGACCGACCCCACATTCTCGTCGAAATATCGCTGTAAGGATTTGATCAAATCGGCACGAATGGTGGGGTCGCGCAAATACCATGCATTGATTGGGGCCACCCTGCCATCCCCCCTCGGGAAGACATCGAAATGCAACAACAATGGGGAGTGGTCTGAGATACCCCGCGCCAAATGGCGCACCTCCCCCACCCTCCCTGCATGGGCCGCCGGGACAAGGATGTAATCAAGCCGCGAGAGGCTACCATGGGCACCCGAGTGGAAGGTGTACTGTCGCAATGCGGGATGCTTTAATCGCCAGCAATCCACCAGGCCCAGCGTGTCCAGAAGGCCGGGCAGCCACGCCTGTGCCCGGGGGAGGTCCCTAGGGGGATGGCGATCCATAGACCCAGAGGCTACCGCATTAAAGTCCCCTCCAACCACCAGCAGGCCACTCGGAAGGTCCAGAAGGAGGCGCCCCAGGTCCGCGAATGTGGTAGCTTGTAACCCAGGCGGGACGTACACTGATATAAAGATAAACACTCTACCCTCCATCCTTCCCACCAGAACCGTGTAGCGTCCCCTCTCATCATGGCGCACCTCATCAATCTCCAACGGGAGCGAGTTCTTGATCATAATACCCAACCCCCGCGAGCCCGAAGTGAAGCCGGAATGGGCCGCCAAACGATATCCCCGCCGATTCATTGCATGAAAGGAGTTACCTATAAGGTGCGTCTCCTGCAGGAAGACAACATCTGGTGAAATACGTTTTAAGTACTGCAGGACCACACCACGCTTAATCCTATCCCCCAGGCCGTTAACATTCCATGACAACACAGTCAACTCCCTACCCCCCATCATACGTCGAAACAATCGGTCGTCCCCCATCGAGCATCCTAAAAACAACAACATAGTAGCGGGTTTGCCCTGCGGTGCTAACAAACAACACACCCCCCCCACCCCCCGGTCCCAACAGAACTCCCCCCTCCCTGCACCCCTGCATGAGCCCAGACAGCCCCCCCAAAGTGCAGTGTGCCTGTCGCCCCATAGCTAAATACTAACTAGTCCCCCAGAGGAGGAGGGAAGCCCCCAACAGACCCCGCACGACCTCCATAGGAGGGGAACATACGCAATCAATAAATGGTGAAGGAACAACGTCCAGAACAAGGCATATTCAGTCACCCCTCAATTCTGATCCGGCGGGCCCTCCTCGCCAGCCGCGCCCCCCCCGCCCCCCCGGCCCCGATCTCCAGGCAGAGTGTCCAGCCAGTCCCCAGCCGCCTCGGGCCGGTCGAAGAAATGCGTGCGACCATCCACCTCTACCCTCAGCTTAGCTGGAAAGAGCATTGAGTACTTGAGGTTCAGGTCCCTTAGGCGACGTTTAACACCAAGAAAGCTCTGTCGCTGCTTCTGGACCGCCGGAGTAAAGTCTGGGTAGAAATGTACCTCCATGTTGTCAAGCTTGACCGGTCCCTGTTGCCTGGAGGTCTGGAGGATAGCATCTCTGTCCCGAAAATTAAAAATCCGGGCAATGAGAGGCTGCGGCGGGGCACCAGTCTTAGGTCTGCCCCCGGGGACCCGGTGGGCACGCTCCACCGCAAAAAGCTTACTCAGCCCCCGGGGCTGGAGATGGGTCAGGATCAACTCTTCCCCGAAAAGATCCGCCGCCTCCGCCTCTCGTCCCTCCGGCACCCCCACAATACGGACATTATTCCTCCGGGCCCGACCCTCGGAGTCCTCCAGTCGCCGGTCCATCAGGGCGCTCGCCTGGCCAAGCCGGCGCACCTCCTTCTGGAGGGCCACCACGTCTGTCGTGAGGCTCGTTGTGGTGTGGGCCAGGGAGTCGACTCGGTCGTTTGTTTTGGACAAGTCTGCCCTCACAAGGCTCACATCCACCAGGACCGAGTCTATTTTTTGCGCTAAGGTGTCGAAACGCTGGTCCACCGAGGCCTTCATCTCTGCGATGGCGCCCATGACGTCCCGGAGGGTCAGATCCACCGGATGAGCAGATGCCTCCGTCGGGCCTACCGGGGATGCACGCGATGTCTCCGGAGAACCCTTCTGGAGCGTGTAGCGGTCCATACTGTTAGCCTGGTGCGCCGTGCCACGGCGGGTCGTCTTCACCTTCGCCCGGTCGCCATCTTGTTTGGTGGACATGCTGGCTCTTCCACCGTCGTGCCCAGCTCCCCAAACGGGCCGCTATACCAAGTCACGGGTGCCAGGGGGGGGGGGGCGGGGGCGACCACCGAACCGCGGGTCAACCCACCGCCGGCGGGTCAGCCGGGCTCCCGGACAAGGCCACACCACCGCACCCCGCTCCGCAGCCCGACCCCGCTTGAGAGCTAGGAGGGCGCAAAAGCGAAAGTGAAAGTGCGGGGTACGCGAGTCGCCCAGCCCCGCTCGCCGCTGTTATTCACTTTGTCCCCGGATCGCCCCACTACTCCAATCCGGGGGGCCGGCGAGGAGAAGGCCGCAACCTTCGATCGATGCCCCCACCGGCGTTCGGGGTCCGATTCGAGCCCAAAAAACGGGTGGCGCCTCAGCTCCGGTTCCCCAACACAGTCCCCTCAACCAGGACAGGATATCGCCAGGATTAAGTCAGGAGGTCGCGGAGGTCCTCGGGAGCCTCGCACCTACGCGGCCATCTTGGTTGCGCGCTAGGCTCCTCCCCCCTTTCACTGCAAAATTGAGGTGTGACCACGTTGCGTTTTGCGCCGTTTCCTGTCGCGGGCACTAGGCCGACCCGCACAAGTGAGGTACCATTTTTGTCGTAGGACTTTGGGGAACGCGGGGTGGGTGGAAATTTGTGGATCCACGCAGATTCCAGAACTTTCCATCCCAGAAATGTGGGGAAAATGTGTTTTTTTGTCATTTTTTTACGTTTGCAAGAGATTCTGGGTAACAGACCATGGTGGGAGGCAGTCAAGTCACCCCATCCTGGATTCCCCCAGGTGTCTAGTTTTCAAAAATGTATAGGTTTGCTAGGTTTCCCTAGGTGCCGGCAGGGCTAGGGTTCAAAAACTACAGCTAGTCACTTTGCCAAAAAAGGGTCATTTTTCACTGCAAAATTGAGGTGTGACCACGTTGCGTTTTGCGCCGTTTCCTGTCGCGGGCACTAGGCCGACCCGCACAAGTGAGGTACCATTTTTCTCGTAGGACTTTGGGGAATGCGGGGTGCGTGGAAATTTGTGGGTCCACGCAGATTCCAGAACTTTCCATCCCAGAAATGTGGGGAAAATGTGTTTTTTTTGTCATTTTTTTACGTTTGCAAGGAATTCTGGGTAACAGACCATGGTGGGAGGCAGTCAAGTCACCCCATCCTGGATTCCCCCGGGTGTCTAGTTTTCAAAAAAGTATAGGTTTGCTAGGTTTCCCTAGGTGCCGGCAGGGCTAGGGTTCAAAAACTACAGCTAGTCACTTTGCCAGAAAAGGGTCATTTTTCACTGCAAAATTGAGGTGTGACCACGTTGCGTTTTGCGCCGTTTCCTGTCGCGGGCACTAGGCCGACCCGCACAAGTGAGGTACCATTTTTCTCGTAGGACTTTGGGGAACGCGGGGTGGGTGGAAATTTGTGGGTCCACGCAGATTCCAGAACTTTCCATCCCAGAAATGTGGGGAAAATGTGTTTTTTTTGTCATTTTTTTAGGTTTGCAAGGGATTCTGGGTAACAGACCATGGTGGGAGGCAGTCAAGTCACCCCATCCTGGGTTCCCCTGGATGTCTAGTTTTCAAAAATGTATAGGTTTGCTAGGTTTCCCTAGGTGCCGGCAGGGCTAGGGTTCAAAAACTACAGCTAGTCACTTTGCCAAAAAAGGGTTATTTTTCACTGCAAAATTGAGGTGTGACCACGTTGCGTTTTGCGCCGTTTCCTGTCGCGGGCACTAGGCCGACCCGCACAAGTGAGGTACCATTTTTCTCGTAGGACTTTGGGGAATGCGGGGTGGGTGGAAATTTGTGGATCCACGCAGATTCCAGAACTTTCCATCCCAGAAATGTGGGGAAAATGTGTTTTTTTTGTCATTTTTTTACGTTTGCAAGGGATTCTGGGTAACAGACCATGGTGGGAGGCAGTCAAGTCACCCCATCCTGGATTCCCCTGGGTGTCTAGTTTTCAAAAATGTATAGGTTTGCTAGGTTTCCCTAGGTGCCGGCAGGGCTAGGGTTCAAAAACTACAGCTAGTCACTTTGCCAAAAAAGGGTCATTTTTCACTGCAAAATTGAGGTGTGACCACGTTGCGTTTTGCGCCGTTTCCTGTCACGGGCACTAGGCCGACCCGCACAAGTGAGGTACCATTTTTCTCGTAGGACTTTGGGGAACACGGGGTGGGTGGAAATTTGTGGATCCACGCAGATTCCAGAACTTTCCATCCCAGAAATGTGGGGAAAATGTGTTTTTTTTTGTCATTTTTTTACGTTTGCAAGGGATTCTGGGTAACAGACCATGGTGGGAGGCAGTCAAGTCACCCCATCCTGGATTCCCCCGGGTGTCTAGTTTTCAAAAATCTATAGGTTTGCTAGGTTTCCCTAGGTGCCGGCAGGGCTAGGGTTCAAAAACTACAGCTAGTCACTTTGCCAGAAAAGGGTCATTTTTCACTGCAAAATTGAGGTGTGACCACGTTGCGTTTTGCGCCGTTTCCTGTCGCGGGCACTAGGCCGACCCGCACAAGTGAGGTACCATTTTTCTCGTAGGACTTTGGGGAACGCGGGGTGGGTGGAAATTTGTGGGTCCACGCAGATTCCAGAACTTTCCATCCCAGAAATGTGGGGAAAATGTGTTTTTTTGTCATTTTTTTACGTTTGCAAGGGATTCTGGGTTACAGACCATGGTGGGAGGCAGTCAAGTCACCCCATCCTGGATTCCTCTGGGTGTCTAGTTTTCAAAAATGTATAGGTTTGCTAGGTTTCCCTAAGTGCCGGCAGGGCTAGGGTTCAAAAACTACAGCTAGTCACTTTGCCAAAAAAGGGTCATTTTTCACTGCAAAATTGAGGTGTGACCACGTTGCGTTTTGCGCCGTTTCCTGTCGCGGGCACTAGGCCGACCCGCACAAGTGAGGTACCATTTTTCTCGTAGGACTTTGGGGAACACGGGGTGGGTGGAAATTTGTGGATCCACGCAGATTCCAGAACTTTCCATCCCAGAAATGTGGGGAAAATGTGTTTTTTTTGTCATTTTTTTACGTTTGCAAGGGATTCTGGGTAACAGACCATGGTGGGAGGCAGTCAAGTCACCCCATCCTGGATTCCCCTGGGTGTCGTAGTTTTCAAAAATGTATAGGTTTGCTAGGTTTCCCTAGGTGCCGGCAGGGCTAGGGTTCAAAAACTACAGCTAGTCACTTTGCCAAAAAAGGGTCATTTTTCACTGCAAAATTGAGGTGTGACCACGTTGCGTTTTGCGCCATTTCCTGTCGCGGGCACTAGGCCGACCCGCACAAGTGAGGTACCATTTCTCTCGTAGGACTTTGGGGAACGCGGGGTGGGTGGAAATTTGTGGATCCACCCAGATTCCAGAACTTTCCATCCCAGAAATGTGGGGGAAATGTGTTTTTTTTGTCATTTTTTTACGTTTGCAAGGGATTCTGGGTAACAGACCATAGTGGGAGGCAGTCAAGTCACCCCATCCTGGATTCCCCTGGGTTTCTACTTTTCAAAAATGTATAGGTTTGCTAAGTTTCCCTAGGTGCCGGCAGGGCTAGGGTTCAAAAACTACAGCTAGTCACTTTGCCAAAAAGGGGTCATTTTTCACTGCAAAATTGAGGTGTGACCACCTTGCGTTTTGCACAGTTTCCTGTCGCGGCCACTAGGCCGACCCACACAAGTGAGGTACCAGTTTTCTCGTAGGACTTTGGGGAACGTGGGGTGGGTGGAAATTTGTGGATCCACGCAGATTCCAGAACTTTCCATCCCAGAAATGTGGGGAAAATGTGTTTTTTTTGTCATTTTTTTAGGTTTGCAAGGGATTCTGGGTAACAGACCATGGTGGGAGGCAGTCAAGTCACCCCATCCTGGATTCCCCTGGGTGTCTAGTTTTCAAAAATGTGTAGGTTTGCTAGGTTTCCCTAGGTGCCGGCAGGGCTAGGGTTCAAAAACTACAGCTAGACTCTTCGCAAAAAAGGGGTCATTTTTCACTGCAAAATTGAGGTGTGACCATGTTGCGTTTTGCACCGTTTCCTGTCGCGGGCACTAGGCCGACCTGCACAAGTGAGGTACCATTTTTCTCGTAGGACTTTGGGGAACGCGGGGTGGGTGGAAATTTGTGGATCCACGCAGATTCCAGAACTTTCCATCCCAGAAATGTGGGGAAAATGTGGGTTTTTTAACATTTTTTTACGTTTACAAGGGATTCTGGGTAACAGACCATGGTGGGAGGCAGTCAAGTCACCCCATCCTGGATTCCCCTGGGTGTGTAGTTTTCAAAAATGTATAGGTTTGCTAGGTTTCCCTAGGTGCCGGCAGGGCTAGGGTTAAAAAACTACAGCTAGACTCTTCGCAAAAAAAGTGTAAAATTTCAGTGTGAAAATGTGGTGTGTTCAGCTTAGGTTTTGAGCCACTTCCTGTCGTGGGCACTATGCCTACCCACACAAGTGAGGTACCATTTTTATCGGGAGACTTAGGGTAGTTCAGATTTGTAAAGCAACTGTTATTACCTATCGATTTTGGATGCATTTCTCCCTTCCAAATGAAAGACATTGTGTAAAAAAAAAGTCATTTTGAAAAATGACCAATAATTGTCATGCAAGTATGAGTATTCCCAATTTCGAAAATGTGCAAATATGCACTGTTTCTAAACTCTGTAGTTTGTTCCCATTTCAGAAATACATAGGTGTCTTTCATACCGATTTTTCCATGTATACATTTTCCCACAATAATTGCTATAGACCCGGAACAACAAAAAAAAAACCATTACAAAATGCTGCTCAGTTTTTTACTCTGGGTTCGTTGGCCTCTTGGTGAACCTACAAGTCCTATATATCCCCACAACCAGGAAGGTCCAGTGGATATAACGGTACATTGCTTTCTAAGAGATGTGATAATTAGAAGAACTTACAGGTGAAAACGTTGACTCAAAAGGCTGCTTTTTTCAACTAATTTTTAATTTTTCCTATATTTAACTGTTAGTTTCTATAAAGAAACTTTGATGCATCTACACAAATGACCCCTTGCTGAATTCAGAATTTTGTCTACTTTTCAAAAATGTATAGCTTTCCAGGGTCCATTATTGTTTCTGTACCCATTTCTACCATTAACTGGAAGGAGGTTGAAAGCACAAAAAATAGCAAAAAGAGGGTATGTCCCAGAAAAATGCCAAAACTATGTAAAAAATGTTGGTTTTCTGACAAAATTCTGTCATTCCCTAAAAGCTGGAGAAATGGTGATTTCAGCCCCACAACCCCTTTTTTGATACCATTTGCAGAGAAAAACCCAGAAGCTTTCATTTACAGCCCGTTTTTCCCATTTTTCACAAAAAAAACAAAATTTTGCTGTATTTTGACTAATTTCTGGGAACCCTCTAGGAGAATCCACAAACCCTGGGTACCTTTAGAATCCCCATGATGTTGGAAGAAAAGGACGCAAATTTGGCGTGGATACCTAATGTGGTCAAAAAGTTACAGGGGCCTAAGCGCGCACTACCCCAAATAGCCCAAAAAAGGCTTAGCACAGGAGGGGAAAAGGCCTAGCAGCGAAGGGGTTAAGAGAGTTTGAGCTATTGTCATTGTAAATGACAATGCCTTTCATTTACGTGTTTTGAGAACCTGTAAGCGGTCCGTAAACACGCACTTTGTACTAACAGCTGGCAGTAAAAGAGGCGCAGTTACTGCCAGCCTTGCTTCTCAAAGCAAGTACAAAGTGAGTGTTAACGCACTGCTTGCAGGTTTTCAAAACACATAAATACAAGCATTTACAATGCAATGGTCTCGGCATTGGTAAAGTTAGAGCTATTGGCATTGCTCATGACATTATTTTTGTTTATGTTTTTGTTTTTAAAACATTTAAAGAAACAGCATTGTTATTTACAATGTCAATAGCTTAATCACTCTCAAATGCGAGACCTATTGCATTTGCACCCACACACAGAGCCACCTACACACACACACTGATTAAGCTATTGACATTGTAAATAACAATGCCGTTTCTCTACATGTTTTAAAAACAAAAACATAAACAAAAATAATGTCATGAGCAATGCCAATAGCTCTAACTTTAACAATGCCGAGACCGTTGCATTGGAAATGCTTTTTTTTCTTCTCTGGGTAAGAAGGAAAAGACAGAGTCCTGTTACTTCTCTGCCACCCGTCCTCGAACGCCAGGAACGCCAAGCTTTATTTATAGGCAATGGTAATTTCTTGCGTCCCGGGAAGCATCTCGCATTTGTTGGAGCTGGAGCTATTGGTATTGTAAATGGCAATGTTTTGTACTTTGAAAAAGGTCTTGTGTTTGTTGGAGCTATTCACATTGTAAATGGCAATGTTTTTTATTTATCCTTAGGGTTTTATATAGCACGAACTTAACAGCCTCAGTTGTGAATTTCGATTCATTAAAGTTTTGTGAGCCCTGAAATTTGCACAAGTAAAATGCTAACAGTATAAATATGGGCACTGTTTAATAAACAAAGCCACTGCAATACAAGAGCAAAGGTGACCGAGTGACTGCTTCTGGGTTGACGGAGTTGCTTACACTCACTGGCCGTTAAAGCTAGCTAGCCCGCTACTATGAGTTTATCAAACTTAATGCTATGTTTTCTTATGTTATGTTATGCTATGCAATGCTATGTTTTGTTATGCTATGCTATGTTTTGTGTATGCTATGCTATGTTTTGTTATGCTATGTTTTGTTTTGTTATGCTATGCTATGTTTTGTTATGCTATGCTATGTTTTGTTTTGTTATGCTATGCCATGTTTTGTTGTGTTTTGCTATGCTGTTTTGTTATGCTATGTTTTGTTATGCTATGCTATGCTTTGTTTTGTTATGCTATGCTATGTTTTGTTGTGTGTTGCTATGCTATGTTTTGTTATGTTATGCTATGATATGTTTTGTTATGCTATGTTTTCTTGTGTTTTGTTATGCTATGCTTTGTTATGCTATGTTTGTTTTGTTATGCTATGCTATATTTTGTTTAGTTATGCTATGCTTTGTTATGCTATGTTTGTTTTGTTATGCTATGCTATATTTTGTTTAGTTATGCTATGCTATGTTTTGTTGTGTTTTGTTATGTTATGCTATGTTTTGTTATGCTATGCTACGTTGTGTTTTGTTATGCTATGCTATGTTTTGTTTTGTTATGCTATGTTTTGTTGTATTTTGTTATGCTATACTATGTTTTGTTATGCTATGTTTTGTTTTGTTATGCTATGCTATGTTTTGTGTTTTGTCATGTTATGCTACGTTTTGTTATGCTATGCTATGTTTTGCTATGCTAAGCTTTGTTTTCTTATGCTATGTTTTGTTATGCTATGTTATGTTTTGTTGTGTTTTGTTATGCTATGCTATGTTTTGTTATGCTCTGCTATGTTTTGTTGTGTTTTGCTATGCTGTGTTTTGTTATGTTATACTATGATGTTTTGTTTTGTTGTGTTTTGTTATGCTATGCTTTATTATGCTATGCTATGTTTTGTTGTGTTTTGTTATGCTATGCTGTTTTGTTATGCTATGCTATGTTGTGTTTTGTTATGCTATGCTATGTTTTCTTATGCTATGCTGTTTTGTTGTGTTTTGCTATGCTGTGCTTTGTTTTGTAATGCAATGTTTTGTTGTGTTTTGTTATGCTATGCTATATTTTGTTTAGTTATGCTATGCTATGTTTTGTTGTGTTTTGTTATGTTATGCTATGTTTTGTTATGCTATGCAACGTTGTGTTTTGTTATGCTATGCTATGTTTTGTTTTGTTATGCTATGTTTTGTTGTGTTTTGTTATGTTATGCTATGTTTTGTTATGCTATGCAACGTTGTATTTTGTTATGCTATGCTATGTTTTGTTTTGTTATGCTATGTTTTGTTGTGTTTTGTTATGCTATACTATGTTTTGTTATGCTATGTTTTGTTTTGTTATGCTATGCTATGTTTTGTGTTTTGTTATGTTATGCTACGTTTTGTTATGCTATGCTATGTGTTGCTATGCTATGCTTTGTTTTGTTATGCTATGCTATGCTTTGTTTTGTTATGCTATGCTATGTTTTGTTATGCTATGTTATGTTTTGTTGTGTTTTGTTATGCTATGCTATGTTTTGTTATGCTCTGCTATGTTTTGTTGTGTTTTGTTATGCTATGCTATGTTTGGCATATTTGTTCTACCTGCAAGGCCCTAGTAAAGTGCACTGCGTGTGCCAGGGCTGGTAGTACAAATGCTACTAGTGGGATGCAGCACTGATTGTGCCACCCACAGGAGTAGCGCTAAAATGATGTCTTAGGCCTGCTTGCAGTGCCTATGTGCAGTCCAGGACTGTCATGTCGACCTGGCCAGTGCAACCACTGACCAGGCCTTATCCTTCCCTTTCTGTAAATGTAAGGCATCCCTATGGTGGCCCTAGGTACCCCCCTGGGCTGGGTGCAGTGTATCTGAAAGGTAGGGCATGTACTGAGGTGTGTAACATGCCCTGGTAGTGAATTACAGCCATTTTCGTTTTTCACTGCTGAGAGGCTGTCTTGCCCATAGGACAGAATGGGGGAGGCTGTTTACATGCCTATCTTCCCCTAAAGGCAAGATAGAAAATCCAAGTTTGGTATCTTTGTGTTCAGAATTTAATTATACATCTTTTTAGCAAGATGGTTTTTAAATTCACTGTGTGAGAAAAGCACTTTTTAGAAAGAAGCTATTCTCCTGTTTAACCTTCCTGTGTGCCTGGGTGCAGATTGGCTGACTGGTGTCATGTGATGGGCTAGGTGGCTCCAGGAGTCTGGATGAGTCAGCAGCAGGGTGAATAGGGAGACCTGCTCTAGATGGGTGGGAGAAGTAGCCCCTGGGTTTGAGTAGGGCTGCCTCTGCCAGCACAATGCTGGCTCCACCCCCTGCTGGCCAGGTTGAGGACTCTGCCTCTGCCAGCACAAAGAAGGCTCCACCTCCTGCTGAGTGTCTAACGACCCTGCCCCTCACTCTGAAAGGAACCAGGTGCTCCAAGGCAGAGCGCACCGGTTTGAGCAGGGGAATCCCCCCACTGACACAAAGAGAGACAAAGACTTGGAGGGGTATAAGAAGAGGACCCCAGACACCTACATTTCAGATCACTGTGGAACTAAGAAGGAACCTCGGCTCAGGAGAAAGCTGGAAGGAACTGAAGAGGAGAAGACTGCCTGCTTGCTGTTTTGCTTTGCTGCCAAGGAGAGGGGAAGGACTCTGCTGTGTCCCCTTCTTTTGATTCTGATCTCCAAGGGCCTGAGGAGAGCTGGCTCCCTGTTAAGAAGTCCCAGGAACAAAAGGACTTCATCACCAGCTCCCCTGGAACTCTGCTGAGGGAGTTCTGACCTGCCTTGGAGTGCTTGCCTAGTCTTGGGGCCTCAGGAGGTCGTTTTGCTGTGTTTGGGAGCTGGAAAGCAGAAAGCGTAAACAAGAGTAACTGGTACCCATCGCATCATCCGTTTGAGGGTCGCATCATCCGGTTGCGAGTCGCAAGATCGAGAGTGCGAGAAGAATTTCATTGCGGCGTCATCGCAGCACCCGGAGTCCCTGCATCGCCGAGTGCATCGAGCATCGTCCCGGTGCATGAAGATTCTTGACACTGCAAAGGTCGTCGCAGAACCAGTTGAGAGCCGCACCACTGCCGGTGCGTGAAAGTATCCAGTTGCTGCGTGTGTCGACGCAGAATCCCGTCCCATGACGCATCGAGGGTTGCGGCGCCCGAAGTCAACGCTTCACCGCACATCGCGACGCATCGAGGGCTGCGGCGCCAGAAGTCAACGCTGCGCCGCGCATCGCGCCGCACCGAAGATCGTCGCATCGTACCTATGCGTGAAGCTTCCCCCTAAGAAACCAACGCAACGAAAGCCAAAGTCATCGCATCCTCCCCCTACAGATCGGAGCCGGCGCATCCACCTCTGCTGCGTGAAGCAGGGCTGCTGCAAAGCCTCCCCAACGTCTCAGGAGTATCGCATCGCCTTTGCCATCTTCCTTGTTATAGCTTTTGGGAATCTTATTGCAACTACAGGTACTGTTGGGCACAAGAGTGTCGCATTTTGTGCATTGAGAGTCGTATTGTGCAGGACACTGATTTTTACATCCTGAAGTACTTTCTGCAAACTCTTGAACTATCTTTAAAGTAACCTTTTAATTGTATGTTGGTTTTTCCGTAGTATTTGGTCTTGTGAAGTTTTTAGTAAAGATACCTTATTTTTCTAAAACTGGTGTGGAGTAAATCTGTGGTGTTTTCACTGTGTTACTGTGAGTGTGGGTACAAATACTTTACACATTGCCTTTGATAGCCTAGACTGCTCAGGCCAAGCTACCTAGAGGGTGAGCAGGGGTTATCTTAACAGTGTATCCCCCTTTCCCTGACTAGAAGCAAGGGTCCCCACTTGGACAGAGGTATCTACCCTGCCAACTAGAGACCCCCAGATCTAACAGTATGTTTGTGCTTTCAGCGGTGCAACAGCATAAAAAGAGGTGCAGCTGCATATGGTCATGAACCCCCAGAAGGATGAAAAGGCTCATTGAACTGGCCAGGATTGGAACCTGCTTGGAGGGCACACATTAGTTCAGAAGCCACCACACCCAGAGTGCAGAGCGGTCCTACACTGGGTGTTAAGTGGCCAGGATCTGAGTTTAATGACTTGACTCAGATGCTGGCTCTCTCCAGAGGGAGGCAATCGTTCAGGATATTTAAACCTCACTATCCTGCTTTTCCAGGTTGACGTGACAGCCTGATTTCCAGTCGCTGCATTAGCTACTGCTGTTTAGTTTGAGGGCTGAGATCTAACTGAAGTCCAATGAATACAAAAGGGGAGATTCTCAAATATTTTGCGCTGGGTTAGAGTCATAAAAGTGACGCTAACCAGCGCAAAATGTTTTTTCCTGATTGACTTTCCTGTGTAAAACTTGTTTTGCGCTGGACAGTTCCCAGAAGCTGCTTTGAATTGCAGTGACTCTACATAAGAAGCTCTCCTACCTGCAGTGACAGAACACTAGGGATTCCCTAACTGCAGTGGCCGTACACTAGGGGCTCTCTTAACTGCAATGACAGTGCACCAGGGGCTCTCTTAACTGCACAGTCAGTACATTAGGAGCTCGCCAAACTGCAGTGACACTCCATTAGGAGCTCTACTACCTGCAGTGACAGTACACTAGGGGCTCTCCTACCTGCAGTGACAGTACACTAGGGGCTCTCCTAACTGCAGCGACAGTACACTAGGAGCTCTCCTAACTGCAGAGTCAGTACATTAGGAGCTCTCCTAACTGCAGAGTGAGTACACTAGGAGCTCTCCTAACTGCAGCGACAGTACACTAGGAGCTCTCCTAACTGCAGTGACAGTACACTAGGGGCTCTCCTAACTGCAGAGTCAGTACATTAGGAGCTCTCCTAACTGCAGAGTCAGTACACTAGGAGCTCTCCTAACTGCAGCGACAGTACACTAGGGGCTCTCCTAACTGCAGAGTGAGTACACTAGGAGCTCTCCTAACTGCAGCGACAGTACACTAGGGGCTCTCCTAACTGCAGAGTGAGTACACTAGGAGCTCTCCTAACTGCAGAGTCAGTACACTAGGGGCTCTCCTAACTGCAGAGTGAGTACACTAGGAGCTCTCCTAACTGTAATGACAGTACACTAGGAGCTCTCCTAACTGCAAAGTCAGTACATTAGGAGCTCTCCAAACTGCAGTGACACTACATAAGAAGATCTCCTACCTTCAGTGACAGTACACTAGGAACTCTCCTAACTGCAGTGACAGTACAGTAGGAGCTCTCCTAACTGCAGAGTCAGTACACTAGGAGCTCTCCTAACTGTAATGACAGTACACTAGGGGCTCTCCTAACTGCAGAGTCAGTACATTAGGAGCTCTCCTAACTGTAATGACAGTACACTAGGAGCTCTCCTAACTGCAGAGTCAGTACATTAGGAGCTCTCCAAACTGCAGTGACACTACATAAGGAGATCTCCTATCTTCAGTGACAGTACACTAGGAGCTCTCCTAACTGCAGTGACAGTACAGTAGGAGCTCTCCTTACTGCAGTGGCAGTACACTGGGAGCTCTCCTAACTGCAGAGTCAGTACATTAGGAGCTCTCCTAACTGTAATGACAGTACACTAGGAGCTCTCCTAACTGCAGAGTCAGTACATTAGGAGCTCTCCAAACTGCAGTGACACTACATAAGGAGATCTCCTATCTTCAGTGACAGTACACTAGGAGCTCTCCTAACTGCAGTGACAGTACAGTAGGAGCTCTCCTTACTGCAGTGGCAGTACACTGGGAGCTCTCCTATCTGCAGTGACAGTACACTAGCAACTCTCCTGACTGCAGTGAGAGTACACCAGAAGCTCTCCTACCTGCAGTGACAATACACCGGGATCTCTCCTTGCAGTGGCATCTCTGTGGGAGGCATCTTTCCTGCAGTAACAGTACATTGCCAGTTCCCCTTACAGCAGAATCACTCTGAAAGATATCCTAACTGCAGTGACAGTTCACTAGGAGCTCTCCTAACTGCACTGCAGTGACAGTGCACTAGGGGCTTCCCTAACTGCAGTGACAGTACATTAGGAGGTCTATGCAGTGTCAGTACACTAGGAGTGCTCTGCAGACACAGTACACTAGGAGCTCTCCTAACTACAGTGACAGTACACTAGGAGCTCTCCTAACTGCAGCGACAGTACACTAGGAGCTCTCCTAATTGCAGTGACAGTACACTAGGAGCTCTCCTAACTGCAGCGACAGTACACTAGGAGCTCCCCTAATTGCAGTGACAGTACACTGGGAGCTCTCCTAACTGCAGTGACAGTACACTAGGAGCTCTCCTAATTGCAGTGACAGTACACTAGGAGCTCTCCTAACTGCAGCGACAGTACACTAGGAGCTCTCCTAATTGCAGTGACAGTACACTAGGAGCTCTCCTAACTGCAGTGACAGTACACTAGGAGCTCTCCTAATTGCAGTGACAGTACACTAGGAGCTCTCCTAATAGCAGTGAAAGTACACTGGGAGCTCTCCTAACTGCAGTGACAGTACACTCGGAGCTCTCTTAACTGTAGAGTCAGTACACAAGGAGCTCTCCTAACTGCAGCGACAGTACACTAGGAGCTCCCCTAATTGCAGTGACAGTACACTAGGAGCTCTCCTAACTGCAGTGACAGTACACTAGGAGCTCTCCTAAATGCAGTGACAGTACACAAGGAGCTCTCCTAACTGCAGCGACAGTCGACTAGGAGCTCCCCTAATTGCAGTGACAGTGCACAAGGAGCTTTCCTAACTGCAGTGACAGTACACTAGGAACTCTCTGCAGTGAGAGTACACTAGGAGCTCTGTGCAGTGACAGTACACTAGGAGCTCTCTACAGTGAGAGTACACTAGGAGCTCTGTGCAGTGCAGTGCAGTGCAGTGCTCCTAATTGCAGTCACAGTACACTGGGAACTTTCCTAACTGCCATGATAGTGCACTGGGCAAAAACAACAGTTGATGGACAGAATGCAGAACAATGTCATACATTCACCCCAGTACAGAGATCTGGACCTAAATCCATCTTTTTTTTCTCACCATGCCATTCCAGTTTGAACCCAGCCATATGCAAATCATTCTTGACCCTGTGCCTCGTGGGAACAGGCCAGCCCGAACTGCCTAGCCAGGTCCTCCCTGGACAGGAAACCAGCATCCTAGGACCGGTTTCGGGGTTTCACCCCCCTTCAGCCAGGATAGCTTAATTCCAGTGGCATGGAGAGCATGGGACCCATGTCTGGGCATACCCTTCCCACTCGGGGTGACAAATGCAAAAACAACAATTGATGGACAGAATGCAGAACAATGTCATACATTCACCCCATTACAGAGATCTGGGCCTAAATCCATCGTTTTTTTGCTCACCATGCCATTCGAGTTTGAACCCAGCCATATGCAAATCAGTCTTGACCCTGTGCCTCATGGGAACAGTCCGGCCTGAACTGCCAAGCCAGGTCCTCCCTTAACTGGAAACAAGCATCCTAGGACCGGTTTCGGGGTTTCACCCCCCTTCAGCCAGGATAGCTTAATTCCAGTGGCATGGAGAGCATGGGACCCATGTCTGAGCATACCCGGCGCACTCGGGGTGACAAATGCAAAAACAACAGTTGATGGACAGAATGCAGAACAATGTCATACATTCACCCCAGTACAGAGATCTGGGCCTAAATCCATCCATGACAGTGCACTGGGGGCTCTCCGAACTGCAGTGACTGTACACTATAAGCTCTCCTAACTGCAGTGACAATACACTGGGACCTCTCCTTGCAGTGGCATCGCTGCGGGAGGCATCTTTCCTGCCAATTAGAAGATGGGGCAGTAGGAGGGGGCAGAGACAGAAGGAGAGGACAGTAGCAGGGTATGGAGCAGTAGGAAGGGACGGGCAGTAGGAGGGAATGAGGCAGTAGGAGGGGACTGGGCAGCTGGAGGGGACGGGGACAGTGTATGAAGCGGGGCAGTAGGAGGGAATGAGGCAGTAGGAGGGGACTGGGCAGCTGGAGGGGACGGGGACAGTGTATGAAGCGGGGCAGTAGGAGGGGATGAGGCAGTAGGAGGAGAAGGAACAGTAGGAAGGGACGGGCAGTATGAGGGGGCAGGTCAGTAAGAGGAAAAGGGACAGGAGGAGGGGACGGGGCAGTAGGAAGGGACAGGGCAGTAGGAGGAGACGTGACAGTAGGAGGCAACGGGCAGTAGGAGGGGATGAGGCAGTAGGAGGAGAAGGAACAGTAGGACGGGACGGGCAGTAGGAGGGGGCAGGTCAGTAAGAGGAAAAGGGACAGGAGGAGGGGACGGGGCAGTAGGAGGTGAAGGGGACAGCAGTACATGCGCCTCAGAACCAACACAGAAGCGAACGAGGTTCGAGAGCCTCTGGGCTCGTCTCTTCGGTGGAGCACAGAGGACATTCAACAGGCAATGAGAAACCACAGCCGGGAAAGTGAGTTTATTGAACAACTTCCGGTGTACATCACAAGGCTTGCACTAGTGAAGGTACCATTTCAGCATTACAGCGTGGCTGCCGCAGTGGAACTGAGGGAGGCGTACACCCTAACTTTCAGGAGTTAGGCATTAGATAGTGTTCAGGTAGAGCTGGGAGGTCTTCTTAGGCTCCTTCAGGCGCTTCTGCAGGTTGCTGCTGAGCCAGACTCCCGCCCTTCGGATCGATGCAGAGGCCGAAGTCCGTGTTGGTGATGGAACCAATGATGGTCCTGTCAGTCTCGCATTTCAGGCCAGCCTCACAGGGGCACTTGTAGTACACATCGTATATAGTCTGCAGGGAGAGAGAAGCCGAATGACTACCAAAGACAACACAAACCAAAGGAAGGTTAGACGAGAAGCAGGCGCGCAACACCCATTGGACTCACAGGGCTTCAGCCCCCCCCCCGTCGTGTGTGGCAGCCCGGGATGAGACAGCTTCCCGGGCAAAAAAGCAGCCGCACCCGAGCACTTCACAGGTCTTTAAAAGACCATTTGCATGTTAATGAGGCCTTGCTGTTGTTTCACCCCTTCTAAGAGCCCCTGCAGCTCCACTCTGCCTATTGCTTAAAGTTCAGCCCCCCCCCGAAATTTTTGCTCAGCCCCCCCCCCCGAAATTTTTGCTCAGCCCCCCCCCCCCCCCCCCCCCGAAATTTGGCTCTAGTTGCGCCTCTGACGAGAAGGACTCACTGAGCGGGGAGGTACCATGGGGGGAGCAGTCTTCAAAGAAGAGAAAGAACCTAAAAGTACATGGAGAGAGGCATCTATGGGACAAATGGAGGACGGAGGCGCCATGGAAACGGTGACTCAGAGGAAGACAGGATATACCAGAGGGTGAGATGGCTTCGGATAAGGTCAAAACGACAGAAGTTATCACATGGGCAGCAAATCTCAGATGAGTGCAAGAAGACAGGAGACACCACGGGGACGAGGGCCTTTGATGAGGCCAGAAAGACAGGAGACACCCCGGGGACGAGGGTCTCGGATGAGGTCAGGGAGACAGGAGACACCACGGGAACGAGGGCCTTGAATGAGGCCAGGAAGACAGGAGACACTACGGGGACGAGGGCCTCGGATGAGGTCAGGGAGACAGGAGACACCACGGGAACGAGGGCCTTGAATGAGGCCAGGAAGACAGGAGACACTACGGGGACGAGGGCCTCGGGTGAGGTCAGGGAGACAGGAGACACCACGGGGACGAGGGCCTTGAATGAGGCCAGGAAGACAGGAGACACTACGGGGACGAGGGCCTCGGATGAGGTCAGGGAGACAGGAGACACCACGGAGACGAGGGCCTTGGATGAGGTCTTGAAGACAGGAGACACCACGGGGACGAGGGCCTTGGATGAGGTCAGGGAGACAGGAGACACCACGGGGACGAGGGCCTTGAATGAGGCCAGGAAGACAGGAGACACCACGGAGACGAGGGCCTTGGATGAGGTCTTGAAGACAGGAGACACTACGGGGACGAGGGCCTTGGATGAGATCAGGAAGACAGGAGACACCACGGGGACGAGGGCCTTGAATGAGGTCAGGAAGACAGGAGATACCAGGGGGGACCGAGCATCTCAGATGAGGTCACGAATGCAGGAGACACCACAGATAGCGAGTCTCAGAGCAAATGAAGAAAGAACAGGCTATCGAAGAGTGAGGAGGATCCAGATGTAGCAGCGCAGCAGGACATACCAAGGAAACAGGGACGAGGGCCTTGAATGAGGCCAGGAAGACAGGAGACACTACGGGGACGAGGGCCTCGGATGAGGTCAGGGAGACAGGAGACACCACGGGGACGAGGGCCTTGGATGAAGTCTTGAAGACAGGAGACACCACGGGGACGAGGGCCTTGGATGAAGTCTTGAAGACAGGAGACACCACGGGGACGAGGGCCTTGGATGAGGTCAGTAAGAAAGAAGACACAACGGGGACGAGGGCCTTGGATGAGGTGAGGAAGACAGGAGACACAACGCGGACGAGGGCCTTGGATAAGGTCAGGAAGACAGGAGACACCACGGGGACGAGGGCCTTGGATGAGTTCAGGGAGACAGGAGACACCACGGAGACGAGGGCCTTGGATGAGGTCTTGAAGACAGGAGACACCACGGGGACGAGGGCCTTGGATGAGGTCTTGAAGACAGGAGACACCAAGGGGACGAGGGCCTTGGATGAGATCAGGAAGACAGGAGACACCACGGGGACGAGGGCCTTGAATGAGGTCAGGAAGACAGGAGATACCAGGGGGGACCGAGCATCTCAGATGAGGTCACGAATGCAGGAGACACCACAGATAGCGATTCTCAGAGCAAATGAAGAAAGAACAGGCTATCGAAGAGTGAGGAGGATCCAGATGTAGCAGCGAAGCAGGACATACCAAGGAAACAGGGATAATTGGACAAAGTTTGGAATCATCATTTGAGAATGCGGTCTCAGATTGTAGAAAGGAGGCCGTTCCATGGAAAGAGGGGGGACACCATCATGAAGGGGGCGTGTCTCTAGAAATCATGGAAGCGGGAGATGCTTCTTGGTCCACTCCTTTTCCCAGAAGCCCCTCTTTCTTCCTTACTCCTATTCCTCTCTAGTGCACAAATGCTGCCACGTTATTACAATATGACACCATGAAGGCACTAGTCTCAGAGTAAGATAAGGAATCTGGCCGCGGAGAGTGTCGCAGGGGATGTTAGGGCGGCTAGTGGCAAAGGTAAATGAGTAAGGCAAGAGAGGCCTAGGGCAAGAGATGCAGAAGAAGTCATGGGAAGAGGTTTCAGTTGAGACGAAGAAGGCAATGCCATTGAAAGTGAGTTTTAGGGGAAGCGAGGCAGGCAAAAGACCCCGGGGAGGGGGAGGGTGTCACATGAAGTCAGAAGCAAAGGAAACTATAGAAAGCCACAGAGAAAGTAAAGAAAGAGCACAGTAACAGAGAGTTGGGAGCTCTGAGGAACTTCATAAGGCAGAAGATAAGAAGAAGGGAGGGATTTGGGTGCAGTCAAGAAGGAAGAGAATACCACAGGGGGGTTCGGGCGGGGTTGAGTCTATGGATTGAAGACATCCTGGAGGGAGGGGTCACTGAAAACCTCAAGGAATAAAGTAGTAAATATCATTGAAGGAGTGGTCTCAGGGGAAGTAAGCAAAGCAGGAAATGTCACATGGACAGATGCTCGAGAAATAGGGAGTTATGGGTTGCTAAGTAAAGGGATGTCAGAAAGTGAAGGAGGCTGAAGATAGTAAGGAAAGATGGATATTACAAAAACGCAAATAAGCAGTAGATACCATGGCTAGAGGTGTCTTAGAAGCAGATAGGAAAGCTAGCAATATCATGGAAAGAAATGTGCAGAGTAACTTAAAGAGCAGAGAAATTCGATGCGGTAATGAGTTCATGGAAGAGGGGTAGTGGATACCATGGAAGGAGAATGGATTCTCTGATGAAGCCAAGAAAGCAGGAGAAATGTACTGGAGAGAGGGGCGCAGAGGAAGTAGGTGGCTATAGATTTGTGGAGTCAAATCCCCAGACCCAGAAGATCTAACTAGCCCCCCCCACTATACTGATATTCTCTGTGAGGTACAAATTGACAATTTACATGCCCAAGGGCACTCATATATATGATGAGCAATATCCCTTTACAGGTGAATTGCAACACATATATGGCTTCCGCAACAAGCATAGTGCCTGCAGGTTTTGTTAGAACATTTACAAAGTACAGGAATGACCTATTGCCTTTGGCATGAACATCTCAACAATTTAACCCAAGGTTTACAGATATTGTTAGTAAAATCAGGTCTCTACCTAAGGAGCTCAAACTGATTTTTAGGCAGAACTAAACAGTGATACAACATTAGAAACATGTATCTCCCTCATAATCAGCAAAATGCTACCTAGACTTGATACATTACGGGATCCACAGATCTTCTGTGACTCCTCCTAGGTTTACCCAGTTTCCAAGAAATATTTTGTTATTCTCCACAAACGGGCCAGCTTTCCCCAGGTCTTCACTTAAGTGAGCCCCAGAGGACAGCTGTACCTAGGTGCCCTTCACCAACGGGGCGCCCAACTTGTCTCTCCTGCAAAACTTTTCCCTAGAATTTCTCCTTGGAAATGGGGCAGTTTGGGGTGTGTCACTGCCTCCTTGTAGCCAGCTTGAAAGTTTGATGCGGATGCATAAGGTCCGCGGGGTCAAAACGCATATCTTTCAAAATCCCACATCTCCACAACCACTTCCCTGCTTTTGACGCGCTTTGGAGCAGTTTGCTCCTCAGAGTAGCCTCTCTGTTTAAGAAGGTGACAGTTATTTCTTCACAACTGCAATCTTCTTTAGATGCTGCCGTCTGATAGGGTATTCCATCAGTACCCCTTCTTAACTGTGAGTCCTCCTCTTCCCTCAAGGTCTATGCAGCATCCCCAACAGGGTTGAGATCCAAGTCCTTTTCACAACTCTTTGGTCAAAATGCTGCTGGTCTATGCCTCTACAAGGCATCTCTCCTTTGGGGTGCGATCAAGCACTCTCCTATTCTCCAGCAGGAAGCTCCTGCTTCTCCAGGCCGTCTACAGCTGTCGCTGCAGAGGTCTTATCCAGGTTGTCCTCACAGGGGAAGTAAATCAGCGATTGGGGATTCTGAGTCTGGAAATCACGTAGTCCTCATTTTCTCCGCTATGTGGGTGTTGACACAGGACAGTCAGAATCCTGATACACTGGCCTGGATGGCGCATCAGGCTAAAGTCTTTGTCGATGGGTGTGCCTGGCAGGAGAATCTGAGACAAAGATACACAAAAAAGAGAGGCTTCCCATTCAGCGTCTACAGAAAAACTGTCTGCAGTAACATATCTTCCCATACTTGTCTTACTTCTACAGGCAAGTGAAACTTTGAGAAACGAGGGCTTAGATAAATCCACAGAAGAAGATGGTGAACATGTATGATTGTAAGTCTCAGGAGATTTATGGAATGCACGCAATGGCCACAGGCGGTCCCACAAGGATTCTGGGCAACCGAGGGTGCCCACGAAGTTCTGTGAGTTCCTGTGAGGCATATGATGCCCAGGGTAAACAAAAACTCCATGAGATTCCTCAGAGGCTTTGGATGCCCATGGCAACAAGCTGTCCAATGAGATTCCTGGGTGTAGTATTGTTCAAATGAAGAAATCCCGACGAGGTAGTGAAATGTCCAAGTTAGTTTATTTCAAGCACAGGACCCACGACCTCCTGCTTCCAGACTCAACAGCAAGTTCTCATCTGAGCACCTACATTCTAATCATGAGAATACTACAACACTCTATGTTCCCAACATGAACTTCCTGAATTAAAGTAAAACCACATGAAATACATTACCCCACATTACACCCCCCTGTCCTTAATGCAAAATATATATATATATATATTAACAAATTCAATATTTGATCAATAATACACATAATCTCTGGAGTGGATAGGAGCAGATCTTACTCTGGAACTACATCTAATCAAATTGTCTTCACCACTGCCAGGAGTAGTACTAGATGGTGTTGCAGCCCTATTAACATTAGTTGCAATATCACCTCTGTCCAAGTTTTTACTAGCTCCAGAAGTTTGCACATTTCCATTGTAACCTGAATGTGTCAAGGTGCCTAATCAAACCAATCACGTCTTTCATACACTCCAGCAGAACCCACCTTTGTAAAAGAATTCCTGCTTGTTCCCCAGTTACCTTAACTAAAGCGTTTCTATTCCGCCATCCTCTATTCTGTTGTGGAAATGTGGATTTTCCTGATCAGTTATGTCCCCTATCTTGGACCCCAACGGTTCTATATGCATGTTACAAGTACATGTATGTTCCCTCTAGTTCCAGTTTCTAAGACGCAAACATATGTGTGTCTACCGTCGACATGTTCTCTGTCAGATCCGCCATCGATGGGCTGGATATTCGATTCCTAAGTATGAAAGGCCACCGACTTTATATGGCTAAGTTACTCCATTTTTACAGTTCAGGCAAGTAGGCCCGATTCTGTCCTCAAAGCCTTTCCCTGCTCTCTGTCTTTGACAGCTTCAGCTTGAGCTCGCATCTGTATCCATGAACTTTGCCCTACTCCCTGTGCAGCTAACGGTGCCTGCCTCGGCCAGTTTTCGCCTGCCTGCCAAGAAGCTGTATTTCACCTTCGAATTATCTATTTTGCTCTTCAGCCGATGCATTCCTGTCTAGTGATTTAGGTAAACATTTCCTTTAGCTCACAAGCAAAGGACTCAGCCTTTCCGTCCTCCTGCAAGTGATTCATAGCCCTGCTGCCATGGAAAGTTTTCTGCCCCTCGCATCTCATATAGACACTTAGGCGTTTGTGCACGCACACAGTCAGTATAGACTAGATTCTGTCCGAGAGTCCTTCCTTGTGGATAACATAGTTCTTTAAACATAGGATGTTAGATATGATTTGGGATTAGGTTGACTTGACCCCCCAGACTTCTCGTCTCCACATGTAGAGCTAAATGTCAAGTCCCCTTCACCCCCTAGTTGCACGTCAATCACACGTCATGCTGCTGCGCGCGCATCTATGCCAAGTATTATCTTATAGATCCACCTATGTCTGATAATCCTAACCAATCATGTTTCTTTTATTCCTTATTACGCCTAGTTTCGATTACGTACCTGTTTTGTCACTTTTCTTATCAAATGTTACGCCTTCTACATTCGTTTCATTGTAATGTACTTATTATAAAAATGCATGTCTGTCAATAAAGTATTGTACTTCACTTCCTGAACCCTCGTGGTGACGGAACCTGAAGGCCGCGACTCGAGTCGGCCATTTTTTGATGGAATAAAGCCCATTTAGAAACTCTTATACCACGGATTCTGCCTCTTGTTATTCTGAGCTATTTTATTTTATTTCAAGATCCCGTATGAAATTCAGTCCGGTAAAGAAGATTTTTGTTTACCACATAATGGCGCCCGAACAGGGACACTTTCTCATCTCACGCGCCGGCGGTGCGTTGCAGGCCCGGTCTCCTGCCACAGCTGGACGGACCATAAACGCGTACCAGCAGGATTTCCTGTAAGCTCCCTCCGGTCAAGCGGGGGCGACTGAGGCTGCGATCAACCCAGACGAGGCGGTGAGAAGTGCGAAGTATCCCGACCAGAGCCTAGCTGAGAGAGCAAGATCCGAGGTATACAGAGGCCCACCAGTTATTTCGAAACCCCGATGTCCAGAGGGTCCGCTGTCCGCAGTCATCGAGTCCTGTCCTTTCTCTGAGGCCTTCCGTTTCAAGGAGCTACTCGGTGAGTACCATCGCCGGGGAGGCGTGTTGACGCGCACATAGGTTGTGCCGGTCAAGACGGATTTGGGTACACAAATCCGGTCTGCACTGTTTAGCAGTGTATATGTACTGTTTAGCAGTATATCAAGTATTCCGAAGTATGCAGTTATTGTCAAGAATTCAGCGTGGTGATTAGTTAGGCAGACTGTCATCATTGTCGGTCGTTGTTAAAATGTTTAATGTTTAATGTTTAAAGTGTTCAAATATTGTGGTATGAATGAGTGTTCATTGTTCACTGTTCATTATTGTGTTTTTCGTATTAAGTGAGTTCAAGAGTAAGTATCAGATCAGTTGTCAATATGCCGCTCTTCTCGAAGTTAAGACAGATTACTACCAGAAAAGGGGTGCTTGAAGAAGCAGTTCCTATTCCTCCTAGGGACACTCCAGGGCATTTTATGTACCATAAGCATGGCTTAGATGCCATATTGTTTCTTGATCTATGGGTAGACTATACCAAGGGATTGCCGGAAAGTCAAAGGTGGCCCGTAGCGGGAACCTGGAATGCAGAGTGCATCATGAAAGTGGAGGAAGAGTTATGGAAAAGAAAGGTCAGACAGTCACAGAAAGACGCTGTTGAGTTATGGCGTAAAGAATCTCATAGACGAACAGAAAAAGCACGTAGACAAGAAGAGAGGAGTAAAGAAAGTTCAAATAAAGCTCAAGAAAGTCTATTAATTGAGGAAGGTATCCGAGTGAAATCAGAACAAGTAAATAGACAAAGAAATGCTCTTATGAATGGTATGTATCCCCTTCTAGCCGAAGGACTACCTAAGGCTGCTCCAGAAATGCCAAAAGACTTGCCACCCCCATTATTTCCAATTAAGGTACATCCAAAAGGGCATCCCAGAACCGCAGAAGATGTTTTTCTTTCCTCATATCTAGACGACGCAGCTCCCGAATATGCTAACGCCGCACCACATAGACCGTCTGGTGTAGGGGTTCAACGTCAGGATCAGGTATCTGTCCCCGTGCAACAGCAAGTCCCGACGCAAGCGTCAGCAAGCACATCTGTTTCCGCATCTGTCTCCGCAGTCGATTCTACAGGGGTATCGACACCCATAGTTGCTGTGTCACGTTCAACGAACCCATTCACACCCGACGCCCCAGATGGGGCCACGGGAGGTGCTAGCATTACCTTTACACCACCCAGAATAAATAAACTTGTTTTTCAAGAGTCAGCACATTCACGTACACCTAAATTCGTAAGTGAACGTACGCTTAAGGAACTCCTTGTAAACTGTAGATATGACCCAGTGGTTGGTAAAGAGGACGAAATGGTCCTGGCATCATTACGTATCAGGCGAGCCGCAGAGTATTTAGCAAGGTTACCAGGAATGACTACGCATCTAGATAACATATATCATTTTGTTCAAACAGGACGAGATCCAGGATGTATTAACAGAGCTATGGAATTCCAGAAAGTAGAAATACAGGGGGAACTGTTACGTTTCCTCATAAACTGTGTGATCAGAAATCAAGACCGCCCGGGGGTAGACCCGAATGCAATGCTTATTCTTACAAAATGGAGTCAGAATATATCAGAAGGGAGACACGATAAGCAAAATTGTATAATAGCCATGTGCCGAAAAATCCGTAAAGAAATAGAGCGTATTCATGAAGAGAGATTGGGAACAGACGAGTTTGAGCAAGATGAAATGTCCGAATCAGGGAATTCCGCAAGACAGTCAGAGACCATAGCTTATGTAGGCAGAGGAAGATCCTGTGAAAATACTAGATGTTTTTCTGATCCCATACACTCAGTATGCCCAAATAATAGCAGAACGTATCCGACGCCTATAATAAATCTGAAGTCTCCTGAACATTCGTTTCAAGCCGCAGATAAAATATTACGAGAACGAAGGGGTTACCACTTCCTCGATTCCATGGATGAGCAAGAGTTAGCCAGATCAGCCGTTCACTGGATTGACAGTCCTGAAAAATACGGTGATGAGACCGTAGCACACACGTTTTTTAATCTCAGTACAGATGAACAACGTTTAGCTGGAATCTATATGATTCAGCAACTCCTCATATTATATAAGAGCCAACATGCTGACCCTGGTCCTTTACCTGATATATTAACGGAACTACTCACAAACAGATGGAGAGGTTCTAGTAACAAGCTAATTAAAGAGATATTAGTGTCACGTAAGCAGTATGTCCTTTTTGTAAGTCCGGATTCTCTCTCGCTGCCCCGCAGAGAAAGAGCGCCGTACTATATGGATAGACAAAATCCCCTACGAGAAGTGCACCCAATAAAAGGCGAAGACAATGAGTTTCACCGTGTATTTGTTTACACACCCATATCAAAAATGGAATTATTGGAAATGAAGAAAGTAGTACCTAGTCATGACAAAGACCCAGCGGGTTTCCACCGAGAAATTAAAGACATGTTACTAATGGGAGAGTACACCTTTCCTGATATTATGACGATATTAAAGGTGCTTTTGCCTGCTGGCATTTATGAAAAACTGAAAGAAAAAGAGTGGGAAGTGGGTGACCAAAAGATAGACTGGACAGCATTAGCAGAGGAAGAAAGGGGCCGAACTGCAGGTTCAGGGCTCGGGGATAAAGTTAAACTGTTACCAGGTTTACTAGTACAGGTACTGCCACGTTTATTAACTACAAAAAAGGAAGATTGGGGTGCAATCACAGCCTGCAAACAAAAGCAAGATGAAGACACAAGCGATTATTATGCTCGATTTGAAAAATGTTTTGGTATAAATAGTGGTATAAAAGCAAGTAGTGACTCATATCCACATTTATTTGTGACAAAATTAGTGGAAAATGCATTGCCTCCAGTAAAGAATAGAATATTGAAATTCGAGAGTACCTGGCAAAGTAACACTCCGTCACAAATGCTACAAATGTTACAGTATCATCACAATAGAATTAGGGATGAACAAGAACACGAGCATAGACGCATGAAGGATACAAAAATGAAAATGCTAGTTTCTCAGACAGTACCAGCAGATGGTCACAGAAAGGGTGTGACACATTCTGGTGATTCTGCAGTTCCTGTAAAAGGAAGCTGCAATTACTGTAAACAACTGGGCCATTATGTACACGATTGTCCAGTCCTGAAACGTAATATAGCTACAGGTATTGCAAAGGAGAGACCACGATTAGTTAGACAAGATCAGAATGAACAAGGAGCTATGCAGCATGGACAGTCCATGCCAGTTCAACAACAGTCCATGCCAGCCTCACAGCAACCCATACAGTTTGTGCCAGCTGCACCGCCGTTGCCTGCTACTGCCACACAGACCACAACACGACAAATGTATCAGACTGCACAGTATGAATACCCTGAGTATCAGCGTTACGCATGAACAAGCCTAGAGAGGGAAGTTGACTTACCGCTTATCGAGATTCCTGTAGATCAAGAAGGACCTTATGTACATAGTGAATTATTAGGTCAAGATAGAAAATTCTTACTCGATACAGGGGCAAGTCGAACAACCATAAAACGTAGTGAAGTTCCGGGGGCACCCCTCTCAGGCTCTCAAAATATTTCCCTTGGTTTTTCAGGAAAACCTATTGTTAATGAAGTATCACAGCCTCTACCACTTACGATAGGACCTTTGACACGAACTACAGATTTATTGCTTACTAAATCATGCCCAGAAAATCTGTTAGGAATTAAAACTCTGAAAGCACTAGGAGCCATAATATGTTGTTCTCCGGAAGGAGTAAGGTTGTTTTTACGTGATTTTAAAGGTCACTATGTGTCTAGAGACATGGATCCCCGACTACAGACTTTACCAGTACATCTATGGGCACAAGGCCCTACGGATGTTGGCTGCATGAACATTACACCCTATCGAGTCACCCTGAAAGCAGGAGTGGTACTACCACGAATGCGACAATACAAGTTACCGCATGATGCTGTAGTGGCTTTGCTGAAAATCATTGATGAGCTGATTGTCCAGGGAGTAGTTGTAGAAACAGACTCCAATGTATGTAATTCACCGATAATTCCGATTCTTAAACGAACTGATCCTACTGCCCCACCAGTGTACCGATTGGTTATTGATTTGCGTGAACTAAACAAGTGCATTGTACCACAATTCCCTGTGGTCCCTGATATATCATCATTGTTGACAGCAATTGATTCCGAAGCAACATTCTTTACTGTAATCGATCTCAAGAATGCCTTTTTCAGCGTCCCAATAGATCCGGAAAGCCAATATTTGTTCGGATTCAGTTTAAATGGGCGCAGCTTTAAATTCTCACGCGCTCCCCAAGGATTCACAGAAAGCCCCAGCATCTACAGCCAAGCACTGAAGAGAGAACTTGACAGTATCCACATGCCAGTCAATACTGCACTGCTTCAATATGTCGATGATCTGCTGATCACAGCGAGAAGCGAGCCAGAATGTGAAAAAGCTTCCCTGACAGTTTTACATTTCCTAGCCGACAAGGGGCACAAGGTGTCTCCTTCTAAGCTGCAATTCTGTGTCCAGCGAGTTATTTATCTTGGTCACTCGCTGTCCAAGGAGGGAAGGCAGCTTACACCAGATCGCATCCAGTTAATTGCTAACATGTCAATACCCCAGACACAAAAGGAGGTGCGAGCTTTCATAGGCCTCACTTCATATTGTAGGCAGTGGATCCCTCAGTACGCTTTTCTAGCAAAACCACTCATTCAGTTAACCACACAGGAGGCAGCCACATCGACTGTTCTCCCTTGGACTCAGGAACATACACAAGCTTTTGAAAGCTTAAAGAAAGCTTTATGTCAAGCACCTGTTTTAGCAACACCATGTTATAGCAAACATTTTACACTCTTTGTTACAGAACGCGAAGGTACTGCCTTGTCAGTACTCACTCAGGATCAAGCAGGATCACGCAAGCCATGTGCTTATTTTTCCAGTACATTAGATCCCGTAGCTCAGGCTTTGCCTGCATGTCTGAAATCAGTGGCAGCGACAGCTTTAGCAATCAGACAAAGCGATGCCATAGTATTAGGACATCCATTGACAGTACAAGTACCACATGCAGTAGAGGTTCTTGTGAACCGAACACAAACACAACACTTGACCATAGCAAGACTTACCGGTTATGAATTGACATTGTTTCAACCACACATAGAGATCCGACGGTGTAATACATTGAATCCTGCTACACTATTACCTGTAATTGGAACAGACCCACTAGCTCATGATTGTGTTGAAATCATTGAAATAAAGACGAAACCTAGACAAGACTTGACAGACGTTCCGTTGTTAGATCCAGACCTGACGTTGTATGTAGACGGATCGTGCATGAGAACAAGTACAGGAGATTTAGTGGCCGCGTATGCAGTCACAACAGACACTGAAGTTATTGAGACAAATTGTATAGATACTTTGTCCGCCCAAGCAGCAGAACTTATTGCTCTAACACAAGCCTGTATTCAAGCCACAAATAAGAAAGTTAATGTATACACTGACTCACGTTATGCATTCGGAGTTGTACACGACTTCGGCGTGTTGTGGCGAGAGAGAGGTTATTTAACTTCCCATGGTGCCCACATTCAGCACGGACCCCTCATTCATGCTTTGTTAAACGCAATACATCTACCTACTGCTATATCGATTATGAAATGTAAAGCACACACGAAGGTTACTGATATCATTTCTCAAGGCAATGATTTAGCTGACAGAACAGCTAAACAGACTGCTCAGAATCGCACATTAGACATGACAAAGCCAATAGTTCAGACACTAACACAGTGTATGACAATTAAGGATCCCGCACTTGACGTAATTGATATACAGACACATGCCACAGCAGAAGAAATAAAGAAGTGGACTGAACTAGGAGGGATCCAGACAGATCAAGGATGGATGACGAAGGAGAAATCTGTATGGTTTCTCCCTGATTCCATGGTTCAAGCCATTATAGCTACAGTTCACAGTCCAGCACATTTAGGAGAGAAGGCTATGCTAGACAGCATTCAGCACATTTGGTTCAACAAACATTTACGAGCAGCAGCTAAACAAAAGGTTCGTACCTGTATGATATGTTGTCAGTTTAATCCAGGAAAGAGTGTTCCCGTAGAGCAGGGTGGATTTCAGCCTCCTGACCATCCTTTTGAAGTCCTCCAGATGGATTATATTCAGATGGAACGTTGTCGAGGATTCAAATATGTTCTCGTAGTTGTCTGCGCTCTCTCCCGTTGGACAGAGGCGTATCCCGTATCAGATTACACTGCCCCGACTACTGCCAAGCAGCTAGTTCGAGAATTCTTCCCACGGTACGGTTTACCACGTGTTGTATATTCAGATAACGGCCAGCCTTTCTCATCCGAATTAATGAAACATGTCTCACTTTTGTTGGGATATCAGTGGAAATTCCACTGTGTCCGACACCCCGAGGCAGCAGGTCTCGTGGAACGACATAATCAACTTTTAAAAATCAGACTGTCTAAAATATGTCAGGAGAAAGGTGTGGACTGGATAGTAGCTTTACCAGTTGCGCTATTTTACATGAGGATGGTAGCACACTCTCGAACGGGGCTATCCCCTTATGAGGTGATCTTTGGTAGACCACCGAATATGTGGGGGACGCCTATACCCCGTAAAATAACTGATGTTGATTGTAATATGCTGACAGATTACCTGGCTTCCTTGATGTCTGCACTACAATCTTGTCGTTCACAGGTAGTCGCAGCTTTTCCCGACAACACCGAGGTGAAACCTCATGATGTAATTCCCGGCGATTATGTTCTCGTCAGGAATTTTGATCGGAAAACCCAACTGGAGCCAAGGTGGAGGCGTCCTAAGTTGGTCCTGCTGACGACCAGAACAGCTGTGAAGATCGAAGGGAGAAAAGGCTGGGTGCATTCCAGCCATATAAAGAAATTTCATGGACTTCCTCCTGACACAAACAGTACTCCCCGTGTGTCTTCCCCCATTGACTCAAAGCTACCTTTGGCTGAGGCCAGTAGCACCGAACTTTACAAGCAGAAACTCAGGTCCAGATCTAAACTGTCGGACGATTTGATTGTTTAAGTCCTCTCCAAGGTGAAGCGGTTGAATCTGTCCCGACATGTATCCCTTAGGTCTGAATCATGTAGAGTCCAGAATCATAATGAAACGACATGCTTATTGTAAATTACTGCGTAACCACTGTATTGTGACTTTATTAATTTTGTTTTTCTTGAGTTTTTTAGTTACTGCAAGTATATTGTTGCATATGTATTATCCTGTTTCTAAACGTGCTTTCAATATAACTGATGAACATTCTTTTAGTGAATTCCCCCCACATGAGTTGTCCTATAGACTTGCGCTGCGCAATAACACATTCATTAGTATGTTACATCATTCCCATCAGACTAGTAATGCCACCAATTGTTGGGTGTGTGGCCGACTCCCTCCCTATCAGAATAACAAAGGAGTTCTGCCTTTCTTTCCACATCCGTTCACACACAATGGCTCCTGTGGAGCATGGTTTAGTTTATTAAATTCCATAGACCCAGACACAGCAGTTTATCAACAACATTGGATATGGGGAAATCTGAATCTAGTTTTATTCAAAGTCTGTCACCCTAATAAGGAGGGTCACCCCAGTAGAACAGGAACTGATTTAGAAAATGAAGTGTATAAATTAGGTAATTTTACGCCTAATCTTATGATTTTGAATGTCAAATCCGAAGTTGAACTAATTCTGCCCACTATGTCAGTATTTCCAGTTAAGGGTGAATTATGTGTGAGAAAAGTTGGTTCCATACACATGGGCCATAGCCAATGCGTTACTACAGTAGAATATAGTGATCAAGGTAAATCTTCATTTAGAGCTTCTCGCCATTCTTACTTTATATGTGGTCAGACTGCATATATGCGTTTGCCTCTAGATTGGGATGGTACCTGTTACATAGCTTTCCTTCTGCCACCTGTTTTTCTAGCTCCCCCTGATTATTATCGAAATGTTCATTTAGTACACAATAGAGAGCGAAGAGATCTCCCAGTTGTCGATTATACTGAGACGGCATGGGACAAGTATGCAGATTTCAATAAAGGTATCTTTCCCTATATAGGTACAATATCAAATAGTAAGCTGATACGTAGACTCACCAAGACTCTTGAAGCTGTAGTAAATGAGACTATAGCCGCCCTAGGCAATCTGACAGAGGAACAATCAGTGATGAGAATTGTTGTTCTCCAGAATCGTCTTGTCCTTGACGTCATCCTGGCCGATAGGGGCGGAGCTTGCAGGGTCATCGGATCCAGCTGCTGCATATTCATACCAGAAAATTCGCCATCTGTATATAAAGCTATAACACGCCTTCATAAGATTGTAAGCCAGATACACGAAAATCCAGGCACTTGGACGTGGTCCGGGTGGTTTTGGAGTGTGATATCAGCCTGGGGATGGAGAGTTCTATCCTTCCTAGGTATTGGCCTTCTTATGCTCTTCAGTTGTTGTTTATGCCTACAATGTGGACCAGCGATTTGTGGTCTGTGTGCCACATCATGCATTCCATATCACAGTTCTCGTTCAAAATGCCGGAAGAAGAAGGAAGAAGAAATGATGCTCCATGAGCAAATCGATGGAATGATGAAGATTGATATCTCTTGAAGGGCAAGTAGGGGACAAGGAGGGAATGTGGAAATGTGGATTTTCCTGATCAGTTATGTCCCCTATCTTGGACCCCAACGGTTCTATATGCATGTTACAAGTACATGTATGTTCCCTCTAGTTCCAGTTTCTAAGACGCAAACATATGTGTGTCTACCGTCGACATGTTCTCTGTCAGATCCGCCATCGATGGGCTGGATATTCGATTCCTAAGTATGAAAGGCCACCGACTTTATATGGCTAAGTTACTCCATTTTTACAGTTCAGGCAAGTAGGCCCGATTCTGTCCTCAAAGCCTTTCCCTGCTCTCTGTCTTTGACAGCTTCAGCTTGAGCTCGCATCTGTATCCATGAACTTTGCCCTACTCCCTGTGCAGCTAACGGTGCCTGCCTCGGCCAGTTTTCGCCTGCCTGCCAAGAAGCTGTATTTCACCTTCGAATTATCTATTTTGCTCTTCAGCCGATGCATTCCTGTCTAGTGATTTAGGTAAACATTTCCTTTAGCTCACAAGCAAAGGACTCAGCCTTTCCGTCCTCCTGCAAGTGATTCATAGCCCTGCTGCCATGGAAAGTTTTCTGCCCCTCGCATCTCATATAGACACTTAGGCGTTTGTGCACGCACACAGTCAGTATAGACTAGATTCTGTCCGAGAGTCCTTCCTTGTGGATAACATAGTTCTTTAAACATAGGATGTTAGATATGATTTGGGATTAGGTTGACTTGACCCCCCAGACTTCTCGTCTCCACATGTAGAGCTAAATGTCAAGTCCCCTTCACCCCCTAGTTGCACGTCAATCACACGTCATGCTGCTGCGCGCGCATCTATGCCAAGTATTATCTTATAGATCCACCTATGTCTGATAATCCTAACCAATCATGTTTCTTTTATTCCTTATTACGCCTAGTTTCGATTACGTACCTGTTTTGTCACTTTTCTTATCAAATGTTACGCCTTCTACATTCGTTTCATTGTAATGTACTTATTATAAAAATGCATGTCTGTCAATAAAGTATTGTACTTCACTTCCTGAACCCTCGTGGTGACGGAACCTGAAGGCCGCGACTCGAGTCGGCCATTTTTTGATGGAATAAAGCCCATTTAGAAACTCTTATACCACGGATTCTGCCTCTTGTTATTCTGAGCTATTTTATTTTATTTCAAGATCCCGTATGAAATTCAGTCCGGTAAAGAAGATTTTTGTTTACCACACTGTAGTAAAACTGCTGTTCTAGTAATTTTCAAAACTTTCACTGGTGTTGAAAATTTCGACTGTCCTTTACTGACCTTGTTTGGTTTTTTAATTAAAACTCAATCTCCAACGGTCAACGTTCCTTCTTTTACATGCATTCTTCTGTCATAATTAAGTTGATAAATATTCTGTTTCTCTCTAACATGTTCCCGCACACTTTGTAAGTCAATATTATCATAACCTTCCACTTTGTCTAATAACCATGTAGAGTGATGCTGTAATTCCAAACTTTAAAATGTAAGTATTCCACCACTTCTAGATTGTTAGCAACTGCTGTCTGAACCCCCTCTTTTATTAACCGATTCGCCCTCTCCACCAGACCACTCGAAGCTGGACTATATAAAGGTGCCTGAATGTGCCTAACATCATGTTTGTCAAGAAATTTGGTAAACTCTTCAGAAATAAAATGAGACCCATTATCAGTAACCACCTCCTTGCAGATGACCTGGTGTTGTTCAGCAACACGCGAATAGGACTCCAAAGGCTGCTCAACACTCTGGGACCTTACACTGAAAAGAACGGCCTGGAAATACATTTTTCAAAAACACGTGTGATGGTGTGCAATCGTCCCGTCAAGACAAATCGAAAATGGGTTATTAACGGAAACAAAATTGAGGAGGTCAAACTCAACGTACACCTAGGAGTGAAAATAGACGCAAATTCCTCCTTTGTTTCCCAGAAGAAGGCGGTTAGGGCAAAAGCGCAGGCCCTTACTTACGGCTTCTCATCACTGGCCAGATCTATTAAAGGTCACGATTTAAAGCCCATGGGATCAGTTCTGAAAGCCAAACTGTTGCCAACCCTTGCATATGGAATGGAGATTATGTTGGGCGATGATGCTCTTTTTTTGGAAAATCTGATGAATAGAGCCTATAAACAAATTTTTAAGCTCCCCAAGTCAACTTCTCCGGCGCAAATCCGGCTAGAATTTCTGCTTACAAAACAGATACTCACTAGGCCAGCGGCGTTTGTAAAGCTATGTTATAACTTGCAAGCAGCAGCAGAAAATACTCTGGCAAATCTAGTCTGAAATTAACTTGCAAAGGGGCAACTGTGCTTACAAGACGTTTTTAGAAAACAGCATTACGACGCTTGATCTGGGTGACCTTTAGAACTCTAATATCTCTGGGAAAATCTTTAAGAGGCTTGTAAATAAATCTGCAAAACTGCAAAGTTGGATGGCAGACACAGATACCCTGTCAAACGTCGCCACGGGTGGCTGGAGTTGAAATCGTATTCCACTCTAAGAGAGCCAGCCTTGCTAGCTGCACCTTACCACCGGAAGATCAAACACTCGTTTTTGGCCCTAAGATTTGGAGAAATACCCACGCTAGACCTCATGCCAAAATGGAGTATGTCCGGTCAAAGTGAAGACCAGTCCTGCCGTCTATGCCACCAGGGGCCTGAATCTCTGCTTCACATTGTCTGTGTTTGTCCTGCTTTGATGGTTCAACGAAGAGCTCTATTAAGGCGGGAGTTCCTTGAACGGGGAATTAGGTCCTGCAGGCACGCACTGGTGGAGTACATAATCTCTGCTTCACATTGTCTGTGTTTGTCCTGCTTTGATGGTTCAACGAAGAGCTCTATTAAGGCGGGAGTTCCTTGAACGGGGAATTAGGTCCTGCAGGCACGCACTGGTGGAGTCCATGGACCCAATCAACACCATGCTGAACATTAGACTGACTCAGTTATTGACCTGTTTTAAGAAAATGATCAGTTGATAGGATATGCGATGTGTAATCTGGAGGTGGTCCCTGAATGTAATTCTAAGTTGTAATAACTCTGAAACTTTTTTTTTGATAAACACATTTTTATTCAGTTTACAGAAGGAATGCACCAGCCAATCAGCACCTTATAACTCGGAAACTTTTAATGTTAACCGAGCACGCTCAGTAAATGCGAAGGGCGGGCTGCTAGGGACTGAAATTAGTAGGTCCCTATCCCGTTAGACTCAGATAACTACTTTATCTATTTCTGTATTCTTAATGATGTGAATATTTGTATAATTGTTTTTAATAGTGGGTTTCACAGTCCATCTGGCACCGTACTCATACTTTTCTTAGTCCTGCTTATAGGCATTTTAATTATATATATTCATTTACTTAAGGGACATTTTAGTTATCTGTGCAGAAAGCTTGCTTTTTTAGATGTCAGGGTAACAAATGATTCATGTTTAGTCACTTTTTATCTAACATAGATTAGTGTTGGTATCCTGACTAAAATTTCCAGGAAGAAAAGTTGAAGAAAGCAAAGGGTATGTAGCGTGAAGAGTCGAGGTTGTACTAGCTGTATGACATACCCGTTTTTCATTCATTTGACTTTTTATTCATTATGTACTTTTTAACCGTGTGATTTTGTTTATGGTTTTAATTGACTAATAAACGAATCAAAAAACAGTAACCACCTCCTTGACGCTACCTTCAATACAAAACAGCTGCTTCAAAAATTAAACCACTGAAGAAGAGTCCGCAGTTTTGACAAAAGAAAAATACAACCACTTAGAATAGTAGTCAATGGCAACTATAAGAAATCTTTTGTCACCTCCAAAAACATTGAACGGATCTGTGAAATCCAGACCTATTTTTTCCCAATCATTACTTGGCTCACAGGATATAAAGGAGCTGTTGAAGTTCTCGAATGTTTATCAGAGCATAAACATTCAGCACACATTTCCAAATATCTTTTGACTTGCCCATCAATTCCAGGCCACCAATACATTTGTTTGATTTTCTTCACTGTAGCTGAAATTCCCAGATGTCCCTCATGAGCCAATTAAACAATTTTAGACCTGAGACCCACGGGAGGAACAAACAAATCTTGTCTAACCAAGATATTATTGACTAAAGATAATTCTGATGCTACTTGACAAAAAATGTTTACGTCTGTGGACATACACCTATTACCTGGCCAACCCTCAATGAGAAACTTCTTTACCTGAACCATACAATCATCTTTGTCACAACTTCCCAACCATTCTTTTTCTGATATCTTGAATTGTTCATTAATATCACTAACTGTGAACACATACTCCAAATCTTCCCTATCAGTTTTCTCACCACCATAAGCACTGTCTCCCTCTACCGGTAAATGTGATAAGCAGTCCGCTCTGATATTTTTGCCCCCTGGAATGTATTTTATATCAAAATTAAATTCCTGTAATCTTACCAATAACCTTATCAGTCTTGAAGAAGCCTTATTAGAACAACTATCACCTAACATATATATTAGAGGTTTGTGATCATTATGCAACTCAAATTTCGTTCCCCAAATGTACATTTTGAACTTCTCAGATGCCCATGAACACGCAAGTGCTTCGCGTTCGATTGTACTATAGTTCTTTTCAGCAAAATGGAGGGTACGTGAAGCACATGCAATGGTGCATTCTTGACCTCTCACCATTTGGCTTAAAACTGCACCGAGAGCCTTAGCACTTGCATCTACAGTAATTATACATTTTGCCCCATGCGTGAACGGTTTAATGGCTGGTGCAGTAGTAATTAATTTCTTTACTAATTCGCTCACTTCCTGACATTCATCAGACCAGACATACTTGGCATTTTTCTTCAAAAGATTCCTTAAAGGTTGGACAATGATAGCATATCCCTGAACAAATCTTGCATAATATTAACTTAAGCCCAATAAAGCTTTAAGTGATTCCTTGTCAGTAGGAATAGGTGCCTCATTAATTCCTTTCAAACCTTGGGTTTGATACATTCTTTTGAAATATTATGCGCCAAATAATTGACTTCTTGTGATATAAATTTACATTTGTCAAGATTGACTGTCATTCCCTGAGAACCTAATTTGCCTAGGACTTCCTCTAACAACTTTATATGTTGATCTAAACTCTCTGTGTGAACTAAGATGTCATCCTGGAAAGCTTATATACCCCTCTGATCTCCAAAAATTTGATCCATTAAGCGTTGAAATACACTGGCAGCGGATGCCAATCCAAATGGCATTCGCTTGTACATATATACACCAAAAGGCGTTACAAATGTAGTCAGATGTTGGGAATTTTCAGATAAGGGTATTTGATGATACGCAGAGCGTAAGTCAATTGTTGAAAAATACTTACTTCCTCCTAATCTGGCCAACATTTCATGAATTCCTGGGAGCGGATGGCAGTCTACAAGAATATTTCTATTAAGAAGCCTCAGATCCGCACATAAGCATTTATCCCCAGAACTTTTGCATGCGACAACAGCCGCCGAAATCCATTCCGAGGATTCTACTTGCTTAATGATACCGTGAGAACATATGTCATCTAGTAACTTTTTGAGGTCTTCCCTGGCAGAGAGAGGAACAGGTCTAACTTTTTGTATAACCGGAATAGCATTACTTTTTAATATAATAGTATGTTCAAAATTCTTAATAACTCCAATTTTGTTTGAAAATACTTCAGGAAATTTAGCCTGCAATTTTTTAGTAATACCTTCATGTGCATTGGTCTCCTGAATCGCTAAAACAGGCATATCGCCAAGTATGACTGGTTCTGCATGTCCTGGTCTGAGTGTCATTCCTAGTTTAGCTTGATCCTGCCATCCCAATTTATCACGTCCGTTGACTGCAATGTAAATTTTTGTAAAAATATTTCTCCCTTTAAACATAATGCTATCATCAAAGTAACCCGTCATTATTATATCATACTCACCAAAGGCTTTAGGGTTAATAGTAGTAGACTTCAATAACTTTCCCGACCAAAATTTGTTGAATGTGTTCTCAGCTAGAATAGTAATGGGAGATCCTGAATCTGCCATAATACCTAAGTTAATTACACCAATTTTCACTTCACATATAGGACCCTTGCACCTTTTCTCAGAGTCCCCTAATGCATGAACTTCAACTGATAACAACACATTACTGATTGCTTCTGACAGTATATCATTTTCAACATCAAGTTGACTAACTTTGACCTTTGTTTTGTTAGAATTACAAACAGTGTAAAAATGCCCAATTTTTTTGCAGTTGTTGCATCGCTTCCCTTGAGCAGGACAATTAGGAAAATTACCCATATGAAACTTGGAACCACATCTATAGCATGTTCCACCCACTTTCTTTTCACCACTTTTCTTAAATACATTCTTGTGTGAAATAAAATTTACATTTGTATCATTACTACTAGATGTCATTTCCACTACAGCTACTTTTGAACTGTCTGCAGACATAGTGATGGAAGATTCCGTCAAAATTTTTGAAGAGACAACAGAACGTTCTATACTTCTGGCTATATCCATGACTTCATCAAGAGATGGATTTTTGCATATCAATATGCATTCCTGAATCTTCTTATTAAAACAATTAAAGACTAACTGATCACGCAAAGCAGTATCCAAATAATTACCAAAAACACATTTCGAAGCTAGAACACGCAACACTGCCAAATAGTTTTCTATAGACTCCTCAGATGATTGTTTGCGTTTAAAGAATTTATGTCTCTCCACCATTACTGACGGTTCATCTATGTATAGTTTCCCAATCCGTGCCAAAGCTTCTTTGAAAACATCCCATGAATCATCTCCTGACGGTGCAGGAACTATTGGTAAATTATCGAAAATTTCTTGTCCAGCATTGCCCAAATGGTTAAATAATAATGCCCTTTTACGTGAAGCTGAGTATTTACTAGCATCTATAGCCTCAAGGCAGTTCTCAAAAGCTCTAAACCATTTATGCCACGGTTTTACAGGTTTCCCAAGCAACTCAAGGAATGGAGGTGGTTGCATAACATTGCTGCTGCTAGAAGCCATGGCACCCTAAAGTGTAGCTTAAAAATGAATATATCTTGAATAGAACGTAATCTGTGTACTATCCCAAGAAAATACAAAGTCACACCAAAAGAAATAAATAAAAACAGAAGATATGAACAAATTCAAAAGTTACTTGTGTGTTTTTCAGAAAGGTGGGCACTAATGAAGTATTTCCTTTCAAATGCTGAAAAGGTCTTTTCAACGTAATACGCTCCGATGATAAAACACGATGTAAATGAAGCGTTATTCAAAAACTTCCGTGTTTTGCAAATAAAAAAAAATTATAATGGCTTCCGGACGTGCTTAACGTGCTTTCTAAAGATAATCGAGAGAATCCAGTTCAAAGAATGCGCTCCTAAACGTGCAGCCATTTTAAGAATAAACAACACAATGTTGGTAGCAATATCTTATGCACTCACGTGCAGAGAATAGAAACAGTACTTTACCATAATGTTCCTTAAAATCTGCAGAGCTCCGCAATGGATTTCCAGTCTAAGAGTGCCTTGAATTCTTTTCTGTTTTTTCTTCTTTTTCTTCTCTTTATTACGGTGAGTGGCAGGAAAGCAAAAGATAACAACTCACGCAAATCAGTCGCGTGTCGGTGGGTCCAATCACTGAAAAATTTATGCCATAAAATGTAGTATGGTTCAAATGAAGAAATCCCGAAATCCCGACGAGGTAGTGACATGTCCAAGTTAGTTTATTTCAAGTACACGACCTCCTGCTTCCAGACTCAACAGCAAGTTCTCATCTGAGCCCCTACATTCTCATCATGAGAATACTACAACACTCTACGTTCCAAACATGAACTTCCTGAATTAAAGTAAAACCACATGAAATGCATTACCCCACATTACACTGGGAGACAGAGGGTGCCCATGGAGATAGGAGGTCCTATGAGATTCCTGTGAGGCAGAGGGTTCCCATGGAGACAGGAGGTCCTATGAGATTTTTATGAGGCAGAGGGTGCCCATGGAGACAGGAGGTCCTATGAGATTCCTGTGAGGAAGAGGGTGATCATTGGAAACAGGAGTAGCCATGAAATTCCTGGAAGACAAAGGCTACCTATGAAAAACAGGAGTTTCAGTGAGTTTCTGGGAGGAGGGTGGTAATGCCGGAAGACTGGGGGCTAGAAAAGTGTCATCCTGTGTAGGGCGAGGATGGACGGAGTTGTACCAGATTTTTAAGTGATTAACTTTTGGATTAATTGTTTTAAAGTTTACATCATGTGAATACAATAAGCTATAGCATATGGCTCATGCTCTCCTAGATGTACACTTGGTACTGACCTAGACGATGCCAGGTGATGTTTAGAGGTAGATGAAACACTGAAGGCTGGAGCCGGGCTCGAGACAAATGCCTGGTTCTGGCTCTGTTCAAGGTCCTCTTGGACGCTCGAGCCCAACACTAGCGACGCCTTTTAGCTTCTGCTTGTCTTGCTGCTCATGCTCTCACCTCATTGTACAAACCTGCCCTTCTGACCCCCTACCATCTTGCAGTAGAGGATATGCCGCCACCTTTGCTCCATGGGGATAATTTAAAATGCAGAAAGCTTTCACAGGGAAAGCATTGTCATGAAAGTCTAATGGGTGAATTGTGGAGGGTGCGTCCTGGAAATCTGTGATCAAACCCGTCTTCTTCACCTAGTTGAACAAACTGTGTGATCCTAGGCAACTGTTTTATTTTACTGTTCCTCCTTTTGCTTCATTAGCACATTTGACAGCACCTTGAACTACATCCGTTCAGGATATGTTCTGTACATAATCCTATCTTGTACATGAGCTACTTATAGGGGGCAGACAGCAACTGACCTGCCACTTGGTCTGACACTGGCATCATTATCAAGGTGGGGTTTGTGAAGGCGTGGATGTTTCTAAGTTCAACTTAAGATATGATAACATCCTACCAAATGACTCTCAGTTTAGTGCTATAAAATAATGTACTAAAGTGACTCGCTTCCACTTTACAAGGAAAACTTTTTTGAAATGTGAAACTTCTTAGTTATGTGTTTAAATAATGTTTGTTGCACTATTTCATGCCAAATATGTTGCTGGCCCGGCTCATGCTTGGGCCCTTAGAGCCTAAAATGACCTCTGGCTCAGCCCTCCCTGTTAAATTGCTGGCTAATATGCCTCTGGTGATGTCGCAGGTCCAGTGTTTTATTTATATAATAATGACTTCTGATGCCCAAAGTGGTGATCAGAAGCCCAAATCCACGGCTATTAAAGGTCAGCATACCAAAGTCCTAATCCACCTCAGTCTTCTTTAACCCACTGCCAGGCACTCCCTGTCACTTGATCTCACTCTTGCAGGTTCCTGCTTTCTCCCTTTGTGACGTTATTTCCGTCTTTCTCTTACTCCATTTTTCCCCATTGTGTGTTTTTCCCTCTCTTGATCTCAGAAAATGTCTGATGAGCAAAAATACGTTCTGGGCAACAAAAATGATTGCTGGTGGCCCCCACTGGCAACCACCGGCTTTACATTAAGCACTGCACAGGCCGCAGGAAGAGGTCACTCGATGGCAGATAGGTAGGGCCTTTGATACCTGCAGGAGGGAGGGAGCTAAAATGGATGGTGACGGAAAGGCCAGAGATTACTGTCAGGAAAGTCGGCAATACTGTCTGAACACTGGCACTCCCCAGTTGCATCAGAATGTACCCTGATTAAAGAGAAGATGTGATTACACAGAGATATAGTGTATCTCCTGGCAGAGTAGGGCCTACTCAATTCCAGCTGTTAGTTGCAAATAAGGGGCACCAACACTCATTTTGGGGACCAGGACTTATTGTTCTTACTCAGAATGGCAAGAGAGAGAAAGGGAGAAGGAAGAAGGATGGGAAAAAAAATACACAAATAGTGAAAAAGAAGAAAGAACCTTAAAGAGTGGGATAAAGACACAAGAAGTGTACATATATGGAGGAAAGAAAAATAAACTGGAGAGAGCATTGGGCATCCTTGGTATACAGCAACCCTGGCATTAGACAGCACTAGTGGTGGGCTGTTATGAAAATCTCTGAACCCTTGTGTGAGAAGTTGGCCTGGCATATGCTGGTCACTAGTTATAGTGGCCACCTTGCACCAGTCCAATTCGACTCTTATGGTAGATAGGTTTAAGACAACCTTTTAAAGAAAGCTATCCTAGTGGTAGCTGTGGAGAACAGCCTTTAGGCTAAGTCTCAGAGGAATGTAAAGCTGCTTGTTTTACCTTATAATCTCTTGAATTACCAAATGAAAGGACACCACACAGGTATATATATCAAATATATATGTATTTATTTCTAGACACACTCTACTAATCTCTTTATGAGATTAGAAGCCAGGAACACATTCAAATATCAACGTTTCACAATAAGTTAAGCACAAATATGGCTGGGGCCCTAGGGGCATACCAGACCATATACTAAAAAAGAGGTTTAGGAAAGTCGACTTGCAAAATGACAAGGCCTAGGGCCTGTAGAATCGCTGGGGCTTCACTGCTGCAGTGAAAGCAGGCAAGTAACAGACCCACGGGAGACGCGTGCAGTGTGAGAACACAGCCGCGGGTTCCCTATTGATTATAATGGAGCAAGTCGCGGTTTGATTTTTAAAGTTCTAGGGTACTTCGAGGAAGTCTACAAGCAAGCCACTTACAAGGTAAGTACTTCGAGGGCCAACACACACTAGGGCACCGGAGTGCACGAGTTACCTCACCCAGGGAAGCCGGGTGCATAGGTGTCGGTCGCTGTTTTCTATGGAGACCAAAGAAGACTTGCTGCTTGCGAAGACTGAAGAAGTGTCCGGTGGAATCCAAGCCTGGATTCAAGATGCAGGGACAGTGTTCACAGTCACTAGCCAGTGACCTGGGGCCAGGAAGATGGATGTCCACGGATGTCGGGTGATTTCAGGTGATCAAGGGTGTTTTGACTCTTTGCTCACGAGGTCCAGGAGAGATTGACAATGACCAGCAGCTAGATTTGGAGTGTCCCACAATGTCTGCAGCTGACTGCGGTGTCGGCAACCGGATTGGATCCAACAAGCCTTGGCAACAGCAAGTCTCTTGTGGAGTGAAGAAAGTCGATGGTGCAGACCAGCAAGGTCTGAGGGACTCACCCAGTGAAGGTGAGTGAGGGCAGGCCTGGAGCAACTGGGGGAGTTGTTAAGAAAGTCTTCGGGGGACCCACAAGCCAACGGGCAAGGGATCGCGAAGACACCTCTTGAGGAAATGCTTCACAGGAGCCCACGGTCACTCGGGACGGGGTAGGCCTCTGATTTTCACTGCACAACCTGCTGGAGGCTTGGGCCAGAAATGGTCCAAAGCACGAGTTCGTAGAACGTCGTGAAGGGGTTGCACTCGACAATAGTGCACAGTTCCCAGGTATTGCAGTTCTTCATCATTCGTGGGGTCCAATCGCCTCAGATTTGCTGGGGACTCACAATGGCCGTCGAGAAGTCAGGAAATCTACTTCTGGGGCTGCAGGGACTATGGACTCTGGCGGGAGCGGGAAAGTTTGCAACCGTTGATTCAAGTTTTGGTGCCTGCCAAGCTGGGGAGTCACTCCTTGACTCCAAGGGAGATTCTTCCGTTTTCCAAAGGTAGTGGAACGTCGAAGGACCAGGATTCTTCTTGTAGAGCGTCGTCCAGGGTTATCTAGTTTGCCATGGCAAGGGTTCCCTATCTTATACTAAAAGAAAGGGAGGGACTAGCTCTATGACCACTCCTCTGGGAGGGTCAGGGTAGGGGGTTGTTACACCCACTTCCCTTTGTCCAGTTTCACGCCAGAGCAGGGACAGGTAGCCCCTGAACCGGTTTGAGCTGGCATATGCACAGAGGAGCCTACTGCTCCCCCAGTGCAGGACGTCAAAGCACTCTAGGAGTGCACCCACCCAGCTCCAATACTCTAAATCCTGTCTGGAAGGTGATGACACCTCCCTGTGACAGGATGCCTATTGTTGGGCCCCCCTCCACTGCGAGTTTCGGTCAACAGCAGGAGGGCAGCCCAGTGTCTGTGCTGGTGGCATCTTTCAGATTTCTACCTTGTTACCACAGTAGGTACATGTCGTCCCCTCTAGAAGGGTGGGATCATACTCCCACACCAGTTACTGGTGTGGGGGTATGATTCCAAGTTGTTTGACACCAAACACGACTTGTTTTGATGCAGCCATCCCAAAGTTACCATTTACCGCTAGGTTATAATGCACTTAAGAGTATATGGATTAACCGCATCCATAAACAGCCACAGAGAATAGACTCTGCCAGCTGTAGAGGGGCCCTGCTCAGACAGAGGCACCACCTCACATTGTAAACCAAGCACCCTGCACTCAGGATTGATAGGGCCTGCCATTGGGGTGACTGATAGGTTTAGATGTGTGTGTATGGTGAGATATAGGAACCTATACCTCAGTGAGGAGTGCTAACACTACCTCACCCAGGCTGCAGTAGCAGGCCTGTGGTGTCAGATTGAGTCTGCTTCCCAGGGGTGGCATACTACATGCTTCAGCCCCTGGTAGTCCTGTGAAGTACCTATGCCCTTGGTACCTAAGGTACCGTATACTAGGGGCTCATAAGGTACCACAGTATCCAATCACTAGTGCATCTAATATGCACACCAAGTCATTTAAGGGAGTAAGCAGATAGGCTGGGGTCCTGGATAGCAGGATCCCAGCAAGACTAGTCAAAAACCAACAAAACACCAGGAAAAAAGTGGGGGCAACCATATAGTCAGATTCCACCTTCCTACATACACTTTTTTAACGTACATTTTTTCCAGATTAAGCACTGATAGAGAGAAAGGGCGCTGTTGGCAGGTGACGCCCAAATGCTTGAGGCTTGGGGTGTTTCTTGGTAGTTTAGTGGTGTGACGGAGAATAATTCAGCTATGGGAACACTATACAGACAGCTGTCTAGGACAACATTCGACCAGCATCCCTGCAATGTATTTTGTCAAATTAAATACACTGCATTGCTTTGCTTAAATATTTCCCATGTTGTTTCACTATAAATAAACTAGTGAAGTGGTTCAAAACCTTTTGACTTCTATGAACCCCCACTTCATCATTCCTAGATCCCGGAGATCACCACTGAATCATTATTGGAATCCAGAGACCCCTGGTGAGGCATTACTGGAACCTGGAGACCCGGGCCTAAGCATTTTGGATTATTTCAACTGTAAAGCAATACACTAAAAATACAAAAGCAGCACTCATCAAACAAATTAAATATACACAAATAAATATTTCAATTTTTTTTTTTAATTGTAATGGAAATGTTGTAGCTTTTCTAAATTCGATTACGGCCACTCAAATCCATACTATATTCTGTTTGATGCACATGTACTGCTCCCATGAATCAATCTGAGGATACTAACTTAATCTTCAGCCTACAATTTCACATTCCTACACATTTACAGAACAATTTAAAAATGTTATGTTTACATTTTGCTTCTTTATTGATATACACTCTGTTAATTTGTTATTTTTATGTAATGTTCTTAACCCTAGGGGTCCCCAGACCCCAGGTTAACAAGTACTGAACTAACTGGCACACAGGGAGAGTATCTGTACAAAGAGCAGAGCAAATTTAAAAAAAAGATATACATGCCATTGTAACATCTTCCACTAGATGGCGGTGACTTGCAACAAACCCTATCTTCCACGAACAAGCTTCACGCGTTTTAGAAAACTGTATACACTATGGCTGCACTCCGGGCTCAATGCTAGTACCGGACATTGCCCTGGGTCACCGTGCGTACAAGGAGGCCCGTGGCCCTTCCAGTCTGCAAAGCCATCCGCCACTGGTGTAACGTCAAATGACGGAGGGCTCCTCTGCACCATGTGGTGAGCCCCTCGGACTTCCCTTTCACAGATATTTATTCAACACCTGACGAGGGAGGGGCCCTCTGAAGGACGGACTCCCTGCCGCTCCCCGCGCCCCAGGGTCCGAGGAGCGTATGTTTACGTCCCAGTCGTCAGCTGGTATTGTTCCGAAAGAGGTCTGTAGTGTCTCACCTCAGCACCTGGTGCGGGCCGGAAAGCCGTAGTATGTATGTAGCACCCAAGAGTCCACAGCTTGGCCGGAAGAGGCGCTACAGAGGTAAGCAGTGACCCCCCTCGCCGCTGCGGCATGGACCAGGGCCTCTGACGCAGGCTACTTACCCAGGGGGTGCACTCCTGGTTCTCAGCAGAGCTTGGGGCGCAGCGCGCCAGGCTTAAGCCGCTGGTCCTGTGGCAGCATTTACTTTTACACTGAAAACTGAAGAAGCACAGCTCGCCGCGGTCCTGTAACAAAACCAGAGAAACAGACGCTGTGACAGACTGCCACCAACTGCAACGCAGGGGCAGCGCCCCGAACTAGACATGTAGGCGCCTTGCAGCATCATTACATACAGTCTCAAGCAACGCTACAGAAGCCAAGCCAATGCCACTATCCTCCTCTCCCCAAACTACCCAACAGAGAGCATGCACACATCACCCGCTGCGCCAGTCAGCCCCTTGGTGACAGAGTTGTACCACCCTCTGCCTCTCTGCCTTTGGCACCCTCTACCCCACTTAGCCTTTTATTGACTGTGCCAAAATCACTGCCTGCCCCACATAGGCCTCTTGCGACCATGTCCTTATCAGCGCCTGCTCCAAGAAGCACTTTAGCGTCCATGCTTTTCTTTGACACCCTATTATAGAAGTGTAGACACTCACTGGCCAAGAGTTCCTGTGTGCTACTGAGTGGTGTCGGTACTCGCCCATTAAAAGTACTGCCCCCTGCTGAGACGTGCAGAAAGTCAGTCTCCTTTTCAATTTTACGAATTGCTGGTACTCAGTACCTGTGAGCACCGGCCCATTTAAAGCACCGCCATATCCTACAAACAGGTCACCGATGACCATGCCTTGTCAGCTTTTGACTTACACGTCCATGTGGGACAATGGTCGTATCACCCTGTGCCCCAGATAGCCCTAACCACAGAGACCACGCCTGCAGCGACCCACATCCAACCAGCCCAGTGCGCCCAAAGCCCGTGTGAGCCTCCAACTGACACTGCCACCCTGCCCACAGCCTCCACTCGAAACTAAGCTTCAATGTGGGTGTTTTAAAGGAAAGCAAACAGTGAGCATACCTTGTGATTGAAACTTTTTGGTTCAGCTTGTTTTGATTGCTAATGCACCCCTTGAGGCCACGCAGTACTCTCTTGAGGGCACACCTGACACTCCCCTTCCTGTTCCCCAACGTCTGCCATCTTTCTTTATTTGCTGAGCCTGTTCTCAGACTCCAGGAGCTGTCCCAAAAACTCTGGGCTATGCCCCTCTAAGGCATTCTGCTTACAGTCCAGGGGCTGCCTTCACACTGTGTGCCAGGTTCCTGAATTCTGGCACCTGTTACTCAGAACTTTCACCCTCAAACCTCAGGACGTGTCCCTCAAACTCTTTGGAGTACTCCCCACTCCACTCTGCTCCCCTTTACCCGAGCGCGCCTTGAAGGCACTTAGCTCCAAGCCCTTGCTTACATATGGTTCGTTCATAAACATTGAGGTGGCCCCACATCTAATATAGCATTATTGGCCACACTATGCCACGTACATCTCGTGGTTCACTCACGGCACCTTTGCCAGGGCCCTGGGGCGGGGGCCCCTGGGCCCTGAATGGTTCTAACTTCCTGTTTACATACGGCCCTTTTAAGGTATCTCACTGGATGTAGTGATATTATCTAATCCATCGAACTGAAACACGGGTTCAAGATATTACTTTTTCTAAATGTAAGCCGTCATAATATTCAAACGTGGTCATGCCTTTGATATCTGGGCTCTGCTCTCTCATTTTGCTATCTCAATGGCCTGTGTACGATGGTACAAGAGGCCTGAGACTGCATCACAGCCTCAGCAGGACACCACAGCTGCCCTCCAGCACTTGTACCCTGTCCACGCCCTTACTCAGGACTCCCGGCCATCTCCTGCAGACGGGAGTCCAATACACGGCTCTATACTCCTGACTTCTGGAGGAAACCCCTGTGCACCAGACCCCTCTTGGGTAGGGACACCAACCCCTGGACACGAGGACCCCCTACTACCTTCCATCCATAGCGGGGGGGGTTGAGCTCCAACAACAGTTACCTGTGAATGCCACGGGTTTGGACCCAGCAGGGCAGACATGTGTCGGTAGAGCTAGCGCTTGCAACTGAAGAACACGATGCATGCCATATACATGGCCAATATCAAGTCAATACTACCAGGGGGTGTCTGGTTCTGAGTGGGACCACCTGCACACATGGAGCCCCAAACTGGCCAGAAATGGACACTTCACCAAGTACTGCTTACCAGGTTAATGATCAACCCTGCCTCCTCCGGGCGCGCATCGGGGACTAGATTCTTCTTTGGGATCACATTGGTGACCAGATTCTTCTCTGGGATCACATTGCCGACCAGATTCTTCTCTGGTACCACACTGGCGACCAGGTTCTTCTCTGGGACCTCATTGGCGACCAGATTCTTCTCTGGGATCACATTGACGACTGGCTCCTTTGCTTCAGGAATCACATTGCTGAGTGCTGAAGGGAGCACCACCAGCAGGATCAGTGCCAGCTTCATTGTCCTGTCCAGGTAAGGTCCACACTGTGTCCTCAGAAGGCGGAGGCTCCCAGGTATATGTCACAACATTTTCTGGGGCACGTGACCCCGCTCTTATCACTAACACTCGCAAATTCATCCCACTTGGCCAGGAATTCACATGGATAGTGAGTTGGTGATGTCACAGGGCAGGACGCCAGGGTCTTAGAGCGGGAACCAGGCAGGTGTATTGGGCAAGGCCCAAAGCCGCAGTGTGAACGTGTCACCTGCAGGTCTCATAAAAGAATAAACGAGGACTGATAACAGTTCCAAGGCCCTAGTTACCCTGCTACAGTTATGTAAAGCTTAACTTGCTTAGTGTCTGCAGGGAGCTCGGTGGCAGTTCCATGAGCCGTCCTGCATATTGCTCACCATAGCCCGAGTTCTCTCCTTGCTTTTTCACCTGCAGTGTACCCCAAGAAGGGGCAGATTGGCACATTGGGCACTTGGGCATGGGCCGAAGGGCCGGTGTCTCACTGCACTCCGTGGGCCGTTTTTTTCACCCCCTTTCCTTAGAGAGCACCAGGGGCGGCTCTAGGCTCATAGTGGCCCTGTGCAGGGAGCGTAGGTAGAGGGCCCCGGAAGAGGGGGTCCGGGCGGGGCGGAGCTCAGGAAGGTGTTTTAATAAAACGTCCAGAAAAGGCGTTAGATGATCAGTACCTGCGGCTGCTCCTACCCTTCCGAATTCGTCTCAGAACGATAACATTTAGGAGGAGGAGGAGGGCATTGTGACACACGACATGAGAGACTGGCACAGACGGCTGCAGGGCCATGACAGGACCTGTGTCCTCTGGATACGCGGGCAGCGATGTAGTAAATAAGACTTCGTTTTCACCCAGGCACACCAGGAAACTGCAAAAGAAACGAATTTCCGCAACCTCAGCACGTGACGCACTACTCATGTTTACCTACTGTTTATCAAAAACCTATCATGCTTCCCTTTCTTCCCTTTTTCACCTAAAATGTTTTTTTTCTTTGTATTTAAAAAATTGTAAGACTCACTGAGACACACCTTCCTACCACAGTTTGGCAATGTGTGACAGCTAGATGGCACCGCACGCGTCGTAACGTTCCGAGTCCGACCACCAGAAAGAATGCAGACTGATGACACGCCACGCCGCACGCGGGAAGTAGTTTGAGGAGGTTGAGTCTGCACAGATCACTCTATCCTCAGCTTTCGACATCTGCCAGCCGCAACGCCCGCCTTGGTGAGATTGAAACACCCCGGCGCCACTTACTGCCAAAGTCGGACGATGTGTTGCTGGACGCTACACCCAGCCTGCAACTGCGCATCTTCACTGCCTGGGCTGTACTGACGGTCAGTGATCGCGTTCAGCCAGAAAGGTGTATGTACTGTGGGAGGTAAAAGCTTTAGTCTGCGCAGGCGGCAGTGGAGCAGCCGGCAAAGGATTTCTAACTTGGTCTTATTTGAGTGTTTAGTCAAGGTCATAATTCTGAGGAAGGAGGCAAGGCCATGCTTATAAACTACCCTTTCCAAGGGTGTGGTTTGTCCAGAGAACTCGAATAGAGGTTCCTATTCCAAGATAAAGCAGAAATCTTTCCTGTGGACCATTCACAAGAGGAAGATGAGTTGAAACAAATTTTTTCCCTATTTTTCGTCCTGTTCATTGTACAATGTTTTCTTTATTTTTGCTTCATGTAGTTGAATTCCATTAGATTCTTTGGTCTGGCTCTTCTCTGTTCCATGTGCTTTGGAAAGTTTGGTTCCTGACTTATCTACTACAAAAATATCTCCATCTTCACTCAAGGATTATCAAATTGCCACTTTATTGACCTTTGTGTTTTTTCATCTTAACTGGGACCCTCTTAACCTCTTGAGTGCCCATGACGAGCTGGTCTCGTCATGGGCCGCGGTTGCGCTGTGCCCATGACGAGACCAGCTCGTCATAAACCCCGCCCGCTAATGCAACGGCCGGCACAGGGCGGGGAAAGGGGCGGGCACTCAAGGGGTTAAGGAGAGCATGTGATTACTTTAACATGTTACACTGTGCAAAGCTATATTGTGGATACTGGGATGAGTCGCCTTATCCTCAAGAAATTAAGAGAGAAACTGGACAGACATTCACTGCGTCCAGTCTCTGACATAGATAGGGCTGGAGAGATCCATATTTACTTCTTACCAGGACAAACCTCTGCAAGAAAAAAAGAACTGATCCTATATGACAATCAGGCTGGACATCTTTGTTTCTAGATTTGTTCCCGATAGCTGAGCCCTAAGTGGAATTACTTGCACTGCACACCCTCAAATTCACATGCCCTGTAGCCACCTGCAACTTTCCTTTTGTGTTGGAACAAGAGCCGGCTATAAGAAACAATACTCCAATGAGATAGACTCCACAGACTCTCTCTAATCCGTGACCCCTTTGAACACCTGATACTGCCCAGCTCCGTTCTTGCAAAGAATGCTTGATATGCTTTAGAGTGTTAGGAACTATATTTTTTGAAAGTGGCACACCTTAAGAAGGGCCTTTGGCTTACCATCGGTACATACACCTATAACCTGCATAAGAACTAGCCCGCAAGTGCCAATTGCTTGAATTAGTCTGGACTTCAGATGAAGCAGTGTAACAACAGTAGGAAGGCACACTTGATCGGGAAAGGGTTTCAGAAGCTACAATATTACTGCAAAGCTGCAGCTAAGACGAATACTGCCATTTGTTGCATGCAACTCAAACGTGGCTTTAGCCCAGACCACAGAACTGTTAGCGCTGCTACTGTAGAAGTACAGAGGGGGCGGGGGTAACAAAAGGCAGTATATTCAACTATACTTCCTAACCACTGAGCTTCTGGGACAGATATGGAAAAGGGAATTTCATCAGAGTTGTGGGCAGTGCCAATGTGGTGCATCTGTAGTAGCAAATCTGGTCCCAGGAAAGCAGGGCTTAAAAGTTTATTGATCCAATTTGACACCTGAGATTATTTCTATATACAAGAAACATGCAGAAGAAGCATCCGTTAGAAATACCATCAGTGAACTCTGGGGCAAACACCAGGAGACAGCATTATTGACAACAAAAAGACCCTAGCAAAAACTGATGATGTAATACACAATGATCCCATCCAAAGGGAAGGGCAGCTTAACTCACATAGTGGTTTCAGTGACATATGAGAGAAGAAATGGCACCTCTCTCACCCGTGCAAGAAATTAAAAACCAAAATCAGTGACACACTGGCCTTGAGAGAAGATTTTGAACCCTAAAATTCACCACACAACCACCACCCCTGCCTATCTGGCTGACCAGCTCACCAGGTCTGTTGACTCTCTACAAACCAACAACCGGAAGGAACACATTCAGATGGGAAATGAAGAATGGAAAAACCAAGACAACAAGCCTGCTCTGTCCATGCAGCAAGAATCTGAAACAGCATACCCGTAACCATCGGGCTGACAAGACCAATTCTGCTCTCAGAACACAAATGCCCCTGCAATCACTTTTCGACTGAAATTTACCCCTTGATCTTATATAGGGCTCCACTACCTTCCTGATCGGCTATATTTGTGCTGTGCAAATAACGCATAAAAAACACTGAAAGACGATATTTACTAACACCAAAGGCAGATTCCATGAAAGACCATACAAAGAGAGCCCAACTGTCAGTTACATCAAACAACCACATTGGGAAACACACCATCAATGACTGATGCACAAGCCCAAACATTGAACAGAGAAAAGAGGTACACCAAGCTGAAGAAAAAGAAACAGAGGAAGAGACAATATCGCTGTCGCATCAGTTTGAGAGACAGGCACACGAACAGTCTGATAACTGGACCACAGACCTAAGCACAATGCAGAGTAAGTCATCACTGACACACCACATACTGAAATTTTAAGCGCATACTTATCGTGCTAATTAAACTACAACTTCCAAAACACGAATTACTATTGGCTTAAAAAAACTCACAACCCCCTTGAGGGCATCACACATCACACAGTGCTTTCCACTTGGCAGGTACAACAGCAATCGTACGCATGGAAATAGAGAGAATCAGTGGCGCACAAAAGTTTGCCATGGTTAAAGACAGACTTAGCTGAACAGATACGGCAACATCGGAAGAGACAGCATTACTGACACGAGAGGGAGACCGCCAGAGAGCCAATGGCATTGATACCAAATACATTATAGGAGACCACATCGCTGGCATAAAAATAAATCGTTGGGGGCGGGGGGTGGTCGCGACTCAGCACTGACACAAGACACAGACACTAAAAGAGGGACACCGTAGGCAAAAGTGGGAGACTGATACTAATGAGAGGGACATCGAGGGAAAGCCGAGTAAAAATGAGAAACAGCAGCAAACCACCCAAACAAATAAAGGCACACTGGCTTTAGAAACAAACACTAAAGTGACAGTATTGCTTCTACCAAAGAGACAGCGGCACTGAGACAGACACCAGGAGTGACACTGTCAAAACCGAAGACAAACACTGGGAAATGAAGAATAATTAAAAGAAGAGCATTACCGATAACGAACAAAGACAACTGGGGAGAAAGTGACTGAAATTTAAAAGATCAACTTGGAGGTACCGAGGACGCCATGAGATGCGGGAGATTTTAATGTAAATCATCTCAGAAACAACTAGCCAAGCAGGGGCGCCAGAGGCAGCGTATACTGACTCTGGTGCCGCAATAATCGAGACATTGGTGTCTAGGTTCAACTAAGAGACTGTAGAGACAAGCAGTGGGACACACCAAAAGCAATCACTAACACGGTCCCTAAGGCACGACAGGGTTTCAGACACTAGAACACAGCATTACTGATGCTAGACAGTAGAGTAGGCTTTCTGACACCGGAGGTGCAGACGCCAGGAGATGCAGCAGATGATTCCCCGGAGGACCACCTGTGGCGGTATTAGACACCCCAGCTAAACACCAGAAGAAACTGCATTATCCTCATCAGGATCAGAGGCAAACACTGAGAGGGGTGTCAGAAGAACCAGTCTCTGCTGATTGGGTACCGGAAAACTCGGTGGGATATGCAAGGAAAAACAGAAACTGGCGCAGGAAGAGGACGTAGCATCAATACAGATGAAATAACACCATGACAGCCAGCATTCCGATCCCCACAGAGACAGAAACACTAATAGGCAGCGTTACTGACCCAAAAAGAAAGACAAAATGACAGACAGCACTGACACATCCAGAAAAATACAGGGAGTAAAGGAACCCTGAATTCAGAGACACACATGCCTGTTGCCCGCTTCATCCGCCTGGAAGGCAGATGTCTCACCTGCATCCAGTCACCGCTGTCCCGAGTGGACAGACAGACGGACGTGGTCCGGTATGTGGCCCTCAGGCCGATAAGAGCTTGTGACTGGGCTCGGCCGGACGCGGAGGCTCTCAGATCTCGCGGACGCCACCAGCTCAGCAGTAAAAGGCTTCGTCCCGAGCCGCGGACGGACAATAGAAGACCAGACAGACAGACAGAGCAAGATGGCGGCGTCTGCGAGCGCGCCGCGCGACCGTTGCTGGGGAGGCGCGAATCAGGAACGAGGAACACAGGTGCGGGAAGGGGGGGTTGACGGTCAGGGTGTTTGCAAGTTAGTGGAAGCCGGAGGCCACCAAATCCCTGCCAGGGGCCGCCACGAATATGTATTGTTTCCAGTGGTCGAAGTGGGGAAAAAAAAGGAGGGGAACTGTGGGCGGAGAATCATAGGGCGGGAATAACCTGAGTATTGGATCAGTGGGCGGAGTTAGAGGTGTGGCCAGGATTGGCAAAACATCCCAATCTTTAGTATTTGTTTGGCATTTCACTGACCAGTTACAGCTTATTATGCTATATAATACAACCAATGGATACACATGAGTATTTAACATTTAATATGAGTTATTGACATTAAAATAAATTCACAAAGTGGGATATGTTTCTAATCACAGAATGTCCCAAATATGCTTAAAAGTGGAAGCACAAGCCATTTGTTTCTGAGCCATGGATTTTCTGTTGTCAGCAATATACACAGAGACAATCAATTTTACGTGTGTAAATCACTATGGGAATTGTTACATCAGGCAAAGGACTACAAGGTGTAGGAGTCACATGACAACCATATTAGTAGGCAGTATAGTTTAATAGTGATTGATCTGGAGAAACACAAACTCAGAATTTAAAACTTAATACCATGATTGGGGGTTCCCTTTAATAATCATTATTGATTTCTATCCAAATGAACACTTTTTGCAACATTAGGGTAATCAAAGGCTTAGGGAAAAAACCATAAAGCTCTAGTTTATACCTTGCAGTTTGTATGCAGCTCTAAGATGAAAGCTAATAGCTCACTGTTCTTTGTTAGGATTTTAACTTATAAACTGCAAATAGCAAAAGGATCTTACTGTCAAAAGCAGTAACCCACTAACCTATTTACAATGTGTGGACTTTTTGATGGGCATGGTACATGTTCTTAGCAGCAGGCACATTAACCCTCTGCGCTATCTTTCCATGAGTCAAAACTTCCACTAGACAAAACTCCGATCTAGCTCTAGTATGATGTTTATTCACGGGAGTTATCATGACATTTTTATTATTGCCGAAAATTGCTGTAGGCCAGGAAGGAGGCCGCAAGTGCTTTTAAAACCATAATATACAATGCCCCCACTCAAAGTCAGCACCCGTTGCGGTCACACTGGTCGCATCACCCTAGTGCAAGCTCTTCTCAGGGGTCCTGTGACTTCACTGTTGCTCTAGGGTCTGCTACTTCTTAGGCCTGCCAGCAAGACTGGAGGTGAACTTCAGCATGGATTGTGGTGGGCAAGCCTTCAAGGTGAACCCACACGCCACTGCTAGGGTCCACCTGCTGATGTTAAGACACCAGGGCTTTTCTGGATTTGCAGGGTCTTCTAAGGTCTAGCGTGGGAATGTGCTCCCTCAGGAGAGTGGTCTGGGGGACTGCTCATGAAGGCTGAACCTGGTTCCTCAGTTCTAAATTCGGCAGCTCTGCCCCCAGTGCTACATCCGCTCCCTCACTGAACACCATACTGCCCCACTGAGAGAAATTCACATTGCCTTCAACTACAATCCAATTTGACCTGCTATAAACAACTGGATGCCACTCAATTCAAATTAAGCACTGGCAAGAGAAATGTGCTCCCTAAAGGAAAACGTAACAACATCCTGGAAAAAGCAAACACTCATGGGGAATGAAAGATTAAATAAAGCTTGTGAAATGTAAGCAGGAACAACGTGGTGAACTTAACGCTTTTACACACACTATTCAGAAATCAGTGAGTGCTTCTGCCTGAAAACTACAGGGCCCAGAAAGGACCCATTTCCATGTCCACTGCTTATATGCTTACAAAACATAAGCAGTATGGTTTAAAAAGACCACATTCGTGAACACAAAGCCGCCGTACACATTTTGTTTTCCAATCCACCCATCAACCAGGTATCGCAGTACCTCCAGGTTTGGCGCACTTCCCCACCGGGGGTAAACAGCACTTCACTGGCAAACTGAGTAAATTGACGCTAATGTTTTTGGGGTTTGAATAAAACCGATCTGGGCACTTTAAGAACATTCCGTCTTGCTTTATTTATTGATTTTTCATATTTTGAACCTTTTAATTCCGTGGCTGCACTTTGGAATAGAAAAATGTCAAAACGGCATTTCCAGCAAAAGTGTTTTTCTTTTTTGCATCCATTTCACAGGGGAACAAATGAACGACAGGAAGAAAGAGAGGGTGAGAACCATTTCTTGAGTCACGGTTTTCGGTAAGTGAGGAGGAGTTAGACAGACAGAGAGGGAATGCGAGTAAGAAAGAGAGGGGGGGGGGGGCAGCTGCCAACGGCAGAGCCGAAGCGGACACCTTCCTTGTCTTGTCTGGGCAGCAAGCAAGAGACGGAGACCTTTTCCTTCTCTGCCCCCTGCCCGTCCCCAAACAGCCACTAATGCCAGCCTTCTCTGCAGTGCTTGGATATTTCTTACGTCCTGGGACGCATGTTACAAATAAAAAAGTGGGGGCACGGAATCTATAGAATTAAAGAAGTAGGGGCACGCCGTGCCCTGCCGTTCCCGCCCACTTCGACCACTGATTGTATCCGATTCCTCGTGGCGGCCCCTGGGGTTTGGCGGCCCTGTGCAGGTGCACAGCTTGCACATGCCTAAGGCCGCCCCTGAGAGCACTGACAGCGAGAGGAAAGCAGCCTCACTGCCGCCGTTCAGCGACGAGCAGCTGTGGCCCCTCCTTGACCCCCTGCTCTGCTAAGCAATCACGCTGATGGTGGGCTGGGGAGGGGTGATTCTGTGCCAGTATCGGCCTCCCTGGGGGCCAGGTGTTGCTCAGGCTTTTGAGCCATTTTCACCTCGCCCCCCCTGGGGCCCACACAGCCCAGAAGCAGTGTTTGCATTAACACCTCACGCACAGCCCTTCTCATTCAGGGCATAGTGGGCGAGGAAGAATGGGTCTCGCTGTAGGGGCCAGGTGATGTTGGGAACTCCCACCATCTTCATCTTAGCCCCCCCACCCCCATGGATGGCCCAGCAGCTGTGTTTTTTGCCTTATCCCCTCTCCTGCCAGGCCATTGCTCTGAGGCAGGGAAGGGCTGGGGAGGGCTGAGTGCTTAACAAATAGCTGGGGCCTCGCTGCTTTTCAGGTGCTCCTGCGCTGGAGGGAAATGGGCCTCGCAGCTTTTCAGGTGCTCCTGCCCTGGAGGGCTGGGGAATCATTTATTAATAGAAAGGGGCCTCGCTGCTTTTCAGGTGCTCCTGCGCTGGAGGGCTGGGGAATCATTTTTTAATAGAAAGGGGCCTCGCTGCTTTTCAGATGCTCCTGCGCTGGAGGGCTGGGGAATCATTTTTTAATAGAAAGGGGCCTCGCTGCTTTTCAGGTGCTCCTGCCCTGGAGGGCTGGGGAATCATTTTTTAATAGAAAGGGGCCGCGCTGCTTTTCAGATGCTCCTGCGCTGGAGGGCTGGGGAATCATTTTTTAATAGAAAGGGGCCGCGCTGCTTTTCAGGTGCTCCTGCTCTGGAGGGCTGGGGAATCATTTTTGTAATAGAAAGGGGCCTCGCAGCTTTTCAGATGCTCCTGCGCTGGAGGGCTGGGGAATCATTTTGTAATAGAAAGGGGCCTCGCTGCTTTTCAGATGCTCAGCTTGTAGGACATTGTCACCTTGGTCCTGTGTCCTTGCCAAGAACAATATCCTCCCACTTACATTACTTGTGTGTTTCATGAGAGGGCACGCCCGCTAATGTGGGCCACGCCCCGCGAATGTGGGCCACGCCCCGTGAATGTGGGCCACGCCCCGTGAATGTGGGCCACTTTTTTCGTCAGTTCCGGGCCAGATTGTGATACCAATCCGACCCTGACCCCAAGGACCGACATCTCCACCTCCGTTGTGATGTTTACTTGCTCCCAGTAACCTCACAGCAGCTGCTGGGCAATTAATGAATCCATTATTCAATCCATTTAAAAATGTACGCAGGTGACACTCACAATCTCACAGTATTGTAGAATAACTCGATTCGTCCCTAAAACGTAACGTAAAATAAGTGCCTCAAGCACATTCATCGCTGGATGAAAAAGTCTCCTCGGCTTCAACTGAACCAAGACTGCAATCCTAGCAGCAGGTGGGCCCACTCCCAACGCCTGCTCATCTGAATGGCTTTGTGGTCGTTACCATCTTCAAATCCCTCAGCTCTGGATCATCTTTGACGTCACGCGGATCTCATCTGTGCTCCAAGATAAACATATCATTAAAGGGCAGGGACCTTCAAGTTTCTTTGCTGTATAAATGTTTCCTTGTTTCACCTGAATTGTGCTCTAATAGAGGCTGTCATCTTAGTAGATGTACCTGTCTAGTCAGAGACTCACCATTAATCTAAGAACCAGTGCCAGTAAAATGTATTTAACCTCTGTGTGGTGTGGGTCTTGGTCCTGCCAATCCAGGCCCAAATTAACAGTGGTGACAAACAGTTCCCCACCTGATGGCAGCCCTGCTGCTCCAGACAACTGATCACCAACAAAATGAGCATCAAAACGTGAACACCCTAGAAGCTCCCATTCAAGTCTCATGTGTAACTTGAGTGGATGTTGTACCAAGAAATCCACAGACCCGACAGAATTCAGTAGATCGTTTTATTTCTTCATAATTAGAAAAGAAAACCCAACACTTAAAACTGCATCATTTAAAAATACCCGACCAGCATGGCATGTTTCAGGCGTGATATCAATCCTTCATCAGGATTTCACTGATGATGTCAGTACTTACAGAACTCCCAGCACACAGTTGTTAAATATGCTATGTAATTCAGAAAATCAAAGATTACCATGATGATCCGTAGCACTTAAATAAATGATGCAAAATAACGAGCACTTAATTTTACATTAACACACCGGAATTGCAACCACTTAATACACAACATAGTTGTATAAATATGAAAATATGTAGAAAGAGAAGAATAGCAAAAATACAGAATAATGGAAAGCACACATATATTCGTTAGATTAAAAGGGTCTTTAACGCTGTATTAACCACTTATCAAAATACATATCTTTTTTATACACAATCGTCATTATTCGTTCATATGAAGCATCTAGGCTTGAATTTGCAAATCCTATCTGCTGAAGTGAAGTGACGAAGTCCATGCTTCTCTCAGTGCTACTCCTTAACCCATTCAAAATGTCTTTCCCATTTCCTTTTCAGAGTTTAATATATTTGGAACAAAAAACAAACTTTTACATATAAAGTAAGAACTGCAGAACAATACAAAATAATAATGTCTCAGAGCCACTTACTTATTAAAAGCTCATTCAATGAATAGAACACATATAGTAAAATCTTAAATTAGTGAAATTAAACTCTTTAAGGCATTCATTCAGTGGGAGTTCGCAGCTACCTTAAATCACCTTCCCCTGTACTATATTTTTTGTGAGTTCCCTATAGGGCCCACAGTAGGTCTCCCCTATGTTAGCCTAACTGTCGGTTGTATGCCGCTTTTGCTTTGCACATCTTACGAAGTTTCTCGTTTATTTTTGTGCTATGTTATTATCTTTGAAAGAGACTGCACATGTTTTATGTTATTGAGCTTTATGGCTGGGATTCAGTCGGAACATTTCATCTAGGATTGAACAACACTCTGCCCTGTTTATCTTTGTGGTCGGTCAATCAAAACCTAACATATAGACATAGCAAAGAGACCCAGCTGCTGCTTTTTAGAAAGGCAGTTCTTATCATATAAGCAGAGACTTGCCGTTTTGAAAATAGAGAGGCAAATTTCTCCCAGAGGAAAGACCCTGGACAAGCTTGCAAGCCTTGCGCAATCTGAGATGCAGACCAGCCAACAGCAAATGCCAGGTATGGGGCCTGGCTCTAATCCCGGAAATCTGTGATTTATCATTTCTGCTCGGGTATTGAGGTTTGGCTTAGGCAAATATATAATATCCGCCATGGTAGTTCTTTCCATTGAGTATAGTCAATTGATAATGCTAATCATGTTACTAAGTAGTATATGTTTCCTGATTGAAGCACATTTGCTTCATGATAGAGTACGATAGTTTCAGTCAATTTTGTAAACTTTCCATGTGTCTTTCAGTTGTTGTTATTATGGATATGTATGAGTGAAGGAACAAATGGGGATGACCTTTTACCTGGGTTCCCTGAGGGGACTAGAGTGTTGTATTCTGGGGTGCCAACTTACTTGTTACTCAGGGAAGGTTGGGAGGGCATATAGGGTACTGTGAGCTAGTCATGATTCGGGCCCATAGGTGCTGATGTGGTATCTTGACTCAGTACCTACATTCTGACATCCTGTGATCCCAGGCATAGTTAAGTTTCTAAACAGAATTCCTACAACATATTCAGGGCCACTGGAATTATGCAGCAGAGGAGGTCCAAAAAATACAGCAAGTCGACTAAATTATGCAACAAGAAAAGGTAAAATATACAGCATAATGCAACACAGTTTCTAATAGTATTACTTCATTATTTTGTTATTTTTACACATGGTAACACTGTCTGGGAAAATATTTCACCTTATTAGAACCATTTTAACAACCAAATACAGCAATAAGCACCTGGAAGATGACTAGTTAGCCTTTACAAACGTCCCTTGCTATACTATGTAGATTTTTTATAGGGGCTCTAATCACCATCGAGGGTATCCTGATGCTTGCCGGTGGGTAGACGGGGGCTTGCCTGGAGTTAATCGGAGAGCCAGATTTTCACCTTCTTACAGAATTCAAGAAGCGACATAGAGGACCTGCATGGTGGGGGAAGTAGCTCCAAGCCTTACGGTAGATATGCGAGAAGGCGCAACCTCCCTTTCTGTTCTTGAGTATGGTGGGGATGTGCACGAGTGAGAGACTGGCTGATCGAAAGTGCCTGGAGGGTTGGTAGAAGTGGATGCATATGCTGACAAGGACAATGTTGTATAGAGCCTTCTAGGTGTCTGTAAGGAGTTTGAAGTGAGTGCGTTTGTGTATGGGGAGTCAGTGGAGTTCCTTGAGGTGTACTATTGTGTGCATGTGTCAACATAGGTTGCGGGCAAGTCTTGCTGCAGTGTTCTGTATGGTTTGAAGTCTGTTAAGGAGCCGTTTGTTGATTTTGGTGTAGAGTGCATTGCCATAGTCCTGTCTGCTTGCTAGGAGGGCTTGAAGGACTGTTTTCCTGGTGTTTTTCAGTAGCCACTTGAAGATTTTTCTCAGCATCATCAGAAGGTGGGGGTAAGAGCATTGACTTGTGCTGTTTTGTTGCAATTTTCATCCAGGATGACTCCCAGGTTTCTGGTGTGGGCGGCAGGGGTTGGGGTGGGTCCAAAGAGTGCCAGCCATGAGGTGGGGGTAACATGGGGTGGTCTTGGTTCCGAAGATCACCACTTTTGTTTTGCCTGTGTTGAACTTGAGGCAATTGGATTTCATCCACATGGTTACTGCGGTCATACAGGTGTTAAAGGCAGTCTTAGTCACAGGCCATGCTTAATTTGTGTAAAAAAAAAAAAGTGCCAGGGCCCTTGTCAGAAGCCACTGCAGCTTGCACCAGCCATTGGCCTGGACTGTGGTGGAATGGAAATAACAATTACTAACTATGACACTTCTATAAGGGTGATTATTTGGACGATTCCAGGCCGCCCAAAGCTGTACGAATTAGATGAGTGGCTGGTATTAGTCATTTTTAATATATAAATAATTATTACACAACTGTTGTGTTCTTTTCCAAATTAGACTGACAGCGCCACCATTTGGTGTATCGTCATAAGTACCGGTGCCAACAATAAAGTGCCGGTGCCAAGCACCGGAAATCACTGGCTAACATTAAGCATTGGTCTCAGGAGTCTTGTCTGAAAAGGAAGAGTATGACTTGGGTGTCATCTGCATAGGAGAGGATGCTAATGTTGTGGGATCTGAAGATGTCGGCCAGTAGTGTCATGTAGATGTTGAACATGGTTGGGCTAAGATAGATCTTTGGGGGCCATAGATGAGACGTTTGGCTTTAGACTATAGGGTGTCATGTTGACTTTCTGTTTTCTTCCCATATGGAAGGAGCGGATCCAGTTGAGGGGGGAGTGGCACCGTGCTGAAGGGTTAAGCAGGATGAGGGCCACTGTTTCTCCTTGGTCGAGGAGCATCCTGATGTCATCTGTGGCTGTGATGAGTGAGGTTTCTCTACTGTTGTTTTGTCACATTCCAGATTGTGAGGTGTCCAGGAGTTGGTGTCAGTTGAGGTGATTGGTGAGTTGTCTGTTTATGGCCTTCTCTATGATCTTTGCTGAAAAAGGCAGCAGGGAGATCGGTCAGTAGTTTGCTGGTTGAGTGGCATCTGCAAAAGTCTTCTTAAGTACAGTGTTTACTGCAGTGTGTTTCCACTCATCTGAGAAGGTGGTGGTGGAGATAGAGGTGTTCAGGACATGGGTGAGTGTTCTGCTGATAGTGTGGGAGACCATGTTGTGAGAGCATGGGTCCGTAGTTGATCTGGAGTTGATAGTTCTCATGATGCTAGTTGTTTCTTCCATGGCGAGGGTCTTCCAGGTTGGTGGGTGTCTTGAGGCTGGGATGATTGTCTGGAAGTGGACAATGGAGTGGTCTGCCTATGTGAGGAGTGTAGTGGTGGTGAACTTGACTCCGTTGAAGGTAGTGAAAAAGAGGGCGAGGGTGTGTCGGACAGTGTGGGTCAGTTTGGTGATGTGATAGGAGAGTCTGAAGATGCCCAGACTCCCAAGGAGTGCTGTGGACCTGGAGTCAATCTGGTCTTCCAGGTGGAAGTTGAGGTCCCCTAGGAGGATGTAGGACTTGGAGTCCAGGGCGACGGGGGAGCGAAGTCTGTGATGACTTGAGTTCGTTCGTTCATGGTCCAGATGGGTGTTGGGCGAAGTTCAGGGTGTAGTTGGCTACACTTGAGGACCTCTTGGATCTCACTGTTATTCAAGCTAACACAAGTTCAATAAAGTTTCCAGTCTGTAGCATTATCCATTGGGCCAACTATTTACATATATATCTATATATATGTATAGATATAGATGTTTATGTATATATATGCGTCACAATCCTTATAGTTGCATGCCAGGACCCATAAAAATGGCTGCGGTGCATGTCGGGGTATAAGGAACCCTGTAAGTATCAAATTCTACAGAAGGAGCATGACAAACACTCAATATCATGCACTCACCTCCATAAATACTCACAGCCAAAAGTTATCAGTGACAAATTTATTCTGGCATAGCAGAAAAACCTGGCTTTTCAGGGGCAGCGCATTTATGTGAAAAACAGAGCATCTGCTTTGAAGCCGCTCCATATTTCACAGTTCAGGTCACAACCCGCCTGCACTTTTAAAGCTGATTAAAGATCCCCCAGCAGGTGGGTGCAGTGAGTGACCTCACCCTCCTGCAAAGGGATGTCTGGGAGGTCCATGGGTTCCCTTGCCCCCCTGCATAGGGCTGCTTTCAGGGGCATACTGACAGTGCAACTCCTGGCAGCTTCTTTGCCTCTGCGCCCGTGCCTGTAATACAACGTGGGTGCAGAGGCAAAGGGACTCCTTAATTCGCGAGGGAACACCATCTGATGATAGCCCTGGTGCTTTATGTGCTCCAGCGCTTATGGTACCACCGAATGGGACCCACAAGCATCTGCGGTCCCTTCTGTAATACCAAGGTGCCCGGGGGCGTGCAAAGCGGGCGCAAACACAGGGGCACTTCGGTAATTTGGTCAGAGTTTCTGACCACTTCCAGTTGAAGTAGAACTAAAAGGTATAACTAGATATAGAAAATGGCACGTCTTGCAAAAGTGGTCTGCAAAACTTATGTCCAAAATGGCCGCCGCGACGGAGCTCCTAAGAGAAGCTTCTGGACTAGGGATTGATTACTCTTAAAATATCCATGTTTGGTCCTGCCATACATCCAGCATTAAGCAGGAAACTATTGTAATGAAGCCTGGACTATTTCAGAAGAAAGCGTTGAGACCATGCTCATGTCCAGGAAAGTAGATCTACACTGAATGAGAGTCGGGATAACCCCACACGAACACACCCTCCCAGGGAGTGTCCACCTAGTTTGGGGAAACCGATTGCATCCGCTGATCCAACGCGCTATCCCTGCTTGCCTGCAAAGCCCATGTGAGTAGCTGACAATCGTGTGGCCAATTTGCTTTGGCCGTCTTTGCCTTGTCTGTGGCAGAAAACTGCAGTACCTCCCAGACCTGCTGGAGTGGTTTGTTCCAAGCAGATGCCCTTCCGTATCGCTGGCTGTCGGCCTCACAACTGAGGCTGTCTGCAAACCTTGCCGGGTCAGAGGCAGATGCCTCCTGGACCTGCGGGGGGTTTGTCCCACATTGCTGCTCTTCGCTGACTGTCTGCCTTCACAATCCGAGGCTTTCTGGAAAACCGTTCGAGGCTGATGCCAAACCCCTCGGTCTTTGCAGGGGTGACTGTCCCGTGATAGGCGTTCATCGCTTTGCAGGCTATCGGCCTTTAATTTAATGATCCTGCTCTCCTGTAGGAACGTGCCCGGAGATGAGCTGCAGTGCTTAGGACTACATGTGTCTGATATTGTTGATTGGCTGCAGCGCAGCTGCCTCTTTCTATGCCCGTATGCTCCCTGGAGGACGAGCTGAGGCGGCGGTGACACGGATTGGGGAGTGACGCGGGCTGCCCGTTCGGCTCTTGCTTTAGGAGCTTTACGAGACGGCGTGAGTCTGTCCCTGGTAGAATTGTTCACAGGGGGTAATTCCTGTTGCTGGGACATGCAGCACCAGCTGTGCTTTTCATGCTTATTTGTTTTCTTGTGATCTCCCCTTAGTCGGAGGGCTACATATTGGGGTCGCATCCTGCCCTCCATTTTGGAACTTCCCTTCCACATTGCCTACATGCTTGGCTTCCCAAGATTGCAATCCACTGCCCAAGTGAAAGGGACAGAGGACTTACAATGCACAGGTTTTAAAAAATGAAGTAGGACTTTATTCCTTGGCAGTCACAAACACAGAAAATGAAGAAAGACTCCAAACCTAATTTACAAGGAAGAATCTACCTAATCTAAAAAGTTGGCCATATTTCAACAGCATTTTAGGTGTTCCAGAACCTAATACTTATATAACATTACAATACCAGCTACTGGCTGTATAACTGTAATGAAGGAAGTATTTACTGCCCCTACCCTGTTTTAACCCTAGTGGTTCCTGGTAACCCTCCGTCTCCAGCTGTGACAGGTGAACATTTTGGCAGGGCTACTTCAAAATTGAAAATGTCATTCTGAAGCTCATTGGTAACTTTTCCAAATGTTTGGAAATAATTTGAAGCTCTATTATACACTTGGTGGCAACCCCTACCAGTGTGACGTTCTAACAGATGCCTTCCAGGCATAATCTTGCAACTATACTATTCTTGATACTAATATGACTCCAGCAATGCTCCTTCGCAATCCCCCCTGACACTGCCCTTGTGAGTTATGATCCTTACTCGTTTAGCATTATGTATCTGATAAATATCTCAAAGAACGCTAAGAAGAATCTCAAACATAAACTGTTGAAACAGCACCCGGAAACTCTAATAGCGGATACCTACCACAGCGTGGCTAATGCCACTAAGAAAACCGACTTTACCTTATATTCCTAGTCCTGACTCCACAAATCCTAGAGCTGATGCTCTTCCTTCTAGCAGTACCCTCTACTCTCCTCACTCAGACGTGGGACAATACCAGGGCCTTGGACACGGTTCATCCCTATAGCTTAGAGCTCTCTGCCCCCCTTTACTCAAAATGGGCCGCATATTCTCCTACTCTCACCAACGCTCGGTTTCCCCCTGGCACAACCAACAACCTTGATTCCCCCTCCAACACTCACCCTAGACAATTGCCTTCTAGATGGTCACCACCTGCTCCCACCTTGATGCTTAATCACTCTCCAACTAATGAGGTCCACTGCAATTCTTGCGATGAGGCCCCTATTCTGAGAACATCATCGATTAATTACTCAGCCGACACTCTCCCCCTCACAAGGCAGACCGTAAGCATCCCACCCAGATTACCTTCATTCCTAGTCCTAACGACACTGACCACCCCCTTAACGCAGTGATCCCCTCTCCCTTTTATGCAGATCTCACTACATTTTCATCAACACTCAATGCAGGATGCACCTCCAACTCTCTCTGACAGATTCTGAACCAAATGGATTGTAAACTCAACTCTCTTACGACCGATTTAGCGCTTCTTAGACAGAATCTCTTAAACCAGAACATCCTTGCCTGCTCACACACTTACGAAACTTCTCTTACAGGTTATCCGAATTCCTCTCCATTCCCCCCTTGGCCTACCACCCCCCTTTGCCAGCGAGACCACAGGCCTCACCGTGCACACTGCCCTCTCTCCGCTCTGGATGTGAATGCTCTTAGTGAATCATACCTCCCTGAAACCGAGGCAATTGACCATTATCCCAACTCCACAATGCCAGTAATAGTAGGCTTAAATAGAATCCACGTAATTCCTAATTCGCCCAGACCTCCTGCGCAATACACCACCATCCATACCCTTAAATCTGTTAAGGATAATCCTCGCCCTCTATCTTGCATGCTCGTCAACTGTAGATCAGCAGCACAACACATTACTGAGATCGCTGAAGCCATTCTCAAGCAGGGAATTTACATTGCTTTCCTTACAGAAACTTGGGTCGATGACCACTCTTGACCTACTTACTTCTCCTGGGTACTCCAGCATTAGACATGACAGGACTGAAAGAACAGGTGAAGGTCTAGCCATAATCCACAAAGCAGAAATCCACCTCTCAATTTTTAGCAATACTGAATACTCGGCCTTTGAATACCTCGGCATTGAACTTAATGATAAAGGCTCCCTACCTATCAAACTTCACACTATCACCCGCCTGGTGATCACCCACTCTTCGCTGAAGAGTTATCTGACCTACTTACTCAGTTCTCCCTTACCGACTCAAAGAACGTGTTTTTGGGCAATTATAACATTCATTGGAACAACACAGAAGACTCCACAGTCAGGCGCCTCATGAACCTTCTTGCGATGAATGACCTAAAGCAACTCTGCAACACACCAATCCACATCAAAGGCGCTACTCTAGACGCTATTATTACAAGTAATGAATTGGTCTCCCCTAAAGACATTTTACCCATTGACTGGTCTGACCATCATCTCATACTGTTCAACATCAAGACCATCGCCAAACTTCACTAGGACTTAACAAGCAAACCTAAGCTGTGGACTACAAACCTCGAACAAGTCCCTTCCACGGAACTTGAATCTAAGATTCGTGTACAACTTTACCGTCTCCCGCACTCTCAAAATGCAAATGAGCTCACTGCCCACTTCAACAAGACGATAACAGAAGTTCTCGACCAAGTTGAACTGCTCAAACTAAAACAACAAAGATCAAACCGATCTAAATCGTGGTTTAACTCTGATCTCAACAACGAAAGAAGACAACTCAGACTAGCAGAAAGGACATGGAGATAAAACCCCTCGTCATTACATCTAACTCTCCTCAGAACTGGTAGGTTAGCTTACAAGAAGCACATTTTCAGAGAAAAAAGCCTCCTTCTTCCGTATCCAACTTAACCCTGCAAAGAAAAAGCCCAGACAGCTCTTTAACATTGTCAAATGACAAACCACATCTGCCCCACACGGAATAATAGCCTCCAAAGAATGATATGATGAAATTGCAAAGTTCTTCATGGACAAAATTGCTAAAATTGAGCAATCCTTCCTTCACGTCACTGGTCTTCCTCCCCTTCTAACCACTCTAATCGACACTCCTCCCTCCACGACAGCCTGACCACCCGAACTTTTCAATAATCAATCAACACCAATTGGAACAGATGACAACCTTTTTAACACCCAATTGAAAAACAAAGCCAATTAGTCAAATGTCAAACCCATGACTGAGCTAGAAGTCCTTAATATTATTGCAAAATTGAAGCCGACTTCACACACCAAAGATCCTCTCCCTGCAAAAATAGTACATAACCTAAACCACATCATCGCCCTGTGTTGGTCGCAAATCATTGGTACGTCCCTCGCCTCTGGGTGTGTACCGGATTTCCTACAACTAGGTCAAATCACACCTATACTTAAAAACCACAGGGCAGACCCAAACGATCCCAACAACCTCCGACCTATCCCTAACCTCCTGTTCCTAGCTAAAACCATGGTGAAACATTTCAACAGACACATAGGCAAATACAACCTACTTGACTCCTTTCAATCTGGTTTTAGGAAAGGCTGTATCAAAGAAACCGCCATGCTCAACATTGTATATGACATACATCGATCTTTTGAGAATGGAGATGCTTGCCTTCTCATCCTACTTGAACTCTCAGCAGCTTTTGATACAGTCAACCCCTCATCCTTACTGGAATCACTCAAGATTCTCTTCGGTTTTAATGGCACAGTTTTAAAATGGCTCACTTCTTACCTTCAGCACCGAACACAACATATCAAAATCAACTCTTGCTTCTCCAAACCCACCCCAGTCACACTTGGGGTCCCCCAGGGCTCAATCCTCTTCCCCAGACTTTTCAACCTCTTCATGAAACCCCTTACTATCTTCCTGAAACAAGCAGGGATCAAATATCACCTCTATGTTCACGACACACAACTCTACTACAAAATCAAATCACACAGCGACATCCTACATCTTAACATCACTTTGAGTAAGATTGAATCCTGGTTTTACTCCAACCATCTAAAATCAATCCCCATCAAAATAGAAGTTATTCTGCTCTCCCCCAAAAGTATCCACCTTCCAATCCAAGGCTGGACCAGTGACATTAAGGCCCTAAACTGTTCGCTCACTCTATCCAACTCGGCTAAATCCTTAGGCTTCACCCTGGAGAAAAATTTGTCACTAAAGGATCATATCAAAAACTCAGCCATAGGAGCGCTTTACACACTTAAACCCCTTAAAAAATTAAACCATTAATTCCATCGGATGATCTTAAATGGGTCTTACGATCTCTGGTTCTCTCTAAACTTGACTACGGGAATGCTATCCTCACAGGGACTCCGAAAACTCACCTCACCCCCCTCAGATCAGTACTTAACATGACAGCCCACCCTATAAAAGACTTTAAACCATTTCACGCCTCCCCTCAAGTCCCTAAACTGGCTTCCCATTCAAGGAAGATGCATCTACAAGACTGTCTGCATCACCCTCAAAGCACTTCACTCTCATTCCCCAAACTATGTAGACAACAAACTCACAAAACCAGGAAGTACCAGACCATTGAGAAGCTCTACTGCTCTTCTTCTCGTGCCTCCCAAACTAAAAAGGAAAATTATCCAGGCTCGCTCTTTTGTCAGGTAATGCTCCCAGCATTTGGAACTCCCTCACGAGGGACCTTCGCTGCAACCCCTCCTTCCCCGGCCTGAAAAGAGACTTGAAATGCCATCTCCTCAATAAATACTGGAGCCCATGAATCTAACTGAATCCTGGTTCAAATAGGCTCTTGCGATCAGTTCATACTCTTCATCGGTTGGCTGTTTCTTTCTTTGTGTTCACCTTTATTGTTCCTGATGTCCTTCTCTCCATGGTCCCTAATTTGTTTTGATTGGACCTCATTGCAGTAATTTCCATTGTTCATGGCCTTACAATTGTTTCTATGTATATATTATTGTTTGTTCCTATGCTGAAACATACTTCCCTTGTTTGATAGTTCATGTAATCTTGAACCTATGATTATTGCCTTGCTCTTGATTCTGTAAAGCACTCTGATACCTAAGGGTCCAACCAGCGCTATATAAAACCTTTTAAATGAATAAATAAATACTGGACATAAAAGACAACACGGAAAGTTAGAATACATTAGTCTCTCGGGAAACCCTGTGGGATGCCCTAAAGTAGTACTTAGAAGAAATACATTGCTCTGGTTGCTGCAGCAAAGAGGTGTAGCGATCTAGTGAAAAGGGAACTGAAAAAAAGCTTATTAAAGCAAAAGAGCATAAACAAACGGGTGCAGATTTGAGGAAGAAGGGGATAGTTGAATGAACCGTTGGCAAATAGATCAGAGGAGGCAGGCCTATAATCGTGGCGGAAGACATCTAAATACGGAAATAATCCACAGATCAATAAAGCCATGCATACGACCACGAAGCATTATTTCCAAGAAAACACACATACAGTTAAATCCCCGGTGGTCCTATGGAAGGCGTATAAGTCAGTTCTCCGGGGACAGGCAGTTTCAGCGATCACCGCATATAAACGAGCATTAACACAACAAATATCTGAACTGGAGCACGCGGTGGAGCGCGCTGAGCGAGACCATGCAGCGGCTCCAAATGACATTAATACCCACGCCCTGCATTTAGCTCGACAGACTTATAAAGAACATACATGGGAGGTAGCCCAGGCTAGGCTCACAAAAACGTGTCACACAATCTATGAGGCAGGAGACAAGGCTGGTAAGTTACTGGCATGGCTAGACAAGAAAGAGAAGGCCAGCCGATGGGTGGCGCACCTTCGCTTGGCTTCCGGCGAGATGGTAGCAGATCCAGATGCTATCGCAAAGGCCTTTGCGCAACACTTTGAAACGGTATACACTCCGATAGCAACAGCGACGGTGGAAGAAAATCTAGACTTCCTTCGGGACCTACAGCTCCCCCGATTACTCCCGCAGGACACACAGTTATTAGACGCGGACCTCACCGCTGATGAAATTGCTACGGCAATCAGGGGCCTCCAAACCGGGAAAGCGATGGGACCAAACGGGATCCCGGTGGAATGGTACAAACGAGAGGCGGACACATTGGTACCGCATCTCTTAAATATGTACCAGGCCAGTCTGGCGGAGGGGCTCCTCCCGAGAGACCAAAGGGTGGCCACGCTTATAGCAATACTTAAGCCCGGGAAACCCCCCCAGGAGTGTACCTCCTACAGACCGATTTCACTCTTAAATCCTGAAGCGAAAATACTGGCAAAAGTGCTCGCGACCAGACTGCAACCGTACTTGGCAATGCTCATACACCCGGACCAGTCGGGGTTTATGCTGGGAATAAACACAGCAATGAACCTCAGACGCCTACACGGGATACTTGCCAGTGCACCCGCCATACAAGAGGAGGCGGTCATTTTATCATTGGATGCAAGTATGGCCTTTGACCGGGTAGAGTGGCCATTTCTTTTTGCGGTGTTGCAGCGTATGGGGCTGGGACCCAAAATTTGTGCGTGGATACAGCTGCTATATTCGTGGCCACTGGCGCAGGTAGCGGTCAATGGAAGACTGTCCGGGGACTTTCCGCTGGGGCGGGGCACTAGGCAGGGATGCCCCCTCTCCCCATTGCTCTTTGCGTTGGTGCTGGAGCCACTCGCGGCCTGGATTCGGACAGACCCGCTGATAAAAGGGCTGAAGTGGACAGAGAACTGGGAGGACCGTATCTCCCTCTATGCGGATGACATTCTTTTATACCTAACACAGCCAGAGCGTTCTCTCAATAGCTTATTAGACATCTGTGCCTCATACGGTAGGGTTTCTGAGTATTCCATTAACTGGAGCAAATCAGTACTATATATACTTAAGGGCCCTCCCCCGCGCCTGCTAGAGGAACTGCAATACAGATAGCGCCGGATGGTTTTAAATACCTAGGCATTCACATCACACCAAACCACGCACACTTCATCGAATGCAACCTACTTCCACCGTTGCACAGATTAAAAAGTGATGTAAGGAATTGGCACTCCCTCCCGCTTACTATGTTGGGGCGGGCTGCGCTGTTTAAAATGATGGCCCTCCCTCGGTTTCTTTATGTAATACAGAATAGACCCATGATAATACCCGACTCATACTTTCAAGCCATTGCGACGGAGGTGCGTCACCTGATATGGGCAGGGAAGCCGCATCGTATAGCCATACGTAAGTTAATGCGGAGCTGGTACGACGGTGGCATTGCGTTGCCAAACGTCCATCTCTACTACTGGGCCTCCCAATTGATAGTGGTCAACCAATGGCTTCATGCCCCCTGGGATGAGCCGGCTCTGCGCATGGACAGGCACATGATAGGAGCGGATGGCATAATGGGTGCTCTATATAATAAATCAAAACTAAGCAAACTTATCGGCCCTACGGCACATACGGTGCAGGTGTGGTTTAAGGCACAGCGGGCACTAGGGTGGGAGGGGGTGATAACCCAACAGACACCACTGTGGGATTCTCCCAGACTTGGTAAGCTACGAAAGATTAAGGGTTTTGGGCAGTGGGATCTGATAGGTATCTCCAGGGTGGGCGATCTGTGGAGCAAGGGGAAGGTGGTCACATTTGCGCAGCTCCAATCCACATACCAGATGGCGAAGACAGAGCAATATAGGTACCTACAAATTAAACATGCCCTTACAAAGGTAATACCCTTAGGAAGTGATTTACCCACGTCCTTACCTCTGGAGGACCGTTTGCTAACTGATTATCTCACTAAAAAAGCGATTTCATGCACATACCGCAAGCTGATTAATAACCAGAAAGACCCTACAAAAACCCTTCGGGAACGATGGCAGGCGGAGGTAGGTGAGATGGATGAGCAAGAGTGGCAAGAGGCGCTCGCGTCCCCGCGAGAAGTTGCGACCCCCTCCAGATTAAAACTTATACAGCTGAAAATTCTGCACAGAATGTACTTCACCAGATCGACACTTCACAACATAGGAACAGCTGATACGCCACTCTGCCTGAGAAGCTGCGGATCTATAGGCACATTCTATCATACCATCTGGGACTGTCCGACCATACATCACTACTGGGGGGGGGTAGTGGCCACGGTGACTCAGGTCTGCGGAATCGATGTCCCTCCTGAACCGCGTAGATGCATATTAAACGTGTGGGAGCCGACAGATTTAGGTTACGCGGCAAAAGAATGGGCGACATTAACATTCGCGTTAGCCAAGCGGAACATCGCGCAGTGCTGGGGGGCGCGGGCGGCCCCCACCCATCGGCAATGGTGCCTAGACCTTGACAGCACCATGGTGGCAGAAAAGGCAGTCTGCATCAACAGGGGATGCCCACGCAAATGGAAACGGGTATGGGGTAACTGGAACACCTTTCGGGGAAACATATGTGCCCCGCCACTGGAAGATTCGGAATCCGATCTTAGTGACTAAAGACTGTCCTGGTATTACTGGGGAGAGTCGTAATGAGCCGAGGGAAAATAGGTAGAGAGGGGCTGATGAAATCTGGGAGAACTGAATTTATGTGTATCAATATGTATAATCTAAATGTGACGGAATAGCTGGCGATGGATGTTGTCAAGTGATATTTGCATTACTAATGATGATGTATGGCTCTTTTATGTTCTTTTTTTGTGTTCTATTTGAAAATAAAGGAAAAATAAATTTAAAAAAAAAAACGGAAATAATGCCAAAACACCATTGGCAAGAGCCTTGAAAGCCAAACTGAATAGAGCTAGGATACTCAGCATTAAATTGAGGATGGGACACCAATTTATGATGACAGGGAATTAAGAGCAGCCGTTGAAGGCTTTAAAACAATTGTACTCTGGAGGCGGGGAATGAGTGAAGAACATGGCAATATGCTTCAAGACCTTGTATTCCCGAAAACGATGCCTGATCTGAAAGAAGCACTTACACTTCCATTCATGGAGGAGGAAGTGCTATCAGCAATCAAAAACACACAGTCTTTGAAGTCACCGGTTCCAGATAGGTTCATGGGAGACATCGGCCACTCAGTTTGTTCCCACAATCACCTAAGTCTTTCATCGGTGGCTGGCAAAGAAATAGCTCCATGTTAGAAGCAGACATTATGGTCCTCACCAAACCTGGAAAGAACACTTTGTACACATCCTAGCAGCTGTAGATAACAGGTTCTGCATGAGAATACCAGCCTACAGACGTGCCACCACACCACCAGAATTCATTCATGACGACCAATCAGGTTTTATTCATGAAAAGTAGACTTTTGACAATATCCAAATGTAGGCCCACCTAATAAAAAACTTGAATTAAAAAACAACACGTCTATAATGTTAGCATTACATGCTGATTAGGTATTTAACCAAGAATTGCAGCATCGGCTTCGTTTAAAGAGGGTGGTGTTGGACATTGGCTTCTAACTCAATCCACTCTTGTATATCTGTTATCTTAACGGTAGATGCAGGTACAATCTGGTGCGTAATGCTACTTCTTGTGGGAATTGTCTCAAATATTTAATTTTAGGTTTTTATCATTTAGCTTTGTCATCTAAATGCTAAGCAGAGTGTGTCAAGTTGGGTGAAGTTGTGGACTCATTAGTCAATGTTGTCAACATAACATAGCTTATAACCACTCTTAATTTTCAGAGATTTTGCAGAGTACCAAAGTGTTGAGGATTGAGGTTTGCAGGATCATGTTTTCATGGGTATGTCACATTGTACATAGTTTTTCAGAGCAGGGTTGCATGGGTTGAGTAGAGTGATGACGTCTGATGCGCGCAGGAAGGAGCTAGGAAGGTTGACAAGTTATTTTTCCTTTTACATTTCCCTACTTGAGTTACATGTGCCAGTCCATCAAACAAAAGTGAATACTAAGGAGTAGTAAAATACTGAATGAGTGTGATTAATATGACACACATTCAGTATATATTATTATATTCTGCAATGTGATAATCTAGCTTACGTAAGTATTTTTGCACTATTTACTTTGACAGGCCGCATCAAATCATATCTCCGGTCCCAATTGAAGTCTACCAGGGCGGGAAACTTTTAGGCTTTGCTTGCTAACTTACCAGTGCAGCTGGCCTCCTGAGACGAAAATAGAAGACCTTGTGATTATAATGAACATGAGCTATTGTTCAAACGGGTATGCAAGTGTGTGCCATCTCTGAAACTTAAAACAGTTTTTATTTTCTTTTGTTCTAGAATTATATTACTGCTTACAAGTAGCGGACTGACGGTAGGACAGCTATAAACCTATCACCGCAATCATGTTAGAATAAATCCTCTTCGGTACACTTTTGGATAATGTTGCTGCTACCATGGGGATAGCTCCAAAAAGGATCAAGGGCCCTCACACACCCGAAGAGTGTCATGCTTCATCATCGGGGATAGCTCCAATAAGGATCAAGGGCCCTCACACACCCGAAGAGTGTCATGCTTCATCAGAGGGGATAGCTCCAATAAGGATCAAGGGCCCTCACACAGCCGAAGAGTGTCATGCTTCATCATCGGGGATAGCTCCAATAAGGATCAAGGGCCCTCACACACCCGAAGTGTGTCATGCTTCATCATCGGGGATAGCTCCAATAAGGATCAAGGGCCCTCACACACCCGAAGAGTGTCATGCTTCATCATCGGGGATAGCTCCAATAAGGAGCAAGGGCCCTCACACACCCGAAGGGTGTCATGCTTCATCATAGGGCAGCTCCAATAAGGATCAAGGGCCCTCACACACCTGAAGAGTGTCATGCTTCATCATCGGGGATAGCTCCAATAAGGATCAAGGGCCCTCACACATCCGAAGGGTGTCATGCTTTATCATCGGGGATAGCTCCAATAAGGAGCAAGGGCCCTCACACACCCGAAGGGTGTCATGCTTCATCATAGGGCAGCTCCAATAAGGATCAAGGGCCCTCACACACCCAAAGGGTGTCATGCTTCATCATCGGGGATAGCTCCAATGAGGAGCAAGGGCCCTCACACATCCGAAGGGTGTCATGCTTTATTATCGGGGATAGCTCCAATAAGGAGCAAGGGCCCTCACACACCCGAAGGGTGTCATGCTTCATCATCGGGGATAGCTCCAATAAGGAGCAAGGGCACTCACAGACCCCGAGTGGTGTCATGCTTCATCATAGGGGACAGAGCCAATAAGGAGCAAGGGCACTCACACACCCGAAGGGTGTCATGCTTCATCATCGGGGATAGCTCCAATAAGGAGCTAGGGCCCTCACACATCCGAAGGGTGTCATGCTTTATCATCGGGGATAGCTCCAATAAGGAGCAAGGTCCCTCACACACCCGAAGGGTGTCATGCTTCATCATCGGGGATAGCTCCAATAAGGAGCAAGGGCCCTCACACATCCGAAGGGTGTCATGCTTTATCATCGGGGATAGCTCCAATAAGGAGCAAGGGCCCTCACACACCCGAAGGGTGTCATGCTTCATCATCGGGGATAGCTCCAATAAGGAGCAAGGGCACTCACAGACCCCGAGTGGTGTCATGCTTCATCATTGGGGATAGCTCCAATAAGGAGCAAGGGCACTCACAGACCCCGAGTGGTGTCATGCTTCATCATAGGGGACAGAGCCAATAAGGAGCAAGGGCCCTCACACACCCGAAGGGTGTCATGCTTCATCATAGGGGATAGCTCCAATAATGAGCAAGGGCCCTCACACCCCGATGGGTGTCATGCTTCGTCATAGGGCAGCTCCAATAAGGAACAAGGGCCCTCACACACCCCGAGAGGTGTCATGCTTCATCATAGGGCAGCTCCAATAAGGATCAAGGGCCCTCACACACCCGAAGGGTGTCATGCTTCATCATAGGGGATAGATCCAATAAGGAGCAAGGGCCCTCACACACCCGAAGGGTGTCATGCTTCATCATAGGGGATAGCTCCAATAATGAGCAAGGGCCCTCACACCCCGATGGGTGTCATGCTTCGTCATAGGGCAGCTCCAATAAGGAACAAGGGCCCTCACACACCCCGAGAGGTGTCATGCTTCATCATAGGGCAGCTCCAATACGGATCAAGGGCCCTCACACACCCGAAGGGTGTCATGCTTCATCATAGGGGATAGATCCAATAAGGAGCAAGGGCCCTCACACACCCCGAGAGGTGTCATGCTTCATCATAGGGGATAGCTCCATTAAGGAGCAAGGGCCCTCACACACCCGAAAGGTGTCATGCTTCATCATAGGGGATAGCTCTAATAATGAGCAAGGGCCCTCACACACCCCGAGGGGTGTCATGCTTCATCATAGGGGATAGCTCCATTAAGGAGCAAGGGCCCTCACACACCCGAAAGGTGTCATGCTTCATCATAGGGCAGCTCCAGTAAGGAGCATGTGCCCTCTCACACCCGAAGGGTGTCATGCTTCATTATAGGGCAGCTCCAATAAGGAGCACGGGCCCTCACACACCCGAAGGGTGTCATGCTACATCATACGATAGCTCCAATAAGAAGCAAGGGCCTTCACACACCAGAGGGGTGTCATGCTTCATCATACGATAGCTCCAATAAGAAGCAAGGGCCCTCACACACCAGAAGGGTGTCACGCTTCATCATAGGGAATAGCTCCAATAAGGAGCAAGGGCCCTCACACACCCGAAAGGTGTCATGCTTCATCATAGGGCAGCTCCAGTAAGGAGCATGTGCCCTCTCACACCCGAAGGGTGTCATGCTTCATTATAGGGCAGCTCCAATAAGGAGCAAGGTCCCTCACACACCCTGAAGGGTGTCATGCTTCATCATAGGGCAGCTCCAATAAGGAGCACGGGCCCTCACACACCCGAAGGGTGTCATGCTACATCATACGATAGCTCCAATAAGAAGCAAGGGCCTTCACACACCAGAGGGGTGTCATGCTTCATCATACGATAGCTCCAATAAGAAGCAAGGGCCCTCACACACCAGAAGGGTGTCACGCTTCATCATAGGGAATAGCTCCAATAAGGAGCAAGGGCCCTCACACACCCGAAAGGTGTCATGCTTCATCATAGGGCAGCTCCAGTAAGGAGCATGTGCCCTCTCACACCCGAAGGGTGTCATGCTTCATTATAGGGCAGCTCCAATAAGGAGCAAGGTCCCTCACACACCCTGAAGGGTGTCATGCTTCATCATAGGGCAGCTCCAATAAGGAGCACGGGCCCTCACACACCCGAAGGGTGTCATGCTTCATCATACGATAGCTCCAATAAGAAGCAAGGGCCCTCACACACCAGAAGGGTGTCACGCTTCATCATAGGGAATAGCTCCAATAAGGAGCAAGGGCCCTCACACACCCGAAGGGTGTCATGCTTCATCATAGGGGATAGCTCCAATAATGAGCAAGGGCCCTCACACCCCGATGGGTGTCATGCTTCGTCATAGGGCAGCTCCAATAAGGAACAAGGGCCCTCACATACCCGAAGGGTGTCATGTTTCCTCATAGGGCAGCTCCAATAAGGAGCAAGGGCCCTCACACACCCTGGAGGGTTTCATGCTTCATCGTAGGGGACAGGACCAATAAGGAGCATGGGCCCTCACACACCCGAAGGGTGTCATGCTTCATCATAGGGGATAGCTCCAATAAGGAGCATGGGCCCTCACACACCCCGAGAGGTGTCATGCTTCATCATAGGGGATAGCTCCAATAAGGAGCATGGGCCCTCACACACCCGAAGGGTGTCATGCTTCATAATAGGGGATAGCTCCAATAAGGAGCAGGGGCCCTCACACACCCGAACGGTGTCATGCTTCATCATAGGGCAGCTCCAATAAGGAGCAAGGGCCCTCACACACCCGAAGGGTGTCATGCTTCATCATAGGGGATAGCTCCAATAAGGAGCATGGGCCCTCACACACCCGAAGGGTGTCATGCTTCATAATAGGGGATAGCTCCAATAAGGAGCTTGGGCCCTCACACACCCGAACGGTGTCATGCTTCATCATAGGGCAGCTCCAATAAGGAGCAAGGGCCCTCACACACCCGAAGGGTTTCATGCTTCATAATAGGGTATACCTCCAATAAGGAGCAAGGGCCTGCACACACCCCGAAGGGGGTCATTCTTCATCATAGGGGATAGCTCCTATAAGGAGCAAGGGCCCTTACACACCATGAAGGGTGTCATGCTTTATCATAGGACAGCTCCAATAAGGAGCAAGGACCCTCACACACCTGAGGGGTGTCATGCTTCAGCTATGGCAGCTCCAATAAGGAGCAAGGGCCCTCACACACCCAAAGGGTGTCATGCTTCATCATAGGGCAGCTCCAATAAGGAGCAAGAGCCCTCACACACCCCGAAGGGTGTCATGCTTCAGCATAGGGCAGCTCCTCATTGGGATGGCACTGCAATGCCCAACGGGCCCCGCGAGGGGGCTCTTAGCTGGAGGTCTTCTCTGGTTGTCGTCCTGAAGCTAAAGAATTTCAGGTGGGGGCTTGTGTGTAGTGAGTAGAGGTGGGATGGTGTAAGTGTGATTTAAAAATAGCTACAAGGATCTCCAAGGGTAGTTTATTCACTGGGTTCCTGTGCCATGAGTAAAAACACCGACTGGTAAGTCGTGGACTGTAGAGGGGGAGTTTAACCCGCCTCAGTTCAAACTAATGCATAAGGTGTGAAGGGGGTCGACATGTTTCATGCCCTATACAGTCCAAGCGGAACTAGGCATTTCTTCAAGACCAAAGTATCGTAAGGGACGGTATGGACTATATAAAAAAAGAAAGGAAGTCACGTCGCCTAAAGTCTGGACTAGAGAGAGAGAGAGAGTAGCTAAAATAAAGACTTATAGTAACGTGCGCAAAGCAGTGGGCATTCCGCTCATGCCAACTTAGCGAAGACGACATAGTCTCATGGGCCACCTGACAAAGGTAACTTTGGTGATTAATGTCCCTGTTAAGGAGAGATCAGAATTTAATCTAGTGGCTGTTTCCACTCATGCTAAAGTAGCTCAGAGGATTAAGATGCCTGCTGCAAAGAACATGTCCTTGTGTGTCCTGAGGTTTTCAGGCAACAATTAAAATGTAAGGGTAACTTTGGCAATTAATGTTCCTGCAGGACGGAGATGGAAGTTTTATCTGTTGGCAGTTTCCACTGATACTAAAGGAGCGCATAGGATTGAGATGCCTACTGCAAAGAACATGTCCTTGTGTGTTGAGATGTTTTCAGGCGACAATAAAAATGTAAAGGTAAACTTGGCAATTAATATTTCTGTGGGAGAGAGATCGCAAACTCCAAATAAACAAAATTTAACTCAAGTGTGAAGGAATTATTTTGTCAGTTTCTTTATAGAAACCAACTCAAAATATAAAGATGGGGAGAAGCCTAGTGCAAATTATATACACACGGCGCCTGCCTCAGAAAGCATCACCCAATGAAGAAAACACTTGTGCACATTGAAATTAAAAAAAAAACATTTTTAAAAGGCTCGATGCAAAAAGTAAACACAGCGTCTGTAAGGTGTAATGCAAAATATAAACATAGCGTCTGTCTTTAAAACGTGATGCCTCCTTTAACAAGCCATCACCGAAACAGCATCTGTAAGGTTTAATTACTTATTTAAAAGATAAACACAGCTGCTTGGCCCTTCCCTTTTAGAAATAAATACATTCTCACGCTGCATGGAATGTTATGCCTTCAGTGAGCCGGGGCCGGTGGGGGCAGCAGTTATGTCCATGTTATATGATGAGCTCTTCTGTGAAAAACAAGGCTGCAGAGCGCCCACGGCACAACCCGCCCCTCTGTTGTGGGCGCTAGGCCCACGTGCTGATGAATGACACACACGGGCACAGTAGTAGGGTACTGGATAACTGGCCCGAGCACGCGCACTCGGGCTCCTTTTATTGGCAGCGTCACCTGACCAGTGACGGCTGTGTTGGATGGGTGTGGGGTGGGTGTAAGGACGAGCCCTTGAGGGAGAGGCTGGCAGAATTCTAGACTGCATCCAGCAGGACACAACGCCCTCCTCATGCCCCAGTCAGAGCCGGAGGGAGGAAACAAAGGTAACAAGCATTTGCAATGCAAAGGTCTCGCATTACTGAAGGTTTGAGCTAATGGCGTTGCAAATAATAATGTTTATTAGGTTTTTTTTGGTTAACAAATATCCAAGCAGTCGCATGAGTAAGAGGTCCCTTTTCACCTCCACAGGGACACTTCGTAACAGCCTGTGGTATGGCATCCTCTTCTTGCTTCGTGGATTTTATTTTATTATTTAGGCGACTGCTGGGATATTTTTTTAACTAAAAAAGGAACCTAACACATTAACATTTGGGGAATAAGCAGTAACAAAACACTTCCCTTACACAAACGCAGATGTAAACTACCTTTTATGAGGTTTGTGAGATCCATCCAAGTGGCTGGCATTGACTTGCAGGGAGTGGCGCACCGAGGGCCAAGGAACTCTGCCTCCACGCTTCATTAAGGCAATCATTGAGGGGTTAGCGGATGGCCCCGTGACCAAACCTGCAAGTATTGATTCAGGAATCTACCAGCATTGCCAAAAAGACTTTTGAAAGGGACTCCAGCCAGGACTGAGCCCATGAATTGTCTAGAGCAGCGATTTAGCTGAGTTTGAAACTATATCATTACCGAGCTGCAAGCAGGATATGGAGCATTTAGAAAGTGCGAGCCTAGCAAGGAACAGGCTGCTAAGCATCACTCTGCAAAGTATGAGCACGTGGAGCGCACAGTCTGAGACGTGTGCATCATTGAACGCAAGCAAAGGTCCTCGTCACACCCACAGAGCAAATGAAAGCGGGGGATGTTGGGGCCTGTGTTACGCCCCTGCCCCTTACCCAAGCAGTTACTGCTTTCAATACAACGTCCAGACACCGCGCCCACTGCCAGGTACACAGAGGGCCCCCGATCCGGATTTAATCCGGAGTTCTCGAGCATGAATACAGTGTTGAGGGGGCCCCCTATAGCTCAGGCCCCCCCGCACTGCGGGGGATGCGGGGGCGTGTGTTACGCCCCTCCTCCTTACCCAAGCAGTTACTGCTTTCAATACAACGTCCAGACACCGCTCCCACTGCCAGGGCTTAGACACCGCGCCCACTGCCAGGTACACAGGGGGGCCCCCATCCGGATTTAATCCGGAGCTCTCCAGCATGAGTACAGTGCTGAAGGGGCCCCCTATAGCTCAGCCCCCCCCTCACTGCGGGGGATGCGGGGGCCTGTGTTACGCCCCTGCTCCTTACCCAAGCAGTTACTGCTTTCAATACAACGTCCAGACACCGCGCCCACTGCCAGGTACACAGAGGGCCCCCGATCCGGATTTAATCCGGAGTTCTCGAGCATGAATACAGTGCTGAGGGGGCCCCCTATAGCTCAGGCCCCCCCGCACTGCGGGGGATGCGGGGGCCTGTGTTACGCCCCTGCTCCTTACCCAAGCAGTTACTGCTTTCAATACAACGTCCAGACACCGCTCCCACTGCCAGGGCTTAGACACCGCGCCCACTGCCAGGTACACAGGGGGGCCCCCATCCGGATTTAATCCGGAGCTCTCCAGCATGAGCACAGTGTTGAGGGGGCCCCCTATAGCTCAGGCCCCCCGCACTGCGGGGGATGCGGGGCCTGTGTTACGCCCCTGCTCCTTACCCAAGCAGTTACTGCTTTCAATACAACGTCCAGACACCGCTCCCACTGCCAGGGCTTAGACACCGCTCCCACTGCCAGGTACACAGGGGGGCCCCCATCCGGATTTAATCCGGAGCTCTCCAGCATGAGTACAGTGCTGAGGGGGCCCCCTATAGCTCAGCCCCCCCCTCACTGCGGGGGATGCGGGGGCGTGTGTTACGCCCCTGCCCCTTACCCAAACAGTTACTGCTTTCAATACAACGTCCAGACACCGCGCCCACTGCCAGGTACACAGAGGGGCCCCGATCCGGATTTAATCCAGAGCTCTCCAGCATGAGTACAGTGCTGAAGGGGCCCCCTATAGCTCAGCCCCCCCCCTCACTGCGGGGGATGCGGGGGCCTGTGTTACGCCCCTGCCCCTTACCCAAGCAGTTACTGCTTTCAATACAACGTCCAGACACCGCGCCCACTGCCAGGTACACAGAGGGCCCCCGATCCGGATTTAATCCGGAGTTCTCGAGCATGAATACAGTGTTGAGGGGGCCCCCTATAGCTCAGGCCCCCCCGCACTGCGGGGGATGCGGGGGCGTGTGTTACGCCCCTCCTCCTTACCCAAGCAGTTACTGCTTTCAATACAACGTCCAGACACCGCTCCCACTGCCAGGGCTTAGACACCGCGCCCACTGCCAGGTACACAGGGGGGCCCCCATCCGGATTTAATCCGGAGCTCTCCAGCATGAGTACAGTGCTGAAGGGGCCCCCTATAGCTCAGCCCCCCCCTCACTGCGGGGGATGCGGGGGCCTGTGTTACGCCCCTGCTCCTTACCCAAGCAGTTACTGCTTTCAATACAACGTCCAGACACCGCGCCCACTGCCAGGTACACAGAGGGCCCCCGATCCGGATTTAATCCGGAGTTCTCGAGCATGAATACAGTGTTGAGGGGGCCCCCTATAGCTCAGACCCCCCGCACTGCGGGGGATGCGGGGGGGTGTGTTACGCCCCTCCTCCTTACCCAAGCAGTTACTGCTTTCAATACAACGTCCAGACACCGCTCCCACTGCCAGGGCTTAGACACCGCGCCCACTGCCAGGTACACAGGGGGGCCCCCATCCGGATTTAATCCGGAGCTCTCCAGCATGAGTACAGTGCTGAAGGGGCCCCCTATAGCTCAGCCCCCCCCTCACTGCGGGGGATGCGGGGGCCTGTGTTACGCCCCTGCTCCTTACCCAAGCAGTTACTGCTTTCAATACAACGTCCAGACACCGCGCCCACTGCCAGGTACACAGAGGGCCCCCGATCCGGATTTAATCCGGAGTTCTCGAGCATGAATACAGTGCTGAGGGGGCCCCCTATAGCTCAGGCCCCCCCGCACTGCGGGGGATGCGGGGGCCTGTGTTACGCCCCTGCTCCTTACCCAAGCAGTTACTGCTTTCAATACAACGTCCAGACACCGCTCCCACTGCCAGGGCTTAGACACCGCGCCCACTGCCAGGTACACAGGGGGGCCCCCATCCGGATTTAATCCGGAGCTCTCCAGCATGAGTACAGTGTTGAGGGGGCCCCCTATAGCTCAGGCCCCCCGCACTGCGGGGGATGCGGGGCCTGTGTTACGCCCCTGCTCCTTACCCAAGCAGTTACTGCTTTCAATACAACGTCCAGACACCGCTCCCACTGCCAGGGCTTAGACACCGCGCCCACTGCCAGGTACACAGGGGGGCCCCCATCCGGATTTAATCCGGAGCTCTCCAGCATGAGTACAGTGCTGAGGGGGCCCCCTATAGCTCAGCCCCCCCCTCACTGCGGGGGATGCGGGGGCGTGTGTTACGCCCCTGCCCCTTACCCAAACAGTTACTGCTTTCAATACAACGTCCAGACACCGCGCCCACTGCCAGGTACACAGAGGGGCCCCGATCCGGATTTAATCCAGAGCTCTCCAGCATGAGTACAGTGCTGAAGGGGCCCCCTATAGCTCAGCCCCCCCCTCACTGCGGGGGATGCGGGGGCCTGTGTTACGCCCCTGCCCCTTACCCAAGCAGTTACTGCTTTCAATACAACGTCCAGACACCGCGCCCACTGCCAGGTACACAGAGGGCCCCCCGATCCGGATTTAATCCGGAGTTCTCGAGCATGAATACAGTGCTGAGGGGGCCCCCTATAGCTCAGGCCCCCCCGCACTGCGGGGGATGCGGGGGCCTGTGTTACGCCCCTGCTCCTTACCCAAGCAGTTACTGCTTTCAATACAACGTCCAGACACCGCTCCCACTGCCAGGGCTTAGACACCGCGCCCACTGCCAGGTACACAGGGGGGCCCCCATCCGGATTTAATCCGGAGCTCTCCAGCATGAGTACAGTGCTGAGGGGGCCCCCTATAGCTCAGCCCCCCCCTCACTGCGGGGGATGCGGGGGCCTGTGTTACGCCCCTGCCCCTTACCCAAGCAGTTACTGCTTTCAATACAACGTCCAGACACCGCGCCCACTGCCAGGTACACAGAGGGGCCCCGATCCGGATTTAATCCGGAGCTCTCCAGCATGAGTACAGTGCTGAAGGGGCCCCCTATAGCTCAGGCCCCCCGCACTGCGGGGGATGCGGGGGCGTGTGTTACGCCCCTGCTCCTTACCCAAGCAGTTACTGCTTTCAATACAACGTCCAGACACCGCTCCCACTGCCAGGGCTTAGACACCGCTCCCACTGCCAGGTACACAGGGGGGCCCCCATCCGGATTTAATCCGGAGCTCTCCAGCATGAGTACAGTGTTGAGGGGGCCCCCTATAGCTCAGGCCCCCCGCACTGCTGGGGATGCGGGGGCCTGTGTTACGCCCCTGCTCCTTACCCAAGCAGTTACTGCTTTCAATACAACGTCCAGACACCGCTCCCACTGCCAGGGCTTAGACACCGCTCCCACTGCCAGGGCTTTGAAGATCCTTCCCGATCAAGCAACAGTTTTTGACACTATGGAGGTCCTGCTGTGCATGAATCGTTGACGATTTCTAGAAAAAACAATAAGCTTCTAAAGCCACACGTCGCAGATGGTTCCGGCTTATAGCTCACTGTGCTATATTGTGAGGGTTGCAGCTTAAGAATTGCAAGTAACGAAAGGACATCTCTGTCAAAAGCAGTAACCCACTGAGCTATCCACATAAATACAACTCTGAGATCTGCATGATGAGGGTGGTAGTGCTTAGGGAGGCCTACCAAAAAGGTGATATAAGCGCCTTGGTGTTGGTGCACCATATCAGGCGCTATTAGATGAACATTATTGGTTGGCTCACTTCTGAGGGAATTCCATGACTGCTGAAGGGATCTGTGAGTGACCTTTGGCCTACACGTTCAAATCAGAAGGGCAGTGAATGTATCATTTGTTGACGGAGCTATTAATAGGCATTAATACATCTGATAATATAAAAGTGGAAAAAGCACCAATCTCACAAGTACGGAAAGAAACACATGTTATTTTTTTAGCAGGCATGCTAAACCAAACGAACTATAATTACTATTACAAACACACAAACTGCAGCAGGTGCGCAAGCTCGCCGAGCTATTATTGGGTTTGTAACCTGTGGATTACACATAAGCGCACACACACCTTTAGAAAGAGCATGAACTCACCGAGTTGACCTATACGGGATCTACACTGATATACAGATCTCTCCAGCCGGCACATCAACCCAGTGAGCTGTCTGCTGCTACGCCTGAGAGGAAACCTAGACTCTTCGTTGTGGGTGCTCGAGTGTGAGGTGCAGAAGAATCCCTTCGTGTCCCGCCTTGTTTCGCCTGTTATTGAGGATGCCCAATGCAGATTTGAGAAATATCATTCATCAATATGCAATGATTAAAAAGTAATGAAAACATGTGTGATCTGCGGGGTGGAACTTCCCTTCTGTGTGTGTTAACAGAAGGCAGACGTGGTATTTGCAAAAAAAAATGTTTGCTTAAGTCGTGTACAGCTGGATTGTATGTGAGGTCTTAATTGTGCGTGTGTTTCGCTCTGCATTGTACTTCCGGGAGGTGACCCTAGCAGAAGAATTAAAACCAGAGACTGCAAAGGTCAAGAGACATGACGCAAGTTTATTTTAAATGAAAGTAGACCACAGGAGATGTTTTTAAAAGAGGCAAGCACATCTAACGACACTGTGATTGTGAACACTGCATGTTTGTGAACACTGCATGTTTGTGACGTGTGTGCCAAGTACCGCGGCCGCACATGCATGCAAAGTTAATACAAAATAATTTACAAAAATAGAAGGGAGAGTGAATAAAAGGAAAAAGATGAGAGGAAAGGCAGTATGCCTTTGTTAAATCCAGGCGTACCTTGATGTTTCCGGTTCCTGTGTTTGTAACGAAGAGTGAGCGGAAGCAGTGACGGCGCGGCTTCTGTTTAAGGGAAATGCTGTATTTATGTGGGAAGGCCTAAGCAGCTACGGGTGCCACCATTTAACAAGCATTTGCAATGCAACAGGTCTCGCAATGACATTGTTTTGAGCTATTGGCATTGAAAATGTTATTGTTTTTTTTTCCTTTGGTGAAGCATTAATCAAGTGTTTGTAAATGACAATGTCTTTTACCCCCTGTTGACCCCTGCAAAGCTCATCAGCATGTGCCCTCATCGCTGAGAAGTGTGAGGAACCCGCCATGGAGGTAATGCAAGAAGGGCACTCTGGTGGGCACTGAGAGACCCGGCCCTGATGGGCACAGTGATAGCATGCCTGAGCATCAATCGGCTTGCAGTAGTGGCACGGTAAGAAGCTAATACTCCCAGCAGATTTAGAAGCTGCCTCCGGGGTACTGTGAGAGCCTGGCACTCGGTCCAATGGGCCCCACGTGAAGCTGGAACAAGGGGTCAGGACCGAATGGTGGACTCTGTGGGCAGCGTGAAGAGTCTTTCGAGGGTAGTTTGAGAAACTGGAACTGGGGCGGCGGCTGTGGAGGGGAGCTCCCTCTTCATAGGACATTACCAGGATATGGAACTTGTATGCAGTGAGGGGGCACGCCTCTTGCGGTAAATGCAGGGTATGTGTCGAGTGGAGATGGTACAATAGGGTTTCCAAGTGTACTGCAAGGGGGTGTTCTAGGCTGTGAAAATGGCTCTGGAAGGATAGTCTCCATATGATGTAATAATGAAATGGACTGGATATCATAAGTATGAGAGGTGGGGGGAAACATTAAAGGCTGAACATATGGATTCTATGCAAATTACCCTGTGATAAGTTGAATACGGGGTTCTACAAACTGGGCAACAGAGCTATACATAGCATTGATTCCTAAAGGACACAGGTTTCGGGGTTGGGATAAAGGTGGCATAAATTGTAACAGAGCAACACACAGGTTGGATACATGCATATTCCATGGCCAAAATCGGACTGTGACAGAAAGTAGGTCCAGACACCAAAAATAAAAAAAGCTCCAGCTGCGAATCACATATCGAAAACAGAGACCCACGTTTGCAAATTGGGGCGGTTTTGAACTTCTGCAAATACGGTGTAGGTGTTCTGCCAAGTACAGGAGGCTTCGTGCATTTGTGCTTGCCGTGTGCAATGTTTGTGGTAATCTCAGGGAAATCAGCACGAAAAACGGCCCACCAAACTATAAAACAGGCCGACAAACAGCCAGAAACCAGCCCATGCACACCAACCTGTCACACCAGCCCTTTTGACACTGGCAGATTGCACTTTCCATGATTGCACCACTAGGTGGGTTGTGCATTATGGAGTATTCAGTGGGATATGTGTACTAGTGCATGAGTGTTCATGTGTGTACTACTGCATGGGTGTTCATGTGTTGTAGGAGAGTCGGGTCTGCTATCCTATGGTCACCCCAAATTTTTGCTTTTTGCTTCACTGGTTTTTGACATATTGAGGCTGTGGGCCTGCCAATCAGACCCCCAGCCTGCTGTTCTCTCTACTAAATTAATACTATGCACTCTAGGTGCATACCCAATTGGAACTAGATCACCCTGTGAGCCCCTTGTACCAGTGTACACTAGGTACCCAGGGCATTGGTGTATCTAAGGCCTACCAGGGGCTGAAGCATGTATTATGCCACCCCTGGCCTGGCCTAGCAATTTGACACAACTGGCTGATCACTCAGCTGGGGTAAGTTGGTGTAATCACCTCTTACTTAGGTGTAGTATACCTATACCTAACCTTAAATGGGACACATATTAACCTATAAGTCACTCCTATGGCAGGCCTTAACAATCCTGAAGGCAGAGTGCTTGGTTTCATGTGAGATGGTGCTCTGGCATGAGCTGAGCCTGTCTGCAGTGATCGGAACCACTTCCTTTTACTGTTTCCAGATATCGCCATACCATATACTCTTAAGTGCATTATGAACCTCGCGGTTAAATGCTATCTTTGGTTTGGCTTTATCAAAACATGTCGAGTAAGGTGTCATACGAATTGGAATACTAACCCCTCGCCAAATCAGGCGACGGGGTTAGCATTCCACCCTTCTAGAGGGACACGACATGTACAGTACCTGAAACCCGGGTAAAATCAGACATAGCCTCAGCTCCACAAAATGGATGCTGCCACCACAGACACAAGTCTGCCCTCCTGCTGCTGGGAGTCCTTCCAGCTTGGGAGGTGTGGACAAAGGGTTTCCTGCCAGGGGAGGTGCGTGCACCACCCCAGACAGGATTTTGTGTATTGGTCAGGTAGGGCTTGAAAGGAACCAGACATGCCTGAGGCTCACAAGGAGCCTCGGTGCATATGCCAGTTCAAACCGGTCCTGGGGCACACCAGCCCTGGACCTGGGGCGAGCTGGACAAAGGATTGGGGGTGTAACCACCCCCCTTCCTGGTCCCACCCATAGGGAGGGACCTAGCAGGTAGTCCCGCCCCTAGAATCCGCTTAAAGGTAGGAGCTGTGTCCTAAGACTTCAGACATCCTGGAATCAACTTGAAACTAAGAAGAAGACGGGAACTTCGACATTCTGCTGCACAGAAGACTGAAGGAAATCTCCCCTGTGGTCAGGGAGTGACCACCTTGCTAACGCAAGCACCATCCAGCAAATCAACGTCTACTTTGCCGCCGCCTCCCGCCGGAGCCCGAGCCCAGAGACTGACAAGACCTGGACCTCCAGACCTCTCACCGCCCGATCCACAGTCCCTGAAAAGAAGGAACCCGTGGAGGCACCGAGACCCGTGGAGCCAGCCATCTTGAAAAGACCACGACAAGCTGCAAGCGTGACAACCAAGGCTCCCTCCAAGTTGTGCTTTGGGTCCTGAGAAGCCCAACATCCGAGCAGCATCTGCACCAAAGGTGAGCCCTCCAGCATCTCCACGATCTGCGTGGGGCCCTTCTGCATTTTGCCACTCGACGCGCCTAACCGGTTGCTGGCCCGTTGGCTAGTGGCCATCTTGGCGACGAACTTCAAGAACTGCACCGCTGGTCTGGTTGCTCCAGACTGGCCCTTGCTCCCCTCCAAAGGAGCAGTCCCTCTGACCTTGCTGGTCAGAACCATCAGCTTATTTCGTTTTCCACAATAATTGCTTTTGCCAAGGCTTGTTTGCTTTGACCAAGTCGCCGACACCGCCGACAGCGAGAGCCTGCGTGGGACAGCTCGTGAACCGACTCCTGGATGTCGTCGACCTTCAGGGATCACGTGGCTGCAGAGACAAGCTGCACCTTTCCTCCTGTTTGCACCCGACATCGCCTGGTACCCACCTGGTGCCACGCTGGTCACTGGCTAGTGACTGTGAACACTGTCCCCTCTGCTTACAGGTCTTCTACAACTTTGATCCACTCTGGGATCCACCGCATCTCTTCCGGACCGACCGCCTGCAGCATCTTTGCCTTCAGGCTCCATTGAACAGATAGAAGAAACCCGACGCACTTCGAGACCTATGCACCCGCTTTCTGTGGGTGAGGTAAAGCTGGCACTCCGGTGCCCAAGTGTAGAGTATCATCTCTAGTGTCTGTGTTTCCAGTCTTGAGTTCCTAGTCCATCCGGAAGATCCTTTTTGCAGTAACTTTGTAACTTTTACGCACCCATTGAAAACCTATGGGAGCACGCGTGTGACTATTTGCTCTGCACACGCAACCCGTGGACCTCCTGGTCACGAACTAAAGTTAGCTCCTTGTAGGCCCAGCGATTCTAGAGGCCCTAGGCCTTTTCCCTTTTCTGTTCGTGGTACTTATACCACTATTTTAGTATATGGTTTGAGCGGCCACCAGGGCCTATCCATATAAAGTGCAACTTCTGTGTATTCTAACGTATTCTTGTTTAACGATTTGTGCTCCTGTGCTCATAAAGAGTCTAGGGGATACTTTGAGAAATAAATACATATATATTTTCAATATATATCTGTGTGGTGTCCTTTCATTGGTATAATAGGGGGTTACATTTGGTAAAACAGCCTGCTTAACACGTTTCACGAGTTTAGCCTCAAAGACTGCTTAGCCTACGCTACCACTAGGGCAGCTGGTCCGAAAAGGTTGGCTTACAACCACACCATAAGGGTTGCTTGGCATGGTACAAGGTGGTCACTTTAACTAGTGAACATCATATACCAGGCCAACTTCTCACATTGGTGAGCAGCGGTTGGATTTGAGCTTGCTGTGTTTTACCATTGTAATCTCTTGGTTACCAATTGAAAGATCACATAGGTACCTGTAGGTACATATAAAACAAGAATAGATATACTTAAGTTCTACTGAACTTAGTTGTTGGAGAGCAAAGGGAGTAGCACACCCTGACTACAACTACTAGATAGGTTTAGTAGGTAAACCCAAGTGTAGGTAGATTGCAACACATCCACCCACACTTAAGAGCAATGGAGGGGGCCGAGGGGTCCAAGGTACCCATCTCTGTCGAGAGTGACCCCCAGAGGGCACCAACTCTCTTTGCTACCCTAAATCAAAACGAGCTCAGGCAGTTGGCAAATATCAGGGGCCTTAAACAGCCCAAGAATCCTACTTCTGCTGAACTCAGGGAGCTTTTACAGGCTGATGAGAATCAGAAAGCTCTCATGAAAGCCTCCCAGTTAGGCCCCTTAGGGACTGGAACAGGAGGCCCCCCTTCTGAAAAAGCTACTGAGGTACCCCTTTCCAATAGTCACCCCTTAGATGAGATTCATACTACAGAGGATGAAAGTGATAGGGATACAGATGGTAGTGAGGATGAAGGGAGAAATAGCCCAGTGCCAAGTGTTATACTTGGCCCAGCTAAACTAAGGCTATTGGGGACTGACAATGGGATCATCCCATTGGATCTCCCCAGTGGACTTAACCAGGGGCTTAGGAGGCAAAGGAATCACTCAGGTGACTCTAATGCTTCTCATGCCTCTAGAGGCTCTCAAGGTCACTCCAGGAGAAGGATGACCACCCCTCAGAGGAGGGAGCATGAGGCCAGAATGCAGGAAGCTCAGCTGAGAATCAGGAAACAGGAGCTAGAAGTAGCTCTCATGGAGGAGAAACTGAGTAAGGCTAGGCAACCTAAAGAGAGTGGGTCTATACCCACTGGTGGCAGCATTGTCCCTAAGGACAAGGATAGGGTCTTTGACAATAGGAACCTGTCCAAGGTTGTGCCCCCCTACAAAAGTGGGGATGACATCCACAAATGGATGACTGCTCTTGAGAGAGCCTGCAAAGTGCAGCAGGTTCCTGAAGACCAGTGGGCAGCAATCCTCTGGCTCTCCTTTGAAGGAAGAGGCAGAGACAGACTCCTCACTGTTAGGGAGGAGGATGTCAGAAACTACAGAGTCCTGAAGAGTGTCCTAGTTGATGGGTTAGGCTTAACCACTGAACAGTACAGGTTAATGTTCAGAGACACCCAGAAGACACAGACTCAGGACTGGTCTGAGTACATTGAATGTGCCACTAAGGCTTTGGAGGGTTGGTTGCTGGGAAGTAAGGTATCTGATTATACAGGATTGTACAATTTGATGATGAGAGAACAGATTTTAAATAACTTTCAAAACCAGCAACTGCATCAACACTTGGTTGACTCTGATCTGACCTCTCCCCAAGAATTGGAAAAGAAGGCAGACAAATGGGTCAGAACCAGGGTTAAGCAAAAGAACCAGAACAAGGCCAAGGGGGTGATCAGAAGAAAACAGACCCAAAGGGTGGAGATCAGAAATCTAAAGACCAGAAGTCTTCAACAGGGCCCCAAACTAGTACTAAAGAGGGTGGGTCCCAGCCTAAAGGGAAAAAGAAAGAAGGTCAAAAGAAACCCTGGTGCAATTCTTGCAAGAATACAACTCACTGGACTAGTGATTGTAAGAAGGGTGGAGCCCCCAACACTGTTGCCCCTAAGGCACCTGCTCCCAGTACTACTGTTAGCAGTGTTGGTCCCCAGACAAAGGGTGTAGTGGGAATCACTATGGGAACTGAAGGAGATTCTGACTTAGACAGAACCCTTACACAGGCAGTCTTGATCTGTGATGGGGACATAGATTTGTCCCTGACTGTGAGCCCCAGTAACCTGGGCAAGTACAGACAGACTCCTTTAATAAATGAAAAAGTGGCTCAAGCCTACAGGGACACATGTGCCAGTGTCACTATGGTGACACCAGGCTTTGTGGACCCTGGACAGTATATACCAGGTGATAATTACCTGGTGACCAATGCCAGCAATGCCACTACTTCACATAGTGTGGCAGTTGTTAACTTCTCATGGGGAGGGGTAACTGGCCTCAAAAGGGTTGTGGTTAGTGCAGACCTCCCAGTAGAATGTTTGTTGGGCAATGACCTAGAGAGTTCTCTATGGTCAGAAGTGGAGTACAGGACTCATGCAGAGATGTTAGGTATATCATCACATGTCCTTGCTGTGACCAGGTCACAGGCCAAAAAGTGCCTCACTGAACCTCAGGTCTTGGATCCTGGAACAATGGACCAAGCACCTTCCAAGAAGAAGAACAGGAGGGTCAAGGCTGTGCCTTCCCCCATGCCTCCAAGTGATGATCAGCCTTCCCAGGAAGATGATCTAGAGAACCCTGAAGGAACTGTCCCTGAAGATCTTGAACCTGATCAGGTTGAGTTTCTGGGGACAGGGGGACCTTCCAGGGCTGACTTGGGGCAGGCTCAGTTAACCTGTCCATCTCTTGAACCCCTCAGACAGCTGGCTGCTGCTGAGGCTGCCGGGAATGCTCAAGGTACCCATAAAGTGTATTGGGATGAAGGGCTCCTTTATTCAGGGCTAGAGACCCCAAGCCTGGTGCAACCAGGAGGTTGGTTATACCTCTGCAATTTAGGGGCTTCCTTCTTACCTTGGCCCATGATATTCCTCTAGCAGGACACTTAGGCCAGAACAAGACTTGGGACAGGCTTGTCCCTCACTTTCACTGGCCTCACATGAATGAAGATACCAAGGAGTTTTGTCGCTCCTGTGTGACCTGCCAAGCCAGTGGCAAATCAGGTGGCACAACAAAGGCCCCCCTAATACCACTACCTGTGGTGGGGGTCCCCTTTGAAAGAGTGGGAATAGATATAGTGGGTCCCATGGATCCTCCCACTGCATCTGGGCACAGATTTATACTGGTGGTAGTGGATCATGCCACCAGGTATCCAGAGGCAATTCCCCTTAGGACCACTACAGCTCCTGTTGTGGCCAGGGCCCTGCTGGGAGTATTCTCCAGAGTGGGGTTTCCTAAGGAGGTGGTTTCTGACAGAGGTACCAACTTCATGTCAGGATACTTGACAGCTATGTGGAAGGAATGTGGTGTCAACTACAAGTTCACCACACCTTATCACCCACAATGCAATGGGCTTGTTGAGAGATTCAACAAGACCCTAAAGGGTATGATCAAAGGATTACCTGAAAAGCTCAGGCGAAGATGGGACATCCTTCTACCCTGCCTTCTGTTTGCTTACAGAGAGGTCCCACAAAAAGGAGTTGGCTACAGCCCCTTTGAATTGTTGTTTGGGCACCCTGTGAGAGGCCCACTGTGTTTAGTGAAGGAAGGATGGGAGTTACCTCTCAAAAAGCCTAAACAAGACATAGTGGACTATGTACTTGGTCTCCGCTCCAGGATGGCTGAGTATATGGAGAAGGCATCCAAAAACCTTGAGGCAAGCCAGGCCTACAGAAAGCTTGGCATGACCAAAAGGCTGTCTTGGTTGAGTATCAGCCAGGACAGAAGGTATGGGTGTTGGAGCCAGTGGCCCCAGCAGCACTCCAAGACAGATGGTCTGGACCCCATACAATCCTGGAAAAGAAGGGAGAGGTCACCTACTTGGTGGACCTAGGAACTCCCAGGAGTCCCCACAGGGTACTTCATGTTAACAGGTTAAAAGCATACGTTGACAGGGCAGACATGGGCTTGCTCATGGCCACAGATGAGGGACAGGAGGAAGAGAGTGACCATCTCCCAGACCTGTTGTCTCAGAACCCTGAGGATGGTTCAGTTGAAGGAGTGACCCTTGGAGGCAACTTCACTGATCATCAGCAGATGGAATGTAGACAAGTTCTACAATCATTTCAACACATGTTTTCCTTGATACCTAGCCAAACTGACTGGTGTACCCATGTGGTGGACACTGGTGACAGTCTGCCTGTAAAGAACAAGCTTTACAGACAACCTGACCACGTCAGGGACTGTATAAAGGCTGAGGTACACAAAATGCTGGAATTGGGTGTCATTGAACCCTCAGAGAGCCCGTGGGCTAGCCCAGTGGTTCTGGTCCCCAAACCTCACACCAAAGATGGCAAGAGAGAGATGAGGTTCTGTGTGGATTACAGAGGACTCAATGCTGTCACTAGGACAGATGCACATCCTATTCCAAGGGCAGATGAGCTCATAGACAAACTAGCTTCTGCTAAGTTTTTGAGCACATTTGACTTGTGTTGGACAGGCCACACGAAGGGCTTGCTCCCTCCCCGCACGACAGGGCCCGAGCTCCGGCCCACCAGGCATAATCCACGAGAAGCACCTGTACCCCGTCTCCCGACGGATCTTCTGCCCTCGGACCTCTACTCATCACGGGGCCCAGCCCCACCGGCTCCCCCGGCCGGTTCAAGCCGCCATCTTGGGCCCTGCACCACGAGGCCGCGTGGCCTCGCCCCGACCCTAACCCCGGGCCTGGCCGGCCCCGACATCCCGGCACCACCATCCACCCGGGAGGTGAGCGGACCACTTGGCAGGTCAATAGGAGGACGAAGTGTCAAGAGCTCTTCCCCCGCCAGGTGCCGATCGCCTCCAGCCCCCCCCAGGCGCTGGCTCCACCCCCTGCTGGGTGTCTGGACACCTTCATCCCGGGCCCTCCGACCTCCAAGTGCGAGGGTCCGGACATCAAAGGGCGCCTGCCCTATAACTGGGACAACTCCGGAGCAGGAAGGCAGTTGTATCCTGGAGTCGAGAGACACCGAGAGAACTCAGCCTTGACGGACTACTGGCGCTGCCGTAGCCCGCTCTTGTGAACCATCGTCCTGCCTGCTGGCGCTGCCGCGGCCCTCTACAACCTCCATCCTCGTCGGGACCTGCTGGCGCTGCCGCGGCCCGTTGTAACGACCATCCTCACCGGGACCTGCTGGCGCTGCCGCGGACCGTACATCGACCATCTTTCCGGGACCTGCTGGCGCTGCCGCGGCCCGTACCAACTAAGCTCGAGGATTGTGAGCTAATCATCATCTCATCCAACCTACCTGACTGGTAGACAGACTGTCCCGCTACCCCTTACCCTGCTTTGAGAGACTTGAATCGAGGGGACCCCTGAGTCCAGACCTCCTTGTACCATTCAACCGTACCTTAAGAAGTGCTTATAAAGAACACTGAACCTTATCCGTGTGTGGTATCTGTCTGTGGGGGGGAAGTTACTTGTCTGTACGATCGCTGGAGACGGCTCTCCCCGGAGACCTCTCCTCCTGACCCCGGCCGACCCTCCCGGTCCGTCTATCCTTTCTAACATTGGTGGCCAGCGGCGCGATCCGAATCAACGCGTAATCGTACAGAGAGTAGCTCACCCCACGACAACAACACGATGTCAGCCAAAGATAGCAACTCCACCGAGAAATTCCAAATGGATAAATTAGAAGAATACAACCACCGCGAACTGAGACAATTCTGCATAGAACTTGGCATTGCTACCACCGGCCTGAGTACCAAAGAGGATCTAAAGCACGCCCTAGAGTCGTGGACAGAAACTGGGGTCGCCGGACCCTCCGACCAAAGCAGCATCACACCAGAGGGGAACGCCACGGCTCCCGAGGAGCGGGGAACGGGCCTCTCGCAGGAGGAGATCCGAGAAAGAGAAAGAACCAGATTGCACGAGTTGGAAATGGCACGACTCAAGATGGATGGGGAACTCAAGTTAGCTGAACAGAAACTCAACCTCGAGCACATGCGGCTCCGAGATGAACGAGAAGAGAAGCAGAGACAGAGAGAGCTGGAGGAAAAAAAAATAACGCTCGAGCACGAGCGCAAACTGGCGGAAATAGAACTTCGGAAACAGAATAAAGAACTGGGGGTGCCCGAGCGACCACACACCCCGGGGCCGATCGAGAAAAAAGTCCACATCCCCAAGGATGTTGTCCGCGAGTATGTCCGAGAAGACGACATACAACAGTGGTTTAAAGCCTACGAGATCGCCATGACCTCCCACCGGATCGACCGGAGTGATTGGGGAGCCGGACACTGGGGGAGGTTTATCAACGAGGGGCGCGATGCCCTACTACAGCTCCCAGATCACCAAATGTCGTCCTACGACCACATGAAGGCTGCCCTCCTCACCCGCTACGGCCTCACACCCGAGATGTACCGCCAGAGGTTCAGAGATTGCACCCGGATCCCAGGTACAACTTGGGTAGAATACATGAACTATTTCAGCCGTGCCTTCGAGGGGTGGATAAAGGGGAGCCAGGTCACCACCTACGAACAACTCTTTAACCTGATGGTATGGGAGCACCTGTCGAACAACTGCTTCGTCGAGCTCAGGCAGCACCTCCTCGACAGTAAGCTGACTGACCCCCGGCAGCTCGCCGCCGAAGCTGACCGATGGGAAAGCACCCGAGTGGGCCGGAGGGGGCCACACGAACAGAACAGAAACAACCAAGGCCAGCACCGTCCTCGGGGAGGAGGAGGGGGCCAGGGGCGAGGGAGAGACGCCTTGCCCGCAACACCCGTGGCCAGCACCCCGGCTCCGGCCGGTCGGGGCAACCCCCCGTGGCGTCCTGGGGTCCGAGCCAACGTCACGTGCCACCGATGCCAACGAGTCGGCCACTACGCCAATGACCCGAGCTGCCCGCAGAACCAAACACCCAAGCCCCGCCAGGTAGCTGCCGCCGCCCTGGGGGAAGAGCGATCATTGGAGGAACCAGAGGAGTATGAGCCGGCCCAGCAAGAGTGGGAACCGGCCGCCATGGTCCTGGCGTGCTTAGGGGGAAGAGACATGGTTCCGCGGGCTCCCCTACCCGCTAACACCAGGAAATACGGTCAGTGGGTGACCATTAATGGACAGCGAGCCGAGGCCTTGCGTGACACAGGCGCCAGTGTGACGGCCGTCCGCTGTCACCTGGTGAAGCCCGAGCAGATCCTGCCGAACATTCTCTGCCCCTTCCGCTCGGCAGACAACTCTGAAAGTATGTGTCAAATGGCTTGCGTTCCATTCGAATGGGGAGGGGTCTCCGGCCTGTTGAAGGTGACGGTCCGGGACGATGCCCCCGTGGACTGCCTCCTGGGGAATGACCTCGAGAGTTCCCCGTGGGCCACCGTTGAGAGAAGAGAGCACCTGGGGATGCTGGGCCTCCCGGACTGGGCCTGCATAACCACCCGGTCCATGGCCGCCCGTGCCGTCCCTCGAACAGAAGAACCAGAGTGGCCAGCACCTCCGCCCCCAGTCGCCCCAGTAGAAGACAACGACGAGGCCAGCCTCCCAGACCCGACGGCCGAAGGGGACGCGCAACCCCAGGACCTTCCTGACCTGGCTCAGTGGCGTCAAGAGGGGGGGCCCACCCAAGCACAGTTCCGCCAGGAACAAAAGACCTGTCCCTCCCTCGAGGGACTCCGCCAACAAGCCAGCGCCCAGAACGCAGGGGACTCCACCGGAACTCACTGGGTCTACTGGGATAACGACCTGCTATACAGCGAGCAAAGAATCGCCGAGCTGGGGGCCGGTCGAGTACTGGTGGTACCTCTCCGCTTCAGAGACTTTCTGCTCAACCTGGCCCACGATGTCCCCCTGGCTGGACACCTGGGCCAAGATAAAACGTACAGCCGCCTAGTGACCCACTTTTTCTGGCCGAAGATGAGGAACGACGTCCTGAACCACTGCCGATCTTGCCCCACATGCCAAGCCAGCGGGAAGAGTGGTCGGAAGCTGAAAGCCCCTCTGCAACCCTTCCCGGTGGTCACCACCCCGTTCGAGAGGGTGGGGATAGACATCGTGGGGCCTCTGGACCCCCGCACGGCACAAGGACACAGGTTCATCTTAGTACTGGTGGACCATGCCACCCGCTACCCCGAGGCGGTGCCCCTACGGACCGTGACAGCTCCGGTGGTTGGCCGGGCCCTAATGGGGATCTTCTCCCGGGTAGGCTTCCCCCGAGAAGTCGTCAGCGACCGAGGCACAAACTTTATATCCAAATACATGAAGTCCCTCTGGCAACAATGCGGGGTCACCTACAGATTCACGACCCCCTATCACCCCCAAGGGAACGGACTAGTGGAGCGTTTTAACCGCACCCTCAAGGGGATGATTGGGGGATTGGAAGAGCCCCTCCGTCGCCAGTGGGATGTACTACTCCCGTGCCTCCTCTTCGCCTACCGCGAAGTTCCCCAGAAGTCCCTCGGTTTTAGCCCTTTCGAACTCCTGTACGGGCACCCTGTGCGAGGGCCCCTCAGCCTAGTAAAAGAAGGTTGGGAGATGGCCCCCCTAAAGACCCCTCCAGACGTCTTCAAATACCTCCTGGCCCTACGCAATCAGACCCGGCGCTTCAGAGAGATGGCCAAGGCGAACCTCGAGGCCAGCCAGGAGGACATGAAGAAGTGGTATGATCACAATGCCTCCTCCGTTGAGTTCGAGCCTGGACAACAAGTATGGGTGATGTCCCCCACCGAACCATGTGCCTTGCAAGATAAGTGGACGGGGCCCTTCAAAGTGGTCGAGCGCAAAAGCCCCGTCACTTACCTCATCGACCTGGGGACCTCCCGGAACCCCCTTCGGGTCCTCCACACCAACCGACTCAAACCACACTTTGTGCGCTCAGAACTCAGCCTCCTGATGGCTACGGACAGTGGGGCAGAGGAAGACTCCGAACCCCTCCCGGATCTTCTGAAGACTCGGGAGAATGACGGCTCCGTGGACGGGGTCCGGCTCTCTGACGCCCTCACTTCGGAGCAACGCCAGGGCTGCCGGAACCTCCTGCTGCAGTTCGCTACCCTGTTCTCCCTCACCCCCGGGGTCACCCCTTGGTGTTTGCACGACGTGGACACCGGGGACAGTCCCCCTGTCCGACACCGGGCCTACCGCGTACCAGATCGGGTACGGGCCTGCATACAGGAGGAGGTGGCCAAGATGCTCACAATCGGGGTCATCGAGCCCTCGGACAGTCCCTGGGCCAGTCCGGTTGTATTGGTCCCCAAAGCCGCTGCCCCCGGCACCGCACCTGAACTAAGATTCTGCGTCGACTACCGGGGCTTGAACGCTGTCACCCGGACCGACGCTCATCCGATCCCCCGAGCAGACGAGCTGATCGACCGGCTGGGGTCCGCCCGCTACCTCAGTATCTTCGACCTAACAGCGGGCTACTGGCAGATCGGCCTCACACCCAGGGCTCAGGAACGGTCAGCCTTCTCTACCCCCGATGGCCACTACCAATTCAAGGTCATGCCCTTCGGCATGAAGAATGCCCCCGCCACGTTTCAACGCCTCGTGAACCAGGTCTTGGCGGGGCTCGAAGAGTTCAGCGCTGCCTACCTGGACGATATCGCTGTATACAGCCGCCACTGGCCCGACCACCTCCGTCACCTCCAAGAGGTCCTGCAGGCCCTCCAGCGGGCCGGCCTCACAATTAAGGCCGGCAAGTGCCAAATTGGCCAAGGGTCTGTGACCTACCTTGGACACCAAGTGGGAAGCGGGCTGGTGGCCCCGCTACAACTTAAGATTGCTGCCATCCAGTCCTGGCAGCCCCCCGTCACCCAGACCGAGGTCCGAGCCTTCTTGGGGCTCACCGGCTACTACCGGCGGTTCGTGAAGGACTACGGCAGCATCGTGGGGCCCCTCACGGGTCTCACGTCCAAGAACCAACCGAAGCGGATTAACTGGACCCCCGATTGTCAAGCGGCCTTCGAGAAGCTGAAGGCCGCCCTGTGCACCGCCCCTGTGCTCCAGGCCCCCGATTACGGTCGGGAATTCGTGGTACAGACCGATGCCTCCGACCACGGCATCGGAGCCGTCCTTTCTCAGTTAAACCCCGAAGGTCATGACCAGCCGGTGGCCTTCATCAGTCGACGTCTCCTGGCCCGAGAACAGCGCTGGAGCACCATCGAGAGGGAGGCCTTCGCAGTGGTGTGGGCCCTCAAAAAGCTCCGGCCCTATCTCTTCGGCACCCACTTCCGGGTACAGACCGACCATCGACCCCTGCAGTGGCTGATGCAGATGCGGGGGGAGAACCCAAAACTCTTGCGCTGGTCCATTTCCCTATCATCTCTAGTGTCTGTGTTTCCAGTCTTGAGTTCCTAGTCCATCCGGAAGATCCTTTTTGCAGTAACTTTGTAACTTTTACGCACCCATTGAAAACCTATGGGAGCACGCGTGTGACTATTTGCTCTGCACACGCAACCCGTGGACCTCCTGGTCACTAACTAAAGTTAGCTCCTTGTAGGCCCAGCGATTCTAGAGGCCCTAGGCCTTTTCCCTTTTCTGTTCGTGGTACTTATACCACTATTTTAGTATATGGTTTGAGCGGCCACCAGGGCCTATCCATATAAAGTGCAACTTCTGTGTATTCTAACGTATTCTTGTTTAACGATTTGTGCTCCTGTGCTCATAAAGAGTCTAGGGGATACTTTGAGAAATAAATACATATATATTTTCAATATATATCTGTGTGGTGTCCTTTCATTGGTATAATAGGGGGTTACATTTGGTAAAACAGCCTGCTTAACACGTTTCACGAGTTTAGCCTCAAAGACTGCTTAGCCTACGCTACCACTAGGGCAGCTGGTCCGAAAAGGTTGGCTTACAACCACACCATAAGGGTTGCTTGGCATGGTACAAGGTGGTCACTTTAACTAGTGAACATCATATACCAGGCCAACTTCTCACATGTGTGTACTACTGCATGGGTGTTCATGTGTGTACTACTGCATGGGTGTTCATGTGTGTACTACTGCATGGGTGTTCATGTGTGTACTACTGCATGGGTGTTCGGGTTCCACAGATTGCTACAGGGACTGGGGCAGGGGGTTCAATGCCAGGCTGTGGCACTACGGTGCTGGGGCGCTCTTTGTCAGTGTTTTCCTTGCGTCTGGCTCACCCGCCCGCGACCCCACACAGGAGTTCGCTTGTAGGGGCGGGGTAGAGAGAGCTTCCTGCAGGTGTGTGGGGGGAGGGGCGGCGGGGTCCCAGAGACAGCTCTACGCTACTGCCCCCAGTGTGTTTAGCAGGGCTCGGAACGGCCCAGGGAGAGGAACAAAGGCAGAGGTAGGGTCCAGTGGCGTAACGAACCTTGAGGGGGCCCCCCTGCAGGGCACATGTAGGGGCCCCCTCCGGACTCAATCATGAGCTCTCCGGCCAGAGTAATGTGCTGAGGGGGTCCACTGGAGTTTGGTGGTCCCCTGCACGGCAGGGTCTGCGGGGCCTGTGTAATGCCACTGGCTTTATGTTCCTCTCTAGCCTCTGCGCCTTTAACGCTTCCCCTCCATGTTATAGCAATACAAACCCTTCCCTCTTCTTTCCCTCCACTATCCTTTTTTTAATCCAAATACCAAACTTACATGTCCACTGCTCAAATTAATTTCATATTTCCGTATACTAATTCACCACTAATCCTCTTTGGGTTCCGGAATAGAGTGCTACTTGCCGAAAAGTGCTTTGACGCCTCGTCAGGGGTAGTAAACGCTATATAAATACAATACAATTTGTCCTCCCCCTTTCTCTGCCCTGCCACCACCTAAACTTCTCTTTAAGGGTTCCCTCTGTATGCTTTTCTCACTTTGGGCATTGGAGTAGGGTACCGAACCTTTTTCAGTCGTGACCTTTTAACCTACATATAACTATCACTGTTGGGCAAATTCGCGCAGTAAGAGCAAACCGACACAATCGATACACACGCTCACCCAGAGCACCAGCGCTTCACAAGATAATTGACAAGGGATTTATCCAATTCAGGTTTGGTTTCCTTATCTCCTAGAGCTTGCAGGTGTGTGTTTGTAGCGTAAATTCAGCACTACAAGTAGCAGACCACAGCAAAGAACCTGTGGTTACCTTTATTCTACGCATTTTAGGACCTGTAGAACTGCTGATTAAATTAAATTCAGGATTACAATTATGGGACACAGAAAAATACAAAGAAAAATAGCTCAACAGGACGAGGTGCTTGTGAATGGAATCTTGAAACTCTCTTTGTCACCAACATGTGCTGGTAAGCAGAGGCCTCAAGTCTTCAGCTTCCATGAGTGAGCAGCTCATCAAGTCCAGGACTTTCCATTGATTTGTGGGACTTGTAGTCCAGGTTGTTCAATGGTTTGAACAGGACCGCAAATCCCAGTATGCATTGAGAGAATTTTGGCATGGATGACCTAATCACGGCCGGGCTGGAGTAACTTGAGAGCTCGGCTGTAACCATGTCCACTATCATTATGTAATTCTGTGTCTGACGCATATTTTGCATAATTATGTATTTGCCGCTTTTGCCACATAATCCACCACCTGCATAATTTGCAGATTGTAACGAAAAAAATAGTTTTTAGCTCAAATGGCTTACATGTATTAAAATGAGGCCACACTTGTTGCCGCCCAGGAGCAGGCCCTTCATAAAGGTTGAGTGGTCAACTTTCTTTTGGCTGTGGCTGTATTTGGGTATTAAGCCCGGTGGTAGAAGGGGCTGGCATCTGAGGGGCAGGACGTGCCCATGTTGCACACATGGTCCAGTATGCTCACCTGCCAATTTTTCCAGATCTATGGGTGATGACCTGCTCCAGTCCAGGTTTTTTCTCTGAATGTTGGAACTTGTAGCCCCGGTTTTAAAATGGAATTGAGACAAAAGGAAGAAACCTGGACCGGAGCGGCTCATCACACATGGAACTGGGAAACTAGGCAGGAGTGACTGCCCCAGAGTCACTAGAAGGAGGAACATACATTGCCAAATGTATTCCAATCGCCCCTGGTCCGAATGCTTTTCCACTTACGGCTCATTCCAGAAAACAGTACAAATAAGTCTAGCCCATCACTGTCCTCTAAAACCAACTTTAAGTGACTTGTAACTCAGGGTTAAGAAGCTGAAATCCTTCCCGGTGTGTAAGGGATTCATAGCTGCCAAGGTTTCAGATTGCTATGTGTGACATTTTCATTTTGTCCGCGTAATTATGAGTGACATTTCAATGACTATGAGTGACACTTTCTAGTCAGCAAAATCAGGCAATGAAGATGAGGGAACCAGATGAATATCAGAAATGACGCCCATTGGAGCAGCAAGAAACTCTAAGAAGATCTTAAAACTTCAACAAATTACTAGAAATGAAAGGAAGGCCACTAACCGGAGACAGACTGCGAAGCTGCAGTTCTCAGGGACAGAGACCCCTGAAATAAAACCAAGGACTTTAGTGGATGGAAAAAGCGAAATTTCGGAAATGATGCCCTTTAAACCAATAATACGCTTTGGAAAGACTTTCAAGATGCTGCAGAACCCCTGCCTTGCAAAGTTACTCGCCTACTTGCCCTTTCTAAGGTGATTGTCACAGGAAGGGGGTCTGAGAGGAGCCATTCCATATTTCAGGCTGGCAACAGGCTTGTCTTTTAAAACTCTATTGAGGTAGAAATTGCAGAGAGATCACTATTAATTGTGAACTGTCACTTAGTCCAATTGTGATATTTCTTTTTTTTAAGGGACCCTTTCTCCCCTTTCCGTGTTCATACTGCTTTTCAGGAAGCGTTCACGTCTGACACGCAATGCTGTTTCGGCCGCATGTAGAGAGCAGGACACCACGGGCGGATGGCAGCACCCCAAAATGAAACCTGACTTCAGAACTCCCAGCGCTTTTAGATGACCTCAAGGCGCCATAATGCACTAAAGAAACAGCCCGTTGAAAATAAAATGTAATCATTTAGACAAAAACGCAGTCATGGAGATCGGAAGCAGTCAGGGCATGAGCATAACGAGAGGGTTTCGGATTTAAATATACTCGCGTCACTGTGCTAAACCATACCAAAGCAGGCCTCTGCATTACGACTAACTTGCATATCGTAATGTAACGCGAATGCAGAGCCCGCACACTGCCCAGATGAACAGAGGGGCCCCTGCACACATTTGTTTTCAGTTATGGGCTGTCACACAGCAACTCCAAGGACACTCCCTGGCAGGCGCTGACTATGTGAGCTGTGCTCGAGTCTGTCGCGGAAAGTATTTTAGGACTGGCAGCACTGGTGACGCGCAAGCAGGTGCTTTTAAAGCTATTATTTAATTTGTAAATAAACAGCACCCTCCACCCCAATCTCAGCTTTAGGTGCGGCTCAACCACATGTAATAAAAGGATCTCTGCGACAAAAGCAGCAACCCACTGAGCTATCTGCATACAATACAGTTCAATACAATACAATATGGTGGTAGAGTTTATTTGCAGGAGGCACATTAACCCTCTGCGCTTCTTAATGGTGAGAGTGAAAACTGTCACTAGACACAACTCGGACCTCTCTCCAGCGGGAACATTAATCACCCCACTTATCTTTGATTTAGCAAGCCTCACTGTGCTGGGAACATAAAGGCTTCTTTGTACCTAATGCCACTGTCAGCCATGAACCCTAAAGCCTTCGCACTAAGAGACCAGCAAAACTGCAGGAGGTTCACTTAGAAAAAAACTGGGAGATGGCCCTGCATTTACAGCACAGATAGACAACTTTCAGTGCACCCATTCCCTAAATGAACATTGTGAATCATGTCAGCAGCGGATTACTAAATGAATATCTGATTTACCTGGTCTATTGATTGTGAGAATGATGGACTGAGAGCGAGCCATGCTGCCCGCAGCCTCAGCCTGTGCCACCTGCTCTTAATATGAGACTCACGCTGGCGGGGTGAGTCCGGGTCACAGTTGGGCTCTGCCTGGGCAGGGCACAGCAACAGTGCATGTCCAGGTCAGGAGGAGGTGAACAGGCGGCCATTCACGAAACCCCGGCTTCCTCCTTTAACCCCTTCAGTGCCCATGACGAGCTGGACTCGTCATGGGCCGCGGTGGCGCTGTGCCCATGACGAGTCCAGCTCGTCATAGACCCCGCCCGCTAATGCAACGGCCGGCACTGGGCGGGGAAAGGGGCGGGCACTGAAGGGGTTAACTCTGGGCCGTCAGCAGGGTGCGCAGAGGGACAACAGTGAATTCCTGCGTGCCTTGGGGCCCACTGGGGGGCAGGAAATTGAAACACCCTGTCACAGCCTGGGCCACCCGGTCACGGGTCCTTCCCAACAGTGTGTCCACGTGGGAGCTGACGGACCTGGGGAACATCTACACACAGCCGGTTTGGCGCTAGTGTCAAGAGCTTCTTGGCAGAAGAAAGAAAGCCTTCAATGCCAGAAATAACAGACCGAGTAATTATTGCATTTGGTAAATAGATGCCTCTGCGGAGTGGAGCTGCTGCGTCTCCTCGAGCCCTTGTCTGTGCTCCACCCTCCCATAGAGAGAGAGAGGCTGTCACACCTGCCTTCGCCGGGAAGTTCAGAAAGTGTGGGAATGTGCCGCCATGCCGCCATTTTTAGGTCTCGCCTGACCAGCGCTTTAGCGCTGCTCTGGCGAGACTTATAGTAAGCGCGTTTTGGAAGTGCAAACAGTGGCTTTGCAGGCCTCCAACTACAGTGCATGTGACCCGTCCGGGCGCGCGCACCATTTGGAGTCCTGCAACCACTTGTTTGCTTTCACTTTAGCCGTGATTCATCGCACCATTTGGCAGCCTGCGTGCCCGCCCCCACTCCCCCTCCCACTCCGTCAGCTTCAGTGCGCGCTTGTTTAGGTTGTGCCTACGACGCTTGTAAATCATGCCTTATCTCCTTACATTTGCTGTGCATTTAAAGATCAACGCCAAATGTTACCAGCAGTTTTGGAGGTGCCTTCCCCTCTTTCCTTGTACTGCTGCTGGGTCTTTAAAGTACAATGCTGTCAAAGTAAACTTCATGTAAGAATTAACACTGCCTCGGCTGTGGGAGCGCGTGAACTTCAATGCTCAATTATTATTTACAGGAGCACTTTACAGAAGTGCCTGCGCTGTTAAATCCTGGCTGAAAGCTTTGGTTGTGTGCGCGCAGACACATCTGCTAGAGGTTCGCAGTGGTATAGGCAATGTACTATATGTATGTGATCGCATTTTCCCCAGGCCGTCCGATCTAGCACCACCTCCAACCCTCCGCTGGTTGTTTACCTGAGTCCAGTCCCTTCCTCCTCTCACGTCTCTGCTTTTAACTCCCGCCCTGTCTCCTTTGTGTTGCTGCTCATTAACGCCCCCCTCCTCTAATACCCCAACCTTGTTGCTTGTTCCAAGCATGTCATTGCATGTGGAAGTTGTTAACAGATGCATGTGTCTGCTGTAAATTAAACAGCTTTTCGACATGCCCTTACGTGTTAATCTTTGAACATATGTCTCATCATAGTATGTTCTTCTACTACGTATCCCCACTGTAGCAATTATTTGACCTTTTAGCGCTTTCCCGTAACACTTGGTGATCTTGTAAACCCTAATGTTCAGCATGCACTTTCAGTGCTGGTTATTAATAGAGCGTACATTTTCGGCGGTTTTTTTTCAGGGACTTATAGCATGTGAGTGCATGTTCAATTTATAAGGAGATGTTCAACATGATCATAAACTTAGATCTTGTGAACACACTTTAGGCATGCTATTAAACATGGGGGTTGTGAAAATGTTCAGCTAGTCACGCATGGCACGTTTATCTTAAGAGCATATTTTCGGCTTGTTTTACGTGGATTATCTAGAGAGATCTTACCACGTCGAATGTGGAGTTTGTACTGAGGCTTTTAGCTGAAGAAGATTCTCTGAGAACTGGCCCCCAAAGAATCGCATGCTAAGAAACCCCGCAGTGTACATGCAGGGGCATGCGAGCATAAAAGCCAGGGGTTATTTGGTGTAAGCAGGCAAAAATGTATTTATTTGGAAGTAGGTTGTAACCAAAATGTGCCACTGGCCTACAAATCACAGTTCGAAAGCAGCAGCATTCATAATTGTGGATATGTCACGGCCCGGAGAAGGTTAATGAGAGGGTTCAATAACACGGACATTCCAGGGCTTCTACATTTCAGTTACAGCTCCTGTCTGGCTCCATTCCCCAGTGATGAATTGTGCAACCTAGGAAATGAAGCACAGTACCCCTTAATAATTAATATTGGAAACATTCTATTTGCTTGATTTGTAAAAAAAAAAATAACTGCCAGGGCTCTTCTTAGAAGGCTACTGCACCCCGCACCACGCAAACCCGGCAGCACTGCCATTGACAGTACCAACATAACACCTAAGCAGCAATATCCTACAAGTTTAACAATTCAGAGATTTCCAGCTTTCCAAAGCTATAATAACTGCTTGAGAGGCTGGTATTATTCATGCCCAGTGTATGTTCACATAATAGACACAGATGATGTGCTCACCTCAGAATTAAAAAAGACAACCTCACCATGTGCTGGGCTGTCACTAGAGCCAGTGCTGACAATTATCTGCCAGTGCCGCGCACCGGAAACCGCTGACCCAAATTAAGCTTCTCTGCTTTTTGAACACTATACATTAAATACAGTAATTATTGGAGTCACCAGCTATTGCCTGCTTATAGTTATTTGCAGGGGATTGGACTGTTGCTTGGAATGCCCTGACTTTGCTGAACACGTTACATGGAAACAAAAATCTGCACTGTTTTATGTGCTGGTATTCATTTACAAATCCAATACTATGAGATGGTCTGACTATTGAGTGGAACTGACATCATTTAAATTAATTGTTTGAAAATGAATCATACCTAGACATTCTGAAAATAAGACATGTACCTGCCACTCACGTACTTACTACGTAGGACGCCCCTGCATTAAAGGCGCTGTTAACTCGGTGACCGCCGGCCTCTCGTGACATTATTAGCTCTAGACGACTTCATGGATTCCGTTGTGCACATACTAAGCAATGTATGCTAAAAGGGTGAATACCTACCTGCCAATTGCTGGTCATTTTCTGCCATTTGAACCCCAGGTTCATAAACACAAGAAATAATAACATTGTAACTAACTCAGCTATGTGTTCTAGCCCGGCTGATGAGGAGCAACACAACTATGTTTTTAACATTCAAATCTCAACAACCAAAGGCCACTTTCACTCCACTTACAGTGAGAACACGAGTTTGCACTACCCGACGACACTCAATGCACAAGCTTTTGCAATACAATAGGTCTCGCATTTACGCAAGTTTAAGCTGTTGGCATTGTAAATGACAATGTGTTTTATTTATGTTCCAAAACCAAAACATAAATAAAAGGCATTGTCATTTACAATGCCAACAGCTCAAACTCACGTAAATGCGAGACCTGTTGCATTGCAAATGCTTGTTATTATAAAGACCAATATGCTGCACTTTCCAGGAAGTGCTGCACTTTAGAAATCAAACGAGCGCATTTACTATAGGCTTTCCTGAGGAGCAATTTTACCCCCGTGCCTGCCACTTTATTCTAACTGTAGCCCCCTCCCAACAAGTTGTGCCGCAGCGTCAGGAAAGTAATGTCATTAATCATGCTGCGCCTGCGCCTGCGCTGCGTGTCGGGTGAATATTAAGAGGCCGGGCGTGCGCACCATTTAATTCTTGATGAGGAGGCTTGCTGAGTGAGGGGGCCCCTGGAGTGTGCCCCCCCCCCCCCCGAAACGCGGGGGCTGTGGGGGCCTGTGTTACAGCCCTGTCTCTTGTGCTCTCTGATTCCTCACCACAGAGTCTCAGCTCTACTTCTCTTTCTCTATAGTTTATCTTCCTTCCTTCCGAGGGCCTGCGGCTGCTGCTTGCCTTCGAATTCAAGCCAAGCTCTTTACTGTAGCCATGGCTGGACATAGACGGCAAATGTATTGCATTATAGCATTTATATAGCGCTTACTTCACCTTCCAGAAACCCACCACACACCACCGCACCCAACAGCTGCCACGCCGCTGCTGGAGCAAGGTCACCAAGGACCAACTGACCACCACCCTCGCGCTGAGACCACCCGCCAACCCCACCGACCCTGACACCGCCGCCATCAACCTCAAACAGTGGATCAGTGACTGCGCCGACACCCTCGCCTCACTCAAGAACTCCGCCACCAACCACACCAACAAGAAAGCCGCATGGTTCACCGAAGACCTCCGGACCTCCAAGTACACCTGTCGGAAGCTGGAGAAAAGATGGCTCCACGACCGAACTCCAGACAGCTACACAGCCCACAAGAACGCCACCCGCAGACACCACCAACTTATCAGGACCGCCAAGAGGACCGCCTTCAAGCACCGCCTAGACAACAACGTACACAACACCAAAGAGCTCTTCAGCAACGTAAAAGAACTCTCCAACCCCAGCTCCAACACCAACGACATCCTGCCATCTCAAGACCTGTGCGACTCACTGGCCACCTTCTTTCACCGCAAGATCACCGACATCCACGACAGCTTCAACGCCGACACCCCCACACCCACCGCCAAGACCACCACCCCTGCGACCTCCACCCACTCCGGTCGCCGGACCACATGGTCCAACGTCAGCGACGAAGACACCATCAAGACCATGAATTCCATCCACTCCGGAGCCCCATCTGACCCGTGCTCCCACCACGTCTTCAACAAAGCCAGCACAGCCATCGCACCCCATCTCCGGAAAACAATCAACACCTCCTTCGAGACAGCAACCTTCCCGATGAGCTGGAAACACGCCGAGATCAACGCCCTACTGAAGAAACCCAAGGCGGACCCCAAGGACCTCAAGAACTTCCGGCCCATCTCCCTGCTCCCCTTCCCGGCGAAAGTCACGGAGAAGATTGTCAACAGACAGCTGACCCGATACCTCTAAGACAAAAACATCCTGGATCCATCCCAGTCCGGCTTCCGTAGCAACCACAGCACCGAGACCGCCCTCATCGCCGCCACCGACGACATCAGGATCCTGATGGACAAAGGAGAAACAGCCGCCCTCATCCTTCTGGACCTATCAGCAGCCTTCGACACGGTCTGCCACCGCACCCTAATAGCACGCCTCCATGACGCCGGAATCCAAGAGAAGGCCCTGGCCTGGACCACATCCTTCCTCTCCAGCAGAACCCAGAGCGTCCGCCTCCCACCCTTCTGCTCCAAGACCACCGAGATCATCTGCGGCGTCCCACAGGGATCTTCCCTCAGCCCGACGCTCTTCAATATCTACATGGCACCACTCGCCCACGTCGCACGACAACGCAACCTCAACATCATCTCCTATGCCGACAACACCCAGCTGATCATATCCCTCACCGAAGACGCCCACACCACCAAAACCAACCTCCACAGAGGAATGAAGGCCGTCGCTAAATGGATGAAGGACAGCAGGCTGAAGCTGAACTCAGACAAGACAGAGGTCCTCATCCTCGGCCCCACCACATCAGCCTGGGACAACTCCTGGTGGCCAACAGCGCTAGGAACAGCCCCAGAACCCACCGACCACGCACGCAACCTGGGGATCATCCTCGACTCCGCCCTCTCCATGACCAAGCAAGTCAATGCCGTCTCCGCGTCCTGCTTCAACACCCTCCGAATGCTCCGCAGGATTTTCAAATGGATCCCCTCCGACACAAGAAAAACCGTCACCCAGGCCCTCGTCACCAGCAGACTGGACTACGGGAACGCCCTCTACGCAGGAATAACAACCAAGCTTCTGAGATGGCTGCAACGCATCCAGAACGCCTCGGCACGACTGATCCTCGACGTCCCCCAACGCAGCCACATCACACCCCACCTGAGAGGCCTGCACTGGCTCCCCGTCAACAAGAGGATCACCTTCAAACTCCTCATCCACGCACACAAAGCCCTACACAACGCCGGACCAGCATACCTCAACGACCGACTCAGCTTCTACACCCCCACCCGCAGCCTCCGCTCTGCCAGTCTTGCCCTCGCCACAGTTCCCCGCATCCGGAAAACAACTGCCGGCGGCAGATCCTTTTCCTACCTCGCCGCCAAGACCTGGAACACTCTCCCTACCAATCTACGACAGACCCAAGACCTGCTGACCTTCAGAAGATTCCTCAAGACCTGTCTCTTCCATCAGTAGCAGCCTCCCCCCCCCCCCCAGCACCTTGAGACCCCCATGGGCATGTAGCGCGCTCTACAAATGTACTGATTGATTGATTGATTGTGTGGGGTACTGAAGCGCTTAACCAGTGGATAGTACACTACATCATGTAAGGTGTGTGGTTGGAATTATATTGTTCTTAGTTTGTTCCTCTGTGAGAAGTGTTTCCAAGTCATGCGTGATGACCACCGAGGTGCGGTTATCGTGGTTCAGGATGCAGCGCTAGGTGTTGGGTGAGCTTAGTCACGGGGTGGCAGGGTGCGGTGTCCACAACAAGGGGGGTAAATCCGAGAAGGTCCAGTAATCCATCTGCTGACATGCAGAGGTGGTGCTGAGTGAGTGAAGGGCAACAATGGGATTGGTGACGTAAGTAGTAGCCTTGCGCCATTTTATTTTATTGTATTTATTTAAAGGCAGGGATACTGCCTACAGCTGAATACCCCATGAAGGAGGGCAGAGGTGCAGGGGCACTCCAGGTGGCAACCTGAGCAGAAACTGCCCAATCTTTAAAAGGACCGGATTCCACCTACTCCCACCAGGCTGAAAGAAGCAAAGGGATTGGAGCAGGGTTCACGCCCCTAGCGGCTCTCAAGCAACCATTGGCTCTCATAGGCAGACAAGCCCTAGTTGGAACGTGGGTCAGGCCCCAGCCAGACTGGCACCCTGCACATGTGGGTGAGAGACGAAGCGCTTGGAGGGGTGCTGCTCTGATAGCGCTAGAGCGGATCGGCTTGCTTCCCTTTACTCTGTAGCCCTCACTCCTCTTTGCGAGCCAGGTACTTTTCTTATATCCCAGACCCCTTTGCTCTTTTTAGTTTACATAAGGAGAAAGGCAAGCTGCTTATAAAGTATTTTTTTATTTTATGTTGTACCCATCTTTGTTTGACATACTCAATGTGCAATTTCTATTTTTAGCGCCAGGAAGCCTTTGTAGGTACTGTGTTCAAGAAAATGTATATTAATAAAAAGTGATCCCTCACAGCCTAACCTCTCCCTCCCAGTGGATCCAGCTACCGAAAGCGTCCACGTGAGCACAGAGGAAGAGTGGGCAGGGACACTGGCCAACCACCACAAACTAACCACATCCCAAAACAGCACATCTACAATCAAAGCCGAAAAATCCATAATGCAACATTGACACCGCACCCTTAGCCACAGAAGCTAATATGAAACATCATGACGACTTTCAAAGTCACCACATCCATATCCCAAGGAGATAATGCCAACACGCTTTGCCAACATACCAAAACACCACATCTATATTCAAAGCAGACCCTAATTAATACACTACTCCATCCCATGACACTGTACCCTTAACCATAGAAGATAATGCGAAATACCATGAAGACATTCCTAGACACCACATCCATATCCCAAGGAGATAATACCCCCACACCCTGACAACAAAGCAAAACACCACATCTATAACCAAAACACTTAGGGCCATATGTAGGTAGAACCGAATTTGCGATTCTCAAATTGCGTTTTTTGGCAAATCGCAATTTCGGAATTGCAAATTCCGATGTAGGTATTTCTTCGCAATTATTTAGCGATTCCCAAAAATTAGCAGAATTATATTGCGACTACCCAAATAGCGATTCCTTACTTGCGAAATCGCAAATAAGGAATCGCAAATCCGGGAATCTGCAATTCAGGTGCAGAATGATGACATCACACCCAGGAAGTGTGACTGCCCATGCTGCACCTGATTGCCAGCAGCTGTGATTGAGCCAGTAGCTGTGTGAGAGCCTGTGTGGAGAGGGGAACAGTTTTGCTCAGCTTTTGGAAACAAGCCAAATGGAGTCCCAGGGGCCTGAGAAGCAGCATGATGAACCACCAAGGAAGAGGAAATAATAATTCAGTGACAGGGAGCTGGAGGTCCTCACACAGGAGGTGGTCACCAGCCATGATCTCCTTTTTGGGAAAAGTTCCCTACGAGTTCCAGAGGCCAGGAAGCGCAAGATATGGAGTGACATCCAAGAGAAAGTCAATGCCATTGGTGTCACACACCGCAGTGTCGAGGACCTACGAAAAAGGTGGTATGACATGCGGCAGAGGTCAAAGGAGAGGGTGGCCACAAGACTTGCAGAGGCAAAAAAAACGGTGGGGGGCCTTCCACTGCAACAGAACCGACGCCCCTGGAGGAGCTGGTGGAGGGCACACTGCAGCCTGAGAGTGTGAGTGGAGTGGCTGACCTGGACAGCTCCGAACACACAGACACCAGACAAGGTAAGATGCATGCCAAAACCCCCTGATACATCCCCAACCCACCCACAACCCCCAAAAGGCAACCTGACTGCAACTCCAGTACATGTCACACAGCACACCCAGAAATGCATTATGGGAGACGTAGTCACATGCACTGATAACTGTGCCAGTGAGACACAGCCAGGTGGAATAGGGAGGACTCAATCATGCAGATAGTGAAAAAGACAGATAGTACCCATGTGAATTTAATGTGGACAACTAATGCAATACAAATGCCTGACAGGACTAATGTGTGCCATTCAATCCACAGCACCACCACCAACACAGGATAGTGAGGCTGAATGCGAGGCAACAGCTGATATTGAGGACGAGGCAGGCCAGGAGTTGCAGGGTGAAGCCAGAACTGCAGACACAGCACCATGCAGGCGCCGCAATATTGTAACACCACTACCACTGTTGGAGGCACAGGCACCAGACACAGCAGAGGAGCAACAGCCGGTGCACAGGCAGCGTGCAGGACAGCACCAAACACAGTCCCCTGAACACTCCAGAGTAGGGAGAGGGATGAGACGCAGGGCACGGCCGTCCGCCAGCACTGCTCCTGGTGAAGAGGACACAGTGTTCTCGGGCCTCGAGGGCAGCATGCTCAAGCAACAGCGCCTGCAAGTAAAGGAGATACGGTCAATCCAACGGCAACTGGCTGCACATAACCACAACATGACCGAGTTGCGCGCAGGCGTAATGGCCATGACTGGTGCATTGGAAGGACTGTGCAGGGAGATTGCGAGGGACAGGGCAGCCCGGCGCCGGGAGAGACATCGCCTACACACACGGCTGGACCTATACACCAGGTCAGTGAACCGCCAGTAAACCGCCACATCCCTGCTGGCCAGAAGATGTGTCAGCATGCAGCGCGAGATGGCCCACTGCTGCCAGGACGTTGGCAGTGTCCTGGTGCAGGTTACACATGCGGTGGACCAGATGCGCGCAACTGCCACAGGTGGCATAGGCACACTTGGTGCCATGGACACTGATGAACAATCAAGCAGGAGCAGCATCACTCCCCCAATTCCACAGGACAGATGCCGGAGTGCACGCCAGGGCAGAGTGGATGATGACTACAGGGAGGGCACTGCGCAGACACAGCGAGGCTCAACAGGCCGTGCACGTAGGAGGTGAAGGGACACAAGGGACTAATGGCCATGTGTGACGCAACACAGTCCATGATGACTCAGTGGCTGATGGTAGTTATTGCACTGTGACACAAACATGTGCATGCAGGGACTATAAAGTCACAATGTAAGATACCTTCATTCCTGAAGATAAGGAAATAAACATCCCTGTAAGAAACCAATCAGTCGCATCGTGTCCTCATTACTCACTTAGAAGTAGTTTTCTGTGATCTCATCTCGTCTCATGCGTCCGGCAGCCGCACCAGCACCACCTGCCGGACGGCGATGTGGTGCTGGTCCATCCTCATTTGATGATTCAGAGTCTGTCAGGTCCACTGGGGTTCCTTTTTTGGTAGCGATGTTGTGTAGCATTGCACAGGCAACCACAATTTTGCAACATGTCTCAGGGCTGTACTGTAGCGCTCCTCCACTCTTATGGAGGCATCGAAAACGAAAATGATTCCGAAGGTCCTCTCAATGGCACAGCGTGTGGCTCTGTGTGCGCTGTTGTACCTCCTCTCACCTGCAGTTGCTGGATTCAGGTACGGTGTGAGGATGTAGTTTCGTACAGCATACGCACTGTCACCTGCGGGGCATAAGCAGATTCAGGTTCAATAGTGTCCTGCCACTGCATCACTCTACTGCCTCTGTGTGTGTTTGGCATGCATTTACCTAGCATGTAGCCCTCTCCAAAATCACCATTTGTGAGTCTTCGATGTAATGCACAGTGGCGAAACATAAATGAGTCGTGTGTGCTTCCAGGGTATTTGGCCACAATATCAGTGATTATATGTTGGGCATTGCACACTACCTGGACGTTCAGGGAATGATATGACTTCGTGTTGCGAAATACATACTCATTCTGTGATGGGGGTGAGATTGCGACATGGGTCCTATCTACGCAGCCAGTGACATGGGGGAATTGGGCAATTTGGTAGAATTCCGGCTTGGTCTGATCTAGTGCCTGTGGTGTGCGTGGAAATTGTATGTGGTGATGCAGCCTCTGTACCATGGCATCCAGGAAAGCGTGGAGGAAGCGCGACAGTGCACTTTGCGAGACACCTCCTGCTGTGGCAATGACCCCCTGAAAACTCCCTGATGCCAGGAGGTGCAGTGAGCACAGCACCTGAACATGGGTGGGAATGGAGTGTGCCCTGCGTGTGGGGTGTTCAAGTATGGGTGTCAGCTCAAATCCAGGATGCTGTCTGGGTGCAGCCTGTTGTTCACATGGATCTCCTCCTCGGTCAGTTGGAAGAGGGTGATGCGTGCTCTGTGGATCCTTTCCTGGCGTCTCCTTCTCTGCGTGGCATCCCCGATTCGCAGCCTCCTGGCTATCACGTACATCCCAGCCATGGTGGGAAGTCCCTGTGGCATTGTGGGCCTGTTTAAATAGGTTGCACTTGGTTACCACCTGCTCAGAGTTGGTGGTAATTGAGAAGTGCTAAACTGCGATTATAGAGGAATCGCTACTTGCGAATTTTTAGAAAATCTGATTTTGCGAATTCGCAAATTGAGATGTCGGTAACAACAATTTCCGCAAATACTGGGACGCAGACTGCGATTACGCTAAAATATTCGCAGAATCAACTTTACGCAAAATTGCTAATCGCTAAATTCGCGAATCGCTTTTTTTTGCGGCGGACACCTTTTCTACATAGGTAAAGTCAGTTTTGCGATCGCAAACACCCAGATTCTTGCGAATCGCAGTGTTTGCGATCGCAAAAGTGTTTCCTACATATGGCCATTAATACCATAATAAACCAATCCATCCCTTGACACCAAACCTGTAACCACAGAAGATAATGCGGAACATCATGACGACTTTCAAAGGCACCACATCCATCTCCTAAGGGGATAATGCCAACACACAGTGCCAACATCCCAAAACACAACATCTATATTCAAAGCAGACCCTAATTAATATTTGACTCCATCCCATGACACTGAACTCTTAACCATAGAAGATAATGCGAAACATCATGACAACATTCCTAGACACCACATCCCAAGGAGATAATACCCCCACACCCTGCCAACAAAGCAAAACACCACATTTATAACCAAAGGTGATAATACCACAATAAAACACTCCTTTCCATGATGCTGCACCCTTAACCACAAAAGATACTGCAAAACATGATGACAATATTCCAAGGCACTACATCCATGTTCCAAGGAGATATTGCCACATCCTGCCAACATATCCAAACACCACTTCTACATCCAAAGCAGACCCTACCTTAATACAATACTCCATCCAATGACACCGCACCCTTAACCACAGAAGATAATGCGAAACACCATGACATTCAAGACACCACATCCATTTCCCAAGGATATTGCTCAGCGCCATCCCCTCCAATTGCTTTGCGCAGTCGGGCCCAGAACAGAGGCTGCTGGTCCAAGTCCTCCTTCCACTCCAGGTAGGTTTTCTTCTTTACCAGTTTGGCCAGTTGGTGTTAGCGGGAGAGGCTCCTCATGGATACTTTCTCCAGGAACACCATCACCAAGGAATCCTTGCTTTCTACAAGAAGGCGGTATGTGGCCATCCGCACTTCCAAGGAGCACCAGTGGCTGCACAGGTAATGGCGGCTGATCAGACACACCACCCAGCGGCTCCTATAAATGCTGTCCATGATGTTATCTAAGATGTCTTTGCCGACCTCAAAGTCCCTGCCATGCAGACACACTTTAAAGAACGGGGGTCCCCTCTCTTCCAAGTTGGTCAGGAACTCGCGGACAACCCAAGCCTCATCGCAGCTGCTGTAAGAGACAAAGGCGTCAAAGTCATATTGCCTCTTTCTGCCGTGTCTCCAACGATAGTTCCACCAGGTCCTGAGCATGTAGTAGAGATACAGGAGGTACCAGCACACCTTGTGATACAGCAGGACCGTGATCAGGAACAACAGGTTGAAGGAGAAAGTCCCAATGAAGAGATGGTATCCTATCAGCAAGCTGCAGTTTTTCTCCAAGAAATTGAGAAAATTCAGCTTCTGTGGCCCAAGAGAGCATGTCTGGATTCCAAGCTCTGGCACGCTCACTTGGGGGTGAGTGGTCACCCATCTTCTGATCCAGGATTGTTCACACAAACAATCCAGGGATACATCCTTCAGGTAGATGTAGTGCATACTTTCTACGTGGTCGAGCAGACCCTCCTGAAGGGTTTTCACAGGCTGGGACTTCAAGATTAGGAGTTCCAGAGAGACAAGGTCTCTAAACATGGTGGCTGTAAAGTCCTCTATCCCAGAATCCTCCAGGATCAAGGTTCTAAGGTATGTCAGGTTCCAGAACAGCTGCTCAGGAGTCAGGAAACTCTTCTTTATGTCCAACTTTAGGTTTCTTAGATGGAGATGGCGTAAATTGTGAAGATGCTGCAGGCTGTTATTCAAGGGGCTCAAGGATTTATAGATAGGCATATCTGCAGAGGAACTGTAGTACAAATATTCAATGTTAGTAAAAGACAGGAGCCCCAAGCCTTCAGTCTCTGAGACCCCAAGTGGTAAACATTCCAATATGTGGTTTTCTCGTAGGTGAAGTTCTTTCACAAATTTGAAGTCCTTGCACCAGCGAATACGAATCTCTGGTGCACTAATGTGAGGACTTCAAGTAAGCTGCAGTTGTTTGTGCATTATTGTAGACTTTGCTTCCAAAGTAAGAGTAGTGAGTTCTTTCTGTTCGATTTTTAATTCCATAGTGGTCTCAAAGCTGATGGATAGCTCCTGAAGCTCGCTCTTCGCGGTCAGGGAGCTATGTTGGTTCTTGAGCATGTTGCCCCTGAGGCCCAGTACCCTGACACTACTCAAGTGATCAAAATAGAAGTTCTCAAGCAGAAAATGTTTATTGTAGTTCAGCTGCAGAGATTGCAGCCTGTCAAGACCAACAAAGGTGTCCTTTTCCAGGGACACAAGGTGATTACTACTGAGATCCAGTGTTTCCAGATTAGCCAGGCAGAAGAGCCGCCCGGAGCCGAGATTGGTGATGAGGTTGAAAGACAGATCCAGGTGTGTGAGGTTGGACAGAACATTGGGGGCCCCGGGTGTGCACAGGTCTAGGCTTTTTATCTTGTTTGCAGAGAGAACGAGGGACCTCAGGTTCAGCAATTTCTTTGCCATATCACTCGTGAAAGCTCTAAGGAGGTTGCCGGACATGTTGAGAGACAACATCATGGAGCATCCTTCAACGGTCTCAGCGGGAAGATCTGAAATAAAGTTTTGAGAGACTATCAAGTTCCTGACCCCCAGCCGAGACACCACAGTGCAGACATCTTTAATCTTCAGATAGTCCTGATTTTTCATGGCATTTAGGGACAGCATTTCAATGCTCTTTATTCCAGACCGCAGAAGCTCGATGACCTTGAGACCAGTGGCGTCTACCTTGAGGACAGTAAGACGAGGGAAGTTGCAAAATGCATTTTTCTCCACACTTTTTAGATCATTGCTTGTCAAATCGAGGGTGGTAATCCTTGGAAAGAAAATTGTGCTCTCTCTGATGTTGTCTGTGTCAATGCAGTCCTCCTCCCTGGCTTTAACAATACCATTCCTCTTGATTTCCAGGACTTCCAGAGAAGCCAGTGACTGAAGCATAGTGGTCAGTCTGTACAGCCTACTAATCTCATTCTCAGACAAGGCTAATACTTGTATTCTATGTAAGGGTTTAAAAAGATTTTTGGAAAAAGCTGTATCAATTTTCAAATATCTGAGTTCCAAGTGTGTTAGGTTCTCCAATCCGCCAAACACCTGATCATCCATGTCTACGGGTGAAGTGTGCCTGGTATCTCCTTTGATTCCCAGATGTCTCAGTTTGGCAGCACCATTGAAGGCTCCTGCAGAAACATAAAATGATCCATACAAATAGAGGCGGGTCAAGTTATGATACCTGGAGAAGGAGTCTGTAGGAACGGTTGGCACGTCTAACACCAGGCAGAGGGTGTCCACGTCCACTGGAACCTCTCTTAGATCCACCTCCATGTTCCTCACTGTGCTGCATTTGCTGAAGGCCCTGAAACCTTCGAAGGGGAATCCAAAGCAGGTCGGGGCTAACACTCCCGGGGATCCCAGCTGGTCCCACTGGTAGATCTCACACTTGGTAGTGGCCGTGCCTGACACGATAGTCCAGCAGCCGGCAACCACTGTGCAAACCACGACCACAGAAAACGTTCGCAGTGCCATTTCACACCACTGCTGTCTCATCAGTGGTTTGAAGTGCAGGTGTCTGTCTGAGCAGCGGCGGTTGTCTGTATGTCTACCAGACAGGGTTATCTTAAGATTTAATGAACCGCGTCCTTCGTCTGTTCTTTGTAGTTTGAAGACACAACATGCCTCTCAGTTGGGTACTGAGACTGAATTGCTGCCCGGGGCTGTGGGAGTTCAATGACTGGTTCACATCAGGGTTTGAAAGAAGTAATAATAGTTGCAACACATTTACTGGGGACTGGATGTGACTAGGCCTGGGCAAAAATTTCGTTCCGTTCGCGGAAATTGAGATAATTTGACATTTTTGCGTTCCGCGGAGAGCGCGAAAATGTCAAAAATTCCGGTTTCCGCAGCTTGGCGATAATTTGTTTCTTGCTCGCGCTGTAAAATGATACATTCTCGCGCGCGCGCGATCGCCTTACCTGAATCCCTGCGTTCGCCGACAAGTTTTCTTGATCCGGTCGCGTTCTCCATGAGATGTTGTATTGTTTTTAGCCATTTGCGCTGTCTCGCGACAGTTCGCGCCCGCAGTGACGTCATGCGTCGCGCGATCACGTCTTTCTTCTCGCGATCATGCACCGCGAGAACAACTCAAAACAAGATGGCCGCGCCCGCAAGCAACCACATGGGTAAGTTGGCGACCCGCAACCATGCAGAAAATCTCGCGAACATGCCGGAAAAAAACTTCCGCATCTTCGCGATATTTCTGCTTGTTTGCGATAATTTTAAACATTCTCGCGATAATTTGCGAAGGTTAATTCCGCAAATTCCGCCCACCCCTAGATGTGACACATGAGAGGCGTGGTTCACAAATTTACGTTGCAGCCTCTCCTGCTACATGGTTGTCCCTACATTTACACACACCCACCCATCAAAGCTGGTCAGGCGCACATGCCCACACTCCAGTTTCTCCCAGTTCTCTCTGTGTCTTTGGTAGTCGATGCCCACAAGACTTGAGTGGTATCAGGGTAGCTGAACCCCAGCTTGTCGACCTGCTTTTGGTGAAACTGGCTAAGAGCAGTGGACCACAGATGACATCATGGCCTGCAGCCCACCCCTACTTCAGGAAACCAACATTCTTGGTTGGTTGGAAAGGGGCCTGTCCCGTGTGGGGATGTCTGAAACTCATGTGGCCCAACCTGTAGGCACAACCACCCATCCCCTCCACTGAGCATGACTAAACCATCGGCCTGACCCCACTCTCCCCACAGAGAAGAACAGGAGGGATAACCCAATCCCCTCCCACCCCAGAACCGGAAGGACGTCACTGTATTGGGAGTGATGTCGCCAGATGCCAGGCAGAGCCAAAGCCACTACTCAAGAGTGGTCCTGCTCCAGCAGGGCTATTGAGAAGAGACGTTGCTGCAGGGTCTGCATCCGCATCCCTATTGGACAGAGCTGGACTTGACAGCATATGCCATGGACCCTACCTGCTGCTGACGGGGCTAGGGGTGACCACCTTTCCAAGAGAAAAATACCGGTCGTTTGGTCTTGTCTACAGATTCTGCAAAGACTGGGTCGTGGTACTAAATAGAACTTTAAACCGTATGGAATGTATGCATTTGTAGCATGTTTTTTTTGCTTTTGTTCACTTTTAATATTAGAGTCATTAACACAACTCTAGGACACACTTAAAAGTGCTTTCTGTTAATATTAGCTGTTTGAGTTATGCACAGACAAAGGCTAAAAATACCGGTTTTAGGGGATGTTTCTTATTTTTGTACCTACTGGATCATCAAATTACTGGTGGTGCTGGTAGAAAACCAGCCAGGCGGCAACCCTAGATGGTGCCCACGTAGCATCGCCCGCATCACTTCTCTGCCTCTCGTAGAGCGTGTGCTGGGCCTTCCCAGTCTTCAAGTTTGCTTCCCTTGGGCTTGTCGTCCTGTGGGGCAAGGGTGGAGTTCTCTGATGCTGACTCCAACGTTAAGCATTTACTCAGTGGCGGCTGGCATCCTAAAAATATGGTGAAGCATGCTGCCTCAAAACTCATCATAAAGGCTGAATCCCATCTGGTGTGTCTCTGGCAGGATCCTGGTGACTACCATCAGGAAAGGGTAAAAGGTCTTTCCTGCCTAGTGGATGCAAATCCAACCAATCCTGGAGCTTCTCTCGTGCTGTTTTCAGAATGAGTGCAAAAACCCCAGTTGATGGACAGAATACAGACCAATGTCATACAGTCACCCCAGGACATAGATCTGGGCCTAAATCCATTGTTTTTTTGGTCACCATGCCATTCCAGTTTGAACCCAGCCATCTGCAAATCCGTCTTGACCCTGTGCCCCATGGGAACAGTCCAGCTCGAACTGCCAAGCCAGGTCCTCCCTGGACTGGAAACAAGCATCCTTAGACCGGTTTCGGGGTTTAACCCCTCTTTAGCCAGGATAGCTTGATTCCAGTGGCATGGAGAGCACGGGACCCACGTCTGGGCATACCCGTCCTACTCGGTGGTGACAAATGCAAAAACAACAGTTGATGGACAGAATGCAGAACAATGTCATACATTCACCCCAGTACAGAGATCTGAGCCTAAATCCATCGTTTTGTTGCTCACCATGCCATTCACAATTGTGTGTCTTTTGTTTTCAGAATGAGAGCAGCTCCAGGATTGGTTGGAACGGGCTAACCAAGCGCTCATTTTCAGGCTGGGGGCCTGTGTTAGCAATCCCCTGCCTGTTTCACATCTCTGGGTTTGCTGGGTCTGCAGTGGTTAAGTCAGACTGGCTGTTGGAAGGCAGCCGGCCAATCTGATATCCACACTGCAGGGTGCACCCCACCCCCTGTCCTCACACTTGCGCTGAACACAGCATAAGCTGGTAGCAATTAAAGTGGCGTAGCAAGCCATTTTATTTATTTGTTTTTACCTCCTATGCTTGCAGCAGGCAGGAGGACGCTTCTCCGCCCTTTAAGAGGAACAGCCGCTGCATTCACTGGCACCTGTAGGATAGGCTGTCATCCCTGACAAGTATCACACATTTTAAGTTGAATTAAGCAATTTTAATGCCTGTCCCCACATTTCTGCATTAAAAAGTTACACCACGCATTACCATAGCTGCTCTGTGCATTGCTCGAGGTGCTATCAGCAGTGCTCGCTCATCCAGTGGGTATAAGCAGCATGAGGGGTGCTGGGGTTTCCTGATGCCCAAGGCAGTCTGTCAGAGCTGGGCTTAAGGTTGAGGATAAGTGGTTGTGATGGACCTCCAGTGACCGGCCTAGGCTCGGCTTGTCTGCATCAATGGTTCATGCTTCAATTTAAAAAAATTTATATAGCGCATGGCTACCTAACTTTTCGGTGTTGGAGCAGGTGACGCAAGTAACCCTAGCTCATTTGGTCAGCTAAGTTCATTCCAACAGGAGGCATCGTTTCCCATCACTAGCGCCTCAGTTTTATTCCATTCAGTTTTAGATTCAGCTTCCTCCTCGCGACATCTGTCTCCTCCTCGTGACATCTATCAGCATCCTCCTCAGGGCATCTGAAGCCTCAGTGAAGAGCACTACAGAGACAGACCAGCCTGATAGAGATGTCCTGCCTCTCACAACCAAAGCCGGCCTGGCTGCAGCATGGCAGACACTTGTCTTCATGGAGCGGGCGGGGTCCACTCATCAACTGGCTGCTGGCAGTGACACTTCAGTGCCTCAGACTGGAAGGGTGCTTTTCTGGGGACACTAAACATGTGTGCACCCCACAAAAAAAGAAACTCTGTTGTTAAACTTGGCATAATTTGGCAGGTTTCCCCTGAGTTTTTGCTTTCTGACCCTCACGGTTTTTGCTGGCTTAGTTTCTCTGCGCACTTTTCTCACTGCTGATCAGTGGTAAAGTGCAAGTGCTCCTGTTGTAAATTGTGTTATGGATTGGTGTCAGTCACCCCTAAGGTAGGCCCAAGGTACCCCTGTGGGCAGGGTGAAGTGTATGTGAAAGGTAGGACATGCCCTGGTGTCTGTGGCAAGTCCTGATAGTGAATTACTGCCAATTTCGTTTTTCACTATTGCAAGGCTACCACTTCCAATAGAACAGAATGGGGAGTTTGTTTATAACATCTTATAAACATAACTGGCCCTGGGAACTAGGTAGAAAAATAAAGTTTAGTACGTCTGAACTCAGAATCTAACGATGCATCTTTTAGTGAAGGTGATTTTTACATTCAGTGTTTGAAAATACCACTTTTAGAAGGTAGGTATTTTCTTGCTCAGCCATCCAGTAGGCCTCTGCTGGGGTTGTGGATTGACTGTCTGGGTTTTGGATGACAGGGGCTGGGGAGGAGCTGTGGCTCCAGATAGTCTATGTGGGTCAGGAATGAGCTGAATAGACCTGGGCTACATTTAGAGTAGGGGGAGGAGATTTCCTTTCACCTGAATGGGCCTGATCTGCCTCTGACAATGCCGTCTCCACCTCCTGTCAGGAAGCCACACTAGAGAGGGCAGAACTGGTTCTGGCTGGGCACAGACACTCTCTGCTTGAGATGACAAAGCATTTTGGGCTATAAAAAGTGGGGCCCAAACCCTTGAACTTAAGAACTCTTTTGGACCAAGAAGGCTGCCAAGAAAAAGAGCTGGAGAAACTGTGAGGAGGAACTACCACTTTGCTGAGTGCTTTGCTGTGTTGGCCTGCATTGGCTGCTTCTGTCTTGGGCAGTGAAAGGACTGGACTGGACTTTCTACAGTCTATTCTTGTGTGAGTTTCTCCATGGGCTTGAGGCATAGCTTGCCCCCTGTTCAAGAAGTCTCAGGAACAGCAAAGACTTCACATTCTTCTTCCCTCAGCACTGGAAACTGTGTGTTTTGTGCTGCAACAGAAGAAAAAGCAACCCGACTCCGTCTACGACGCTGCTGCCGATGCCGCTGCCGACTCCGTATCCTGAAGGCACCACAGAGGGCACCGCCGCAATGCCGCACCACAACCCTGGTCTCACAGATGACGCCTGTTGATGCTGCCACCGAGCCGCTGATTGCACTGTGACCTGTGGGCACCGCACTCTGCACCGCCTATCTTCACGATGCCGCCTTGGTGTCTACGCGACGCCGCTCCACGACAAAATCGACGCCGCTGCCTGCACCGTGGTTCAAGGGCACCGCTCATAAAGTTAGATGACGCACCACCTTAATCCTGCACTACAGCCTTGGCCTACCGACGCCGGCGCCATCGACTCGAGTTCGTCAGCCAACGAAAGAGGATCAGCAACGACGACACAGCTGCTTGCACCATGACCTGCCAGCACCACATCACTGCACACCACGCCCCTGGTCTCACCAACAACGCCATCTCACGCCGCCACCGAGCCGCTGCTCACACCGCGACCTGAGGGCATCGCACTTTGCACCGCTGCACTTTGCACCGTAGCACCCGACGCCAGCGCTTCTGACTTCAACCGCGAGGAGTTCGATCTGCAAAAGCATGTGACTTATAGGGCCTGATGACTCCTGTACCGACCTCCGGAACAGACGCCGTACTTTCAGAGCTCAACGAAAGGTCCCGACACCCTGCATTTCTAAAGTTACTGTTTTGCGGGTCTTCCCAACACCGTAGATGGCCCACCTGATGCGGTCAGCCAGAACTGTTTGTATTTGTTTGTTCACAACACATCATAGCCCCAGAGGGAGCTATCTACTTCAAGGAACAGTTTTTTAAGTTTATTTTGATAACTGAAGATTTCTAAGTACTGTATTGTGGATTTGTTTATCGTTTTTGGTCTTGTCTTGAGCATATAAAAATATTGGATATTTTTCTAAACTGGTGTGGTGTCCTTTTGTAGTGCTTACACTGTATCACTGTTGGTTATGTGCAAATGCTTTTCACACTGCCTCTAAGATAAGCCTGTTTGCTTCGGCCAAGCTACCAAGGGGGTGAGCATGGGCTACTTTAGGAGTGTAACTCCCTTATCCTGACTAGGAAGAAGGGTCCCTATTTGGACAAAGGTACCTACCTTTGCCAACTAGAGACCCCCATTTCCAACACCTGTTAACTGAATGAGTGAAGGTGCAGCGGCTGTCTTCATCCTGAGAGGCATCTGGCGGTTCTGTTTACTTGCTGTGGTTTTTAATCTTCTATGTCAGGGGTTTCACAGCAGTTTCAGGCTATGTGAGAGCTTCTCATCACTCTAAAGTGGGAAATCTGTGATATTTATCTCTTTAAATGGATTTTCTTACTTTGGTTTTATCAGTGATCGTGTCACTTAAGGCATTACACATTTAGCAGTGTGATGTAATTCGCAAACTGTAATCATGGAAATGACACATATAGGCAGTCTGTGAACTTGACACTATGCTCTGGGTCAGACGCTGCTGAGGAGGAAGTCACCCTTCACTTGCCTACTCCTTGCACCCCACCAGGGCTGAGGAGGGAGAGGATTACACTTACACCTGAAGACCTGCTCCTCCTCAAGCCATACAGGTTTAACAGCTCTCTAGAGTGTAAAATAGTGGAGTCCAAGCACAGCATAAAACACTGCGAGACCCCCTAACCTAGACCTGAACCTGCTGTGCCATAGTGGAGCCCAAGCACAGCATAAAACACTGTGAGACCCCCTAACCTATCCCTAAACCTGCTGTGTCATAGTGGAGCCCAAGCACAGCATAAAGCACTGTGAGACCCCCAACCTAGACCTGAACCTACTGCGCCATAGCGGAGCCGAAGCACAGCGTAAAACACTGTGAGACCCCCAACCTAGACCTGAACCTACTGCGCCATAGTGGAGCCCAAGCACAGCGTAAAACACTGTGAGACCCCCTAACCTAGACCTGAACCTGCTGTGCCATAGTGGAGCCCAAGCACAGCATAAAACACAGTGAGACCCCCTCACCTAGACCTGAACCTGCTGTGTCATAGTGGAGCCCAAGCACAGCACAAAACACTGTGAAACCCCCTAACCTAGACCTGAACCTACTGCGCCATAGTGGAGCCAAAGCACAGCGTAAAACACTGTGAGACCCCCTAACCTAGACCTGAACCTGCTGCGCCATAGTGGAGCCCAAGCACAGCATAAAACACTGTGAGACCCCCTCACCTAGACCTGAACCTGCTGTGTCATAGTGGAGCCCAAGCACAGCACAAAACACTGTGAAACCCCCTAACCTAAAACTGAACCTGCTGTACCATAGTGGAGCCCAAGCACAGCATAAAACACTGTGAGACCCCCTAACCTAGACCTGAACCTGCTGTGCCATAGTGTAGCCCAAGCACAGCATAAAACACTATGAGACCCCCTAACCTAGACCTGAACCTGCTGTGCCATAGTGGAGCCCAGGCACAGCACAAAACACTGTGAGACCCCCTCACCTAGACCTGAACCTGCTGCGTCATAGTGGAGCCCAAGCACAGCGTAAAACACTGTGAGACCCCCTAACCTAGACCTGAACCTGCTGTGTCATAGTGGAGCCCAAGCACAGCATAAAACTCTGTGAGACCCCCTAACCTAGACCTGAACCTGCTGTGCCATAGTGGAGCCCAGGCACAGCACAAAACACTGTGAGACCCCTTCACCTACACCTGAACCTGCTGCGCCATAGTGGAGCCAAAGCACAACGTAAAACACTGTGAGACCCCCTAACCTAGACCTGAACCTGCTGTGCCATAGTGGAGCCCAAGCACAGCATAAAACACTGTGAGACCCCCTCACCTAGACCTGAACCTACTGCGTCATAGTGGAGCCCAAGCACAGCGTAAAACACTGTGGGACCCCCTAACCTAGACCTGAACCTGCTGTGCCATAGTGGAGCCCGAGCACAGCACAAAACACTGTGAAACCCCCTAACCTAGAACTGAACCTGCTGTGCCATAGTGGAGTCCAAGCACAGCATAAAACACTATGAGACCCCCTCACCTAGACCTGAACCTGCTGTGTCATAGTGGAGCCCAAGCACAGCACAAAACACTGTGAAAATCCCTAACCTAGACCTGAACCTACTGCGGCATAGTGGAGCCAAAGCACAGGGTAAAACACTGTGAGACCCCCTCACCTAGACCTGAACCTGCTGTGCCATAGTGGAGCCCAAACACAGCATAAAACACTGTGAGACCCCCTCACCTAGACCTGAACCTGCTGTGTCATAGTGGAGCCCAAGCACAGCACAAAACACTGTGAAACCCCCTAATCTAGACCTGAACCTGCTGTGCCATAGTGGAGCCCAAGCACAGCACAAAACACTGTGAAACCCCGTAACCTAGACCTGAACCTTCTGTGCCATAGTGGAGTCCAAGCACAGCATAAAACACTGTGAGACCCACTAACCTATCCCTGAACCTGCTGTGTCATAGTGGAGCCCAAGCACAGCGTAAAACACTGTGAGACCCCCTCACCTAGACCTGAACCTGCTGTGTCATAGTGGAGCCCAAGCACAGCATAAAACACTGTGAGACCCACTAACCTATCCCTGAACCTGCTGTGTCATATTGGAGCCCAAGCACAGCGTAAAACACTGCGAGCCCCCTAACATAGACCTGGACCTACTGCGCCATAGTGGAGCCCAGGCACAGCGTAAAACACTGCGAGAGCCCCTAACATAGACCTGAACCTGCTGTGCCATAGTGGAGCCCAAGCACAGCGTAAAACACTGCGAGACCCCCTAACATAGACCTGGACCTACTGCGCCATAGTGGAGCCCAGGTGCAAGGTAAAACACTGCGAGACCCCCTAACCTAGACCTGAACCTGCTGCGCCATAGTGGAGCCCAGGCACAAGGTAAAACACTGTGAGACCCCCTAACCTAGACCTGAATCTGCTCCACCATAGTGGAGCCCAAGCACAGCCTAAAACACTGTGAGACCCCCTAACATAGACATGGACCTACTGCGCCATAGTGGAGCCCAAGCACAGCGTAAAACACTGTGAGACCCCCTAACCTAGACCTGAACCTGCTGCACCATATTGGAGCCCAAGCACAGCATAAAACACTGTGAGACCCCTTCACCTACACCTGAACCTGCTGCGCCATAGTGGAGCCCAAGCACAGCATAAAACACTGTGAGACCCCCTCACCTAGACCTGAACCTGCTGTGCCATGGTGGAGCCCAAGCCCAGCATAAAACACTGTCAGACCCCCTAACCTAGACCTGAACCTGCTGTGCCATAGTGGAGCTCAAGCCCAGCATATAACACTGCGAGACCCCCTAACCTAGACCTGAACCTGCTGCGCCATGATGGAGCCCAGGCACAAGGTAAAACACTGTGAGACCCCCTAACCTAGACCTGAACCTGCTGCACCATAGTGGAGCCCAAGCACAGCGTAAAACACTGTGAGACCCCCTAACATAGACCTGGGCCTACTGCGCCATAGTGGAGCTCAAGCACAGCATAAAACACTGTGAGACCCCCTAACCTAGACCTGAACCTGCTGCGCCATGATGGAGCCCGAGCACAGCATAAAACACTGCGAGACCCCCTAACCTAGACCTGAACCTGCTGCGCCATTGTGGAGCCCAGGCACAAGGTAAAACACTGTGAGACCCCCTAACCTAGACCTGAACCTGCTGCACCATAGTGGAGCCCAAGCACAGCGTAAAACACTGTGAGACCCCCTAACATAGACCTGGGCCTACTGCGCCATAGTGGAGCTCAAGCACAGCATAAAACACTGTGAGACCCCCTAACCTAGACCTGAACCTGCTGCGTCATAGTGGAGCCCAAGCACAGTATAAAACACTGCGAGACCCCCTAACCTAGACCTGAACCTGCTGTGCCATAGTGGAGCCCAAGCACAGCATAAAACACTGTGAGACCCCCTAACCTAGACCTGAACCTGTTGTGCCATAGTGGAGTCCAAGCACAAGGAAAAGCCCTGTGAGACCCCCTAACCTAGACCTGAACCTGCTGTGCCATAGTGGAGCCCAAGCACAGCATAAAAAACTGTGAGACCCCCTAACCTAGACCTGAATCTGCTGTGCCATAGTGGAGCCCAAGCACAGTATATAACACTGTGAGACCCACTAACCTAGACCTGAACCTGCTGCACCATAGTAGAGCCCAAGCACAGCATAAAACACTGCGAGACCCCTAACCTAGACCTGAATCTGCTGTGCCATAGTGGAGCCCAAGCACAGCATAAAACACTGTGAGACCCCCTAACCTCGACCTGAACCTGCTGTGCCATAGTGGAGCCCAGGCACAGCACAAAACACTGTGAGACCCCCTCACCTAGACCTGAACCTGCTGCGTCATAGTGGAGCCCAAGCACAGCGTAAAACACTGTGAGACCCCCTAACCTAGACCTGAACCTGCTGTGTCATAGTGGAGCCCAAGCACAGCATAAAACTCTGTGAGACCCCCTAACCTAGACCTGAACCTGCTGTGCCATAGTGGAGCCCAGGCACAGCACAAAACACTGTGAGACCCCTTCACCTACACCTGAACCTGCTGCGCCATAGTGGAGCCAAAGCACAACGTAAAACACTGTGAGACCCCCTAACCTAGACCTGAACCTGCTGTGCCATAGTGGAGCCCAAGCACAGCATAAAACACTGTGAGACCCCCTCACCTAGACCTGAACCTACTGCGTCATAGTGGAGCCCAAGCACAGCGTAAAACACTGTGGGACCCCCTAACCTAGACCTGAACCTGCTGTGCCATAGTGGAGCCCGAGCACAGCACAAAACACTGTGAAACCCCCTAACCTAGAACTGAACCTGCTGTGCCATAGTGGAGTCCAAGCACAGCATAAAACACTATGAGACCCCCTCACCTAGACCTGAACCTGCTGTGTCATAGTGGAGCCCAAGCACAGCACAAAACACTGTGAAAATCCCTAACCTAGACCTGAACCTACTGCGGCATAGTGGAGCCAAAGCACAGGGTAAAACACTGTGAGACCCCCTCACCTAGACCTGAACCTGCTGTGCCATAGTGGAGCCCAAACACAGCATAAAACACTGTGAGACCCCCTCACCTAGACCTGAACCTGCTGTGTCATAGTGGAGCCCAAGCACAGCACAAAACACTGTGAAACCCCCTAATCTAGACCTGAACCTGCTGTGCCATAGTGGAGCCCAAGCACAGCACAAAACACTGTGAAACCCCGTAATCTAGACCTGAACCTTCTGTGCCATAGTGGAGTCCAAGCACAGCATAAAACACTGTGAGACCCACTAACCTATCCCTGAACCTGCTGTGTCATAGTGGAGCCCAAGCACAGCGTAAAACACTGTGAGACCCCCTCACCTAGACCTGAACCTGCTGTGTCATAGTGGAGCCCAAGCACAGCATAAAACACTGTGAGACCCACTAACCTATCCCTGAACCTGCTGTGTCATATTGGAGCCCAAGCACAGCGTAAAACACTGCGAGCCCCCTAACATAGACCTGGACCTACTGCGCCATAGTGGAGCCCAGGCACAGCGTAAAACACTGCGAGAGCCCCTAACATAGACCTGAACCTGCTGTGCCATAGTGGAGCCCAAGCACAGCGTAAAACACTGCGAGACCCCCTAACATAGACCTGGACCTACTGCGCCATAGTGGAGCCCAGGTGCAAGGTAAAACACTGCGAGACCCCCTAACCTAGACCTGAACCTGCTGCGCCATAGTGGAGCCCAGGCACAAGGTAAAACACTGTGAGACCCCCTAACCTAGACCTGAATCTGCTCCACCATAGTGGAGCCCAAGCACAGCCTAAAACACTGTGAGACCCCCTAACATAGACATGGACCTACTGCGCCATAGTGGAGCCCAAGCACAGCGTAAAACACTGTGAGACCCCCTAACCTAGACCTGAACCTGCTGCACCATATTGGAGCCCAAGCACAGCATAAAACACTGTGAGACCCCTTCACCTACACCTGAACCTGCTGCGCCATAGTGGAGCCCAAGCACAGCATAAAACACTGTGAGACCCCCTCACCTAGACCTGAACCTGCTGTGCCATGGTGGAGCCCAAGCCCAGCATAAAACACTGTGAGACCCCCTAACCTAGACCTGAACCTGCTGTGCCATAGTGGAGCTCAAGCCCAGCATATAACACTGCGAGACCCCCTAACCTAGACCTGAACCTGCTGCGCCATGATGGAGCCCAGGCACAAGGTAAAACACTGTGAGACCCCCTAACCTAGACCTGAACCTGCTGCACCATAGTGGAGCCCAAGCACAGCGTAAAACACTGTGAGACCCCCTAACATAGACCTGGGCCTACTGCGCCATAGTGGAGCTCAAGCACAGCATAAAACACTGTGAGACCCCCTAACCTAGACCTGAACCTGCTGCGCCATGATGGAGCCCGAGCACAGCATAAAACACTGCGAGACCCCCTAACCTAGACCTGAACCTGCTGCGCCATTGTGGAGCCCAGGCACAAGGTAAAACACTGTGAGACCCCCTAACCTAGACCTGAACCTGCTGCACCATAGTGGAGCCCAAGCACAGCGTAAAACACTGTGAGACCCCCTAACATAGACCTGGGCCTACTGCGCCATAGTGGAGCTCAAGCACAGCATAAAACACTGTGAGACCCCCTAACCTAGACCTGAACCTGCTGCGTCATAGTGGAGCCCAAGCACAGTATAAAACACTGCGAGACCCCCTAACCTAGACCTGAACCTGCTGTGCCATAGTGGAGCCCAAGCACAGCATAAAACACTGTGAGACCCCCTAACCTAGACCTGAACCTGTTGTGCCATAGTGGAGTCCAAGCACAAGGAAAAGCCCTGTGAGACCCCCTAACCTAGACCTGAACCTGCTGTGCCATAGTGGAGCCCAAGCACAGCATAAAAAACTGTGAGACCCCCTAACCTAGACCTGAATCTGCTGTGCCATAGTGGAGCCCAAGCACAGTATATAACACTGTGAGACCCACTAACCTAGACCTGAACCTGCTGCACCATAGTAGAGCCCAAGCACAGCATAAAACACTGCGAGACCCCTAACCTAGACCTGAATCTGCTGTGCCATAGTGGAGCCCAAGCACAGCATAAAACACTGTGAGACCCCCTAACCTCGACCTGAGCCTGCTGCACCATAGTGGAGCCCAAGCACAAGGTAAAACACTGTGAGACCCCCTAACCTAGACCTGAACCTGCATCCGGACCGATCAGCGTGACCGGGGGGGGGGGCACTTGATGGGTCTTGGGCCCTGTGGGCATCGACATTGTTGGGGGGCTGACTGGTGCCCGCCCCAGCATCTTCCAGCTGCCCCGAGGGAGCTGCATGATTGTCCCGCTACTCCGGCGGTGTGAGGCGCATCAGGCCTCAGTGGGTTTGAGGCCTCCTGGCGATGTGGCAGAGCACATGCCTGGGGGGCTTGCTGTGCACAGCAAGGGGGGCGCTCTCCTTGGACGGCTGCGCTTTGCTGCCGCCTGCATGTCAAGTTAACAACACCTGCTGGCAGCTTACCACACGTCGGTTAGTACCTGGATGGGAAACTCCCTGGGAATACCTGGGCGATAGGTTTTCTTGTGTGATCCTCTGGCCCTGCGGTCCTGGTTGTGCACGCTGGGCGTGACAGCTATCCCGCCACCCTATGACCCTGCTCGCATTGATCGCAGAAGTGGAGCTGGGTTTGGCCTCGTTAGTCCTGAATGGTAGACAGCAGGGGGATGCGAGATGCTGTATGTTTCCTTCATGTTTTTCCTTCTAGTGTTTGCCATTATCAGATGGGGTGCGCCTTGTATCCACCGACTCGCGGTATCGGACACTCCCCGGCGGCAAAGTAGAGCAATGCGGTTTTGCTGGCGGGGGAATGCTTACCTGGTTTTCCCCGTTGTATCTGCAGCTTTGCCTCGATTGCAACGCAGAAGGAAATAGAACGAGCCGGTACAGCAAAGCGTTTCACTGCGCAGGACGCAAGCCATCAGTTACAAGGTGGCTTACCAACGGTGGCCACCGGAGGGCCCGGTTGAATGAAGGAAAATGAAAGTGCTCCACAGTGTTATGAGTGTATGGCCATGGAGATGAAGTAAGCGAGATAGCTGTCAGGCACCTACTAACCATTTTCATTTAATCCTAGATAACAACATTCAACGTCACAAGGAGTGAGCGACGGGGTAGATAAAGCGAGAATATGTTACAGGGGGCAATAGGGACCCTGAGCATCTACCAGGTATGGGAAACACAATTGCTTTTGTGACACGTGCTCTTAGACTAGCAGGGGTAATCTTCTACTTCCTGAACTTCCCGTTGGGACAAAGAGCAGGGTACCTGCAGGATCAGAGCGATTGTGGGCGTAAGCCCTTCCTGTGGCTAGCATAAGGCATACGCCTATCAGGAAGTAAAAGTTTTGATATTGTAACCACGCAGTCCCCCCCCACCTTTCTTTTCACTATTCAAGGTATCGTGGCTTCAATCCAGCGATAGTTTGCCGAGGCATCGTCTGAACAGCCCCTAAGTGGGACGAAGTCTAAAGGGGTAAGTCGTGGTGCATGGGGGGAAGCAAGGTACGTGGTTAGACCCAGGCGAAACTGCCCGGATTAGCCAGGCGAGCAAGGCGCAAGAGGGTAACCTGTACTTATCTTTCACACACTCCTCAAAGTTGCTCTTTGAGAAGTAATTGTGGAATGTCCGGTAGGGCAGACCGACAGTATGCCAGGTTCTCTCACCTGGCGCCACGGCTCACATCTGGAAAGTGAGTATGGCAGGGATGGGGGCGCAATGATCAAGAATAATCGGATGCATAAACCCAATATTGCACAAGCCCAGAGCAATGGTCATGGGGGCGTGGGGCCATTTTCACACAGATTTCTCTATCCCTGCAGGACTTTTCAAGTCGGAGGCTAGTGCACGAAGGCAAGGGCATGGATAGCCAAGGATCAAACCCTTTTCTCACAGATGACTACAGGCGAGGACTCCCAGTCAATCATGTCTCAGAATGTAGACTGGGCAGCGTTCATTGAGATGGCAAAGGCAAATGGCTTAGACTGGGTGAAGGGCATAATGAATGCACGAGAGCAGAAGGACTCCGGGGTCGAATCGACAAACCCGATGCTGACCAGACAGCTCAAACTTTCGCAGGGCGCACGAGGCCGATAAGGGCCCGTAGGCCTACAAACAAGGAATTCTCAGGTGAGGTCCCCATGCCAAAGGCTAGAGCCCCGGCGACGCAGCGCAAGGCAGAGACAGTGGCATTGCCCTCAAGCACCATTAGCACAACACCAGCAAGCACCGAGTCCATGGACAGATGGACTCCATGATGAGTTTTATGGCAGACTTCAACACTTGTTTCACTAACCCAGGGTCTTACCCTCCTCACTAGGTCTCAGCCACTGGGAGGGGTAGGGGCACAGGATATTGCGAAAGTATGGGGTGATCAAGCCAGTGAGAAGCAGGCACAGTGCACAGTTTCTCTGACAACTTCTTCACCACCCTCCACTCAGGTGTAGAGGCAGTCGCAGACAACCCAGGCCGCAGGCAACACCGCTACAAGCTGCAGCCCCCTAGCACCTATCAGCCAACGTCCCCCCGCTGATCCCACCCCATCCACCTGGCGGGCGCACAGGGGTCCGACACACAGAGCATTAAGGCAGCCCACCCGGTCAGTACACCAGACACAGCCCCCCCGCCCCTATTTGATTGAGTTATCAATGGTAACACTCCCGGTGGCGGAGAAGCTGTAGCTGATAAAAGTTGCACCCCTGGTATCAGGTCACTGCTCCCTGGCATGGCAGGTGCCATTAGCAGCTAAAGAGGGGATTTGGCGAAGTTAATTTGTGGATATATTCACACTACTTATGCACAGGAAGGATGGATTGGACACAAGAAGGATGGGCGAAAAGGAGGAGGACAAGAAGGTGAAATTCCAGGCATGGCTAGACAAAACCATTGAAAACTTGCTAGAGGCGTTCTCCATCCTGTCAGCAGTGGTGATGGAAAAATACCCAGAACAGGGCCACAGGCTCTTCCAGTATTCCTACACCATCCATAATGAGGCCATAAAGTCAGGGGGGGGGGGATTGGGTGGCACAATTACGTCAGGGAGTTCAGAAAGAAGATGACCATGTGCCCCAAAACTAGGCTGGGATCAGAAAGAAGTCCAGCTCTGGATGGAGCACATGGGCAAATTCACCCTGCACCAGAAGGACTCTTTCAATAAAAACCAGAAAGGCAGGCATCATTTAAGGCGCATAGACAAGTAGGAAGTCTCTACTTCAAGCAGCCCTTTCGAGGCACGCACGGAGCAGCGGGGTTGGGGTGGAGGGCTTCAGATGGTCTTCCCCGGGCAATTGCAGACTATTCAATGCCTGGTCCTGTTCCTGAGGGCAAGCCTGCTAGTTCTCTCAGCTGCAACAAATGTGGGGCTCCACACCCAGCAGCGTCCTGCAATGGCAGGTAGGAGACTACCCCTTCTCACAACATCAGGCAGAACAGTTAAGCAGCAACAAGTAGACAAGCCCATTCCCCAATGAACCACCCTGTGCTTCTCAGCATTGAACTCAGGAGCCATCATCACAGATAAGGGCTCTCCTTTCATCCCAGACAGCTCCTCATCCATTGCCAGCACAGGTAAGGGCCCGTCACTGCTACTCTTGCACAGCCTTCTCCATTACCTACTGCCGAATGGTTTTGTAGAAGGCTTTAGGATTCCTTATGTAGGCCCACTGGGAAGCAGGGATGTGGACAACGTGAGGTCTGCTAAATGGCGCCCATCAGTAGTCCAGGAGAAGGTCGCAGAGGAACTAGCATTAGGAAAAGTGGCTGGGCCATTCCCCCATCCCCTGCTGGACAACTTTGTGGTTTCTCCCCTGGGAGTGGTCCCCAAGAAAGAGCCAGGGAGCTACAGATTGATACACCACTCGTCATACCCCGAGGCTAATTCAGTGTACCAATGGTAGGAGGGTGGACTCTGTTCGGTCCCTTACTGCATGTTAGACATGGCAGTGGACATGGTAAGGAGAGCGGGCAACGGGGCTTGGTTAGCAAAGGCGGACATCGAATCAGCATTACGCTGGCTGCTGGTTCACCCAGGCAGCTTCCACCTGCTGGGTTTTAAGTTGGATGGACACTTCTATTACGACAGGTGAATGTCGATGTGTTGCGCAGTGTCCTGTGGCTACTTTGAGGTATTCAGCTGCTTCCTTCAATGGGCTCTCCAATGGTTCTATGGTGTATAAGGGGTGACACACTATTTGGACGATTTCTTGTTCATTGGGGAGGAGGAGACTCAAGATTGCAGGGAGGCACTGAATAATTTCCAGGGATTGAATGAACACCTAGGGGTTCCCTTGGCACCCGGGAAGACAGAGGGTCCAGCGCAGGTCTTGACGTTTTTGGGCATTGAGCTAGGCACAGTGGAGGGTGTTTCCAGACTACTGGTGGGCAGGGTGCAGACCCTGATCCCGGACATCCAGGCAACGTTGGCGAAGGACAAAGCATCCTTGGGCACCATTCAGAGCCTCCTAGGTAAACTGAATTTTGCAGCAAGGGTGATCCCAGTGGGTAGGGTTTTTGCCAGAAGGCTGGCCAGGGCCATGACTAATGTTAAAGAGAGACACCACCTAGTCAGACTTCGCTACGGATTGAAACAGGACCTCAGAATGTGGGCAGACGTTTTGGCTGATTTTAACGGCACACTGATATGGAGAGCCCCCAGGGCGCGCAGCACCAAATTGTGCCTATTTACATACATATCGGGCAGGGAAGTCTTTGCCGCAATAATGGGGAGTGAGTAGTGTGCACAGAAATGTCTCACCACTTGGCGCAAAAGGAAGATTACAGCCAATGTCACAGTCTTGGAACTGTTCCCCATAGTGGCAGCCCTACACCTATGGCCGGAGGCTTTGGCGTCTAAAAGGGTTTAGTTTTGGTCTGATAAAATGGCGGTGGTACAGGCCATAAATGCGCAATCTGCAAAGTGTCCACTGGTGCTCTGCCCACTGAGGGAACTAGTGAGGGCTTGCATGCATAAGAATGTGGAGTTTCGGGCTAGGCACATTCAAGGGACAAGAACGTGCCAGCTGACTCTCTCTCTCGTTTTCAGTGGCTCTGTTTCTGGGAGGCTTGGCCGCGAGGGAGACCAGAGATGACTCCTTTCCCTGCACATCTCTTGCACCTACTTCAGTGGAACAGCGCTTAATGGAATTCGGTGAACTGTTTCTCCCGACGGGAACCAGGAGGCGGTACAAATCCTGCGCCTCCACTTTCTGCAAGATGTCAGGGACATGGGGCGGGGATACGGCAACACTGGAGCACAAGGTGCAACAATTTGTCCTGTAGGTCAAGGATCTGGACTCCTGGATCACGGGCCACTTAGCTGCAGCGAGTCACCCTGCCAGATTCAGGGGGCAACAGGGCGTGCTCCATACAGGCGGTGCTTAAGGGATGGGCTAGAGGGGAGACATGGGTACCAGACTCTAGGTTTCCCATTGAATTTCATATAATACAGGGTATTATAGATGAAGTGCACAGGGCCACATATTTGTCTCATGAGGCTAGCCTCTTCGCTGCTGCATTCAGCCTGCCATTTTTCGGGGCCCTCAGCGAGTTGGTAGCCAGATCGAAGAGGGATGGATCTGGGGATGCTTTATGCAGATAGGACATTCAGTTGCTAGGAGACTCCCTAAGAATATCTATGAGAAGATCCAGGTCGGGGCAGGGCAAAGTAATTTTGCTACAACCTCTGCGTGACAGGAGGTACTGCCCTGTGATCTTTCTGCCACTAAATCTATCAGAATCTCTCTCTCCCTTTCTCTACTTCTGACTTTCACTACCCAGTGCCCCTTTTAGGAATGTTTTGTCCCAGGAAAGACTCTCAGCTGTTTTCTATTGTTTGGCCTCATGTTGGCTTGAATTAGTAGAAAATAGGTAATGAAATTCGAATTTCTTCCGAATAGTGGGGCCCCAAAATATTCTTTGCCCAGGGCCCTGAAAATACTTAGGAGGGCCCTGCATTCAGATCTCTCCCAGCCCCACTTATGTGCCTTTAACACTTGTGTACTATGACTTGTACACAATTATTGCACTTTCTTACTATATTTGTACTAATAATGCTGCCTTTGTTTAGATTGTATTTTATATCCAGTGCTCTGGGAAGTGCTCACGGTACCCCCTAATGTTTATGGATGGCAGGACTTTTCTGGGTCTGTGCTGTCCTTTCTCTGCCTGCCCTCGGCTACTCCCTTGACTCTCACCTTTAACAAATGCAAATAGGTCGGACTCGTGGTTCTCTTCTATTCCCAACATGGGGGTACTCTGCCACCTAGTGGAGACGCTTCTTATCATGGTTAAACCAACGCCACGTGCGGCCAGTATTGCGCATGCGCAGACATTCAGCACACGTGTCCCTCACCGGATCTCACTTCTCTGCTCCTCAGTGTGGCCTGGAGCCTGGTTCTCTTGTGCTCTCTGATTCCTCACCACTAAGTCTCAGCTTCTCTTTCTCTTCCTTCCTTCCGAGTGCCTGCGGCTGCTGATTACCTTCGAATTCAAGCCAAGCTCTTTACTGTAGCCATGGCTGGACATACGTGGCAATGTCTTACATTATAGCATTTATATAGTGCTTGCTAACCGTGTGTGGGGCACTGAAGCGCTTAACCAGATGGATATTACGCTATATTGTGTAAGGTGTGTTGTTGGAATTAGTCTGTTCCTATGTGAGAAGTGTTTCCAAGTCATGCGTGATGACCAACGAGGTGCAGTTATCGAGGTTCAGGGAGCAGCGCTACTTGTTGGGTGAGGGTACGTGAGAGATGGAGGTGCAGATTATAAACATTGTAAGGACCAATCAGCTTAGTCATGGGGTGGCAGGGTGCTGTGTTCACAACAAGGGGGGTAAATCCGAGAAGGTCCAGTAATCCATCTGCTGACATGCAGAGGTGATGCTGAGGGAGTAAAGGGCAACAGAAGGGCAACAATGGGATTGGGACGTAAGCAGTAGCCTTGGGCCATTTTATTTTCTTGCATTTATTTAAAGGCAGGGATACTGCCTACAGTTGAATACCCCATGAAGGAAGGCAGAGGTGTAGAGGCACTCCAGGCGGCAACCTGAGCAGAAACTGCCCAATCTTTAAAAGGACCGCTCCGGATTCCACCTACTCCCGCCAGGCTGAAGGAAGCAAAGTGATTGGAGCAGGGGTTCATGTCCCTAGCCGCTCTCAGCAACCACTGGCTCTCAAAGGCAGACAAGCCCTAGTTGGTGCATGGGTCAGGCCCCAGCCAGACTGGCACCCTGCACATGTGGGTGAGAGAAGAAGCGCTTGGAGGAGTGCTGCTCTGATAGCGCTAGAGCGAATCGGCTTGCTTTGTGTTACTCTGTAGCCCTCACTCCTCTTTGCGATCCCAATACTTTTCTTATGTCCCAGACACCTTTGCTCATTTTATTTTATTGTATGTTGTACCCATCTTTGTTTGACATACTCAATGTGCCATTTCTACTTTTAGCGCAAGGAAGCCTTTGTAGGTACAGTGTTCAATAAAATGTATATTAATAAAAAGTGATCTCTCACAGCCTCACCTCTCCTTCCCACTGGCCCGAGCTACCCAAAGAGTCCACGTGAGCACAGAGGAAGAATGGGCAGGGACACTCGCCTGCCACCACTCCATCTAGTGGAGGACAGCTGGAGACAAAGGAAGGGACACCCAGTGCAAGAGAGACACAGGCAAAGGAGAGAGACTTAGATACATGAACAAGAGCTTCCAGTTCCACTGACACACCCAGACCCCCTCCAACTGTGTCTCCATGATATTCTCTTCCACAGCCACTTTCACATTCCTCTGCACATCAAAGCCGTCTCCTGGATTCTTAAATTCGGCAAGAAATTGAGGACCTGGCTCTTCACCAAGCTCGGCTCAGCCTTGTTCCATACAGCTCCTGCTTCAGCACCAGGACACTCTCCCTGCACATCAGAGCATCCTCCTCAGTTCTTGAATCCCACATGAAGCTGAGGACCTGGCTCTTCACCAAGCCCGGCCCAGCCTTGGTCCATACAGCTCCTGCTTCAGCACCAGGATACCCCCTGGGTGAGTTGTACGCTACACAAATACACATAACATACCATTGTGATGCTAGGGCGTCTTGTGATGTTAGACAGTGTTCCTCATCCCCAGAACTGCAGTCAAATGCCAAGAAGATTATCACGCGACACTACCTACATTTCAAGACTCCAGTTCCACATCCCAAGAAACTAATCACACACTACTATGCCCACATCCAAAGACAAAACATGAGTCCCATGTGAAGAAAATTCCACAGCCACACACCAACCATCCAAGCTTCAATGTACATACAGCAAGGAATGAATGCTGCAAGAACACCACATCCCAAACTTTTACCCTCCAATAACACAAAAGATAATGCAATAATGTGCCTGCATTCTGTGACACGACAATATGTATTAAAGAGTAATCCAACAGCACCCCACCCTCATCAAAACTCTACACCACCAATAATGAAGCAACATAACGCACACGTCCCAATATATCTTATTTATTACACAAGAAAATGATGCCATAATCCCACACCCAAAACTGCACACACACATCCTAAGACGATGATGCCATAATGTCACACAAACTCACTGAACCCATGGCCCAGGAAGATAACGCCAAAGTACCCTACCTACTTCTAAAGAGATCACATCCAGACCCCAAGAATGTAAAGCAAAAGAGCTGCACCCACATGCAAAGGCACTATGTTAATATCCCTAGGACATAATGCCACCACAAACTAACCACATCCCAAACAAGCATTGGCATAGCTAATAGGTCTCACCTTTGGGACCGTATAAGTGTTTAGCCATGCAACAGTTGATGTTGTTGTACCAAGGATATTATGCTGCATAAGTAAATACTCATTTTATCACTTTATTACATTACCGGGGCATAATTGCTTTGTTCTACGTCAGATAAAGTGTCTCTCAAAGTGTCACGCATTAACATTTGAAAGGTCACACATACGCACGCTAAATCCATGAAAATGTCACACATAAGCAAACTGAAAATTTGGCAGCTATGCAGAGGCCCCTGGTCGAGTCCCTGTTCTGCAGAAGTATGAACCAAACAAAAAGTGTGTATCTAATATTTTAGCAGAGTACTTTGTATACTTACCACAATCTTTTAAAAGTGCAAAATAAGATTAGAGGATCCCTGGGTAGTCCGAGCCTGCCAATTGTTCCTAGAGGAGCTTTGTGTTCTGTTGTGGGTACAAACAACTGCTCCCCACCAGGCCCTTGTATGTTAAATCAAAGCATGAAAAATAATATAAAACATAATATTTCCGCTAATTTACGCCTGCGTCCTCCCTGTTTTGGGGAATCCGCCCGACTAATGCAAATTTTGGCGTACATGAGAGACAGGGGAAACCACAGACATCATGCTTTTAAAAAAAGTAAAATATCCGTTTTCAGCTGTGTTGACAATCTGAAGAACACCGCTACTACAGAAAATAGTCTGAAGCGATTGTAGCAGCATTTTTCCTTTATTTGTCTTACATGTACAATTGAAAGATTGAGGATCTTCTACGGGAAAGTTGAAAAAGAATTATTGCATTCAGTGTTTTTAAACGGTACATCTCACTCCTTTCTACAGCTAGGGAAATGTTTGAAGAGGAAATAGGCGACTGAGTTACTCAATAAATTGTGGCCTAAATGTGGCTTGCCCATGCTCAGTCTTGGGACTATTTTTGCCTTAAAGAGTACTCCTGGGGTGTAAAGATCGTAAAAAGATGCTTTTTAAAAGTGGCACAATGTTGGAGTGCTTTGGCGCTGTCAAGCCCTGTTAACCTATTGCATAAAGTTAAATGCAACCTCAACTTACATATTTGGTAGCACTGACAATGTGAAAGTAAACCCCACAATGGTGTACTTTCTGTGAGCTGTGCATCCTTCCTCGCGGAATAGTGAATACATATTTCAATTTGTAAACAGTTATGTGCGACTCAAGCAATGCAGCTGGAAAGCGCATTTCAGTTATAAAATGAAAATATACATTTCAAGTGCACTTGAAGCCTTCGGAGTTTCCTGTCAATCGAAAATGGGCACAAAGAAAGCATGCTAAACAAACAGTGAACCTATTTGCCAACAGATGAAAGGCGAACATCAGCCGTCCATTTTATGAAGCCTGCAATAAAGCACCGCTCATAGCGTCCAGAAAGAAATACAGACTGCTGCATGGCTTTTGTGTTTAAATTAGATTAATTTTAACAACTTTGGAAGAGTAGTGAGGTGGAAAGATCTAAAACCAAAAGTTTATAGACATTGGTAAACCGCTTTGCTTGCTTACAAGCAGATAATAAACTCGCATACAGTGGATAACAAGCAAGCAACAAAAAGACGCGCGGCCGCGAAGCGCGTTCTGTGGTGAAGAAGGGGGAGGAGCGTTGAGGGGCAAGCTAGACGGAGAGGCGGAGCGAGGCGTTCCTCGCTTTTGCGCGTAACCGCACACTCTATGCCTCACAAAAAGCTGTGGTCAGCTTTTTGAAACCCAATAACTAAAATTCTCGCCTTGGCAGCACATGCGCTGGCTCAGGCGAGACCTAAAAAGCACATCTAAAAACAAAGCAGAAAAATCCATAATGCAACATTCCATTCCATCACATTGCACCTTTAGCCACAGAAGCTTATTTGAAACATCATGACGACTTTCAAAGGCACCACGTCCATATCCCAAGGAGATTATGCCAACACGCTCTGCCAACATACCAAAACACCTTATCTATATTCAAAGCAGACCCTAATTAATACACTACTCCATCCCCCGACACTGTACCATTAACCATAGAAGATAATGCAAAATACCATGAAGACATTCCTAAACACCACATCGATATCCAAAGGAGATAATGCCACCGCATCCTGCCAACAAAGCAGGGCTGGACTGTTCCCATGAGGCACAGGGTCAGACTGATTTGCATATGGCCATGTCTGAACTGGGGTGGCAGAGTGGGCTAAAGAATGGTGATGGATTAAACCCAGATCAGTTGACTGGGGGTGAGTGCTTGCAATGTTCAACACTCCGTCCATCATTTCCTTTGGTTTTTGCTTTGTTCGCCATAAGTTGGCAGGGTATGCTCAGACGTGAGTCCCTTGCTCACTTTGCCACTGGATTCAAGCAAGCCTGGCTGAAGACGGCTGAAATGCCAGAAACCGGTTCTAGGAAGCTTGTTTCCGGTCCAGGGAAGACATGGCTTGGCAGTTTGGGCTGGACTGTTCCCATGAGGCACAGGGTCAGACTGATTTGCATATGGCCATGTCTGAACTGGGGTGGCAGAGTGGGCTAAAGAATGGTGATGGATTAAACCCAGATCAGTTGACTGGGGGTGAGTGCTTGCAATGTTCAACACTCCGTCCATCATTTCCTTTGGTTTTTGCTTTGTTCGCCATAAGTTGGCAGGGTATGCTCAGACGTGAGTCCCTTGCTCACTTTGCCACTGGATTCAAACAAGCCTGGCTGAAGACGGCTGAAATGCCAGAAACCGGTCCTAGGAAGCTTGTTTCTGGTCCAGGGAAGACATGGCTTGGCAGTTCGGGCTGGACTGTTCCCATGAGGCACAGGGTCAGACTGATTTGCATATGGCCATGTCTGAACTGGGGTGGCAGAGTGGGCTAAAGAATGGTGATGGATTAAACCCAGATCAGTTGACTGGGGGTGAGTGCTTGCAATGTTCAACACTCCGTCCATCATTTCCTTTGGTTTTTGCTTTGTTCGCCATAAGTTGGCAGGGTATGCTCAGACGTGAGTCCCTTGCACACTTTGCCACTGGATTCAAGCAAGCCTGGCTGAAGACGGCTGAAATGCCAGAAACCGGTCCTAGGAAGCTTGTTTCCGGTCCAGGGAAGACATGGCTTGGCAGTTCGGGCTGGACTGTTCCCATGAGGCACAGGGTCAGACTGATTTGCATATGGCCATGTCTGAATTGGGGTGGCAGAGTGGGCTAAAGAATGGTGATGGATTAAACCCAGATCAGTTGACTGGGGTGAGTGCTTGCAATGTTCAACACTCCATCCATCATTTCCTTTGGTTTTAACAAAGCAAAACACCGCATCTGTAACCAAAACACTTAATACCATAATAAAACAATCCATCCCATGACACCACACCTGTAATCACAGAAGATAATGCAAAACACCATGACGACTTTCAAAGGCACCACATCCATATCCTAAGGGGATAATGCCAACACACAGTGCCAACATCCCAAAACACAACATCTATTTTCAAGGCAGACCCCAATTAATTTGCGACTCCATCCCATGACACTGCACTCTTAACCATAGAAGATAATGCGAAACATCATGACGAAATTCCTAGACGCCACATCCACATCCCAAGGAGATAATACCCCACACCCTGCCAACAAAGCAAAACACGACATTTATAACCAAAGGTGATAATACCACAATAAAACACTTCATTCCATGACGCTGCACCCTTAACCACAAAACATACTGCAAAACATGATGACAATATTCCAAGGCACTACATCCATGTTCCAAGGAGATATTGCCACATCCTGCCAACATCCCCAAACACCACATCTACATCCAAAGCAGACCCTACCTTAATACAATACTCCATCCAATGACACCGCACCCTTAACTACAGAAGATAATGCGAAACGCCATGACATTCAAGACACCACATCCATTTCCCAAGGATATTGCTCAGCTCCATCCCCTCCAATGGCTTTCCGCAGTCGGGCCCAGAACAGAGGCTGCTGGTCCAAGTCCTCCTTCCACTCCAGGTAGGTTTTCTTCTTCACCAGCTTGGCCAGTTGGTGGTAGCGAGAGAGGCTCCTCATTGACACTTTCTCCAGGAAAACCATCACCAAGGAATCCTTGCTTTCTACAAGAAGGCGGTATGTGGCCATCCGCACTTCCAAGGAGCACCAGTGGCTGCACAGGTAATGGCGGCTGATCAGACACACCACCCAGCGGCTCCTATAAATGCTGTCCATGATGTTATCCAAGATGTCTTTGCCGACCTCAAAGTCCCTGCCATGCAGACACACTTTAAAGAGCGGGGGTCCCCTCTCTTCCAAGTTGGGCAGGAACTCGCGGACAACCCAAGCCTCATCGCAGCTGCTGTAAGAGACAAAGGCGTCGAAGTCATATTGCCTCTTTCTGTCGCGTCTCCCACGATAGTTCCACCAGGTCCTGAGCATGTAGTAGAGATACAGGAGGTACCAGCGCACCTTGTGATACAACAGGACCGTGATCAGGAACAACATGTTGAAGGAGAAAGTCCCAATGAAGAGATGGTATCCTATCAGCAAGCTGCAGTCTTTCTCCAAGAAATTGAGAAAATTCAGCTTCTGTGGCCCAAGAGAGCATGTCTGGATTCCCAGCTCTGGCACGCTCACTTGGGGGTGAGTGGTCACCCATCTTCTGATCCAGGATTGTTCACACAAACAATACAGGGGTACATCCTTCAGGTAGATGTAGCGCATACTTTCCACGTGGTCGAGCAGACCCTCCTGAAGGGTTTTCACAGGCTGGGACTTCAAGATTAGGAGTTCCAGAGAGACAAGGTCTCTAAACATGGTAGCAGTAAAGTCCTCTATCCCAGAATCCTCCAGGATCAAGGTTCTAAGGTGTGTCAGGTTCCAGAACAGCTGCTCAGGAGTCAGGAAACTCTTCTTAATGTCCAACTTTAGGTTTTTTATATGGAGATGGCGTAAATTGTGAAGATGCTGCAGGCTGTTATTCAAAGGGCTCAAGGATTTATGGATAGGCATATCTGCAGAGGAACTGTAGTACAAATATTCAATGTTAGTAAAAGACAGGAGCCCCAAGCCTTCAGTCTCTGAGACCCCAAGTGGTAAACATAACAATATGTGGTTTTCTCGTAGGTGAAGTTCTTTCACAAATTTGAAGTCCTTGAACCAGCGAATACGAATCTCTGGTGCACTAATGTGAAGGACTTTAAGTAAGCTGCAGTTGTTTGTGCATGTCAGGAGTATTGAAGACTTTGCTTCCAAGGTAAGAGTAGTGAGTTCTTTCTGTTCGATTTTTAATTCCATAGTAGTCTCAAAGCTGATGGATAGCTCCTGAAGCTCGCTCTTCGCGGTCAGGGAGCTATGCTGGTTCTTGAGTATGTTGCCCCTGAGGCCCAGCACCCTTACGCTACTCAAGTGATCAAAATAGAAGTTCTCAAGCAGAAAGAGTTTATTGTAATCCAGCTGCAGAGAATGCAGCCTATCAAGACCAACAAAGGTGTCCTTTTCCAGGGACACAAGGTGATTACTACTGAGATCCAGTGTTTCCAGATTAGCCAGGCAGAAGAGCCGCCCGGAGCCGAGATTGGTGATGAGGTTGAAAGACAGATCCAGGTGTGTGAGGTTGGACAGAACATTGGGGGCCCCGGGTGTGCACAGGTCTAGGCTTTTTATCTTGTTTGCAGAGAGAACGAGGGACCTCAGGTTCAGCAATTTCTTTGCCATATCATTCATGAAAGCTCTAAGGAGGTTGCTGGACATGTTGAGAGACACCAGCATGGAGCATCCTTCAAAGGTCTCAGCGGGAAGATCTGAAATAAAGTTTTGAGCGACTGTCAAGTTCCTGACTCCCAGCCGAGACACCACAGTGCAGACATCTTTAATCTTCAGATAGTCCTGATTTTTCATGGCATTTAGGGACAGCATTTCAATGCTCTTTATTCCAGACCGCAGAAGCTCGATGACCTTGAGACCAGTCGCATCTACCTTGAGGACAGTAAGACGAGGGAAGTTGCAAAATGCATTTTTCTCCACACTTTTTAGATCATTGCTTGTCAAATCGAGGCTGGTAATACTTGGAAAGAAAATTGTGCTCTCTATGATGTTGTCTGTGTCAATGCAGTCCTCCTCCCTGGCTTTAACAATACCATTCCTCTTGATTTCCAGGACTTTCAGAGAAGCCAGTGACTGAAGCATAGTGGTCAGTCTGTACAACCTACTAATCTCATTTTCAGACAAGGCTAATACTTGTATTCTATGTAAGGGTTTAAAAAGATTTTTGGAAAAAGCTGTATCAATTTTCAAATATCTGAGTTCCAAGTGTGTTAGGTTCTCCAATCCGCCAAACACCTGATCATCCATGTCTACGGGTGAAGTGTGCCTGGTATCTCCTTTGATTCCCAGATGTCTCAGTTTGGCAGCACCATTGAAGGCTCCTGCAGAAACATTAAATGATCCATACAAATAGAGGCGGGTCAAGTTATGATACCTGGAGAAGGAGTCTGTAGGGACGGTTGGCACGTCTAACACCAGGCAGAGGGTGTCCACGTCCACTGGAACCTCTCTTAGATCCACCTCCATGTTCCTCACTGTGCTGCATTTGCTGAAGACCCTGAATCCTTCGAAGGGGAATCCAAAGCAGGTCGGGGCTAACACTCCCGGGGATCCCAGCTGGTCCCACTGGTAGATCTCACACTTGGTAGTGGCCGTGCCTGACACGATAGTCCAGCAGCCGGCAACCACTGTGCAAACCACGACCACAGAAAACGTTCGCAGTTCCATTTCACACCACTGCTGTCTCATCAGTGGTTTGAAGTGCAGGTGTCTGTCTGAGCAGCGGCGGTTGTCTGTATGTCTACCAGACAGGGTTATCTTAAGATTGAATGAACCGCCTCCTTCCTCTGTTCTTTGTAGTTTGAAGACACGACATGCCTCTCAGGAAGGTACTGAGGCTGAATTGTTGCCCGGGGCAGTGGGAGTTCAATGACTGGTTCACATCAGGGTTTGAAAGAAATAATATCCGTCGCAACACATTTACTGGGGACTGGATGTGACACATGAGAGGCGTGGTTCACAAATTTACATTAAAAAACCACACACCTTATGTACAGAACTTTACAATATACTTTGGGGACTGTACCCAATAAACCTTTGGTGGAAACAGTGGAAAGTGGTAAAAGTAGGTATGCTGCTCTCTAAAATAAGTGACACATCTGTAGTGTCCTGAGGGTGCATCACATTGCAGCCTCTTCTGCTACATGGTTGTCCCTACATTTACACACACCCACCCATCAAAGCTAGTCAGGCGCACATGCCCTTACTACAGTTTCTCCCAGTTCTCTCTGTGTCATTGGTAGTCGATGCCCACAAGACTTAAGTGGTATCAGGGTAGCTGAACCCCAGCTTGTCGCCCTGCTTTTGGTGAAACTGGCTAAGAGCAGTGGACCACAGATGACATCATGGCCTGCAGCCTACCCCTACTTTAGGAAACCAACATTCTTGGTTGGTTGGAAAGGGGCCTGTCCCGTGTGGGGATGTCTGAAACTCATGTGGCCCAACCTGTAGGCACAACCACCCATCCCCTCCACTGAGCATGACCCAACTCTCCCCACAGAGAAGAACAGGAGGGCTAACCCAATCCCCTCCCACCCCAGAACCGGAAGGACTTCACTGAACTGGAAGTGACGTCACCAGATGCCAGGCAGAGCCAAAGCCACTACTCAAGAGTGGTCCTGCTCCAGCAGGGCTATTGAGAAGAGACGTTGCTGCAGGGTCTGCATCCGCATCCCTATTGGACAGAGCTGGACTTGACAGCATCTGCCATGGACCCTGCCTGCTGCTGACGGGGCTAGGGTTACCACCATTCCAAGAGAAAAATACCGGTCATTTGGTCTTGTCTACAGATTCTGCAGAGGCTGAGACATGGTACTAAATAGAACTTTAAACCGTATGGTATGTATGCATTTGTAGCATGTCTTTTTTTGCTTTTGTTCACTTTTAATATTAGAGTCATTAACACAGCTCTAGGACACACTTAAAAGTGCTTTCTGTTTATATTGGCTGTTTGAAGTATGCACAGACAAAGGCTAAAAATACCGGTGTGAGAAGTTGGCCTGGCATATGCTGGTCACTAGTTATAGTGGCCACCTTGCACCAGTCCAATTCGACTCTTATGGTAGATAGGTTTAAGACAACCTTTTAAAGAAAGCTATCCTAGTGGTAGCTGTGGAGAGCAGCCTTCAGGCTAAGTCTCAGAGGAATGTAAAGCATCTTGTTTTACCTTTTAATCTCTTGAATTACCAAATGAAAGGGCACCACACAGGTATATATATCAAATATATATGCATTTATTTCTAGACACACTCTAATAATCTTGTTATGAGATTAGAAGTCAGGAACACATTCAAATATCAACGTTTCACAATAAGTTAAGCACAAATATGGCTGGGGTCCTAGGGGCGTACCAGACCATATACTAAAAAAGAGGTTTAGGAAAGTCGACTTGCAAGGGGACAAGGCCTAGGGCCTGTAGAATTGCTGGGGCTTCACTAAGCCACCCAAGGCAGGTAAGTAAAAGACCCACGGGAGACGCGTGCAGTGTGAGAACCCAGCCGCGGGTTCCCTATTGATTTCAATGGAGCAAGTCGCTGTTGGATTTTTAAAGTTTTATGGTACTTCGAGGAAGTCTACAAGCAAGCCACTTACAAGGTAAGTAATTCGAGGGCCAACACACACTAGGGCACCGGAGTGCACGAGTTACCTCACCCAGGGAAGCCGGGTGCATAGGTGTCTTTTGGTGTCGGGTCGCGTCGCTGTTTTCTATGGAAGCCAAAGAAGATTTGCTGCTTGCGAAGACTGGAGGAGTGTCCGGTGGAATCCAAGGCTGGATTCAAGAAGAAGATGACCTGAAAGCAAAAGGGACAGTGTTCACAGTCACTTGCCAGTGACCCGGGACCAGGAAGATGGATGCCCACGGATGTCGGGTGATTTCAGGTGATCAAGGGTGTTTTGACTCTTCGCTCACGAGGTCCAGGAGGGATCGACGATGACCAGCATCTGGATTCAGAGTGTCACACAATGTCTGCAGCTGACTGATGTGTTGGCAACCGGATTGGAGCCAACAAGCCTTGGCAACAGCAAGACTTGTGAAAAGTGAATTAAGTCAATAGTGCAGACCCGCAAGGTCTGAGGGACTCACCCATCAAAGGTAAGTGAGGGCAGGTCTGGAGCAACCAGAGAAGCCCTTTGGTTTGATCAGAAAGTCTTTGGGGACCCACAAGCCAACGGGCAAGGGATCGCAAAGACACCTCGTGAGGAAATGCTTTACAGAAGCCCACGGTCACTCGGGACAGGGTAGGCCTCTGATTTTTGGTGCACAACCTGCTGGAGACTTGGGCCATAAATGGTCCAAAGCACAAGTTCATTTCAGTGCACTTGACAATAGTGCACGGTCGCCGGGTATTGCTGTTCCTCGTCACTCGTGGGGTCCACTTGCCTCAGCTCTGCTGGGGACTCACAGTGGCCATCAAGAAGTCAGGAGATTTGATTCCGGGGCTGCAGGGACTTCGGGCTCCAGCGGGTGCGGGAAAGTTTGAGACCATTGATTCAAAGTTTTGGTGCCTGCCAAGCAGGGGAGTCACTCCTTGACTCCAAGGAAGATTCTTCAGTCTTCCAAAGGTAGTGGAACATCGAAGGACCAGGATTCTTCTTGTGAAGCGTCGTCCAGGGATATCTAACTTGCAATGGCAAGGGTTCCCTTATACTAAAAGACAGGGAGGGACTAGCTCTATGACCACTCCTCTGGGAGGGTCAGGTTGGGGGGTGGTTACACCCACTTCCCTTTGTCCAGTTTCACGCCAGAGCAGGGACAGGTAGCCCCTGAACCGGTTTGAGTTGGCATATGCACAGAGGAGCCTACTGCTTCCCCAGTGCAGGACTTCTAAGCACTCTAGGAGTGCACCCACCCAGCCCCAATACACTAAATCCTGTCTGGAAGGTGGTGACACCTCCCTGTGACAGGATGCCTATTGTTGGGCCTCCTCCACTGTGAGTTTCAGTCAGCAGCAGGAGGGCAGCCCAGTGTCTGTGCTGGTGGCATCTATTTTGTGATGCCAGGGCTCTTTCAGATTTCTACCGTGTTTCCACAGTGGGTACATGTCGTCCCCTCTAGAAGGGTGGGATCATACTCCCACACCAGTTACTGGTGTGGGGGTATGATTCCAAGTTGTTTGACACCAAACACAACATGTTTTGATGCAGTCATTCCAAAGTTATAATTTACCGGGAGGTTATAATGCACTTAAGACTATGTGGTTTAACCACATCCACAAACAGCCACAGAGAATAGACTCTGCCAGCTGCAGAGGGGACCTGCTTATGCAGAGGCACCCCCTCACATTGTAAACCAAGCACCCTGCCCTCAGGATTGATAGGGCCTGCCTTCGGGGTGACTGATAGGTTTATATGTGTGTGTATGGCTGTCAAGAATTCCTGTCATACGAGGGGAGGAAAACGGTAACCAGCAAAAACGGACTACATCTCCCAGGATGCTTAGCGGTTGAGAGGTTATGTAAACAGGAGAGCTGTTACATAACTCAAGGGAAACACGCCCTTATGTAAACAGGAGAGCTGTTACATAACTCAAGGGAAACACGCCCTTATGTAAACAGGAGAGCTGTTACATAACTCAAGGGAAACACGCCCTTATGTAAACAGGAGAGCTGTTACATAACTCAAGGGAAACACGCCCTTATGTAAACAGGAGAGCTGTTACATAACTCAAGGAAAACACGCCCTATAAAGGGAGGAACCGGGAGGTACAAGGCGGTCGGATATTGTGTTTACACCGACGTACCTGCTTCGTGAAGAGCAGTGTTCCGGAGTGGTGCTCCAGTAAGGCAAGAACGGAGGTAGGTCGAGTCGTTACTCCCTGGGCCGTGTCTTGCCCCATCGTCACCGGTGAAGGACCCGGAAGCTCTACCGGTCAACCATTGAGCTTCGCTTTTTGACTCGGCTGAGTCCAAGCGCAGTGGCGCTTTTGCTGGTTGGAGTCGTAACTCCCAGCCCGACCAGAGACACAGGGACTGCCAGCTGTAACGCACACCAGGAGGTGTTTGCCGCGTTACAGACTCGGAAGTCCACAGGATCGATCGAGCGGCTGCTCTCGGTTCAGTCTTCTTGCTTGTGATTGGGGTATCGGTGACGCATCACCAGGAGGTGACTCCGCGTCCCGGTGCAGTCTGAGGAAGAGGTTGAGCGGCTGCTCCCTTCAGGTAGAGACCCCGGCTGGGTGTTTCCCTGACTCCTCGATTCTCCCCAACACTCTTCGTGCCCCTCACAGCCTACCGATTGGCATTGTCGGCCATTTCATTTCTGCCCTCTGTTGGCATACGCCGGGATCGGCGTATATGCAGAGGACGGTTAGGACCATCCGTGCTGTGGGCTGGTAACGTACTTAGCCTGGAGGATTCCAGTGACTATAACTTTTGTTTGTTCTTTGTATTTTATTTGCCTTCATTAAAAGAACTAACCCTTCACAAGTGGTTGCGTCCTCATTGTCGTGTCTGTTAAACGATCCTGAGACGTTCAGGGCGTTACAATGGCGAGATATAGGGAACCTATACCTCAGTGAAGAGTGCTAACACTATCTCACCCAGGCTGAAGTAGCAGGCCTGTGCTGTCAGATTTAGTATGCCTCCCAGGGGTGGCATAATACATGCTTCAGCCCCTGGTAGGCCTGTGAAGTACTTATGCCCCTGGTACCTAAGGTACCATATACTAGGGGCTCATAAGGTACCACAGTATCCACTCACTAGTGCATCTAATATGCACTCCAGTCATTTAAGGGAGTAAGCAGATAGGCCGGGGTCCTGGATAGCAGACTCCCAGCCAGACTAGTCAAAAACCATTCAAACACCAGGAAAAAAGTGGGGGCAACCATGCAGTCAGATTCCACCTTCCTACAACCGGTTTTAGGGGATGTTTCTTATTTTTGTACCTGCCGGATCATCAAAGTACTGGTGGTGCTGGTAGAAAACCAGTCAGACGGCAACACTAGATGGTGCCTACGTAGCATCGCCCGCATCACTTCTCTGCCTCTCGTAGAGCGTGTGCTGGGCCATCCCAGTCTTCAAGTTTGCTTCCCTTGGGCTTGTCGTCCTGTGGGGCAAGGGTGGAGTTCTCTGATGCTGACTCCAACGTTAAGCATTTACTCAGTGGCGGCTGGCATCTTAAAAATATGGTGAAGCATGCTGCCTCAAAACTCATCATAAAGGCTGAATCCCATCTGGTGTGTCTCTGGCAGGATCCTGGTGACTACCATCAGGAAAGGGTAAAACGTCTTTCCTGCCTGGTGGATGCAAATCCAACCAATCCTGGAGCTTCTCTCATGCTGTTTTCAGAATGAGTGCAAAAACAACAGTTGATGGACAGAATGCAGAACAATGTCATACATTCACCCCAGTACATAGATCTGGACCTAAATCCATCGTTTTTTTCTCACCATGCTATTCACAATTGTGTGTCTTTTGTTTTCAGAATGAGAGCAGCTGCAGGATTGGTTGGAACGGGCTAACCAAGCGCTCATTTTCAGGCTGGGGGCCTGTGTTAGCAATCCCCTGCCTGTTTCACATCTCTGGGTTTGCTGGGTCTGCAGTGGTTATGTCAGGCTGGCTGTTGCAAGGCAGCCGGCCAATCTGATATCCACACCACAGGGTGCACCCCACCCCCTGTCCTCACACTTGCGCTGAACACAGCGCAAGCTGGTAGCAATTAAAGTGGCGTAGCAAGCCATTTTATTTATTTGTTTTTACCTGCCAGGCTTGCAGCAGGCAGGAGGACGCTCCTCCGCCCTTTAAGAGGAACAGCCGCTGCATTCACTGGCACCTGTAGGACAGGCTGTCAGCCCTGACAAGTATCACACATTGTAAGTTGAATTAAGCAATTTTAATGCCTGTCCCCGCATTTCTGCATTAAAAAGTTACATCACGCATTACCTTAGCTGCTCTTTGAATTGCTCGAGGTGCTATCTGCAGTGCTTGCTCATCAAGTGGGTATAAGCAGCATAAGGGGTGCTGCGGCTTCCTGATGCCTGACTTTTCGGTGTTGGAGCAGGTGCCGCGACCAACCCTAGCTCATTTGGTCAGCTAAGTTCATTCGAACAGGAGGCATCGTTTCCCATCACTAGCACCTCAGTTTTATTCCATTCAGCTTTAGATTCAGGTTCCTCCTCGTGACATCTCTCAGCTTCCTCCTCGTGACATCTGATCCCTCAGTGAACAACACTACTGAGACAGACCAGCCTGATAGAGATGTCCAGCCTCTCACCACTAAAGCCAGCCTGGCTGCAGCATGGCAGACACTTGTCTTCATGGAAGTTTTTTAATTCAATGTACATGTCACCTGGGTGAGGGGAGCAGGCGGGGTCCACTCATCAACTGGCTGCTGGCAGTGACACTTTGGTGCCTCAGACAGGAAGGGTGCTTTTCTGGGGACACTAAACATGTGTGCACCCCACAAAAAAAGAAACCCTGTTGTGATACTTGGCATCTTTTGGCGGGTTTTCCCTGAGTTTTTGCTTTCTGACCCTCCTGTTTTTGCTGGCTTAGTCTCTCTGCACACATTTCTCACTGCTGATCAGTAGTAAAGTGCAAGTGCTCCTGTTGTAAATTGTGTTATGGATTGGTGTCAGTCACCCCTAAGGTAGGCCCAAGGTACCCCTGTGGGCAGGGAGCAGTGTATGTGAACGGTAGGACATGCCCTGGTGTCTGTGGCATGTCCTGATAGTGAATTACTGCCAATTTCGTTTTTCACTATTGCAAGGCTACCTGTTCCAATACAACAGAATGGAGAGTTTGTTTATAACATCTTATAAACATAAGTGGCCCTAGGAACTAGGTAGAAAAATAAAGTTTAGTATGCCTGAACTCAGACTCTAAAGGTGCATCTTTTAGTGAAGGTGATTTTTACATTCTGTGTTTGAAAATACCACTTTTAGAAGGTAGGTATTTTCTTGCTCAGCCATCCAGTAGGCCTCTGCTGGGGTTGTAAATTGGCTGTCTGGGTTTTGGATGACAGGGGCTGGGGAGGAGCTGTGGCTGCAGATAGTCTATGTGGGTCAGGAAAGGCTGAATAAATCTGTGCTACATTTAGAGTAGGGGGAGGAGATTTCCTTTCACCTGAATGGGCCTGATCTGCCTCTGTAAAATGCCGTCTCCACCTCCTGTCAGGAAGCCACACTAGAGATGGCAGAACTGGTTCTGGATTGGCACAGATACTCTCTGCCTGAGATGACAAAGCATTTTGGGCTATAAAAAGTGGGGTCCAAACCCCTGAACTCTAGAACTATTTTGGACCAAGAAGACTGCCAAGAAAAAGAGCTGGATAAGCTGTGAGGAGGAACTACCACTTTGCTGAGTGCTTTGCTGTGTTGGCCTGCATTGGCTGCTTCTGTCTTGGGCAGTGAAAGGAAGGGACTGGACTTTCTACAGTTTATTCTTGTGAGTTTCTCCATGGGCTTGAGGTATAACTTGCCCCCTGTTCAAGAAGTCTCAGGAACAGCAAAGACTTCACATTCTTCTTCCCTCAGCACTGGAAACTGTGTGTTTTTTGCAGCAACAGAAGAAAAAGCAATTCGACGCCGTCTACGACGCCGCTGCCGACTCCGTATCCTGAAGGCACCACACCGCAATGCCGCACCACAACCCTGGTCTCACAGATGACGCCTGTTGATGCTGTCACCGAGCCTCTGATTGCACTGTGACATGTGGGCACCACACTCTGCACCTCCTATCTTCCTGATGCCGCCTTGGTGTCTACGCGACGCCGCTCCATGGCAAAATCGACGCCGCTGCCTGCACCGTGGTTCAAGGGCACCGCTCATAAAGTTACATGCCGCACCGCCTTAATCCTGCACTGCAGCCTTGGCCTACCGACACCAGCGCCATCGACTCCAGTTCGTCAGCCGACGACAGAGGATCAGCAACGAAGACGCAGCTGCTTGCACCGTGACCTGCCAGCACCACATCACTTCGCAACCGCGACCCTGGTCTCACCGACGATGCCATCTCACGCCTCCACCGAGCCGCTGCTCATACCGCGACCTGAGGGCATCGCTCTTTGCACCGCTGCACTTTGCACCGCAGCACCCGACGCCAGCACTTCTGACTTCAACCGCGAGGAGTTCGATCTGCAAACGCGTGTGACTTATAGGGCCTGATGACTCATGAACCGACCTCCAGAACCGACGCCGTACTTTCAGAGCTCAACGAGAGGTCCCGACACCCTGCATTTCTAAAGATACTGTTTTGCGTGTCTTCCCAACACCATAGATGGCCCACGTGATTCGGTCAGCCAGAACTGTTTGTATTTGTTTGTTCACAACGCCATCATAGCCCCAGAGGGAGCTATCGACTTCAAGGAACAGTTTTTTAAGGTTATTTTGATAACTGAAGATTTCAAAGTACTGTATTGTGGATTTATTTATCTTTTTTGGTCTTGTCTTGAGCATATAAAAATATTGGATATTTTTCTAAACTGGTGTGGTGTCCTTTTGTAGTGCGTACACTGTATCACTGTTGGTTATGTGCAAATGCTTTACACACTGCCTCTAAGATAAGCCTGTTTGCTTCGGCCAAGCTACCAAGGGGGTGAGCATGGGCTACTTTAGGAGTGTAACTCCCTTATCCTGACTAGGAAGAAGGGTCCCTATTTGGACAAAGGTACCTACCTTTGCCAACTAGAGACCCCCATTTCCAACACCTGTTAACTGAATGAGTGAAGGTGCAGCGGCTGTCTTCATCCTGAGAGGCATCTGGCGGTTCTGTTTACTTGCTGTGGTTTTTAATCTTCTATGTCAGGGGTTTCACAGCAGTTTCAGGCTATGTGAGAGCTTCTCATCACTCTAAAGTGGGAAATCTGTGATATTTATCTCTTTAAATGGATGTTCTTACCTTGGTTTTATCAGTGATAGTGTCACTCAAGGCATTACACATTTAGCAGTGTGATGTAATTCGCAAACTGTGATCATGGAAATGACACACATAGGCAGTCTGTGAACTTGACACTATGCTCTGGGTCAGACGCTGCTGAGGATGAAGTCACCCTTCACTTGCCTACTCATTGCACCCCACCAGGGCTGAGGGAGGAGCGGATCACACTTACACCTGAAGACCTGCTCCTCCTCCAGCCACACAGGGTTTAACAGCTCTCTAGAGTGTAAAATAGTGGAGTCCAAGCACAGCATAAAACACTGCGAGACCCCCTAACCTAGACCTGAACCTGCTGCGCCATAGTGGAGTCCAACCACAGCATAAAACACTGTGAGACCCCCTAACCTAGACCTGAACCTGCTGTGCCACAGTGAAGCCCAAGCACAGCATAAAACACAGTGAGACCCCCTAACCTAGACCTGAACCTGCTGTGTCATAGTGGAGCCCAAGCCCAGCATAAAACACTGTGAGCTCCCTAACATAGACCTGAACCTGCGGTGCCATAGTGGAGTCCAACCACAGCATAAAACACTGTGAGACCCCCTAACCAAGACCTGAACCTGCTGTGCCACAGTGGAGCCCAAGCACAGCATAAAACACTGAGAGACCCCCTAACCTAGACCTGAACCTGCTGTGTCATAGTGGAGCCCAAGCCCAGCATAAAACACTGTGAGCTCCCTAACCTAGACCTGAACCTCCTGTGCCATAGTGGAGCCCAAGCACAGCATAAAACACTGTGAGACCCCCTCACCTAGACCTGAACCTGCTGTGCCATAGTGGAGCCCAAGCACAGCATAAAACACTGTGAGACCCCCTCACCTAGACCTCAACCTGCTGTGCCATAGTGGAGCCCAAGCCCAGCATAAAACACTGTGAGCTCCCTAACCTAGACCTGAACCCCCTGTGCAATAGTGGAGCCGAAGCATAAGGTAAAACACTGCGAGACCCCCTAACCTAGACCTGAACCTGCTGTGTCATAGTGGAGCCCGAGCATAAGGTAAAACACTGCGAGACCCCCTAACCTAGACCTGAACCTGCTGTGCCACAGTGAAGCCCAAGAACAGCATAAAACACTGTGAGACCCCCTAACATAGACCTGAACCTGCTGTGCCATAGTGGAGCCCAAGCACAGCATAAAACACTGTGAGACCCCCTAACCTAGACCTGAACCTGCTTTGCCACAGTGAAGCCCAAGCACAGCATAAAACACTGTGAGACCCCTAACCTAGACCTGAACCTGCTGTGCCATAGTGGAGCACAAGGTAAAACACTGTGAGACCCCCAAACCTAGATATGAACCTGCTGCGCCATAGTAGAGCCCAAGCACAGCATAAAACACTGTGAGACCCCCTAACCTAGACCTGAAACTGCTGTGCCATAGTGGAGCCCAAGCCCAGCATAAACCACTGTGAGACCCCTAACCTAGACCTGAACCTGCTGTGCCATAGTGGAGCCCAAGCACACCATAAAACACTGTGAGACCACCTAACCTAGACCTGAACCTGCTGCGCCATAGTGGAGCCCAAGCACAGCATAAAACACTGTGAGACCCCCTAACCTAGACCTCAACCTGCTGTGCCATAGTGGAGCCCAAGCACAGCATAAAACACTGTGAGACCCCCTAACCTAGACCTCAACCTGCTGTGCCATAGTGGAGCCCAAGCACACCATAAAACACTGTGAGACCACCTAACCTAGATCTGAACCTGCTGCGCCATAGTGGAGCCCAAGCACAGCATAAAACACTGTGAGACCCCCTTACCTAGACCTAAACCTGCTGTGTCATAGTGGAGCCCAAGCACAGCATAAAACACTGTGAGACCCCCTAACCTAGACTTGAAACTGCTGTGCCATAGTGGAGCCCAAGCACAGCATAAAACACTGTGAGCCCCCCTAACCTAGACCTGAACCTGCTGCACCATAGTGGAGCCCAAGCACAGCATAAAACACTGTGAGACCCCCTAACCTAGACCTGGACCTGCTGTGTCATAGTGGAGCCCAAGCCCAGCATAAAACACTGTGAGCCCCCTAACCTAGACCTGAACCTCCTGTGCCATAGTGGAGCCCAAGCATAAGGTAAAACACTGCAAGACCCCCTAACCTAGACCTGAACCTGCTGTGCCATAGTGGAGCCCAAGTATAAGGTAAAACACTGTGAGCCCCCCTAACCTAGACCTGAACCTGCTGCACCATAGTGGAGCCCAAGCACAGCATAAAACACTGTGAGACTCCCTAACCTAGACCTGAACCTGCTGTGTCATAGTGGAGCCCAAGCCCAGCATAAAACACTGTGAGCCCCCTAACCTAGACCTGAACCTCCTGTGCCATAGTGGAGCCCAAGCATAAGGTAAAACACTGCGAGACCCCCTAACCTAGACCTGAACCATGCTGTGTCATAGTGGAGCCCAAGCCCAGCATAAAAAACTGTGAGACCCCCTTACCTAGACCTGAACCCGCTGTGCCATAGTGGAGCCCAAGTATAAGGTAAAACACTGTGAGACCCCCTAACCTAGACCTGAACCTGCTGTGCCATAGTGGAGCCCAAGCATAAGGTAAAACACTGAGAGACCCCCTAACCTAGCCCTGAACCTGCACTCGGACCGACCAGCAAGACTGGGGGGGGGGGGGGGACTTGATGGGTCTTCGGACCTGAGGGCACCGACATTGTTGGGGGGGGCTGACTGGTGCCCGCCCCAGCATCTTCCAGCTGCCCCGAGGGAGCTGCATGATTGTCCCACCCCTCCAGCGGGGTGAGGCGCATCAGGCCTCAGTGGGTTTGAGGCCTCCTGGCGATGTAGCAGAGTACATGTCTGGGGGCTTGCTGTGCACAGCAAGGGGGGCGCTTTCATTGGGAAACTCCCTGGGAATACCTGGGCGATAGGTTTTCTTGTGTGATCCTCTGGCCCCGCGGTCCGGGTTGTGGACGCTGGGCGTGACAGCTATCCCGCCACCCTATGACCCTGCTCCTGTTGATCGCCGAAGTGGAGCTGGGTTTGGCCTCGTTAGTCCTGAATGGTAGACAGCAGGGGGATGCGTGGTGCTGTATGTTTCCTTCATATTTTTCCTTCTAGTGTTTGTCATTATCAGATGGGGTGCCCCTTTTATCCACCAACGCGTTTTATTGGACACTCCCCGGCGGCAAAGTAGAGCAATGCGGTTTTGCTGGCAGGGGAAGGCTTACCTGGTTTTCCCCGTTGTATCTGCAGCTTTGCCTCGATTGCACCGCAGAAGGAAATAGAACGAGCCGGTACAGCAAAGCGTTTCACTGCGCAGGACGCAAGCCATCAGGTACAAGGTGGCTTACCAACGGTGGCCACCGGATGGCTCGGTTTAATGAAGGAAAATTAAAGTGCTCCACAGTGTTATGAGCGTAGGGCCATGGAGATGGAGTAAGCGAGATTGCTGTCAGGCACCTACTAACCATGTTCATCCTAGATAACAACATTCAACATCACAAGGAGCGAGCGACGGGGTAGATAAAGCGAGAATATTTTACAGGGGGCAATAGGGACCCTGAGCCTCTACCAGGTATGGGAAACACAATTGCTTTTGTGACACGTGCTCTTAGTCTAGCAGGGGGAATCTTCTACTTCCTGAACTTCCCGTTGGGACAAAGAGCAGGGTACCTGCAGGATCAGAGCGATTGTGGGCGTAAGCCCTTCCTGTGGCTAGCATAAGGCATACGCCTATCAGGAAGTAAAGGTTTTGATGTTGTAACCACGCCGCCCCCCCCACCTTTCTTTTCACTATTCAAGGTATTGTGGCTTCAACCCAGCGATAGCACGCCGAGGCATCGTCTGAACAGCCCCTAAGTGGGACGAAGTCTAAAGGGGTAAGTCGTAGTGCATGGGGGGAAGCAGGGTACGTGGTTAGACCCAGGCAAAACTGCCTGGATTAGCCAGGTGAGCAAGGCGCAAGAGGATAACCTGTACTTATCTTTCATACCCCCCTCAAGGTTGCGCTTTGAGAAGTAATTGTGGAATGTCCGGTAGGGCAGACTGACAGTATGCCAGGTTCTCACCTGGCGCCACGGCTCACATCTGGAAACTGAGTATGGCAGGGATGGGGGCACAATGACCAAGAATAATCGGATGCATAAACCCAATATTGGCAGTGGACATGGTAAGGAGAGCGGGCAAAGGGGCTTGGTTAGCAAAGGCGGACATCGAATCAGCATTACACTTGCTGCTCGTTCACCCAGGCAGCCACCACCTGCTAGGTTATAAGTTGGATGGACAGTTCTATTACGAAAGGTGAATGCCGATGGGTTGCGCAGTGTCCTGTGCCTACTTTGAGGTATTCAGCTGCTTCCTTCATTGGGCTCTCCAATGGTTCTATGGTGTATAAGGGGTGACACACTATTTGTACGATTTCTTGTTCATTGGGGAGGAGGAGATTCAAGATTGCAGGGAGGCACTGACTAATTTCCAGGGATTGAATGAACACCTAGGGGTTCCCTTGGCACCCGGGAAGACAGAGGGTCCAGCGCAGGTCTTGACGTTTTTGGGCATTGAGCTAGACACAGTGGAGGGTGTTTCCAGACTACTGGTGGGCACGGTGCAGGCCCTGATCCCGGACATCCAGGCAACGTTGGCGAAGGACAAAGCATCGTTGGGCACCATTCAGAGCCTCCTAGGTAAACTGAATTTTGCAGCAAGGGTGATCCCAGTGGGTCTGGTTTTTGCCAGAAGGCTGGCCAGGGCCATGACTAATGTTAAAGAGAGACCCCACCTAGTCAGACTTCGCTATGGATTGAAACAGGACCTCAGAATGTGTGCAGACGTTTTGGCTGATTTCAATGGCACACTGATATGGAGAGCCCCCAGGGCGCGCAGCACCAAATTGTGCCTATTTACATACACATCGGGCAGGGAAGGCTTTGCCGCAATAATGGGGAGTGAGTAGTGTGCACAGAAATGTCTCACCGCTTGGCGCAAAAGGAAGATTACAACCAATGTCACAGTCTTGGAACTGTTCCCCATAGTGGCAGCCCTACACCTATGGCCGGAGGCTTTGGCGTCTAAAAGGGTTTAGTTTTGGTCTGATAAAATGGCGGTGGTACAGGCCATAAATGCGCAATCTGCAAAGTGTCCACTGGTGCTCTGCCCACTGAGGGAACTAGTGAGGGCTTGCATGCATAACAATGTGGAGTTTCGGGCTAGGCACATTCAAGGGACAAGAACGTGCCAGCTGACTCTCTCTCTCATTTTCAGTGGCTCTGTTTCTGGGAGGCTTGGCCGCGAGGGAGACCAGAGATGACTCCTTTCCCTGCACATCTCTTGCACCTACTTCAGTGGAACAGCGCTTAATGGAATTCGGTGAACTGTTTCTCCCGACGGGGACCAGGAGGCGGTACAAATTCTGTGTCTCCACTTTCTGCAAGATGTCAGGGACATGGGGCGGGGATACGGCAACACTGGAGCACAAGGTGCAACAATTTGTCCTGTAGGCCAAGGATCAGGACTCCTGGATCACGGGCCACTTGGCTGCAGCGAGTCACCCTGCCAGATTCAGGGGGCAACAGGATCCTGCCAGGGCGTGCCCCATACAGGCGGTGCTTAAGGGATGGGCTAGAGGGGAGACATGGGTACCAGACTCTAGGTTTCCTATTGAATTTCATACAGTACAGGGTATTATAGATGAAGTGCACAGGACCACATATTTGTCTCATGAGGCTAGCCTCTTCGCTGCTGCATTCAGCCTGCCATTTTTCGGGGCCCTCAGCGAGTTGGTAGCCAGATCGAAGAGGGATGGATCTGGGGATGCTTTATGCAGATAGGACATTCAGTTGCTAGGAGACTCCCTAAGAATATCTATGAGAAGATCCAGGTCGGGGCAGGGCAAAGTAATTTTGCTACAACCTCTGCGTGCCCTGTGATCTTTCTGCCACTAAATCTATCAGAATCTCTCTCTCCCTTTCTCTACTTCTGACTTTCACTACCCAGTGCCCCTTTTAGGAATGTTTTGTCCCAGGAAAGACTCTCAGCTGTTTTCTATTGTTTGGCCTCATGTTGGCTTGAATTAGTAGAAAATAGGTAATGAAATTCGAATTTCTTCCGAATAGTGGGGCCCCAAAATATTCTTTGCCCAGGGCCCTGAAAATACTTAGGAGGGCCCTGCATTCAGATCTCTCCCAGCCCCACTTATGTGCCTTTAACACTTGTGTACTATGACTTGTACACAATTATTGCACTTTCTTACTATATTTGTACTAATAATGCTGCCTTTGTTTAGATTGTATTTTATATCCAGTGCTCTGGGAAGTGCTCACGGTACCCCCTAATGTTTATGGATGGCAGGACTTTTCTGGGTCTGTGCTGTCCTTTCTCTGCCTGCCCTCGGCTACTCCCTTGACTCTCACCTTTAACAAATGCAAATAGGTCGGACTCGTGGTTCTCTTCTATTCCCAACATGGGGGTACTCTGCCACCTAGTGGAGACGCTTCTTATCATGGTTAAACCAACGCCACGTGCGGCCAGTATTGCGCATGCGCAGACATTCAGCACACGTGTCCCTCACCGGATCTCACTTCTCTGCTCCTCAGTGTGGCCTGGAGCCTGGTTCTCTTGTGCTCTCTGATTCCTCACCACTAAGTCTCAGCTTCTCTTTCTCTTCCTTCCTTCCGAGTGCCTGCGGCTGCTGATTACCTTCGAATTCAAGCCAAGCTCTTTACTGTAGCCATGGCTGGACATACGTGGCAATGTCTTACATTATAGCATTTATATAGTGCTTGCTAACCGTGTGTGGGGCACTGAAGCGCTTAACCAGATGGATATTACGCTATATTGTGTAAGGTGTGTTGTTGGAATTAGTCTGTTCCTATGTGAGAAGTGTTTCCAAGTCATGCGTGATGACCAACGAGGTGCAGTTATCGAGGTTCAGGGAGCAGCGCTACTTGTTGGGTGAGGGTACGTGAGAGATGGAGGTGCAGATTATAAACATTGTAAGGACCAATCAGCTTAGTCATGGGGTGGCAGGGTGCTGTGTCCACAACAAGGGGGGTAAATCCGAGAAGGTCCAGTAATCCATCTGCTGACATGCAGAGGTGATGCTGAGGGAGTAAAGGGCAACAGAAGGGCAACAATGGGATTGGGACGTAAGCAGTAGCCTTGGGCCATTTTATTTTCTTGCATTTATTTAAAGGCAGGGATACTGCCTACAGTTGAATACCCCATGAAGGAAGGCAGAGGTGTAGAGGCACTCCAGGCGGCAACCTGAGCAGAAACTGCCCAATCTTTAAAAGGACCGCTCCGGATTCCACCTACTCCCGCCAGGCTGAAGGAAGCAAAGTGATTGGAGCAGGGGTTCATGTCCCTAGCCGCTCTCAGCAACCACTGGCTCTCAAAGGCAGACAAGCCCTAGTTGGTGCATGGGTCAGGCCCCAGCCAGACTGGCACCCTGCACATGTGGGTGAGAGAAGAAGCGCTTGGAGGAGTGCTGCTCTGATAGCGCTAGAGCGAATCGGCTTGCTTTGTGTTACTCTGTAGCCCTCACTCCTCTTTGCGATCCCAATACTTTTCTTATGTCCCAGACACCTTTGCTCATTTTATTTTATTGTATGTTGTACCCATCTTTGTTTGACATACTCAATGTGCCATTTCTACTTTTAGCGCAAGGAAGCCTTTGTAGGTACAGTGTTCAATAAAATGTATATTAATAAAAAGTGATCTCTCACAGCCTCACCTCTCCTTCCCACTGGCCCGAGCTACCCAAAGAGTCCACGTGAGCACAGAGGAAGAATGGGCAGGGACACTCGCCTGCCACCACTCCATCTAGTGGAGGACAGCTGGAGACAAAGGAAGGGACACCCAGTGCAAGAGAGACACAGGCAAAGGAGAGAGACTTAGATACATGAACAAGAGCTTCCAGTTCCACTGACACACCCAGACCCCCTCCAACTGTGTCTCCATGATATTCTCTTCCACAGCCACTTTCACATTCCTCTGCACATCAAAGCCGTCTCCTGGATTCTTAAATTCGGCAAGAAATTGAGGACCTGGCTCTTCACCAAGCTCGGCTCAGCCTTGTTCCATACAGCTCCTGCTTCAGCACCAGGACACTCTCCCTGCACATCAGAGCATCCTCCTCAGTTCTTGAATCCCACATGAAGCTGAGGACCTGGCTCTTCACCAAGCCCGGCCCAGCCTTGGTCCATACAGCTCCTGCTTCAGCACCAGGATACCCCCTGGGTGAGTTGTACGCTACACAAATACACATAACATACCATTGTGATGCTAGGGCGTCTTGTGATGTTAGACAGTGTTCCTCATCCCCAGAACTGCAGTCAAATGCCAAGAAGATTATCACGCGACACTACCTACATTTCAAGACTCCAGTTCCACATCCCAAGAAACTAATCACACACTACTATGCCCACATCCAAAGACAAAACATGAGTCCCATGTGAAAGAAATTCCACAGCCACACACCAACCATCCAAGCTTCAATGTACATACAGCAAGGAATGAATGCTGCAAGATCACCATTTCCCAAACTTTTACCCTCCAATAATACAAAAGATAATGCAATAATGTGCCTGCATTCTGTGACACGACAATATGTATTAAAGAGTAATCCAACAGCACCCCACCCTCATCAAAACTCTACACCACCAATAATGAAGCAACATAACGCACACGTCCCAATATATCTTATTTATTACACAAGAAAATGATGCCATAATCCCACACCCAAAACTGCACACACACATCCTAAGACGATGATGCCATAATGTCACACAAACTCACTGAACCCATGGCCCAGGAAGATAACGCCAAAGTACCCTACCTACTTCTAAAGAGATCACATCCAGACCCCAAGAATGTAAAGCAAAAGAGCTGCACCCACATGCAAAGGCACTATGTTAATATCCCTAGGACATAATGCCACCACAAACTAACCACATCCCAAACAAGCATTGGCATAGCTAATAGGTCTCACCTTTGGGACCGTATAAGTGTTTAGCCATGCAACAGTTGATGTTGTTGTACCAAGGATATTATGCTGCATAAGTAAATACTCATTTTATCACTTTATTACATTACCGGGGCATAATTGCTTTGTTCTACGTCAGATAAAGTGTCTCTCAAAGTGTCACGCATTAACATTTGAAAGGTCACACATACGCACGCTAAATCCATGAAAATGTCACACATAAGCAAACTGAAAATTTGGCAGCTATGCAGAGGCCCCTGGTCGAGTCCCTGTTCTGCAGAAGTATGAACCAAACAAAAAGTGTGTATCTAATATTTTAGCAGAGTACTTTGTATACTTACCACAATCTTTTAAAAGTGCAAAATAAGATTAGAGGATCCCTGGGTAGTCCGAGCCTGCCAATTGTTCCTAGAGGAGCTTTGTGTTCTGTTGTGGGTACAAACAACTGCTCCCCACCAGGCCCTTGTATGTTAAATCAAAGCATGAAAAATAATATAAAACATAATATTTCCGCTAATTTACGCCTGCGTCCTCCCTGTTTTGGGGAATCCGCCCGACTAATGCAAATTTTGGCGTACATGAGAGACAGGGGTAACCACAGACATCATGCTTTTAAAAAAAGTAAAATATCCGTTTTCAGCTGTGTTGACAATCTGAAGAACACCGCTACTACAGAAAATAGTCTGAAGCGATTGTAGCAGCATTTTTCCTTTATTTGTCTTACATGTACAATTGAAAGATTGAGGATCTTCTACGGGAAAGTTGAAAAAGAATTATTGCATTCAGTGTTTTTAAACGGTACATCTCACTCCTTTCTACAGCTAGGGAAATGTTCGAAGAGGAAATAGGCGACTGAGTTACTCAATAAATTGTGGCCTAAATGTGGCTTGCCCATGCTCAGTCTTGGGACTATTTTTGCCTTAAAGAGTACTCCTGGGGTGTAAAGATCGTAAAAAGATGCTTTTTAAAAGTGGCACAGTGTTGGAGTGCTTTGGCGCTGTCAAGCCCTGTTAACCTATTGCATAAAGTTAAATGCAACCTCAACTTACATATTTGGTAGCACTGACAATGTGAAAGTAAACCCCACAATGGTGTACTTTCTGTGAGCTGTGCATCCTTCCTCGCGGAATAGTGAATACATATTTCAATTTGTAAACAGTTATGTGCGACTCAAGCAATGCAGCTGGAAAGCGCATTTCAGTTATAAAATGAAAATATACATTTCAAGTGCACTTGAAGCCTTCGGAGTTTCCTGTCAATCGAAAATGGGCACAAAGAAAGCATGCTAAACAAACAGTGAACCTATTTGCCAACAGATGAAAGGCGAACATCAGCCGTCCATTTTATGAAGCCTGCAATAAAGCACCGCTCATAGCGTCCAGAAAGAAATACAGACTGCTGCATGGCTTTTGTGTTTAAATTAGATTAATTTTAACAACTTTGGAAGAGTAGTGAGGTGGAAAGATCTAAAACCAAAAGTTTATAGACATTGGTAAACCGCTTTGCTTGCTTACAAGCAGATAATAAACTCGCATACAGTGGATAACAAGCAAGCAACAAAAAGACGCGCGGCCGCGAAGCGCGTTCTGTGGTGAAGAAGGGGGAGGAGCGTTGAGGGGCAAGCTAGACGGAGAGGCGGAGCGAGGCGTTCCTCGCTTTTGCGCGTAACCGCACACTCTATGCCTCACAAAAAGCTGTGGTCAGCTTTTTGAAACCCAATAACTAAAATTCTCGCCTTGGCAGCACATGCGCTGGCTCAGGCGAGACCTAAAAAGCACATCTAAAAACAAAGCAGAAAAATCCATAATGCAACATTCCATTCCATCACATTGCACCTTTAGCCACAGAAGCTTATTTGAAACATCATGACGACTTTCAAAGGCACCACGTCCATATCCCAAGGAGATTATGCCAACACGCTCTGCCAACATACCAAAACACCTTATCTATATTCAAAGCAGACCCTAATTAATACACTACTCCATCCCCCGACACTGTACCATTAACCATAGAAGATAATGCAAAATACCATGAAGACATTCCTAAACACCACATCGATATCCAAAGGAGATAATGCCACCGCATCCTGCCAACAAAGCAGGGCTGGACTGTTCCCATGAGGCACAGGGTCAGACTGATTTGCATATGGCCATGTCTGAACTGGGGTGGCAGAGTGGGCTAAAGAATGGTGATGGATTAAACCCAGATCAGTTGACTGGGGGTGAGTGCTTGCAATGTTCAACACTCCGTCCATCATTTCCTTTGGTTTTTGCTTTGTTCGCCATAAGTTGGCAGGGTATGCTCAGACGTGAGTCCCTTGCTCACTTTGCCACTGGATTCAAGCAAGCCTGGCTGAAGACGGCTGAAATGCCAGAAACCGGTTCTAGGAAGCTTGTTTCCGGTCCAGGGAAGACATGGCTTGGCAGTTTGGGCTGGACTGTTCCCATGAGGCACAGGGTCAGACTGATTTGCATATGGCCATGTCTGAACTGGGGTGGCAGAGTGGGCTAAAGAATGGTGATGGATTAAACCCAGATCAGTTGACTGGGGGTGAGTGCTTGCAATGTTCAACACTCCGTCCATCATTTCCTTTGGTTTTTGCTTTGTTCGCCATAAGTTGGCAGGGTATGCTCAGACGTGAGTCCCTTGCTCACTTTGCCACTGGATTCAAACAAGCCTGGCTGAAGACGGCTGAAATGCCAGAAACCGGTCCTAGGAAGCTTGTTTCTGGTCCAGGGAAGACATGGCTTGGCAGTTCGGGCTGGACTGTTCCCATGAGGCACAGGGTCAGACTGATTTGCATATGGCCATGTCTGAACTGGGGTGGCAGAGTGGGCTAAAGAATGGTGATGGATTAAACCCAGATCAGTTGACTGGGGGTGAGTGCTTGCAATGTTCAACACTCCGTCCATCATTTCCTTTGGTTTTTGCTTTGTTCGCCATAAGTTGGCAGGGTATGCTCAGACGTGAGTCCCTTGCACACTTTGCCACTGGATTCAAGCAAGCCTGGCTGAAGACGGCTGAAATGCCAGAAACCGGTCCTAGGAAGCTTGTTTCCGGTCCAGGGAAGACATGGCTTGGCAGTTCGGGCTGGACTGTTCCCATGAGGCACAGGGTCAGACTGATTTGCATATGGCCATGTCTGAATTGGGGTGGCAGAGTGGGCTAAAGAATGGTGATGGATTAAACCCAGATCAGTTGACTGGGGTGAGTGCTTGCAATGTTCAACACTCCATCCATCATTTCCTTTGGTTTTAACAAAGCAAAACACCGCATCTGTAACCAAAACACTTAATACCATAATAAAACAATCCATCCCATGACACCACACCTGTAATCACAGAAGATAATGCAAAACACCATGACGACTTTCAAAGGCACCACATCCATATCCTAAGGGGATAATGCCAACACACAGTGCCAACATCCCAAAACACAACATCTATTTTCAAGGCAGACCCCAATTAATTTGCGACTCCATCCCATGACACTGCACTCTTAACCATAGAAGATAATGCGAAACATCATGACGAAATTCCTAGACGCCACATCCACATCCCAAGGAGATAATACCCCACACCCTGCCAACAAAGCAAAACACGACATTTATAACCAAAGGTGATAATACCACAATAAAACACTTCATTCCATGACGCTGCACCCTTAACCACAAAACATACTGCAAAACATGATGACAATATTCCAAGGCACTACATCCATGTTCCAAGGAGATATTGCCACATCCTGCCAACATCCCCAAACACCACATCTACATCCAAAGCAGACCCTACCTTAATACAATACTCCATCCAATGACACCGCACCCTTAACTACAGAAGATAATGCGAAACGCCATGACATTCAAGACACCACATCCATTTCCCAAGGATATTGCTCAGCTCCATCCCCTCCAATGGCTTTCCGCAGTCGGGCCCAGAACAGAGGCTGCTGGTCCAAGTCCTCCTTCCACTCCAGGTAGGTTTTCTTCTTCACCAGCTTGGCCAGTTGGTGGTAGCGAGAGAGGCTCCTCATTGACACTTTCTCCAGGAAAACCATCACCAAGGAATCCTTGCTTTCTACAAGAAGGCGGTATGTGGCCATCCGCACTTCCAAGGAGCACCAGTGGCTGCACAGGTAATGGCGGCTGATCAGACACACCACCCAGCGGCTCCTATAAATGCTGTCCATGATGTTATCCAAGATGTCTTTGCCGACCTCAAAGTCCCTGCCATGCAGACACACTTTAAAGAGCGGGGGTCCCCTCTCTTCCAAGTTGGGCAGGAACTCGCGGACAACCCAAGCCTCATCGCAGCTGCTGTAAGAGACAAAGGCGTCGAAGTCATATTGCCTCTTTCTGTCGCGTCTCCCACGATAGTTCCACCAGGTCCTGAGCATGTAGTAGAGATACAGGAGGTACCAGCGCACCTTGTGATACAACAGGACCGTGATCAGGAACAACATGTTGAAGGAGAAAGTCCCAATGAAGAGATGGTATCCTATCAGCAAGCTGCAGTCTTTCTCCAAGAAATTGAGAAAATTCAGCTTCTGTGGCCCAAGAGAGCATGTCTGGATTCCCAGCTCTGGCACGCTCACTTGGGGGTGAGTGGTCACCCATCTTCTGATCCAGGATTGTTCACACAAACAATACAGGGGTACATCCTTCAGGTAGATGTAGCGCATACTTTCCACGTGGTCGAGCAGACCCTCCTGAAGGGTTTTCACAGGCTGGGACTTCAAGATTAGGAGTTCCAGAGAGACAAGGTCTCTAAACATGGTAGCAGTAAAGTCCTCTATCCCAGAATCCTCCAGGATCAAGGTTCTAATGTGTGTCAGGTTCCAGAACAGCTGCTCAGGAGTCAGGAAACTCTTCTTAATGTCCAACTTTAGGTTTTTTATATGGAGATGGCGTAAATTGTGAAGATGCTGCAGGCTGTTATTCAAAGGGCTCAAGGATTTATGGATAGGCATATCTGCAGAGGAACTGTAGTACAAATATTCAATGTTAGTAAAAGACAGGAGCCCCAAGCCTTCAGTCTCTGAGACCCCAAGTGGTAAACATAACAATATGTGGTTTTCTCGTAGGTGAAGTTCTTTCACAAATTTGAAGTCCTTGAACCAGCGAATACGAATCTCTGGTGCACTAATGTGAAGGACTTTAAGTAAGCTGCAGTTGTTTGTGCATGTCAGGAGTATTGAAGACTTTGCTTCCAAGGTAAGAGTAGTGAGTTCTTTCTGTTCGATTTTTAATTCCATAGTAGTCTCAAAGCTGATGGATAGCTCCTGAAGCTCGCTCTTCGCGGTCAGGGAGCTATGCTGGTTCTTGAGTATGTTGCCCCTGAGGCCCAGCACCCTTACGCTACTCAAGTGATCAAAATAGAAGTTCTCAAGCAGAAAGAGTTTATTGTAATCCAGCTGCAGAGAATGCAGCCTATCAAGACCAACAAAGGTGTCCTTTTCCAGGGACACAAGGTGATTACTACTGAGATCCAGTGTTTCCAGATTAGCCAGGCAGAAGAGCCGCCCGGAGCCGAGATTGGTGATGAGGTTGAAAGACAGATCCAGGTGTGTGAGGTTGGACAGAACATTGGGGGCCCCGGGTGTGCACAGGTCTAGGCTTTTTATCTTGTTTGCAGAGAGAACGAGGGACCTCAGGTTCAGCAATTTCTTTGCCATATCATTCATGAAAGCTCTAAGGAGGTTGCTGGACATGTTGAGAGACACCAGCATGGAGCATCCTTCAAAGGTCTCAGCGGGAAGATCTGAAATAAAGTTTTGAGCGACTGTCAAGTTCCTGACTCCCAGCCGAGACACCACAGTGCAGACATCTTTAATCTTCAGATAGTCCTGATTTTTCATGGCATTTAGGGACAGCATTTCAATGCTCTTTATTCCAGACCGCAGAAGCTCGATGACCTTGAGACCAGTCGCATCTACCTTGAGGACAGTAAGACGAGGGAAGTTGCAAAATGCATTTTTCTCCACACTTTTTAGATCATTGCTTGTCAAATCGAGGCTGGTAATACTTGGAAAGAAAATTGTGCTCTCTATGATGTTGTCTGTGTCAATGCAGTCCTCCTCCCTGGCTTTAACAATACCATTCCTCTTGATTTCCAGGACTTTCAGAGAAGCCAGTGACTGAAGCATAGTGGTCAGTCTGTACAACCTACTAATCTCATTTTCAGACAAGGCTAATACTTGTATTCTATGTAAGGGTTTAAAAAGATTTTTGGAAAAAGCTGTATCAATTTTCAAATATCTGAGTTCCAAGTGTGTTAGGTTCTCCAATCCGCCAAACACCTGATCATCCATGTCTACGGGTGAAGTGTGCCTGGTATCTCCTTTGATTCCCAGATGTCTCAGTTTGGCAGCACCATTGAAGGCTCCTGCAGAAACATTAAATGATCCATACAAATAGAGGCGGGTCAAGTTATGATACCTGGAGAAGGAGTCTGTAGGGACGGTTGGCACGTCTAACACCAGGCAGAGGGTGTCCACGTCCACTGGAACCTCTCTTAGATCCACCTCCATGTTCCTCACTGTGCTGCATTTGCTGAAGACCCTGAATCCTTCGAAGGGGAATCCAAAGCAGGTCGGGGCTAACACTCCCGGGGATCCCAGCTGGTCCCACTGGTAGATCTCACACTTGGTAGTGGCCGTGCCTGACACGATAGTCCAGCAGCCGGCAACCACTGTGCAAACCACGACCACAGAAAACGTTCGCAGTTCCATTTCACACCACTGCTGTCTCATCAGTGGTTTGAAGTGCAGGTGTCTGTCTGAGCAGCGGCGGTTGTCTGTATGTCTACCAGACAGGGTTATCTTAAGATTGAATGAACCGCCTCCTTCCTCTGTTCTTTGTAGTTTGAAGACACGACATGCCTCTCAGGAAGGTACTGAGGCTGAATTGTTGCCCGGGGCAGTGGGAGTTCAATGACTGGTTCACATCAGGGTTTGAAAGAAATAATATCCGTCGCAACACATTTACTGGGGACTGGATGTGACACATGAGAGGCGTGGTTCACAAATTTACATTAAAAAACCACACACCTTATGTACAGAACTTTACAATATACTTTGGGGACTGTACCCAATAAACCTTTGGTGGAAACAGTGGAAAGTGGTAAAAGTAGGTATGCTGCTCTCTAAAATAAGTGACACATCTGTAGTGTCCTGAGGGTGCATCACATTGCAGCCTCTTCTGCTACATGGTTGTCCCTACATTTACACACACCCACCCATCAAAGCTAGTCAGGCGCACATGCCCTTACTACAGTTTCTCCCAGTTCTCTCTGTGTCATTGGTAGTCGATGCCCACAAGACTTAAGTGGTATCAGGGTAGCTGAACCCCAGCTTGTCGCCCTGCTTTTGGTGAAACTGGCTAAGAGCAGTGGACCACAGATGACATCATGGCCTGCAGCCTACCCCTACTTTAGGAAACCAACATTCTTGGTTGGTTGGAAAGGGGCCTGTCCCGTGTGGGGATGTCTGAAACTCATGTGGCCCAACCTGTAGGCACAACCACCCATCCCCTCCACTGAGCATGACCCAACTCTCCCCACAGAGAAGAACAGGAGGGCTAACCCAATCCCCTCCCACCCCAGAACCGGAAGGACTTCACTGAACTGGAAGTGACGTCACCAGATGCCAGGCAGAGCCAAAGCCACTACTCAAGAGTGGTCCTGCTCCAGCAGGGCTATTGAGAAGAGACGTTGCTGCAGGGTCTGCATCCGCATCCCTATTGGACAGAGCTGGACTTGACAGCATCTGCCATGGACCCTGCCTGCTGCTGACGGGGCTAGGGTTACCACCATTCCAAGAGAAAAATACCGGTCATTTGGTCTTGTCTACAGATTCTGCAGAGGCTGAGACATGGTACTAAATAGAACTTTAAACCGTATGGTATGTATGCATTTGTAGCATGTCTTTTTTTGCTTTTGTTCACTTTTAATATTAGAGTCATTAACACAGCTCTAGGACACACTTAAAAGTGCTTTCTGTTTATATTGGCTGTTTGAAGTATGCACAGACAAAGGCTAAAAATACCGGTGTGAGAAGTTGGCCTGGCATATGCTGGTCACTAGTTATAGTGGCCACCTTGCACCAGTCCAATTCGACTCTTATGGTAGATAGGTTTAAGACAACCTTTTAAAGAAAGCTATCCTAGTGGTAGCTGTGGAGAGCAGCCTTCAGGCTAAGTCTCAGAGGAATGTAAAGCATCTTGTTTTACCTTTTAATCTCTTGAATTACCAAATGAAAAGGCACCACACAGGTATATATATCAAATATATATGCATTTATTTCTAGACACACTCTAATCTTGTTATGAGATTAGAAGTCAGGAACACATTCAAATATCAACGTTTCACAATAAGTTAAGCACAAATATGGCTGGGGTCCTAGGGGCGTACCAGACCATATACTAAAAAAGAGGTTTAGGAAAGTCGACTTGCAAGGGGACAAGGCCTAGGGCCTGTAGAATTGCTGGGGCTTCACTAAGCCACCCAAGGCAGGTAAGTAAAAGACCCACGGGAGACGCGTGCAGTGTGAGAACCCAGCCGCGGGTTCCCTATTGATTTCAATGGAGCAAGTCGCTGTTGGATTTTTAAAGTTTTATGGTACTTCGAGGAAGTCTACAAGCAAGCCACTTACAAGGTAAGTAATTCGAGGGCCAACACACACTAGGGCACCGGAGTGCACGAGTTACCTCACCCAGGGAAGCCGGGTGCATAGGTGTCTTTTGGTGTCGGGTCGCGTCGCTGTTTTCTATGGAAGCCAAAGAAGATTTGCTGCTTGCGAAGACTGGAGGAGTGTCCGGTGGAATCCAAGGCTGGATTCAAGAAGAAGATGACCTGAAAGCAAAAGGGACAGTGTTCACAGTCACTTGCCAGTGACCCGGGACCAGGAAGATGGATGCCCACGGATGTCGGGTGATTTCAGGTGATCAAGGGTGTTTTGACTCTTCGCTCACGAGGTCCAGGAGGGATCGACGATGACCAGCATCTGGATTCAGAGTGTCACACAATGTCTGCAGCTGACTGATGTGTTGGCAACCGGATTGGAGCCAACAAGCCTTGGCAACAGCAAGACTTGTGAAAAGTGAATTAAGTCAATAGTGCAGACCCGCAAGGTCTGAGGGACTCACCCATCAAAGGTAAGTGAGGGCAGGTCTGGAGCAACCAGAGAAGCCCTTTGGTTTGATCAGAAAGTCTTTGGGGACCCACAAGCCAACGGGCAAGGGATCGCAAAGACACCTCGTGAGGAAATGCTTTACAGAAGCCCACGGTCACTCGGGACAGGGTAGGCCTCTGATTTTTGGTGCACAACCTGCTGGAGACTTGGGCCATAAATGGTCCAAAGCACAAGTTCATTTCAGTGCACTTGACAATAGTGCACGGTCGCCGGGTATTGCTGTTCCTCGTCACTCGTGGGGTCCACTTGCCTCAGCTCTGCTGGGGACTCACAGTGGCCATCAAGAAGTCAGGAGATTTGATTCCGGGGCTGCAGGGACTTCGGGCTCCAGCGGGTGCGGGAAAGTTTGAGACCATTGATTCAAAGTTTTGGTGCCTGCCAAGCAGGGGAGTCACTCCTTGACTCCAAGGAAGATTCTTCAGTCTTCCAAAGGTAGTGGAACATCGAAGGACCAGGATTCTTCTTGTGAAGCGTCGTCCAGGGATATCTAACTTGCAATGGCAAGGGTTCCCTTATACTAAAAGACAGGGAGGGACTAGCTCTATGACCACTCCTCTGGGAGGGTCAGGTTGGGGGGTGGTTACACCCACTTCCCTTTGTCCAGTTTCACGCCAGAGCAGGGACAGGTAGCCCCTGAACCGGTTTGAGTTGGCATATGCACAGAGGAGCCTACTGCTTCCCCAGTGCAGGACTTCTAAGCACTCTAGGAGTGCACCCACCCAGCCCCAATACACTAAATCCTGTCTGGAAGGTGGTGACACCTCCCTGTGACAGGATGCCTATTGTTGGGCCTCCTCCACTGTGAGTTTCAGTCAGCAGCAGGAGGGCAGCCCAGTGTCTGTGCTGGTGGCATCTATTTTGTGATGCCAGGGCTCTTTCAGATTTCTACCGTGTTTCCACAGTGGGTACATGTCGTCCCCTCTAGAAGGGTGGGATCATACTCCCACACCAGTTACTGGTGTGGGGGTATGATTCCAAGTTGTTTGACACCAAACACAACATGTTTTGATGCAGTCATTCCAAAGTTATAATTTACCGGGAGGTTATAATGCACTTAAGACTATGTGGTTTAACCACATCCACAAACAGCCACAGAGAATAGACTCTGCCAGCTGCAGAGGGGACCTGCTTATGCAGAGGCACCCCCTCACATTGTAAACCAAGCACCCTGCCCTCAGGATTGATAGGGCCTGCCTTCGGGGTGACTGATAGGTTTATATGTGTGTGTATGGCTGTCAAGAATTCCTGTCATACGAGGGGAGGAAAACGGTAACCAGCAAAAACGGACTACATCTCCCAGGATGCTTAGCGGTTGAGAGGTTATGTAAACAGGAGAGCTGTTACATAACTCAAGGGAAACACGCCCTTATGTAAACAGGAGAGCTGTTACATAACTCAAGGGAAACACGCCCTTATGTAAACAGGAGAGCTGTTACATAACTCAAGGGAAACACGCCCTTATGTAAACAGGAGAGCTGTTACATAACTCAAGGGAAACACGCCCTTATGTAAACAGGAGAGCTGTTACATAACTCAAGGAAAACACGCCCTATAAAGGGAGGAACCGGGAGGTACAAGGCGGTCGGATATTGTGTTTACACCGACGTACCTGCTTCGTGAAGAGCAGTGTTCCGGAGTGGTGCTCCAGTAAGGCAAGAACGGAGGTAGGTCGAGTCGTTACTCCCTGGGCCGTGTCTTGCCCCATCGTCACCGGTGAAGGACCCGGAAGCTCTACCGGTCAACCATTGAGCTTCGCTTTTTGACTCGGCTGAGTCCAAGCGCAGTGGCGCTTTTGCTGGTTGGAGTCGTAACTCCCAGCCCGACCAGAGACACAGGGACTGCCAGCTGTAACGCACACCAGGAGGTGTTTGCCGCGTTACAGACTCGGAAGTCCACAGGATCGATCGAGCGGCTGCTCTCGGTTCAGTCTTCTTGCTTGTGATTGGGGTATCGGTGACGCATCACCAGGAGGTGACTCCGCGTCCCGGTGCAGTCTGAGGAAGAGGTTGAGCGGCTGCTCCCTTCAGGTAGAGACCCCGGCTGGGTGTTTCCCTGACTCCTCGATTCTCCCCAACACTCTTCGTGCCCCTCACAGCCTACCGATTGGCATTGTCGGCCATTTCATTTCTGCCCTCTGTTGGCATACGCCGGGATCGGCGTATATGCAGAGGACGGTTAGGACCATCCGTGCTGTGGGCTGGTAACGTACTTAGCCTGGAGGATTCCAGTGACTATAACTTTTGTTTGTTCTTTGTATTTTATTTGCCTTCATTAAAAGAACTAACCCTTCACAAGTGGTTGCGTCCTCATTGTCGTGTCTGTTAAACGATCCTGAGACGTTCAGGGCGTTACAATGGCGAGATATAGGGAACCTATACCTCAGTGAAGAGTGCTAACACTATCTCACCCAGGCTGAAGTAGCAGGCCTGTGCTGTCAGATTTAGTATGCCTCCCAGGGGTGGCATAATACATGCTTCAGCCCCTGGTAGGCCTGTGAAGTACTTATGCCCCTGGTACCTAAGGTACCATATACTAGGGGCTCATAAGGTACCACAGTATCCACTCACTAGTGCATCTAATATGCACTCCAGTCATTTAAGGGAGTAAGCAGATAGGCCGGGGTCCTGGATAGCAGACTCCCAGCCAGACTAGTCAAAAACCATTCAAACACCAGGAAAAAAGTGGGGGCAACCATGCAGTCAGATTCCACCTTCCTACAACCGGTTTTAGGGGATGTTTCTTATTTTTGTACCTGCCGGATCATCAAAGTACTGGTGGTGCTGGTAGAAAACCAGTCAGACGGCAACACTAGATGGTGCCTACGTAGCATCGCCCGCATCACTTCTCTGCCTCTCGTAGAGCGTGTGCTGGGCCATCCCAGTCTTCAAGTTTGCTTCCCTTGGGCTTGTCGTCCTGTGGGGCAAGGGTGGAGTTCTCTGATGCTGACTCCAACGTTAAGCATTTACTCAGTGGCGGCTGGCATCTTAAAAATATGGTGAAGCATGCTGCCTCAAAACTCATCATAAAGGCTGAATCCCATCTGGTGTGTCTCTGGCAGGATCCTGGTGACTACCATCAGGAAAGGGTAAAACGTCTTTCCTGCCTGGTGGATGCAAATCCAACCAATCCTGGAGCTTCTCTCATGCTGTTTTCAGAATGAGTGCAAAAACAACAGTTGATGGACAGAATGCAGAACAATGTCATACATTCACCCCAGTACATAGATCTGGACCTAAATCCATCGTTTTTTTCTCACCATGCTATTCACAATTGTGTGTCTTTTGTTTTCAGAATGAGAGCAGCTGCAGGATTGGTTGGAACGGGCTAACCAAGCGCTCATTTTCAGGCTGGGGGCCTGTGTTAGCAATCCCCTGCCTGTTTCACATCTCTGGGTTTGCTGGGTCTGCAGTGGTTATGTCAGGCTGGCTGTTGCAAGGCAGCCGGCCAATCTGATATCCACACCACAGGGTGCACCCCACCCCCTGTCCTCACACTTGCGCTGAACACAGCGCAAGCTGGTAGCAATTAAAGTGGCGTAGCAAGCCATTTTATTTATTTGTTTTTACCTGCCAGGCTTGCAGCAGGCAGGAGGACGCTCCTCCGCCCTTTAAGAGGAACAGCCGCTGCATTCACTGGCACCTGTAGGACAGGCTGTCAGCCCTGACAAGTATCACACATTGTAAGTTGAATTAAGCAATTTTAATGCCTGTCCCCGCATTTCTGCATTAAAAAGTTACATCACGCATTACCTTAGCTGCTCTTTGAATTGCTCGAGGTGCTATCTGCAGTGCTTGCTCATCAAGTGGGTATAAGCAGCATAAGGGGTGCTGCGGCTTCCTGATGCCTGACTTTTCGGTGTTGGAGCAGGTGCCGCGACCAACCCTAGCTCATTTGGTCAGCTAAGTTCATTCGAACAGGAGGCATCGTTTCCCATCACTAGCACCTCAGTTTTATTCCATTCAGCTTTAGATTCAGGTTCCTCCTCGTGACATCTCTCAGCTTCCTCCTCGTGACATCTGATCCCTCAGTGAACAACACTACTGAGACAGACCAGCCTGATAGAGATGTCCAGCCTCTCACCACTAAAGCCAGCCTGGCTGCAGCATGGCAGACACTTGTCTTCATGGAAGTTTTTTAATTCAATGTACATGTCACCTGGGTGAGGGGAGCAGGCGGGGTCCACTCATCAACTGGCTGCTGGCAGTGACACTTTGGTGCCTCAGACAGGAAGGGTGCTTTTCTGGGGACACTAAACATGTGTGCACCCCACAAAAAAAGAAACCCTGTTGTGATACTTGGCATCTTTTGGCGGGTTTTCCCTGAGTTTTTGCTTTCTGACCCTCCTGTTTTTGCTGGCTTAGTCTCTCTGCACACATTTCTCACTGCTGATCAGTAGTAAAGTGCAAGTGCTCCTGTTGTAAATTGTGTTATGGATTGGTGTCAGTCACCCCTAAGGTAGGCCCAAGGTACCCCTGTGGGCAGGGAGCAGTGTATGTGAACGGTAGGACATGCCCTGGTGTCTGTGGCATGTCCTGATAGTGAATTACTGCCAATTTCGTTTTTCACTATTGCAAGGCTACCTGTTCCAATACAACAGAATGGAGAGTTTGTTTATAACATCTTATAAACATAAGTGGCCCTAGGAACTAGGTAGAAAAATAAAGTTTAGTATGCCTGAACTCAGACTCTAAAGGTGCATCTTTTAGTGAAGGTGATTTTTACATTCTGTGTTTGAAAATACCACTTTTAGAAGGTAGGTATTTTCTTGCTCAGCCATCCAGTAGGCCTCTGCTGGGGTTGTAAATTGGCTGTCTGGGTTTTGGATGACAGGGGCTGGGGAGGAGCTGTGGCTGCAGATAGTCTATGTGGGTCAGGAAAGGCTGAATAAATCTGTGCTACATTTAGAGTAGGGGGAGGAGATTTCCTTTCACCTGAATGGGCCTGATCTGCCTCTGTAAAATGCCGTCTCCACCTCCTGTCAGGAAGCCACACTAGAGATGGCAGAACTGGTTCTGGATTGGCACAGATACTCTCTGCCTGAGATGACAAAGCATTTTGGGCTATAAAAAGTGGGGTCCAAACCCCTGAACTCTAGAACTATTTTGGACCAAGAAGACTGCCAAGAAAAAGAGCTGGATAAGCTGTGAGGAGGAACTACCACTTTGCTGAGTGCTTTGCTGTGTTGGCCTGCATTGGCTGCTTCTGTCTTGGGCAGTGAAAGGAAGGGACTGGACTTTCTACAGTTTATTCTTGTGAGTTTCTCCATGGGCTTGAGGTATAACTTGCCCCCTGTTCAAGAAGTCTCAGGAACAGCAAAGACTTCACATTCTTCTTCCCTCAGCACTGGAAACTGTGTGTTTTTTGCAGCAACAGAAGAAAAAGCAATTCGACGCCGTCTACGACGCCGCTGCCGACTCCGTATCCTGAAGGCACCACACCGCAATGCCGCACCACAACCCTGGTCTCACAGATGACGCCTGTTGATGCTGTCACCGAGCCTCTGATTGCACTGTGACATGTGGGCACCACACTCTGCACCTCCTATCTTCCTGATGCCGCCTTGGTGTCTACGCGACGCCGCTCCATGGCAAAATCGACGCCGCTGCCTGCACCGTGGTTCAAGGGCACCGCTCATAAAGTTACATGCCGCACCGCCTTAATCCTGCACTGCAGCCTTGGCCTACCGACACCAGCGCCATCGACTCCAGTTCGTCAGCCGACGACAGAGGATCAGCAACGAAGACGCAGCTGCTTGCACCGTGACCTGCCAGCACCACATCACTTCGCAACCGCGACCCTGGTCTCACCGACGATGCCATCTCACGCCTCCACCGAGCCGCTGCTCATACCGCGACCTGAGGGCATCGCTCTTTGCACCGCTGCACTTTGCACCGCAGCACCCGACGCCAGCACTTCTGACTTCAACCGCGAGGAGTTCGATCTGCAAACGCGTGTGACTTATAGGGCCTGATGACTCATGAACCGACCTCCAGAACCGACGCCGTACTTTCAGAGCTCAACGAGAGGTCCCGACACCCTGCATTTCTAAAGATACTGTTTTGCGTGTCTTCCCAACACCATAGATGGCCCACGTGATTCGGTCAGCCAGAACTGTTTGTATTTGTTTGTTCACAACGCCATCATAGCCCCAGAGGGAGCTATCGACTTCAAGGAACAGTTTTTTAAGGTTATTTTGATAACTGAAGATTTCAAAGTACTGTATTGTGGATTTATTTATCTTTTTTGGTCTTGTCTTGAGCATATAAAAATATTGGATATTTTTCTAAACTGGTGTGGTGTCCTTTTGTAGTGCGTACACTGTATCACTGTTGGTTATGTGCAAATGCTTTACACACTGCCTCTAAGATAAGCCTGTTTGCTTCGGCCAAGCTACCAAGGGGGTGAGCATGGGCTACTTTAGGAGTGTAACTCCCTTATCCTGACTAGGAAGAAGGGTCCCTATTTGGACAAAGGTACCTACCTTTGCCAACTAGAGACCCCCATTTCCAACACCTGTTAACTGAATGAGTGAAGGTGCAGCGGCTGTCTTCATCCTGAGAGGCATCTGGCGGTTCTGTTTACTTGCTGTGGTTTTTAATCTTCTATGTCAGGGGTTTCACAGCAGTTTCAGGCTATGTGAGAGCTTCTCATCACTCTAAAGTGGGAAATCTGTGATATTTATCTCTTTAAATGGATGTTCTTACCTTGGTTTTATCAGTGATAGTGTCACTCAAGGCATTACACATTTAGCAGTGTGATGTAATTCGCAAACTGTGATCATGGAAATGACACACATAGGCAGTCTGTGAACTTGACACTATGCTCTGGGTCAGACGCTGCTGAGGATGAAGTCACCCTTCACTTGCCTACTCATTGCACCCCACCAGGGCTGAGGGAGGAGCGGATCACACTTACACCTGAAGACCTGCTCCTCCTCCAGCCACACAGGGTTTAACAGCTCTCTAGAGTGTAAAATAGTGGAGTCCAAGCACAGCATAAAACACTGCGAGACCCCCTAACCTAGACCTGAACCTGCTGCGCCATAGTGGAGTCCAACCACAGCATAAAACACTGTGAGACCCCCTAACCTAGACCTGAACCTGCTGTGCCACAGTGAAGCCCAAGCACAGCATAAAACACAGTGAGACCCCCTAACCTAGACCTGAACCTGCTGTGTCATAGTGGAGCCCAAGCCCAGCATAAAACACTGTGAGCTCCCTAACATAGACCTGAACCTGCGGTGCCATAGTGGAGTCCAACCACAGCATAAAACACTGTGAGACCCCCTAACCAAGACCTGAACCTGCTGTGCCACAGTGGAGCCCAAGCACAGCATAAAACACTGAGAGACCCCCTAACCTAGACCTGAACCTGCTGTGTCATAGTGGAGCCCAAGCCCAGCATAAAACACTGTGAGCTCCCTAACCTAGACCTGAACCTCCTGTGCCATAGTGGAGCCCAAGCACAGCATAAAACACTGTGAGACCCCCTCACCTAGACCTGAACCTGCTGTGCCATAGTGGAGCCCAAGCACAGCATAAAACACTGTGAGACCCCCTCACCTAGACCTCAACCTGCTGTGCCATAGTGGAGCCCAAGCCCAGCATAAAACACTGTGAGCTCCCTAACCTAGACCTGAACCCCCTGTGCAATAGTGGAGCCGAAGCATAAGGTAAAACACTGCGAGACCCCCTAACCTAGACCTGAACCTGCTGTGTCATAGTGGAGCCCGAGCATAAGGTAAAACACTGCGAGACCCCCTAACCTAGACCTGAACCTGCTGTGCCACAGTGAAGCCCAAGAACAGCATAAAACACTGTGAGACCCCCTAACATAGACCTGAACCTGCTGTGCCATAGTGGAGCCCAAGCACAGCATAAAACACTGTGAGACCCCCTAACCTAGACCTGAACCTGCTTTGCCACAGTGAAGCCCAAGCACAGCATAAAACACTGTGAGACCCCTAACCTAGACCTGAACCTGCTGTGCCATAGTGGAGCACAAGGTAAAACACTGTGAGACCCCCAAACCTAGATATGAACCTGCTGCGCCATAGTAGAGCCCAAGCACAGCATAAAACACTGTGAGACCCCCTAACCTAGACCTGAAACTGCTGTGCCATAGTGGAGCCCAAGCCCAGCATAAACCACTGTGAGACCCCTAACCTAGACCTGAACCTGCTGTGCCATAGTGGAGCCCAAGCACACCATAAAACACTGTGAGACCACCTAACCTAGACCTGAACCTGCTGCGCCATAGTGGAGCCCAAGCACAGCATAAAACACTGTGAGACCCCCTAACCTAGACCTCAACCTGCTGTGCCATAGTGGAGCCCAAGCACAGCATAAAACACTGTGAGACCCCCTAACCTAGACCTCAACCTGCTGTGCCATAGTGGAGCCCAAGCACACCATAAAACACTGTGAGACCACCTAACCTAGATCTGAACCTGCTGCGCCATAGTGGAGCCCAAGCACAGCATAAAACACTGTGAGACCCCCTTACCTAGACCTAAACCTGCTGTGTCATAGTGGAGCCCAAGCACAGCATAAAACACTGTGAGACCCCCTAACCTAGACTTGAAACTGCTGTGCCATAGTGGAGCCCAAGCACAGCATAAAACACTGTGAGCCCCCCTAACCTAGACCTGAACCTGCTGCACCATAGTGGAGCCCAAGCACAGCATAAAACACTGTGAGACCCCCTAACCTAGACCTGGACCTGCTGTGTCATAGTGGAGCCCAAGCCCAGCATAAAACACTGTGAGCCCCCTAACCTAGACCTGAACCTCCTGTGCCATAGTGGAGCCCAAGCATAAGGTAAAACACTGCAAGACCCCCTAACCTAGACCTGAACCTGCTGTGCCATAGTGGAGCCCAAGTATAAGGTAAAACACTGTGAGCCCCCCTAACCTAGACCTGAACCTGCTGCACCATAGTGGAGCCCAAGCACAGCATAAAACACTGTGAGACTCCCTAACCTAGACCTGAACCTGCTGTGTCATAGTGGAGCCCAAGCCCAGCATAAAACACTGTGAGCCCCCTAACCTAGACCTGAACCTCCTGTGCCATAGTGGAGCCCAAGCATAAGGTAAAACACTGCGAGACCCCCTAACCTAGACCTGAACCATGCTGTGTCATAGTGGAGCCCAAGCCCAGCATAAAAAACTGTGAGACCCCCTTACCTAGACCTGAACCCGCTGTGCCATAGTGGAGCCCAAGTATAAGGTAAAACACTGTGAGACCCCCTAACCTAGACCTGAACCTGCTGTGCCATAGTGGAGCCCAAGCATAAGGTAAAACACTGAGAGACCCCCTAACCTAGCCCTGAACCTGCACTCGGACCGACCAGCAAGACTGGGGGGGGGGGGGGACTTGATGGGTCTTCGGACCTGAGGGCACCGACATTGTTGGGGGGGGCTGACTGGTGCCCGCCCCAGCATCTTCCAGCTGCCCCGAGGGAGCTGCATGATTGTCCCACCCCTCCAGCGGGGTGAGGCGCATCAGGCCTCAGTGGGTTTGAGGCCTCCTGGCGATGTAGCAGAGTACATGTCTGGGGGCTTGCTGTGCACAGCAAGGGGGGCGCTTTCATTGGGAAACTCCCTGGGAATACCTGGGCGATAGGTTTTCTTGTGTGATCCTCTGGCCCCGCGGTCCGGGTTGTGGACACTGGGCGTGACAGCTATCCCGCCACCCTATGACCCTGCTCCTGTTGATCGCCGAAGTGGAGCTGGGTTTGGCCTCGTTAGTCCTGAATGGTAGACAGCAGGGGGATGCGTGGTGCTGTATGTTTCCTTCATATTTTCCTTCTAGTGTTTGTCATTATCAGATGGGGTGCCCCTTTTATCCACCAACGCGTTTTATTGGACACTCCCCGGCGGCAAAGTAGAGCAATGCGGTTTTGCTGGCAGGGGAAGGCTTACCTGGTTTTCCCCGTTGTATCTGCAGCTTTGCCTCGATTGCACCGCAGAAGGAAATAGAACGAGCCGGTACAGCAAAGCGTTTCACTGCGCAGGACGCAAGCCATCAGGTACAAGGTGGCTTACCAACGGTGGCCACCGGATGGCTCGGTTTAATGAAGGAAAATTAAAGTGCTCCACAGTGTTATGAGCGTAGGGCCATGGAGATGGAGTAAGCGAGATTGCTGTCAGGCACCTACTAACCATGTTCATCCTAGATAACAACATTCAACATCACAAGGAGCGAGCGATGGGGTAGATAAAGCGAGAATATTTTACAGGGGGCAATAGGGACCCTGAGCCTCTACCAGGTATGGGAAACACAATTGCTTTTGTGACACGTGCTCTTAGACTAGCAGGGGGAATCTTCTACTTCCTGAACTTCCCGTTGGGACAAAGAGCAGGGTACCTGCAGGATCAGAGCGATTGTGGGCGTAAGCCCTTCCTGTGGCTAGCATAAGGCATACGCCTATCAGGAAGTAAAGGTTTTGATGTTGTAACCACGCCGCCCCCCCCACCTTTCTTTTCACTATTCAAGGTATTGTGGCTTCAACCCAGCGATAGCACGCCGAGGCATCGTCTGAACAGCCCCTAAGTGGGACGAAGTCTAAAGGGGTAAGTCGTAGTGCATGGGGGGAAGCAGGGTACGTGGTTAGACCCAGGCAAAACTGCCTGGATTAGCCAGGTGAGCAAGGCGCAAGAGGATAACCTGTACTTATCTTTCATACCCCCCTCAAGGTTGCGCTTTGAGAAGTAATTGTGGAATGTCCGGTAGGGCAGACTGACAGTATGCCAGGTTCTCACCTGGCGCCACGGCTCACATCTGGAAACTGAGTATGGCAGGGATGGGGGCACAATGACCAAGAATAATCGGATGCATAAACCCAATATTGGCAGTGGACATGGTAAGGAGAGCGGGCAAAGGGGCTTGGTTAGCAAAGGCGGACATCGAATCAGCATTACACTTGCTGCTCGTTCACCCAGGCAGCCACCACCTGCTAGGTTATAAGTTGGATGGACAGTTCTATTACGAAAGGTGAATGCCGATGGGTTGCGCAGTGTCCTGTGCCTACTTTGAGGTATTCAGCTGCTTCCTTCATTGGGCTCTCCAATGGTTCTATGGTGTATAAGGGGTGACACACTATTTGTACGATTTCTTGTTCATTGGGGAGGAGGAGATTCAAGATTGCAGGGAGGCACTGACTAATTTCCAGGGATTGAATGAACACCTAGGGGTTCCCTTGGCACCCGGGAAGACAGAGGGTCCAGCGCAGGTCTTGACGTTTTTGGGCATTGAGCTAGACACAGTGGAGGGTGTTTCCAGACTACTGGTGGGCACGGTGCAGGCCCTGATCCCGGACATCCAGGCAACGTTGGCGAAGGACAAAGCATCGTTGGGCACCATTCAGAGCCTCCTAGGTAAACTGAATTTTGCAGCAAGGGTGATCCCAGTGGGTCTGGTTTTTGCCAGAAGGCTGGCCAGGGCCATGACTAATGTTAAAGAGAGACCCCACCTAGTCAGACTTCGCTATGGATTGAAACAGGACCTCAGAATGTGTGCAGACGTTTTGGCTGATTTCAATGGCACACTGATATGGAGAGCCCCCAGGGCGCGCAGCACCAAATTGTGCCTATTTACATACACATCGGGCAGGGAAGGCTTTGCCGCAATAATGGGGAGTGAGTAGTGTGCACAGAAATGTCTCACCGCTTGGCGCAAAAGGAAGATTACAGCCAATGTCACAGTCTTGGAACTGTTCCCCATAGTGGCAGCCCTACACCTATGGCCGGAGGCTTTGGCGTCTAAAAGGGTTTAGTTTTGGTCTGATAAAATGGCGGTGGTACAGGCCATAAATGCGCAATCTGCAAAGTGTCCACTGGTGCTCTGCCCACTGAGGGAACTAGTGAGGGCTTGCATGCATAAGAATGTGGAGTTTCGGGCTAGGCACATTCAAGGGACAAGAACGTGCCAGCTGACTCTCTCTCTCATTTTCAGTGGCTCTGTTTCTGGGAGGCTTGGCCGCGAGGGAGACCAGAGATGACTCCTTTCCCTGCACATCTCTTGCACCTACTTCAGTGGAACAGCGCTTAATGGAATTCGGTGAACTGTTTCTCCCGACGGGAACCAGGAGGCGGTACAAATCCTGCGCCTCCACTTTCTGCAAGATGTCAGGGACATGGGGCGGGGATACGGCAACACTGGAGCACAAGGTGCAACAATTTGTCCTGTAGGTCAAGGATCTGGACTCCTGGATCACGGGCCACTTAGCTGCAGCGAGTCACCCTGCCAGATTCAGGGGGCAACAGGGCGTGCTCCATACAGGCGGTGCTTAAGGGATGGGCTAGAGGGGAGACATGGGTACCAGACTCTAGGTTTCCTATTGAATTTCATACAGTACAGGGTATTATAGATGAAGTGCACAGGACCACATATTTGTCTCATGAGGCTAGCCTCTTCGCTGCTGCATTCAGCCTGCCATTTTTCGGGGCCCTCAGCGAGTTGGTAGCCAGATCGAAGAGGGATGGATCTGGGGATGCTTTATGCAGATAGGACATTCAGTTGCTAGGAGACTCCCTAAGAATATCTATGAGAAGATCCAGGTCGGGGCAGGGCAAAGTAATTTTGCTACGACCTCTGCGTGACAAGAGGTACTGCCCTGTGATCTTTCTGCCACTAAATCTATCAGAATCTCTCTCTCCCTTTCTCTACTTCTGACTTTCACTACCCAGTGCCCTTTTTAGGAATGTTTTGTCCCAGGAAAGACTCTCAGCTGTTTTCTATTGTTTGGCCTCATGTTGGCTTGAATTAGTAGAAAATAGGTAATAAAATTCGAATTTCTTCCGAATAGTGGGGCCCCAAAATATTCTTTGCCCAGGGCCCTGAAAATACTTAGGAGGGCCCTGCATTCAGATCTCTCCCAGCCCCACTTATGTGCCTTTAACACTTGTGTACTATGACTTGTACACAATTATTGCACTTTCTTACTATATTTGTACTAATAATGCTGCCTTTGTTTAGATTGTATTTTATATCCAGTGCTCTGGGAAGTGCTCACGGTACCCCCTAATGTTTATGGATGGCAGGACGGTTCTGGGTCTGTGCTGTCCTTTCTCTGCCTGCCCTCGGCTACTCCCTTGACTCTCACCTTTAACAAATGCAAATAGGTCGGACTCGTGGTTCTCTTCTATTCCCAACATGGGGGTACTCTGCCACCTAGTGGAGACTCTTCTTATCATGGTTAAACCAACGCCACGTGCGGCCAGTTTTGCGCATGCGCGACATTCAGCACACGTGTCCCTCACCGGATCTCACTTCTCTGCTCCTCAGTGTGGCCTGGAGCGTGGTTCTCTTGTGCTCTCTGATTCCTCACCACTAAGTCTCAGCTTCTCTTTCTCTTCCTTCCTTCCGAGTGCCTGCGGCTGCTGATTACCTTCGAATTCAAGCCAAGCTCTTTACTGTAGCCATGGCTGGACATAGGTGGCAATGTCTTACATTATAGCATTTATATAGTGCTTGCTAACCGTGTGTGGGGCACTGAAGCGCTTAACCAGATGGATATTACGCTATATTGTGTAAGGTGTGTTGTTGGAATTAGTCTGTTCCTATGTGAGAAGTGTTTCCAAGTCATGCGTGATGACCAACGAGGTGCGGTTATCGAGGTTCAGGGAGCAGCGCTACTTGTTGGGTGAGGGTACGTGAGAGATGGAGGTGCAGATTATAAACATTGTAAGGACCAATCAGCTTAGTCATGGGGTGGCAGGGTGCTGTGTCCACAACAAGGGGGGTAAATCCGAGAAGGCCCAGTAATCCATCTGCTGACATGCAGAGGTGATGCTGAGGGAGTAAAGGGCAACAGAAGGGCAACAATGGGATTGGGACGTAAGCAGTAGCCTTGGGCCATTTTATTTTCTTGCATTTATTTAAAGGCAGGGATACTGCCTACAGTTGAATACCCCATGAAGGAAGGCAGAGGTGTAGAGGCACTCCAAGCGGCAACCTGAGCAGAAACTGCCCAATCTTTAAAAGGACAGGTCCGGATTCCACCTACTCCCGCCAGGCTGAAGGAAGCAAAGTGATTGGAGCAGGGGTTCATGTCCCTAGCCGCTCTCAGCAACCACTGGCTCTCAAAGGCAGACAAGCCCTAGTTGGTGCGTGGGTCAGGCCCCAGCCAGACTGGCACCCTGCACATGTGGGTGAGAGAAGAAGCGCTTGGAGGAGTGCTGCTCTGATAGCGCTAGAGCGAATCGGCTTGCTTTGTGTTACTCTGTAGCCCTCACTCCTCTTTGCGATCCCAATACTTTTCTTATGTCCCAGACACCTTTGCTCATTTTATTTTATTTTATGTTGTACCCATCTTTGTTTGACATACTCAATGTGCCATTTCTACTTTTAGCGCAAGGAAGCCTTTGTAGGTACAGTGTTCAATAAAATGTATATTAATAAAAAGTGATCTCTCACAGCCTCACCTCTCCCTCCCACTGGACCGAGTTACCCAAAGCGTCCAAGTGAGCACAGAGGAAGAGTGGGCAGGGACACTCACCTGCCACCACTCCATCCAAGTGGAGGACAGCTGGAGACAAAGGAAGGGACACCCAGTGCAAGAGAGACACAGGCAAAGGAGAGTGACTTAGAGACATGCACAAGAGCTTCCAGTTCCACTGACACACCCAGGCCCCCTCCACCTGTGTCTCCATGATATTCTCCTCCACAGCCACTTTCTCTTTCCCCTGCACATCAAACCCGTCTTCTGGATTCTTAAATTCGGCAAGAAATTGAGGACCTGGCTCTTCACCAAGCTCGGCTCAGCCTTGTTCCATACAGCTCCTGCTTCAGCACCAGGACACTCTCCCTGCACATCAGAGCATCCTCCTCAGTTCTTGAATCCCACATGAAGCTGAGGACCTGGCTCTTCACCAAGCCCGGCCCAGCCTTGGTCCATACAGCTCCTGCTTCAGCACCAGGATACCCCCTGGGTGAGTTGTACGCTACACAAATACACATAACATACCATTGTGATGCTAGGGCGTCTTGTGATGTTAGACAGTGTTCCTCATCCCCAGAACTGCAGTCAAATGCCAAGAAGATTATCACGCGACACTACCTACGTTTCAAGACTCCAGTTCCACATCCCAAGAAACTAATCACACACTACTATGCCCACATCCAAAGACAAAACATGAGTCCCATGTGAAAGAAATTGCACAGCCACACACCAACCATCCAAGCTTCAATGTACATACAGCAAGGAATGAATGCTGCAAGATCACCATTTCCCAAACTTTTACCCTCCAATAATACAAAAGATAATGCAATAATGTGCCTGCATTCTGTGACACGACAATATGTATTAAAGAGTAATCCAACAGCACCCCACCCTCATCAAAACTCTACACCACCAATAATGAAGCAACATAACGCACACGTCCCAATATATCTTATTTATTACACAAGAAAATGATGCCATAATCCCACACCCAAAACTGCACACACACATCCTAAGACGATGATGCCATAATGTCACACAAACTCACTGAACCCATGGCCCAGGAAGATAACGCCAAAGTACCCTACCTACTTCTAAAGAGATCACATCCAGACCCCAAGAATGTAAAGCAAAAGAGCTGCACCCACATGCAAAGGCACTATGTTAATATCCCTAGGACATAATGCCACCACAAACTAACCACATCCCAAACAAGCATTGGCATAGCTAATAGGTCTCACCTTTGGGACCGTATAAGTGTTTAGCCATGCAACAGTTGATGTTGTTGTACCAAGGATATTATGCTGCATAAGTAAATACTCATTTTATCACTTTATTACATTACCGGGGCATAATTGCTTTGTTCTACGTCAGATAAAGTGTCTCTCAAAGTGTCACGCATTAACATTTGAAAGGTCACACATACGCACGCTAAATCCATGAAAATGTCACACATAAGCAAACTGAAAATTTGGCAGCTATGCAGAGGCCCCTGGTCGAGTCCCTGTTCTGCAGAAGTATGAACCAAACAAAAAGTGTGTATCTAATATTTTAGCAGAGTACTTTGTATACTTACCACAATCTTTTAAAAGTGCAAAATAAGATTAGAGGATCCCTGGGTAGTCCGAGCCTGCCAATTGTTCCTAGAGGAGCTTTGTGTTCTGTTGTGGGTACAAACAACTGCTCCCCACCAGGCCCTTGTATGTTAAATCAAAGCATGAAAAATAATATAAAACATAATATTTCCGCTAATTTACGCCTGCGTCCTCCCTGTTTTGGGGAATCCGCCCGACTAATGCAAATTTTGGCGTACATGAGAGACAGGGGTAACCACAGACATCATGCTTTTAAAAAAAGTAAAATATCCGTTTTCAGCTGTGTTGACAATCTGAAGAACACCGCTACTACAGAAAATAGTCTGAAGCGATTGTAGCAGCATTTTTCCTTTATTTGTCTTACATGTACAATTGAAAGATTGAGGATCTTCTACGGGAAAGTTGAAAAAGAATTATTGCATTCAGTGTTTTTAAACGGTACATCTCACTCCTTTCTACAGCTAGGGAAATGTTCGAAGAGGAAATAGGCGACTGAGTTACTCAATAAATTGTGGCCTAAATGTGGCTTGCCCATGCTCAGTCTTGGGACTATTTTTGCCTTAAAGAGTACTCCTGGGGTGTAAAGATCGTAAAAAGATGCTTTTTAAAAGTGGCACAGTGTTGGAGTGCTTTGGCGCTGTCAAGCCCTGTTAACCTATTGCATAAAGTTAAATGCAACCTCAACTTACATATTTGGTAGCACTGACAATGTGAAAGTAAACCCCACAATGGTGTACTTTCTGTGAGCTGTGCATCCTTCCTCGCGGAATAGTGAATACATATTTCAATTTGTAAACAGTTATGTGCGACTCAAGCAATGCAGCTGGAAAGCGCATTTCAGTTATAAAATGAAAATATACATTTCAAGTGCACTTGAAGCCTTCGGAGTTTCCTGTCAATCGAAAATGGGCACAAAGAAAGCATGCTAAACAAACAGTGAACCTATTTGCCAACAGATGAAAGGCGAACATCAGCCGTCCATTTTATGAAGCCTGCAATAAAGCACCGCTCATAGCGTCCAGAAAGAAATACAGACTGCTGCATGGCTTTTGTGTTTAAATTAGATTAATTTTAACAACTTTGGAAGAGTAGTGAGGTGGAAAGATCTAAAACCAAAAGTTTATAGACATTGGTAAACCGCTTTGCTTGCTTACAAGCAGATAATAAACTCGCATACAGTGGATAACAAGCAAGCAACAAAAAGACGCGCGGCCGCGAAGCGCGTTCTGTGGTGAAGAAGGGGGAGGAGCGTTGAGGGGCAAGCTAGACGGAGAGGCGGAGCGAGGCGTTCCTCGCTTTTGCGCGTAACCGCACACTCTATGCCTCACAAAAAGCTGTGGTCAGCTTTTTGAAACCCAATAACTAAAATTCTCGCCTTGGCAGCACATGCGCTGGCTCAGGCGAGACCTAAAAAGCACATCTAAAAACAAAGCAGAAAAATCCATAATGCAACATTCCATTCCATCACATTGCACCTTTAGCCACAGAAGCTTATTTGAAACATCATGACGACTTTCAAAGGCACCACGTCCATATCCCAAGGAGATTATGCCAACACGCTCTGCCAACATACCAAAACACCTTATCTATATTCAAAGCAGACCCTAATTAATACACTACTCCATCCCCCGACACTGTACCATTAACCATAGAAGATAATGCAAAATACCATGAAGACATTCCTAAACACCACATCGATATCCAAAGGAGATAATGCCACCGCATCCTGCCAACAAAGCAGGGCTGGACTGTTCCCATGAGGCACAGGGTCAGACTGATTTGCATATGGCCATGTCTGAACTGGGGTGGCAGAGTGGGCTAAAGAATGGTGATGGATTAAACCCAGATCAGTTGACTGGGGGTGAGTGCTTGCAATGTTCAACACTCCGTCCATCATTTCCTTTGGTTTTTGCTTTGTTCGCCATAAGTTGGCAGGGTATGCTCAGACGTGAGTCCCTTGCTCACTTTGCCACTGGATTCAAGCAAGCCTGGCTGAAGACGGCTGAAATGCCAGAAACCGGTTCTAGGAAGCTTGTTTCCGGTCCAGGGAAGACATGGCTTGGCAGTTTGGGCTGGACTGTTCCCATGAGGCACAGGGTCAGACTGATTTGCATATGGCCATGTCTGAACTGGGGTGGCAGAGTGGGCTAAAGAATGGTGATGGATTAAACCCAGATCAGTTGACTGGGGGTGAGTGCTTGCAATGTTCAACACTCCGTCCATCATTTCCTTTGGTTTTTGCTTTGTTCGCCATAAGTTGGCAGGGTATGCTCAGACGTGAGTCCCTTGCTCACTTTGCCACTGGATTCAAACAAGCCTGGCTGAAGACGGCTGAAATGCCAGAAACCGGTCCTAGGAAGCTTGTTTCTGGTCCAGGGAAGACATGGCTTGGCAGTTCGGGCTGGACTGTTCCCATGAGGCACAGGGTCAGACTGATTTGCATATGGCCATGTCTGAACTGGGGTGGCAGAGTGGGCTAAAGAATGGTGATGGATTAAACCCAGATCAGTTGACTGGGGGTGAGTGCTTGCAATGTTCAACACTCCGTCCATCATTTCCTTTGGTTTTTGCTTTGTTCGCCATAAGTTGGCAGGGTATGCTCAGACGTGAGTCCCTTGCACACTTTGCCACTGGATTCAAGCAAGCCTGGCTGAAGACGGCTGAAATGCCAGAAACCGGTCCTAGGAAGCTTGTTTCCGGTCCAGGGAAGACATGGCTTGGCAGTTCGGGCTGGACTGTTCCCATGAGGCACAGGGTCAGACTGATTTGCATATGGCCATGTCTGAATTGGGGTGGCAGAGTGGGCTAAAGAATGGTGATGGATTAAACCCAGATCAGTTGACTGGGGTGAGTGCTTGCAATGTTCAACACTCCATCCATCATTTCCTTTGGTTTTAACAAAGCAAAACACCGCATCTGTAACCAAAACACTTAATACCATAATAAAACAATCCATCCCATGACACCACACCTGTAATCACAGAAGATAATGCAAAACACCATGACGACTTTCAAAGGCACCACATCCATATCCTAAGGGGATAATGCCAACACACAGTGCCAACATCCCAAAACACAACATCTATTTTCAAGGCAGACCCCAATTAATTTGCGACTCCATCCCATGACACTGCACTCTTAACCATAGAAGATAATGCGAAACATCATGACGAAATTCCTAGACGCCACATCCACATCCCAAGGAGATAATACCCCACACCCTGCCAACAAAGCAAAACACGACATTTATAACCAAAGGTGATAATACCACAATAAAACACTTCATTCCATGACGCTGCACCCTTAACCACAAAACATACTGCAAAACATGATGACAATATTCCAAGGCACTACATCCATGTTCCAAGGAGATATTGCCACATCCTGCCAACATCCCCAAACACCACATCTACATCCAAAGCAGACCCTACCTTAATACAATACTCCATCCAATGACACCGCACCCTTAACTACAGAAGATAATGCGAAACGCCATGACATTCAAGACACCACATCCATTTCCCAAGGATATTGCTCAGCTCCATCCCCTCCAATGGCTTTCCGCAGTCGGGCCCAGAACAGAGGCTGCTGGTCCAAGTCCTCCTTCCACTCCAGGTAGGTTTTCTTCTTCACCAGCTTGGCCAGTTGGTGGTAGCGAGAGAGGCTCCTCATTGACACTTTCTCCAGGAAAACCATCACCAAGGAATCCTTGCTTTCTACAAGAAGGCGGTATGTGGCCATCCGCACTTCCAAGGAGCACCAGTGGCTGCACAGGTAATGGCGGCTGATCAGACACACCACCCAGCGGCTCCTATAAATGCTGTCCATGATGTTATCCAAGATGTCTTTGCCGACCTCAAAGTCCCTGCCATGCAGACACACTTTAAAGAGCGGGGGTCCCCTCTCTTCCAAGTTGGGCAGGAACTCGCGGACAACCCAAGCCTCATCGCAGCTGCTGTAAGAGACAAAGGCGTCGAAGTCATATTGCCTCTTTCTGTCGCGTCTCCCACGATAGTTCCACCAGGTCCTGAGCATGTAGTAGAGATACAGGAGGTACCAGCGCACCTTGTGATACAACAGGACCGTGATCAGGAACAACATGTTGAAGGAGAAAGTCCCAATGAAGAGATGGTATCCTATCAGCAAGCTGCAGTCTTTCTCCAAGAAATTGAGAAAATTCAGCTTCTGTGGCCCAAGAGAGCATGTCTGGATTCCCAGCTCTGGCACGCTCACTTGGGGGTGAGTGGTCACCCATCTTCTGATCCAGGATTGTTCACACAAACAATACAGGGGTACATCCTTCAGGTAGATGTAGCGCATACTTTCCACGTGGTCGAGCAGACCCTCCTGAAGGGTTTTCACAGGCTGGGACTTCAAGATTAGGAGTTCCAGAGAGACAAGGTCTCTAAACATGGTAGCAGTAAAGTCCTCTATCCCAGAATCCTCCAGGATCAAGGTTCTAAGGTGTGTCAGGTTCCAGAACAGCTGCTCAGGAGTCAGGAAACTCTTCTTAATGTCCAACTTTAGGTTTTTTATATGGAGATGGCGTAAATTGTGAAGATGCTGCAGGCTGTTATTCAAAGGGCTCAAGGATTTATGGATAGGCATATCTGCAGAGGAACTGTAGTACAAATATTCAATGTTAGTAAAAGACAGGAGCCCCAAGCCTTCAGTCTCTGAGACCCCAAGTGGTAAACATAACAATATGTGGTTTTCTCGTAGGTGAAGTTCTTTCACAAATTTGAAGTCCTTGAACCAGCGAATACGAATCTCTGGTGCACTAATGTGAAGGACTTTAAGTAAGCTGCAGTTGTTTGTGCATGTCAGGAGTATTGAAGACTTTGCTTCCAAGGTAAGAGTAGTGAGTTCTTTCTGTTCGATTTTTAATTCCATAGTAGTCTCAAAGCTGATGGATAGCTCCTGAAGCTCGCTCTTCGCGGTCAGGGAGCTATGCTGGTTCTTGAGTATGTTGCCCCTGAGGCCCAGCACCCTTACGCTACTCAAGTGATCAAAATAGAAGTTCTCAAGCAGAAAGAGTTTATTGTAATCCAGCTGCAGAGAATGCAGCCTATCAAGACCAACAAAGGTGTCCTTTTCCAGGGACACAAGGTGATTACTACTGAGATCCAGTGTTTCCAGATTAGCCAGGCAGAAGAGCCGCCCGGAGCCGAGATTGGTGATGAGGTTGAAAGACAGATCCAGGTGTGTGAGGTTGGACAGAACATTGGGGGCCCCGGGTGTGCACAGGTCTAGGCTTTTTATCTTGTTTGCAGAGAGAACGAGGGACCTCAGGTTCAGCAATTTCTTTGCCATATCATTCATGAAAGCTCTAAGGAGGTTGCTGGACATGTTGAGAGACACCAGCATGGAGCATCCTTCAAAGGTCTCAGCGGGAAGATCTGAAATAAAGTTTTGAGCGACTGTCAAGTTCCTGACTCCCAGCCGAGACACCACAGTGCAGACATCTTTAATCTTCAGATAGTCCTGATTTTTCATGGCATTTAGGGACAGCATTTCAATGCTCTTTATTCCAGACCGCAGAAGCTCGATGACCTTGAGACCAGTCGCATCTACCTTGAGGACAGTAAGACGAGGGAAGTTGCAAAATGCATTTTTCTCCACACTTTTTAGATCATTGCTTGTCAAATCGAGGCTGGTAATACTTGGAAAGAAAATTGTGCTCTCTATGATGTTGTCTGTGTCAATGCAGTCCTCCTCCCTGGCTTTAACAATACCATTCCTCTTGATTTCCAGGACTTTCAGAGAAGCCAGTGACTGAAGCATAGTGGTCAGTCTGTACAACCTACTAATCTCATTTTCAGACAAGGCTAATACTTGTATTCTATGTAAGGGTTTAAAAAGATTTTTGGAAAAAGCTGTATCAATTTTCAAATATCTGAGTTCCAAGTGTGTTAGGTTCTCCAATCCGCCAAACACCTGATCATCCATGTCTACGGGTGAAGTGTGCCTGGTATCTCCTTTGATTCCCAGATGTCTCAGTTTGGCAGCACCATTGAAGGCTCCTGCAGAAACATTAAATGATCCATACAAATAGAGGCGGGTCAAGTTATGATACCTGGAGAAGGAGTCTGTAGGGACGGTTGGCACGTCTAACACCAGGCAGAGGGTGTCCACGTCCACTGGAACCTCTCTTAGATCCACCTCCATGTTCCTCACTGTGCTGCATTTGCTGAAGACCCTGAATCCTTCGAAGGGGAATCCAAAGCAGGTCGGGGCTAACACTCCCGGGGATCCCAGCTGGTCCCACTGGTAGATCTCACACTTGGTAGTGGCCGTGCCTGACACGATAGTCCAGCAGCCGGCAACCACTGTGCAAACCACGACCACAGAAAACGTTCGCAGTTCCATTTCACACCACTGCTGTCTCATCAGTGGTTTGAAGTGCAGGTGTCTGTCTGAGCAGCGGCGGTTGTCTGTATGTCTACCAGACAGGGTTATCTTAAGATTGAATGAACCGCCTCCTTCCTCTGTTCTTTGTAGTTTGAAGACACGACATGCCTCTCAGGAAGGTACTGAGGCTGAATTGTTGCCCGGGGCAGTGGGAGTTCAATGACTGGTTCACATCAGGGTTTGAAAGAAATAATATCCGTCGCAACACATTTACTGGGGACTGGATGTGACACATGAGAGGCGTGGTTCACAAATTTACATTACAAAACCACACACCTTATGTACAGAACTTTACAATATACTTTGGGGACTGTACCCAATAAACCTTTGGTGGAAACAGTGGAAAGTGGTAAAAGTAGGTATGCTGCTCTCTAAAATAAGTGACACATCTGTAGTGTCCTGAGGGTGCATCACATTGCAGCCTCTTCTGCTACATGGTTGTCCCTACATTTACACACACCCACCCATCAAAGCTAGTCAGGCGCACATGCCCTTACTACAGTTTCTCCCAGTTCTCTCTGTGTCATTGGTAGTCGATGCCCACAAGACTTAAGTGGTATCAGGGTAGCTGAACCCCAGCTTGTCGCCCTGCTTTTGGTGAAACTGGCTAAGAGCAGTGGACCACAGATGACATCATGGCCTGCAGCCTACCCCTACTTTAGGAAACCAACATTCTTGGTTGGTTGGAAAGGGGCCTGTCCCGTGTGGGGATGTCTGAAACTCATGTGGCCCAACCTGTAGGCACAACCACCCATCCCCTCCACTGAGCATGACCCAACTCTCCCCACAGAGAAGAACAGGAGGGCTAACCCAATCCCCTCCCACCCCAGAACCGGAAGGACTTCACTGAACTGGAAGTGACGTCACCAGATGCCAGGCAGAGCCAAAGCCACTACTCAAGAGTGGTCCTGCTCCAGCAGGGCTATTGAGAAGAGACGTTGCTGCAGGGTCTGCATCCGCATCCCTATTGGACAGAGCTGGACTTGACAGCATCTGCCATGGACCCTGCCTGCTGCTGACGGGGCTAGGGTTACCACCATTCCAAGAGAAAAATACCGGTCATTTGGTCTTGTCTACAGATTCTGCAGAGGCTGAGACATGGTACTAAATAGAACTTTAAACCGTATGGTATGTATGCATTTGTAGCATGTCTTTTTTTGCTTTTGTTCACTTTTAATATTAGAGTCATTAACACAGCTCTAGGACACACTTAAAAGTGCTTTCTGTTTATATTGGCTGTTTGAAGTATGCACAGACAAAGGCTAAAAATACCGGTGTGAGAAGTTGGCCTGGCATATGCTGGTCACTAGTTATAGTGGCCACCTTGCACCAGTCCAATTCGACTCTTATGGTAGATAGGTTTAAGACAACCTTTTAAAGAAAGCTATCCTAGTGGTAGCTGTGGAGAGCAGCCTTCAGGCTAAGTCTCAGAGGAATGTAAAGCATCTTGTTTTACCTTTTAATCTCTTGAATTACCAAATGAAAGGGCACCACACAGGTATATATATCAAATATATATGCATTTATTTCTAGACACACTCTAATAATCTTGTTATGAGATTAGAAGTCAGGAACACATTCAAATATCAACGTTTCACAATAGGTTAAGCACAAATATGGCTGGGGTCCTAGGGGCGTACCAGACCATATACTAAAAAAGAGGTTTAGGAAAGTCGACTTGCAAGGGGACAAGGCCTAGGGCCTGTAGAATTGCTGGGGCTTCACTAAGCCACCCAAGGCAGGTAAGTAAAAGACCCACGGGAGACGCGTGCAGTGTGAGAACCCAGCCGCGGGTTCCCTATTGATTTCAATGGAGCAAGTCGCTGTTGGATTTTTAAAGTTTTATGGTACTTCGAGGAAGTCTACAAGCAAGCCACTTACAAGGTAAGTAATTCGAGGGCCAACACACACTAGGGCACCGGAGTGCACGAGTTACCTCACCCAGGGAAGCCGGGTGCATAGGTGTCTTTTGGTGTCGGGTCGCGTCGCTGTTTTCTATGGAAGCCAAAGAAGATTTGCTGCTTGCGAAGACTGGAGGAGTGTCCGGTGGAATCCAAGGCTGGATTCAAGAAGAAGATGACCTGAAAGCAAAAGGGACAGTGTTCACAGTCACTTGCCAGTGACCCGGGACCAGGAAGATGGATGCCCACGGATGTCGGGTGATTTCAGGTGATCAAGGGTGTTTTGACTCTTCGCTCACGAGGTCCAGGAGGGATCGACGATGACCAGCATCTGTATTCAGAGTGTCACACAATGTCTGCAGCTGACTGATGTGTTGGCAACCGGATTGGAGCCAACAAGCCTTGGCAACAGCAAGACTTGTGAAAAGTGAATTAAGTCAATAGTGCAGACCCGCAAGGTCTGAGGGACTCACCCATCAAAGGTAAGTGAGGGCAGGTCTGGAGCAACCAGAGAAGCCCTTTGGTTTGATCAGAAAGTCTTTGGGGACCCACAAGCCAACGGGCAAGGGATCGCAAAGACACCTCGTAAGGAAATGCTTTACAGAAGCCCACGGTCACTCGGGACAGGGTAGGCCTCTGATTTTTGGTGCACAACCTGCTGGAGACTTGGGCCATAAATGGTCCAAAGCACAAGTTCATTTCAGTGCACTTGACAATAGTGCACGGTCGCCGGGTATTGCTGTTCCTCGTCACTCGTGGGGTCCACTTGCCTCAGCTCTGCTGGGGACTCACAGTGGCCATCAAGAAGTCAGGAGATTTGATTCCGGGGCTGCAGGGACTTCGGGCTCCAGCGGGTGCGGGAAAGTTTGAGACCATTGATTCAAAGTTTTGGTGCCTGCCAAGCAGGGGAGTCACTCCTTGACTCCAAGGAAGATTCTTCAGTCTTCCAAAGGTAGTGGAACATCGAAGGACCAGGATTCTTCTTGTGAAGCGTCGTCCAGGGATATCTAACTTGCAATGGCAAGGGTTCCCTTATACTAAAAGACAGGGAGGGACTAGCTCTATGACCACTCCTCTGGGAGGGTCAGGTTGGGGGGTGGTTACACCCACTTCCCTTTGTCCAGTTTCACGCCAGAGCAGGGACAGGTAGCCCCTGAACCGGTTTGAGTTGGCATATGCACAGAGGAGCCTACTGCTTCCCCAGTGCAGGACTTCTAAGCACTCTAGGAGTGCACCCACCCAGCCCCAATACACTAAATCCTGTCTGGAAGGTGGTGACACCTCCCTGTGACAGGATGCCTATTGTTGGGCCTCCTCCACTGTGAGTTTCAGTCAGCAGCAGGAGGGCAGCCCAGTGTCTGTGCTGGTGGCATCTATTTTGTGATGCCAGGGCTCTTTCAGATTTCTACCGTGTTTCCACAGTGGGTACATGTCGTCCCCTCTAGAAGGGTGGGATCATACTCCCACACCAGTTACTGGTGTGGGGGTATGATTCCAAGTTGTTTGACACCAAACACAACATGTTTTGATGCAGTCATTCCAAAGTTATAATTTACCGGGAGGTTATAATGCACTTAAGACTATGTGGTTTAACCACATCCACAAACAGCCACAGAGAATAGACTCTGCCAGCTGCAGAGGGGACCTGCTTATGCAGAGGCACCCCCTCACATTGTAAACCAAGCACCCTGCCCTCAGGATTGATAGGGCCTGCCTTCGGGGTGACTGATAGGTTTATATGTGTGTGTATGGCTGTCAAGAATTCCTGTCATACGAGGGGAGGAAAACGGTAACCAGCAAAAACGGACTACATCTCCCAGGATGCTTAGCGGTTGAGAGGTTATGTAAACAGGAGAGCTGTTACATAACTCAAGGGAAACACGCCCTTATGTAAACAGGAGAGCTGTTACATAACTCAAGGGAAACACGCCCTTATGTAAACAGGAGAGCTGTTACATAACTCAAGGGAAACACGCCCTTATGTAAACAGGAGAGCTGTTACATAACTCAAGGGAAACACGCCCTTATGTAAACAGGAGAGCTGTTACATAACTCAAGGAAAACACGCCCTATAAAGGGAGGAACCGGGAGGTACAAGGCGGTCGGATATTGTGTTTACACCGACGTACCTGCTTCGTGAAGAGCAGTGTTCCGGAGTGGTGCTCCAGTAAGGCAAGAACGGAGGTAGGTCGAGTCGTTACTCCCTGGGCCGTGTCTTGCCCCATCGTCACCGGTGAAGGACCCGGAAGCTCTACCGGTCAACCATTGAGCTTCGCTTTTTGACTCGGCTGAGTCCAAGCGCAGTGGCGCTTTTGCTGGTTGGAGTCGTAACTCCCAGCCCGACCAGAGACACAGGGACTGCCAGCTGTAACGCACACCAGGAGGTGTTTGCCGCGTTACAGACTCGGAAGTCCACAGGATCGATCGAGCGGCTGCTCTCGGTTCAGTCTTCTTGCTTGTGATTGGGGTATCGGTGACGCATCACCAGGAGGTGACTCCGCGTCCCGGTGCAGTCTGAGGAAGAGGTTGAGCGGCTGCTCCCTTCAGGTAGAGACCCCGGCTGGGTGTTTCCCTGACTCCTCGATTCTCCCCAACACTCTTCGTGCCCCTCACAGCCTACCGATTGGCATTGTCGGCCATTTCATTTCTGCCCTCTGTTGGCATACGCCGGGATCGGCGTATATGCAGAGGACGGTTAGGACCATCCGTGCTGTGGGCTGGTAACGTACTTAGCCTGGAGGATTCCAGTGACTATAACTTTTGTTTGTTCTTTGTATTTTATTTGCCTTCATTAAAAGAACTAACCCTTCACAAGTGGTTGCGTCCTCATTGTCGTGTCTGTTAAACGATCCTGAGACGTTCAGGGCGTTACAATGGCGAGATATAGGGAACCTATACCTCAGTGAAGAGTGCTAACACTATCTCACCCAGGCTGAAGTAGCAGGCCTGTGCTGTCAGATTTAGTATGCCTCCCAGGGGTGGCATAATACATGCTTCAGCCCCTGGTAGGCCTGTGAAGTACTTATGCCCCTGGTACCTAAGGTACCATATACTAGGGGCTCATAAGGTACCACAGTATCCACTCACTAGTGCATCTAATATGCACTCCAGTCATTTAAGGGAGTAAGCAGATAGGCCGGGGTCCTGGATAGCAGACTCCCAGCCAGACTAGTCAAAAACCATTCAAACACCAGGAAAAAAGTGGGGGCAACCATGCAGTCAGATTCCACCTTCCTACAACCGGTTTTAGGGGATGTTTCTTATTTTTGTACCTGCCGGATCATCAAAGTACTGGTGGTGCTGGTAGAAAACCAGTCAGACGGCAACACTAGATGGTGCCTACGTAGCATCGCCCGCATCACTTCTCTGCCTCTCGTAGAGCGTGTGCTGGGCCATCCCAGTCTTCAAGTTTGCTTCCCTTGGGCTTGTCGTCCTGTGGGGCAAGGGTGGAGTTCTCTGATGCTGACTCCAACGTTAAGCATTTACTCAGTGGCGGCTGGCATCTTAAAAATATGGTGAAGCATGCTGCCTCAAAACTCATCATAAAGGCTGAATCCCATCTGGTGTGTCTCTGGCAGGATCCTGGTGACTACCATCAGGAAAGGGTAAAACGTCTTTCCTGCCTGGTGGATGCAAATCCAACCAATCCTGGAGCTTCTCTCATGCTGTTTTCAGAATGAGTGCAAAAACAACAGTTGATGGACAGAATGCAGAACAATGTCATACATTCACCCCAGTACATAGATCTGGACCTAAATCCATCGTTTTTTTCTCACCATGCTATTCACAATTGTGTGTCTTTTGTTTTCAGAATGAGAGCAGCTGCAGGATTGGTTGGAACGGGCTAACCAAGCGCTCATTTTCAGGCTGGGGGCCTGTGTTAGCAATCCCCTGCCTGTTTCACATCTCTGGGTTTGCTGGGTCTGCAGTGGTTATGTCAGGCTGGCTGTTGCAAGGCAGCCGGCCAATCTGATATCCACACCACAGGGTGCACCCCACCCCCTGTCCTCACACTTGCGCTGAACACAGCGCAAGCTGGTAGCAATTAAAGTGGCGTAGCAAGCCATTTTATTTATTTGTTTTTACCTGCCAGGCTTGCAGCAGGCAGGAGGACGCTCCTCCGCCCTTTAAGAGGAACAGCCGCTGCATTCACTGGCACCTGTAGGACAGGCTGTCAGCCCTGACAAGTATCACACATTGTAAGTTGAATTAAGCAATTTTAATGCCTGTCCCCGCATTTCTGCATTAAAAAGTTACATCACGCATTACCTTAGCTGCTCTTTGAATTGCTCGAGGTGCTATCTGCAGTGCTTGCTCATCAAGTGGGTATAAGCAGCATAAGGGGTGCTGCGGCTTCCTGATGCCTGACTTTTCGGTGTTGGAGCAGGTGCCGCGACCAACCCTAGCTCATTTGGTCAGCTAAGTTCATTCGAACAGGAGGCATCGTTTCCCATCACTAGCACCTCAGTTTTATTCCATTCAGCTTTAGATTCAGGTTCCTCCTCGTGACATCTCTCAGCTTCCTCCTCGTGACATCTGATCCCTCAGTGAACAACACTACTGAGACAGACCAGCCTGATAGAGATGTCCAGCCTCTCACCACTAAAGCCAGCCTGGCTGCAGCATGGCAGACACTTGTCTTCATGGAAGTTTTTTAATTCAATGTACATGTCACCTGGGTGAGGGGAGCAGGCGGGGTCCACTCATCAACTGGCTGCTGGCAGTGACACTTTGGTGCCTCAGACAGGAAGGGTGCTTTTCTGGGGACACTAAACATGTGTGCACCCCACAAAAAAAGAAACCCTGTTGTGATACTTGGCATCTTTTGGCGGGTTTTCCCTGAGTTTTTGCTTTCTGACCCTCCTGTTTTTGCTGGCTTAGTCTCTCTGCACACATTTCTCACTGCTGATCAGTAGTAAAGTGCAAGTGCTCCTGTTGTAAATTGTGTTATGGATTGGTGTCAGTCACCCCTAAGGTAGGCCCAAGGTACCCCTGTGGGCAGGGAGCAGTGTATGTGAACGGTAGGACATGCCCTGGTGTCTGTGGCATGTCCTGATAGTGAATTACTGCCAATTTCGTTTTTCACTATTGCAAGGCTACCTGTTCCAATACAACAGAATGGAGAGTTTGTTTATAACATCTTATAAACATAAGTGGCCCTAGGAACTAGGTAGAAAAATAAAGTTTAGTATGCCTGAACTCAGACTCTAAAGGTGCATCTTTTAGTGAAGGTGATTTTTACATTCTGTGTTTGAAAATACCACTTTTAGAAGGTAGGTATTTTCTTGCTCAGCCATCCAGTAGGCCTCTGCTGGGGTTGTAAATTGGCTGTCTGGGTTTTGGATGACAGGGGCTGGGGAGGAGCTGTGGCTGCAGATAGTCTATGTGGGTCAGGAAAGGCTGAATAAATCTGTGCTACATTTAGAGTAGGGGGAGGAGATTTCCTTTCACCTGAATGGGCCTGATCTGCCTCTGTAAAATGCCGTCTCCACCTCCTGTCAGGAAGCCACACTAGAGATGGCAGAACTGGTTCTGGATTGGCACAGATACTCTCTGCCTGAGATGACAAAGCATTTTGGGCTATAAAAAGTGGGGTCCAAACCCCTGAACTCTAGAACTATTTTGGACCAAGAAGACTGCCAAGAAAAAGAGCTGGATAAGCTGTGAGGAGGAACTACCACTTTGCTGAGTGCTTTGCTGTGTTGGCCTGCATTGGCTGCTTCTGTCTTGGGCAGTGAAAGGAAGGGACTGGACTTTCTACAGTTTATTCTTGTGAGTTTCTCCATGGGCTTGAGGTATAACTTGCCCCCTGTTCAAGAAGTCTCAGGAACAGCAAAGACTTCACATTCTTCTTCCCTCAGCACTGGAAACTGTGTGTTTTTTGCAGCAACAGAAGAAAAAGCAATTCGACGCCGTCTACGACGCCGCTGCCGACTCCGTATCCTGAAGGCACCACACCGCAATGCCGCACCACAACCCTGGTCTCACAGATGACGCCTGTTGATGCTGTCACCGAGCCTCTGATTGCACTGTGACATGTGGGCACCACACTCTGCACCTCCTATCTTCCTGATGCCGCCTTGGTGTCTACGCGACGCCGCTCCATGGCAAAATCGACGCCGCTGCCTGCACCGTGGTTCAAGGGCACCGCTCATAAAGTTACATGCCGCACCGCCTTAATCCTGCACTGCAGCCTTGGCCTACCGACACCAGCGCCATCGACTCCAGTTCGTCAGCCGACGACAGAGGATCAGCAACGAAGACGCAGCTGCTTGCACCGTGACCTGCCAGCACCACATCACTTCGCAACCGCGACCCTGGTCTCACCGACGATGCCATCTCACGCCTCCACCGAGCCGCTGCTCATACCGCGACCTGAGGGCATCGCTCTTTGCACCGCTGCACTTTGCACCGCAGCACCCGACGCCAGCACTTCTGACTTCAACCGCGAGGAGTTCGATCTGCAAACGCGTGTGACTTATAGGGCCTGATGACTCATGAACCGACCTCCAGAACCGACGCCGTACTTTCAGAGCTCAACGAGAGGTCCCGACACCCTGCATTTCTAAAGATACTGTTTTGCGTGTCTTCCCAACACCATAGATGGCCCACGTGATTCGGTCAGCCAGAACTGTTTGTATTTGTTTGTTCACAACGCCATCATAGCCCCAGAGGGAGCTATCGACTTCAAGGAACAGTTTTTTAAGGTTATTTTGATAACTGAAGATTTCAAAGTACTGTATTGTGGATTTATTTATCTTTTTTGGTCTTGTCTTGAGCATATAAAAATATTGGATATTTTTCTAAACTGGTGTGGTGTCCTTTTGTAGTGCGTACACTGTATCACTGTTGGTTATGTGCAAATGCTTTACACACTGCCTCTAAGATAAGCCTGTTTGCTTCGGCCAAGCTACCAAGGGGGTGAGCATGGGCTACTTTAGGAGTGTAACTCCCTTATCCTGACTAGGAAGAAGGGTCCCTATTTGGACAAAGGTACCTACCTTTGCCAACTAGAGACCCCCATTTCCAACACCTGTTAACTGAATGAGTGAAGGTGCAGCGGCTGTCTTCATCCTGAGAGGCATCTGGCGGTTCTGTTTACTTGCTGTGGTTTTTAATCTTCTATGTCAGGGGTTTCACAGCAGTTTCAGGCTATGTGAGAGCTTCTCATCACTCTAAAGTGGGAAATCTGTGATATTTATCTCTTTAAATGGATGTTCTTACCTTGGTTTTATCAGTGATAGTGTCACTCAAGGCATTACACATTTAGCAGTGTGATGTAATTCGCAAACTGTGATCATGGAAATGACACACATAGGCAGTCTGTGAACTTGACACTATGCTCTGGGTCAGACGCTGCTGAGGATGAAGTCACCCTTCACTTGCCTACTCATTGCACCCCACCAGGGCTGAGGGAGGAGCGGATCACACTTACACCTGAAGACCTGCTCCTCCTCCAGCCACACAGGGTTTAACAGCTCTCTAGAGTGTAAAATAGTGGAGTCCAAGCACAGCATAAAACACTGCGAGACCCCCTAACCTAGACCTGAACCTGCTGCGCCATAGTGGAGTCCAACCACAGCATAAAACACTGTGAGACCCCCTAACCTAGACCTGAACCTGCTGTGCCACAGTGAAGCCCAAGCACAGCATAAAACACAGTGAGACCCCCTAACCTAGACCTGAACCTGCTGTGTCATAGTGGAGCCCAAGCCCAGCATAAAACACTGTGAGCTCCCTAACATAGACCTGAACCTGCGGTGCCATAGTGGAGTCCAACCACAGCATAAAACACTGTGAGACCCCCTAACCAAGACCTGAACCTGCTGTGCCACAGTGGAGCCCAAGCACAGCATAAAACACTGAGAGACCCCCTAACCTAGACCTGAACCTGCTGTGTCATAGTGGAGCCCAAGCCCAGCATAAAACACTGTGAGCTCCCTAACCTAGACCTGAACCTCCTGTGCCATAGTGGAGCCCAAGCACAGCATAAAACACTGTGAGACCCCCTCACCTAGACCTGAACCTGCTGTGCCATAGTGGAGCCCAAGCACAGCATAAAACACTGTGAGACCCCCTCACCTAGACCTCAACCTGCTGTGCCATAGTGGAGCCCAAGCCCAGCATAAAACACTGTGAGCTCCCTAACCTAGACCTGAACCCCCTGTGCAATAGTGGAGCCGAAGCATAAGGTAAAACACTGCGAGACCCCCTAACCTAGACCTGAACCTGCTGTGTCATAGTGGAGCCCGAGCATAAGGTAAAACACTGCGAGACCCCCTAACCTAGACCTGAACCTGCTGTGCCACAGTGAAGCCCAAGAACAGCATAAAACACTGTGAGACCCCCTAACATAGACCTGAACCTGCTGTGCCATAGTGGAGCCCAAGCACAGCATAAAACACTGTGAGACCCCCTAACCTAGACCTGAACCTGCTTTGCCACAGTGAAGCCCAAGCACAGCATAAAACACTGTGAGACCCCTAACCTAGACCTGAACCTGCTGTGCCATAGTGGAGCACAAGGTAAAACACTGTGAGACCCCCAAACCTAGATATGAACCTGCTGCGCCATAGTAGAGCCCAAGCACAGCATAAAACACTGTGAGACCCCCTAACCTAGACCTGAAACTGCTGTGCCATAGTGGAGCCCAAGCCCAGCATAAACCACTGTGAGACCCCTAACCTAGACCTGAACCTGCTGTGCCATAGTGGAGCCCAAGCACACCATAAAACACTGTGAGACCACCTAACCTAGACCTGAACCTGCTGCGCCATAGTGGAGCCCAAGCACAGCATAAAACACTGTGAGACCCCCTAACCTAGACCTCAACCTGCTGTGCCATAGTGGAGCCCAAGCACAGCATAAAACACTGTGAGACCCCCTAACCTAGACCTCAACCTGCTGTGCCATAGTGGAGCCCAAGCACACCATAAAACACTGTGAGACCACCTAACCTAGATCTGAACCTGCTGCGCCATAGTGGAGCCCAAGCACAGCATAAAACACTGTGAGACCCCCTTACCTAGACCTAAACCTGCTGTGTCATAGTGGAGCCCAAGCACAGCATAAAACACTGTGAGACCCCCTAACCTAGACTTGAAACTGCTGTGCCATAGTGGAGCCCAAGCACAGCATAAAACACTGTGAGCCCCCCTAACCTAGACCTGAACCTGCTGCACCATAGTGGAGCCCAAGCACAGCATAAAACACTGTGAGACCCCCTAACCTAGACCTGGACCTGCTGTGTCATAGTGGAGCCCAAGCCCAGCATAAAACACTGTGAGCCCCCTAACCTAGACCTGAACCTCCTGTGCCATAGTGGAGCCCAAGCATAAGGTAAAACACTGCAAGACCCCCTAACCTAGACCTGAACCTGCTGTGCCATAGTGGAGCCCAAGTATAAGGTAAAACACTGTGAGCCCCCCTAACCTAGACCTGAACCTGCTGCACCATAGTGGAGCCCAAGCACAGCATAAAACACTGTGAGACTCCCTAACCTAGACCTGAACCTGCTGTGTCATAGTGGAGCCCAAGCCCAGCATAAAACACTGTGAGCCCCCTAACCTAGACCTGAACCTCCTGTGCCATAGTGGAGCCCAAGCATAAGGTAAAACACTGCGAGACCCCCTAACCTAGACCTGAACCATGCTGTGTCATAGTGGAGCCCAAGCCCAGCATAAAAAACTGTGAGACCCCCTAACCTAGACTTGAAACTGCTGTGCCATAGTGGAGCCCAAGCACAGCATAAAACACTGTGAGCCCCCCTAACCTAGACCTGAACCTGCTGCACCATAGTGGAGCCCAAGCACAGCATAAAACACTGTGAGACCCCCTAACCTAGACCTGGACCTGCTGTGTCATAGTGGAGCCCAAGCCCAGCATAAAACACTGTGAGCCCCCTAACCTAGACCTGAACCTCCTGTGCCATAGTGGAGCCCAAGCATAAGGTAAAACACTGCAAGACCCCCTAACCTAGACCTGAACCTGCTGTGCCATAGTGGAGCCCAAGTATAAGGTAAAACACTGTGAGCCCCCCTAACCTAGACCTGAACCTGCTGCACCATAGTGGAGCCCAAGCACAGCATAAAACACTGTGAGACTCCCTAACCTAGACCTGAACCTGCTGTGTCATAGTGGAGCCCAAGCCCAGCATAAAACACTGTGAGCCCCCTAACCTAGACCTGAACCTGCTGTGCCATAGTGGAGCCCAAGCACAGCGTAAAACACTGCGAGACCCCCTAACCTAGACCTGAACCTGCTGTGCCATAGTGGAGCCCAAGCACAGCATAAAATACTGTGAGCTCCCTAACCTAGACCTGAACCCCCTGTGCCATAGTGGAGCCCAAGCACAAGGTAAAACACTGTGAGACCCCCTAACCTAGACCTGAACCTGCTGTGTCATAGTGGAGCCCAAGCATAAGGTAAAACACTGCGAGACCCCCTAACCTAGACCTGAACCTGCTGTGCAACAGTGAAGCCCAAGCACAGCATAAAACACTGTGAGACCCCCTAACCTAGACCTGAACCTGCACTCGGACCGACCAGCAAGACTGGGGGGGGGGGGGACTTGATGGGTCTTCGGACCTGAGGGCACCGACATTGTTGGGGGGGGCTGACTGGTGCCCGCCCCAGCATCTTCCAGCTGCCCCGAGGGAGCTGCATGATTGTCCCACCCCTCCAGCGGGGTGAGGCGCATCAGGCCTCAGTGGGTTTGAGGCCTCCTGGCGATGTAGCAGAGTACATGTCTGGGGGCTTGCTGTGCACAGCAAGGGGGGCGCTTTCATTGGGAAACTCCCTGGGAATACCTGGGCGATAGGTTTTCTTGTGTGATTCTCTGGCCCCGCGGTCCGGGTTGTGGACGCTGGGCGTGACAGCTATCCCGCCACCCTATGACCCTGCTCCTGTTGATCGCCGAAGTGGAGCTGGGTTTGGCCTCGTTAGTCCTGAATGGTAGACAGCAGGGGGATGCGAGGTGCTGTATGTTTCCTTCATATTTTTCCTTCTAGTGTTTGTCATTATCAGATGGGGTGCCCCTTTTATCCACCAACGCGTTTTATTGGACACTCCCCGGCGGCAAAGTAGAGCAATGCGGTTTTGCTGGCAGGGGAAGGCTTACCTGGTTTTCCCCGTTGTATCTGCAGCTTTGCCTCGATTGCACCGCAGAAGGAAATAGAACGAGCCGGTACAGCAAAGCGTTTCACTGCGCAGGACGCAAGCCATCAGGTACAAGGTGGCTTACCAACGGTGGCCACCGGATGGCTCGGTTTAATGAAGGAAAATTAAAGTGCTCCACAGTGTTATGAGCGTAGGGCCATGGAGATGGAGTAAGCGAGATTGCTGTCAGGCACCTACTAACCATGTTCATCCTAGATAACAACATTCAACATCACAAGGAGCGAGCGACGGGGTAGATAAAGCGAGAATATTTTACAGGGGGCAATAGGGACCCTGAGCCTCTACCAGGTATGGGAAACACAATTGCTTTTGTGACACGTGCTCTTAGACTAGCAGGGGGAATCTTCTACTTCCTGAACTTCCCGTTGGGACAAAGAGCAGGGTACCTGCAGGATCAGAGCGATTGTGGGCGTAAGCTCTTCCTGTGGCTAGCATAAGGCATACGCCTATCAGGAAGTAAAGGTTTTGATGTTGTAACCACGCCGCCCCCCCACCTTTCTTTTCACTATTCAAGGTATTGTGGCTTCAACCCAGCGATAGCACGCCGAGGCATCGTCTGAACAGCCCCTAAGTGGGACGAAGTCTAAAGGGGTAAGTCGTGGTGCATGGGGGGAAGCAGGGTACGTGGTTAGACCCAGGCAAAACTGCCTGGATTAGCCAGGTGAGCAAGGCGCAAGAGGATAACCTGTACTTATCTTTCATACCCCCCTCAAGGTTGCGCTTTGAGAAGTAATTGTGGAATGTCCGGTAGGGCAGACTGACAGTATGCCAGGTTCTCACCTGGCGCCACGGCTCACATCTGGAAACTGAGTATGGCAGGGATGGGGGCACAATGACCAAGAATAATCGGATGCATAAACCCAATATTGGCAGTGGACATGGTAAGGCGAGCGGGCAAAGGGGCTTGGTTAGCAAAGGCGGACATCGAATCAGCATTACACTTGCTGCTCGTTCACCCAGGCAGCCACCACCTGCTAGGTTATAAGTTGGATGGACAGTTCTATTACGACAGGTGAATGCCGATGGGTTGCGCAGTGTCCTGTGTCTACTTTGAGGTATTCAGCTGCTTCCTTCATTGGGCTCTCCAATGGTTCTATGGTGTATAAGGGGTGACACACTATTTGTACGATTTCTTGTTCATTGGGGAGGAGGAGACTCAAGATTGCAGGGAGGCACTGACTAATTTCCAGGGATTGAATGAACACCTAGGGGTTCCCTTGGCACCCGGGAAGACAGAGGGTCCAGCGCAGGTCTTGACGTTTTTGGGCATTGAGCTAGACACAGTGGAGGGTGCTTCCAGATACTGGTGGGCAGGGTGCAGGCCCTGATCCCGGACATCCAGGCAACGTTGGCGAAGGACAAAGCATCGTTGGGCACCATTCAGAGCCTCCTAGGTAAACTGAATTTTGCAGCAAGGGTGATCCCAGTGGGTAGGGTTTTTGCCAGAAGGCTGGCCAGGGCCATGACTAATGTTAAAGAGAGACACCACCTAGTCAGACTTCGCTACGGATTGAAACAGGACCTCAGAATGTGGGCAGACGTTTTGGCTGATTTCAATGGCACACTGATATGGAGAGCCCCGTGGGCGCGCAGCACCAAATTGTGCCTATTTACATACATATCGGGCAGGGAAGGCTTTGCCGCAATAATGGGGAGTGAGTAGTGTGCACAGAAATGTCTCACCACTTGGCGCAAAAGGAAGATTACAGCCAATGTCACAGTCTTGGAACTGTTCCCCATAGTGGCAGCCCTACACCTATGGCCGGAGGCTGTGGCGTCTAAAAGGGTTTAGTTTTGGTCTGATAAAATGGCGGTGGTACAGGCCATAAATGCGCAATCTGCAAAGTGTCCACTGGTGCTCTGCCCACTGAGGGAACTAGTGAGGGCTTGCATGCATAAGAATGTGGAGTTTCGGGCTAGGCACATTCAAGGGACAAGAACGTGCCAGCTGACTCTCTCTCTCGTTTTCAGTGGCTCTGTTTCTGGGAGGCTTGGCCGCGAGGGAGACCAGAGATGACTCCTTTCCCTGCACATCTCTTGCACCTACTTCAGTGGAACAGCGCTTAATGGAATTCGGTGAACTGTTTCTCCCGACGGGGACCAGGAGGCGGTACAAATCCTGCGCCTCCACTTTCTGCAAGATGTCAGGGACATGGGGCGGGGATACGGCAACACTGGAGCACAAGGTGCAACAATTTGTCCTGTAGGCCAAGGATCAGGACTCCTGGATCACGGGCCACTTGGCTGCAGCGAGTCACCCTGCCAGATTCAGGGGGCAACAGGGCGTGCCCCATACAGGCGGTGCTTAAGGGATGGGCTAGAGGGGAGACATGGGTACCAGACTCTAGGTTTCCTATTGAATTTCATACAGTACAGGGTATTATAGATGAAGTGCACAGGACCACATATTTGACTCATGAGGCCAGCCTCTTCGCTGCTGCATTCAGCCTGCCATTTTTCGGGGCCCTCAGCGAGTTGGTAGCCAGATCGAAGAGGGATGGATCTGGGGATGCTTTATGCAGATAGGACATTCAGTTGCTAGGAGACTCCCTAAGAATATCTGTGAGAAGATCCAGGTCGGGGCAGGGCAAAGTAATTTTGCTACAACCTCTGCGTGACAAGAGGTACTGCCCTGTGATCTTTCTGCCACTAAATCTATCAGAATCTCTCTCTCCCTTTCTCTACTTCTGACTTTCACTACCCAGTGCCCTTTTTAGGAATGTTTAGGTCCCATGAAAGACTCTCAGCTGTCTTTCTATTGTTTGGCCTCATGTTGGCTTGAATTAGTAGAAAATAGGTAATGAAATTCGAATTTCTTCCGAACAGTGGGGCCCCAAAATATTCCTTGCCCAGGGCCCTGAAAATACGTAGGAGGGCCCTGCATTCAGATCTCTCCCAGCCCCACTTATGTGCCTTTAACACTTGTGTACTATGACTTGCACACAATTATTGCACTTTCTTACTATATTTGTACTAATAATGCTGCCTTTGTTTAGTTTGTATTTTATATCCAGTGCTCTGGGAAGTGCTCACGGTACCCCCTAATGTTTATGGATGGCAGGACGGTTCTGGGTCTGTGCTGTCCTTTCTCTGCCTGCCCTCGGCTACTCCCTTGACTCTCACCTTTAACAAATGCAAATAGGTCGGACTCGTGGTTCTCTTCTATTCCCAACATGGGGGTACTCTGCCACCTAGTGGAGATGCTTCTTATCATGGTTAAACCAACGCCACGTGCAGCCAGTATTGCGCATGCGCAGACATTCAGCACACGTGTCCCTCACCGGATCTCACTTCTCTGCTCCTCAGTGTGGCCTGGAGCCTGGTTCTCTTGTGCTCTCTGATTCCTCACCACTAAGTCTCAGCTTCTCTTTCTCTTCCTTCCTTCCGAGGGCCTGCGGCTGCTGATTTCCTTCGAATTCAAGCCAAGCTCTTTACTGTAGCCATGGCTGGACATAGGTGGCAATGTCTTACATTATAGCATTTATATAGTGCTTGCTAACCGTGTGTGGGGCACTGAAGCGCTTAACCAGATGGATATTACGCTATATTGTGTAAGGTGTGTTGTTGGAATTAGTCTGTTCCTATGTGAGAAGTGTTTCCAAGTCATGCGTGATGACCAACGAGGTGCGGTTATCGAGGTTCAGGAAGCAGCGCTACTTGTTGGGTGAGGGTACGTGAGAGAGGGAGGTGCAGATTATAAACATTGTCAGGACCAATCAGCTTAGTCATGGGGTGGCAGGGTGCTGTGTCCACAACAAGGGGGGTAAATCCGAGAAGGTCCAGTAATCCATCTGCTGACATGCAGAGGTGATGCTGAGGGAGTAAAGGGCAACAGAAGGGCAACAATGGGATCGGGACGTAAGCAGTAGCCTTGCGCCATTTTATTTTCTTGCATTTATTTAAAGGCAGGGATACTGCCTACAGTTGAATACCCCATGAAGGAAGGCAGAGGTGTAGAGGCACTCCAGGCGGCAACCTGAGCAGAAACTGCCCAATCTTTAAAAGGACCGGTCCGGATTCCACCTACTCCCGCCAGGCTGAAGGAAGCAAAGTGATTGGAGCAGGGGTTCATGTCCCTAGCCGCTCTCAGCAACCACTGGCTCTCAAAGACAGACAAGCCCTAGTTGGTGCGTGGGTCAGGCCCCAGCCAGACTGGCACCCTGCACATGTGGGTGAGAGAAGAAGCGCTTGGAGGAGTGCTGCTCTGATAGCGCTAGAGCGAATCGGCTTGCTTTGTGTTACTCTGTAGCCCTCACTCCTCTTTGCGATCCCAATACTTTTCTTATGTCCCAGACACCTTTGCTCATTTTATTTTATTTTATGTTGTACCCATCTTTGTTTGACATACTCAATGTGCCATTTCTACTTTTAGCGCAAGGAAGCCTTTGTAGGTACAGTGTTCAATAAAATGTATATTAATAAAAAGTGATCTCTCACAGCCTCACCTCCGATTGCACCGCAGAAGGAAAGAGAACGAGCCGGTACAGCAAAGCGTTTCACTGCGCAGGACGCAAGCCATCAGGTACAAGGTGGCTTACCAACGGTGGCCACCGGATGGCTCGGTTTAATGAAGGAAAATTAAAGTGCTCCACAGTGTTATGAGCGTATGGCCATGGAGATGAAGTAAGCGAGATAGCTGTCAGGCACCTACTAACCATTTTCATTTAATCCTAGATAACAACATTCAACGTCACAAGGAGCGAGCGACGGGGTAGATAAAGCGAGAATATGTTACAGGGGGCAATAGGGACCCTGAGCCTCTACCAGGTATGGGAAACACAATTGCTTTTGTGACACGTGCTCTTAGACTAGCAGGGGGAATCTTCTACTTCCTGAACTTCCCGTTGGGACAAAGAGCAGGGTACCTGCAGGATCAGAGCGATTCTGGGCGTAGGCCCTCCCTGTGGCTAGCATAAGGCATACGCCTATCAGGAAGTAAAGGTTTTGATGTTGTAACCACGCCGCCCCCCCCCCCACCTTTCTTTTCACTATTCAAGGTATTGTGGCTTCAACCCAGCGATAGCACGCCGAGGCATCGTCTGAACAGCCCCTAAGTGGGACGAAGTCTAAAGGGGTGAGTCGTAGTGCATGGGGGGAAGCAGGGTACGTGGTTAGACCCAGGCAAAACTGCCTGGATTAGCCAGGTGAGCAAGGCGCAAGAGGATAACCTGTACTTATCTTTCATACCCCCCTCAAGGTTGCGCTTTGAGAAGTAATTGTGGAATGTCCGGTAGGGCAGACCGACAGTATGCCAGGTTCTCACCAGGTGCCACGGCTCACATCTGGAAACTGAGTATGGCAGGGATGGGGCACAATGACCAAGAATAATCGGATGCATAAACCCAATATTGGCAGTGGACATGGTAAGGAGAGCGGGCAAGGGGGCTTGGTTAGCAAAGGCGGACATCGAATCAGCATTACACTTGCTGCTGGTTCACCCAGGCAGCCACCACCTGCTAGGTTTTAAGTTGGATGGACAGTTCTATTACGACAGGTGAATGCCGATGGGTTGCGCAGTGTCCTGTGCCTACTTTGAGGTATTCAGCTGCTTCCTTCAATGGGCTCTCCAATGGTTCTATGGTGTATAAGGGGTGACACACTATTTGGACGATTTCTTGTTCATTGGGGAGGAGGAGACTCAAGATTGCAGGGAGGCACTGACTAATTTCCAGGGATTGAATGAACACCTAGGGGTTCCCTTGGCACCCGGGAAGACAGAGGGTCCAGCGCAGGTCTTGACGTTTTTGGGCATTGAGCTAGGCACAGTGGAGGGTGTTTCCAGACTACTGGTGGGCAGGGTGCAGGCCCTGATCCCGGACATCCAGGCAACGTTGGCGAAGGACAAAGCATCCTTGGGCACCATTCAGAGCCTCCTAGGTAAACTGAATTTTGCAGCAAGGGTGATCCCAGTGGGTCTGGTTTTTGCCAGAAGGCTGGCCAGGGCCATGACTAATGTTAAAGAGAGACCCCACCTAGTCAGACTTCGCTATGGATTGAAACAGGACCTCAGAATGTGTGCAGACGTTTTGGCTGATTTCAATGGCACACTGATATGGAGAGCCCCCAGGGCGCGCAGCACCAAATTGTGCCTATTTACATACACATCGGGCAGGGAAGGCTTTGCCGCAATAATGGGGAGTGAGTAGTGTGCACAGAAATGTCTCACCGCTTGGCGCAAAAGGAAGATTACAGCCAATGTCACAGTCTTGGAACTGTTCCCCATAGTGGCAGCCCTACACCTATGGCCGGAGGCTTTGGCGTCTAAAAGGGTTTAGTTTTGGTCTGATAAAATGGCGGTGGTACAGGCCATAAATGCGCAATCTGCAAAGTGTCCACTGGTGCTCTGCCCACTGAGGGAACTAGTGAGGGCTTGCATGCATAACAATGTGGAGTTTCGGGCTAGGCACATTCAAGGGACAAGAACGTGCCAGCTGACTCTCTCTCTCATTTTCAGTGGCTCTGTTTCTGGGAGGCTTGGCCGCGAGGGAGACCAGAGATGACTCCTTTCCCTGCACATCTCTTGCACCTACTTCAGTGGAACAGCGCTTAATGGAATTCGGTGAACTGTTTCTCCCGACGGGGACCAGGAGGCGGTACAAATTCTGTGTCTCCACTTTCTGCAAGATGTCAGGGACATGGGGCGGGGATACGGCAACACTGGAGCACAAGGTGCAACAATTTGTCCTGTAGGCCAAGGATCAGGACTCCTGGATCACGGGCCACTTGGCTGCAGCGAGTCACCCTGCCAGATTCAGGGGGCAACAGGATCCTGCCAGGGCGTGCCCCATACAGGCGGTGCTTAAGGGATGGGCTAGAGGGGAGACATGGGTACCAGACTCTAGGTTTCCTATTGAATTTCATACAGTACAGGGTATTATAGATGAAGTGCACAGGACCACATATTTGTCTCATGAGGCCAGCCTCTTCGCTGCTGCATTCAGCCTGCCATTTTTCGGGGCCCTCAGCGAGTTGGTAGCCAGATCGAAGAGGGATGGATCTGGGGATGCCTTATGCAGATAGGACATTCAGTTGCTAGGAGACTCCCTAAGAATATCTATGAGAAGATCCAGGTCGGGGCAGGGCAAAGTAATTTTGCTACAACCTCTGCGTGACAAGAGGTACTGCCCTGTGATCTTTCTGCCACTAAATCTATCAGAATCTCTCTCTCCCTTTCTCTACTTCTGACTTTCACTACCCAGTGCCCTTTTTAGGAATGTTTTGTCCCATGAAAGACTCTCAGCTGTTTTCTATTGTTTGGCCTCATGTTGGCTTGAATTAGTAGAAAATAGGTAATGAAATTCGAATTTCTTCCGAACAGTGGGGCCCCAAAATATTCCTTGCCCAGGGCCCTGAAAATACTTAGGAGGGCCCTGCATTCAGATCTCTCCCAGCCCCACTTATGTGCCTTTAACACTTGTGTACTATGACTTGCACACAATTATTGCACTTTCTTACTATATTTGTACTAATAATGCTGCCTTTGTTTAGATTGTATTTTATATCCAGTGCTCTGGGAAGTGCTCACGGTACCCCCTAATGTTTATGGATGGCAGGACGGTTCTGGGTCTGTGCTGTCCTTTCCTCTGCCTGTCCTCGGCTACTCCCTTGACTCTCACCTTTAACAAATGCAAATAGGTCGGACTCGTGGTTCTCTTCTATTCCCAACATGGGGGTACTCTGCCACCTAGTGGAGACGCTTCTTATCATGGTTAAACCAACGCCACGTGCGGCCAGTATTGCGCATGCGCAGACATTCAGCACACGTGTCCCTCACCGGATCTCACTTCTCTGCTCCTCAGTGTGGCCTGGAGCCTGGTTCTCTTGTGCTCTCTGATTCCTCACCACTAAGTCTCAGCTTCTCTTTCTCTTCCTTCCTTCCGACTGCCTGCGGCTGCTGATTACCTTCGAATTCAAGCCAAGCTCTTTACTGTAGCCATGGCTGGACATAGGTGGCAATGTCTTACATTATAGCATTTATATAGTGCTTGCTAACCGTGTGTGGGGCACTGAAGCGCTTAACCAGATGGATATTACGCTATATTGTGTAAGGTGTGTTGTTGGAATTAGTCTGTTCCTATGTGAGAAGTGTTTCCAAGTCATGCGTGATGACCAACGAGGTGCGGTTATCGAGGTTCAGGAAGCAGCGCTACTTGTTGGGTGAGGGTACGTGAGAGATGGAGGTGCAGATTATAAACATTGTAAGGACCAATCAGCTTAGTCATGGGGTGGCAGGGTGCTGTGTCCACAACAAGGGGGGTTAATCCGAGAAGGTCCAGTAATCCATCTGCTGACATGCAGAGGTGATGCTGAGGGAGTAAAGGGCAACAGAAGGGCAACAATGGGATCGGGACGTAAGCAGTAGCCTTGGGCCATTTTATTTTCTTGCATTTATTTAAAGGCAGGGATACTGCCTACAGTTGAATACCCCATGAAGGAAGGCAGAGGTGTAGAGGCACTCCAGGCGGCAACCTGAGCAGAAACTGCCCAATCTTTAAAAGGACCGGTCCGGATTCCACCTACTCCCGCCAGGCTGAAGGAAGCAAAGTGATTGGAGCAGGGGTTCATGTCCCTAGCCGCTCTCAGCAACCACTGGCTCTCAAAGGCAGACAAGCCCTAGTTGGTGAGTGGGTCAGGCCCCAGCCAGACTGGCACCCTGCACATGTGGGTGAGAGAAGAAGCGCTTGGACGAGTGCTGCTCTGATAGCGCTAGAGCGAATCGGCTTGCTTTGTGTTACTCTGTAGCCCTCACTCCTCTTTGCGATCCCAATACTTTTCTTATGTCCCAGACACCTTTGCTCATTTTATTTTATTTTATGTTGTACCCATCTTTGTTTGACATACTCAATGTGCCATTTCTACTTTTAGCGCAAGGAAGCCTTTGTAGGTACAGTGTTCAATAAAATGTATATTAATAAAAAGTGATCTCTCACAGCCTCACCTCTCCTTCCCACTGGCCCGAGCTACCCAAAGAGTCCACGTGAGCACAGAGGAAGAATGGGCAGGGACACTCGCCTGCCACCACTCCATCTAGTGGAGGACAGCTGGAGACAAAGGAAGGGACACCCAGTGCAAGAGAGACACAGGCAAAGGAGAGAGACATAGACACATGCACAAGAGCTTCCAGTTCCACTGACACACCCAGACCCCCTCCAACTGTGTCTTCATGATATTCTCTTCCACAGCCACTTTCACATTCCTCTGCACATCAAAGCCTTCTCCTTGATTCTTGAATCCCGCATGAAGTTGAGGACCTGGCTCTTCACCAAGCCCGGCTCAGCCTTGGTCCATGCAGTTCCTGCTTCAGCACCAGGACACTCTCCTTGCACAGCGGAACATCCTCCTCAGTTCTTCAATCCCACATGAAGCTGAGGACCTGGCTCTTCACCAAGCCCGGCCCAGCCTTGGTCCATACAGCTCCCGCTTCAGCACCAGGGCACTCTCCCTGCACATCGGAGCATCCTCCTCAGTTCTTCAATCCTACATGAAGCTGAGGACCTGGCTCTTCACCAAGCCCGGCTCAGCCTTGGTCCATACAGCTCCCGCTTCAGCACCAGGACACTCTTCCTGCACACCGGAGCATCCTCCTCAGGTCTTGAACCCCACATGAAGCTGAGGACCTGGCTCTTCACCAAGCCCGGCCCAGCCCTGTCCCATACAGCTCCCGCTTCAGCACCAGGACACTCTCCCTGCACATCAGAGCATCCTCCTCAATTCTTGAATCCCACATGAAGCTGAGGACCTGAATCTTCACCAAGCCCAGCCCAGCCTTGTCCAGTACAGCTCCTGCTTCAGCACCAGGATACCCCCTGGGTGAGTTGTGCGCTACACAAGTACACATAACATACCATTGTGATGCCAGGGCGTCTTGTGATGTTAGACAGTGTTCCTCATCGCTAGAACTGCAGTCACACGCCAAGAAGATTATCACGCAACACCACCTACGTTTCAAGACTCCAGTTCCACATCCCAAGAAACTAATCACACACCACTATGCCCACATCCAAAGACAAAACATGAGTCCCATGTGAAAGAAATTCCACAGCCACACACCAACCATCCAAGCTTCAATGTACATACAGCAAGGAATGAATGCTGCAAGATCACCATTTCCCAAACTTTTACCCTCCAATAATACAAAAGATAATGCAATAATGTGCCTGCATTCTGTGACACGACAATATGTATTAAAGAGTAATCCAACATCACCCCATCCACATCAAAACACTACACCACCAATAATGAAGCAACATAACGCACACATCCCAATATATCTTATTTATTACACAAGAAAATGATGCCATAACCCCGCACCCAAAACTGCACATACACATCCTAAGACGATGATGCCATAATGTCACACAAACTCACTGAACCCATGGCCCAGGAAGATAACGCCAAAGTACCCTACCTACTTCTAAAGAGATCACATCCAGACCCCAAGAATGTAAAGCAAAAGAGCTGCACCCACATGCAAAGGCACTATGTTAATATCCCTAGGACATAATGCCACCACAAACTAACCACATCCAAAACAAGCATTGGTATAGCTAATAGGTCTCGCCTTTGGGACCGTATAAGTGTTTAGCCATGCAACAGTTGATGTTGTTGCACCAAGGATATTATGCTGCGTAAGTAAATACTAATTTTATCACTTTATTACATTACCGGGACATAATTGCTTTGTTCTACTTCAGAGAAAGTGTCTCTCAAGTGTCACGCATTAACATTTGAAAGGTCACACATACGCACGCTAAATCCATGAAACCGTCACAAATAAGCAAACTGAAAATTTGGCAGCTTTGCAGAGGCCCCTGGTCGAGTCCCTGTTCTGCAGAAGTATGAACCAAACAAAAATTGTGTATCTAATATTTTAGCAGAGTACTTTGTATACTTACCACAATCTTTTAAAAGTGCAAAATAAGAGTAGAGGATCCCTGGATAGTCCGAGCCTGCCAATTGTTTCTAGAGGAGCTTTGTGTTCTGTTGTGGGTACAAACAGCTGATGCAGCGCGGAGTGCAAAATCCCTCCCTACTGCCACAGACTAAAAGATCTCACACACGCACACTATCCATACATTCGTGGTGGGGCCCATAACACCAACACACACTCACCATTAGTCCGTGCGAGAGGCGATTATCCCTCCAAGCGCTGAATAATGAGGGAGGAAGATACCACTTTACCCCAATGAGCATCAAACCTACAAACCCTTCTTATACTCATTAGGCCCTAGATTCCACATTTGGTATTCCCCTCATAACCGGAACGGATCTGTTAGTTGTAGATTTAAGTGAATTTCTAATACTCTAATTAACCTTTTCATTAACACATTTCAATGAATAAACAACCCAACTCATTTTTGTAGATGTTCAAATCCAAATTTATATTAATATTGCAGATTAAATCATTCATTTGATCAAGTTGCCATTCATATATACCTATTCTGGCTAAAGTCGTCCTCTATGTCAAATCTGGCAGTCGCGCAAATCTATGCCCATCAATTTTAGCAGATTCAGTTCATCAGGAGTTTGGGCATTAATTCAGTCCGTCAAAGATTCAGGCTACCAGCTGTCCTGCAGTGTCACCGTCCTCTCCGTCAGCATAACGTCAGGAAATCGAGAAAGGCCAGAAACGAACCCGCCTAATACCTCTCTATTCTACCATAATTTATAGTAAAATCAATATCAAATGTATCAAACTTTTGGGCATCCGAGTCCACTGATTGGACAATCAGGGATCATCCTTTTAAGTTCTCACGAAAGTGTCTTTTGGGTTATGACCCTTGTCAGTTCCGGTTCACACAACAGTCTTTGTTCTGAATTCTTGGACGACGTCCCAGAGTGTCCTTGAAGGGTACATGTTCATCTGGGGTCAGGTCCAGGCCACTGTGTATCTGTTGTTAGCGCAGGCGCACTTCACCCAAGCCTTGTTCAGCGTTGGCAGTCGGGTTAGGCACCAAAGTCAGCCATCTTTCGGCAGGCCAAAATGGTCAACTTAAGCAAAGAAACACAAAAACGTAATTAATACATAAAAATAACGAATTAAATGTTATTCCCTCACTAATACCCATATGTGTGTGTATTTATCTAGCCAAAAGCAACACTCAATGCGGTTTATACTTACAAAATAAAGCACGAATCACAATTACATCACAAAAGCGACATATATCATGCAATATTCTGATTATCTATCATTAGTATGCGTACGAATTTTAGTTCACGTCATTAATTAGGCCATGCAGATGCAAATCCCACGTGCATTTCAGTCATTAATAAGGTTGATTAGTTATTTCCACATCACTCCAAACCATTAGTACGATTATAATTAATTAATTAATCTAATTAATAAAAAGACATGCAAAATGGGGTAGGTATACAAAATTTTGCATAACCCGCTCCAGCAATCCCCACTTTGGTGATTTTATCACCACACCACCCAAAATTTTGTTATGTCTTACGGAATCTTTAAAATGTTTTCTTGCTCTTAATCATAATTCAGTTTCACCTACGTCTTCTCTTTTTACTGATTCATACATACTCTCCTTCCACTCCTTCAATTCTATTTCTTCAATTTCTCTTTCTTGCTTCTTATCTTTTCTTTTTGAATTTTCACTTTTTATTCTCTTCTTATTTTTCTTGGTTCTACAGCACATACAACATAATCTTATCATTAAAACTATGCAAATTACACATGTTAATGGAAACAATATTTTACCTATAAGAGTACTACCTATATTTACTAAGAAATTCTTAATAGCAGCTATTTTCTTTCCAATTCTATCCCAAACACCTTCAACCACCAGTGGTGCAAGTTCATCATGCAATTCAGTAATATTCTTAATATAAGTTGTCAGATATTTGCTTTCGTCAGGAATGTAAGTACAACAATGTTGAACTTTCAACATTCCACAGACTCCACCCTATTTTGCCAATAAAATATCAAGGGCAAGTCGATTTTGTATTACCATAGCACGCATGGCAACCATTTCAGTGTTAACCAATAAAAATCCTCCAGTGGTGCTTGTTGACAAGCGATCCACTACTGTTGACAATTTTCTAATTTTGTTTGCATTCAGAGTTATTCCCACTGCTGGTATCAATGCCTGAAAAATATCACCTACAATTTCTGCCCAAGATTCTCTCTTGGTTCTAGCTAAATGATTACTTAAGCTATGTACACCATCTTCTCCTCTATCCATATGAAAGATTTTTGGAAAGACCAGGCCTATGTAACATGTGCCATACCAATGGTCTGGCAAACAATAATATGCCCTGTTCCCACAAATAAAATATAATCCAGGAAAGACTGGATCTCTTCCACCTTTGAATCCCCATCCACCCATGATTCGATATGTATCATGGCACTCACTATTACCTAAAAAATAATTATCATACGCAGTTTGATTCCTTCGAATGCAAAATTTCCCTTTCTGAGGCCTATCTAAAGCTATAGTTGGACAAGCTTCTCCTTTCAAATGTTTTTCTTTCTCTATATCCCAGATTCTTTTCTCCACTTTCCCTTCTGCTGCTTTTCTTTGCATTTTCAATCTCCTTTCCTCAACCATGTCTAGGAATGTCTTTTCCTCCTTCTTCCAACTGCATGTTAAATTGTTTCTAAAAATATGCTCTAATGTTAGTTCCTTAGTTTCTAAAAAGAATTCACCTAATACCTTAGCAGGTTTTACTTTGTTCAATTTATTATAAGAAGGCACTTGCGCAAAAATTTTATCTACATCTGAAAAATAATATTCTAATTTCCCTGTCTCATAAAACAAACTAGCTACTTGTTATTCCATACGTTGCCGGAAGGTGATGATATGTCACACCCTCAGAAACAGATGCAGGTAACTGCATACATACGTAGCAGTCCTGTACGTCCATTGTCTTTACATATTCATACAATAATTTTGTAAATACATTATTAGAAATATCTGTTATTGATCTGTCTTTATGCAAATAATTTTTATCTATTCTAGTTGGAACTACCTTTGGAATTTTCCCTATATTAGTTTTGTTCTCACTATGTCCTTCCAATGTATCTATAGTAGCCTTAAAAGAAATGACAAGAGCAAGGATGCTCCATAAAAGCATTAATAATCCTGTACAACAACAACACATTTTACACCATCTTTTCATGAATGTACATCTACCTTTACTACTTTCTATGTTAGCCATCTTGTTAAAATGGACCGTGTCTTTTGACTTAGCCTCTTTTACTTCACAACTAGTTTTTCTAACCTAAGGTTCTAACACCTATTTGGTTCTACCAGTCTCTATCTTTAATTCAATATCTTGTTTTCTTCATCAATAGTTTCTTAACTTATTCAGTTTGACATTTCATCGTTCTTCACTCTCCTCTCATCTTCCAAATATGGATATTCCTGAACTTCCGTTTCTTCTTCTCCAATGTCGGACAAGAGAACTCTCAGGATTTCCGATTCTATTTCATCCTCAACCACTTTCAGTACAGTCTCCTCTGGATTTCCTTGACTATCTGCCTCTTCTCCCTGTTCAGGCAGAGCCACGTACGTCCATTCTGCTGACTTATACTTCTGGTTAGGCTTCCTTGTTCTTCTACTCTCTTTGTCTTCAGTTAATTCATCTTCTTTTGATTTTTCTTGACTTGTCACTTCATTAACCTGTTCAGCTCTCGGTGAATTCACTCTTGTCAATCGATATCTCAGTTTTCTTATTTTATTGGGCCAAACATCATCTCTTGCAACTCTTTTTACTTTACTTCCTTTGTCATTCTTTTCATTCCTCCAAGCTCTGTTTCTTAGAACTCGACCTTCAGGTATTTCATTTTCACTCTCTTCAGACTCTGTCTCAACTTGCTTTGTCTTTTCAGCAACTTCGTCTTCCACCACTTGGTTTGTTTTCCCTACTTCTGTCCCTCCTGGGGTCTCCGGCACGCAATCTTCCTGCTGGCTACTTGTCCCTTCACCTAACTGGATGTTGCAGTTCCCTACACCTCCTCGGGGGTCTTCCGCAGAAATCTGTCCCTCTCTCTCTGTACCTGTGCCTTGTTCACTTAAATTTGTTACTTCAGGTGGAATTTCTCTCAGTCACTCATCTGGTAATTCCTTTTCACTAATTTCTTTTCCAGAATCGCTAGATTCGGAAATCTGCAATCTTCTTCTCAGAGTGATACTTCTGGGGACTTAAGCTGATCTTTGTTCTGTTTCCCCCTTTCAGAGTTTCCTTGTGTCTTTGACCCTTCGTCATCTGATTCAGTGCTTGATTCTGATTCATCAAAGTATTTTTTTCCTGTGCTGTCTACCGGATTTGGAATTCTCAATGTATGACTGGCATGGATCCAGTTTTTCAGTCCAGCACACTTCACAGCTGTGGTCGTGGTCAAAATGACTTGTCGTGGTTTTCCCAACCTTGGAACCAGACAATTTCTTCTTCTGTGGACTTTTATCGTTACCCAATCACCTGGGCTCAGATCATGGGCTTGCTTCTTTTCAAGTGTGGTGGCATCTGGTCCAACCTGATGAAACACAGACTGAACTGCGTCAGCCAGGCCTTTACAGTATTCCAACACCATGTCATCAGAAATTGTCATCAGCTTGTTGACTGGTATAAACACATGTCTCATTGCACGTCCCATAATTATTTCATGAGGGCTCAATCCTGTAGTTCTGTCTGGAATGGCCCTTATTGTCATGAGTACTAGAGGCAAGGCATCAGGCCATTTCATACCTGTGGCCAAACACATTTTCCCTATTCTATTTTTGATAGTACCATTCATCTGTTCAACCACACCAGAAGCCTCTGGTCGGTAGGCACAATGTAGTTTTTGTTGTACATTCAATTCTTCACGAATTAATCCTACAATCTCATTATGAAAATGTCCTCCTCGGTCTGACTCAATTGTCACTGGGAACCCGAACCTGGGGATGAATTCTCTCAACAGTAGCTTAGCCACTGTCAACCCATCATTTCTTCTTGTTGGGAATTCTTCCACCCACCTGAAGAATAGGCAGACCACTACCAAAACATACCTCAGCCTGTTACAGGGAGGCATCTCAATGAAATCTACTTGCATTCTGGTGAAAGGCCCTCCTTCTCGACCTATTGTTCCCTGACTCACTACTGTCTTCCTTCAAGGATTGTACTGCTGACATATTAAACATCTCTGACAAAGACTTTCTGCCACAAGTCTGAATTTTGCATTATACCAGGTCTGCTTAAATGACCTGATCATGGCATCTCTCCCAATATGTCCCTGGCCATGATACATCCGTGCCAAGGTAGACATCATGCTATCAGGCATACTTGGTCTTCCATCTCGATAGACCTACACATGATCCTTTTCCCTTGGGGCACATCCTGCTTTTACCCACGGTCTCATTTCCTCATCTCCTGCCTCATCCTGCAATTGTTTTACCTCTTCCCAAGTTCCCACAATGTTAGTGAACATCACTGAGCAAGAATACATTTCTCTTTCCTTAGCCCGATTGACCGAATCCTGATTTCGTGCACAATACTGCGCCATGTCGTTTGCATACCTGTTCCCAGTGGCTATATAATCACCACCTTGACTATGTGCAGCACATTTTACAACAGCCAATTGTTTAGGCAGCTGTATCGCCTCAAGCAACTTTCCAACCACTTCTGCATTCTCCCTAACCAGGTTTTCTTCTCCTTCTCTGGTGGGTCGTAATACATTTGCTTGTCTTTCGCGCAACGCTAGTTCCTCTTTACAACTGTACCGCTAATCTTATCCAATCACAGCGCGACTTCACACTAACGCACCTATTCAGAGCGTCCACGTCACTGTCACAGTCCATGAATCCTAGTGCGATTCACACTAACACACCAATAAGGAGCGTTTCACAGTTCTGACCGACTGTCCAATCCCAGCGTGGTCGTTCTGACGTCAGCAGCCTCTGCGGCAGCTCCTGCTCCTACTTCTGTCTACCCCTCCTTTACAAATCTGCTCAGTAAGTTTTTTTTTCATTTTCTACACTTCTGTTAGTAACAACATAGAAACATCCCCATTGTCCGCATCGCTAACCAAAGAACATCAAAAGACCTTTCTCACGAGAATTCCGTCTTTCCCGAGAGCAGCGCTTACCTCTGCCCTACTACGAAATCATTACTTCCGTTGATAAAGTAGCACATCCCTCTACTTCACCCTTCTAACAAGCTAATTGTTTCTCTAATATTTAAGACACATAGTTGCAGACCCAATGCCTCTGAGAAATAAACCTAGAGTTTCGCAACTAACCCAAATACCTTTACATTCACACTCGTTCACACAAGAAAAATGTAGTACATTTACACAGAATCCTGTCTTTCCCGAGAACAGCAAACAGTCTGTTCTACTACCGAATTATGACATACGTTAACAAAGCAGCGCTTACCTCTCCTTTGTCCTTCTAACAAGCTCAGAGAATACCTATTGCCTTTCCAGTGATAAGCCTTATCGGAATGCCAGTTGGATCCCTGGTACCTAAGACCAAAACTTCACAGGTAACCTTCGCTATCATACACACTTCTCTCACACTATAAATGTCTCTAATGGCAACACACAACGATGCTACCGAATCGAACCCAGACAATGCGCCGTGCAACTTCAATTACCACACGTTTCCCCTGTGTACCCACAGGGCAACAACAATTCCGTCTTTCCCGACAGCAGCGCTTACCTCTGCTCTACTACGGAACCGTTACAAACTTCCGACTTCCTACATCCCAGAAGCCGTGCAAACAACATTAAACTCAACGTAACTCAACATAGAGTGTTAGTACATAAATCAATACCAATCAATAACCGAAATCAATAAGCAATGTACAAGCAATAATCACTAAACCAATCAATAACAAACCATCATACTGCTACCAGAAAAACTGATGCAGCGCGGAGTGCAAAATCCCTCCCTACTGCCACGGACTAAAAGATCTCACACACGCACACTATCCATACATTCGCTGGTGGGGCCCATAACACCAACACACACTTACCATTAGTCAGTGCGAGAGGCGATTATCCCTCCAAGCGCTGAATAATGAGGGAGGAAGATACCACTTTACCCCAATGAGCATCAAACCTACAAACCCTTCTTATACTCATTAGGCCCTAGATTCCACATTTGGTATTCCCCTCATAACCGGAACGGATCTGTTAGTTGTAGATTTAAGTGAATTTCCAATACTCTAATTAACCTTTTCATTAACACATTTCAATGAATAAACAACTCAACTCATTTTTGTAGATGTTCAAATCCAAATTTATATTAATATTGCAGATTAAATCATTCATTTGATCAAGTTGCCATTCATATATACCTATTCTGGCTAAAGTCGTCCTCTATGTCAAATCTGGCAGTCTCGCAAATCTATGCCCATCAATTTTAGCAGATTAAGTTCATCAGGAGTTTGGGCATTAATTCAGTCCGTCAAAGATTCAGGCTACCAGCTGTCCTGCAGTGTCACCGTCCTCTCCGTCAGCATAACGTCAGGAAATCGAGAAAGGCCAGAAACGAACCCGCCTAATACCTCTCTATTCTACCATAATTTATAGTAAAATCAATATCAAATGTATCAAACTTTTGGGCATCCGAGTCCACTGATTGGACAATCAGGGATCATCCTTTTAAGTTCTCACGAAAGTGTCTTTTGGGTTATGACCCTTGTCAGTTCCGGTTCACACAACAGTCTTTGTTCTGAATACTTGGACGACGTCCCAGAGTGTCCTTGAAGGGTACATGTTCATCTGGGGTCAGGTCCAGGCCACTGTGGATCTGTTGTCAGCGCAGGCGCACTTCACCCAAGCCTTGTTCAGCGTTGGCAGTCGGGTTAGGCACCAAAGTCAGCCATCTTTCGGCAGGCCAAAATGGTCAACTTAAGCAAAGAAACACAAAAACGTAATTAATACATAAAAACAACTAATTAAATGTTATTCCCTCGCTAATACCCATATGTGTGTGTATTTATCTAGCCAAAAGCAACACTCAATGCGGTTTATACTTACAAAATAAAGCACAAATCACAATTACATCACAAAAGCGACATATATCATGCAATATTCTAATTATCTATCATTAGTATGCGTACGAATTTTAGTTCACGTCATTAATTAGGCCATGCAGATGCAAATCCCACGTGCATTTCAGTCATTAATAAGGTTGAATAGTTATTTCCACATCACTCCAAACCATTAGTACGATTATAATTAATTAATTAATCTAATTAATAAAACGACATGCAAAATGGGGTAGGTATACAACATTTTGCATAACCCGCTCCAGCACAGCAACACTGCTCCCCTCCAGGCCCTTGTATGTTAAAACAAAGCATGAAAAATAATCTAAAACATAATATTTCCGCTAATTTACGCCTGCGTCCTCCCTGTTTTGGGGAATCCGCCCGACTAATGCAAATTTTGGCGTACATGAGAGACAGGGGTAACCACAGACTTCATGCTTTTAAAAAAATTAAAATATCCGTTTTCAGCTGTGTTGACAATCTGAAGAACACCGCTACTACAGAAAATAGTCTGAAGCGATTGTAGCAGCATTTTTCCTTTATTTGTCTTATATGTACAATTGAAAGATTGAGGACCTTCTACGGGAAAGTTGAAAAAGAATTATTGCATTCAGTGTTTTTAAACGGTACATCTCACTCCTTTCTACAGCTAGGGAAATGTTTGAAGAGGAAATAGGCGACTGAGTTACTCAAGAAATTGTGGCCTAAATGTGGCTTGCCCATGCTTAGTCTTGGGACTATTTTTGCCTTAAAGAGTACTCCTGGGGTGTAAACATCCTAAAAAAGATGCTTTTTAAAAGTGGCACAGGTTTGGAGTGCTTTGGCGCTGTCAAGCCCTGTTAACCTATTGCGTAAAGTTAAGTGCAACCTCAACGTACATATTTGGTAACACTGAAAATGTGAAAGTAAACCCCACAATGGTGTACTTTCTGTGAGCTGGGCATCCTTCCTCGCAGAATAGTGAAAACATATTTCAATTTGTAAACAGTTATGTGCGACTCAAGCAATGCAGCTGGAAAGCGCATTTCAGATATAAAATGGAAATATACATTTCAAGTGCACTTGAAGCCTTCGGAGTTTCCTGTCAATCGAAAATGGGCACAAAGAACGCGTGCTAAACAAACAGTGAACCTATTTCCCAACAGATGAAAGGCGAACATCAGCCGTCCATCTAATGAAGTCTGCAACAAAGCACCGCTCATAGCATCCAGAAATGAATACAGACTGCTGCATGGCTTTTGTGTTTAAATTAGATGAATTTTAACAACTTTGGAAGAGTAGTGAGGTGGAAAGATCTAAAACCAAAAGTTTATAGACATTGGTAAACCGCTTTGCTTGCTTACAAGCAGATAATAAACTCGCATACAGTGGATAACAAGCAAACAACAAAAAGACGCGTGGCCGCGAAACGCGCACTGTGGTGAAGAAGGGGGAGGAGCGTAGATGGGCAAGCAAGATGGAGAGGCGCAGCGAGGCGCACGCGCTTATGCGCGTAACCGCATGCTCTATGCCTCACAAAAAGCTGTGGTCGGCTTTTTGAAACCCAGTAACTAAAATTCTTGCCTGGGCAGCACATGCTTTGGCTCAGGCGAGACCTAAAAAGCACATCTGCAAACAAAGCAGAAAAATCCATAATGCAACATTCCATCCCATGACATTGCACCTTTAGCCACAGAAGCTTATTTGAAACATCATGACGACTTTCAAAGGCACCACATCCATATCCCAAGGAGATTATGCCAATTCGCTCTGCCAACATACCAAAACACCTCATCTATATTCAAAGCAGACCCTAATTAATACACTACTCCATCCCCCGACACTGTACCATTAACCATAGAAGATAATGCAAAATACCATGAAGACATTCCTAGACACCACATCCATATCCAAAGGAGATAATGCCACTGCGTCCTGCCAACAAAGCAAAACACCACATCTGTAACCAAAACACTTAATACCATAATAAAACAATCCATCCCATGACACCACACCTGTAATCACAGAAGATAATGCAAAACACCATGACGACTTTCAAAGGCACCACATCCATATCCTAAGAGGATAATGCCAACACACAGTGCCAACATCCTAAAACACCACATCTATATTCAAAGCAGACCCCAATTAATTTGCGACTCCATCCCATGACACTGCACTCTTAACCATAGAAGATAATGCGAAACATCATGACGACATTCCTAGACACCACATCCACATCCCAAGGAGATAATACCCCACACCCTGCCAACAAAGCAAAACACCACATTTATAACCAAAGGTGATAATACCACAATAAAACACTCCATTCAATGACGCTGCACCCTTAACCACAAAACATACTGCAAAACATGATGACAATATTCCAAGGCACTACATCCATGTTCCAAGGAGATATTGCCACATCCTGCCAACATATCCAAACACCACATCTACATCCAAAGCAGACCCTACCTTAATACAATACTCCATCCAATGACACCGCACCCTTAACCATAGAAGATAGTGCGAAACGCCATGACATTCAAGACACCACATTCATTTCCCAAGGATATTGCTCAGCTCCATTCCCTCCAATGGCTTTCCGCAGTCGGGCCCAGAACAGAGGCTGCTGGTCCAATTCCTCCTTCCACTCCAGGTAGGTTTTCTTCTTTACCAGTTTGGCTAGTTGGTGGTAGCGGGAGAGGCTCCTCATGGACACTTTCTCCAGGAACACCATCACCAAGGAATCCTTGCTTTCTACAAGAAGGCGGTATGTGGCCATCTGCACTTCCAAGGAGCATCAGTGGCTGCACAGGTAATGGCGGCTGATCAGACACACCACCCAGCGGCTCCTATAAATGCTGTCCATGATGTTATCTAAGATGTCTTTGCCGACCTCAAAGTCCCTGCCATACAGACACATTTTAAAGAACAGGGGTCCCCTCTCTTCCAAGTTGGGCAGGAACTCGCGGACAACCCAAGCCTCATCGCAGCTGCTGTAAGAGACAAAGGCGTCAAAGTCATATTGCCTCTTTCTGTCGCGTCTCCCACGATAGTTCCACCAGGTACTGAGCATGTAGTAGAGATACAGGAGGTACCAGCGCACCTTGTGATACAGCAGGACCGTGATCAGGAACAACATGTTGAAGGAGAAAGTCCCAATGAAGAGATGGTATCCTATCAGCAAGCTGCAGTATTTCTCCAAGAAATTGCGAAATTCAGCTCCTGTGGCCCAAGAGAGCATGTCTGGATTCCCAGCTCTGGCACGCTCACTTGGGGGTGAGTGGTCACCCATCTTCTGATCCAGGATTGTTCACACAAACAATCCAGGGGTACATCCTTCAGGTAGATGTAGCACATACTTTCCACGTGGTCGAGCAGACCCTCCTGTAGGGTTTTCACAGGCTGGGACTTCAAGATTAGGAGTTCCAGAGAGACAAGGTCTCTAAACATGGTGGCTGTAAAGTCCTCTATCCCAGAATCCTCCAGGATCAGGGTTCTAAGGTATGTTAGTTTCCAGAACAGCTGCTCAGGAGTCAGGAAACTCTTCTTTATGTCCAACTTTAGGTTTTTTATATGGAGATGGCATAAATTGTGAAGATGCTGCAGGCTGTTATTCAAGGGGCTGAAGGATTTATGGATAGGCATATCTGCAGATGAACTGTAGTACAAATATTCAATGTTAGTAAAAGACATGAGCCCCAAGCCTTCAGTCTCTGAGACCCCAAGTGGTAAACATAACAATATGTGGTTTTCTCGTAGGTGAAGTTCTTTCACAAATTTGAAGTCCTTGCACCAGCGAATACGAATCTCTGGTGCACTAATGTGAAGGACTTCAAGTAAGCTGCAGTTGTTTGTGCATTATTGTAGACTTTGCTTCCAAAGTAAGAGTAGTGAGTTCTTTCTGTTCGATTTTTAATTCCATAGCAGTCTCAAAGCTGATGGACAGCTCCTGAAGCTCGCTCTTCGCGGTCAGGGAGCTATGCTGGTTCTTGAGTATGTTGCCCCTGAGGCCCAGCACCCTTACACTACTCAAGTGATCAAAATAGAAGTTCTCAAGCAAAAAGAGTTTATTGTAATCCAGCTGCAGAGAATGCAGCCTATCAAGACCAACAAAGGCGTCCTTGTCCAGGGACATAAGGTGATTACTACTGAGATCCAGTGTTTCCAGATTAGCCAGACAGAAGAGCTGCCCGGAGCCGAGATTGGTGATGAGGTTGAAAGACAGATCCAGGTGTGTGAGGTTGGACAGAACATTGGGGGCCCCGGGTGCACACAGGTCTATGCTTTCTATCTTGTTTACAGAGAGAACGAGGGACCTCAGGCTCAGCAGTTTCTTTGCCATATCATTCGTAAAAGCTCTAAGGCGGTTGCCGGACATGTTGAGAGACAACAGCATGGAGCATCCTTCAAAGGTCTCAGCGGGAAGACCTGAAATAAAGTTTTGAGCAACTGTCAAGTTCCTGACCCCTAGCTGAGACACCACAGTGCAGACATCTTTAATCTTCAGATAGTCCTGATTTTTCATGGCATTTAAGGACAGCATTTCAATGCTCTTTATTCCAGACCAGAGAAGCTCGATGACCTTAAGAGCAGTTGCCTCTACCTTGAGGAGAGTAAGACGAGGGAAGTTGCAAAATGCATTTTTCTCCACACTTTTTAGGTCATTGCTTGACAAATCGAGGCTGGTAATCCTTTGAAAGAAAATTGTGCTCTCTATGATGTTGATTGTCTCAATGCAGTCCGCCTCCCGAGCTGCAACAATAGCATTCCTCTTGATTTCCAGGACTTTCAGAGAAGCCAGTGACTGAAGCATAGTGGTCAGTCTGTACAGCCTACTAATCTCATTCTCAGACAAGGCTAATACTTGTATTCTATGTAAGGATTTAAAAAGATTTTTGGGAAAAGCTGCATCAATTTTCGAATTTCTGAGTTCCAAGTGTGTTAGATTCTCCAATCCGCCAAACACCTGATCATCCATGTCTACGGGTTGGGTGTGCCTAGTATCTCCTTTGATTCCCAGCTGTCTCAGGTTGGCAGCATCATTGAAGGCTCTTCCAGAAATATGAAACGATCCATACAGAAAGAGCCGGGTCAGGTTCTGATACCTGGAGAACGAGTCTGTGGGGACGGTTGGTACGTCTAACACCAGGCAGAGGGTGTCCACGTCCACTGGAACCTCTCTTAGATGCACCTCCATGTTCCTCACTGTAAATGTAAATGTATTTGTACTTATATAGCGCACTTCTACCCAGGGGTCTCGTAGCGCTGTATTCATACCGCTGTGGAACCCTTCCTGGTTTTCTTGTGAGATGTCCACTCCTGGGCACCCCCTAAGGTGAAGCCAGGCATCCTAGCGCTGTGGGGGCCGTTGTGGAGATTAAGCAAGCTATTGCCCAGAGTTGCACAGTGGGACCCATGATTAGAATAGGCACCGAGGCGAGAATTATCAGGTCCGGGGAAATTGAATCCAAGAGCCGCCAAGGCGGGAATTGAACCCTGGTCCCGGGCCAGACCTCTGCATCAGGGTCTGCCGCTCTAACCATTGAGCCACACTTCTCCACGTGCGGCATTTGTTGAAGACCCTGAACCCCTCCAAGGGGAAGCCAAAGCAGGTCGGGTCTAACACTCCCGGGGATCCCAGCTGGTCCCACTCGTAGATGTCGCACATGGAAGTGGCCGTCCCTGACACGACGGTCCAGCAACCGGCAACCACTGTGCAAACCACGGCCACAGAGAACGTTCTCAGCGCCATTTCACGCTGTTGCTGTCTCATCGGTGGTTTGAGGTGCAGGTGTCTGAGCAGCGGTGGTTGTCTGTATGTCTTCCAGACAGGGTTATCTTAAGATTTAATGAACCGCCTCCTTCCTCTGTTCTTTGTAGTTTCAAGAAACGACATGCCTCTCAGTAAGGTACTGAGACTGAATTGTTGCCCGGTGCAGTGGGAGTTTAATGACTGGTTCACATCAGGGTTTGAAATAAGTTATATCCATTGCAATACATTAACTGGGGACTGGATGTGACACATGAGAGGCGTGGTTCATAAATTTACATTTAAAAAAACCACACACCTTTTGTACAGAACTTTACAATATACTTTGGGAATTGTACCCAATAATCCTTTGGTAGAAATAGTGGTAAGTGGAAAAAGTAGGTATGCCACTCTCTAAAATAATTGACACATCTGTAGTATCCTGAGGGCGAGCCACAGTGCAGCCCCTTCTGCCACATGGTTGTCCCTACATTTACACAGACCCATCCCTCAAAGCACACATGCCCTCACTCCAGTTTCTGCAAGTTCTCTCTGTGCCGTTGGTAGTCGAGGCCCACAACACTTGACTGGTATCAGGATAGCTGAACCCCAACTTGTCACCTTGCTTTTGGTGAAACTGGCTAAGAGAAGTGGACCACCGATGACATCATGGCCTGCAGCCCACCCCTGCTTCAGGAAGCCAGCATTCTTCCTCCTGTTGGTTGGAAAGGAGGCCTGTCCCGTGTAGGGGCACATGAAACTCATGTGGCCCAACCTGTAGGCACAACCACCCATCCCATCCACTGAGCACGACTAAACCATCGGCCTGACCCAACTTTCCCCACAGTGAAGAACAGAAGGGCCAACGCAATTGTCTCCCACCCCAGAACCGGACGGACGCCACTGTATTGGGAGTGACGTCACCGGATACCAGACAGAGCCAAAGTCACCACTCAAGAGTGGTCCTGCTCCAGCATGGCTATTGAGAAGAGACATTGCTGCAGGGTCTGCATCCGCGTCCCTATTGGACAGAGCTGGACTTAACAGCATCTTCCATGGACACAGCCTGCTGCTAACGGGGCTAGGGGTGACCACCATTCCAAGAGAAAAATACTGGTTGTTTGTTCTTGTTTACAGATTCTGCAAAGGCTGGGTCGTGGTAATAAATAGAACTTTAAACAGGTTGGTATGTATGCATTTGTAGCCTTTTTTGTTGCTTTTGTCCACTTTTAATATTAGAGTCATTAACACAGCTCTAGGACACACTTAAAAGTGCTTTCTGTCCTCATACTGCGAGGCATCTGGCGGTTCTGTTCACTTGCCGTGGTTTGCAATCTTCTATTTCAGGGGTTTCACAGCAGTTTCAGGCTATGCGAGAGTTTCTCATCACTCAAAGTGGGTAATTTGTGATATTTATCTCTTTAAATGGATGTTCTTACTTTGGTTTTATCAGTGATAGAGTCACTCAAGGCATCACACATTTAGAAGTGTGATGTAATTCGTAAACTGTAATCATGGAAGTGACACACATAGGCAGTCTGTAAACTTGACACTATGCTCTGGGTCGGACGCTGCTGAGGATGAAGTCACCCTTCCCTTGCCTACTCCTTGCACCCCACCAGGGCTGAGGAGGGAGAGATGCACACTTGCACTTGAAGACCTGCTCCTCCTCCAGCCATACAGGTTTAACAGCTCTCTAGAGTGAGAAACAGTGGAGTCCAAGCACATCATAAAACACTGTGAGACCCCCTAACCTAGACCTGAACCTGCTGTGCCATATTGGAGCCCAAGCACAGCATAAAACACTGTGAGACCCCCTAACCTAGACTTGAACCTGCTGTGCCATAGTGGAGCCCAAGCACAGCATAAAACACTGTGAGACCCCCTAACCTATCCCTAAACCTGCTGTGTCATAGTGGAGCCCAAGCACAGCATAAAACACTGTGAGACCCACTAACCTAGACCTGAACCTACTGCGCCATAGTGGAGCCCAAGCACAGCATAAAACACTGTGAGACCCCCTAACCTAGACCTGAACCTGCTGTGTCATAGTGGAGCCCAAGCACAGCATAAAACACTGTGAGACCCCCTAACCTAGACCTGAACCTGCTGTGCCATAGTGGAGCCCAAGCACAGCATAAAACACTGTGAGACCCCCTAACCTAGACCTGAACCTGCTGTGCCACTGTGGAGCCCAAGCACAGCATAAAACCCTGTGAGACCCCCTAACCTAGACCTGAACCTGCTGTGTCACTGTGGAGCCCAAGCACAGCATAAAACACTGTGAGACCCCCTAACCTAGACTTGAAACTGCTGTGCCATAGTGGAGCCCAAGCACAGCATAAAACACTGTGAGACCCCCTCACCTAGACCTGAACCTGCTGTGCCATAGTGGAGCCCAAGCACAGCATAAAACACTGTGAGACCTCCTAACCTAGACCTGAACCTGCTGTGTCATGGCATCCCGTGGACCCCGAAATCAGCAACCAATCACTGGTCGTCACACCACCCCACTGTCCTCCTGTCTGTAGTGTCATGTGAGTTAGCAATGAATGAATCCTTTTCTCTCTTGATGGACTCCGCAGATCTGTGACGTAAGTGTTCGAATGTAGTGAAGTGAATGTAGGTTTAGAATGCCGAGTTCGCTGTTACACACAGAAGAATAAAGATGTGTGATACCAAGCTCAGTGTGTGGTGTAGACGGTGGCGTATACCCAGGCTCGGTAGGACTCTACAACTGGCAACAAGATAGGGGTTACTTAAACTGACCAGGCTCTCTCAGAGAGTTTACCTTAGGACAACAAACTGCTTACGTGTGCCACGTGTGCCTCTGTTGAAGTGGAGAATCAACGTTTTCCGAATGTGGAGTCAAAGCCCCACTCCAGCTGGTGGGAAGCAACTAACGATAATGAGCTTCACTGAGAAGTCAACACATCATTGGCCAGGAATGTGTTGGTAAGGTCGTAAAAAGAGGCACCCCACCACTACGCAACATAGAGCTGTACATCATACGAAAGAATAACGCTAAAGGCGGATGCAACCAATTTTTCAAAGAGCAACAAAGAGTGACAGTAAATTGCAAAATAACACAGTGATCAGAAGCACTGTGAAGCTGTGATAACTAGGCACGTATTTCACAATAAGTGGCAGCAGCCAGGTGAAAGAGAATGCTGTGGTTAGAAGCAGATATACGTGGATAATCCAGGTGCAATGCAAAGAGGTGATGGTGGTAAAGACCCTGTGCAAGAAACAAAGTCGTTGCTCACTGCCAAAGAAGAAAAAGGAGTCCACTGACCTCCATTTGGGTGTTTTTGCCTTGTTTGTTTGCTGGTTTGAATTCACCATTTACTTTCACATGAAGTTATGGAGCTTGTGGAAATTTGCCTGAAAAGACATGTCACATATGTGTATGATATTGTAAACGCCTGCTCAATTTCTCTGCATATGTTTTACTAGGGACGTTCAACTAACAATTTCGCAAGTGTTGTTAATGTTAAATTGAAATAACTGCAACTACAATGATGTCTTGTTTTTGTTTTGAGAAAACAATATTGGAATGTGATATTGGTCCTTCTCTCTTATCTTTCAGATTTCCATATATGTAAGAGTGTAAAGTAATTATCATTCCTTATATTATGCTATGTTCTGAAATGTCTTCTTCTGTATCATTTTGTATGTTGTCACTTTCTGCTTATGTCATTGAATAGTTATAACCTGGTTCACAAAAAAATGTCTGATGATTACAAAATGTAGTGTTGTTTGCTGAATGCAGTTTCCTGTGAAAACAAATGTACTTCCCAATGTTTATATGATGTCTAATGATATTCATCCATCTAAGTCATTTGATATTGACATAATTCAACCCTACAAGGCCTTGGAATGTTTGATTTCCCTTCTCTCCTCTCCACCTTCCTGGTCAGCGTCACTGCTCTCCCCGTGCAGCTCCCTTGAGCCCGAGCTTCTTGCCAGGTAAGTGTTCAAGGCCCTCCTCCACCCACAGGCCCCTGCCTGCGGCCCGTCCCTGGTGGTCTAGTGGAAGAGCACCCTGCTCTTCTGCTCTGCTCTGTGTCTCCTGTTTTCTTTTGCCTCTTCTCTCGCTTTCTCGCCTGCCTCTTTCTCTCTTTTGCCTCTTATTGCCTCTCATTGTCTCCTTTGCCCCTTTTTCTTTCTTGCCTCGTTTGCCACTTTTTCTCTTTTACATCTTTTGACTTTTCTCTTTTTTGCCTTCTTTCTCTTTGCCTCGCTTCACGCTTCCCGTGCTCCCAGCCACTGCTGTCCACACAGCCCTTCGCTCCAGCCTCCCAGATGATGGCCCTCCCCCGACTCCAACTTAATGGCAGCCACTGAGCGGAAAGAATAGCAAGACCTCTGATCTTCTTGGTCAGTGTCACTGCTCTCACCGGCGCAGCTCCACCGTTAAGGGTCTGCCCTCGAGCCCGAGCTCCTTCCCAGGTAGGGGTTCGAGGTCCCCTCCGCCTGCAAGCTCCTGCCTGCGCCTCATCCCTGGTGGTCTAGTGGAAGAGAGCCTTGCTATTCCACTCTGCTCTGTGTACCCTGTTCTCTTTTGCCTCTTCTCTCTCTTTCTTACCTGCCTCTTTCTTTTTTTTGATTCTCATTGCCTCTTTTATCACTTTTTCTTTCTTGCCTCGTTTGCCACTTATTCTCTTTGCCTCATTTGGTGCTTCCCACGCTCCCCACTGCTGTTGCCCCCTCAGCCACTCCCCTGTGTGTTGCTCTCGCCTCCCAGCTGATCGCCCTCCCCACCAAACCCTACTTAATGGTGGCTGCGAGCAGTGGGCGCGCACCTGCTGGGCCATAGGCAAGTCCATCTGCGCCTGTCCGGGACCCGACAGCGACCAGCGCCAGGAACCCTGGTCCTCAGACCCCCCACCGGTACGACCCCAGCACCCTCCACGCTCTCAACTCCAGATGCAACAACAACTTCCAGCTCTCGACGCCGAGCAACACCCAAGGCCTGATCTCCTGACGACACTCCTGCCGCACCTTCACCCACCTCCGGACCCCAGCAGTAGCCCCCAGCACACCGGACGCCAGCAAACACAAACCACTGAACTGCATCCTCCTCAATGTACGCTCCCTGCACAAACACACCTTAGAAATCTAGGACCTCCTCACCACTCACAAGCCCGATGTTGCCTTCCTCACAGAGACCTGGACCAACGCCAGTGTAGGAAGGTGGAATCTGACTATATGGTTGCCCCCACATTTTGCCTGGTGTTTTGCTGGTTTATGACTTAGTTGGAATGGGATCCTGCTATTCAGGACCCCACTCTATCTGCTTTCTCTGTAAAATGGTTTGCATGCACATTAGGTACATATCTAATTGGATTCTGGTGTGCCTTATAAGCCCCTAGTATATGGTATACTATGTACCTAGGGCATAGGTACCTCAGAGGCCTACCAGAGGCCGAAGCAGTGCTGGGAAGCACTCCAAAATGGCACCACAGGTCTGCTACTGCAGCCTGGGCAAGGGTGTGCTTGCACCCCTTACAGTGGTATAGGCTACCTATATCCACATATATATACAGACACATATAAACCTATAAGCCACTACTATGGCAGGCCTTGACAATCCTGAAGGCAGAGTGCTTGGTTTTGTGTGAGAGGGTGTCCAAGTATGAGCTGAGCCCCTCTGCAGCTTTCGTAAATACTTCCTTATGGCTGTTCTGTGATACAGCCATACCATATACCCTTAAGTGCATTAAAAACCTCGCGGTAAATGCTAACTTTGGAATGGCGGCATCGAAACATGTCGTGTTTGGTGTCAAACGCTTTGGAATACTACCCCCCGCCAGTTCTGGCGGCGGGGGTAGCATTCCACCCTTCTAGAGGGAGAGACATATTCACACTGGTCTACCCGGTTAAAACTTTCCAAAGCCCTGGCATCACGAAATGCCAGAAACCGGTCCTAGGAAGCTTGTTTCCGGTCCAGGGAAGGCATGGCTTGGCAGTTCGGGCTGGACAGTCCCATGAGGCACAGGGTCAGACTGATTTGCATATGGCCATGTCTGAACTGGGGTGGCAGAGTGGGCTAAAGAACGGTGATGGATCCTACCCAGATCTGTTGACTGGGTGTGAGTGTTTGATTGGTTGTGATGCTCCGTCCATCTCCACCCCCTTTTGTACTGCTTTGTTCGCAATAAGTTGGCAGGGTATGCTCAGACGTGAGTCCCTTGCTCACTTTGCCACTGGATTCAAGCAAGCCTGGCTGAAGATGGCTGAAATGCCAGAAACTGGTCCTAGGAAGCTTGTTTCCGGTCCAGGGAAGGCATGGCTTGGCAGTTCGGGCTGGACTGTTCCCATGAGGCACAGGGTCATACTGATTTGCATATGGCCATGTCTGAACTGGGGTGGCAGAGTGGGCTAAAGAACGGTGATGGATCAAACACAGATCTGTTGACTGGGTGTGAGTGTTTGATTGGTTATGATGCTCCGTCCATCACCACCCCCTTTTGTACCGCATCACAAAATGGATGCCACTGCCACAGACACGGGTCTGGCCTCCTGCTGCTGAGGGAAACTCCGGCAGGGGAGGCCTGGACAATAGGTTTCCTGTCACAGGGAGGTGTAACCACCTCCCCAGACAGGCAGATGTGTATTGGGGCAGGGTGGGTGCAATCAGAGAATGCTTTTGAGACACTGCCTGGGGCACACAAGGTGTCCCTGTGCATAGCCCAGTTCAAACTGGTTGCAGGGGCACTCAGCCCCTGCTCTGGCGTGAAACTGGACAAAGGGGAAGGGGTGTAACCACCCCCACCCCAGGTCCTCCCATAGGTGGGGCCTTAGAGTTAGTCCATCCCCTAAACTTAGTAAAAGTATAGGAATCCAGTCCCTGAGACTTCAGATTACCTTGGACGAAACTCTGCAACATATATCCTGGACCTTCGACTTTCTATCACGACTAGAAGATGGAAGAAATCTCCCTTGGGGTCAAGGAGTGACTCCCCTGCTTGGCAGGCACCAAAGAAGCAACTGACCGGTCTGCACCGCTGAAGCTCCTGCCGGATGCCGAAGTCTTTGCATCACCAGAGGTGGACTTCCAGACTTCCCCGAGGCTACCCTGAGTCCACATCAAAGCTGAGGCCCGTGGCTATCGTGGGTGACGTGGAACCGTGACCCCTGGACACCATGATCTTTTGCAGCAACAGCATCTTTCGGGTCCTCCTTGAAGTTGTGCTTTGGGCTCCGAGTAGCCCCAGCCTTGAGCAACTCCTGCACCGAAGATTGTTGGCCTCCACTCCACGAGTGACCCGTGGGCTAGTTTCAAGTGCGACCGCTCAAGGCTCCTTCGCGATCACTAGCCTGTTGGCTAGCAGGTCCCCACGAAGGCAGCTCCTTTTCTGCTTGGGATTTCCTGGTTGCTCCAGATGTGCCCTGACTTACCCTTGCAGGGTGAGTCCCTCAGACCATGCTGGTCTGCACCGCAGTCCTTTCTCTGAATTCCTGTGACTTGCCGTTGCCAAGGCTTGTTGGGTCCATTCTGGTTGCCGATACCGCAGCACTTGACAAACTTTATGGGACAGCTCAAACCCGGCTCGTGGACTTCGTCGACACCTCCTGGACCTCGTGGCTGAAGAGTCAAGACACCCATCAACTCACCTGAAGCACCCGACATCTGTGGGCATTGGTCCATCCTGCCCTCGGTCACTGGCTAGTGACCCAGACTCTGTCCTCTCTGCTTTCAGGTTCCTTTCCTCCCAGATCCAGGCTTGGATCTCTTCGGACACTTCTCCTCTTCACGGCAGCAGCAGTTCTTTGCAGGCTTCAATTGCAATCGACGACGTGACCCGACACCAAAAGACACCTATGCACCCGGCTTCCCTGGGTGAGGTAACTCGAGTACTCCGGTGCTCTCGTGGGTGCTAGCCCTAGAACTTCTTAAGTCCAAAAGGGTTTGGTCCTGACTCGATTAGAAGTGTCCCTAATCTTTAAATTTCCAACCGCGAAATTGCCCATAGAAGATAACGGGAACCCACAGTTGTGTTTACACACTGCATACAGTCCCCGTGGGTCCCCTGTGTCACTACCTTGGGTGGTTCCTTGGGGTCCCAGCGATTCTACAGGCTATAGGCTTTGTGTCTAGTTCAGTCGTGGTTCTTATACCACTTTTTTGGTATATGGTTTGGTACGCCCCTAGGGCCCAAACGTGTATTTGTGCTGTTACTGATGATTGCTATCTTGTAACTTAAGTACTTCGAACTCCAGTCTCATAAAGAGACTAGAGGGGTGTGTGTTAACCTGAATACATATATTTTAAATATATACCTGGTGTGGTTGTCCTTTCATTTGATCATTCAAGAGATTATAGACTGGTAAAACAAGCTCCTTTACATTCCTTTAAGACTTAGCCTGAAGGCTGCTCTCCATAGCTACCACTAGGATAGCTTTCAATAAAGGTTGTCTTTAACTTATCACCATAAGGGGTTGTTTGGACTGATACAAGGTGCCCACTAGAACTAGTGGACAGCATATATCAGGCCACCTTCTCACATTGGTGTGCAGCGTTTGGGATTCCAGCTTGCTATTGTTTTACCAGATAATCTCAATTGAATTGATCAACTGAAAACCACTAAAGGTACCTAAGGTACATATAATATCAATTTTAGCTACAGTAAGTTCTACTGAACTTAGAGTTGTGTGTTAAGGGATAGCACACCCTTTCTACAACTCAAGAGAGTTTAGTAGGCCACACTAGTGTATGTAGTGCAATACACCACACCACATTAGTAATGTCTAACCAGCCAGGAACCAGTGGGTCCCTACCAGGAACCAGTGAGCTCCTTCCCTATAAATATGAGGATCTCTCCTTTGCTCAGCTTAGGGCCTTATGTTCCATTAGGAAGCTGAAGACAGGCAAAAGCCCATCCATCCAGTATCTCATAAAGATACTTACGCTGGATGATATCACAGGGCCTATTGGGCCTGATGGGGTAGACAGTGTGGGTGGGACAGCACCTGAGGGTGGGCCTAGGGGTGGAAACTCCCCTGACCCTACCTCTGATGCTCACCAGACTGGTGACAATGACCAGACTCTGGTGAACCCAGATCTCCTGGATGAGGATGAGGAGGATGACAATAATGCCACTTCCTTTATCCCTCCAGGTAGACCTGACAACAGGGCTAGAAGGGATAGATCTCTGTCAAGGGGATCTATCCAGGCTAACTCCTCTATAGGGACCTCTGTCTCTTCTCACAGAGGGAGGGAAACCTCCCAGGAGAGGAGAGAGAGACTGCTGAAGTATGAGCAAGACAAGTTCAACCTCAGAAAGCAGCTGATGGCCTAGGATAGGGAAGCCCTTGAGCTCTACAGAGCTAGTAAAAAGGAGGGACTAGAGTCCCTTGGTGGCAGCAATTTCCCTAGAGATAGGGAGAGGTATTATGACCATAGAAACCTAAGTAAGATTGTCCCCCCCTACCAGAGTGGGGATGACATCCTCAAATGGATAACTGCCTTGGAGAGGGCCTGTAAAGTACAAAAGGTCCCTCAAGGTCAGTGGGCAGCAATCCTATGGCTCTCCTTTGCAGACAAAGGTAGAGACAAGCACTGTAAGAGAAGAGGATGCTGATGATTACAATGTCTTTTTTTTGTCCTCATTTACCGCCAATCTCACTTTGAATGCACACTCCAGCAGTCCGTGCCCTCATTCAGCAAGCTGAGAGGCACAGGCGACTAGGAGTTTAGATCACCCCCCTACCAGCACTAAGACTTACCAATGTGTACCCCAAAGCAGTCACTGAGATAACTCTGTTTTGCAAGCTTCTAGAGCTAAATGACCTTTTGTCTTAGGACCTCCCCCCCATACTGGGTGGGGGGGATTCCCCGGCTGGCCCTGAGAGTATTCAGGCAGCATAATCATAAGACCCAGAAAAGGGGGAAAAGAGGAAAAAACAAAAAAAACGATTCCCTCAACTCCGGGTTCCATCTTATTTTCAGTATGTTCCAGAAAGTTCTCATCTTTTGGCTACCAGTTCTCAATAAGTCCAACTTGGAGCTCGCCAGAATCGAAGAACGCCAGTCAAAGAAGGAGGGAGGGATAGAATCTGTCCATTTTATGCATATTTGTCTCCTAGCCAGGAGCACAGCATAAAAAAGTATCGATCTTGCATGACCTCTAATATTATCTTGAAGGCCAAAACAGACCAAGGATAAATCAATAATAACAGGGGTTCCTATTAAGTCTGACAAAAATTTGCCAACGCTATCCCAAAAGGAGGTCAAAACTGGGCACTGTTTGAACATATAAGTGTCAGAAGCTGAGGCCAATCCACATTTCTTACAGCATACAGGCAGCTCTTTATTGATCTTGGAAAGCTTACGCGGAGTAAAATAAGCCCTACGTATAGTATACAGATGGTTCCTTTCGTGTAGGAGTTGGCACGAAGTTTGCCACAGAGTGTCACAATCTTGATCTGGTAGGACACTTCCCCATAAATCCTCTGCAAGGTTAAACTCTCCGTCCAATGCCTCCAGTACTGCCTGATACCAGTAGGAAACTTCCTTCTTCCCTCGGGGTCTGGTCACAAGGTTGTACTCTAGATCGTTACCTTTCCCTAATAGTCTACCCTTGGTCGTTTGTGTCTGAGCCTGAACCCAACTAGTCAGCTGGAAGTATTTAAATCTAGAGAGACCTGACCCTACCCTTTCACTAAGTAGTTCCCATGTTACCAGAGTACCGTCTGTGATCAGGTCCCCCCAAACTGCCAGGCCAGATTCCCTTAACGGTATCGCCAAACTGTCTCTTAGGCATTCTGGACCCGCTGGGAATCCCATAAGGGAGCCATGCTAGAAAAGTAAACAAGAGTGGCCGACCTCCTCAAGTCTGCCCAAGTTTTACCCAGGCCTGCAAGACCTTTAGCCTTACTTTTTTGAAAAACGTAACATCCCCAAATTTAAACAAAAAAGCCTCCACCGGTAGCTGTGCACCCTGAAGCATTGCTAGAAACATCCCCCCTATTCCAATATTGACCGGCATTTTTAAAAGCATACTGGCATGGGAGAGTTGAAAGGCCCAAGCGTAAAGCTGAATATCAGGCAAAGCAATGGCCCCCCTTCTCTCTTCGGCGTCTCAGCTTTTTCCAGGACAGCCTCGCAAATTTATAGCCCCAAACAAAAGAGTTAATCTCCCTCTGAATCTTGTCTATTTATGATTTTTCAAAGTAAAGTGGGATACAATTAAAAAGAAAAGTGATTTTTGGGAGAATCGACATTTTTGCCAGATTGACTCTGCCAATAATAGAAAGGGGGAGCGAGGCCCAGGTCTTCATTAGATTTACACATTCTCTCACCACCGCGGTCAGATTAAACTCAACAATCGTGGCTATATCTTGCACTATATTGACTCCTAAATACCTCATTCTAGAGCTTATCTGATGTTGATACTGATTTACCTCCTGATTCCAAACCATTACCTCAGTTTTAGCAGCATTAATTTCATACCCCGATACTAGTCCAAACTCCTGAGCTTGACTAATAACAGCTGGAAAAGTCTTATCTAGGTCGGCAGTAAAAATCAAAATATCATCGGCATACAGGGCTACCTTCCTCTCCCATACCTAAAAGGCTGAATGTTATCATCATCTCTTAGCCTTTGAGCAAATGGCTCAATGTATAGGTCAAAGAGGAGAGGGGAGAGTGGGTAGCCCTGTCTAGTACCCCTAGATATATTAAAGGATGCTGTGACACTGCCAAAATCTGGCCGAGGGACGATTATATATAGATTGTACTGTACGACAAAACTTCTCACCAAGATTGAATTTTTCTAAGACCTCCGACAGGTATAGCCAATTCACCCTGTCGAAGGCCTTAGTGGCATCCAGAGTCATGGCTGCTAAGGGGATGGAGTATGTAGATGCCAGATCTATTGCCCCTATTAGATCATAGGTTAGGTGGGATATCTGGCGGCCTTTCACAAAGCCCTTCTGGTCTGAGTGCAGGATGTCCCCAGCCACTGTGCCCAGACGAGCTGCCAATATAGAAGTAAAGATTTTATAATCGGCATTCAATAAAGATATGGGTCTATAAGACCCACAGTTGAATGCCGCTTTCCCTGGATTCAGGATCAAAACTATGATGGCCTCATTCCATGAGTCCGTCGGGATCAGGCCTTCTTGTAAAATCTGATTAAAAAGTTTGGTCATGATGGATATAGCCTGATTCCCTATTGCTTGATAAATCTCAGAAGGTAAGCCGTCTGGCCCAGCGGCCTTACCGTTCTTGCTGTTGAAGATAGCCTCCCTTACTTCTGCTCAGGAAAATTCCCTGTCCAGATAAAGTTGTTGCTCTAAACTGAGAGAGGGAAGCGAAATATCCTCAAGCCACCTATGAGCACTCTGGCTATGTACGTTACCCTCCTCCTGATAGATAGTTTGAAGGAAGGCCACAAATTTCCTCATCAGTGACTAACGTGCCCCTCTCATTTCTGACCTCCTTAATATAGCTCCTTGCTCGGTCCGATTTACTCTTCCAAGCAAGGAGTTTGCCCGCTCCTTCACCATATTCGAAATGGTAGATCTTACTTGCTTCCCACCTTCGCATGAGCCTAGTATTCAGAATGTTTTCAAGCTGGGCTTTCAATCCACTGATCTTATCTCGCTTTTCCTGCAATATTTCCGGAGGTACTTAAACTGAGAGGTCTACCTCTGCGTCCTTCAACCTGGCTTCGATACCTGTAATTCTTCCTGATATCTTTTATTCCTGTAGCAGGACCTATTAGTAATCTGGCCACGTAGGTAGGCTTTCAAAGCATCCCAGGCTGAGGTTATTGAGGCGGTACCCACATTCACCTCCAGAAACCATGCCACTTCCTGTGAGAGAAAGGAAACTTCTTCCTCCTCCAAGAGTATGGCACGGTTAAAGGACCAGGTCCTAATTGAGCTGGGCACTTGGCATTTCAGAGTCCTAAGGACCCCAGAATGGTCCAAAAGATGGGGTGCCAAATTTACTACACTCTTAACCAGGCTCTTTAGTGAATAGCTAACCAGAACAAAGTCAATACGAGACTGGTGCCCATATTTAAAGTTCCGGTACGACACCCCTTGCAGTTGCCCTGATTTGTCCCTCCAGATATCTGATACAGTAAACTGTCTCATGGCCCGAGCAAATATTCCCGAGACTTGGAAAGGACCACAGCCCTATTAGTTGGAGTTTTATCCAGTGCAGGGTGTAGGAAGGTGGATATCTGACTATGGTTACCCCCAACTTTTTGCCTAGTGTATAGCTGGTTTTTTGACTTAGTTGGCCTGAGATCCTGCCATCCAGGGTCTCAGGCTGTCTGCTCTCTCTTTAAAATGGACTCCATGTACCCTAGGTACATAACCAATTGGTAAGGATCACCTTATTGGACCCTGTATAGTGTACCCTAGGTACCCAGGGCATAGGTGTACCCTAGGCCTCCCAGGGGCTGCAGCATGTATTATGCCACCCCTGGTCTGGCCTTCCAATCAGACACAACTGGCTGATCACTCAGCTGGGGCAAGGTTGTGTAATCACCCCTTGCTTAGATATAGTATACCTATATCTACCCTCAAAATAGACACATGTGTACCTATAAGCCACTCCTATGGGAGGCCTTAACAATCCTGGAGGCAGAGTGCTTGGTAACATGTGAGATGGTGCTCTAGCATGAGCTGAGCCTGTCTGCAGCTTTCGGAACCATGTCCTTATAGCTGTTCTATGATATAGCCTACCATATACTCTTAAAGTGCCCTATAATCTTAAACGGTTATGTTAACTATAGTTTGGCTGTATCAAAACATGTCGTGTAAGGTGTCTAACACTTTGGAATAATACCCCCATACCATTTCTGGTGATGAGGATATTATTCCCCCCTTCTAGAGACATGTTAAAATCCTACTTTGCTGTTTAACTCTAACCAAAGCCTCAGCATCACAAAATGGATGCTGCTGCCACAGACACGAGTCTGACCTCCTGCTGCTGGGAGTGATCCCGGCAAGGGAGGCTTGGATAATAGGTTTCCTGCTTGGGGAGGTGTCACATTGGTGGCAGCGGTGGGATCTGAGCTTGCTGTTGTAATACCATTGTAATCTTGAGATACTAAATTGAAAGATCACACAGATATTGTTTAGGTACATATAACATAGATTATAATACTTAAGTCCTACTGGACTTAGTTGTTGTAGGTTGAAGGGAGTAACACACCCTGACTACAACTACTAGAGAGGTTTAGTAGATACAACTAGTGTAGGTAGGTGCACACACCACACCCTCACTAGAATCATGTCCCTGAATGGAGATCACACTGATACTCCCTCAGGAGAGGAGAATCCTGGACAGATTCCCTCTAGATATGATGCATTCACTTTCCAGGAGATGAGATAACTGTGTACCTCCAGGAGATTAAAACAGGGTTCCAACCCTACCCTTAGAGAGCTAGTGGAGCTTCTGGAGGCCTATGATGCTGAAAGAGCTGCCAAGTATGGTGCCAAAGCTGTAGATAAGGGCCTCCCCTCCACAGAAGAGACCCCTGACTTAACTGATACAGATGAGTTAGAAGAGACCTCAGAGGAAGAGGGAGGTAGCAAGACCCCAGTCAGAAGACTTAGTCAGGCTAACTTAAGCTTACATGGGAGCTTGCATGGGAGCTTCCCTTACAGGCCCCCAAGTAATCTTAAAAAGAGAGATAGAAGGGGTAGATCTTCCTCAGGGGACTCTCTCCACTCCTATCACTCAAGGAGCTCCAATGCTTCATCCCACAGGGGGATGACTTCCCCCCAGAGGAGAGAGCATGAGGCCAGAATGAAGGAAGCCAATCTGAGGATTGAAAGGGAAGAACTTGCCCTTGCCAAAGAGAAGCTTGCTCTGGCCAGAGAGCAAAAATTGTGTGGGTCAGAACCCACTGGTGGCAGCAACATTCCTACAGATAGGGATAGGTCTTATGACCATAGAAACCTAAGCAAGATAGTCCCCCCATTTCAGAATGGGGATGACATCCACAAGTGGATGACTTCTTTGGAGAGGGCCTGCAAAGTACAGCAGGTACCCCAGAGTCAGTGGGCAGCTATCTTGTGGCTCTCCTTTTCTGACAAGGGTAGAGACAAGCTCCTCACGGTTAGTGATGAGGATGCTAACAATTACAAAGTCCTGAAGAGTGCTCTGATAGATGGGTTTGGCTTAACCACTGAGCAATATAGGTTGTTGTTCAGAGACACCCAGAAGACACAGACACAGGACTGGTCTGATTTTGTGGATTGTGCCACTAAGGCTTTGGAAGGTTGGTTAACTGGCAGCAAGGTGCAGGACTATACAGGATTGTACAACTTGATTATGAGGGAGCAGATCCTTAGTAATTGTCAGAACCAGCTTCTCCATCAACACCTGGTAGACTCAGATTTGACCTCTCCCCAAGAATTGGCAAAGAGGGCAGATAAATGGGTCAGGACCAGGATTAGGCCTAAAAATCAGGGTGGTGACCAAAAGAAAGATACCACCAAGCCTCAAGAGAAGGGTGGGGATAAAACAAAAGATAAATCTTCCTCAGGGCCCCAAAACTCCACACAGGGTGGTGGGTCCCAAGCTCCCTCCTCTACCACAGTTAAAAAGCCTTACTGCCATGAGTGTAAAACTCCTGGGCATTGGAAAACTGACAACAGTTGCCCAAAGGCTAAAAACAAAACTGTTCCTCCAGCTACTCCTGTCACACCACCTATTACTGTCAGCAGTAATCCCCCAGGTGGTGGGAGTGCCCCCAAAAATTTGGTTGGGTTTTCTTGGGGAACACAGGGGGACTCTGGCTTAGCCAATTCCCCTACAGCAGCTACTCTTGTCTGTGATGGTGGCATGGGGTTTGCCAACTTCACTGCCTGTCCCAACACTTTGGGTAGGTACAGACAGGAGCCCTACATCAATGGTAGAAAAGTTGAGGCCTACAGAGACACTGGAGCTAGCATCACTATGGTGGCCCGTAGGCTAGTTCCCTCTGAGCAGCTTTTGCCTGGTTTCTCATACCAGGTAACTAACATTGATGGCAAACAGAACAGTCATCCCATGGCAGAGGTATGTCTCAGCTGGGGAGGTGTCACTGGCCCTAAAAGGGTGGCAGTGTCTCCAACCTTGCCTGTGGACTGCTTACTGGGGAATGACTTAGAACTCTCAGCTTGGGCTGCAGTTGAACAAGACACCCATTCTAAAATGGTAGGCCTTTCACAAAAGGGTAGTGGGGTTGTGCCAGCCACAGCCCCTGTCCAAGTAGATTTCCATTTCTGAAAAGGTTGGAAGGGCAGTGGTAGCCACAGCCCAGGCAAAGACAGACTTCCCTGTAGAGATTGGCAGAGCTGTGACAGTCACAGCTCAAACCCAAACTGAGTGCCTCCCTGAAAAGGTTGGCAGGACTGTAATGGTCTCAGTCCATACTCAGACTGACATAGGTGTAGTGAAGCCTGAAACTATGGATCACTCCACACAAACAGAGAGTAGTGGAGAGGAAGAAAAGTCTTCCTCTCACCAGACATTAGGAAAAGGTCAGCCTCCTCAGGGATCTGACCTCACCACTTGTGAAGGAACTGCCCCAGAGCTAGCCAGGCCTGGCCTGGCAGAGCCTCTGATGTCAGTGGCCCCTTCCAAGGTGGGACCCAGTCTGGTGCAGGTAGCCTGCCTCTCTCTACCCTGCCTCAGTCAGCCCAGGGCTGCAGAGGTCAGGGAGGCCAGTGGACCCCAAGAGGGCCCCTGTCCACAAGAACCCCCCCCCCCATCAAAAGAATGAGGATTGCCTGGCTAGTAGCCCTAGCCAGGTGATGGTTAAAAACATTTCCGAGGGATCTCCTTTACAGGTAGTTAGGGACCTCCCCCAGAGGGATTCTGTTGGGCACAGGCAAACATGGGACCTTAGGGCCCCAAACCTGACCTGTCCCTCCAGTAAGCCCACAAAAGGGACCCAGCCTCCAGCTTTAGGTAGCCAGAGGCTGACACTGAGAGCACAGTGCAACTCAGTGAAAGAAAGAAAGGCACCCATAGTGGAGGATGATTGGAGGAAGCTGAGGCCTCACTTTGGGGACACTCACTTCAGTACTCCATCTCAACACCAGCCTTTTACTTTGCAAAGACACACCAAAGGTAGAGATTCCCTATGGTGGAGACCCTATGATACCTTTAGGGTGAGGGATTGCTTAGTGAACCATGAGACAAGGGGTAACCATGCCAGTGCTGGTTCTTCCTTATATGGCCACTTAGGCAATAGAGGCTTACCTTGTCAAGGCCAGCCTTATCTCCTTTCGTTTGGGAGGGGGGTTGTGTAGGAAGGTGGATATCTGACTATGGTTACCCCCAACTTTTTGCCTAGTGTCTAGCTGGTTTTTCCACTTAGTTGGCCTGAGATCCTGCCATCCAGGGTCTCAGGCTGTCTGCTCTCTCTTTAAAATGGACTCGATGTATCCTAGGTACATAACCAATTGGTAAGGATCACCTTATTGGACCCTGTACAGTGTACCCTAGGTACCCAGGGCATAGGTGTACCCTAGGCCTCCCAGGGGCTGCAGCATGTATTATGCCACCCCTGGTCTGGCCTTCCAATCAGACACAACTGGCTGATCGCTCAGCTGGGGCAAGGTCGTGTAATCACCCCTTGCTTAGATATAGTATACCTATATCTACCCTTAAAATAGACACATGTGTACCTATCAGCCACTCCTATGGCAGGCCTTAACAATCCTGGAGGCAGAGTGCTTGGTAACATGTGAGATGGTGCTCTAGCATGAGCTGAGCCTGTCTGCAGCTTTCGGAACCATGTCCTTATAGCTGTTCTATGATATAGCCTACCATATACTCTTAAAGTGCCTTATAATCTTAAACGGTTATGGTAACTATTGTTTGGCTGTATCAAAACATGTTGTGTTAGGTGTCTAACACTTTGGAATAATACCCCCATACCATTTCTGGTGATGAGGATATTATTCCCCCCTTCTAGAGGGAGAGACATTTTAAATCCTACTTTGCTGTTTAACTCTAACCAAAGCCTCAGCATCACAAAATGGATGCTGCTGCCACAGACACGAGTCTGACCTCCTGCTGCTGGGAGTGATCCCGGCAAGGGAGGCTTGGACAATAGGTTTCCTGCTTGGGGAGATGCTAGCACCTCCCCAGACAGACTTTAGTGTATTGGGGCAGGGAGGGCTGAAAGGAATGAGACATGCCTGGGGCACACAAGGTGTCCCATGCATAGTCCAGTTCAAACCGGTGCTGGGGCACTCCAGCCCCAGTCCTGGCGCGAAACTGGACAAAGGGAAGGGGGTGTAACCACCACCCTCCCAGGTCCCACCCATAAGGCGTGACCTAGCAGGTAACCCAGCCCCCCAGATTTGGATAAGAGTGGTAGCTGGGCCCCAGGAGATTAGATTATCCTGAACCTGCAACTTGAACAGAAACTCTGGACCTTCGACATTCGACGAAAGAAGAAGACTGAAGAATCTCCCTTGTGGCCAAGGAGTGGCTACCCTGTGCAAACAGGCACCATCAAGAGACTTACCCTTTGCTTTGCTGAAGTTCTACGAGGGACCGACTGCAGAGCCTGACCAGAGCCTTGACTTCCAGACTTCTCCGACCCTGATCCACATCCACAGCCGAGCTGAGATCCGTGGAGGCGACGAGAGACGTGGGACCAGCTACCTGGGAAAAGTGGCGAGTATCTTCCTGCGCAGCTTCTGAGGTACCCTCGAAGTTGTGCACCGGGGATTGAGAAGCCCCAACCCCAAGCACCATCTGCACCGAAGCTCAGACCCCCACACTACACGAGTCCTGCGTGGGGCCCTTCTGCATTTTCATGCTTGCCGCGTCTGTCCGGTTGCTTGCCCGTTGGCTAGCGGCCTTTGTGATGACACACCTTGAAATCTTCACCGCTGGTTTGGCTCCTCCAGACTGGCTCCCGCTTCTTTGTAAAAGAGAAGCACCCCAGACCTTCCTGGTCTGCACCAGAAGAAAGTCCTCCGTTCTTCGTGGGTTCCGCTTGCCAAGGCTTGGTGAGTCCTAGTTCGACTTCGATGCCGCTGACAGCAAGAGCCTTCGTGAGACAGCTCGCCTCCTGGTCGTCCTCGACGTCTCCTGGTACCCATGGCTGCAGCGACAAGCTTCACCCTTCACCTGCAATCTTCACGACATCGCCTGGTTCCTTCCTGGTTCCACGTGGTCACTGGCTAGTGACCTTGACTCTGTCCCTTCTGCTTGCAGGTACCCTTCCTTCTTGATCCCGGCCTTGGGATCCACCGGACACTCTTCACTGACTGCCTGTCAGCAACTTTTCTTCAGGCATCCATAGAAGTCCACGGCGAATCCCGACGCAAGTTCACACCTATGCACCCGCAGCCCGTGGGCTAGGTAACTTAGGTACTTCGGTGCTCACAAAGGTAGTGACTATCCTAGGGTCTAGTTTCCGAGTCTCGACTCTCTAGCTGCTTCAGAAGTGTCCCTAAACTGCTTAATTCAAACTGTACTATTTCTATCGATTATACGCAGTACGTGTGAGTGTTTCCACTCTGCACCTGAATCCCGTGGGCCTCCCACTTCCTAACTGTTGGTAGTGTAGTGTAGCCCCAGCGATTCCCTAGGCCTAGGCCTATTCTATTTCCGTGACAGTGGTCCTTATACCACTTCTTTAGTATATGGTTTGCGTGGCCCCTAGGGCCTAACTGTATTACTTACCTGTGTGACTTAATGTATGCTTAAATAAGACTGTGTTGTACTTACCTTGAATCTCATAAAGAGTGCTGAGGGTTTGACTAGAATAAATACACTTTATTTGATATATATATCTGTTGTGGTGTCCTTTCATTTGGTATTCAAGGGATTATATATGGTATCACAGCTGGCTTCACATGCCATTCAGAGTTTAGCCTAAGACTGCTCTTGTCCATGCTACCACTAGGATAGCTGGTCTATAAGGTTGACTTTACAACCAATCACCATAAGGGTTGTTTGGACTGATATAAGGTGCACACTAGAACTAGTGACATCATACATCAGGCCAACTTCTCACACAGGGTTCAAGGCAATATTGAAATCCCCTGCCACCTGCCAGGATCATTGGCTCTGGGTAATCAAGTAAGTGTAGAAAAATAGCCTTCAAACTAGAAGGATCATCCTGGTTAGGACCATAATATCAGATTAAAGTTAACAAGGTGTCCATTATTGATGCTTTTACAATCACCCATCTGCCATTTGGATCTTTCATATAAGAGCAGACATGGGCCCTATCTGACTTCTTAAAAATAATTGATACCCCTCGGATATTTGCCGACTGATTTGTGCTGACATGGGAGCCCACCCACCTATACGGCTTTAGCAAAGAGACAATTTCCTCTTCTAATAGATGTGTTTCCTGGAGGACAATGACCTGCGCAGCTGAATCCCGCAAGTACTGTATGATCTTATCTCTCCTTGGTCTAGTTTGCAGGCCATTGACATTCCAGGAAAGAATCTGAAAGGAAGTCATGGCGGCTCCCCCTTCCCTGCCTTATCAAAATATGCAGTATCGGCAGTGTCAGCTTCCATCCTTACGCCCTTCACCTTAACTCTAAAAATGGACACATCCAAAGTGGCGAAAAATTAGGATTTTTTTTTCTCCCTCCCTCCTCCCACCCCTACCCCTACCCAAACCCCAAACCCATACCCATCCGCCCTCTACCCATGGAGAACCCAACCCCCAATCATCCGGACAGATGAAGTCCAGATAAGTGCATCCTGAAATTTTCCACCCACATCCACCTCAAGAAAACTCATCCAGAAGTGCCAAGAAAAGAAAAAGACCGTGTAATACTAACCTGCTTATACCTAAGCCAGCCTATTACAAAGCGATAGATATAAGCCTAACATATTGTAAATAAAAAAAGAAAGAAAGTTAGAGGGGAAAGGCATTATCTATGACCATCTTGATCTTCTTTTTGTCACTTCTCCATTCTCCCCCTTCCCTATCTTTAAGACCTAGCTATTCCCCCCTCTAGGCTTCCTGCATCAAAAAGCACACATAATACTCAAAAGAGTGCTTTGTATTATATTTTCTAGCCCTCTATTTAAAAGACTATGCTGCCCATATGACAATGGAACGATAGGCACGACAAGGAACAAAAGGCCAAAATATAGTGCACACCTCACCTGCCTGTAGGTTTACAAGCAATTCTTCCGCCTCCTGTACCGATCTCACATTGTACATTTTATTTTGGAACATGATCTTCAAAAAAACAGGAAATTTAAGTTGGGCCACTGCTCCCAGCTTTTTAAAATCCTCCAACTTCCTGCCCAGTTCCCATTGCCTATCTAACGTGACGCTAGCCAGATCTGATCGCATTTGAAAAGGGAAGTCCTTGCCTCTTAGTGATTTAAGTTTGAGGGATAGGTTAAGTATCTTCTCTTTCACTGAATAAGTGTGAAAATTAATGAGGATCTTCCTCGGTTTAGAGCGATTCGGGTTTCTTCTGAAGGGGTCCCGGTGGGTTCTCTGAATATCCCTATCTAGTTCCTCATCAGAGAACTCTAGATCTAGCCATTCTTTTAGAAGATTGATCATGAAGGGTTTAAGATTGTCCCCCTCACTCCCCTCTGGGACATTCAGTATTCTTAAATTGTTCCGACGGGAGTTATTTTCTAATGTTTCCAGTCTATCCTGTAGGGCTCCCTCTTCCCTTTTCAGGGCTACAAAGTCCACTTTCATAACATCCAACTGCTCCGTTAATGCCCCTACATTGGATTCTAGTGTTTACGTCCTTGCATTTAGGAGATCCACTTTTTTATCCAGAGATTCACAAAAGCTCCTGATCTCTCCTTGGTTTGCGGCAGAGACCTCACAACCCTTTTTATGTCCACCGCTAATGAAGCCATAAGAAGCTCCAAGGAAGAGATCGAATGTACCTCTGGAGCTGGAGCCTCTAGACTTTGAACTATTGTTCCACCATCCGGATGTGCCACCACAGAAACCGAGCTCTGGACCTTAGATGGATCCTGAAAAGCTTCTCGAGAGACCCCTTAGGATGTCTGGTTCGCTACCTCCATCCTGTTATCCCTCCTCACCGACCCGGAGCTTTCTATAGCCGCTGAAACACAGTCCTCTACCACATGGAACAACCCGGCTTTGACTTTGCTATTTGTGAGGCTATTTCTAAGGCAGGGTTTACAAAACCGCTCAATTCAGATTCTAACTCAATTATGACCTCCCCCCCAACCTTCCAGCCTCTCCCTGCCTCGCGAGAGACAATACTTCTGGCAGGACTTTAAAGTATGACCTTAAGGAAGGAGTAATCCTAGGTTTAATATCCGGGAAAAGTCCCTTAACCTTAGTTGGTTTGGAATTCTTTTTTTTTACTTCCCCTGATAAGAAAGTAGAGGTGTTCTTCTTATCTATTTTCCCCTCCTTTTGGGACTTTGCTTTCCAATTGGCATTGCTACTATTACCGTTACTACTATTACCGTGATCTTCACCGATACTCAGCTGAAACTGGTCAATAGTTTTCTTAGTGGATTTAGCCTTTACAAGCCCTCCTCCTACCCTGCGCCTTTTATCCCCTCCAAGACTCTTACTGTTGCTCAAGAGGGAAACAGGAGTAGAGGCAGAAACAGAAGTCGAGGCAGAGGCAAGAGCTAAGGCAGCAGAGCTCACACCAACATCAACTGGGACGCCTCCTATCTTAGTATTGGACACCCCATCGCCCCACAAACCTCCACAGTCTTGTAGCTGAAGAGATGCATTGACCGACCCAGCGCTACGAACCCTCTGCTCCCGGGTGTCCTTGCTGTTCGCCTCAGTTTCCTCAATCTGCTCCAGGTTGACCGTCACTCCTCTGATGCTGCCCCTGAGGAGTCCGCGGGCCGCGACTCTCTGGCTCCTCCTCAGCTCCAGCGCCGCTACCCCCCAACGCGTCGAGCCGAGAGGGGCGGAGGGAGCAAAGGTAGCGGAAACCGGACCTGGACAGCAGCCTGCACCACCGCCGACGCACATCCGCAAGAGACCGACCACCAACCAAACCCGGATACGGCCCAAACAAAAGGCCAAGCGAGCACCCCCCCACAAGCAACCCAGGCACCTCAACACAGACGTCCAAGAGAACAGGGAATCCAAGCCTCCTAACTTTCCTCGTCCTCCCAACTGTACCACAATAGGATTTTCCCAGGTAGAGAACTATGTTATTGCGGCTGGGTCCCTTAAGTCAGATTAAGCACCGCTCAAAAATATGTCAGCTGCTGAGATCGCTAAGAAGACAGAGCCAGTGATCTCCAGCCGTGCGCAGAGTCAGAGTCTATACTCACATATACTCCTGAAGCACGATGATGTGCCTTGATGCTATCTCCAGTCCTGAGACCAAACTGCCACCATATCACAGCAGATGTCCCAGCAAACACACTTGTGGCCCTGCCAAGTCTCGTGCCTGATACCCAGCCGGTCGCACACCCACTGCACACGAGAACGCTCCCAGGTGCCGATGTCCGGGGGAGGGCGGGATGCTGCGTTTTGGCCGCCCGTTCACTACGCGACCCACACCGGCTTCTCAAAGGTGGAAATCGTGGCCAAACCCGGACAACACAGGTGCTGCGAGTGCAACCCGCTATCGCCTCAAACTTCCGAGCACACCAAGCGCCCAGACTCTCCGCTCAGGAAACAGAAACAGGAACAAGCGCCGCTGCCCACAGGCCGCTGGCTCAACCGAGACCAAACCCGGGACCAAATCACCGCCGCCGCCACTCAAAACAAACGTAGCGAAGGGGAAAGAGCTGGAAAAAAGGCTGGAAAAAGGTGGTAAGAATCACTGGTCCTTGTAGAAACCTCCGGACTTCATTACTAGGCTAAACAAAGCATTGGAGGAGCAGGTAGGATTTCAGGTGCAGCGGTAGCTCAGCGCGCTGCCGCCATGTTCTCCCGGTATCACCCCCTGTTGCCCAAATCTCTACAGAGCTAGTAAAAAGGAGGGACTAGAGTCCCTTGGTGGCAGCAAATTCCCTAGAGATAGGGAGGGGTCTTATGACCATAGAAACCTAAGTAAGATTGTCCCTCCCTACCAGAGTGGGGATGCCATCCACAAATGGATAACTGCCTTGGAGAGGGCCTGTAAAGTACAAAAGGTCCCTCAAGGTCAGTGGGCATCAATCGTATGGCTCTCCTTTGCAGACAAAGGTAGAGATAAGCTCCTCACTGTAAGAGAAGAGGATGCTGATGATTACAATGTCTTGAAGAGTGCTCTGATTGATGGGTTTGGCCTAACCACTGAACAGTATAGGTTGAAGTTCAGAGACACCCAAAAAGCTCAGACCCAAGACTGGGTAGACTTTGTTGATTGTTCTGCTAAGGCTCTGGAAGGTTGGATACATGGCAGCAAAGTGCATGACTTTCAAGGATTGTACAATTTGATTATGAGGGAGCAGATCCTTAATAATTGTCAAAACCAGCTTTTACACCAGTACTTGGTGGACTCTGATCTGACCTCTCCCCAAGAATTGGGAAAGAAGGCTTTAACACTAGGGTCTTTGAATGGCTGTGACCAAGAGGGCTTAACATTGGTGTTGTTGCCATGGACAATGGCGGTAATATAGTTAAGAAAAAGGGGGGTGACAGTGTGCACATCGATTGCTTCCTTTTATTCACTTTTTTCCTGTTTTTCGTCTGTTTGCGTGCAAGCACAAAAATGTGGTCTGCCCTAAACCACGTACATAATTGAACATTTGCAAAGATGGGGCGACATCTCACCCCAATGCTGGACGCACTGCGTTGATTCAAGCATTACGCTGATGCCGTAAATTCATTCAATTTCATCATTATTTATTGCAATTTCATTCAAAGTTCCACATTTTCCATAGTTAGTCCTTGTCACATGAGAGGCGTCTTACGTTTAACACTGTATCCTAAAAGCTGCAGAAATGCCAATCCAGGCCTTAAACTGTAGCCTGGAGTGTACAATATTAATCCTCACAAGTTTTATCCTGGTAACCCAATGCATTTCAGGCCTAGTCCTGGCCCTTCGTCAGAGGTATTCTACAATTTAAAAACATAATTGTGAGACCGAGTATTTTTTCACCATAATCCACACCTTCTCGCTAAACATAGCAAAAATTCTACCACTGAATCGATGCCCAAAACCACTTCTCTCACCTCCCTCAATTCTCTCATATTCAATGCCATCATTTAAACCCACATTTATCCGTTCTCGTAAACATGCATGAGACCCTTTTACAAACAAATTATTGCCCAACAACCAGATCTTATTTACCCAATCCTTTACCTTCTAGAATCGACATTGTGCTTGCCTCCCGATTAGTTCACAACCATCCACATACTGCATGCTCACCTTGTTCCGCAATTTAAGCACCTGTGCTCTGTCTCCGCCCTTGATTCTCGGAAGTTGATGTACTAGCGAGGTCGATACTCTGCGGTTACCGGAGACATCAGGGTTAGCAGCAAGAGTCAACCGACTGAACGGCAACAGTGTACTGCAGCGACATACGTCATAAGGACCCACATGTTTTGGGACGTATGAAGCTCACATAAGGAACTAAATAAGCTGCATTTACATTTTGGACCCATTGGGACGCAACCCTACGGCAGAAACTGTAGCAAATAACCCGCATTTTCACATGTCTCTGGCAATAGCGAAGCTACAATGATCGCATTAATGTAAGGACGCAGAAGTTCCTGAAAAGCATTGACTGGACAAGATTGCTTTTATCTGAGGATTGATTCTCGGAAGTTGATGTACTAGCGAGGTCGATACTCTGCGGTTACCGGAGACATCAGGGTTAGCAGCAAGAGTCAACCGACTGAACGGCAACAGTGTACTGCAGCGACATACGTCATAAGGACCCACATGTTTTGGGACGTATGAAGCTCACATAAGGAACTAAATAAGCTGCATTTACATTTTGGACCCATTGGGACGCAACCCTACGGCAGAAACTGTAGCAAATAACCCGCATTTTCACATGTCTCTGGCAATAGCGAAGCTACAATGATCGCATTAATGTAAGGACGCAGAAGTTCCTGAAAAGCATTGACTGGACAAGATTGCTTTTATCTGAGGATTGATTCTCGGAAGTTGATGTACTAGCGAGGTAGATACTCTGCGGTTACCGGAGACATCAGGGTTAGCAGCAAGAGTCAACCGACTGAACGGCAACAGTGTACTGCAGCGACATACGTCATAAGGACCCACATGTTTTGGGACGTATGAAGCTCACATAAGGAACTAAATAAGCTGCATTTACATTTTGGACCCATTGGGACGCAACCCTACGGCAGAAACTGTAGCAAATAACCCGCATTTTCACATGTCTCTGGCAATAGCGAAGCTACAATGATCGCATTAATGTAAGGACGCAGAAGTTCCTGAAAAGCATTGATTGGACAAGATTGCTTTTATCTGTCACTCTTCTGATTGATACATTACTGAAGTATTTCGTTACTAAGATCTCCCCACATCATCTAGGGCTTGTTGCCCCTCCTGTTGGTGGCCCTGAAGAAGGTGTTTTGTCACCGAAACGCGCGTAGGCCCCTTTCCATCTAGAGGAGAGGTCTCCAGAGACCCAATACTATCTGAAATAACTGTATTTACTGTTACTTCCTTGTCTTGGAGACTATGCCAAACCACTAAATGTTTAGTGCTATATTTTAGATATGAGTGTGACTGATGTATGCGTGAGAGTATGAATTGTTTTTTATATGATTAGCCACGGGGTTATGCTTTAGGTTTTGGATATTACTAAATGAATATACATGTGAAAAGTTAACAAAATAATGGAGAAAACTTTTTCAATGAGTGTTTACTGTAACTGATATAAATTTAAAAAAATATAAATAAAAATTGTTAGTAAATAAACACATTTCTTTGTTTAATTTTTTATGTTATGCTGGCAGGTGAGAACTTTTCGAAGTCTCAAATAAAATAATATAGGTCCTGAAAGAGTTTCCCTTTAATACTTTCTGTCTCCGCCCTCCACCTTTCATCAGCTATCATCAACACTTAACTCTATGGTGCCGATTCCGATCCGGGTCGGAAAGCACTCCGACCGAGCCGGATCCGGAGTGTTTTCCGATGGAGCCGGAGGCCTGCAGTCCGACCCAGCGTGTACGATGCGGCCGTATGCTGCCGAACTCGGTTCGGTCGGACTCCCATAGAAGTCAATGGGAGCCGGTCGTACGACGCGTACATGGGCTCCCATTGACTGATTGGGTACGTCGCGGACAAGTGCGCCCCCTACAGTGGGTACGCGTTGGTGCAATCCGCACCGTACATGTCTGTGTTGGGGAGACCCATAGGTCTCCCCCTGTGTCCGAGTCGTAGGGCTGCGGGTGTCAGGGGTCCGACGCAGACCCCCAAAGGCAATCACCCAGACGTTTTGAGAGCTGGACACTCCAGCTCGCACAGGCTTGGTTGTTAATCGCATCCATTGCATGCCACGGTTAGCTTCCGACCGAGACGTACGGAGCGGTTCGGACCCGGAAACGACTCGGTCTGTGAATTTCACGTAGCTCGCATCATACTTGCTCGCTCGTACAGCTGTACGAGTCGGCTGGAAAACACGAGTACGGCTCGTAGTTTTTCTGGCCGGATCGCGTTCGGTGCCCTTCCGACCCAGATCGGAATCGGCCCCTTTGTATCCCTAATCGCATCCTGCTGCAGCATTTATGTTACTTTCTCTATGCTTTAACCAAAACCTGTTAACTTGCCAAGTGTTGACCCCCTTCTCAACCTGAATTTCACCTCCATCATTCACTTCACCGGCCACATTTCATTGAATTCGGCCCCACCCTTCAAAATCTCCCGTTTACAGTAATTGCCAAACACTGATGTACTACCAATCCCATACTACACTGCGTTTGCCATCTTAAAGTGCCTCAATATCATGTCTACCAAGCCACATTATATACACTATCCCAGACGCTGTTCATTTGGTATTTTTATGCATCAAGCTTAAATACCCCGCCCACCCTTAGATGACATTTATGACGTCAATTATACGATGTCCTACGTTTCATATTTCCGCCTAAAGCTAAACGTAGCAATATTCTGTGCTGGTTAATGCTGCGCATGTTGGTATGCTTACTATAAAAACATGTTAAAAACAGGAATACAATCTCGATACACCATATGCTTAAACAAAGTAGTTATAGGGTTCACTTTTGAGAAAATGTTCTTTCAATTGTCTCTCATGTGACAACGTTGTGTTTGTTTGCTTTCTTCTTTGCTGTAGTCGATGGGTGTGACTCGTCAGAGGGCAGACAGTAATACTTCAAGAAAAAGGGGGGTGACAGAGAGTACACCGATTTCTTCCTTTTATTAACTTTTATCCTGTTTTTAGTCTGTTTGCGTGCAAGCCCGAAAACGTGGTCTGGCATTTCTGCAGCTTTTAGGATACAGTGTTAAATGTAAGACGCCTCTCATGTGACAAGGACTAACTATGGAAAATGTGGAACATTTGGATGAAATTGCAATAAATAATGATGAAATTGAATGAATTTATGGCATCAGCGTTATGCTTGAATCAACGCAGTGCGTCCGACATTGGGGTGAGATGTCGCACCATCTTTACAAATGTTTAAGTAATATAGTTAAGGCCATAGCCAATGCTGGCTATTGCAGGGTCCTGTGTTTGGCGCACTGCATTAACATCATTGCTCAAGACTTACTGAAAAAAGAAGACAGAGTCAGCAACTTGCTGACCACCTGTTAAAGTATCTGCACACATTTCCGCCATTCTTTTAAAGCCCGGAAGCAGTTCAACATGATAATAGAATGCCATTTAAAGCACTCATCCAGGAGGTGCCAACACGTTGGAACTCAACTTATTACAGCTTGAACATCTGTTTGAGCAGTACTGACCAATCAATGAATATGTCATGCAAAGAGGGGATGCTACTGTGAAAGGCATGATCATTGAGATGGACCAATGGGGCCTAATTAAATGCCTGATAGAGATGCTGCTTCCTTTTGAGGTCTTCATACGTGAAGTCAGCAAGGAGGACTGTACTATGGGCCCATTGTTGCACATGCTACAGGAAGATCTGAAGGGGTGTCTGCAATGTACACAGGTGTGTAGGAAAAAAAAGAAGCATATGAGTTGGTGGAGAGCTTAATCCTTTGTTTATCTGAAAATAGAAGGATGCAAAGAGACATGGTGTCATCCAAGCATTACATGTGTGCCACAATTGTTGATCCATGGTACAAACCATTACTGCACACTTTCATTCCTTTTTCAGATGGGGATGTTACCAACTACAAAAAATGGATAGCTGTCCAAGCCAGTCAGCAAGAAAAAGGGCTGGGAATTAGAGGCCCGCTTCTCAAGACACAACAAGTTCTGCAGAGCAGCCTTCAAGTTCAGTTTTAGAGCATGAGGGCAGTGCAGTTGGCTCACAGCAGCCAAAACCACCAACAGCAAAAACAACATCAACAACAGCAAGAACAGGAGCAGCAGCCCCAAAATCGGCAAAGGAATGGTTTCTACTGGCAGGGCTTAAGTCCAGTGTTGAGGCAAAGGCAAAAAAAACAGAGCAAAGCGGAGCACCCATGACCATTGAGCGGATGGTCCAGATCTATCTGGATGACTCAACAGAGGTCTACATTGATCAAAACCCATTGATGTATTGGTATGGAAAAAGGCGCCAATGGCCTGTGCTCAGCAGGCTGGTGATAAACTATCTGGCTTTTTCCCCATAGCAAGTGTCTCTGCAGAGAGTGTTTTCAGTGCTGCTGGTGCCGTTCTGACAGTGAGAAGGACCAGTCTCTTGTCCCAGGTTATCCAAGATCAAAATGAATCAGCACTTTGTACCAACGGATTACACCATACCTGAAGTAGCACAGCAGGAAGATGATGACAGCGACTCAGGTCATGGACATGACAACTAGGCTTTCGATTTACTTTCTTTCTTTCTTTGACGCCCTCAAAAAACGCTAAAAATGACATAGCTCAGAAACATTATTAAGTTTATTATTTCAGTCTGCCACTGTCTTTCTGGTTCACAAATCCATCCCCACCATCTTAGTCTCTTATTGCCTGATTGCAGTTGCAACTGTGTGCAGTCAGTGAGGAAGTAAGTCGACTCCTGACTCGCCCTAAAGCCATTTCCCTCAAGCCAGACATTGGATGCAGAATAAAAACCAATGTGAGCCTGCCTCCAACCCTGGGCCCTGACTAGCTATCTATCCTTTCCAAGCCTAGAGGGACTGATCTGGTAGAACAGGTAAATTATGGCATGCATTGCACGCTGAGTGATTGTTGTTTGTTGTGAATGACGTCTACTATTCGACACACAAAAAGTGACTCAAGGCAATATTTCCCTTCTTGCTGTTCAATAAAACAATTGTACTACTACAGGCCGAGCCATTGCATTTTGAGTCGGGATAAGTCTGGACTCACTCTGGACAAAGTTGGCACGGAGTTGGACACCTTACTCGCAGTCAGAGTCAGGATGATCAGAGATGATTTATGGAATAACTCAGGGTGTGGGTGTGCGTCTGACTACTTCGAGAAATGCCACCAGAAGAAGATGGAAGTTTTCAAATTCACTGAAACCAACCGATTTGGATGCTGATGACTTTGAAGTGGGGAAAGTTAAACAACAACACCAGATCTACATGTCTGTGTAGTGGTGGTGGCGAGTGTGGTGTGACTGACAGCGGTGCATGGACTTTTTACTGCATTTGGAAAATGCTATGTTGATGTGTGTGTGTGCGCTCAGTGCTGTCTGGCTCAAATTCGAAGCTATGTGGAGGTTTGGTTGGGAGGGCTGTTGTTGGAGGTAACTGCCGGAAACAGACATGATTTAGCCATGTTCCGCTAAAAATCTTCTTGTTGCATTCCTCCTTATGAAGTATAACTTTTCTCCTTGATTTTTCAATATCCTTTTTGTTTTTCCATCTACAGGCACTTTACCCTGCGCCATACTGGAAAAACAACTCACACTTGCCTTACCAAACCACATCCGCCAGGCATCCAAGATTGACGGACGGATAGTCCAAGAGGAATGCGGAGATGCAACTCCCAATTTGGCAATAAAGTGTAATTTATTTCTCTTCAATCATTACGACTGTGTGTGTTGTTTATGTTTGCTTATTTGACTCCTACATACATTTTAATTGTATTTGCTATCTTTCAAAGCCCGGTACAACAGAACATAATGTATGTAACTTGGGTCTCTCTGGGGGTAGATAGACAATTACATAACTAATATACTGCCCTGTAGTAGTCTAAAACTACTCATCATCATGCATGCATTTCCTTTTCCTCCCATAACAGATTTATGATAGTCGGCTGCCAAGATGAATGTATTGTCCATGTGTAGTGTTTGTCTTTGTCAAACCTTTCCCTCAAATTCCCTTCCTATCCATTCATTGATTCCTTAACCCTCTTCCCCTGGGCTGTATCATATATTGAGATGTGACTAAATTAAATTTACAACATTAATTGAAAACACTCCTACTGGGAAGGATGTGGTGAAAGCAACACCAACTCAAGGCAGGGCGAGGATCTTCTTCTGCTCTTAGTGTATAGCCCACAATGGCAATATATGAATTAGATTGCCCACCGATGCACATAAATTTTTTCTAGAGGAACATAATCAGTCATAATTTATTGCCAGCATCATTATCCTTCCAGCACTAAAAATTACGCTTGTCCATAGCTGGAGTCAACTTCAGTTTATAACTTGTACTAGGCTAGCCCACCATTCTATTTTATTTTACTTTAGCATTACTTATTATGGTTTCTCGTTTGGCAGTCTTCTTCTTGTGTACTGTACTTCTACTAGTTGTTCTCTAGTCTCCTTCCGGTGACTGTCTCATTTTCTTTTTTTGCAACTGCTACTGTCTACTACTACCACCACCATGGCACTTTGGAAAACCAAAACATCACCATGCAGCCATCGCTTCGCTTAATCATCAATCACAGGTAAGAGAAGAAGTGTGGGTTATACAATAAATCTAGATACTATGGAAATTATTTAATTCACACACCCACATCCGTTGCGAGTCCATAGGGGCTATAGTTGCAGATTGCATAGACTAGAAGAAAAGAGTAGTAGGATAAGTGAGGGCACCGCATCTATCTGTTGGTGTGTTACACTATATCAGCAGATTTAAAAACACTGGCTGCGGCCCTGCTGCAAAGGAAACCATGTATAGTAAGAGTAAACCCCCGTAAAAAGATTTACTTCATATTGTAAAACTATACATGTATTCCCCTAACACATAAAGCTATAAATGTCCACAACACCTGGCCTACCCCCTCTCTAACCCCAACCAATGTCCAACGAGAGTCTAAAATCCAAATGTCCATAAGTAAAACCCCAATCCAATTTCCCCAACTCCCGCATCCCACTCTTTCCCCAACAGGTCCAACTCTCACCTACCAAACAAAAGATAAAAAATGGGGCAAGAGACTGAGAGGCCTAGCGGCGGGCTAGGGGTACGATCCTCCTCTGTAGGCTTTCAAAACGCTCCTCCTTCCAGCTTTCAAGGCGCGCCATCCTAAGGAGCATGCAGTGGTGAAATGTTTTAACGGTCACTGCCAAGGGGTTAGTAGCAGTAGATGAATAGTGGTGGCGGGCAGCTGCCAGACCACGACTCCGTGCCACCGGAGGCACTACTGTGGCCAGGCTTGGGCCCAGGGCATTGGAGGCTGCATCTTCTGCCGCCTCCTCCTCCTCCAGGACCACCAGCCGCTGATATTCATCCCTTATGGCCCCCAGCTTCCTTTGCCGGGTCCTGGCTGCTCTCTCCCACCTTTCAGATTGTGGATTGGCAGGAGTAGCTATATCAAGAAAAAAAAAGACAAATTGTAACTAGTACTCTTAGCAAAACAGTAACACATAAAATTACTATATAAAGGCACAGTAGCACTAGCAGTACCTAACATACCATTTGTGGTATCCACCTCGATTCCTCGGCCCCTAAGATTTGGATGAGATTAGAGTTTCAGGCAATAGGCACTAAAGTATGGCTATGGAGTAGACAAGTATTCTTCTTCTCTCTCTCTTGTCTAGCTAAATTAATCTTGTAGGCATGCCAGCCCAGCTTGCGCAAGTTGCACCCTAGACAGACATACTCGTGTGCGTGTCGCAGACTTGCATTACTTTACCACTGTCTGCAGGTGGGGCAGCTCTTCTACACAATTATCTCTATTTCTATTATGGCCATGCTCTGTCAAATGGCAACTGCTCAATTTGACTTTCATCTTGACTAGTCTACAACGAGGCAGATGAATAGTTACTTTGAATGATGATAAATGGCACGATGTCACGTGAGGTACTACTTTGTAACCATACAGCTGATAGCCCACCCATGGCTGACACTGTCGAAAAATATATCATTCCCTTCAGCCTTCACCCACACATCCTTCTCTGCCAGTCATATTACATTTCACCCATCCTTGCTCCTTCCAACCTTCTTTTCCTTTTCTGTCTACCCATCAAGGTCTGAGTCTTCTTCATAAAACTTTCTCTGCTGAGTTGATGATAGAAGAGGCCATTAGTTACTCAACTCCCAAATGATAATGCTCAGTAAAGAGTGTCTTCAACTGATCACAACTTAGTATCACAGTACAGTGCACTGTGTACACCCTTGCAGCGAGTGTATATAAATTCAAATTGTCAATAGGCAAGCAATATTACTTACCACTGCCCGTCACTGCTGCTGGCGCACCCTCTGCAGCTGCCGCATCAGTTCCCTGAAGGCTGGTGTCGCCGTCCCCGCTGGCCCAGGCACTGGTGGTCGGTACGCCTAGAAAAAACGTTACACATTTTTAAATGGCATGGCATATATAAGCCTCCTTCTGTTAATTTTATTTCTGTAGCACGATTGAAAATACATGGACCACACACATCACTACAATTCTGGTATAGACTACAGAGGACAGTATGTCCTATCAAAAATAATAATATCCGGTTGGGCATTTTGGTGGTGGCAATTTTTTAAATGCTTCTCAAGAAGACAACCAGTAAAGGACTGGGCTGAGTGGCTAGAGCTATTGGTGAATCTGAGTTTTTGAAAAGAAATAAGAGTGGGCATCTGGGTGGACAATCAGACCTGGGGTCTTCTTGGTTGGAAAATGTAATGGTGCCATCCTCAATCCTCATTACTCCCTTCCGGTCATGTTGCATAGTAATCAGTTCACCATCAACTGCTGCTAATATATATAATACTAGGCCTAGATTAGATGAAGACACAACTTTGGAGTGTCCAACGTGATTATGGCCACTCTTGTTGGACTCATTTTACTGATTGTGCATGAGAAAGTAAAAGAAAGCCTTCCAATTCTCAATCCCATCTCGACAAAAATGTGTAGAATAATACCTTACTTGGGCATGCAATCTGCACGGCAGAGTAGTAGTACTAGTAGTAGTAGGAGCAATGGGTTCTCAGAGTCTTACAGTACCACCACTAGGCAGTACACAAAATATATAAGAGGAGAGGGAAAGCCGAATAGAAAACCAGAAGAAAGCAAGTTACAGACAGACTAAAACAGACAGAGGCAGTTAGAGGTAAAAATCAAAATACAGACACTAGAAATATAAAATAACTACATTAGTAAATTGGATAATGCAGGGATAACAAGAATTTAGAAACAGTAGATCGATCGAAGAGGATTTTGGAAAGAGGAGAATTAGGAAACGGAAATAATAGTTCAGAATAAGGAGCAGTAAAGGTTAAGGAAATATATATATGATATAATCAACAGGAGGACATACTGGGGCCATCAGAGCCATCAGATGAGGAGCGTTCCTGCTGAGAGGCACCTCCAGCTCCCGCACCCACCTTGGACGATCTCGTCTGCATCTCACTCTTGCCCCTGGATGCTGGTGATCATGTAAGACATAATGAAAGAGACAAAAAAATTATTGGTGTTAAATATTAAACCGCTCCAAAAAGATTATTTGGAAGGAAACGGCAATTCCAATAACATTGACCTTTCATACAAAAAATCCGATTCCTGACTCCTACACCTACCTAACCCCCGTATTCCAAAGACTTTGGAATGAATTGCAAAAAAATGATAATGATTTTAAGTTCGGATCTCATTCGCAAATCACAATCATCTCTTCGACGGGCCAATAAGTCTGCATTTAGTCGTATGCATAGCTGGTCGCAGGCATATTGCATACACCAAATTGGTTGGTTGCTGCTACTTGCTAGTCACTATACGAACTACAAAACAAAAAGGTTACAGTCTGCTAAATTATTACTAATACTACTAAGTAACTAACAAACTACCACTATCTTAGTGACAAGACAAAGGAAAGGAGTCTCCCTTGTCTGCATTACCTAACTTAAATTATTTAATAATCTGCCCAAGCGAGAGCAAAGTTGCAAATAAAAGTGTGATTAGGGAGCCTGAGCATGAGCACCTGTCTAGAATGATGATCATGGGCCATAAGATAAGATTTTTAAACGCAAGTTACCTGCATGTGAGCGGCAGCATTCTTGCTACTTGGGAAAAAAATATTATGCGCAATAACATAGAACACACAATAATAATTAAATGTAAATGTGCTTGTACTTATATAGCGCACAGCTACCCCGGTTAGGGGTTTCCCGGCGCTGTACTCATACCGCTAGGGAACCCTTCCTGGATTTTTCCCTGTGAAATGTCCACTCCTGGGCACCCCCATGGTGAAGCCAGGCATCCCAGCGCTGTTGGGGGCCGTTGTGGAGATTAAGCAAGCTATTGCCCAGAGTTGCAGCGTGGGACCCATGATCAGAATAGGCACTGAGGCGACAATATCCGGTCCGCGGAATTTATAGCCCGAGACTCTGCCGCGACGGGAATCGAACCCTGGTCCCAGACCAGTGCTCTGCATCGAGGTCTGCCGCTCTAACCATTGAGCCACACTTCTCCATTATATAATTGGCTACTCACCACGCCCCGCGACCTCAACACCTAGCAGGTCCTGCTCTCGGTCCAGGATGTCGGACCACCGGTGCGTCAGCTAGTTGTGGGACTGCTGTCTCCAGAGCAGCGATACACTGCCCAGCGTACTCTCTCCCACCTCTGATGGTGCTCCCGGAGCCCGGGCCGAGGCCTGCCACTTGCTGCCAGGATTGAGAGGAGGTGGCGCTGAATAAAAAACTAAACAGAGCTGCCACCTCCACCTCAGAAAACAAGGCCCGGGCCTGCACCCTTTCTGGGCTCCGCCTTCTGGAAGGAAGGTGACTCCTCTCTGCCACCTTGACCCTGCTATCTTTCTCTGCCATGATGCTGGGGGGTGATGAGGCGGAAAGTATAAATAATGATAGGGAGAAGAAGGAAGGAAGTAGGAGTATAGAGAAAAATAGTATATAGAGCAAAACTCACAAAAAAACACACAAAAAAATGCAAAATATACACTTAAGAAGAAAAAGGAATAGATAAAAAGATCAGAAAAAGAATTTGGCGAACAGGATTGGAAAGATTTAGGCAAGATTGAAAAGTAGGCCCCAGCAACATAACAGAGAAGTAAAACATGATGGCCTCGCACGTGCGTGACCACGTGGTGAAGTTCGCGCAATATTTTGACCCCGAACACGCAATCCGCGTTGACGTACGGAGGAAAATGTCATGCAAACCGGTGGGATAAGCAACTCCGCCCGCTTGTGGAATTCCGCTGCAGAGGTTTTTTGCAGCTTTGCGGAGTTCCGTGTAGTGCCGCTAAGTGAACTCCGCCCAGGCTTACTCAAAATCCCAAATCATAAACCAGTAAGAGAGTCTTTGAAGCGGCTTCACTAGCTACCTGTTGATGCAAGGTTTACATTTAAATCACTTTGCATTGCATATAAGGCAATAAAGAACAAAGGCCCTACCAAACTTACATGATTGGTTCTCTCCTATGTCCCTTCCAGATGCTCAAGATTGTCCCAAGAACACCTCCTTAGAACTTCTAGAATTAAAAGAGGAAGATGGGGTGGAAGATCATTTGCACATCTGCACCCAAAATTATGGAAAGATATGCCCCATGGAATGAGACTACTGGAAGAGAAAATCACCTTCAGAAAAAAACATGGTTATTTCCCAGTAACTTCTTATGTGGCATAGCCACCCTGTTCAGTACTCTCATCAGTGCTGGGTAGCCCTCGGGTAGCCATGCACTTTACAAATCTTAAACATAAATCTTAAACATATGGTGAGGCAGGTGATATGGACCCCCCTTTTCGCTTTCTTCACTCTTGAAGATGAGAGAAAGTAGCCTATCAGGGTCAGCATTACACACAGTCCCCAACAGAAGTGGGCACATAGAGGGTGTAGTCACCCTAAGGGTAGGTAGCCCATTGGCTACTACCTGGCACTCCCTTTAATGCTACTAAATTTAGCATTTATGCAGCACCCCTGAATCCTGAACTTCAAATCCCGAGGACTGAAATAGACACAGAACAAAGAAGAGCTGCTGAACCTGAGAACGGAGTGCTTGGACTGGAATTTCCGCTGTGACCCAAAGACTCAACAGTCTTGGAATAGTGTCTCATCCTGATCCTCCACAAACCCCAGGGGCCCTACAGCACTACAGCAAATTGCCTAAGAACTCCCTTGGAGTAGAGGAGCTACTCTTCTACAACTGCAGGCACTGAACTGCAGAGTCCAAATCTTTGGCTTGCAGCTCTCCAGTCCCACCGATGCCGCAACAGCCCAGGAGAAAGTGCTTGTACTCTGAAAGGTCAAATCTGTTTCCTCACCGAGTTTGGAGGCACCAGGATCAACCAGAGCCATACAGCACTAACCCTGGAGTACCGAATGCCCCGCATCCAAGATCAACCAGGAAAAGACCAGACTGGACTCCAACTACCCAGGAAGCTGCACCCGTTGAGGGACATCATTACCCCTGAGAGCCACATCAAGAGTGGCCCAGCTGCCTGAATATTGTCTTCCCAAGGTGTCAGCCCCTGACCCCGAGGTGTACTATGCACATCGCAGCCCAACCGACCAGAACACTCTGCACCCACCCCGCCCCGCCCCGCCTGGGTATCGACCTACCGACTGTGCTCCAATTATCCCAAGTCCTTTGCAACCCTAGTTTCCTTTGGGGAGCCCTCGGACTTGCTTGCAAGTCCCTCTGTGCAGCCTGTCATTAGGTGGCTCCCATCTTTGTAGTGTGCCAGCTACTTGCTTCCCTAGCACCCTGCTCCCGGTCGAATACGGGACGCTCCAGAGAAACTGCTGGTGGAACTTTAAACCTTGGGTCCCTACTATTCCGATTCCCAAACCCCCTGCATCCAAGCGCACTGTGTTTCATTACGACTTGCTTTTTCCTTCCATAGGAAATCATTGTGCGTTACAGCGCACCACTGCACATTACCTGTCTTGCTGTGAAACTTGATAACGTAGTGCACTATATAGACAGCCCGCCTCCTACAACACTCAGATGAGAGGCACGCATGTGCGTGAGTGCTGTGGGTTATTTGAAGGTGGATCATGTTGAAGTCTTCCATCCGGGGTCCACACACCAAAACTGAAGCTTGTTTTTACTTCGCCTGGTATTGAACAGGCATTCTCAAATGATGCTGACATCAGCGTTTTGAGCCCATGTCAACAAAAAAATGTGGCACAGTATAACTAGTGGCAAATCAGTTGGATGCAACATCTGCAATCCTGGCCCCTGGTTAGAGGCGCAAGCATCATCTGCAATCCTGGCCCCTGGTTAGAGGCGCAAGCATCATCTGCAATCCTGGCACCTGGTTAGAGGCGCAAGCATCATCTGCAATCCTGGCACCTGGTTAGAGGCGCAAGCATCATCTGCAATCCTGGCACCTGGTTAGAGGCGCAAGCATCATCTGCAGGCTGGGAGGCTGTACATGGCATGGAGACCATCAGCCAGGATACACTGACAGTCTGTGAATTCAGTGCCCCTGACACAACCCCTCCCGCCTGCACTACGACGGCTGCCAGCAGACAGCTAGTCTACAAATGCCTGCGCTTGACGTCTCAGCACGGGAAGTGGCAACCCACTCTGACGGGGGTGCTGGTAATTAAATCATGAAAAACCATCTAGGACCTGCAGTCAACTGTGAGAACAGATCATTGACAACTAAATGTGGTCTCAGGGTACCCACAAGATGCTGAAGATGGAACAAAAATTATTCATGCTCTGAAAAGGAGGGTGCACAATTGAGTCACCGCAGACATAAGCTACAGGAGGCAAACCAGCACCCTAGATGTGCTTGAAGCATACATGCCATGCCAACCCTCCCGATTCAGACGGTAGATGGGCAGTTTCAGGCTAGTATCTCGCCTCCCAATTCCTGCATGCAAAAGCCCGATTCCTCCGCGGGCCTCAGCCGACAGGGACTGGTCTTGTGTGTCTAGGATGCCCCTAAGGGGTGCCACTGTTGATTCTGAGTCCATCCAGCAGAGCACAACCACCATCCAGATGCAAGAGTACGAGGGCTTGAACAGCAATTCTGAAGTCACCTTCTGGAAGAAATCGTTTTACTTTCTTTAGACGAGAGACTGTCTTTAGTCATTGTAGGAAGCTGGCTTGTTAAATAGTATACCAACAAGAGGTATGCTGAGTAAGGAGACCAGGTATGCCTAATAATTGGACAATGGCTTGCTTTAAGAATTCCAAGGTCCTCTCTTTGTGGGAGTTTGGTCGAGCACCGTTAGACTTACCAGAGCAGAGTGCTAGACATTTGTTGCATACTCAGAATCAATAAATGATGCACACACTCGAAAAGGAAATCCACACCAATTTACAAAAATAACACATATGTTTACATATATTTTAGCACCAAGAACTTCGTAATTGGGTAAGTACTTTTCGAGATATACTTTTGACAGTTTTTAGCAATGTTATCAACAGTTCGTTTTCACAAAGTAAGGCTTTCCTATCGAGAGAAGCACATAAACTGCACACAGATAGTCGCAATAGGAATTTGAGGCTACACTTTTGGTCTTGTGGTGTTAGGGGTTCAAGGTCCAAGTTTCAGCAGCAGTCCGGTTTTACCTGCCCTAGTGAGTCCACGTGCAGAGGTGCTGGACAGGTTGGTGGCCTTGCGCACTGCACCATAGGTAAAGATGGAGCCACTTAGAAATAGGCTGAAAAGGAGGACTTTGGGACTAGTCAAGGAGCTCCCAATGGGGGTTCAGTTCATGAGGGTCCTGGGAGAAAGGGGGAGCAGTCGGTGCTCATGGATCCGGTCCAGGCAGCTCATGTGCACAGTGTTTTTGGCTGGCTGGCTCCGGTGCATCAGGACGCTCATGGGTCTCTGTTTGGTCCTGAAAAGGGGGACAAAACAGGATGGGGAGCCACTCTTGCTGCTGGCATCTGTGGTGCTGATGTCCCTCATTGGCTAGTCAGTCTTGGAGTTGGTGGAGTCCGGAATGGACTCTAAACAAGCTTTGGTCGCGGCAAGTGATCAGGTATTGGTGCAGGGAGGCTCGTGGGATCCTGGTGTCTCCAAACTTTGTAGGGAGATGGATCTGACCTCCTTAAGTATGCTGACCTGCTCCTGGGCTGCTCCTGCATCGGTGGACCCAGAGGTCAGCAGCTACCTCAAACCGGATGCCTTGGTCGGTGCCTTACTAGGATGACTCAGTGCTATACACTGGAATATAAAAAAAACAATAGGTTTGTAAGAAGAACCCTCACCCACCAACCTGGTTGGTGGCATGCTTCATCGTTGGGTTCCCAGCTGGGCTGCCGAGAGCAACCCAGCTGTGCTTCAATGCCTGAATTACAGCGGAGTGGGTTTTGGTTTTTGGGTGTGGAGGGTGCTCTAAGTAGTGATGTTAAAAAAGTCTCTGGGATCCTCTATTGATAGTGTTTATTCCTGGGGTCCTACGACACAGTTAAAAACAGATAGGGGATATTGTGAAGATGAAAATTGTTCTTCATTATCCCCATTAGCTGGTCGGCATGTTTCAGCCTTGTATTCAATATTGAGGCTTTCTTCAGGACCATAGAGATGTGAAAATGTGGCCACGTGAATTTTTTCTGCACACCCACTAATGTGTGTTGACTGCATGCAGTGCTGTTGCCGTACTGATGGGCCCCACTGTCTGGTTAAAATCTGGAACACAAAGCACAACATAAAGGACATACACAACATAAAGCAACATCTTTGTGACTGTTGCTTAGTAATTACCTTGTCCGGATTAAGATGATGTGCTTGCAACTATATTCAAGTGCAATCTGTGAGTCGATCTCAGGATTCATAAAGAACAGTCATGCACACATGGACATGCGTCATACATGTAGTGTATGCACATTTGTGGACAGTGATTAGTGCAGACATGCTTGTATCATAGTGAACGGTAAACATGTGCTGGCTTCGAACCAAAACTGTGGTTGGAGCTCTAGCCATAATTTGCTGTGTATATTAGTGTGCCTCCGAATAGTGTAGTTGTATCAAGCGGTAAAATAGACCTAGGATTGCTGGTCGTGAAAGAGGTTAACCTTAGTGCATGTGCATGCATAATCACTCCATGCTTAATAAATGCACACTCTATATCACAAGCAGAAAAAATGGCAAGAGGTAAAGCAATGTCTTCCACCAGCTAAGTAAATTAGGTAGCTGTCATGGATCCTGGAGGGGGCGGACTCCTGTAGTTACACACTGTTGAGACATATGTGGCGCATGAGACATATAGGTGCTGATTCCAATCCTGTAAAACCCGGGTACGATTCGTCATACGGAGCGTATTCTCAGTACGACTCGTACCCGGGAAATCCACCATACAATCCAGCAAGTACGATTCTTACAGAAATACCATTTCCGTACGAATCGTACAAAACACCGTACGGCTAAAAAATACCTACAAGTCTGATCCTGGACAGCGCGTTCGCGACGTCCGTACGGAGTCAGGCAGCGTTTTACGGACCAGCAAGTACGAATCGTCCCTATGTCACTCCGCACAGCTATTTTTTTACGGCAGCCAAAAAATGCCGGAAAACTGAGTCCGACGCGCAAACGGAGCCCCGGGAAGCGACGGACAGCCATGGACCCCAACCTACATGTCATCCCGGCCCTCTTAGCCTACGACCTGGTGCACCGAACCTGACGCACACGCCGCAGATGGTGGGAACAACACCCAGGGGCCAAGGGGGGGTGAGGGGTAGGAAACATACTCCATACCCAAATTAAAACCTACAATATTGAGGACATACATTACCTCCAGGGTCTGGTCACTCCACGGGGGCGTGTCCACCAATCCCTGCGTTCCGCAACAACGGAAGTGGACGTGTACGCGTACCCCTACGGCAACACTACAATAGTGATACGCACCGTACTCACACATCCATAGCGTGGATACGGTCCGTAGCACTATATTAGTGGTGCCGTAGGGGTACGCGTGATACGGAACGTACACACGCCCTCAGAGCGTGTGTACAGTCCGTATCACCATTGTAGTGGTGCCGTAGGGGTACGTGTGGTACGGACCGTACACACGCCCTCAGAGCGTGTGTGCGGTCCGTATCACCATTGTAGTGGTGCCGTAGGGGTACGCGTGGTACGGACTGTACACACGCTCTCAGAGCGTGTGTACGGGCCGTATCACTATTGTAGTGGTGCCGTAGGGGTACGCGTGGTACGGACCGTACACACGCCCTCAGAGCGTGTGTACGGTCCGTATCACCATTGTAGTGGTGCCGTAGGGGTACGCGTGGTACGGACCGTACACACGCTCTCAGAGCGTGTGTACGGGCCGCATCACTATTGTAGTGGTGCCGTAGGGGTACGCGTGGTATGGACCGTACACACGCTCTTAGAGCGTGTGTACGGGCCGTACCACGTGTACTCCTACGGCACCACTACTATAGTGATACGGACCGCACCCACACATACATTGCGTGGGTACGGGCCGTATCACTATTGGATTGGGGCCGTAGGGGTACGTGTGGTATGGACCGTACACACCCTATGAATGCAGGGGTACGGTCTGTATCACACGTACCCCTACGGCACCAGTACATTTGGGATGCAAGGCGTACACACGCCACGAATGTCGGCCTACGGCCTGGTGCAGCATATTACCTTTATATTGGTGTGTGTAGGCCCAGGACAGCAGTGTACTGCACCAAGGGGGTGGGTGTGTGGGTGGCTGCATAGGATTCCCAGCAGTGGACAGACATGTGAGGGGTGGGTGCAGAGGACTCCCAGCAGTGGACAGAGACATGGGGTGGGTGCAGAGGACTCCCAGCAGTGGACAGAGACAGGGGGTGGGTGCATATCACTCCCAGCAGTGGACAGAGACAGGGGGTGGGTGCATATCACTCCCAGCAGTGGACAGACATGTGAGGGGTGGGTGTATATGACCACCAGCAGTGGCCTGCAATATGAGGGGTGGGTGCATATCACTCCCAGCAGTGGACAGACATGTGAGGGGTGGGTGCAAAGGACTCCCAGCAGTGGACAGAGACATGGGGGTGGGTGCAGAGGACTCCCAGCAGTGGACAGAGACATGGGGGTGGGTGCATATCAACACCAGCAGTGGACAGAGACATGGGGGTGGGTGCAGAGGACTCCCAGCTGTGGACAGAGACATGGGGGTGGGTGCATATCAACACCAGCAGTAGACAGAGACATGGGGGTGGGTGCAGAGGACTCCCAGCTGTGGACAGAGACATGGGGGTGGGTGCATATCAACACCAGCAGTGGACAGAGACATGGGGGTGGGTGCAGAGGATTCCCAGCAGTGGACAGAGACAAGGGGGGGTGTACATCATTATCAGATGACCACAACTCCATGGATGTATGTACGCATCCCTAACTTTGGACAATGATGATAGTGCCATAACAACACATCACTGACAGCAGTGTCCCACTCCCAGGAGGATGGCTGTCGTTCCCCCACTGCATGACACACCACATGTGGGTGTGAGGACAAATAACACATGCATACCCACCCCTGGCGGATGCAGCACAATACACACACTGAGATCATGCCACAAGACTGTATAGTCATGTCACTGCCTACTAAACTAAGAGAGCCAAAGGGAACACACGCTGTCACGCACATCCCCGGACTGATAGGAATGTACAGGTGCTGGGCCAGCCACCAAGACGTTGTCTCTCATGGAAGGAATAGGGTGAAGTTCCCACAGATACAATGCCCACAATTGTGAGTCAGGTGCCCAAATACCCTGCAGAACAAGTACCATATGTGTGCTAGGCCGGGAGTACACACATGCATAGTGCAGAAAAGGGAGAATTTCTCCATGAAGGCATTTCGACATACTCCATACACAAGTACAGTGACTAGCAAGGATGGCACAGACGATGCAGCCGGAGACATTGCTGAGCAGGCATGGCCATAGTTGAAGGGATCCGTCATCCAACAAAGGAAATGTAGACACAGGTCAGCACAACAATTGTGCAACTCTTTGCAGGGAAGATGTCAGGTGCAACAGAGGAAGGAACACTTCTTGGGACAATGTCTCAAAACCAAAATAACACACACTACCAATGATTCTTTGCAGAGACCTTGTGATGGCACGCAGATACCATGGTCCACCTCATGACCATCAGACTAGAACATTTCTCAGAACCATAACACATTACCACAACACCAACTCCTGGAGCCTCAGCACCAACATCAATACCTGAATTGCAATAAAATGCTTTATTCAGCATAAAAAAGAAAATATGAACTCACACTATATACAAAGGCCAATGGCCAGTCCATAATAGAAGTCCTTGGGGGGACACATGGGCACGCATCTCCCCTAGCTTGCCTGCACAGTGGATCCCTCAGGTTCGTCGACCGGGGGGGGGGGCATCATGTGGGGAAGGACCAGGCACCGCAGGGACAGGAGGGGGAGGGGTAGGTGTGGTGGGTGCAGGGGTGGACGTCTCCACCACAGGGGTGGGGCAGCGCCAAAGGTGGAGGTGAGCTTGTCGCTGCTCACTGCTGCCAGGGCGTCGAGGGTAAGCCCTGCACCGGAAGAAACCCCAGGGCCAACGGAGGGTGGGGTGGCCGAGGGATGGGGTGCAGCGCTCTTGGGGGAGAGGGTGGACAGGGGGGGACTCAACTACCCTGCCCGGGGACTTCCTCGCCTGCTTGCGGGTGTTGGAGGGAGGATTTATTACAGGACAAGGAAGCTAGGGGCGGTACTCAGAGCCCCGGGAGCCACCACAGAACTGAGCAGGAGAGTTAGTCAGGGACAAAAGGGGCACCTTAATTTGAACCGGGGTGCCTAGGAATGCTTGCTCTAAAATTGAAGAAAATAGACATGGAATTGGAGGCAGAATACAATGGCAGTTTAATGAGAAGATGCAACTTCAAAGAAACTGCAAGACAAAGGGATAAAATACAGAATACAGAATTCAGATAATCACATGGAGCTCATCATGATACCCTCTGTATCTGCACTATTGTACTGTCAGAGAAAGAGAACACATTTATAAGTGCAATTGAAGAAACAGGTTACATCAAGGAGAAACATTTCAGAGTATAAGAACTCTGTCACCTAGGAACTCTCACGTTTACTCTAGAGCAAGCATTCCTGCAATTACAATGAATACATTATGTAAATACAAAAAAGGAGAAACAAATAAAGAGAACAATGATTAAACATGACAAGACATTTCATATAGGTAAAATACAACATAATGCTAAGCAGACGCAAGAGCTTCTTTTGCTCTTGGGGAAAACTCTACGCAGTCCGTAACCCACATACAGACAGCGAGGTAGTCCGCTTGATGTTTGTGAGTGCTCCCTATTTATACTGTTTTTGGGGTTCTTTGCACGCAACTTCTACCTACGTAAGTTACCCAAATAGCTTCGTCTGCAGTATTTACCAGACATCTGCGGTGGCCACTTCCTTAAAACTGCAATATTTACCAGACATCTGCGGTGGCCACTTCCTTAAAAGCATGTACCAGTCCAGGAAGCCGCCTACTGTATGTCGAAAGAATAGGGGGATGTTGAACTCATACAGTGAACTGAGCACTCGGGTAGGGTGGGGGCTACTGGTTTGGAGCAGAGTGCCTTGCAGAAAGAGAAGCTGAATATAATTTGGGTCAGACCTGCCATCAGCCTGCTATACAGCAAAATGGCAGACCTATGGTCAATTTAACAAAGAAGGGCCTACACAGGGGTTTTATGCTGGCTGAGTGGTAATTGTCATATAGTAACACAGGACCCGCTGGTCAATTTAAAATGGCCTACAAATTAGGCTGGAAGGGCAAGGACAAGGGTCTCATAATTCAGGTGTGGCCAGAACGGGCCAGGGGCCCCCTATGATACAAAACCTACCCTCTCTCTCTGTGGTGTCACAGTGGGGGTGATGGGCAGCTCACTCATGTCGACCTCTTTGGGTGTCAGTTTGGCAGGGGAGCCAAGGGGAGTGCTTTTGGAGGGACTGGGTTGTGAGGCATGCGGACTCAGACTGTGGCTGCATGTATGTCTTTCTGCCCCAGACCCAGTGGGTGTGCCTACATCCCCCTGAGTGTGCGTGCCAGGAGGTGTGCGCTTGCCCTTACTTGGTGGTGTGCTACCTGTGTCTGGTGGGGTGCGTGCTTGGGAATGTCTGGGTGTGCATGGGACAGGTATGGGAGAGTGTGGATGGGGCTGGGGTAGGGGGGGGACGGAGCACTGCAGGAGAGCCACTGCTGCCATCAGGGAAGAGCCCATGGACCGCAGAAACCTGCCGCAGTATGTCCACAGACTCAGCACTGAGGGCAGCAGGGGTGACAGAGGCAGCGGGTGCGGTGCCTGTCCCGAAGGAGACATGGTGGTGCCCTGCACGGACAGAAGGGACCGGAGCAACTGGGAGGGCGGTGATGGGAATGGAGGAGGCGGGGACAGATATTGGGATGCTGCCAGGTGTTGTAGCAGCTTCCGCCCCCTCGATGAGATCAGCCTCAGACCGGTCTGCGTCGTAGTTGGAATCACCACCAGACAGGTCCTCTGACTGACTCCCCTCGCCCTCCATGCCACTGGCTCCCGCAGACTCGGCAGCACTGGTGGCACTGGTGCTGGGTCCCTCATCCAGGTCCATGCAGGTGTCTCCCTCGGTTTCCAATGATGATGCTGTGGGCAAGGTGAAGATACAGAAAAACATGAGTACAAAACCAATAGGTCACAGTGCATATCAGGCAATGCATCATGTGTAACAGCTAGATTACTCCGCACATATGTAAGCCCTGTACTCCCCAGTTGGTAGACCCACCATGCCACTTGGACACAAGGAAAAATAGGACACACCAGCCCAAAACTTGAATGAGAAATACACTGAGGAGCTAGTGTCTGGGAACAGGTGAGCACAGCAATACAATGAAGTCATGCCACCTCTTGTTTACCCTGAAAGAAACAGTAGTGGTGCACCCAAGGCAAAGTAACACACCTCAATACCAAAGGTGTCCCCACACTCCGAAACCTGTAAGTACTTAGGAAAACAAAACGGAAAAATGTTGGTCCCTTGGGAATCACAATACTTTACACAATCGACATGGTCAGAATGTGGGAATGTGCCATTTTGTGAACAGAACACACATGTGCCTCCATAAAAGATGGCTCCCAAGGAGGGGCACACAAAACTACATTTACCCAGTCATTGAAGAAGCTGGCAGCCTTCTTTAAAGAAGCCACTGTTAGAAAGAAATGGTGTTGCAGAAAGTACATATACATGGGCCCACGGAGGTCTTGATGACTTGACACTCGTAAGTTGGTATCACCAACAACCAAGGACTTACCCATATTCCACAACACTGGGGGAACATGTATATGTATAATCTGAAAAACAGTCTCATTAGAACAGTGCATTCTTTTAAAATGTGCCAGCGTGTTCCCTGAAAGTGTAAAGGTGGTTTGTTGTGCACTTCCTTGGGAGACATCTGTCATGCAGGCACATTATTGTTCTTAACAACAAAACATCAAACTAAAGCATTTAAAACATGAAGACCTGTTGACAAGTGTTGTGAGTGCCAAGGTACAATACCTTTTGACTAACAACTTGAATTATGTCAGTTGTCACATGGCCATCCGTTACCTGATGACACAGTTGGCAACACATCTGACCCACTGCCTGTCATGTGGAGTGGCACGCATGTCCAAACCCAGGACAATGCATAAGCTAATGGGCCTGCAATTTTATCGTAAAAAGGCATACCTGCACTGAGGAGACACCCTCATGGCAAGCCAGAATGTCCACACAGATGTCAGCACACAAACACATATCTACGTAGCATCTGGACCACACACTGGTGCCAAAAATGTATGAGCAGGAATCATGTATTTAAACTAGGCCTGGGCTAAAATTTCGTTCCGTTCGCGGAAATTGCGATAATTTGACATTTTCGCGTTCCGCGGAAAGCGCGAAAATTCATAAATTTCCGCATTCCGCAGCTTGGCGATAATTTGCTCTGAGAGCGTGTGTACGGTCCGTATCACTATTGTAGTGGTGCCGTAGGAGTACGCGTGGTACGGACCGTACACACTTTGTGTGTACGGTCCGTATCACTATAGTAGTGGTGCCGTAGGAGTACGCGTGGTATGGACCGTACACACACGCGTACTCCTACGGCACCACTACTATAGTGACACGCACCGTACCCACACTATGGATGTGTGTGTACGGTCCGTATCACTATAGTAGTGGTGCCGTAGGAGTACACGTGGTACGGACCGTACACACGTTGTGTGTACGGTCCGTATCACTATAGTAGTGGTGCCGTAGGAGTACGCGTGGTATGGACCGTACACACACGCGTACTCCTACGGCACCACTACTATAGTGACACGCACCGTACCCACGCTATGGATGTGTGTGTACGGTCCGTATCACTATAGTAGTGGTGCCGTAGGAGTACGCATGGTACGGACCGTACACACACGTGTACTCCTACGGCACCTCTACTATAGTGATACGCACCGTACCCACGCTATGGATGTGTGAGTACGGTGCGTATCACTATTGTAGTGGTGCCATACGTGTACGGGTACGTGTGAAACGCACCATACATGTTTTTTGGGTTCAAAAATTACATAGGGGACAAGTATCAGGCCCAAAATGCATGCTGGTTGTCATGGATACAGAGATTTCAGTTGCAATGTGGCCATCATGTGGCCTTGAAAAGTCAGTTGGCCCAAAAATTACAATGTTGCAAAGTGGTGTTTGCCTTGCTATGATGCTCAAAATTTGAACCATGCAAATTTGTGTCATTGGTGTATGTTTAAAGGGATTGGTGGAAACGTAGGATGCAAATGAGTCTGACCAATCACTCTGTACTCCTGTAAACGACGTGTGTACGGTCCGTACCACGCGTACTCCTACGGCACCACTACAATAGTGATACGGACCGTACACACGCTCTCAGAGCGTGTGTACGGTCCGTACCACGCGTACTCCTACGGCACCACTACTATAGTGATACGGACCGTACACGCGCTCTGAGAGTGTGTGTACGGTCCGTACCACGCGTACTCCTTCGGCACCACTACAATAGTGATACGGACCGTACACACGCTCTCAGAGCGTGTGTACGGTCCGTACCACGCATACTCCTACGGCTCCACTACAATAGTGATACGGACCGTACACACGACGTGTGTACGGTCCGTACCCCGCGTACTCCTACGGCACCACTACTATAGTGATACGGACCGTACACACGCTCTCAGAGCGTGTGTACGGTCCGTACCACGCGTCCCCCAACGGCACCACTACTATAGTGATACGGACCGTACACACGCTCTGAGAGTGTGTGTACGGTCCGTACCACGCGTACTCCTTCGGCACCACTACAATAGTGATATGGACCGTACACACGCTCCCAGAGTGTGTGTACGGTCCGTACCACGCATACTCCTACGGCACCACTACAATAGTGATGCGGACCGTACACACGACGTGTGTACGGTCCATACCACGCGTACTCCTACGGCACCACTACTATAGTGATACGGACCGTACACACGCTCTTAGAGCGTGTGTACGGTCCGTACCACGCGTACTCCTACGGCACCACTACAATAGTGATACGGACCATACACACGATGTGTGTACAGTCCGTACCACGCGTACTCCTACGGCACCACTACTATAGTGATACGGACCGTACACACGCTCTCAGAGCGTGTGTATGGTCCATACCACGCGTACTCCTACGGCACCACTACAATAGTGATACGGCGTTTCACACGCTTACACTGATGATAGGAGGCGCACACGAAAGGAATGGAGGTCTCCGACTCGCACAAGGCTGTACATCAAGTCATTGTCATTGCAGACTTTCATGTGCAGGGCCTAGGTGTGTCAGGCAGTGATATTGCACGTCTCCTCATGTAGTTGCACAATTGATGTGTGATGACCTGTGTACACATGTCATGTGTGATGGGGCACTATGTGGCACACTTCCCCTTCACACTTTGCATATGTGTGCCTGTAGTACAAACGTGTCAAGCACAGCATCACTGGTATGGCACAGTCACCACCACCCGCAACTGTCCCCTGATGCCAGGGACAGGGACACTAACAACTGACATTTCACGATCAGCGTGCCCCGATGCGACTATGTCATGTGTGTGTCATGTGTTCCCATGAGCTTGCTGTTAGTGTTCCGTCAACTACATCTGTTGTTGCTGCATCCAACATGTATCTGTGTGGAGATGGGCATGGCACACATCTACGCACACTATGCCACATGTGGATTCCCACTTAAGCAGGGTCTGTATGCATCAAACATGATATTTTGACATGAGGACATATCTGCGTCGTCTCAATGTCTGTGTTTTCTGTTTTCACGTGTATCCCTTCATCGCAATGTGTTTGATCTGTACATTTGACATTCCATGTGACCTGTGGGTCTAGCTTGCCGTCAGCTGTCTGTATGGGATGACATCCTTTAAATGCAGCTATGTGGATGTATGTCACTCCTGTGATGTCTCTGGCTGTTCACTCAGACTGGCCCCCAGCTCGTTTCAGGGCACGTCATGCAGACTTGCCAATCAACGGGTGTATTTGGCTTTTCGTAGGAGTATCACCAAGCTGGCATACGCGTCCTGGATGTATTGCACAGACCAGACTGTATTTAGCAGATGTGTAGTAGCAGTTGAGCATGTGCTCTGTTCATTGACATTGATGTTGTTATGCTCTCAATCTTCGTTATTCATTACAATATTCTGCAGGGCACCGCCTGTCCCCCCGACCAATGCCAGACTTGGGTGCCATGAGGGAACATGCCTGCATCCGACGTTACAGATTCACTCAACAGTTGATTGAGGACTTGACCGCCAAGCTGGCACCACACCTCCAACCGCGACACAGGTATCCCACTGCGCTTACCCCCAAGATGAAGGTGATGGCAGCCCTACATTTTTTTGCCACAGGTACGTTTCAATTCACCATAGCTGATGTTGGTGGCATGTCACAGACAATGTTCAGCCATGTCCTGCGTGATGTTTTGGCTGCCATGTTGGATCACCTTGATGAATTCATCCATTTTCCGACTCCTGAGGAGTTGACAGGTGTCAAGGGTGATTTCTATGCCCTGGGAGGGATGCCCCATGTCATTGGGTCCATTGATGGGACACATGTGGCTTTGGTACCACCACAGGCACAGGAGGTAGCCTATCGCAATCGTAAACATTACCACTCTATAAATGCCCTTGTGGTGTGTCTTGTTAACATGCTGATTTCCCATGTCTGTGCACGTTTTCCAGGGTCAGCACACGATGCCTACATCATGAGGCGTAGCAGGGTGCCACAAATGATGCTGCGGCTGCACAACGAACGAGCATGTCTTGTTGTTGGGTATACTCTGTTTGTCCTGTGTGTTGCGGTATCTTTGGCTCTTACGGCATCTCCTGACCCACTTATTTACATGATGTTTCCATGTAGGGGACTCTGGCTATCCCAACATGCCATGGCTGATGAAGCCTCTCCGCAACCCAAGATCAGCTGCAGATCACCGGTACAACAATGCACACGGGCAGACCAGGCGAGTGATTGAGAGGACATTTGGCCTCCTGAAGAGCCGATTCCGGTGCCTTCACAAGACAGGCGGGTCCCTCCCATATGCACCGGCGAAGGTCTGCAAAATCTTCCTCGTGTGCTGCATGCTGCACAACATGGCAGTGGAGAAGGCAGTGCCACTCATCCTGGAGCAGGATGAGCAGGAACATCCACCCATGGAGGATGAAGGACTTGGTCACGAGGCAACTGAGGAGGAGGAGGAGGAGGAGGAGGAGGATATCCGGAGTCAGCTCATACGCAACTTCTACTCATAATGGTGAGTCACTGGGTCTGAGTGTGCACGCTTGTAGCCTTGGGTGGCATGTGTTGTAATGTGTGTGGCCAGCTGACTGTATGCTAAGTGACTTAGATGTGTGTTCTGATGTGTCACTCGAGTGATGATGTCATTCCACACATTTGAGCTGAGACACTTTCTTTTAAATGAGCATGGGGACAACATTGTTCCTGTTTAGTAAATGACCATGTATGCGGAGAAAAATATTTTAGCTGACTTCTTGTGTGTCTGTCATTCCCAGGTTGTTGCGCATATTGTCTGCTCGTGTCATCGTTGTCCTCCTGCTATTCCTCATGAGTATTGCAACGTGTGCTGAATCAGCTTTCCATGCATGGACTTGGGGAAATGTAATTTTGGGTAAGGATTGCAGCAAGGCATTTTGGGGGTGGTACGGGTTGAGAATGTGTGGGGACTGCTTCTGTGCATGTTGTGTTACCATGCATACATGTCGACTCACCATGGGGCACATAACATGTAGCATGACTCCCTTGAATTGATAGTCACCCTTCGTGACAGTCATCTGTAATGGTTTTTGGATTCTGATGAAGGCATCTATGTGTGTAAAACTTCCCTCTGAAACATACGGGATGCTACGGGTGGACATAGTGTGGGACATCCCCATAACAGGCTCAATGGGGAATTGCAGCCTCTCCGTGTGCAGCAGGAGGTGTTTGGCTCATCCCCTTAACTTGTGTGCCAGTTCATTTGGATTTACAACATCCGTGTTGTGAAGGGGGTGTCCAGCGTAGGTCCAACATGTTCAGTCAAATGACCTGTGAATCTGTTCATATTGATGCATTTCCCTTAGTGTGAGCCTGAGTAATAAAGGTGCCCCTCACCCTCCAAAGTGCCTCATCTCTGTCAATGCAGGTCTCTTGCCACTTTGCATGCGTCATCTCTGGCATAGTTGTCAAAGATTGTGCATATGAGTGTATGTGTAGTTTCGCAACATGCATGCAGTTCTTCATGGCTTATAATCTCTATTGTGTATGAAGTCCATGGTTGTGTATGTATTTGGGCAGGTTGCTCCCCCCAACGGGCCGTCAACGCCTGCTGAGGATGTGTCTCCTGTGCGCAGCTCGGCCTTCTGTTTCCTGATCCTGTGTCAGTCATCTTTGGTGATTGTTCATCCATTTTCTCTGGGTGACCCATGAGTAACCTGACACTCCTTCCTTTACATACGCCTGTTGCAGTTCTCCTTTCTGACATCCTTGTCTTTGTGTGCTACTTTAGATCTAGTTTCCAGTACATGCCACCTGCTGCTGCGGCCCCTGCGGCAAGGGCCCACCAAGTTCCCGGATTCTGCAACCCACACGCCTCCAAGATGCTCCTCCCTTCCTCCCTCCACCCATTCATTAGGCTGCCATCAGCTTGTCTGTGCCACTGTTGTGGCCACGCGGTGCCAAAGACAGGACCGTCAGTGCATGCAACGTGCACATTGCACGACCCTCATGTCCTTGCATGACACACATCACACAACAGTCTCATGTTGCAGCCACCCTCCAAGCAATGTCCAACCGAAAATCAACCACCTGCTCACAGGCATACCCTAAGTGCACACACGACTCCTTCGCATGCTGAGTGTGCAACTCCAACTGCCTACACAGCGCTGCCCCGCCTTCCAGACCCTGTCACACCAACCAGGTCATGTCCCTCCTACTCCACACCAGCTCCGGCCACCAGCACGCCATTGGACTCTGTTACCTCCTCAACACAACAGGCCCACACATCACCTTCATGACAGTGACCTGGATGAAAGCATCCTCAGCACACAACTTCTTCATTGCCATCTCAGACGGATACAAGAGCACCCGCAGGGACGGCACTAACAATCCCAGAGGATGAATTGAAATCTATTCCCAAGTACGCACTCAGGGTCACAAATCCGGTTTGGCACAAACCCCCTGCAAACCCTCAGAGTAACACTCATCTACAGATCTCCAGGCCTACATCCACAATTCCGCAAAGCCATCAACACGTCCATCGACACGCACGCCCTCACATCCACAGGATACATGTGGCTGTGGGCCAGAAACTTCTGGCTGGATGAGAACCACACCAGCATCCATCATTGGTCCATCCACATTAGCATCCACGTCTCCGACGAGCAACACACTGCCACACACCCCGCTACCAATCCCCCAAAGATGCTTGATGTAAGTCAACACAGACATGCTGTGTGGGACACTGGAACCAACACCACCGCCACACCCTGCAACCTCACACACTGGATCAGCAACTGATCCAACAATCTAGCCACGTTGACGGACTTTACTGTGATGCACATCAACAATTAAGCCACCTGGGACAAGGTAGACCTACTGGACTCATACACGTCTAGCAGGACTCTTGTGCACAGCTTGCAACACAAATAACCATCAGTGGCCTTACAACCCTGAAAACGGCACACACAGCCATCACCATATGGGCCGAGGCCAAAAAACCGCACGACATCAAGGAGCTCATCAGCATCATGAGTGCACTGACATCAGCTCTCCATCCAAAAGACACCCCACCCTTGCAAGGCTGAGCCAATCCCTTGCAACTTTCTACCACTGCAAGCTCATGGACATACATGCAAGCCTTGGCACACAGAGGCAGAACGCACTATTATACGCGGGACCAACCCCCCTCAGGTTTTGGACTTCCATCATCAGCAGATACAACACCCGGCTCATGTGCAACATCCCCTGGGGATCTCCATCAGGCCCCTTCCCACACAACATCTCAACCACATCAGTCCCCATCCTTGTAGCCCCCGTCCAGCACGTCATGTATGTATCATTGAAGTTAGCCACATTCCATGGTAGATAAGGCATGCAGTGACCCAGGCCCTTCTTAGACAATGGACGGCAGGAACGCTGGCTCTCAAGGAACATCACCGTGCTTCCCTAGCCAGCAAATGTCATCAGGAAGACAGTCAACGAGCAACTGACAAACTTCCTCCACGCAAAGAGCTCCAGGCAACCTGCACAAGACTGTCTTCCACAGTAATCACCCCACTGCAACCGTCATCATTGCCACCAACGCCGACAACTTTACCCTGCTCAACAATGGTGAGGCCACCCCCCTTGACCTCTCCACAGCATTATACACGATGTGCTCACACACTGTCAGCTCACACATCTCCAACACTGGTATCCAGGGGATGGACCAGGATGAAATCACCAAGTAGCTCACCAGCAAGGCCATGGGAGTGGGACTCAAGCCTTCAGCATGTAGTACAGTGGCGTCATCTGGCACATGGACTAGGGCTCATCTCTCAGTGTGTCAATCTTCAATGTGTCCAGGACCCCCCTCTCCACCATCACATGCGCACACGACCTCATCATCATCTCGAATGCCATTGACAGCCAGCTGCTCCTCACCCTCACCAAAGACACAGCCATTGCCAGTTCCAACCTTCAAGAAGGCATGAGGTCCGTTGATGAATGGCTGAACATCAGCCACCTGAGGCTGGACTTGTACAGGACTGAGGTAATCATTTGAGGATAGTCCCCTTACAGCTGGGTCAACTCCTTGTGTCCCACCCACCAGGGCACTGCACCAGCACCCAGTGGCCACGCACACAAGATAGTGTGCATCATGGACTCGTCGCTCACAATTGCCATGCAACTCACCAGCATCTGTAACTCATGCTGCAACACCCTCCGCATGATGCACATGATCCACAGATAGATCCACTTCAAGGCAAGACAGACCGTCCCCCAGGTCCACGACACCAGCCGTGTCAACTACAGCCCCACCCTCTACGGAGCAAGTACAGCCATACCACCTGTGGTTTGGCTGTACTTTGCTGCTGAAGAAGGAGAAAGTATCAGGTGGAACCCAAAGATGGATTTGAGATGAAGAGTACAAGCAGAGGGGACACTCAGGAGAGACCAGAGGGCATGTAAGAAGAGTGCCCACCGATGTCGGGTGTTGCAGGAAAGATGATGGTGACCTTGGAGCTGCAGCTTTGCGGACCAGGAGCCATTCTCGAGCTGCCCCACATCGGATGTCGAAAGTTGAGGGGTCGGTGTCCATCGGGAGCACCAACAAACCTTGGCAACTACAACCAACATGGAAAGCGAGGAGGGTGAAGTGTCGGGACCAGCAAGGTCCAGAGGACTCACCCCAAGCAGGGGAGTCAGGGCAGGCCCCGAGCAATCAGGGGAGCCCAAAGAATTAAAAGGTCACCCTCAACAAGACTCGCAGACCAGAGGCACTGGAGTCGCAAGAGGACCTCGAGCAGATCACCATAAGATGCATGCGATGCGGTGTGGTTGAAGATTCTGGTCACTGGAGATACTTGAGGTTGGGGCTACTTGGAGCCCGAAGATCTTGATGGAAGGAAGCCAACAAACCTTTGCAACGGCAAGTTGAAGTGGTACACAGGGGTTTGGTTCCTGCGGCTCCGACGAGGGATACTGGCCTCAAACTTGTTAAGAGGACAGAGCAGGCCTTGAGGGATGTGAAGAACCACCACCTGTATTGCGGAGCCTTTCAGAGTCCATGGGAGCCCAAGATCATCAGACAGGTCAGCTTAGTTGCGGTCCCTGCAGATGCAGAGAAGTGACTCCTTTACTTCAAGGGAGTTCCTTCAGGTGTCATGGATGCCCACAGGCCTTGAAAGACTTCCTGTATGGAGCACAGGCACGGACGTTGCAGCAGACAACTAGGGCGAAGAGATCAGGAGCAGCAGGAATCTTACCGGTTGTAGCCTTAATGCCTAAAACTAATTTGAGCGAACTCCAGTGTGCCTAGACTGCTGAAGTTGAACTGGTGTCTGAAATGAATCATGTCCCACGACTAATCTAGGGACCCACCCTTAGGTAAGCTCTTAAGTACCCTAAGGAAAGTGTTGGGACGATTCATGGTTCCCTCCATGGGGAGGGTTTGGACAGTGGGGAGGATACTCCAAAGTCCTTTGTCCAGTTTCACACCAGAGCGGGAGCCAACTGCTCCCTGAGCTGGTTTGAACTGGAATATGCAAGAAGGGCACCAAATGTGCCCTTCAAGCAGACTGAGTGGCGCTGGCAAGTGCTCCCACCCGGCACCAATACTCTAAACCCTGTCTGGGTGGGGGTCACACCTCCTTGTGATAGGATACATATTGTTCTGCCTTCCCCTGCTCCGGCTTGGGTCAGCAGCAGGAGGGAAGAATTGTGTCTCTGGTCGGCAACAGCCATGTTGCGCTATCCAGACTTAGAAGACTGGTACATTGTGCACTAATGGCCTAACTGGGGGCCTTTACAGTGCTTGGAATCATACCCCCACACCGTTTACGGTGTGGGGGTATGATTCCAACATGTTTGATACCAAACATGTCAGGGTTTGTTACAGCCAGTTAAGAGAAGGTAATCGCGTAATGACTCGGTGTCCCTCTATATGTTATATTGCTGTCTCACTTACAACCCAGGAGAATGGTCTTCGAAGGCTGTAGGGGTGTCCTGCTCATGTAGGGGCACCCTCACACTTAGAACCGAGCACCCTGCACTCAGGATTGAAAAGGCCTGCTGTAGGGGTGACTTAGATATAGGGAACCTATATCTTTCGTAAGTGCTGGCAGCACCAGCTTACACAGGCTGCAATGGGAGGCTTGTAGTGAAAGTTTGAATGGTTTCCCATAAGTGGCTTAATACATGCTTCAGCCCATGGGGGTCCCCTGGGGTACCTATGCCCTGGGTAACTCAGTACTATATATTACAGATTTATAAGGGTACCCCAGTAATCAATCTGGGATATACCTAAGTACTTACCATAACAATTTAGGGGAGAAAGCAGGGAGACTGGGGTCCTGATTATCAGGATCCGAGTCAGAAACAGAAAAGCACCAGGCAAAAAGTGGGGGTAACCATAAAAGCAGATCCTACTTTCCTACATCTATATAGGGGTAGTAAGCACTATATAAATGCTGAAATACAATTCAAGACAAAAGATTGGTCATTCAAGCGCCTAACACTGCCATGTAAGGGTTTCATAAGCAGTCGCAATTAGCTGGTTCAGCATTTTGCTGGGACACTCATGCTGGATGACCTGAACAAACATCTCCTTTCACACCCTGAAAAAGTAATATCCATGCCTTGCCCTTTTTACGGGGATTCTGCTCATGCACAGAACTATGCGCAGGAAACCAGGACCTCAGTGAATTGTGGTGTACCAAAAAACTCACCTTAGTACCCAGAACCCCTATCCGACTAGCATCAGTGTCTCATTCGTTCTCCGTACTACAGCGAAGCTTCCAATGATTAGACAACCCAGAACAAGCGACTTAGGATACTCTCAGGAATGGTGGGAATCAAGAACACTCTTTCGTCTTTATTCTCATATCAGTCCACAACGTGAGTAATCAGAGACACGGAAAAGTTTAAAATGTTTATTTTTAACTACGTGCTCTAAGATGCAGTATTTTGGCTAACATAAGCAGACAAATGATTAGAAATAAAACCATCAGCATTGTTACAATTCCATAAAACACAAAGGGAGAAATCATATTATAATGATAGTGGAAACAGGTCTTATAGCGCCTTGTGTACCACCCTCACCTGGCTATAAGCTAGTTTTATGATAGTAGAAGGTCTCTAGGTTTGAATGGGGAACCCCATACCTCCAAGATCAGCTTAGGTGAATCCCATCACAGGATCAGCACGGCTCTCTGTGTCTGGAAAGGTTTTCTCCAAGTGACAGCATCATGCATGCAATGCAATATTAAAGGCACCCAAGTTTCAGATATTTGCAGCTGTGTGCTTGTTGTGTCTAGAGCATGGGCCGATCAACCTGAATTCAACAGCATACATTGTTATTTTACCTTGACGGCTTCTGAACACAGTGTTCAGACTAAGGTCGCGGTGTAAGTCTAGGGATGTGAAAAACAGACCGTTCTCATGTGAAGAAAAAGCAAGCAAGCAGTTTTACTTATAATAACAGCTACCTGTAGTATCGTGTGCAAAAGCTGCAAAGTGGCAAGATGGCGTTTAACATCTAAAACGTGTATGCTAACATAGCAATGTGTGCAGGCAAAACCCTGTCTTCACTACACCCTCCCTTGATCGGACCACAAACAAAATAAGGAAGCAATGTAGGAATGCAGAGTTCAAGTTCGAGTGAGACAGATCCAAGTTCATATTTTGCCAATCCGGATAATTGGTAGTGAAAAGTTCGAAATTGTGTGGTGGGGTAAAAATGTATTACAAAAAGAAGGTTTTTCAAGTAAAAAAGTACAGAGTCAGGGAAGAAGGGGATCCCAGCTGCCCCAAGGACTGGGGTCAGTGTGGGGAATCCATAAATCGGATAGTAATGCCCTCACACACCCTTGTTAAATGTTAAATGTTACAGGATTTCTAAAGCGCTTAGCTGCCCGTGAGCGTCCCAGCGCTGAATGAGTACAGATGAAGTCGTGGGGGGTATCACGGGAACAGCCAGGTTTTCAGAGATTTTCGGAAGGCCAACAGATTGGGCTGTGCACGAATGTCAAGAGGGAGGGAGTTCCATAATTTGGAAGCATTATAGGAGAAGCGCCAACCTCCTGATCGTGCTCTCTTAATCTTGGGTGGAAGAGTTAAATGAGCATTAGAGGATCGGAGAGTTCTAGAAGTGGTGTAAGGAGTCACCAGGTCTTTAAAGATGGGAGGGGCCTTGCCATTGAGGATTTTGTGCGTAAGACAAAGTGCCTTAAATTGTACTCTTTCTAAGCCAGTGAAGTGCTTTAATAGCTGGCTTGGACGAGCACCGGCTCTTGGTGTTGGTGAGTATCCGTGCGGCCACATTCTGCACCACCTGCAATTTGATAGTGACTTTCCGCGGGGCACCCAGAAGCAGAGCATTGCTATAATCCAAGCGTGACAGGATGAGGCCTTGGATCAGGAGTTTCCTTTATAGAAAAGGGAGTAGTGGCAACATTTTTCGGGCAGATCGCAAAAGCCCATAGCAGACCCCGGCAGTTTTCCTGGCTTGAGTATGCATGGTGAGATTTTGGTCAAGCCATAATCCGAGGCTTTTGATCTCGGTTTTAGGGGTAGGAGGCCTGCCCATGCATGGGGGCCATAGAGATTCTGGTCGAAAATTAGCCTGATTCCCCATTACCAGTATCTCCGTCTTGTCGCTGTTGAGCTTCAAGTGTGAGCTATCCATCCAGCTAACTATGTCTTTCAGACAGGAATAAAGATTGGTGGTAGGGTTTTCCTGCTGAGAAAGGGAGACCACCTTGTAGGTGATTACCAAAAAACAGGGGGAAGTAGAGGTTATAGGTTAGGTTCACCCTCCACTAATACATATCTCAAAAAACAACTACCTGAACAAGTCAAGTAAACAAGAACCTGACCAGGGTAAACAGGTGGTGTCAGAAGAGAATTTGATCCTGAAGAACACCGATTGGAAAGAAAGGGAAGGATTATCTCTTTCTTGAGTCCCCTCACTCACCAGGGTTTCCCCACGGTGACATGCTTCATCATAGGGGTCCTCCCAGTCCTCTACGGACTGAGGCATGCTACAACTTGCGAAGTTACGTAGGAGCACTAAAAAAATGAAGTATGTGTAGTGTAAGTGAAAATGTGGTGGAGTGGGATAATTAAAATAATCAGCTAGTGGGCCAAGAATAAACTTTATTAGTGCTCTAAGCTGAAAAGATTAAAAACGGGGTAATATGCCAGAGAACCCTAACTATAATGGAAAGGTGTGCCTAGCATATGATCTGGTCAACTAGTTTCGAGCTTCCCCAGCTCTTCTTCAGGACTACACTGGGACCAGCCCAGTGTCGAGAAACTTGCCACTCCTAGTTAACCTGAATAAGGTGCAATAAGTGTGATGCCGCAACTATAAGGCATGCGTTTTAAAATACATACATAATGTACGTCAGCAAATAGTCTGTAGGATATAAAACAAAAGTTAATAAGGAAAAATATCTGATAATAAGTACTGTGGTCAATGTTAATTGTGAGCACACTACACCCAAGTGTTCGCACACTTTTCTTTCTTATGTGCCGCTTTGTGATTTAAAATGAAGAGAAATATAATTACTCACTCCATGCCGGCGTTGTGCTGAAAATAGTGAATCGAAATTCGTAATACTGACATGTCTGACATAACATACACACAAACATACAATAAACAAAGAAAAAGACATTACATACTTAGTACAAAGCAACAATGTGCTTCATGGTCAACGGAGGGGGTGCGGCGATTTCCTTATTAACTTAACGGAAAAGGTATTGTGATTAGCCCATAAATAAGCCACACAACTGAGTTCGATTCGGCCACAGAGAATGGTAAAGGTTCCAACTTTTCAATATGCAATAGTGAATATGTTGCATCCTTCATGGACATGAAATATTGTTTATCAGTCAGATTAAACGGCAGGAATAAAGATGATGTATTCATGTAGTCCCAGGGAACTTTCCCAGCCTTCAATGTTTGTAAAGTCCATGCAAACTGCATTATAGAACCCAATTGATTCTGACCATGGAATAAAACAGACATGTCATCTTATACAATATCTACAACAGATGAAACAATATTATCTAATGTGTAAATTCTGAAAGAAAGAGTATGAATGATATTGTTTCATCTGTTGTAGATATTGTACAAGATGACATGTCTGTTTTATTCCATGGACACGTGAGTGTTTGTGAGTGTTTATTTTAACCCTGGGCGGAGTGGCGGAGTGCCACTACACGGAGTTCCACGGAGTTGAAAAAAAACTCAGTGGAACTCCACCCCGCTCCGCTCGCCCTAATTTAACAAAAAAGGAGATAATCACTTACCTGCTCTGGTGTCTCCAGGCTGCCCTCCTCCTCACCATGGTCTTCTCCTTGTCGTCTTCGCGTCCTCGCCGGTTGCAAACCCCTACGTTGTATGTTTTGCAAGGACTGCGCAGGAAGATGTACAAAGTGGGGGTTTGCGACCGTTGAGGACGCGAGGGCGGCGAGGAGGAGACCACGTTGAGGATGAGGGCAGCCCGGAGACACCAGAGAAGGTAAGTGCTTATTATTTCCTGTTTTTGGGTGTGGGCGCAGGGGCTAACTCCGCTAAGCGTTTGCCTGAACTCCGCGTTCCCACGGTGCTGGCGGAGCGGAGTTTGCCACCCAGACCTGGTTTACTGGATTTTAAAGCCCCAATTCTCATAAGGTTTCCTGTCCTGGCCCTAAGCCAGCAGAGGTGCAATTAAGGATCATATATTTTCAAAAATTAGGATTTTGGTGAATCGGGACATTTTTGTGATTGTCCACATTAAGTAACATTATCAGTAATGGTTTATTTAATTCACTCTGCCTGTTTACTTTTCCATGGGACGATATTTGAAAATGGCCACCAGAGGATAGTATGGTATAACTGAACACTGAGCTACCAGCCTCATGCGCAAGCTAATGTAGCTGGATCAGCTGCAATCTTCAGAAGTTGGAAAATGAACATTGTTCCTTTAAGCAAGAGCACTCCACCAGTTTCCCATCATGCTCCGTTGATGGCAGAAAGATCAATGAATTTTTGCAGCTTCTGTAAACAGTACCATAGAGCATTAAGTGTACTCAAGTACTTTGGAGTTAGCAGTTTAAGCTATGCCCATGTGTTGGATATCCATTGGGTTCAAGTCGTGTGCTTGCACTGAAAAAAGTGCTAGTGTAGCACATGTGCATATGTGAAAGTCAATAGGCATTTAAGGGTGAAATGTTGTTAGTCTATATTAAAGCCCTGTTTTGTTACTTGAAATCTTGACCGGGTTAGCAAATGTCATTTTGTATACATTTATAATTATATGTCTGTATGCCTGCTCGCGCCTTGTGGGTAATGTTATGCTCCATAGGCTAGACCTGGGTTATTTATGGTGACAAACCACTATGTTAAAGAGTGTATTGGTATTACACTGTGCAGAGACCTGTAGGCAGGAACTTCGTTACATAGATTCTGACAAATTACTGTAGCAGGCAAGAGTTTTGGTTCTAGTACAAACTCAAAGAGACTGTAGGAAAAGAAGATGTAATATAGCCTTATAGCTCGCTGTAGCGGGCTTTACCGGCCATTAAAGGCCCACTCCATCGGTTCGGGCCTTTAACAAGGGAGCGGGACTTTAATAGCCGGTATAGCCCAGCTACAAAGGGCTATAAGGCTATTACAACATTCTGCCACTAGAGGTACAATCTCTAACAAATAAAACAAACGCTTCAGGCAGCCCAAGGAGATTGAAATTCCTTGAAATTGAAATTGCTGCTGGTGGAGGTCTTGCCATCTACTCCTGCTTATCTAGCTGAACGTCCCCTCTTGATGGGGGAGTGGGGGCTGTGGATCCACAGTTGCAGGGACTGGGGTGGGTGCAGCTGTTTCCTCATGCGGCAGGGCCTCCCCTTCCGTGTCTGAGATGTTGTTGGACCACAGAAAGGGGAAGATGTTGCTGGAAAAGCCCTGCATAAATGTCATGCAGCACCCCATTCAGGGAGCCCAAATTTGAGTTTATATTTTCCATCTGTACATTGTGCTCCTTCTGCAACTGCTTCGTCTCCCAGAGCTCTGTAAGGACCCGGCCCATTATGTTTTTGGACTGATGGAGGTCTCCCAAGACTTGATCAATGGTGGCCTGGGTGACTGACTTTGGCCTCACTTTGCTGGCCCACAGATTCCTTTCCTTAATCCCTACCCCTACTACCCTGTGCCCTTGACCCAGTCTACCCCATCCTACTGGAGGGCACAACATTGGATTGATGTTGCTTTGGACACAGGAAGTAGAGGTATCCATGGGCTGAGGTGTTTTTACAGCTGGGGTGTGAGGTGTGGGTGTGGGCCGAGTGAGACTCACTGGAGCTGGCTGCCCAGGCAGGCCAGATGGGCCAGGCTGCTCCTCGTCATCCAGACTTGCAGGAGTGCTGTCCTCAGTGAAGGCTTGATCTTGGTCTGGAGTGCAGGTATCCTCAGTGGCAGATGGTTGTCCACGTGCTCTGGGTGTTGGACCTAATATGAATAACAAATATATGAGTTTGTAAAAGTCTGAATTATACATCAAATGAGTATGAAGCTAAAGAAGTAGCAACACAAAAGGAAAAAGATGATGACTATAATTTGGACGATTGGCCCTGAGAGTGGGCACTTTTTGATTTAGGGAACTATACAGTGTGCGGTGATATTATATCACAATCATTCTGGACATTTTTGTTTAAAAGGATGATGTGAGAAGTTGGCCTGGTATATGATGTTCACTAGTTAAAGTGACCACCTTGTACCATGCTAAGCAACCCTTATGGTGTGGTTGTAAGTCAACCTTTTCGGACTAGCTGCCCTAGTGGTAGCGTAGGCTAAGCAGTCTTTGAGGCTAAACTCGTTAAAGCGTGTTAAGCAAGCTGTTTTACCATATGTAACCCCCCTTTATACCAATGAAAGGACACCACATAGATATATAGTCAAAATATATATGTATTTATTACTCAAAGTATCCCCTAGACTCTTTATGAGCACAGGAGCACAAATCGTTAAACAAGAAAGTATTACAATATACAGAAGTTGCACTTTATATGGTTAGGCTCTGGTGGCCGATCAAACCATATACTAAAATAGTGGTATAAGTACCACGACTAGGAAAGGGAAAAGGCCTAGGGCCTCTAGAATCGCTGGGCCTACAAGGAGCTAACTGCAGTTAGTGACCAGGAGGTCCACGGGTCGCGTGTGCAGTGAGGAAAGTTACACGTGTGCTCCCATAGGTTTTCAATGGGTGCGTAAAAGTTCAAAAGTTACTGCTAGAAGGGTCTTCTGGATGGACTACGAACTTAAGACTTAAAACACAGACACTAGAGATGTTTCTCTACACTTGGGCACCGGAGTGCCAGCTTTACCTCACCCACAGGTAGCGGGTGCATAGGTCTCGAAGTGTGTCGGGTTTCGTCTATCGGTTCAATGGAGCCTGATGACAAAGATGCTGCAGGCGGCCGGTCCAGAAGAGATGCGGTGGATCCAAGAGTGGATCGGAGTTGTAGAAGACCTGAAAGCAGAGGGGACAGTGTTCACAGTCACTAGCCAGTGACCGGCGTGGCACCAGGTAGGTACCAGGCGATGTCGGGTGCAAACAGGTGATGAGGTGTAGCTTGTCTCCGCAGCCACGTGGTCCCTGAAGGTCGACGACGTCCAGGAGTCGGTTCACGAGCTGTCCCACGCAGGCTCTCGCTGTCGGCGGTGTCGGCGACTCGAAGGAAGCAAACAAGCCTTGGCAAAGGCAGGAGTTGTGGAAAGTGAAGAAAGCTGTTTGTTCTGACCAGCAAGGTCAGAGGGGCTGCTCCTTTGGAGAGCAGCAGGGGCCAGTCTGGAGCAACCAGACCAGCATCGTAGATTTCAAGGTTCGTCGCCAAAATGGCCACTAGCCAACGGGCCAGGGACCGGGCAGGCGCGTCGAGATGCAAAGTGCAGAGGGGCACCACGCAGATCGTGGAGATGCTGGAGGGCTCACCTTTCGTGCAGATGCTGCTCGGATGTTGGGCTTCTCAGGACCCAAAGCACAACTTGGAGGGAGCCACTGTTGTCGCGCTTGCAGCTTGTCGTGGGTCTTTCAAGATGGCTGGCTCCACGTGTCTCGGTGCCTCCACGGGTTCCTTCTTTTCAAGGACTGTGGATCAGGCGGTGAGAGGTCTGGAGGTCCAGGTCTTGTCGGGCTCTGGGCTCGGGCTCTGGCGGGAGGCGGCGGTAAAGCAGACGTCGAGTAGCTGGTTGGTGCTTGCGTTAGCAAGATGGTCACTCCCTGACCATAGGGGAGATTTCCTTCTGTCCTCTGTGCAGCAGAGCGTCGAAGTTCCCGTCTTCTTCTTGTAGTTAAGTTGATTCCAGGATGTCTGAAGTCTTAGGACACAGCTCCTACCTTTAAGCGGATTCTAGGGGCCGGACTACCTGCTAGGTCCCTCCCTAAGGGTGGGACCAGGAAGGGGGGTGGTTACACCCCCAATCCTTTGTCCAGCTCGCCCCAGGTCTGGGGCTGGTGTGCCCCAGGACCGGTTTGAACTGGCATATGCACCGAGGCTCCTTGTGAGCCTCAGGCATGTCTGATTTCATTCAAGCCCTACCTGACCAATACAAAAAATCCTGTCTGGGGTGGTGCACGAACCTCCCCTGGCAGGAAACCCTTTGTCCACGTCTCCCAAGCTGGAAGGACTCCCAGCAGCAGGAGGGCAGACTTGTGTCTGTGGTGGCAGCATCCATTTTGTCTGATTTTACCCGGGTTTCAGGTACTGTACATGTCGTGTCCCTCTAGAAGGGTGGAATGCTAACCCCGTCGCCAGAATTGGTGAGGGGTTAGTATTCCAATTCGTATGACACCTTACTCGACATGTTTTGATAAAGCCAAACCAAAGATAGCATTTAACCGCGAGGTTCATAATGCACTTAAGAGTATATGGTATGACGATACCTGGAAACGGTAGAAGGAAGTTGTTCCGACCACTGCAGACAGGCTCAGCTCATGCCAGAGCACCATCTCACATGGAACCAAGCACTCTGCCTTCAGGATTGTTAAGGCCTGCCATAGGAGTGACTTATAGGTTACCAGGTGTCCCATTTAAGGTTAGGTATAGGTATACTACACCTAAGTAAGAGGTGGTTACACCACCTTACCCCAGCTGAGTGATCAGCCAGTTGTGTCAAATTGCTAGGCCAGGCCAGGGGTGGCATAATTCATGCTTCAGCCCCTGGGAGGCCTTAGATACACCAATGCCCTGGGTACCTAGTGTACACTGGTACAGGGGCTCACAGGGTGATCCAATTCCAATTGGTTATGCACCTAGGGTGCACAGTGTCAATTTAGTAGAGAGAACAGCAGGCTGGGGGTCTGATTAGCAGGCCCACAGCCTCAGTATGTCAAAAACCAGTGAAGCAAAAAGCAAAAATGTGGGGTGACCATAGGATAGCAGACCCTACTCTCCTACAGATGACTAGAATGAATTTACCTTTCTGTGTCCATTTAAGGGATTACACAAAGAGTTTATATTACACACATGAGTACTTCTATGAAACAGATAAAGAGATGTCCTGAAGAGATAAAGAATAATTAGGAAGGGTACATTAAATATACCAAATATTCAACACAACACAGTAGAGAGAAGAGATGGGAAATCAACCGTTCCAAGGCCTCGCAGGGTTGAATTATGACAATTTTAAATGACTTAGAAGGATAAATATCATTAGACATCATATAAACATTGGGAAGTACATTTGTTTTCAATGGAACCTGTATTCAACAAACAACACTACATATTGAAATCAACAGACTTATTTTGTGAAGCAGGTTACATCTATTTAATGACATAAGCAAAAAGTGACAACATACAAAATGATACAAAAGAAGACATTTCAGAACATAGTATAATATAAGGAATGATATTTACTTTACACTTTCATATCTTTGGAAATCTGAAAGATAAGAGAGAATGACCAACATCACATTCCAATATTGTTTTCACAAAACAAAAACAAGGCATCATGGTAGTTGTAGTTATTTCAATTTACCATTACCAACACTTGCAAAATTGTTAGTTGAGCATCCCTAGTAAAATATAGGCAGAGAAAATGAACAGACGTTTACAATCTCACATATGTGACATGTCTTTTCAGGCGAATTGTCACAAGCTCCATAACTTAATGTGAAAGTAAATGATGAATTCAAACCAACAGACAAACAAGGCCAAAATAACCAAATGGAGGTCAGTGGACTCCTTTTTTTAGGTCTCGCCTACGCAGCACATATGCGCTGTTTCATAGGAGAGACCTTTAGTCACCGGCACAGCTTTGCGGCCAAAAACGTGCACGTGTTCCATTGCCTTCAATGGCAACGCGTGCATGTGTGGCGATACACTTGCGGGAGCGAGTGGCTGGCGCCATATGTTATCAATTATCGCGGCGCCAGCCGCTCGCTCCCGCAAGTGAATCGCGCAGGCCCCCTCCTCTCTCCCCCTGCTGCTGCACGAGGCGCGCTTGTGCTTGTTTTGTGACAGATGCGGTGATTGCTTTCTAAAATCCAAGCTGTTAGAAATGGGGGTCTCTAGTTGGCAATGGCTGGCCACTGTCCAAGTAGGGACCCTTCTTCCTAAGTCAGAGTAAGCAGACTACACCCTTTGATACACCCTGCTCAACGCTGTGGTAACGTAGCACGAGCAGCTAGGCTTATCTCAGAGGCAGTGTGTGAAGCATTTATGACCATACACAGTAACACAGTGAAGAACACTACAAAGGGACGCCACACAAGTAATTATAAAAAAATAAGTATCTTTATATATAGACTTAACACAAGACCAATAACAGTAAAAATCCACAATACTAGAAAATAGGGTTACTCTTGAAAGGCTGCAAAAATAGTTCAAGGTGTGCAAAGTGGAGTTGAGTTCAAGGCAGTGTCTCTGCGACCCTTTTACTCACAAGATACCTGGATTCTGTAGCAAAGCAACAAAAATCTCGCTAAGTAGTTGTAGCGATGATTTTCCTGCGGCTAACCAGCGATGCGTTGAATCCTTGCCGCAAGGGAGGATGATGCGCTGGTCTGTGGGCAGGACAAGGCGACAAACTTCTGCACGCTAAGCCGGCGATGCGATAAAATCCTTGCCGCAAAGGGAGAATGATGCGCCGAGCCTGTTGCGTGTGCGATCTTGTTGCGATGAAAGAAAATGGCGCTCCGCGAGGGAGCGACGATCCTGATGCGATGCGATGAAAATGGCGAACGCTCGGCGTCTGCACTGCGAGGTCGTGAAGCGATGAACTTGATGCGATGATCTTTGGTTAGCGAGCGTTTTGAGGCCCGCTAACATGCAATGCGATAATCTTCGGGGTTGCGAGCGATTTCAGGCCCGCAGACAGGTGATGCGATGAACTTGGGTTAGTGAGCGTTTTTGGGCCCGCTGACATGCAATGCGATAATCTTCGGGTTTAGCGAGCGTTTTCAGACCCGCCGACAGGTGATGCAATGATCTTCGGTAGCGAGCACTCGGCGGCAGCAGAGCGGCGATTTTCCTCAAGCTTTCCAGCTGCAGTGGCTCGCTAACGGGGGTTAGCGACGATTTTCAGCGCTCTCTTCTCCACAGTAGAACTAGAGGCCCTGGAACTCACAGGAGCCTCACCTGCAGATAGAAATCCTCGCTAGGAGGAAACAGGAGGCTGGTGGTGGAGTCTGATGTGCCTGAGACTCCTGCAGGAGGCTAGCTCTCTTCTAGCCCTTGGGTGATTGCTGTAGCAAAAAGAAAAGTTCCTTCAAAGTCCTTTTCCTCTTCTTCCAAGTCCAGTAGTAACCACTGCAGGCCAGTCCAAGAAACAGCACACAAGCACAAGGACAGTCCTTCTCCTGCAGATTCCTGTAGTTACACGGACAGAGGTTCTTCTTGTTGTCCAGGAGCAATACAAATTGTAGGGGTTTGGGCACAGATATTTATACCCCAAAAGTCTTTGTTCTAAAGAGTCACAAGTCACGGAACCCAGCCAGAACCAGTTCTGCCCAGCCCTGGAGCACTTTGTTTACCAGGCTGCATCCTTCCTTTCAGAAAGAGGGGCTCTGCCATCAGACGCACAGTGGGAGGTGGAGCCAGCATTCACCTTGCCAGGCACAGCCCTATTCAGGTCCAGGAGCTACCCCTCCCCATACTCCAATGCAGATCTCTCTATTCAACCCAGGTCTGACTCAGCCTGCCCTGTCCCTCCAAAACCAGACAGCCAATACACATAACAGCAGAGCACAATGGAAGGCTTAGGCAAGAAAATACCTACTTTCTAAAAGTGGTATTTTCAAACACAGAATATAAAAATAAACTTCACTAAAAGATGTATTTTAATATTCTGAGCTCAGGCATACTAAATTCGTTTTTCTACCATGTTCTGTGGGTCAGTTAGGACTATAGAATGTAATAGCCAAATCTCCCATTCTGGCCTATGGAGAACAGGTAGCCTTACAGTAGTGAAAAACGAAATTGGGTGTAATTCACTACCAGGACATGCTACATACATCAGAGCATGTCCTACCTTACACATACAATGCACCCTACCATAGGGGTGGCTTACATGATGCCAAGGGAAGGTTCAGGGGCTGGGAAGTGGGTGCACTTCACAGCCAAGATGGCAGTTCTGGGCTGCACACAGACACTGCAGTGGCAGGTCTGAGACACACTTTACAAGCTGCTTCTGTGGGTGGCGCAAATCAGCGCTGCAAGCCCATCAGCAGCATTTGGTTTACCAGCCCTGGGCACACACAGGCCACGCTACTGGGGACTAACAGGTAAACCAAATAAGCCAATCATGGATATAACAATTCACATGTCAACTTTACACAGGGAGCATTCGCACTGTGGCACTGAATGGCAGGGGCACAGCGCCCAGAGCATCTATTACCAGCAAAAACAGAGGAGACACAGCGAAAAATAGAAGGGAGACTCACGCCAATGGTGCCAGGTCTAACACAAGCATTTCTTTTTCTCAGCAAAGGGCAAATCATCCAAAAATGTGGTGTTGTGTGAGCAGCGAAATAAAGGCAGATGGGCAAAAAAAAAGTCATGCTAGAGATATAAGACAATACTTTGATTACATGCCCCTCGTGCTCTTGATATACGAATTAGTGTAGCTGGCTCAAGATGGCGGAAATCACTTACAATCGAGAAGCACATACTTTATATAGATCTCCAGGGCTGGTGTGTGGCTCCTACAACAAATGTAATATGCTAATTGCGCAGTTCAGTTGATACAGCCTTGTCAAACATAAGGATATATAAGAGCTTTGACACCTCGTTAGAGGTAGTAAGTGCTATAAAATGCAATTACAATACAATATAGGTGTGCAGGGACTTACTAGGTGGCATTGAGTCACGGCAGGGATGTATTTAACCCGTTGTTGCTCAGACTCCATAGGGGAAGTTAATCCCTCCACAGCTGGGTCCTGTCTGGGCACTAGACGGGCCTGGAGCTTCTTACCTCTTTAATGGCTCTGGTTAATTGCTCAAGGACAGGCGGCCTATCACTTACATAAATAAACATCAGAGAGCTACAGTCATAAACTGGCAGACCAGGCAGGCACGTTCCCAACGCCGGGTGTGTCAACTGTGCCTCATGAAGTTTGCGACTTTGTTGGGTTTTTTTGTTTACGTTTTCTCCTTGCAGAGCACAAAAGGCTAGGAAATGATGGCCGTGGGTATATTTATTCTGCATCATTCTTCGGCCGTGTTGTTACTCCTTGGTTTTCCCTTGTTGCATTGTGCATTTTTTGCTAACTTTTTATGAGCACACAATACATGTTATGATGTAACAGACGAGGGCCAAGAAACCAAAGGGCACACCTAAAAATGCAGATTGTGGGAGTGGGATGCATCGTGCACACCTTAGGGTGGTAATAATGTGTGACATTAGCAAGGACGTGCTGTTTGCACAATATCCCCCTTCTGCCCCCCCCAATCACACCAACAAGGAGCTATTCCAGAAACCCATTGAAAACAAGCATTTGCAATGCAATAGGTCTCGCATGTACGCAAGTTTAAGTTTTGGCATTGTAAATGGCAATGCCTTTTATGTATGTTTTAAAAACCAATTCATAAAAAAACTGCCATTTTCATTTACAATGCCAATAGCTCAAACTTACGTAATGCGAGACCTATTGCATTGCAAATGCTTGTCTTCTTTGACAGTGAGTAATGGCTTTGTTTCTTGCACAGGGTCTTTACCACCCTTACCGAATATGTCTCTTTACACCGCAAGCAAATAGCACGTGGTAGGTTACAACGCGGACGTTGGATCGTCCGCGTTGTTAGTACGCATGGCTTTACATCGCAAGTCGTTTCTACAACTTGCACTAGATGGTGCGCTGGATTTAGGAATAATATAAATTACTATTCCTACTCCAGTTAGCGCAACAGCAGGGAATGTGTTGGATTTAAAATCCAACACATTCCCTGGTGTTGTGGGCCATCTAGCGCAAGTCGTTGAAACGACTTGCGATGTAATGCCATGCGTGGTAACAACGCGGATGATGTAACGTCCACATTGTAACCTAACAGCATGGTATTACCCGCCTTGAAACCACTGTTTCCCCCCTCACCTCTTTGCATTGTACCTGCATTCTCCACGTATATCTGCTTCCAACCACAATCTGGCACATGCATCAAGGAAAAATCCAATCGGTAAAATACCGAATCGGTAGAATCAGCCGTTAGCGAGTGTCAAAAACTGAATCCAAATGCATCAACACTAATCTGGATAAAATAAAGAATCGCAAAATAATTACCCGGAAAAATAACGATTCGCTAATAACCAACCCGCTAAAATAAATAATCGCAAAATACCGAACTCGCTGTCACCGAAATCACTATTAGCTCCCGGCAAGTGCCAATGGCTAATAACGAATCGCTACTCAATGCATCAAAAATCGCAAATACCGAAAATCCCAAAAATCGCTATTTAGCATGAGCAGATTAAGGGGAATCAGAACCTGGAGCTAAAGTTATAAAAAGCATGAAAAAAAAGATACATGTGCCACAGATGTATTTAAGTAAGCCCTTAAATTTGGCCCTGGAGACCCTGTTGGCTTGCACAAAATGGCAGCCCTCTACGTGCTTGCAAGGAGGAAGCGAATCAATGCAGCAGGACAGCGCAGGAGAAGGGTCCAGGAGAGAGTCTTCAGAGTGCGCATCACATTGCTAGGACAGAATGAGGATGAGGTGTACGACAAGTATAGACTGAATCGTGCCATGATCATGCGCCTAATTGCAGACCTCGAACCACTACTGCAGCACCAGACACATCGGACCAATGCAATTCCTGCGCACGTCCAGGTCCTATGCAGCCTGCACCTACTGGCCTCAGGAAGTTTCCAGGGGGTCATCGCCGTAGCCGGAGGCGTATCGCAAAGCGCACTCTCACACTTCTTCCACAAATTCATTGATGCCATGCTGACAATGATACACACCCACATCAGCTTCCCCACAACCCCACAGCAGTTGGACCGCAACAAACAGGCATTCTACCAGGTGGCCCATTTCCCCCATGTCATTGGATGCATCGACTGCACACATGTCCCCATCTGTCCACCCTCTGCCAATGAGTAAATATTCCGTAACCGGAAGTCCTACCACTCAATCAACGTGCAGGTTGTGTGCGATGCCAAGCACATCATCACGGACCTAGTGGAACAATTTCCGGGGAGCACACACAACTCCTACATATTCAGACACAGTGGCATCCACAGGCGCCTACTCAACGGAGAATTTGGAGAGGGACTCCTGCTTGGTACGTATACATACCTCTTCCAAACATGAGCACCACACATGTATATACATCACCGTTGCTAAGCCTTTGCTTCCATCTTTTAGGTAACAGTGCATACGCCCTGCGGGAATATATACTTACCCCCTACATCAATCCAGCAACACCACAGGAGCAACAATACAACGCGGCCCACATAAGCACCAGGAATGTAATAGAGAGGACCTTTGGGATTCTGAAGAGTCGCTTTAGAATCTTACATAAGACTGGTGGTGCCTTGCAATACAAACCTGACACCTGCTGCAGAATTGTAGCTGTATGTGCCATGCTGCACAACATCGCAACCAGAAGGGGGATACCCATACAGGTGGACATGAATGACGACTACCGGGATGACCAACCACCCGCACAAGACCGACAGGCACACGTCCCTAAAACAGCTGAGGGGCAAAGGAGGCGGACATACATCACGCAACATCATTTCTGATCCAGGTAAGAATGAACCATGACGATTTCATTTGTGGTGCTACTGTTTAATGCACAGGAGCACTGAGGTATGTGCGGGCACACATGAAAGAAAATAAGAGCTCCCCAAAACAAGTGTAACAAAACATGCCCGTTGTATTCACGGGTGTGCAAGTGTCAAATAAGAGAGGACCCTGGTTACCCCACCATGGTCATGGATGGCTTTCAGTATGTCTAGTGGCGCTTGCCACGAATGCCCAGCCTCCTTTCAGGTGTCTCCTCAACCTCACCACGGCCTGTCCCTGTGGCAGTGGAGCAGCGCGAACTGCACCTCCTGGTGCTGGCCTCTGCCACGGAAACACTGCTCACACTTGAGGCAGCCTCACTGCCGTCCTCCCCTGCCAATGCGCTAGCACTGAAAGTACCGCTCCGCAGGTGTTCCACTGCAGCAGTCACCTGGCCTAGGGCCTTGGCAACATCACCGCAATAATGGCCCAGGTCCACCTGCAGTGACACCGAGCGGCGTGACAAAACAGCAGTGCTGTTGCACAGTCTAGTGATGGCTTTCGTAGAGGCTGCGGACCGGAGCAAGTTCTGCCGGTGCCTCCTTCTCTCGCTGTCATGCCCTGCTCTCATGGCACGGGTGAGTTCCTGGATGTCCTCCCTCAGGTTCCCATTACCCTCTGCCACCACAGTGGTCATGTCCCTCACTGCCGCAGTCAGGGTACGCATTTCTTTTGCTAGGCGCGCTATGTGACTGCTGATGGTAGCCATGTGTCTCCCCGGCAGGCGCTGGACACGCAGCATCTGTTCTTCAATGCCACCATTTGGGGAGCTGGCATCTTCGCCTACATTTGGTGTACTGCGCAGAGACCTGCGGTGCAGTGGGAGTCGGACACGTGCTGGTGGTGCTGCAGGCGGTGGGACGAGTGTTGGACTTTGGCCCGATGGTGTTGCAGGTGTCTGACATGCATGCATCACCTGCATGGGTGGGACTTGTGACCTGCGTCTCCGCTGTTTTGTTGCAGTTGGCGCATCAGCAGGTGGTGGTGGTGGTGGAGGTGGTGGTGGTGATTGCGGCTCTGCTGGAGTATCGACGTCAGAATCGGCTGGTGTCTCTGATATGATTAGCCGGCCGCTGTCATCGGAATTGCCAGGAGATGCATCTGTGTGTGAAACAGTGCATGGTTAGTGGGATTGTTACTACTAAGGTGTATTTTACAACATACATGTCCTTCTATGAATCAGTAAATTAAAGTCTATTTCTAGCTTCTACTGATGTTGTGAAAAATGTATATTTTTTCTTCCTGTACATGCACACCGGGCTGACATGACTACAACTCCCATGATGCACTATTGTTATGAGTGAAGATGTGTGGGGCAATTCTGCATGCACACTGTGATCGTGCTGGGGGGTTGGGAATGGTTGTACGCAATGCTGAGTATGTGCACAGCCATGCATCTTACCTTGGGCACTTGTGGCTCCGCCGGAGGTGTCCATCTGTGTGACTCCCACGACGGCCTCTGGCTCGATGGTCCCTTTTACCAGCTCCTCCAGGGCAGTGTTTGCTGGCACTGTTGATGGTCCCCCTCCTGTTCTACCTGCCTCCCGGAGCCTTTCAGCGATCCTCTCCTTGGCCCGCTTCCTGAGGTCGTACCACCTCTTTTTTAAATCGTCTATGCTGCGGGGCGTCACTCCCACCGCATTGACCCTCTCTCTGATGCGCAGCCATATGCAACGCTTTTCTGCCTCTGGCACCTTTAGGGACAGCTTCCCGAACAGCCGATCGTGTTTGCTGCTCACCCCCTCGATCAGGTGCTCCAGTTCCCGGTCGGAGAACTTGCGCTTTCTCTTTCTCGCAGATTCTGCGCTGGCTGGTGCATCTTTCTCCATCCTGGTTGGGTAGGGTGGTAGTCCTGTCAGTGGTGATTCACTGGGCTCAGGCTGTCTACAGTTCCTGCTCCTGTTAGCTCCTCTGGCGAGTGAATGAGGGTGGGGCTGCTGTACTTCCTGGTAGTGATGTCATAAGACCGTTCCCAGAGCGACCTGTTTATTGCGATTTCGCTATTACCGAAATCGCTATTAGCTAATTCGGTAATACCGATATCGCTTTTTGCTATTCGGTGTTTGCTATACTCGCTATTGTTGATTCGGTAAATATTAGCGATTTTTAAAGAATCGCTAATTTTTCCCGAATCTGTTGATGCATTCTGAAAAGCGATTCCTTATTTATCGCTATTAAGGAATCGCTTTTGGATTTGTTGATGCATGTGCACCAATGTTCTTTTGCACCTGGCTGTTGCCACTCATTGTGCATTCCATGCCTAGTTATCACTGCTTCACAGTGCTTCTGATCACAGTGTTATTTTGCAATTTACTGCCACTCTTTGTGGCTCTTTGAAAAATTGGTTGCATCCGCCTTTAGCGTTATTGTTCCGTATGATGTATAGCTCTATGATGCGTAGTGGCGAGGAGCCTCTTTTTATGGCATTACCAACAGGTTCCTGGCCAACGATGTGTTGACTTCTCAGTGAAGCTTTAATTATCGTTAGTTGCTTCCCACAAGCGGGAGTGGGGCTTTGACTCCACATACGGCAAACGTAGATTCTCCACTTCAACAGAGGCACACGTGGCACACGCAAGCAGTTTGTTGGACCACGGCAAACTCTCTGGGACTGCCCTGTCAGGTTACGTAACCCCTATCTCGTTGGCAGTTGTCGAGTCCTCCCGAGCCGGGGTACACTCCACTGACTACACCACACACAGACCTTGGTATCACACATCTTTATTCTTCTGCGTGTAAGCGCAAACTCAGCATTCTAAACCTAGATTCACTTCACTACATTCTAACATTTACGTCACAGTTCTGCGGAGTGCATCAGGACCCAAAAGGGTTAATTCATTGCTAACTCACACAACACTTCAGACAGGCGGACAGTGGGGTGGAGTGATGGCCAGTCATTGGTTGGTGATGTCAGCGTCCACGGGGTGCCTTGACACAACAGGTTCAGGTCTAGGTTAGGGGGTCTCACAGTGTTTCACCTTGTGCTCCCCTATTTGACAATATAGAGAGCTGTTAAAACCTGTATGGCTGGAGGAGCAACAGGCCTTCAGGTGTAAGTGTGCTCCCCTCACTTCTCAGCCCTGGCGGGGTGCAAGGAGTAGGCAAGGGAAGGGTGACTTCATCCTCAGCAGCGTCTGACCCAGAGCATAGTGTCAAGTTTACAGATTGCCTATGTGTGTCATTTCCATGATTATAGTTTGCAAATTACATCACACGTCTAAATGTGTGATGCCTTGAGTGACTCTATCACTGATAAAACCAAAGTAAGAACATCCATTTAAAGAGATAAATATCACAGATTACCCACTCTGAGTGATGAAAAGCACTCCCATAGCCTGAAACTGCTGTGAAACCCCTGAAATAGAAGATTACAAACAAGGGCAAGTGAACAGAACCGCCAGATGCCTCTTAGTATAAGGACAGTCGCTGCACCTTCACTCACTCAGTCAACTGGGTTCCTTGTTTGAGTGGTGCACACAGTTCAGTGTCCCCAGAAACCAACCTTCCCGTCTGAGGCACCGAAGTGTCACTACCCACAGCCAATTGATGAGTGGACCCACCTGCTTTCTCACCCAGGTGGCATGTACATTGTATTAAAAACTTCCATGAAGACAAGTGTCTGCCATGCTGCAGCCAGGCTGGCTCTAGTGGTGAGAGGCTGGACATCTCTATCTGGCTGGTTTGTGTAAGCAGTGCTGTTCACTGAGGCTTCAGAAGCCCTGAGGAGGATGCTGACAGATGTCACGAGGAGGAGACAGATGTCGCGAGGAGGAAGCTGAATCTAAAGCAGAATGGAATAAAACTGAGGTGCTAGTGATGGGAAACGATGCCTCCTGTTCGAATGAACTTAGCTGACCAAATGAGCTAGGGTTGCTCCCGGCACTTGCCTCATCATAAAAAAGTCGGATAGCCATGCGCTATATAAAAAAAAATTCAATTGAAGTGTGAACCAATGATGTAAACAAGCTGAGCCAAGGCTGGTCACTGCAGGGTCCATTAAAACCACAATCACTTTTCCTCGACTTTAGGCCCAGCTCTAACAGACTGCCTAGGAAACTGCAGATAGCACCTCAAGCAATGCACAGAGCAGCTATGGTTATGCATGACGTACATTTTGAATGCAGAAATGCGGGGACAGGCATTAAATTGACTTACTTCAACTTACAATGTGTGATACTTGACAGCCTGTGCTACAGGTGACAGTGAATACGGTGGCTGTTCCTCCTAAAGGGCGGAGGAGCGTCGCCCTGCCTGCTGCAAGCGCAGAACGTAAAAACAAATAAATAAAATGGCATTACCATGCCATTTTAATTGCCGCCAGCTCACACTGTGTTCAGCACAAGTATGAGGGTAGGGGGCGGGGCTACTTTCTGCAAAAACAGCATGAGAGTAGCTCCAGGATTACCTGGATTCGCGTCCACTAGGCAGGAAGGACGTTTTTTCCTTTCCTGCTTGTAGTCACCAGGATCCCGCCGGAGAAACGCCAGATGGGACGCAGCCTTTATGATGAGTTTTGGGGCACATGCCCCACCATATTTTCAAGATTTCAGCAACCACTGAGTAAATGCCTTACATGGGACTCTGTATCAGAGAACTCCGCCCATGCCCCACAGGACGACAAACCCCAGGGCAAAAAACATATGGGCATATGTACAAGTCCCTATTGCCACAGGAACGTCACTTTTTCCAACGTTCCTGTAGCGATAGGAGCTTCGCCTTATTTACAAGGCAGAGTTAAGCCGCTTGACGTGGCTTAACACTGCCTTTTAAATAATGCCCCCTTTCACGCTATGGTTAGCGTGAAAGAGGAAGGCAGTAGGTGTTGCGGTGGGCGTTCCACCACAACACTCATTAATTTTGACACTGCCCCCTATTTACAAGGGTGGCGTAAATAGGAGGCAGCGCCAAAATTAAGACCAGGGAAAACCTGGTGAAACCAGGAGAAATGCTTTATTTATCCTCTTTTTTCTTCTCCATGTTGCTGCATTGAGCTGCACACAAAATAAAATGACAAAACATCATTATATTATGTGCAGGAAGGGACACCATACTACATATAAACAATCTTCCCCTGCATGCAGACACCCTTGCATTGTGGTGCAAGGGTGCTTGCGTTGGCGCTAAGCTGCTAAACTTAGCGCAAGCGCAGGGGGAAACACAAGGCTGCACCATATACTTGTAAATATGTTGCAGCCTTGAGCTTCTGAAGTGGCGGACTGAGGCGTTAAGCCATGACGGGGAACGCCTCACTCCACAACTTCTTTGTACATATGGCCCCTTAGAGTCTGTGATGGCCCAGCACACGCTCTCCGGGAGGCAGAGCAGGGATGTGGGGAATGCTGTATGGGCCAAGTCTAGGGTTGCCGCCCGACCGGTTTTCTACTAACACCACCAGTACTTTGATGTCCCAGCAGCTGTGAAAATAAGGAAAATCACCTCAAACCGGTATTTTTAGCCTTTGTCTGAGCATACTTCAAACCAATATAAACAGAATGCACTTTTAAATGTGTTATAGAGCTGTGTTAATGACTCATGACTAATAATAAAAGTGAACAAAAGCAAAAAAAAACATGCTACAAATGCATACATCCCATACTTTTTTAAAGTTCTATTTAGTACCGTGCCCCAGCCTTTGCAGAATCTGTAAACAAGAACAAACACCTAGTATTTTTCTCTTGGAATGGTGGTAACCCTAGCCCAGTCAGCAGCAGGCAGTGTCCATGGAAGATGCTGCCAAGTCCAGCTCTGTCCAATAGGGACGCGGATGCAGACCCTGCAGCAATGTATCTTCTCGATGACCCTGCTGGAGCAGGACCACTCTTGAGTAGTGGCTTTGACTCTGTCATCCGGTGACGTCACTCTCAACACAGTGGCGTCCTTCTGGTTCTGGGGTGGGAGGGGATGTACAGGAGGCCCTCCTGTTCTTCTCTGTGGGCAGAGTTGTGGCAGGCCGATGGTTTACTCGTGCTTGGTGAAGGGGAGGGGTGGTTGTGCCTGCAGGATGGGCCACACTAGTTTGAGGTGCCCCCATGTGGGACAGGCCCCTTTTCCAACCAACAGGAGGAAGAATGTTCCTGAAGCAGGAGTAGGCTGCAGGCCATGATGTCATCGGTAGTCCAATGATCTGAGCTAGTTTCACCAAAAGCAGGGCGACAAGCTGGGGTTCAGCTATACACTGATACCACTCAAGTGTTGTGGGCATCGAAAACCAATGGCACAGAGAGAACTGGCAGAAACTGGAGAGAGGGCATGCTTCGAGGGATGGGTGTGTGTGTAAATGTAGGGAAACCCATGTAGCAGAAGGAGCTGCTCTGCGACGCGTCCTCACGACACTACAGATGTGTCACTTATTTTAGAGAGCGGCATACCTACTTTTACCACTTAACACTACTTCCACCAAAGGATTATTGGGTACAATTGCCAAAGTACATTGTAAAGTGGTGTACAACTGGTGTGTGTTTTTTTTAATGTAAATTTACAAACCACGCCTTTCATGTGTCACATCCAGTCCCCAGTAAATGTGTTGCAACGGATATTATTTCTTTCAAACCCTGGTGTGAACCAGCCATTGAACTTCCACTGCACCGGGCAGCAATTCAGCCTCAGTACCTTACTTAGAGGCATGTCGTGTCTTCAAACTACAAAGAACAGAGGAAGGAAGTGGTTAATTGAATCTTAAGATAACCCTGTCTAGTAGACATACAGACAACCACCGCTGCTCAGACAGACACCTGCACTTCAAACCACTGATGAGACAGCAACAGCGTGAAATGGCGCTGAGAACGTTCTCTGTGGCCGTGGTTTGCACAGTGGTTGCCGGTTGCTGTACCATCGTGTCAGGCGCGGTCACTGCCACGTGCGACATCTACCAGTGGGACCAGCTGGGCTTCCAAGGAGTGTTAGCCCCGACCTGCTTTGGATTCCCCTTGGAGGGGTTCAGGGTCTTCAGCAAATGCAGCACAGTGAGGAACATGGAGGTGGATCTAAGAGAGGTTCCAGTGGATGTGGACACCCTCTGCCTGGTGTTAGACGTGCCAACCGTCCCTACAGACTCCTTCTCCAGGTACCAGAACCTGACCCGGCTCTATTTGTATGGATCGTTTAATGTTTCCGCAAGAGCCTTCAATGGTGCTGCCAACCTGAGACATCTGGGAATCAAAGGAGATTACATTAGGTACACTCCAACCATGAACATAGATGATATGGGGTTTGGTGGATTGGAAAATCTAACACGCTTGGACCTCAAAAATGTGAAAATTGATGCAGCTTTTCAAAAAAATCTTTTTAAACCCTTACATAGAATACAAGTGATAGCCTTATCTGAAAATGAGGTTCATAGACTGTACAGATTGACCACTATGGTTCATTCCCTGGCCTTTCTGAGGACCCTGGAAATCAAGAGGAATGGTATTGTTGTCACTCGGGACGTGGACTGCATTGAGACAAGCAACCTCATGAAGAGCTCAGTTTTCTCTCCAAGTATTACCACCCTCGATTTGACAAGCAATGATCTAAAAAGTGTGGAGAAAAATGCATTTTGCAACTTCCCTCGTCTTACTGTCCTCAAGGTAGACGGGACTGGTCTCAAGGTCATCGAGCTTCTACGGTCTGGAATAAAGAGCATTGAAATGCTGTCCCTAAATGCAATGAAAAATCAGGACTATCTGAAGATTAAAGATGTCTGCACTGTGGTGTCTCGGCTGGGGGTCAGGGACTTAATAGTCGCTCAGAACTTTATTTCAGATGTTCCCGCTGAGACCTTTGAAGGATGCTCCATGATGTTGTCTCTCAACATGTCCGGCAACCTCCTTAGAGCTTTCACGAGTGATATGGCAAAGAAACTTCTGAACCTGAGGTCCCTCTTTCTCTCTGTAAACAAGTTAAAAAGCCTATACCTGTGCACACCCGGGGCCCCCAATGTTCTGTCCAACCTCACACACCTGGATCTGTCTTTCAACCTCATCACCAATCTCGGCTCCGGGCGGCTCTTCTGCCTGGCTAATCTGGAAACACTGGATCTCAGTAGTGATTACCTTGTGTCCCTGGAAAAGGACGCCTTTGTTGGTCTTGACAGGCTGCTCTCTCTGCAGCTGGATTACAATAAACTCTTTCTGCTTGAGAACTTCTATTTTGATCACTTGAGTAGTGTCAGGGTGCTGGGCCTGAGGGGAAATTTACTGAAAAATGACAATAGCTCCCTGATAGCACTGAACCAGCTTCAGGAGCTATCCATCACATTTGAGACTCATGGGAAATTTGAAATCAAACAGAAAGAACTGACTATTCTCACCTTGGAAGCAAAGTCTGCAATAACTCTGAAATGCACAAATGACTGCAGCTGACTTGAAGTCCTTAACATGAGTGCTTCAGTGATTTATATTCGCTGGTGCAAAGATTGGCCCTTCAAATTTGTGAAAGAACTTCACCTACGAGAAAACCACATACTGGAATGTTTACCACTTGGGAGCACAGAGACTGAAGGGGGTCTCCCATTTTTTACTAAAGTTGAATATTTGTACTACAGTTCATCTGCAGATATGCCTCTCTATAAATCCTTTAGCCCCTTGAATAACAGCCTGTATTATCTTCACAATTTACGTCATCTCCATCTAAGAAACCTAAAGTTGGACATAAAGAGGAGTTTCCTGACTCCTGAGAAGCTGTTCTGGAACCTAACACACCTTAGAACCCTGATCCTGGAGGATTCTGGGATAGAGGACTTTACTGCCACCATGTTTAGAGACCTTGTCTCTCTAGAACTCCTAATCTTGAAGTCCCAGCCTGTGAAAACCCTGCAGGAAGGTCTACTTGACCACATGGAAAGTATGCGCTACATCTACCTGAAGGATGTACCCCTGGATTGTTTGTGTGAACAAGCCTGGATTAAATGATGGGTGACCACCCACCCCCAAGTGAGCGTGCCACAGCTGAGAATTAAGACATGCTCTCTTGGGTCACAGAATCTGAATTATCTTAATTTCTTGGAGAAAGACTGCAGCTTGCTGATAGGATACCATCTCTTCATTGGGACTTTCTCCTTCAACCTGTTGTTCTTGATCACTGCCCTGCTGTATCACAAGGTGCGCTGGTACCTCCTGTATCTCTACTACATGCTATGGACCTGGTGGAACTATCATGGGAGGCAGGACAGAAAGAGCAAATATGACTTTGATGCCTTTGTCTCTTACAGCAGCTGCAATGAGGCTTGGGTTGTCTGTGAGTTCCTGCCCAACTTGGAAGCGAGGGGGCTGCCATTGTTCAAGGTGTGTCTGCATGGCAGGGAATTCGAGGAGGGCAAAGACATCTTGGATAACATCATGGACAGCACTTATAGGAGCCAATGTGTGGTGTCTGGTCAGCCACCATTACCTTCCCAGCCACTGGTGTTCCTTGAAAGTGCAGATGGCCACATACCACCTTCTGTCAGAGAGGAAGAATTCCTTGGTGATGGTGTTCCTAGAGAAAGTGTCCATGAGGAGCCTCTCCCACTAGCACCAACTGGCCAAGCTGGTGAAGAAGAAAAGCTACCTGGAGTGGGAAGAGGACTTGGCCCAGCGGCCTCTGTTCAGGGCCTGACTGCACAAAGCCATTCGAGGGGATGGAGCTGAGCATTATCCTTGGGAAATGGATGTGGTGTCTTGAAATGTCATGGTGTTTCGCATTGTCTTCTGTGGTTAAGGGTGCGGAGTCATGGGATGGAGTATTGTATTAAGGTAGGGTCTGCTTTGGATGTAGTTGTAGTGTTTTTCGATATTGGCGGGCGTTTTGGCATTATCTCCTAGGGATATGGATGTGGTGCCTTTGAAAGGCGTCATGATGTTTCGAATAAGATTCTGTGGTTAAGGGTGTGGTGTAATGGGAAGGTATGTTGCATTAACTTGTTTTCTGCTTTGGTTTTAGATGTGCTGTTTTGGGATGTGGTGGCATTATCTCCTAGGGATATTGAAGTGGTGCCTTGGCATGTGAGTGCAGCTCTTTGCTTTACATTTTCTGGATCTGGATGTGGTCTCTTTAGAAGTAGGTAAGGTAATTTGCCATTATCTTCCTGGGTCATGGGCTCAGTGTCTTAGTGTGATGTTATGGAATTTTCTTCTTAGGATGTGTCATTTTCTTGTGTAAAAAATAAGATATATTGGGACATGTGCATTATGTTGCATCATTATTGGTGGGGTAGTGTTTTTATGCATGTGGGGTGGGATTAAATTACTTTTTAGTGCATATTGTGGTGTCTCTGAATATGTGCACATTATGGCATTATCTTCTGTGTTATTGGAGGGGGAAATCTTGGGATGTGGTGTTCTTGCAACATTCATTCCTTGATGTATGTACATTGGAGCTTGGATGGTTAGTGTGTGGCTGTGGAATCACTTTCAAGTGTTACAGATGTTTTGTCTTGGGATGTGGGCATAGTGTTTTGTGATTGGCTTCTTGGGATATGGAACTGGTGTCTTGAAACACAGGTGGGGTTGTGCGATAATCTTTTTGGAGTGTGACGCAGTTCTGGGGATGTGGACCACTGTTTAACATCACAAGACGCCATAGCATCACAATGGTATGTTATGTTATGTGTATTTGTGTAGCGCACAACTCACCCAGGGGTATCCTGGTGCCTAAGCAGGAGCTGTATGGACCAAGTCTGGGCAAGGCTTGGTGAAGAGCCAGGTCTTCAATTTCTTGCAGAATTCAAGAATCGAGAAGACAACTTTGATGTGCAGGGGAATGAAAAAGTGGCTGTGGTGGAGAATATTATGGACTCACAGTTGGAGGGGGCCTGGGTGTGTCAGTGGAACTGGAAGCTCTTGTGCATGTCTCTATGTCTCTCTCCTTTGCCGGTGTCTCGCTTGCACTGGGGGTCCCTTCCTTTGTCTCCAGCTGTCCTCCACTTGGATGGAGTGGTGGCTGGTGAGTGTCCCTGCCCACTCTTCCTCTGTGCTCGCGTGGACGCATTGGGTACCTGGATCCACTGGGAGGGAGAGTTGAGGCTGTGAGGGATCACTTTTTGTTATTATTCATTTTATTGAACGCTGTACCTACAAAGGCTTCCTGGCGCTAAAAGGAAAAACTGCACATATGTCAAACAAAGATGGGCACAACGTAAAATAAATAAATACTATAGAGTATATAACAAGTTTTATACAGCTTTCATAAAAAACAGAAGATGATCCATTGCAAAGAAAGTGGGCCCCATCCCAGAGGGGAGCCGCCTGAACACAGAACGCGCTGCCGCTGACTCGAGTCTTTGATTTCAGTTACAGTGAGTATGTTGGCATTAGCAGAGCGCAAGCAGCGCACAGGGCAGTAACGCACAGGCGTCTGCTGTAGGGAGCGCAGGCCATTCTGATGGATAGCCTGTTAACAATACACAAGGATTGAACTGTCTTTTTATGGCAAGGCAATCAACGAAGAGAATACAGCGCTTCAGAAGCTGATGACTAGGTCACTCGATCACGTGGTCCATGCTTCACGTATTCTATTGCTGATTCAGCATGTGAATGGAAATCAACCAATAGATAAAGAGGGCTGACCCAAAGCAACCAATGACTGCTCTCTGTAGATGTTTTACTGGTCATAACATGAGCTCTAGCAGACACCTGCCTCTAGACAGACCTAAAAATGACTGCATTGAAAAGAGCCATACATGGCTCTCCCTTTTAACAGTGAAATGTAGAGAAGAGGAACGCTGTCCACAGAGAAGAGCTGGGACGGCTGGACAAATAACAATGCAAGATCATTGCCAGGCAGATTTCCTAGGTGAAGCAATGGCAGCGGGGCAAGTCTCCTTTCAAGATATTGTCTCTTTTTTAGCTGAAAATGTCACCCATGTCTAATAATGAAAGTGGAAGTTGTTCTGGGAGGAAATTCTAGAAGGTCAGGAGAAAGAGTCCTTACGTAAGACTAAAAGAGCAAGTGTGTCTGGGATCTTAGAAAAGTATTGGGGAGTGAGGGCAACAGAGTAATACGAGGCAAGCCGATTCGCTCTAGCGCTGTCCGAGCAGTACCCCTCCAAGCGCTACTTCTCTCACCCACATGTGCAGAGTGCCAGTCTGGCTGGGATCTGAGCCATGACCCAACTAGGGCTTGTCTGCCTTTGAGAGCCAGTGGTTGCTTGAGAGTCGTTAGGGACGTGAACCCTGCTCCAATCAATTTGCCTCCTTCATCCTAGAAGTAGAGGAAATCTGCTCCTTTTAAAGATTCTGCAGTTTATGCTCAGGTTGCAGCCACTTTACGCCATAGCCAAAGTAAAGAGCTTGAGGCCCAGAATGCCTTACATTCGAAGGCAAGCAGCAGCCGCAGGCCCTCGGAAGGAAGGAAGGAAGAGAAAGAGAAGCTGAGACTCAGTGGTGAGAAATCAGAGAGCACAAGAGAACCAGGATCCAGGCCACACTGAAGAGCAGGACACGTGTGCTGCGCATGCGCGGTACTGGCCGCATGTGGCGTTGGTTTAAACCACGATAAGAAGCGTCTCCACTAGGTGGCAGTGTAACCCCATGTTGGGAATAGAAGAGAACCATAAGTCTGACCTATTTGCATGTGTTAAATGTGAGTGTCAAGGGAGTAGCCGAGTGTGGTGTCGCTGGGGGCATATGCAGTCGGCCCCCACTGGATGTGTCCAACACGTGCGATGGAATAAAGACACGGGACACAGGTGTAGTGTACTCTCCGTCTCCGCAGCCGTGGCGCTTCTGCCTACGTGCCTGCGTGACGTAATATTTATTGGGGCTAAAGTGACGTGCCCTGACGTGCACGCCAACGCGTGTCAAGTCAGGGGTGATATCGCGACACTACATTCCTCCCCAACACACAAAACAACAAAATAACATGACCCCAGATTCGTGACGGCACCCTAAGGTAAGGACAACAGGTCTCATAGTGTCCCGCACCTCTGCCTTCGGCATCTGCAGTCTGAAATTGTAACAAACAAAAACTTAAACAGTCTTACTTGACGTAGTCACGTAGCCGCCTGGAGGGCGCGGGGTGCGGCCGCAGGTCATATCACACTCCACCACGGTCCACCACAACATCCGGACCTCCACTCCCGGAGTCGCCATCTGCACCGCTCTCTCCGGTCTCAGGCACGCCGACTGCTTCGGGTGGTAAGTTCTCTGGCTGGTACTGCCTGGTGTCAAGTCCGTGACCTGTGGACTCCGCTCCTCCACTCGCCTGGCTCTCGAGCTCTACTAGTCTCTCCTCTCGCGGCATGTCCATCCTAGCCCTGTCCTTGCATCGTTCCTCCACTCCGGAGGGCACTGGGACTTTCTTGAAGTATGAAACATTCCTTGTTATTTTCTCGGCCCCTTTTCGGGCTGTCACGCACGTGCCTCTGACTTTCTCCACAGTCCAGGGCTGAGGCTCAAAATTCAGGCGAAACTTGCCCCCTGACATCCGATTGCGGATCAGTACATTGTCACCTGGGGCTAGTGGTGAGGACACTGCCCGCCGGCGGGCGTCGGCGTGAGCAAACGCTTCCCGTCGCCGCGCATCAATGGCACTGTCATTGGGAGTTTCGGGCTTCCATTCTGGGTGATGCGGTATTGAGTCTGTGACAACCCGCCCCATCAGCAGGTGCGCCGGTGCTACTCCCGTAATTGAGTGGGGCGTTTGGCGATAGCTGCGGAGAAATGTGAAAATGGCAAGTTCTACAGACTGGCTCCTTTCATGGGCAATCCGTATCACTTTATTGAGTGTCCTCATGAAGCGCTCAGCTTCTCCGTTCGCTTGAGGCCATCGGGGGGTGATTCGCCGGTGATGGACCCCAAGAGTCTGTAGGTACGCCGCGAAGTCTTGACTCTGAAAGGGTGACCCATTATCAGTTCTGATCTCCTTGACGATGCCGTGTGTTGCCATGATTTTTTCGAGCTTCGGGATTACTTCCTGAGCGCTCAGGACCGTCAATATTTCCACTTCCGGGTACTTGGAGTGATCATCTATGGCCACCAAGGTGTGCCGTCCGTCTGGCAAGCTGCCAAAGTCGACGCTGATCTTGGACCAGGGCCTCCTCGGGCGAGGCTCCATCACCACGGGGGCTGGTCGGGGCACCTCTCCGGTTAACTGGCACGCTTGGCATTCTCGAACGGTGGCCTCCACAATTTCGTCCATGAGAGGGAACCACACCTTGGTTCGGAGCCTTGACTTAGTCTTGACCATGCCTTGGTGACCGACGTGAGCCAGATCCACCACTCTCTGGGTGAGGGACGTCGGTATGACCAGCCGGTGGCCTCTCAGCAAACACCCTGTATCGTCTTCCGTCAGTTCTGTTCTCACATGGTACAGGCTCTCCATTATCTGTTTCGCCTGAGGCGTTAAACTTTTCCACTCCTCTCTGGCGCGGGCCCAGCTGTTGTCGCGGACCGCCGCTCTTGCTCTTTGTAGGCACTCGTCTTCACTGGTGGCCTGAGACAGGCTAGCCATGGACACAGGCCGGGGACATGACCGCGCCGTGATGCACCGGACATACTCTTCTGTTTCTGCCGCCTCCTTCATTTCTTTTGGAGTGGCTGTGCGGGGGTGGCGAGATAGGTAGTCCGCCGGATTCCGCGCACCCGGCTGATACTCGATCTTGCAGTTAAAGTCTTGTAGTTGCAACATCCACTTTTCGATTCGCGGTGGTGGCTTAGTGGAGGTGCCTGCAAACAGGGATATCAATGGCTTGTGATCCGTGGTCACAACAAAGGGTTTGCCGTAGACATACAGGTGGAAGTGACGACACCCCCAATGAATTGCGATCGCCTCTTTTTCTATTTGGGAGTATCTCTGCTCCGTCTCAGTGAGGGACCGGCTGGCGAAAGCCACTGGGGCCCATTCCTCGGCACTTGTCTTCCTTTGCAGCAGGACCGCGCCCAGCCCGACTGGGCCGGCATCGACAGCGATCTGTGTCAGCTTGGCCGGGTCGAAGAAGGCCAGCGTCGTGGCTTCCGAGAGTGCCTGTTTGACTTCCTCGAAGGCTCGGCTCTGGTCACTGTTCCATGTCCAGGGGGTTGATTCCTTAGTAAGTTCTCTCAGTGGCGCCGTGAGGTTTGCCAGATCCTTGATGAACCTGCCACAATAGTTCACCATTCCTAGAAAGCTCCTCACCTCCGTGACATTGGCAGGGGCAGCTGCCTCCTTGATGTCCTTGACCTTGTCCGGATCCGGGTTGACACCATCGGCCGAGAACGTATAGCCGAAGAACTGGATCTTCCGGCACAGGAATTCGCACTTCTCTCGATGTAGCGTGAGGCCTGCGTCTCGTATACGTCGTAGCACCTGCACTAGCCTCTCGTTGTGTTCCGCTACGGTCGTGGCATGGACCATGATGTCATCACTGACGTTGATCGCTCCGGGGATCCCTGCGATCAGTTCCTGTATCACGTTCTGGAATACCTCCGCATCGCTCGACACCCCGAAGCTCAGCCTCGTGTAACGCCTCAGACCTACATGGGTGGAGAACGTGGTTATGTTCCGGGATGCTTCGTCTAGAACTAACTGGTGATACCCCGATCGTAGGTCCAGCTTTGAGAACCACTTGGCGCCGGCCATTTCCCCAACGATGTCATCGATGGTCGGGGTGATGTGTCGCTCCCTTTTGATGGCAGCGTTGGGGAGCCTCATGTCCACGCATATTCTGACAGCGCCTGGCTGCTTGGGTTTCTTCGCCACGACAATTGGCGACACCCACGGGGTCGGTCCGGATACCTTCTCGATGATCCCCGCTGCCTCTAGCTTCTTCAATTCCGCTTCCACCAGTGGCCTGAGGTGGAACGCTATGCGGCGGTGCCGGAGGGCTACTGGCTGGACAGTGGGATCAATATGCAGGTGGACTTCTTTTCCCCGGAACTTGCCTATCCCTTGAAAGATTTCCTCGAACTCCTCCAGGGTGTGGTGTACTGACTCTTGGTGTACTCCGAACGCGAACGTCACCACTCCCAGATCTTCTGCCGCCCGACAGCCCAGGAGCATGCCTTGTCCGTCTTCGGTGACGTAGACATTCGACGTGATGGACCTCGTCCCATGGGATATCACCGTTCTGAACTTTCCTCGTACCTTTAACGGTTCTTCCTGTCCATAGGCGAACACCATGATGGTCGAGGGCTGGAGCGTGGGCTGTGGGCGCATGGATTTGTGCATCGCGGCAGCCATGATATTGATGCTGGCCCCTGTGTCTACCACGGTCGTGACTTCTTGTGACCCTACTCGGATGCTGCATTGCGGCAGTCTCCTGGTCCGGCGGGCCGCCGTGCCTATCATGTGTACCCGGTGTATGACTTTTTCCTCCTCTTCATCGTCGTCCATGTCGCTGGCCCCCGGACCTCCTTCCTCGACCGTGTTCACGGCTTGGCGGGGCTTTCGGAAGCCCTTCGAACGGCACACTTTCTCAAAGTGGTTAAAACGTCCACACCCTCTGCACTTGGTCCCTCGCGCTGGGCACTCCGACGGGGTGTGGGGCGAGCCACCGCAGTACCCACAGGACTTTGGTTGTTCTTGAGTAGCCGGGCCTGGCTTTCGTCGGGGCCACCTCTGTTTAGGCTTGACTGCCACCGCGTTGACCGGTTCGGTCTTTACTGGCACTTGCAGGGCCGCCTCCATGTGCGCAGCGCGCGCCTTGGACAGTTCCTTCGTTCGGCCCATCGTCAGGATATCAGCTAGGGGCTTACCGGATTCCTCCAAGATCCTCTCCCTCAGCTTGACGGACGCACAGCCCTGTATTATCTGGCCTCTTATCTCCTCCGTCTCGTCTCGAAACCCGCAGGTGGCCGCCAAGTTCTTTAGACGAGCGTAGAATTTGTCGAGGGACTCCTCCGGCAATTGGCGCGCCTGGCGAAATATGAAGCGTTCATAGTCGCGGTTTGCCATTGGCTCGAAGTGTTCGTTGAGCGCCGCTATTAGCGTCGTGTGCGTCTTGGGGGTGGCTTCCGCAAGCGTCTTCACTATATTGTGTATCTCCTTCCCACCTAGGTGAATTATCATTGCGCGCTTTTGATCCCTGTGGACCTTCGTGGCTTCGAAGAATATGCGCACTCTGTCCTCCCAGTCTCTCCATCGGGCCGCAACCGTCGATGGGGGCCCCTCGACGGAGAATGGCTCTATTGGTGGAATTGTCGCCATGTTGCACGTGCGCGGCTTGCGTTGAACAGAACCTCCTTCTCACGTGTGTGCTAGCGCTGGGCGAGACCTTCGGGCACGTGCGCTCTAGCGCTGGGCGAGACCTTCCAGCGCTGGGCGAGACCTTCGGGCACGTGCGCTCTAGCGCTGGGCGAGACCTTCTCCACCCCAGGACAATGAGGGCCTCCACGTGGGCTGCGGGACCTTTCCCCCTTACACAGTGTCAGATTCCCCAGGAGGGGGGCTCCAGGACAGCAGGGACCGTGATCACTGGTTCAGACAGGCTCAGGGCACGTGGTCCTACCTTCCAGGCAGCTGCAGGCCCAGGCGGCGCTATTTGTCACCGGAGGCAGGGCACGACAGGCGCTGCGCGCTCTCCAGGCCAGGGGGGGGCAGGGCACTTGAGGTCAACGAAGCGCGCTGGGGCGCCGATGCCAGAGACGGCCCCAGCGCGAATCACCAGTCACCACGGAGCACTCCGGCGCCTCCGCGCACGTTTCAGGCAGACCCGGGAGGCAGGGACAGTAGCGCGCTCCGGCGGGGCACGAGCACCGCGAGCGAGGAGCGCTGACGGCCGCCACACCGACCGGACGCGCAGAGCTGGAGCGGGGGCACGCCCACCCTCGTCGCCAGTTTGTGGTGTCGCTGGGGGCATATGCAGTCGGCCCCCACTGGATGTGTCCAACACGTGCGATGGAATAAAGACACGGGACACAGGTGTAGTGTACTCTCCGTCTCCGCAGCCGTGGCGCTTCTGCCTACGTGCCTGCGTGACGTAATATTTATTGGGGCTAAAGTGACGTGCCCTGACGTGCACGCCAACGCGTGTCACGTCAGGGGTGATATCGCGACACTACAGCCGAGGACAAGCAGAGGAAAGGACAGTACACACCCAGAGCCTTCCTGTTATCCACAAACATTAGAGAGGTGCAGTGCCACACCCGTACTAATATAGTCAGAAACTGCATCAATTGTGAGCAAGCCATAGTAAACATGTGTTAAAGACACAACAGTGGTTTGGATAGATCTGAATACAGTGCCGTCTTAAGTATTTTTAGGGCCCTTGTTTATTTCATTCTCTTTGCCTAAGAACTCCACGTTTTACACTTCAGGTAAATTCACAAATGGACACAAGCACTGGCAAAGCCTATAGGTCTGGCTTTGGCAAGGCGGTGCGATGGTTAATTTGACTAATTTGTTTGTTTTGCAAGCATATATCCCAAAAACGAAAAGAAGGAAAAAAAACATGCCTTCACCTAAACATGGTGGCCAAATGCATGCTATACAACTTCTACTTAAACATCACCATTGTGTAGCAGGGGTTTCCTGAAAGGCAGGTATTCTTAGAACAGGTATAGAGGCCTTTGTAATGGCCATGACAGAATAATATGGCTGTTTTTTGGTGCAGAAAATAGGTTTTGAATTACTGTAACCCGAAGATAAAGTTTAAACACAAGGATGAGAAAAAAAGGTAAATAATGAATAAAGAATAGCATTGGCAAAGTAATGTAGTGGTCTACCAGCCGTGGCAAGGAAGTGCACTTATTTTTCGGTGGATGTGCATTCGTGATTGTCACACCTGGCCGCTTCTGGTTGGCTAGGGCAATCACCTCAGCCAGGCAGACCTGACCACTTGTGCCACGGTAAGGAAGTCACACATGAAACATAACCTGTGCTCACCTTTTGGTAGCTTGGCACAGAACAGAGAAGCTTATCATCGAGGTGACTTTTAAACATTAGTATGTCACCCGCACACACACAGCGGCACACTGAGGGGCATATTACCAACGAGTTGCGATAATTATCGCAAAGCGCACTTAGCGCTGTTTTTCTTATCGCCGGCTATCGCTGTATTTCATCGCCGTGATAGCGCGGTATTATCAACGTTCATCTCACAGGCGATAAGAAATCCAGCGATAGTGGCGAAAACACCCATTATCGCGAGGAATCCAGAGATAACTGAGCAGCGATAATAGAAAAGCTCGCTGATACGATAGTGTGTACTTAACCATACAATCCACCTCCCATATGCAATAAGGCTAAGTCAGGTTTTTTGCAGGCCTTGGAATCATGCGATAATGGGGGCTTAGCACGCCTTTTGTTATCGCTTCGCTGTTCAGGGGCTGCGTTGTTAATACCGCGATGTTGCTTTGTGATCATTTCTCATGTTGTCTTAGGAGGGAACGCCTACTTTGCATCTCATTAGCGAAATCCATCGCTGTCATGAGATGCGTTACAAAATCGGCTACTAACATGCGCTAATACATGTTAGCGATGCCTTGATAATATTGAGATAAAAAAATCGCCGTTTATTCGGCGCTATGTTCCGAAAAGGCAGCGATATATCTCTTGATAATATGCCCCTGAATGCGCTGCAAGAAAAGTTGAAATTATAAACGTTATATTAAATACACATTAGGATAAGAACGTCATGACTATGATGCATGCATTGTCAGATATCACCATTTGAATATCCTGGTATGCTGAGCAAAACAAATCACACCCGCATGAAGATTGCATGTATCACGCATGTGAACGAACCCATGAGCATTAGGGATGCGTCCACATAACCCACAGCTGATCCATCACTGTAATGCTAAGTAACACTGATCGGGCAAACCTCCGCATGCGTCACACGAGGTTTCGCACAGTTCTATGGAGCATCACTGATCAAAGATGGCGTCGATATTGTGTCTACTTTAGCGTGTAACCCCCTCTGATTAGCAGAGTTGTGCAGACCAACATTGATCAAACACGGCATTGACACTATGCCCACTTTGGCATCGATCACACTGGGATTATCACAGTTATACAGAGCATCATTGATCAAAACAACGTTACGATTACACATGCCTTGGCATCACCACGGCTGGAGTCTGCTGAGCACCGGCAAGACCCGGCTCACTTAAAGCCTTGTTGTCGCCACACCTGGAGTACTACAGTGTGCGGAGCAAAACCAGAGCTGCTGGGAGAGTACAGTGATGCCACAGTGCTCGGGGCGCCCTCCTGCCAAATGGGGGACAATGGCCTTTGCCCCCACTTGAACACTACGAAAAAATGTCTTTAGGTTCCGTTCCAAGAAGCCTGTGTGCTTCCCGGTATGGCGCAGGGGGCCCATGGAGACAGCGCTATATCCAGCGGCGTCACTATGGGGGTGCGGGGGGTGTGGACCGCACCGGGTGACACCCTCACATGGGGTGACACCAACAGGGCCGGCGTGCGCAGAGCAACCTAACCTTTTAGGAGGAGGAGGTGCCTGTGCGCAGCGCGCACTGTCTCCTCTCCTTTCTTTTATTTGCTTCCCTGTGAAATGGATCCAAAAAATAAAATCACTTTTGCTGGTAATCAATGTCTATTTTTCTGACATTTAATTCCAAAGTGCAGCATCGGGAATACAAGTTTAAAAATATGAAAAATAAATAACTAAATAAAGTAAGACAGAGTGGTAGCAAACTGGCCAGATTGTTTTTATTCACACCCAAACACATTAGCGCCACTTTTACAGAGTTTGCCAGTGAAGCGCTATTTTTGTTGTCTTGGCTTTGTTTCCCTGGGCTTGGAACTAGTGCACAAATCCTGGAGGTACTGCAATGTGAGGATTGAAAAACAAAATTTGGGTTGTAGTTGAAGGCAGTCTGAGTTTTTCTCAGTGGGGCAGTATGGTGTTCAGTGGGGGAGAGGATGTGGCACTATGGCCAGAGCTGCTGAATTTGGAACTGGGGAACCAGGTTCAGCCTTAATAACCAGTCCGCCAGACCACTCTCCTGAGAGAGCACTATCTCATGCTAGACCTTTGAAGGCTTCGCAAGACATTAGAAGCCCCGGTGTCGTAGCACCAGCAGGTGGACCCTAGCATGACAAGTGTAGGTTAACCTTCAAGGCTTGTCCACCCTTATTCATACTGAAGTTCACCTCCAGTCTTGCGGGCAGGCCTATGAAGCAGTACACCCTAGAACAATGACCCTGTCACTGAGATCACAGGACCCTTGAGAAGGGCCAGCTCTAGGGCGGTGCAACCGGTGTGACCGCACCAGGTGCTCACTTTAGGTGGAGGCATCATTTTTGGTTTTAAAAGCACTTGCTGCCTCCTTCCCGGCCTCCAGTAAATTTCAGTAACAATAAAAATGTCATGATGATTCTGGTGATTAATGTTCTTCCCAGAGAGAGATCGGAATTTTGTCTAATGGAAGATTTGACTCATGGAAAGGTAGCTCAGAGGGTTAATGTACCTGCTGCAAAGAACATGTACCATGCAGATCACAAAGTGCACATAATGTAAATAGGCCAGTGGGCTACTGCTTTTGTCAGAGAGATCCTTTTGTTACTTGTAGTTTATAAGTTAAAATCCTAACATAGAACAGTGAGCTATTAACTGTCATCTACTCCGCAGCAACACAAGTCACTTTTGTTATTAACTTTTGATACGTTTGAGCTGCAAACAATTTATTAGTTTAAATGGCCAGATCATGCTACAGATCTTGCATTATGAGGCAAATATGGCAGAGCCATTATTATTTTTTTATTTATTTTTTTATAGCTTTATTCGACAATTGCTATCATAAAAGCTTTGACCACCATAAAATCAATATTATACATTTCAGAATTTTTAAAAGTTAAAAAACATATATAAAAGTTTAAAAGACAAACTGTGGCACCAGTAAGTAAAACAACAATTCATAAAAGGCGAGTTCCCGTTAAAAACGAAATACTGGTGTCAACAGGGAGTCTCACAGGCATAGTTCGTTCCTTACCCTCTTACACAAAAAAGTGGATTCTAATTTGTTAAGTAGCAGCATTGACTGATTTTACAGCTTTGGCAATGGCTTTCATTCGAATAATGCAAGCACAGCCCAGAAATTTGGCAACTCCACACACAAAGACTGGCCTGGACGCATCAGATCTCAAGATGCGAAGTGCAACTTGATGGTTCCTAGATCCTAGCTGGACACAAATTGGTTTAAGCCATTTAATCCTGGCCTGTCGATATGCCCGACATGCAAATAGGCAGTGAGCTATGGTTTCATGCAGGGCATAGCAACACGGACAGCTGGAAGAAAGATTTTTTGTTGGATTCCTTTGGTCGGCTGAAGCATTAAGGTGCAAAGACCCAAACCGGAAAAGTATGTACAGCTTTCTGTCCAAAGGGACTCGAATGAAATCAAAATAGGGTTCCAAATGGCCAACTTGCTTGTGCTGTAAGAAATCATCTGATAGTTTCCCATGTCTCTGGTAGCACAGGAGCCTTTGGTGTATCCAATTCCAATAAATCTTATTTAGCTCAGCCTTGGATGGCTGTGCTTGGTTGCCCCATGCATCAGCTAGACCCAGAGACAATAAGAGTTCCTTAAGTTCGTTGAGCCATTTTACCCTTTTGCCAGTGTCCAAAGTAATCAGTTCGCTGAGGCCTGCCGCATAGTGTGATAACTCAGGGGTAGATCTTAATCTTGCCCAATACAGAAGGGGGCGTAATCTAACTGTATCGCTCACCCTGTGCCTCCCCATATCGAGGAACAGAGGTGTTAAAGGAGTGCATTGGGGGACAGAGACCAAGTCTCTTAAGAACTTGTTCTCTGACTTTTGGATCTCTGCTGTTTGCTCAAACCCCCAAAGTTCTGCTCCATATGTTGCCGAACTTACTGCCTTTCCCTCATATACGACCAAGACAAGGGAGACCAGTCTAGAGGTGGACAGGCGCTGCTCTCTTAAGATTGCCCCTGCTGCTCTTTTATGATTTAGGAGCATCTTACTCAGGTGAGGTCCCCATGACAATTTATCCGATAGCCTCATCCCCAGGTAATCAAAGCAATGGACTTGCTCAAGGTATGAGCCATTAAGGATGAGTTTGGGTCTAAACTGTTTTCCAGGATTAAAAGCCATAAATTTTGTTTTAGAGATGTTAATAATAAGGCTCCTTTGTGTACAAAAAGCCTGGAAGCGGGTAAGTAGAGTCTGAAGACCCATAGGGGATTTGGAGATCAAGAGAGTGTCGTCAGCAAAGAGAAGAATTGCTATTTTTTCCCCCGCCAGGCCTGGTGCATCAGCTGGAATCTGGCTCAAAAAATTCACCACACCGTTCACATAAAGGGAAAATAGTGTGGGGGCCAGAACACAGCCCTGGCGGACTCCTCTCCTTACTGGGATACTCTCTGTAGTCTGTCCTTGATCTCCCCATCTAATTCTTGCAGAGGTGTCATCATGAAGACGAATTAGAAGGGATAAAATGTAAGGGGGAATTCCCATTTCCTGCAAGACGGCCCACAGCTTTGCGCGCGGGACTAGATCGAATGCCGTCTTGAGGTCAATGAAAGCGAGATATAAACTCCCCTTTGCAATGACTACCACTTTCCAGTAGAGTAACAATAGACGAAAGACTTGGTCTATTGTACTAGTGGCTTTCCTAAAGCCCGCTTGGCATTTAGATAGAATTCCCCCTTCCTCTATCCAAAGATGGATTCTCTTGAGGAGAGTACGCCCTACCACTTTCTGCATATTATTTAGAAAACATTTGCAAACTAGGATTTTTAGCCATTTATGTTTGAACTGCTGTTTTGGAAAAGGGAGAAGTGCCGATGACAGAAACTCCATGGCTCGGAGACAAATGGCTTGTGCTTCCACATTATATCGTATTTGGGGCATTCTGTGATTAGAAGCATATCCCACTTTGTGAACACATTTTACTGTCAATAACTCATTATAACCTTAAATAATCATGTGTATCCATTGGTTGATAAAACTGGGCAGTTAAATGCCAAACAAATACCAAAAATTGGGATGTTTGCGCATTCTGGCCACGCCTCTGGCTCTGCCCACTGATCCAATCCTTGGGTTATTCCCGCCCTCTGATTCTCCGCCCACAGTTCCCCTACTTTTTTTCCCCCACTTCGACCACTGATATATTGTGTTGCTGGATGGTGGGAACACCACACCAGTAAAAAGTACCATTCCTATGATATTATAAATTCCAATAAACTGTTGACTAGCAGCCCACTGTACAACCTGATTAATGAGTCATTATCACACTGATGTTAACAGGCACATTTTGTAAATATAGGACCTGCATTTACAAATGTTACTAAGGATTCTGTATGGTCCCGTTATTTGCCAACTGTGTCCTCTGGCGGACTCGGGCGGAGGAGGTCCATGCGGAAAGCCGTGAGGGGGTGACACCATGAGTTACCCGCACCGGGTGACACCAACCCTAGTGACGCCACTGGCTATATCCACTGTAAATAGCGCAGAGCTGTGCTGTTGAGACCGCTAACTCTGGATGCGGCCCGTGGAGACAGCGCTATATCCACTGTAAAGAGTGTCGAGATGTGCTGTTGAGACCGCTAACTCCGGATGCGGCCCGCGGAGACAGCACTATATCCGCTGTAAAGAGCGCCGAGCTGTGCTGTTGAGACCGCTAACTCTGGATGCGGCCCGCGGAGACAGCTCTATATCCGCTGTAAAGAGTGTTGCGTTGTGCTGTTGGGACTGTTTGGCCAGGATGTGGCCTGCAGAGGCGGTGCTATATCTGCTGTAAGGAACGCTGAGCTGTGCTGTTGGTAACGCTCGCTCCAGATGCTGCGCTATATCCGCTGTAAGGAGCGCCGAGCTGTGCTGCTGGGACCGCTCGGCCCGGAGGCGGCATTATATCCACTGTAAGAAGCTCTGAGCTGTGCTGTTGAGACCGCTCAGCCCAGATGCGGTCCGCAGAGGCGGCACTATATCTGCTCTGGCAATGTGCAGCGCTTGGTTCAGCTGATGATAAGATTCTAGCCCAAAACTGTCTCTGCCCTTCTGAGGGGCAGCCCCAGTACTTATAACCTGAAATGCCTTTGAAGGGAGGATAGATCAAAGAGTCCTCTTTGAAATGCATCTGTCCCCTCCAATCCAGTCCTGTCGGCCTGATGACCCCGGGAGGTCGGTTAGTATCTTTAGTAGGAGCGGGGCCTTGGCTATTCAAGCCCAGGGGTCAGCTCCACACCCCTTCCTCTGCCTAGGAAGACCCACCAGACTGTAGAGGCCTGCAACTGTAATTGAGTGCCCCGTGTTTTATGGCTGTCTATGGGGAATGCACAGATGTGTATTGGAGACAGGCTGTCAGACACAACAAACGTGAAGATCAGCAGAGTGCCCACTTTTAGAAGTGGCACTTCTGTATTAGTAATGCCAAATCCAACCACTAGCAGGGAAGAGGATGTCATTAGTAATCCAAAGATGTGAAACATCACGTGCCTACCCCTCTGTAGTCAGAAACTGCAGCTGGAAAGTGTTTCAATGAATCCCCAATGTTACTCTATAAGAGGGACAGAACCACTGTAGTGACAATGAAATGCAGTGTTAGTCACTATCAGGGCATGTACACTCGTGGATGCCCCTTCTATCTTTTACCTACATAGCACCCCACCCTCAGGAACCCTTAGGGCCTACTTTGGGGGGACTTAGCTGTAGTAATTAGAGAACAATAGACCTTGGCAAGCATATTTAAATGCCAAGTGAAATGGCAGTGAGCTGCGTGCACAGGTCCTTCATTGGCAAGCCTGAGACACGTTTGAAAGGCTACTTATGTGGGTGGCACAATCTGTGCTGCATGCCAGCTAATAGCATTTGAAATACAGGCCCTGGGTATATTAGACCACTGTACAAGGGACTTACAGGTATTTCAAAATAAGCCAATCCGGGATACCCCAACTATTAACATGTTTGGAAAACGCACACACGCTTTAGCAATGAATGACAGTGGTAAAGCACCCAGAGTCCTAAGGTCAACAAATAGAGAGTCAGAAAACTAGGAGGTAAAAGCAGAAATTTGGGGAAATACCCCAAGCAGGGATATTTTCCAACAGTGATCACAAAAACCTTGCTAGTCACAGTGCACAAGAACCAGAGGCTGAAGTAACTGACTCACTCTCCCAGGCTTTGGCACCACATTGATTCTAAACACGCTGGTCTTCTCAGACTGATACAGCAATGGTGCAGTCTGCACAATACCGCTTGAGTGGGACCTTCCAGTTTAGAAGCAGTGGCCATGCAGGCCGGGGCGCACTGCAATGAGTGACCTGAGCACTCACTGGGAGTCTGCTGGGAGCTCTAAAAGTGAAGCAAGGGACCTGGTAAGAGGAGCCGCCTTGTGCTCTCTAAACAAAAGGAATGGCCTGAGGAGCGGCTGGTGGTGGGAACAGTAAAGCGGCGCCCACCAGCCCTGCTAGAACAGCACACTCATTGACTATGAACATGGTGCGGCAAAACAGCTCAAACTAAAGAAAATAGCACCTAGGGCTGAAGTGAGATGTCCAAGTGGCCCGTGCTGAATGCTCTCCTGTGGGTGGATTTAAACCTGAATGAAACTCGACCAGACCAGTGGCTGGAGAGTGTTGACCCAAAGTCCCAGTATACTTAGATTACTTTTAATATTTCTTTGATTTTATTATGAACCTGGCAGACACCTAAAGCTAGACCGACGAGGACACATTGGAGTGCAAGAGGGCATGACGTGGCCTGCAGAGCTGTGTCTTAGGACTTTAGCTCCACAATATAGAGTAGAGGGATGCTCCTCACAGCAGCATAGTCGCCAACCTGGAGCACCCACAGCAGAGGCACAACAAGGTGTGAGCTTTCAAAAGTCACACTGAGCAGTGATCAGAGAAGAGACAAAAAGCTGGACTCAGTGAAAGCGGTCCCTTTCACCTAAACAACAGAGACCACAACCCACAACCAAAGGGCAGGCTACAGGTAGACAAATCAGCAGCTCCTCACAGCAAAAGGCCTAACTTAATTTACAAAGGGGTCTTGTGCCCTCTGTCCCCCTTCAGTGTCTAGGTCTCCTCCTCAAGCTTCAGGAATGTCAGCAAAACACTTCCACTGTCTGGGAAAACAACTGCACCTCTGTTTCATGCACAGGGACAGACGAGAGGCTTCCACATGGGACCCAGAGGTCTCCATTAATCTGTCTTGTGCACAGGGACAGGTGAGAGGCTTCCACATGGGACCCAGAGGCCTCCATTAATCTGTCTTGTGCACAGGGACAGGTGAGAGGCTTCCACATGGGACCCAGAGGCCTCCATTAATCTGTCTTGTGCACAGGGACAGGTGAGTGGCTTCCACATGGGCCCCGGAGGCCTCCATTAATCTGTCTTGTGCACAGAGACCGGCGAGAGGCCTCCATTACTCTGGCTCACTCAAACAATGCATGTACCACCCAGGCCACATTCACAAATACGCACAACATACACTTGGGATGTTAGCACTAGGATCTGGGTTAGCGCATATAAATTGAACACAATTGGGCCAATAGGCGTCCACTTTAGTGACACAGTGAACTTCAAAAGTAGCTGGAGTAACAAACAGCTGCATGGCCTGTTCGATTAGACCTGGAACCATGGGAAGCATAGATCTAGCAGCACTTTGCTCATACAAAACCTCAAACATGATGGACGTAGTCACAACTTCACCTCTGCTCAATGCCATTCAGGAGTGTCAAGGTCCGCCTCCAGGTTCTTCCTCCTCAGGGACAGTCCTCAGGGGCCTCTGGTGCAGCTAAGATACAGAGAGTCCCTCCTCCTTGCGGGCGGTCCTCAGAGGCCATTGCACAGCTAAGGTACAGAGAGTCCTTACTCCTCACCTCCTTGACATCTCTGATGCCGTTTCCAGTTGTGTTTTGTTTTCCAAGCCATAGAGTCTGATCTTTGCATGATGGACGTAGTCACATCTTCACCTCTTCTCAATGTCGATCAGGAGCGTCGAGATCCGTCTCCAGGTTCATCCTCCTCAGGGGCAGTTCTCAGGGGCCACTGGTGCAGCTAAGATACTGTGTGTCCCTCCTCCTCAGGGGTCTCTGGCACAGCTGAGGTACAGTGAGTCCCTTCCTCCTCAGGGGCCGCTAGCGCAGTTAAGGTACAGTGAGTCTTTCCTCCTCAGGGGTAGTCCTCACAGGCTGCTGGCACAGTTAAGGTACAGTGAGTCCCTTCCTCCTCAGGGGCAGTCCTCAGGGGCCGCTGGCGCAGTTAAGGTACAGTGAGTCTTTCCTCCTCAGGGGTAGTCCTCAGGGACAGCTTGCGGCAGTTAAGGTACTGAGAGTCCCTCCTCAGGGGATGTCCTCAGGGGCTGCTGGTGCAGTTAAGGTACAGTGAGTCTTTCCTCCTCAGGGGTAGTCCTCAGGGGCAGCTGGTGAAAGTTAAGGTACAGAGAGCCCCTCCTCAGGGGATGTCCTCAGGGGCTGCTGGGGCAGCAACGTACAGAGAGTCCCACCTACTCAGGGGCCGCTGGCGCAGGTAAGGTACAGTGAGTCCCTACTCCTCAGGGGCCGCTGGCGCAGTTAAGGTACAGTGAGTCCCTCCTTCTCAGGGGCCGCTGGTGCAGTTAAGGTACAGCGAGTCCCTTCTCCTCAGGGGCCACTGGTGCAGTTAAGGTACAGTGAGTCCCTCCTTCTCAGGGGCCGCTGGTGCAGTTAAGGTACAGCGAGTCCCTTCTCCTCAGGGGTAGTCCTCAGGGGCAGCTGGCGGAAGTTAAGGTACAGAGAGCCCATACTCAGGGGATGTCCTCAGGGGCTGCTGGGGCAGCAAAGTACAGAGAGTCCCTTTTCCTCAGGGGCCGTTGGTGCAGTTAAGGTACAGCGAGTCCCTTCTCCTCACCTGCTTGGCATCTCTGCCACCATTTCCAGATGTGTTCAGTTCTCCTGGCCGTAGAGTCTGATCTCTGCTCGGCTGTTCAGGGTCCTTATGAGAAGGTGAGCCAGCGCTTGAGCTTGTCAAGGATAGGAGAACCCATCAAGTACAGGATGAAGGTCGTGTGGACCTGTGGAAGCCTTTTTTCCATAGGATGGATATCTCACAATTAGTGAAGACATATTGGAAAACAGATTCTGACATTTCTGTCAGAATTTGCATTGCTCCTTTGACTGCCCTATTGCAATATCCATACGTCATAAAAGGTTGTCTCCAGAATGCCTGTATATATATTGCAATAGGCCCCACACGGAGAGTTTAAAAACAAGTATACCCCTAATGGGGGACAATATGCTGGTGGTGTTGGGGTGCTGCCATTCTGTGTTCCCACTCTTCTCCCTAGGGGTATGGAAGAGGTATTTTTCTTTATATAGGTGGAGCGTTGTGAGGAACTGTGGAAAAGCAAACCTTTTCTGTATTTGACACCTCGCCTTTTATTCTCTTTTATTCAGAATGTACTCTTTCTTCTATAGTGCAGAGAGGCCTACTACAAAGGTTTACGATTGTCATTAAATAGTTTCCCTTATGATAGATGAGTAGGCGTGGTGTCTTGGAAAGTGAGATTGGCTTTGCAACGTTCCCTACTTGGGTTATTGGTGCGGTATTCAGACAAAACTTCAAAGTTAAAATATCTTCATACCAAAATATTGTGCTATAGAAATATCGTTGTCAAGAATATCGTTGTCAAGAATATCGATTTTAAGGTAAGTAATATCGCTTTTTTAAAATATTGAAGTCATTAATATTGTTTACAAAAATATAGTTGTTTATAATATATTGTTTTAATTATTATGTATTTTAGGATATATTTTAAATCTATATAATGTGAATTTATTGTTTAAATATTGTTTATGTTTTTTAAGATAGTTGTTACATTTTTTGCAATTATGAAATGGTTTTAAAGTATTTCTTGTGATTTTTAGGACCGTAGTGGGTTGCGGGTTTTTAGGGGTACATGGTGGGAAGTAATTTAATTATATTAAATTATAAATTTGTTTTTATTTAATATAAATATATACTATTTAATTGGTAATTAATTATGTTAATCGTGCAATATTTGTTTTAATTCAAATTTTGGGTGCAAGTTGTGGGGTTTATAGGGATACAGGGTGGGAAATAATTTAAATTGCATTAATTAATAATTAGTTGGTAATTCATATTATTTATTTAATTGATAATTAATTATATTAATTTTGTTTAAAAAAATCATTTTAAATGCGGGCTGTAGGGTTTATAAGGGTACAGGTTGGGAAGTAAATAATTCTAAATAATTAATAACTAGTTAATTAATGTTAATTGTTTAATTGATAATAATTTATGTTAATTGTGCAATTTAAATGTGTGATGTAACAGTCTTCCTACTGTTGTGTGAAGTGCGAGTAGTAATGTTTATACATTTTTATGTTATGTTATGTTACTGCCATTTATATAGCGCAACAGCTGCCCCAGCAAAGGGTCGTCCCGGCGCTGTCAGCAGAGCGACTAACACGGAAGAAGACAGGAGCTACACACAGGGAAATAGGTATGTTTTTATGGCCTTCCTAAACATCAGATAGTTAGTGTGGCTACGTATGTGAATAGGCAGTGAGTTCCAGAGGAGGGCTGCCCTGTTACGGAAGGAACGACCTCCTGTCCGTACTCTCTGGAACCAAGGGGCCCTCACCATGTGTTGTCCAAGTGACCGTAACTGGCGTGTAGGAACATAGGAGGTGACCAGGTTGGCCAGAATACCCGGAGTGTTGCACTTCAGGGCCTTAAAAGTAATACACATGGCCTTAAATTCAATTCTCCTGGCCACCGGCAACCAGTGAAGCCTGTGGATTGTGGATGACACCGGGCAGGACCTGCGCAAGCCAATCAGTAATCTGGCTGCTGCATTCTGAACCCGTTGAAGCCGAGCAATCTCGGCCTTATTAGCCCCTAAGTTCAGGGAACAGGCATAGTCCAGTCTGGACATTATAGCTGCCTGGATAATAGTCTGGCGAGTTGGGGGTAAAAAAAAACCAACAGGGGTCTAAGCCCTCGCAGGAGCCCCAAACACGTCCCTGCTACCTTTTTAGTTTGAACTTGATAGTTGAGTGATGAGTCTAACCATACGCCAGGTTTTTGACAACTTGCTTAGGGGCGACTCCCCAAGTTTTCTGGCAGCCAAAGCTCACTCCACAACCCATGGTCCTTTCCCACCAACAACACCTCAGATTTACTGGCATCCAACTGGAGGCAGTTAGCCGTCATCCATTCCGTGACCACCGCCTGGTCTCCCCGAAACTTCAGGGCGTCCCTCTTGGTGTCGCTCGAGGGTGCTACCACCAGCTGAGTGTCGTTGGCGTAGGAGACCATGGTCAGTCCCCTATTTCTAACTACAGCTGCCAGCGGTTGGACATAGAGATTGAATAACAGGGGACTGAGGGAGGAGCCCTGTGGGACACCTTGTTTGATGGGGTGAATGCCTGAGGCAAAAGGGGAGACAGAAACCCTAAAAGACCTCTCTCTAAGGAATGAGGTGAACCACTTCAGGGCCGAGCCAATGATCCCCACCTCCTCCAAACGTTGTAACAGAATGGCATGAGACACTGTGTCAAACGCGGCGCTGAGATCCAGCAGGATCAGCGCCGACGTTTGCCCAGCGTCTAAAGCAGACCAGAGATGTTCTGTCACAGCCAAGAGAGCAGACTCTGTGCTGTGACCAGGTCGGAAACCATTCTGGGATGGGTCCAGCGTACCATTCTCTGTTAGAAAATTTGAGAGGAGAGAATTAACATGCGCTTCCATAATCTTAGCAGCCCAAGGGAGTAAAGAGATGGGGCGATAATTTTCAGGCTTGGCCGGGTCCAACACAGGTTTTTTTAATAGAGGTAGCACTTTGGCATGTTTCCATGCTTTGGGCACAGTAGCGGTGGAAACTGACATATTAATTACCTGTTTCAGGGAGGGCAAGATTGTAGGCAGCACCCTTCTGAATTGTTCCGGTTTAAGGGGATCAGCCGGTGAGCCAGACTTAATTTTCCTACAGAGAGCTTGCAGTTGGTCTGTGAAAATGGGTGCAAGAGACTCCAAGGTACTGGCAGATTGATCGGCCCTACCACTGGCAAGGTGATAACTGTAACAGGAAAGGACTTATAGATGTTATCTACCTTCTTAGTAAAAAGGAGGCAAGGTCCTCACATTGCTCATTGGACTGTATTTTCTGCCCTACGTTGGACTGCTGTGATTTAAAGCTGGAAAGTATTGTGAACACGCTCTTTGCCGGGTTATCGCTGTTGCGGATTAGGTCGGCATAGAACGTTGCGCGCGCCAATTGAATGGCCTTATGATAGCTTTTGAATGCCACCCGATAGCTATCCTTCGCCTTGATGTTGAAATCTCTTCTCCAAATACGTTCCAGCCTTTTGCGTTCTCTAAGCAGATTGGCCAACTCGCTGTTATACCATGGCTTTGATCGAGTTTTGCGATTCAGGGATAGTTTCTCAGGAATGAGACCATCCAGTGGCCGACTGATACAGTCTATAAGGACGCCATAAGCCTCATCAGGATCGTTAGGGAGGCTGGGGCATGTAATCGACAGTCGAGCCTGGATGGAATCCCAGTTGAGCTTATGCCAGGGGCGTTTGAGCGAGGAAGTCTGGTCAGAGCTCTGTAAAGGAGATATCTCCTGAAGGGACATAGGGATCAAGTAATGGTCAGACCATCCCATAGGCATTGGGGCAAGGGCTGTGAGTGAGGGTATATTAGTAAAAACTGGGTCCAGCAAATTGCCGACCACATGTGTAGGGCCTGACACAAGTTGTAGTAGTTGGCAAGCTGCCATATCTGCTATAAAATTTGCCACATCAGGGTCATCAGATTTCTCTAAATGGATGTTCAAATCCCCAGTGACTGTAAAGTTGGCAGTGTTAATAACTAGCGCGCTAACCGCCTCTACAAGTGCAGCCTTAAAAGCAGTGGCTGGCCCAGGGAGCCTATAGAGCAGAAGCTCTGACATGTATAATTGGGGCTGAATCTAACCTTGAAGAGGGCCCATTCCCTAATATACTTGGTAAACATGCATGGGTAGACTGATTTAAAAATCACCGCAATGCCCCCTCCTCTGGTCAACCCATTAAGGTTAAGAATGCTATATCCTGCAGGAAGCGCCAGGACAGGTTCTGTCGTTATGTCATCTGAAAGCCACCTTTCGGTGCGAAAGAGCACATCCGGGGAGGAGTCTTCCAATAAGTCATAAATATCAGCATAATGTTTAGCCAAAGAACGACAATTAAGGTTGAAAATCTTAACGGCCTTCTTGGATCCTGGGAGAGGAGCACATGACGTCAGCGTAGAAGTAGCACTAAAGCCACAGTTCAAACAACAGAAAGGTCCCTCAATCATATTCCCACAAGACTGTCTACATTTGCTCACCCCTTTCCTAATGGCTATCAGCTCCTTTTTTGTATAAATCGGCCCGACTTTGGTAAAAAGGGCAGCATGTCCAGCGTCTAGCGTCGGACAGGTGCAGACAGGCTTGCATTTGGTGCGCCCACTGCATGCATTAGGGATATAAAGGTGAAGCTTGATCAGCTGGAGGCAGCTGATTGGAGCGAGGCCGGAAACGGGAAAACCCTCCCTCTAGCACCTAACCGTCCCTCCACACAAACCGAAGAATCGGTGGTGGACCGGGAACATAGTGCAGGTAGGCAATTCAACAGTGGATTTTTAAAAAAAGCATTATAATTTTAAAAAAGCAGCAATCAAACGAACAATATGTGTAATAAAATGGGCAGACTTGCGTAGCCTAGTGAGACCGGGAGCCCTTACCCAGGCGCTCCTCTCAACTACAGTAACAGTGTCTGCTTCCGTCATTATTAGAAGCGACTTCTTATTAGAAGAATTTGCTTACTTTTGTTTAAATTGTAGTGGGAAAAGTATATGTATTAATTGTAAAATTATATAATTTATTTTATATTGTTGCAATTTATATTATTATGTTCTTGCTTGTTTAAAATTTAAATATTTATTATTATTAACGGGTAATAGTTATTTGTTATATTATTACATTATTTAAAATATATATATATCTATAAGAATATATATATATATATATATGGGTCTTGATTTTTTTTAATAGTTTATTTGTTATATATATTGAATCTATTTTATTTGTATTCAATTAATGTTACTATTTAATATATTGCATATTTTAATAATTAAATTAATATATATTAAAAAAACAATACTTAATGCAACGATATTAATGACAACGATATTTGTTTTCTCGATATTGTTGTACATATAACTATAAGTATAGAATGACAGTATTTTTAACATTGCTATTTTGGTCACAATACTTTGGTATGGGGATATTTACATTTGTCAGTGAACCGTTGATACAGTGTCAGGGGTGTAGTGGAGCAGCACAACTATAAATGTGACGTTTTGGGATGCGGGTGGGGAGCATTATTTTGTTGCAGTGTGCCGTGATGCAAAAAGATGTCGGCTTCATCTTGGAATACTTATTGTGCGATGTATGAATATGGTTGGTCGATGTTGGGTGTGGTCGTGTGGCATTATCGCATCTGGGTGTGAATGTTGGGTCTTGGTTTGAAGGAATATCCCTCTGGATTACAAATGTGGAGGCATATTTACAAGGAGTTATCACCATTTTTTCCGAAGTTCTGGTGGCATTAAGTCCTTTGCCTTTTTTACAAGGTGTCGTTAGGCCACTCCACGTGGTTTAACGCCGCCTCGTAAATAATGCCCCTATTCACGCAGCACTTAGCGTGAAAGGGGCGTTTAATGGATGTTTCAGTGGGCGTTCTGCCGCAACACTCATTGCTTTTTGACGCTGCCCCATATTTACAAGGTATGGGGCAGCGCCAAAAATATCTCCAGGAAATACCTGGCCTTAAGCAGGCGATAACGAGGAGAAATGTTTTATTTCTAAGGTGTCCCTTCCTATATATAAACAATCACCCTTGCAGAGCAGGCACCCTTGAAACATTCGCTTAAGGGTTTCTGCGCTGGTGCTAGGCAGTTTTTTTTAGTGCCACCGCTAGGAGAAATGCAGGGGGTCCGCCTTCTTGGAAATAAGGCACATCCCTGCGTTTTGAAACTGATGGAACGCGGGGCTATCAATTTTGGCGTAACACCGGGCTCTGCCAGTTTCTAATAAATATGCCCATGATGTCTTGGGATCTGTGTGTGATGTTGTGGCATTATCTTATTTGGTTGAAGATGTTGGGTCTTGGTTTGTAGGAATGGACTTCTGGATTACAGATGTGATGCCATGGAAGAGGAGTGTGTTGCACCGGCAGCATAGTCTGTAGTTATAAATGTTGTGTCTTGGCACACAAGCGTGCTGTGCAATCATTATTTATTGGATTATGCATGCGGTGACTTGGGATGTGTGTCTTGTTCTGTGCTATTTCTTATTGCCAATGAGAGGAGAAAGTTGCAAGTGTGGAAGCTGAGGAGTCATTTTTATTTATAAGTTGAGTGCTGGCTTCTAAAGCAATAATGACAATCAACCAGTGTGAGTAATTACCATATCCTTAGGAACCGGAGAGTTGACATTTTAATGTGTCGTCATTAGGTGAGGGATGGAAATGGAGATGTGGGTTGTCCTACCCAAATTACACTGGTCGCCTGTTGAGAAACGAATTCAATTTAAAACTCTTTGCGTTTCTCATAAGATTCTCACCCAACAGGCCCCCCTGGGTTTGGCTAAGCTGCTTCAACCTTATATGCCTTGGCGGCCCCTTAGATCGGCCAATCAGATCTTGGCAAATGTCCCTCGGGTTGTGAGAGCAAAAGCCGGGGGACGCTCATTTCGTTGTCTTGCGGCGCAACTTTGGAACCGGCTTCCGCTTTCAATTAGAGAGATCCAGACTCATCTGACCTTTCATAAAGCGATTAAGACCTGGCTTTACCCCTCTGTTGCATAACGGCTTCTGGCTTGCCACCCTCCTGTGTCTCTGGTCGCGCTGGGACGCCCCATTGCTGGGGCAGCTATGCGCATTATAAGCTCGACAAATAAATAAATTGTGTGTTGCGGTATGGATGTGGTCTCTTGGAATGTCTTCATGGTGTTTCTCCTTATCTTCTGTGGTGAAGGTGCGGTCATGGAAAGGGTTATTGTATTATGGTAATATCTGCTTTAGTTTTAAATGTTGTGTTTTGGGATGTTGACAGGGTGTGTGAGGGGGCGGGGCCTGATGTGACATGTGTGCAAACGCACCTCATGGCGAGTTTTAAGTTGGGGGATTAAGTCCCCTTGAATCCTGAGGTTCCCTGTGGTCCAACTAGCCCACCAGGTACCTACAGTAAGCGCCACAGAGCTACGTTGCAGACTGGTGTAAAAAGGGGCGTGGCCTCGGACCACCTCTGTGCAACGCAGCCCTGTGGTGCTTACTGGAGGTACCTGGTGGGCTAGTTGGCCCCCAGGGACCCTTAGGATTGAAGGGGAATTAATCCTATTTTTTGGGCCCTAGGGATCCCATCCCCCAGGGCCTGACCACTATTTTTAAATTATTATTTTTTTTTTAAACGGAAGGGGCCTGCGTGACCCCCTTCCCAAGGCCAATTTTGGCCCTGGGGACCCCATCCGCCAGGGCCTTATCACTATTTTTAAATTATAAAATTTTTTAAACGGAAGGGGGCTGTGTGGCCCCCTTCCTGAGGACAATTATGGCCCCGGGGACCCCATACCCTGGGGTCGGCCTTCCCCTCTTCTTTATTTTTTTAATAACGCGGCCCCCCCTTCCCTGGGCCACTATTGGCCCACGGGGACCCCATCCCCCGAGGCTTGGCCATCATTTTTTGGGGGGAGGGGGTTGGGTGGCCCCCCTCCTCAAGCCAATTATGGCCCTGGGGACCCCATGCCCCAGGGCCGGCCTTTTATTTGATTTTTTTGTTTTTTTAGGAGAGGGTGGCCACGTGGCCCCCCTCTCAGGCCACTCCTGGCCCTGGGGACCCCATCCCCCGGGGCCTGGCCTTTCCTTTGGGGACTGTGGAGGGAGCCCCAATTCCCCTATGGTCCTTCCGGCTGCCCGCCTCCTGCGGGAGCCGGCATTGCTTTTCCACATGGGGAGCTGCTGACATGCAGCTCCCCGTGTGGAAAAGGAATCTGCTTGTCAGAGCAAACAGCAGTGTCCTGGGGGTGTGCAGGAGCCGGCCCTGCGGGGTGGCGGTCCCAAGGGCCATCGAGGGCCCCCCAGGGAGGTGGTGGTGCCCGGGGGGTGTGGGGGGGCTCGAGCCCCCCACACAGGTTTATTTATTTTTAAAAAAGCGCCGGGGGTGGTGGTCCCCATGGCTGCGGGAGGGCCGCGTGCCCTCCCACCCATGTTTCAAAGCAAGCCCCGGGGTGGTGGTCCCTGGGGCTGTAGGAGGGCCACATGCCCTCCAGCACATTATTCAAAGCAAGCCCTGGGGGGTGGCGGTTCCCGGGGCTGCGGGATGGCCGAGTGCCCTCCCGCATATTATTCAAAGCAAGCCCCGGGGGTAGCGGTCCCCGGGGCTGCAGGAGGGCCGCGTGCCCTCCCGCACAGTATTCAAAGCAAGCCCCAGTGGTGGCGGTCCCCTGGGCTGCGGGAGGGCCGTGTGCCCTCCCGCACAGTATTCAAAGCAAGCCCGGGGGTGGCGGTCCCCGGGGCTGCAGGGGCCCCACGTGAGCCCCGCTACATAAATAAATGCCCCCGGGACTTCGCACACCCAGGGGCTTTGAAAACAAAGAGCGGGAGACCGCGCTTCGTGTTTTTAATTTTCGGATGGATTCACGCACCGGCACGACCCGCCCAATCTTTAAAAAAAAATGCTTTTAGGGACCCCCTGAGCAGGCCTGGGGGGTCAGGGTGTTTTTACCCTGTCCCCTTTTCTTGTTTTTTTTATCTTTCTCTCACCTTTTCTTTCTCCCTCGGTCCGAGCACAAGATGGCTGCCAACACTTCCTGGTTTGAAGTGTTGGCAGCCAATTAGAGCCAAGCTCATGCTGGGGGGGTTAGGCTCGGCACAGATATCTAAACTTTTTATTCTTTTTAATATCTCAGGAACTACTGAATGGATTTACACGATTTTAAAAAAGGGCTCTTTCTGAAACAAGACCTACCTTTTTGCCAAATTTGGTGTAATTCCGTTCAGCAGTTCGAGCTGAAGCCATGTCTAAAGTTTCCTATGGAAATTAACATGGGGAAAATGCATTTTGGGTCCCCCCTTTTTCTCGGCCCCCGCTTGGCGTATTACCCCGAAACCTTCAAGACAGTAGGTGACCGGAGCGGGCCACTAGTTTAAAAAATTTCGCGAACATTCGTCAACCAGCGCCAATGTTATTGGGAAAATAAAAAATGCTTTTCCTATGGAAACTAGGTCCTAACTATAATTACCTACTGACGACCGCCAGTAGGTAATATATATATATATATATATATATATTCCACAAAACGGAGTTCCATTCGCGCTCGTAGATACAAAACACACCAAGATTATCAGAGTAAAGTAACCATGAGGGGGTTTATTAGCTCCATAAACCCGCCGTGACGTGTTTCACCCGCAAAACGGGTTGAACAAGCCCGTTTTGCGGGTGAAACGCGTCACGGCGGGTTTATGGAGCTAATAAACCCCCTCATGGTTACTTTACTCTGATAATCTTGGTGTGTTTTGTATCTACGAGCGCGAATGGAACTCCGTTTTGTGGAATATTGGATTACCGGTTTTCTCCAGCGGCTTCGCGCCACCCCTCAAAGGGCTTGAACTTCGGTAGGAGGCTGTTTGGAATTATATATATATATAGATTGTGTGGGAGGCATGGTTGCACTCCAATATGGATTTTCAACCCACGAACTACTAAGACCATAATGCTATGCAGCCACGCCCACTACGGCAGAGTTCAAAGCAAGCGCTCTGAAGACGGCGCGAAATTTGTGCAGCGGTGCCTCCAGCTTATACCAGTGACCAAGGGCTGATTGCAGCCCGAAACGCGTATGGTTTCATCCCGCTGTTGTGGTGAATCGGATGTCCAGGCTACCTGCAAAATAAAAAGGTGAAGAAACGCTAGTGTGTGGTGCCTCAATTTCAGGGCAGTTTCGATTGGATATGTTAGCGGCCCGGCTCGGGTCGCGAGACACCCCGCTGCAGAAAGTACAGCTCCAAGACGCCATGAAGGATGACGGCTTCGTTTGGAACAGCGTTACCGATTTTTGCAGTGTAACTGAGCTGGGACTCGGATTTTCAGCACTTTCAGCAACCTACTAAAGGATTTTAAGATTGTGTGGGAGGCATGGTTGCACTCCAATATGGATTTTCAACCCACGAACTACTAAGACCATAATGCTATGCAGCCACGCCCACTACGGCAGAGTTCAAAGCAAGCGCTCTGAAGACGGCGCGAAATTTGTGCAGCGGTGCCTCCAGCTTATACCAGTGACCAAGGGCTGATTGCAGCCCGAAACGCGTATGGTTTCATCCCGCTGTTGTGGTGAATCGGATGTCCAGGCTACCTGCAAAATAAAAAGGTGAAGAAACGCTAGTGTGTGGTGCCTCAATTTCAGGGCAGTTTCGATTGGATATGTTAGCGGCCCGGCTCGGGTCGCGAGACACCCCGCTGCAGAAAGTACAGCTCCAAGACGCCATGAAGGATGACGGCTTCGTTTGGAACAGCGTTACCGATTTTTGCAGTGTAACTGAGCTGGGACTCGGATTTTCAGCACTTTCAGCAACCTACTAAAGGATTTTAAGATTGTGTGGGAGGCATGGTTGCACTCCAATATGGATTTTCAACCCACGAACTACTAAGACCATAATGCTATGCAGCCACGCCCACTACGGCAGAGTTCAAAGCAAGCGCTCTGAAGACGGCGCGAAATTTGTGCAGCGGTGCCTCCAGCTTATACCAGTGACCAAGGGCTGATTGCAGCCCGAAACGCGTATGGTTTCATCCCGCTGTTGTGGTGAATCGGATGTCCAGGCTACCTGCAAAATAAAAAGGTGAAGAAACGCTAGTGTGTGGTGCCTCAATTTCAGGGCAGTTTCGATTGGATATGTTAGCGGCCCGGCTCGGGTCGCGAGACACCCCGCTGCAGAAAGTACAGCTCCAAGACGCCATGAAGGATGACGGCTTCGTTTGGAACAGCGTTACCGATTTTTGCAGTGTAACTGAGCTGGGACTCGGATTTTCAGCACTTTCAGCAACCTACTAAAGGATTTTAAGATTGTGTGGGAGGCATGGTTGCACTCCAATATGGATTTTCAACCCACGAACTACTAAGACCATAATGCTATGCAGCCACGCCCACTACGGCAGAGTTCAAAGCAAGCGCTCTGAAGACGGCGCGAAATTTGTGCAGCGGTGCCTCCAGCTTATACCAGTGACCAAGGGCTGATTGCAGCCCGAAACGCGTATGGTTTCATCCCGCTGTTGTGGTGAATCGGATGTCCAGGCTACCTGCAAAATAAAAAGGTGAAGAAACGCTAGTGTGTGGTGCCTCAATTTCAGGGCAGTTTCGATTGGATATGTTAGCGGCCCGGCTCGGGTCGCGAGACACCCCGCTGCAGAAAGTACAGCTCCAAGACGCCATGAAGGATGACGGCTTCGTTTGGAACAGCGTTACCGATTTTTGCAGTGTAACTGAGCTGGGACTCGGATTTTCAGCACTTTCAGCAACCTACTAAAGGATTTTAAGATTGTGTGGGAGGCATGGTTGCACTCCAATATGGATTTTCAACCCACGAACTACTAAGACCATAATGCTATGCAGCCACGCCCACTACGGCAGAGTTCAAAGCAAGCGCTCTGAAGACGGCGCGAAATTTGTGCAGCGGTGCCTCCAGCTTATACCAGTGACCAAGGGCTGATTGCAGCCCGAAACGCGTATGGTTTCATCCCGCTGTTGTGGTGAATCGGATGTCCAGGCTACCTGCAAAATAAAAAGGTGAAGAAACGCTAGTGTGTGGTGCCTCAATTTCAGGGCAGTTTCGATTGGATATGTTAGCGGCCCGGCTCGGGTCGCGAGACACCCCGCTGCAGAAAGTACAGCTCCAAGACGCCATGAAGGATGACGGCTTCGTTTGGAACAGCGTTACCGATTTTTGCAGTGTAACTGAGCTGGGACTCGGATTTTCAGCACTTTCAGCAACCTACTAAAGGATTTTAAGATTGTGTGGGAGGCATGGTTGCACTCCAATATGGATTTTCAACCCACGAACTACTAAGACCATAATGCTATGCAGCCACGCCCACTACGGCAGAGTTCAAAGCAAGCGCTCTGAAGACGGCGCGAAATTTGTGCAGCGGTGCCTCCAGCTTATACCAGTGACCAAGGGCTGATTGCAGCCCGAAACGCGTATGGTTTCATCCCGCTGTTGTGGTGAATCGGATGTCCAGGCTACCTGCAAAATAAAAAGGTGAAGAAACGCTAGTGTGTGGTGCCTCAATTTCAGGGCAGTTTCGATTGGATATGTTAGCGGCCCGGCTCGGGTCGCGAGACACCCCGCTGCAGAAAGTACAGCTCCAAGACGCCATGAAGGATGACGGCTTCGTTTGGAACAGCGTTACCGATTTTTGCAGTGTAACTGAGCTGGGACTCGGATTTTCAGCACTTTCAGCAACCTACTAAAGGATTTTAAGATTGTGTGGGAGGCATGGTTGCACTCCAATATGGATTTTCAACCCACGAACTACTAAGACCATAATGCTATGCAGCCACGCCCACTACGGCAGAGTTCAAAGCAAGCGCTCTGAAGACGGCGCGAAATTTGTGCAGCGGTGCCTCCAGCTTATACCAGTGACCAAGGGCTGATTGCAGCCCGAAACGCGTATGGTTTCATCCCGCTGTTGTGGTGAATCGGATGTCCAGGCTACCTGCAAAATAAAAAGGTGAAGAAACGCTAGTGTGTGGTGCCTCAATTTCAGGGCAGTTTCGATTGGATATGTTAGCGGCCCGGCTCGGGTCGCGAGACACCCCGCTGCAGAAAGTACAGCTCCAAGACGCCATGAAGGATGACGGCTTCGTTTGGAACAGCGTTACCGATTTTTGCAGTGTAACTGAGCTGGGACTCGGATTTTCAGCACTTTCAGCAACCTACTAAAGGATTTTAAGATTGTGTGGGAGGCATGGTTGCACTCCAATATGGATTTTCAACCCACGAACTACTAAGACCATAATGCTATGCAGCCACGCCCACTACGGCAGAGTTCAAAGCAAGCGCTCTGAAGACGGCGCGAAATTTGTGCAGCGGTGCCTCCAGCTTATACCAGTGACCAAGGGCTGATTGCAGCCCGAAACGCGTATGGTTTCATCCCGCTGTTGTGGTGAATCGGATGTCCAGGCTACCTGCAAAATAAAAAGGTGAAGAAACGCTAGTGTGTGGTGCCTCAATTTCAGGGCAGTTTCGATTGGATATATATATATATATATATATATATTCAAGCTTCCCAACTTCGTCTTCTCTTACAAAGTCAAGCACTCACGGGGGGGGTTTTGCATCGGCTCTTATTTATTTATGCAGATGAACCGAAACAGAAAAACAGACGCGTTTCGGGAAATCCTTCATCAGTGTCTAGTTACAGACGCCGCGCGCCGACATTTAAATTCATTTACGTCACTCACGTTGCAGCACAATCGATGACGGTTATACAAGCCTCGCTATTGCATTTTAACAAGGCGGCCATCTTGAAACAGTGTATTCATCATGCAAAATACATCATTATTGCCATGGTGCATTCTATTTCCTAGTATACTAACAGTGTGCGTTACCACAAATGATTGAATATCAGACATCTTAACGCATGGTCTATTATATATAGCATCTCATTTTATCAGTTAACCAAACGGTATAATACCGCGTGTATTCTGATGATCAGAACCCGTCCCGTCAATTCAAGGACAGCTTTATCAACACATTAAGCCGTGTATCGGCACTTCATTAAACCTCTGCTAATTAAATAAGAGGCGATACAAACCCCCCCCCCGTGAGTGCTTGACTTTGTAAGAGAAGACGAAGTTGGGAAGCTTGAGTATTGATACGTGGGGCACCACCACGAGACAGCACCCGCCCGTGAGTGACTTGGATTTTTGGTGTAAACTTGGGAGCAATATATATATATATATATATATATATATATATATTCACTGAAAAAACCATAGGTTTCAGGGACGTTATAGTTAGAAATTAGCATTTAATAAACCTTAGAAATTTACTGGAAAAAACCATAGGTTTCAGGGGTGTTATAGTTAGCTGAACATTTCACTCGTACAAAACCATAGAAACTCCTCCATTATAGTTAGTTCTGCTAACTATAACCTGCGCGCCCGATTGACAAAGGCCTCTTGAAGGCTGAAACGTGTCTCTCCTTGTGCTTGGGATTGAGGGCGACCTGAATAAATAAAAAGATTGGGAATCCGGAACCACCTCGAGTCCGTGCCTTCTTCCATAGAGCTTCTGTGGGAGGTGGTTGTTTGCTTCTCATATATATATATATATATCTGTGGGAGGTGGTTGTTTGCTTCTCATATATATATATATATATATATATATATATATATATATATATATATATATATATATATATATATATATTATCTACTGGCGGTCGCCAGTAGATAGTTATAGTTAGGACCGTGTTTCCATAGGAAATCTCAAAATTCTATTTTGTATAACTTTGGCGCCGGTTGACGAATCCTCGCGAAATTTTCAAAACTAATGGGGCGCTACGCTCCGCTCCTACCCTGAAAGTCTCGGGGGGATTCGTCAAGCGGGGGCTGAGAAAAAAGGGGGGTCCCAAAACGCGTTTTCCCCATGCATTTTTCCATAGGACCTTTAGTCCGAGCTACAGCCCGAACGGCTGAACAGAATTATGTGAAATTTGGCAGAGGTAGCCCTCAGGTCAGGGATGTGCCTTTTGAAGGTCTCGTGTAAATCTGTTCAGTATTTCCTGAGAAAATAGCATTTAAATCAATATATATATCTATGGGCGCGCTCCGTGCGCTTACGGTAAGCTTACCGTACGCGTACGGTGCCGTGCGCGAGCGCGATTCTGATTGGTTGTTAGATCAAAGTAAACATTCGAATCGGTCAAAACCAGGAAGTGTCGGCCGCCATTTTGTCTCTCGCAGTCTGAGGGGGTGAAAAACAAAGGTGGATAACGTGAAAAGGGGGCAGGCTGGACAGTTCCTGACCCCCTAGCCTTTGTCAGGGGGTCCCAGAAGGACCCCCAAGGGCAAAAAATTAATTTTAATTTTTTTTCAAAAAATCGCCGATTACGCGCAGCGTACGCGCACGGCGTAAACGGAGAAATTCTGCGAGGAAAAATTCCGCGAACTTCGCGTAATTACGCGTACCGTACGCGCACGGCAAAAAAATGTTTTCAAAAAGGAAAGCTTAAAAAAAAATAAAAAAAATTGTGAGGTAAGGTTGGCTCTTAAAAGAGCCGTTGGGTTAATATAGGGATGGAGGAAAGAAAGAATGGGAATATTATGAGCGTCTACAAACGTGCTGGTCTATCTTATTGTTAATAAGGGAAACACTGGTCTCCCCAAAAACAATAAGACCACAACACCTTATACACCTCATTACAACCCTCCCAAATCGAGGGTTAACGTCCAGAGGAGCAGAAGAAGGTGATGCTCCCACCTCAGAGGAAGGGCTCAGCTGAGCTGCCGATGATGTACTCGGCTGAGCTTCTGAGGTTGGGCTCTGGTGACTTACTGAAGAGTTTTCTCCAGTATGTCGAGCAAAGGTCCTGGGATGTTTATCCCTAAGGTGTCTCATCATAGAGTGATTTCCAAAGGAATACTTCTTCCTTGGATTTCCTCTAGATAAAACACGGTCACAAAGTGTGCAAGTGACCAATGGAGCATTGACCTTTTTCTCCCCCTCTGGAAAAGTAAAATACTCCCATACAAAATAATTCTTTTGTTTCCTCCTTCTCTGGATGATGGTGGTGCTGCTAGCCTCACTCTCAGAAGAGTTCTGCTGTTCTGCCATTGTATCTCAATGTCAATTCAGCTCCTTCTCCTAGGGGATCTCAAGCAGTAATGAGGGGAATGGGTGTGGTGTGGGAAGTTTCTGGAACTGAAAGTAGTTTCAACCAATGAAAAGTGTTCTTTGTGGATCACATGACCTACCGTGCGCGCTCCGTAAGCTTACGGTACGCGCTCGTAAACAAGTACGCATGCGCAAACGTGACGCTTACGGAGCGCTTACGGAGCACGTACGTAAGACGCGCTCGCGCATGCGCATTACACGCCCCTGCGTAACCGCGACGTTGCTTCCGTGTGTACGCGTACGTCACGTACGTATCACGTAAGTGCGCTGTACTTATGACGTGCGGAGCGCGTAGCGTCAGCTTACCGTACGCGCATCGTATCACGTAAGCGCACCGTACTTATGACGTACGGAGCGCGTAGCGTCAGCTTACCGTACGCGCACGGAAAAAAATGCATTAAAAAAAAATTAACCATTCCATAATGCAGGATATAGTACATATATTATTTTATAGATAGGTTTACCAAAAATCTCAAAAAAAAATTTGCATTTAAAAAACCGTACAAATTCACTGAAAAAACCATAGGTTTCACACACGTTATAGTTAGGAATTAGCATTTAAAAAACCTTGCAAATTCACTGAAAAAACCATAGGTTTCACACATGTTATAGTTAGCTGGACATTTCACTCATATGAACCAATGAAATTCCCCCGTTATAGTTAGTGCAGGCAACTATAACTCACGCGACCGCAATCCTCTGCTGATGACGTCAGATATTACATCACTGATGACATATGTGTCTTTCTGAAAAAAAAAAAATGTAATATATGTATAGCTAAACATGAATGGAAGAAGACATGGGTAAGTAAGTGTCTAAATACAGTGATGTAATATCTGACGTCATCAGCAGAGGATTGCGGTCGCGTGAGTTATAGTTGCCTGCACTAACTATAACGGGGGAATTTCATTGGTTTTTTATGAGTGAAATGTCCAGCTAACTATAACATGTGTGAAACCTATGGTTTTTTCAGTGAATATATATATATATATATATATATATATATATATATATATATATATATATCCACCAAACTTTTACCAACAAAAGTGATCGACGCCGTGTCTGTGCGCAAAATTAAAGTTTTAATGCCAGCTGAAAATGCTAATAGCATTTTCAGCTGGCATTAAAACTTTAATTTTGCGCACAGACACGGCGTCGATCACTTTTGTTGGTAAAAGTTTGGTGGATGTTGATGACCGTGATTGGGAGGTCATTGCTTCGACGCGCCCTTTGGTTTGGAGGCAGCGGGTTTTCCCATTCGCCTGTGGAGTATATATATATATATATATATATATATATATTCACTGAAAAAACCATAGGCTTCAGAGACGTTATAGTTCGAAATTAGCATTTAAAAAAGCTTTGAAATTCACTGAAAAAAACATAGATTTCAGAGATGTTATAGTCCGAAATTACCATTTAAAAAACCTTAGAAATTCACAGAAAAAAACATAGGTTTCAGGGGTTTATAGTTAGCTGGACAATTCACTCGTACAAAACTATTGAAATTCCACCATTATAGTTAGTTCTACGAACTATAACTATATAGCGCCCGCAATCCACTGCTGATGACATCACATATTAAATCTTCTGGATGATGTCATCAGCGATGTCATCAGTGATGTCATTTGAGATGTCATCAGTGATGTCACTGACCGTGTCATGAATGATGTAATATGTGACATCATCAACAGTGGATTGCGGGTGCGCGAGTTATAGTTCATAGAACTAACTATAACGGAGGAATTTCAATGGTTTTGTACGAGTGAAATGTCCAGCTAACTATAACACCCCTGAAACCTATGGTTTTTTCAGTGAATTTCTAAGGGTTTTTAAATGCTAATTCCTAACTATAACATGTCTGAAACCTATGGTTTTTTTCAGTGAATATATATATATATATACACACACTGAAAACACCAAAGGTTACAGGGACGTTCGAGTTAGGAAATAGAATTTAACAAAACCTTAGAAATTCACGGAGAAAAACAAAGGTTACAGGGACGTTATAGTTAAGGTAATATTTCACTTGTACAAAACCAAAGAAAATCAGCAGTTATAGTTAGCTGAGCTAACAATAACTTGCGCCCCTGCAATGCACTGCTTATGACATCACATATTACATCACTCATGACAATGTTTTGCCACACCTCCTTTGAGAAGGTGATAAAAGACTAATGTTTTGTGACCTGAATTTGGTTGCAAAACCTTAGTATATACCAATACAATTCATTATTTGAAAGGGACACCGTAAACCCGCCCCTTCCAAAGTCTGAATTGGTATTTGTTTGCAAATCTAAATTGCGATTCAGTAACAAGTTACTGAATCTCAATTTAGTTTTGTACATAAGAAAAGGCCTTTTTGGGGTCACACACAGCCCTAGCCTGCAAAACTGACTGTTTGCAACCATATTATCTGGCCTATATGTTTATATATGGTGTCATGACCATATGCACACGAGCTGTTTCATACGTCTTGAGAGTGCTCATTCTTGCTTTCAATAAGCCTACTTATATGTCAGCTATCACATGTTTGCATTTTAGTCAATGCATGGCATGTGTGGTTTTAACTCAGACGTGGCAGCATCAGGGGTTATACAGCGTTTAAATCGACAGCTAGCTCACAATTCCTTGCAGGCTACTCTAGATATGAAAGCTTTGGCTGGCTTTAGATTTGACATTTTGTTTTTAGTGGAATATTTTATCAGTTCTGGGAGATATGAAGAGAAAGAGAGAGAGCAAGTTTGTGCTTGTGTACCCCCTGAAGACCAAACTAAAGCTAAATAAGTGGTAGACAAAATAAAAGGAATATCAAGAAATGTATCATAGAGAAACTATTTGACTTACTAAAATAGAAAAAAAAGGAATTGAAGGTAAACTCTGCTTCTTTGCATAAAATAATATTGTTTAGCAAAAGTGGGAAACAGATGAGTGAAGATGCACATGTTTGTGATTGTTACAACTCACAAAGTAAAATCTAGAACAGCTTTTAAGGCCTTCTAGTGCAGAGGGCGCCTGAACCTGTGATACAGAAGTAACCTAAGGGACATGAATTCTGTCTGTGCTTGAGGGATCTGTCTACCTGCAGACAGCTCTACTGCTTAAGAAAGACCTGTCTAACATGCAGAGAGCTCTGCTTGTTTAGGAGACCTGTCTAACTTACAGATAGCTCTGCTCTTTGAGGAGACCTGTCTAACCTGCAGACCACTCTGCTCTTTGAGGAGACCTGTCTAACCTGCAGACCGCTCTGCTCTTTGAGGAGACCTGTCTAACCTGCAGACCGCTCTGCTCTTTGAGGAGACCTGCTGAACGTCTTTTCCCACCATACCCCAATTCCAGACATACTTCCTAAAATGCTTGGATGAGGAGGAGGTTAAAAAGGATCAGTGTGGGGCAGAAGTGAAGGGAGATGTTTTATACTTTTCTACATGATTAACTAACTACCAAATGACTTTCCTTAGCTTTTTAGACATTTTGTGAAAAATCGTGGTCATTTGGTTTAATTTTCCTTAATTGTTTCCATGCAGAACCCTTCCTACACCCAAATCTGCAGAGGTATTTACACCTTATGTGTTACTAATTTCACTAAGCATCGTAGGAAGCCGAAATACTTGGTCATCACTGACCATGCTTTTGTTTTGCATGTGTTGTGCATTGAGCTCGCCTTCTGTGATCTCTTTGATTACTCCCCTGTTCAATGCAAATTAGAATATACAAAAAGCACCATTATGTGGTGGGTCGCAAAGGCCAATGAAGAAGCTACCCCAGTAAGTTCTACCTCCCCCTGCAATTAAACAGTAACATGAGTGGCAGGTGATGGGCAGGTGCCACTTGTCATGGGTGCCCAGATACAGTTCTGTCAAGAGATGGTCCCCTTTACTCAAGCCACGACATTCAGACATTTTCTCATGGCTGCACATGTCTAACTCACTGGACTCCAAGGTCATAGTAAGTCCCAGGTAGACATGAATGCTTGCAAGACGTGTCACTGGGCAGAACTTCAGCTATGTGTGCACCCTACAGTGTCATCATACACACAAGATATCCACATCATAAACCGGAACCATGCTTGATATGGGGATATATTTTTCACTGTAAATTACATGGTGTCCCTCCAAGGGTTCATGGTTTTGAGCACATGCAGCAGTCATACTAGAAGATAAACTACAGAAATGAAATGCATCTTTCACTGCCATAATTACTGTTTATTCTCCCTAAACCGCAATCCTATATATAAACATACATGAGGACTTGGAAGTTATACAAAGTGTTACAAAAGCCTAAACAATGGGCATCACAGGCCATTCCTGTCTTCATGGAGAGTTTGACCCCATGATGCAACTCTTCTGGGCCTGATGACTGCATGGCTCACTGTAACAGAGCAGACATCACACAACACTCGACAAAATAGGAACCCAAGTTTGAAGTGGCAGAACAAGTCACCTTTACTGTGCTGACCCTGATGAACCTCAAGTTGAGCATGGAGGTCCAGCCAAGTCTTCTCCAGGAGCCTTGCCTGCAGCTGGTGAACTGGGGCTGGTGTTGGGCTGGGGGCACCATCTGACGATAGCCCAAGCTTTGATGTGGGGCTTGTGCTTGCAGCACTCTCTGGCATTATGGATGGAAACCTCCTGGAGATCTTTGGCCAGAATATCATGCATGCTGTGCTGCCCAGCCAGGTGTCTGGCACACCACATACTTAGGGCTGGTGCTCAGGGACACCCTCTTAGATGGTCTCTATGTCTTCTTTGGCAAAGTTGGGGGCTATCTCGAAACACTGCTCCGACATTTGCTGAGGTCTGAGGACAACTGTTCTCATGGCACCGCTCCCAACGTGGTCTCACCTTCTTCTGAGGCTTGGCTTGAGGTGCTAGGCTTCTACTGTCTCTCGTTGCCTCAAGCGCCCAGAAAGGGTTCTTTTGAGCTCTGGGCATGTGGCGTCTGATTCCTGGCAGTGGCAGCTTCAGACGTTGCATGCTGGGAGGTCTCACTTGGTGTCGTTATGGGTTGCTGGAGGACTGCGCTTCGCAGCAGCCTTCTTTCCTGAGGCATACAGCAGGGCAGCTACAGGTTTCCAAAGAACACTGTTTGCCGCCAGAGGCCTGAATACCCACTTAACCTAATATATACCAATTCAAGATGGCACTACTGCTGTTTCTCCAGGGAGGGGACCAAACTAACATGAATCTTTTGATAGTTCTGCCACCCCCGGTAGCCACTTTGCTCCTTCACGAACTATAACGTGAAATGGATCAGGTGTTTGTGATGAAGAGTCACACTGGTTAGGAAAAAAAGCCACCAGACATTATAAAGCTTTGGCAACGCCAATAGATCTCACCTGCACAAGAGTTATTGGCTTTGTTAATGTCTTTTAGCCATGTTGTACAGCAGCACTGCTATTATGCAGCATGGAGGGGCGGTCAGCATTGGCTCGTGGGTGGGGTGTGGGGGCCTCGGGGTCACAGGGGTTGTCATGCAGGGGGGAGTGGGGTTCAGAAATGTTTTTTAAAATGTACCTCGAGGCCCGGTCCCGTGTTGTCTTTGCTCTTGCTGTCCTGAGTCCACTTCCAGGAACAGGAAGCAGGCAGCCAGGCTCCCTCCCCTAAGCCAATCACAATGCTGCAATGCAGTGTTGTTATTGGTCTGAGCGCTGTAACACGGCGCTCAGCCAGAGACTGTAGGGGTAGGCATGCAGCCTGCATGGAGAACAGGGAAGTGCAAATGACTGCTTTGGGTGGCCCGAGAGGGCCGACCAGTCATTGCACACTTGAGTGGGCAAACCACTCCTCCGCTGCCGTGCACCGTGAGCAGAGCAGCCATGCTCAAGCACCCACCAGCGAAGGAAACAACATGATTATAACTTTCAGTTATTATCATGTTAGGTTTGCTCTTCTCGCACTGCTTGAAAGCAGTGGGGTGACGCTCCTCCGTCATAGAAAATGGCTGAAAATTAGAAAAAACTAAATGCTATGATGCAGCCAGTGATGACCTCGAGGGGCGGTGATCCGTTTTCTTAGCGTGGGATTATTCTCTGCCCTCTCAAACAATATTTTCAGGAACAAATGACAGTAAATCCTTGTCAGCAAACGTAAACCAATAAGAAATCAAAACACAGTTATGCTTCAATCTTTAATGGTTTATTGGGGGCAGGGAATGTGATACAAATGCTTGTGGGTGTAAAGAACAACACAAATTAAGCAATAATAACAAAAATAAATTAAAACCTCTGTCCATGAATGGGTGTGAGGGCTGCAATCTACTTAAAGCTGTCTGAAGTTGTCAAAAGTGAGAAAGATCATGGCATGGCTGCGATTTCTTAACCTCACAAATACGTGAGGTAATTCAAGTAAAAAATCTCACTTATTTGATTTTCATACCTTCAAGCTGAGTTTATCCGTGCTGGCCCCGCATAAAGACAGCACCAAAAGGGCCATGCAGATCAGGGAGCGCAGTGCCATCCGCATTTTAGTAGCATCTTAAAACCCGTTGGTGTGCCTTGTGAGAGCTTTTTTCTGGTGGGATGAGAGGGGCCAAGCAACGAAGGGTGAGGTCCTTGTTGCATTACAATCTACTGGCATCTCAAATGTAATAAACCTACACTTTGAAAAACATGTGTAGTCACCTTCCAACAACAATAGAATATATCGTTCTATATGTGTATAATGCAAATCTGTGTGTGGGGTTGTGCACGTGGTTGTCACATCACCCATTTGTGTGAGTATTTTCCTTTGCTCGTTGGTGTTAGTCCTTGACTCCATTGCTTTTTGTGTGATTCTATAATTTGTTTTTGTTTAAATCTGTTTATTGCTTTTCATTTTACAATCCATTTGTACAAGCAACAATATTTAACAGTGTTACAGTAACAGTATCTGCATCTTAGTATTACAACTGGGGATACAATGCATTGTCAATGGACATGAGGCGATATCACAATAGGGTTCTATGGAAACAGGAATTTAGGTATGCATATCCAGTCTTCAGGAAAGATTATGAGAGCGTATCCAGGGAGCACAACTCGGTTGCAGGAGTACACAAGTCACAAGAGTTAACAGCTCGCAATGTCAGAACATGGGTAGGACATGGTGGGGAACAACAGGGTAGGAGGTGGGTCGGATTGGACAAGCAACAACGCAGAAAGGGAGAAAGGGTGGGACAAGCAACAATACAAGAGGGGTAAGGGATGAAGGGGGTGCTAATAAACGGAAAAGAAAGAACCTCTTACATCCTAGAACAGTGGAAGGACACAGGGCAAGGGGAGAAGTATTTGGGCCAAGCTCCAGTGTTGAGACAAACTCACGGGGAGAAAGTGGAGCCATCACTCGCTGACTAAGGAAGCGAAGGCTGCACTCGCTGACTAAAACGAAGACAAGAAATGAGAGTGACAATGAAGCCAACCAATGGTAAACAATGGGCCAGATCCAAGCCCCAAGTAAGTAACAAAATGTCTTGCAAGTGACAGCGCATGTGCTGTCTCAGGCAAGACCTAAAGTATACGGTGTTTTGGGGAGGGGAAACCGTCAAAGAGGTGACGTACCCATCAAACATACTGAAGGGAATAAAACAACTATCAGTGCCGCCAATACATTTAGAGTAACTACGGTAATGGCAGCAGAGTGTTTAGAGAGGGTGTGGGAATGTGTCCAATTGAGGGAAACAGCCTTTACCACACAGACTTTACGACGCAGTACCTTTACAAAGCAGTCTGTACCACACAGGTAAGTATTTGTACCATTACCAAGCAGCACTTTACCTCTACCAATACCAAAACCTTAAAATCACTTAAAAGGTATATAAATAAAACAAAAATACCTGCCTGGTTAAGGAAGATAAGGGTCATTTTAGGGCTTACGAAAGGGTAGAGGTTAAAAGAGGTACAGGTGATTTTATAGTTTAGGGGTGGGTGGAGGTAAAGTGAGCTAAGGGTGATTTTATGACTTAACATTATTTTTTAATATTTATTTATTTATAGAGATCAAAGTAATACCCGAAGGCGTCTAGGCTCTAGATGAAATAGCCTCAGGTGATAGCCAGGTCATAGTCATACTCAAACCTTGCATTTATAGAAAAAAGAACTACACCTTCCTTCCTGTTTGCACCCGACATCGCCTGGTACCCACCTGGTGCCACGCTGGTCACTGGCTAGTGACTGTGAACACTGTCCCCTCTGCTTACAGGTCTTCAACATCTCCGATCCACCCTTGGATCCACTGCATCTCCTCCGGGCCGGTCGCCTGCAGCATCTTTGTCTTCAGGCTCCACGGAACAGATAGAAGAAACCCGACGCACTTCGAGGCCTATGCACCCGCTTCCTGTGGGTGAGGTAAAGCTGGCACTCCTGTGCCCAAGTGTAGTATTACATCTCTAGTGCCTGTGTTCCAAATCTTGAGTTCCTAGCCCATCCGGAAGATCCTCTTTGCAGTAACTTTGTACGTCTTACGCACCCTATGGGAGCACGCGTGTGACTATTTGCTCTGCACACGCAACCCGTGGACCTCCTGGTCACTAACTGAAGTTAGCTCCGTGTAGGCCCAGCGATTCTAGAGGCCCTAGGCCTTTTCCCTTTTCTGTTCGTGGTACTTATACCACTATTTTAGTATATGGTTCGAGTGGCCACCAGGGCCTATCCATATAAAGTGCAACTTCTGTGTATTCTGTGATAATCTTGTTTGACGATTTGTGCTCCTGTGCTCATAAAGAGACTAGGGGTTACTTTGAGAAATAAATACATATATATTTTGAATATATATCTGTGTGGTGTCCTTTCATTGGTATAAAAGGGGGTTGCATTTGGTAAAACAGCTGGCTTAACACGCATCACGAGTTTAGCCTCAAAGACTGCTTAGCCTACGCTACCACTAGGGCAGCTAGTCCGAAAAGGTTGACTTACAACCACACCATAAGGGTTGCTTGGCATGGTACAAGGTGATCACTAGAACTAGTGAACAGCATATACCAGGCCAACTTCTCACACAGGTCTCAAGGCATTTCCTAAAGGAAAGCAGATCAGGAGAGTTCTTTAGATTGGTAGCAGGACAGTTCCATAGTCTGGCAGTAGCATTAACAAAGCTGTTGTCCTCCCCCCAGCTTGAAAGCCGGAATCTGGGGACCTCCACAAGCTTTTGAGATGAGGATCGGAGATTTCTTGGCGGAACATAGCAACTAAACTCATCTTTGAGATATTCCGGTCTGCGATTGTGAAGAGCCATGCAGGCAGTACAAAGGGCCTTAAAGTCAATCTGCTTCTCCACAGGAAGTTAGTGAAGGGCAGCGGTAAGGGTGATTTTAGGTTTTGGGCGGGTAGAGGTAAAGGGAGGTATAGGTGAATGTGGAATTCTGGGATGGGAAAAGAATATTTTAGGGTTTGGGTGAAGTCAACCAAATCAGGTTCACCATTAGATCCTCTCCTCACAACCAAACTGAGCATATTAAGCTCGCTTTTAATACAACCAGTGGTTGAACTCCTAAATTCTTCCTTACATGAGGGGCTTCTGCCAAAAGCATGGAGGCACACCATGGTTCTCCCTCTATTGATGAAACCCCACTTGAACAACTGGTCCAACATTCGACCCATCTCTCTGCTATCCATTTTTGATAAGATACTGGACAAACATGTCAAAGCCCAGCTTACTTCATTTGTGGAGACCCAGGATGCTCTTCCTTCTTCTAATTCAGGTTTCCGAGCTAGTCACTGCAGAGATTCTTCCCTTCTGGAAGTCACAGAACATCTAAGGGTGGCTCTTGGATATCGGCGTAACTGCTGCACTGTTTCAATTACATGGCGTGGCCTTCAATACTATGTCCCATGATATTCTTGCTGAAACACTGACTCAATTGGGCCTCCAAGACGCCGCGCACACATGGATATCCTCCTTCTTGTCAGAGCGTACTTTCCAATGGGCATATCAACAACGAGGCGATAAAAAATTATCGCCGCTTTTGCGGCCGTTTTCGGTCAAAAAGCGGCGATAATTTTATCGCCTAATCAGCAAGGTCACGCTAACGCGTGAAACCTTGCTTTAGCGACAGGATTCCTAACGCCCAGCTTTGCATCTCTAATGAGATGCAAAGTGGGCGTTCCTGACCTAACATGAGAGGAGAAATGTCGCCAAGCGACATTTCTCCTATCATCAAGCCCCACGCTATGAAGCATAGCGGCAGGAAAAGTAGCGATAACCCATGTTTTCGCTACTTTCCTTACGCCTGCTTCAGGACTGACTTAGCCATGATATCCTATGGAAGGAGGATATCATGGCTAAGTTTGTGAGTCCCTATCAACTAGCTAACGTGAGATTATCGCTGGATTTCCAGCAATAATCTCACGTTAGCCAGTTAGCGCCAGGATTTTTATCGCTGATGAGATAAGCGTTGCTAATAGCACGCTATCTCAGCGATAAAAATCGGCACTAGCCGGCAATAATTATCCTGGCGCTAAGTGCGCTCAGCGATAATTATCGCCGGTTGTTGTTGATATGCCCCCAAGTCTGTTAGACAAATCCAGTGTCTGGATCACATACACACACCACAGGAGTCCCACAGGGATCCACCCTCAGGCCTATGCACTTTAAAACCTACATCCGCCCTCTGGTGGACCTGGTGGAAAGTTGCTGATTGACCCTATTTTCATACATGGATGACACCCAGATTATTTTTTCTCTGTCGCCAGGGCAGGAAGTCAATTCAGAGGATCTTAACTCCTGTCTCCACTTCGATGAAAATAAACTCCCTGAAAATAAATGGTGACAAGACCGAGGTGATGATACTGGGCAAGAAACCCCCGCTTTGGGGACCCCACCACTGACCTGTCATGTTGGGTACGCCTCCCACATCCACTGAGAAAGTGAAGAAACTTGGCTTCTTCTGGCTGGACTCTTCCTTGTCCATGAACTCATAGGCAGACAAAGTTGCCTCTACATTCCTCGCCACCATGAAATGGCTTAGGAAGATTCTGGGTACTCTTGTTTGCTGCTTAAAGAACTGTCATTCAACCCTTGATACTTTCTAGGCTCGATTATGGCAACATCTTGTATCTAGGGGCAGATAAGGCAGTGATAAGACGCCTTCAGGTGGTCCAAAATTCGGCCACCAGGCTCTTGTTTTGCCTCGCCAAATTCTCCTCTGTGTCCGGCCTTCTTCATAGACCCCATTGGCTTCTGTGAATAAGCTTATCAATTCCAAAGCACTCTGCTACATGTACACAATCATCGTCCGTACGGGGCCACGGAACCTGCAAAACTTGATGGTCCCTTTGTGGTGTTTTCCTATATCCCTGACAGGCTCTGCGCATTGGAATAACATACACTATAGATTTGACATAGGACTAAGGTCAGTATGTCTCTATCGACTATATTAAACTTAATTACTTGTGTGTGCCAGCTAACTCAGAAGTCACTAGAAACTTCTTGAATATATAAGAAGGGATTAGTCTCTGACAACCGCATAAACATGACAACTTTGTTTCCCGTTAGAATCGGAACAGTCTCAGAATCGTGGAAACAATAGATAGCAGTTTCACTCAGTCAATCGTGCATGCTTCGTTTCTACAGAGTTGCAGAGAAATAGAGAGATGGGCGTTTCAATAAAAGGGTTTATTGAACAGTCTTAATTCTCATGCAAGAGATATGAATTGCTATAATAGTAAGACAGACTGCAAAGTACAATACGTACGAGGTTAGCAGTAAGATAAAATAATACTGCAATTGCATGGTTTGTAGCTATGACATATATTAATCAAAATACATACATAAATAACATAATCTAAAATGTGATACTCATCTGATGCTTCTAAATTGTTCTACCCCGGTGTACCTAACCCTAAGTGCAGTACGAGGTTTGAAGTAAGTGCCATTTCTAAAGTATAGCTAGCTATATTTTAGTTTAGCCAAGAGTTGCCAAAGGTTGCTCTAAGTTCTAGGCAGCTCCATACCTTAGAATGAGAGAGGTTGGAATCTCTTTTCTGGACTTGATAGTCTAAACCCCCGCAAGGGAAGTCAGAGAGCACTGGAGCCGGATTCTCTGCGAGGAGGATGGCTGCGTCAGGTCAGTGCATCAGGCTGGAACTCAATCTCCTTCCGAACTTTCCGTGTTGAACCGCGTAGTCTAGGTTGGATCGAATCCTCCGGGAACCGCAATTTGCCAGGGCAAGTGCTGGTATATTTATACCTTGAAGGGGTCTATGAATGCCAGTATTGACGTAAAAGTCGGGCAGAGGAACGTCATGAATGAACCCCTAAGGAATAGATGTTCATGCATACTTAATGAGTTCTTGGAGAAATCAATATTCAAGCTGGGGGAAATTCCTAAAGGCTTAAGGGTCTGGTTTTCCAAGAATACGTTGTGACGTGGATGGAAGGATGTAGGCGGCCATACCTGTATTTGGTTTGTATGGACAATGTCTAAATAAGGGCCGGATTTCTATGTCCGAATAAGGGCAATGAGAATTGTACCTATATAAGGGCATAAATCGGGAAACCTATATACGGAATCTAAATCTGCGCACAACACCCCCTCCAGTTTCGTATGAACAACGTTACTAGATCCTAAACGTTCTAAACATATCTTAAAAGAGAGTATCGCATGGGTTTGCTAAAATAGCTAAAAACATATCTAAAACATATGTTCTAAAAATACATTACAAAACCATTGCTATACATAAAGTGTTGTGCATATTAAAGGTAATGTTCCATTCTAAGCATAGGATCACATTGGAATGCTAAATGAATGAACCAAAATATATACATGTGATGAAATGGCTCGTAAATACAGAAGAAAAAGGGCCGAAACCATTTCATATCAGGTTACACTAGTCAAATTGTTATTCATGACAAGGTGGCATACTGTCCCTGGAAGTGTTATCAAAGAATTCTGTTCTCTATGAATAGTTCTACTATAAGCAGATTACTCTGCCAAAAAATGTAAAATAAAATTTTGGGACTGGGAAGAAGAAAAAAATATAATCATAGAAAAAGTTCCAAAGTCAGTATCACGTTTGAAAAAGAATGAAGGCCAAATTCAGAGACTCTCTGGAACACTGTGTGCTTGAAAAGTCAGTGTGTGGGGATGGAGAAAACATGACATTTTCTAATCCTGTAGACAACAAGTCGTCTACCGTTGTGGGTGAGATTTGGAATACCTCGTGTAGAATATCAACAGCAGATGGGGGCGTGGCCGAGCCGAGCTGCAAGATGGCCGCCGTGTAACGGGGCTCTGCCGGCCGGACACCTAATCCGTCAGACAATCCGACCTTTGCCTTGCTTTTTGACCATTAAACTACACGGCGGGAAGTGCCCAGGTGAAGGGGATCCTAGCGGTGCCACTGCGGTTGAAATCGGCCTCGGAGATCCGGAGCTACACGGCCGGCCTGGCCGAGCGGCCTTTGGGCACCGTGCTGGGCGGAGACCTCTCCTACGCGAGACCCTGGTCAAGGGCCGCGATCTGGCGGATACGAGGCGGCTCTCGTGGACCCAGCTGAGACGTGGTGAGCCCTGCGACTGGCGCCCGAGTGGCTGCGGTGGCTTCCTGACGTGCTGAGGCCGGCCCCTGCTGGGGAGCTTGTACCGGGGGCAGGCTGAGCTGGCGGACTGGCTGCCTAGGCCTATCCGGCGTGTCTGCGCCCTGGTCTGATGCCTGGGCCGATGGGCCTGCTGGAGTGAGGAGATGGTGGGCCCGATCCCTGCCCGCAGAAGGTGATATCCGGCTGCCGGAACCTGCCGACGACCTGCTCTAACCCTTGTGTGCCGGCGGGCCGGGGAGACACGGCGCTGAAGAGGCTCACTGGGCGGGGGGTCGGCCGGGCTGCCTCCCGGACCACTGCGAGAGGCCGCCATTGTTACCCGACTAACGCAGACCCGCGCCCTGAATGTGACGAGAGCTGGCCTGTTCTTCCCTCCTTGGCGATGTTCCTCGTGTGGAGGGGGTGACTGTGTGGTGACCACTCCACCTATGCGTTCCTTGCGCTTGGTGGCCTGCTTGTTGCTTGATACCCCTCACCGCCATTGTTGGTAGGTGGCGGGCCCTCGGGGGAACCATGGGGAAATCGGACGCCAAACAGAGGAAGCTCCCCTTCGAGAAGCAGACCTTCCGTGGTGCCGAAGCGGTGCCGGAGTCGCAGACGGTGGTCCCTGAAACACAGTTGGACCCAACACCGGACGATGATGTCAAAAGTATGTTCCGTGACCTTAAGGGCTGCCTAAAGGAAATTGATGGAAAACTCGACTCCATGGCCCAGCAACTGGATGGCATATCGCACAGGGTCGACAAACATGAGGAGCGTATCACGGCGATGGAAACGAGAATTGCGGACTGCGAGGAGGGCCACGGAGACACCCAGGAGAAGTTACTCCGAATGGACAGGGTCCTGGAGGTGATACGTGGGCGCAACGAAGATTTGGAAGCTCGCTCCCGCCGAAATAATGTACGAATTATTGGGGTTGCCGAATCCACTAACATTGGAAATATGGAACTATTTGTGGAAGGAATGTTCCGTGAACTGTTTGGAGAGGGACTGTCGGCCATGTTCTTGGTTGAACGCGCACATCGCACGTTGGGGCCGCGACCTGTGCCGGGGGCTCCGCCGCGGCCAATCCTGGCCCGGGTTCTTAACTACCGGGACAGGGACACCATCCTGCGGTTGGCACGTGAAAAGGGGGAACTAACTTTTCAAAATATGGTTATCTCCTTGTTTCCGGATTTTACGCAGGCTGTGCAGGCCGCCAGGCGCGAATTCATACCGGCCAAAAAAAATCTTCCAGAAGGTGGGGACTAAGTATGCGATGCTGTACCCGGCCAAGCTGCGGATCCATCATAAAGGGAAGCCCATGGTATTTACTACGGCGGCAGACGCGATCAAGTTTGCGAGACAGGCGGAACGTTCGCACCGTGAGAGGCGAGATGACCAAGAGAATCCGCCGATGGGACAGCTAAGTGACATTGAATGACATGACACAAAGACACGCGTGCCCATGCTGGGTCGCTATACTACACTAATGTAGGGCGCGTGCCCTATGTCCAACACTGAGTGTCCCTGAGACCTGCAGAGGGAGATAGGTCCGTCCCTGAGCTGAGAGACTGGTCGGTTCATGCATGATTAACACTACTAGTATCCTGCGGAGAACTGTGATGAGTAGCATGCAGGGACTTCCAAGCTGTACCTTGAGATATTGCTTTAAATGCTAGGCGGAAATGTCCGGCCACCCAGTCATTTATAGACTGGGGAGTGAGCCGGTAACCCCACGCCCCTGTGGGATGATTCCCGAGATACTATTGCAAGACAGTTTCGGTTGGGGGGGGGGTGGTGGGTGGGGATGATATCTCAACCTGATTGGGGGGTTGGAGTGGGTGGGGGGGGGTTGAGGGTATTGTTGGTTGGTTCTACATCACTACACTTTCTGGCTACACCACTACATGGCGATGCGGTCCAGACACGGGCAGACTTACTGTGGTTGCTGATTCATAGGACGGGAGGGCGAGATACCTGTGGGTGGGCCCTTCTACTGGGTCCCTCGATGACCACACGTCTACATGAGAAAGGCACACACAAGCCGCCCTGACGCGTTGCGCTGCCTTACCTGGAATATCCGTGGTCTTAACGATCACCGAAAAATACGCTTGACTCATGCACACCTGACGCGACACCAAATAGATATATGTTTCCTACAGGAAACCCACTTGACTCGCGCCGCTGGGGACAAGCTTAGAAATGCACGGTGGGGAGAGGTACACACATCGAGTTGCTCCAACTACTCCCGTGGAGTGGCCATTCTTATCCGGAAAGGCATTCCCTGGCAGACGTTTAAGGTACAAGCTGATTCGGATGGGCGCTACATCATACTACTTGGGCAGCTCTTTCATATGCCGATCACGTTGATTAATGTATATGGCCCCAACTCGGATGACCCTGGCTTTTTCCGGAATGTCTGGCACCTGGCGCAATCCCTGGGTGGGGGGGCTTGCTTGTGGGGTGGAGATTTCAATGCTGTACTTTCACTGGAGCTCGATAGGGAGGGGGTGGCTCACACGCATCATCCGCTAGCGGCTGGCCTCATCCGTGGCCTAATGGCAGATTACACTCTACTAGACACGTGGCGCGTCCTGCATCCCGCGGTTAGGGAAGGCACCTGCTTCACCCCGCACAGGGGTGCCTGGTCCCGCTTGGACTACTGGCTCTTAACCCCGCAGGTACATGTATGGGTCTCTGCAGTCACTCACAGGGCGCGTTCCCTCTCCGATCACTCTCCTGTCGAACTAACTCTGAATGTCCCCAAGCCATATATCACACCCTTCACGTGGCGGCTACCACCACATGCCCTGACAGATCAGGTGTTTCGGGAAGAGATTCATCAGCAAATACTTGACTACTTTGAGCTGAATGAGGGATCTGTGGCTTCGCTAGGCACGCTGTGGGACGCATTTAAAGTGGTGGTAAGAGGCCACTGCATTGCGGGGCAGGCAAGGGTCCTAAAGACTATCAGGCGTTCGCTAGGCAAATTAGAGGATCGCCTGCATTCCTTAGAGGTGCAATACTGTTCGGACCCCTCGGCGGCCACGTTGGCCGAAACTTGCACAACGCTAACTGCATATCAGGAGGAGGCTGACAGGGAACTTAAGTTCCTGACTAAGCATGCTGTGGCCCGTAGATATGGAGAGGGGGACCGCCCGGGTAGAACACTCGCCCTGCTCCTGCGCGCACAAAGACCATCTCCCTTCATATCCTCAGTGATGACACAGGGAGGGGAGAACGTATGCACTCCCCCTGAAATCCTAGATACGTTTCGGACCTTCTACAGAGACCTCTACAGGTCGCGGGAGGCCCACACGCCGGTGGAGCTTGCTGAATATTTGGATACTGTACAGCTTATCTGGTTCAATGCGCACCAAAAAGGCTACTTCGATCGGCCTTTTGAGGCGGATGATGTGCGGGAGGCCATAGGCTCCTTGGCGGCCGGAAAGGAGTACGCAGATCTTCTGGTCCCCCGGCTATTGGCAATGTATGCTGAGGCGGTCGAGTCGGGTATGCTCCCAGGGTCGCTTAGAGAGGCTGTCATCATCACCCTCCTGAAACCGGACAAGGATAGCCAACAATGCGACTCCTACCGGCCACTGTCATTAATTAACACTGACGCGAAGATTTTTGCGAAAATGCTGGCCACTCGGCTACAGCCGGTGTTGCCCCTCATGATCCGTCCGGATCAGTCGGAATTTGTACCGGGCAGATCGACCTCTCACAACCTCCGTACCCTCTTTGGAGTACTACACTATTTGGCCCCACATGTTAAGGCTGCGGCGGTGCTACTGGACGCCACCAAAGCGTTCGACTCCCTGGAATGGGGGTTCCTGTTTCCGCTGCTGCAGCGCATGGGTGTGAGTGAAGCCTTCATTGGCTACATTAGACTGCTCTATACCGGCATCACGGCTAGGGTAAGAGTTAACGGGCTCGTCTCGGCGCCCTTTGCAATTCAGAGGGGTACCAGGCAGGGATGTCCCCTGTCGCCCCTGCTCTTTGCTATCGCCACGGAGCCTTTGGCTGCTCGCATCCGGCAGCATCACGCGGCTAGGGGCATTGGGTTCTCGTCGAGGGCATTGACGGTATCACTGTATGCTGATGATATCACGTTATATGTCACTGATCCTCAGACGAACCTCTCCCCTCTGACGGGAGAACTGACGCATTATGGTCAATTATCGGGGGTGAATATAAATTGGGAGAAGTCGGTAATTATGCCCCTGACGTCCGGGACTCCCCGCTTTACTCCGGATTGCCCGCTGAAATGGGCCACTGGCCCGGTGCGATACTTGGGGATTTGGATAAGCACGGATAAACAGCAAATATGGACGGAAAATTATGGACGGGTGATGAGTTGGGTGGAGGAGAGGGTCGACCGCTGGAAGCACTTGCCCCTTTCGCTGGCTGGCAGAATTGCAGTGGCCAAAATGGTGATCCTGCCCAATCTCCTCTACCTGTTTGGGAATATCCCACTACCCCTGACTGCACATTTTTTGCGGCGGCTACGCTCGAAGATGGTGGAGCTGGCCTGGGGGGGTAAACAACCGAGGGTGGCATGGGAGACTCTGACTCTCCCACAGCGACAGGGAGGCCTGGCGGCGCCGGACTTCTCCTTATATGCTTACTGTGCACAGGCACAATTCCTGCATTACTGGGCACATCCTACACCGTTTCAACCACATGTGGCGATAGAGACGGACAGAGTAGCCCCGCTGCCGCTGAATGTAGCACTTTACGTGCCGCACACCCGGAGATGCACGGACATAGACCCGGTGCATGCACTCAGGTGGGCATGGGATGGGCTGCGGCGGAGGGCCGGACTTGACCTTCTGTCTTCACATTCTGTGCCCCTGCGCGGGAACCCGATGTGGCCGCCGCTGCGCAGAATGCAGACCGGAGAGCGAGCTGAAGAGCTGGGCCTCCGCACTGGGGGCGATTTGTTTCCGGGAGACACCTTCCTAACTCCGGAGCAGATGTGTAATGCAGAGGCTCCGACGATGCTGGACACGCTTCTTTACTATCAGCTCCGTCACTCGTGCCGGAGGTTGTCTCCCGCGTTCCCGCCGCCGCCGCCGGCCCTGCTTGCCTTGGAAAATGTACTAGCTGTGGAGTCCGGGCGCAAACTTATATCCCGCTTGTATGTGCAAATGCAAACTTGCCACCCCGTGGTTCTTTCGGCTGCCCGGGGCATGTGGGTGGCGGAACTGGGTACGGATATTTCGGATCAACATTGGGACTTGTGTTGCAGGAATCTTGAGATTCTGTCCCCCAACTATAGGCTGCGCCTGATCCACTTCAAATATATACACATGACGTACCATACCCCTAGCCGATTGCACCGGATGGGTTTAAGAGACACGGATGAATGTTGGCGCTGCTACACTCAGGACGCCACCTTTCTGCATATGGCATGGAACTGTCCTACATTGTCGTCATTTTGGGCAAGGGTAGTAGAGATTATATGCGAAATCACTGGCCTACAGATCCCGTGCACCCCACGGGCTGCGCTGCTTGGTATTTTGCACATGGTTAAGCCCAAACACCGTAAGCTACCAGCGATGCTATTGTTACTAGCTAGAAGGCAAGTTGCGATGCACTGGGGAGTTGCTACGTCACCTAGCATTCGAGCGTGGATCACGAGCGCAGTCTACTGCCAGACACAACTTGCCCTGTACTGGGAGCTTATGCCGCTGCGTTCACGACCTAAGGACATTTGGGGGCCTTTCACACAATGGTTGGAGCAAGCTACACTGCAGGCGCTGTAACTCGATACTATTCCCTAAGGCGGACGTCAGATAGCGGTGACTGTATTTCTCAGGGGGACTTTTTGGGTGATGAACCGGATTGAGGTGACGCATGCGGGCGGGATGGGACGCTCGGCTGCTGAATGCCGCGCACCTGATAGTGTGGCACTGAGTTCGTGTGATGGTACCCACATTGTGAGGATCTGCTTGGTGTGGAGGCGTATCGTCATCGCTTGTCATATGTACACAACAGTGAGTGATGTTGTTTTAAGTTTGTTTTTGAAAACTGCAAATAAAAAGAATTTAAAAAAAAAAAAAAAAGAATATCAACAGCAGATAGATGCAAACTATCGCCTTCAGCATGGGAATCATTAGCAATGTCCGGATTGGATGTTACCTGCGCGCCTGGTGTTTCTTCTCGTACCTCAGCAGTAGCATGTTGCATCTGTGAGATTTCAATGAATGCTGCCATCAGGATTGGTAGCCGCTGGGGACAACACATAGCATGGGCCGTTATCGGGTCCAGCAGAGTATCGATATCTGTAGGCATGACTGATGGGAGTGTCAGACAAATGTCCAGCACGCATTCTTCACCGCATAGCAGGCAGCGTAGAACAGGTAAGATGCAATCTTGCCAGATTGGTCTGAATGACAGAAACCAAGTGGTGTTTAATTCTTGTAGACGAGGTAAACCGCTGGTGATTTGGCTTGCCATATCGTAGCAATAGGAGCAAAAATAGTATCCCTGCAACGAGTGCTAAAAAGAGCGGCAGTCCGCCAAACACAGAGTGCGCGAAATTTGGAAAAATTCCGAGGACTGCTTGAAAAGGTGCTAACAGTCCTGCACACACGTTCTTAAATACATGTACAATACCGCTCGTATCAGATATGTTTAAGATATGACCTAACATTTCTGAGAAACGCACAGGGCAGTATGTATACAAACGGGTATGTATGTCCGCAGAAGTCCTTGCGACTTGGAGATCATAGGTTTCTTTGGCAGAGGTCAAAGGCACAGTTTTTTGTAAAAGAATGGCTATCATTCTGCTTAGAGTATCAATTCATATAGAAGAGATATTCAGTGAAGGCAATAAAGGCGACTCCCTGACTATGTCTATTTGAGGAAACAAGACTTGCATACTGCAAGTGACCCTGGATGTAACCGTTACTAGATATGGGATACCTGGCAGCATGCCACAGCAGCTGTGATCATTCAACATAATGTAACTCCCATTTGAAAGTTGACCAAAGATTGGATTAAGCACTGCTACCAGTGAACCGTGCAGGTGGCAGGATAAGTTTGTAGTGGAACCGTCGGTAAGTTAATACCCTGACAAAGGAGAGAACCGCTTAGTGCGTGTTCACAGTTTTTACTGCTAAGAAACACTTCACGTCCCCCACTCCAACATCAATGTGTGTAAGGTAAATCCCAGGATGTCTTGATGTATTATTTACCCAACCTTTTATATTTGCCTGCTGGTGTATTTTTTAGGCAATACTGAAAATGGAAAGTCGTAACAGGCAGAGTAATCTTACCATGGATGATCCACTCAGTAGCTGGTTTTTCTGCCACTGTGAATGGTAATTTCTCCAGTTTTTCAATGCTCAGCACCGTATAGTCTGCTCCCCTTTGTGCCAGTTTGATCTGTCTATCAGTGAGATTGAATTCTGCAAACAGTGATGTAGTATTGATTAAATGCCAAGGCACATACCCAGAACGCAGGTTTTGAAGCATCCAGCCTAATAGAATGATAGAACGTAGCTGTGAATGACCATGTTGCAACATGACCAAGTCTTGTTCCATGATGTCTATGACAGAGGATACAATGCTGTCCAAAGAATATATCCTGGACGACAGAGTTGTTAACCCATTGTCTACTACAGAGCGAGATTTCTCTAAATGAATACGATCAATTTCTCGTATTCGTTCTGCAGTCTCTGCTTGGGTGACCTTCCATGCTTCATTATAAGCAGCGTAGATACTGGCATATATGAAACGTTTTTAACACGGTTTTCTTGGTCCTAGCAAGAATTCCCTAAGGTCTGCGCCTTCTTGAAGTAAAGTTAAGTGTTGTTTTACATCCTCTACTGTAGCTTTCTGTAGCCAATCAAGGCAAAGTTTCCCTACACTGTAAGTTGTTACTACCCCTGGGTGCTATCTTTGGACATAACATGGGTCTGGCCTATGAAAGATAAAACCTTGTGTTTTGTTCAGGAATCTATCTTCTCTGATTAACGGAACAGTCCCCCCCAGCTGGAAAAAGGCGAAGGTTAGGGCTCTGTTGAAAAAAACGAATCTGGACCCTCTCAACCTTTCCAACTTCAGGCCAATCTCCCTTCTTCCACTCACTAGCAAGTTAATAGAAAAATGTATAAACTCCCAACTATCCAACTATCTCGAGACCAATCAACTACTCAAATCCTCACAGACAGGCTTTCGCCCGGGTCAAGGCACCGAAACCACCATCTTGACAGTGGTCGAGGAGGCCAGGAAGATCATGGACGCAGGAGGATCAGGGGCAGTGATCCTCCTAGACCTAAGTGCGGCCTTCGACACTGTCAATCATCAAATCCTGACCCAGCGACTCAGTGATCTTGGAATTTCAGGCCTTGCCTTATCCTGGCTGAACTCATTTCTGTCAGAACGCTCTTTCCAGGTTATAGAGGGCAACCATGCATCCAAAGATACCCCTGTACGCTGTGGAGTGCCCCAGGGCTCTTCTTTAAGCCCGATACTCTTCAACATTTACATGTCCCCCCTGGAACAGATAGTCACTCCACATGGGATAAAACTCCTTACATATGCAGATGACACGCAGCTGATAGTTTCTCTTACTCAGGAAAAAAATCCTAATATAGACCTTTACTCATGCCTGACTGACATCGTAAGCTGGATGGACAGATCCCATTTAAAGCTTAACGGCGAGAAAACGGAGATCATGGTAATGGGGAATCAAGCTCACCTCCTCACAGACTCCCTCTGGCCGCCTTGCATGGGCAAACCTCCATCCCCCAAGCCCGAGATTAAAAGCCTCGGTCTATGGCTGGACAATAAACTCACTATGCAAACCCAAGCAAGAAAAACTGCCGGAGCCTGCTTTGGCCTCCTGCGATCTACCCGAAAAATCTTACCTTTACTCCCTTTCCAATCAAGGAAACTGTTGTTACAGGGTCTCATTCTATCAAGGCTAGATTACGGCAATGCGCTATACCTTGGTGCACCTCTAAAAGCCATTACCAAACTTCAGGTAGTTCAAAACGCCGCTGCTAGGATCCTGACCAACACCAGGAACCGCTGTTCAGCCAAACCAGCCTTGCGTGCTCTGCACTGGTTACCCATCATGGAAAGAGTGCAGTTCAAATCCCTCTGCCTTACACATAAAATTCTGAATGGCAAAGCCCCCCCCATACTGAGAGATTTAATCACTCCCTATAACACCTCCAGACCCCTTCGATCATCCAATGCCAACCTTACTAAACCACCCAAGATTCTGCGAGCACGCTCAGGAGGCCGGCGCGTCTCCTACAATGTATGTATGTATGTATGTGCGGTCTTATATAGCGCTCAAATTACCCTTGGGCATCTCGGCGCTTGCATTGGGAACCCGTCCTTGGTTTTCCCTGTGAGATAACCCGTACTGGGCATCCCCGAGGTGAAAGCCAGGCATCCCGCCGCGGGGGGCCGTTGTGGAGATTAAGCAAGCTTGTTGCCCAGAGCTGCATAGTGTGAACTCGTGCTTAGAGTAGGCACCGAAGCGAGAATTATCGAGTCCGTGGACAATTGGGCTCCAGACCCTGCCGCGTCGGGAATCGAACCCTGGTCCCGGGTCTGACCTCTGCTTCAGGGTATGCCTCCTCTAACCAGTGAGCTACACTTCTCCAATGCGTCAAAGATGTGGAACGCCCTCCCTCCCGACCTCCGCGCCCAACCTAATCTTCTGGCATTCCGAAAATCCCTGAAAACATGGCTCTTCCCATGAGCTTCTCTCCCTCTCTTCCTATCAGAATCTGTTCAGCGCTGGGACGCTCATGGGCAGCTATGCGCTCTATAAACCCGATAACATTAACATTAACAATATCTTGACAGTTGTTAGTGTCTAAGGGCCAGAGCAACCATTTTTTCCATTCAGGATCTGATCTGTTATTTTTCAAAACAGATGGACATCGACCTCCCCCTGTGTAGTGCTTTCACTTGTAGGTGGAGGGATAGATGGAGTGTTCATGTCTTTTATCTTGGCTATTCCAAGGCATGATGTTTGTTGGACAGTGTCGTTCAAAAACATAATTTGCTCAGGGATGATACAGGCTCTAAACAAAGCTTCTATTCCCTGTACTTGCCAATCTTTAGTACCCCAGACAGTTTTTGTCTCAATGCTGTCTTTCCAAAAGTCGTAACCCTGTCTAGACAGTTGGGCAATAAAGGCTGTAGAATAAATCTGTTTGGTATTCGTTAACATAGTTTTCATTCCTGTCTTATTGACATTCTTAAAGTAAAATGCCTCTGCATTCGAGATATTAAACCCTCAAAAATATGGAAATTTCATTGCAAATGTTTTCGAGCTACCCTTTGGTGACGTGGGACAATGTTCCCATTGGTTATACATAATTACATTTCTAGGTGTTGCAGATTTATGCAAGAAATGATGACCATAGTTGGTATAACAATACAGTTGTTCATAGTCTGATGAACCTTGTAAATATTCATTATTAGTAAATGCAGTTGACATCTCTAATTCATACATCATATTATTAACAGTCTCGAAGTCCCAATCATTAGAAAAGGTACTGGAGGTAGTAAAGTCACTTAATGAAATTTTAAATAAATGTGGAATTTTCAAAAGCTCCTACGGGCCAAAAATATCATATTTGGGTTTTGTCCCATACTATACCATCAGGTATAGGAATCGCTGTGATGTTCACTACTGACAAGTCTCTTGCTTCACGATGGGATGATTTCTGTGGCTGGAGAAGTAAGTTCACTCTTTTACTTGCTGTGTCCATTTGAATATATCTTCCATTAATCAGCATACCCAGAGTTATTACCAGAGCTAACCAAAGTAGAAAGAAGAACATTCCCAAACAATCCATAGTTCAATCCATGGTGAAACCAGATAAGTCTTTTCCAGTAGATAAAAAAGTCTGTTGCTTGTTCTTTGAAAGTTCTTTGTACTGGCGTCGTTTCAGGCTCGCTGGGATCCTCAGAAAACGTATCAAAGTTCATGAAATAGCCAGAAGCAGTTCTGTCGATGGTTGGAATTGCATCCGTAGTTGATGAAATTTCTGGAACCAGTTGATCACTTGTTACTACGTTGTAAACAGGTGTATCTGGACGAACTGTTATTTGGGTCTCAAGAGGTACAAGGTCCACAGCATTGTTTCTTAGTTCTCTATTTCTTACTGTCGAATCTTCAAAGGTGATGAGTCTCTCAGTTTGAACCTCTTGGATTGTAGCAAGAGGAGTGCGTCTGCTACATTGGCGGAGTCCACTTGGCCTACTGTTCAGTATCGGCCATATAGTGTGGTTTGATCAGGTCGATGAACACAAATCTTTTCTCCTTTTTACCAGCAAGGGGTGGCAAAAGTACTGTTCTTGATCCGTGGATTGCTAGGACAGGTACTGGTTGTCTGTAAGAAGGCCCAAATTCTTTGGGATCCAGACAGGCCTTCCTGGGACGGCTGGATTTTTCTCAGTGGTGGTTGGCTTCAGGACCACGTTGCTTTGTTGCGTTCTTAGTTTATTTAAGTCCTGTAAAACAGCCAAACGATCTTTGATATCAAATTGTTTGTTTTTCACCACTGTGCCTTTCATATCTAACTCCGGAACCAACATTCTAGTCCTAAACAGGACCTCATATGGAGTGATACCCCCTAGAGAACTTATTGGCAAGTTGTTTATTGCGTGCTGGACCCCATTTAAATGTTTGACCTACCCATCACCCGAACCTAATACCCTGGCTGTTATAGACTGCTTAATGTCCCGGTTTTTTCTTTCCACAACAGATTTTCCCTTAGGATGGAATGGAGAAGAATACCGCAATGCTACGCCCAGACTGGCCATGGCTTCTTCGTAAGCCCTACAGCTAAAAGCAGGACCCTGGTCAGAATGTAGTGTGCCTATTGCGTATGTGCCGATAATGACTCGCAAATCTTTCATAACAGTTTGAGCGCCAGCCGAGCGCTGAGGGCACATCCATAGGAACCTAGAGCACGAATCCACTGCGACCATGATATATTTATAGTTCCCATCCTTTTGTAAGGGACCGCAGTGGTCCAGGTAAACACAAGCTAATGGTTTATCTGAAATTAACAGGGGCGTCTGTGCAGGACGTTTCACAGTAGAGACTTTCATCTTCTGGCATATCTCACAGCCCAAAACATAATTTCTAGTCTGTTTCCTAATGCCGGGCCACCAGTACCTTTGTTTTAATAATGCTACTGTGGCGGAAACACCTGCATGGGCAGTGGCGAGCCCTTCATGTGCTGCTAGGATTAGCCCTAGTCTATGTTCCATGTTCGGAATTACTCAATCCCCCACTCCAAGGATTCGAGCAAACGGAACATTGTTCCCATCCATTATATATGAGTATTTGAGTGGAAACTTTTTAGGTAATGCCGCACCGCTGCCTTTGCTTGATGCATTGACAGCCAGCATTATTTCGCTGTCTATTTTCGTTTTTGAACGAGTGTTTGCAGCTACGGAAGCCGCTTGCACAGCCCCTTTCGCGGCTTCATCAGCCAATGAATTCCCTTCAACCTGAACGCTATCACGTTGGTGACTCAGCGTGTGTATCACGTGAGTGTTCTGTAGTCCGTTTCGCAACTGAACTACTTGTTCCCAAAGCAATTTGTGCTTGATTTTGCCACCTTTTGCATCTTTGAACTCATTTTGAATCCAATTCTGTAAATATTCATTGTAAGATTGAACACAGTAAAAAGAATCGCACACTATCAGTGTGGGGAATTTGCAATCCGTGTTTTCAAGTGCCATCTTAAATGCTTGTAGTTCAGCTCGCTGAGCTGTACAATCTCCTAGAGATTGGGTTTTTGTGACCATTGGTCTGAATTTGCCATTTCGCTTGGACCTTTAACGATAGCACACGCTGCACTGTAAGATTGTGCAGATCCGTCAGTATAAATTATAAATTCGTACTGGTCAAGAAGGAGAATTTCAGTAGGCAGAGGACATTCGTGTTCATATTGCAGGAATGCTTGTGCTTTTAAATATGGATCAAAAACATATTCAACATCAGTTGCAGCAAGAGAATTAACAAATTGTATCCATCTTGGATGTAAAGCTTTTGCATTTGGAATGCTAGCCTTTGTAAGTGCCTCTAGGGCTGGTACAAGAGTCACAACCATAATGTGTTTCCCCTGTGCTAGGGCTCCTTCTTTTACTACAGCGGTTTGAACTGCTTTCAGAATTTTTTCTGTCGAAGTGAATTTCATTTCTGCTTGTGTATACAAGTGGGACTTGTATGCAATTGGTACTTTTTCACCTTTGTTAAAAGTTAAGTAGGTGAATCCGCATTGACCCAGAATTATTCGGATCGCTAAGTTGCGTACGTTTCCGCGTGTTTGCAGGTATTTCGTTGCTAACATGTCTGTTTGGAGTGAACGCAAAATTTCTGTGTGTTTTTGTGTCCAATGTGTGATTTTAAAATCAGGTTTGATTAATTCGTAGAAAGGTTTAACCCTTTCTGCGTAATTTAAAATGTAAGTTCTTCCAAAATTCAGGAAACCTAGCATCGACTGTAAATTTTTCAGCATTTTTGGCAGTTGGAGCAGCGCACACTTTTCTACAAAGTTGGCTGCCAGGCTTTTGCCTTCACTTGATAGTTCATATCCTAGGAAAAGGACGTTGAGGTGGGCAGTTCTTGACTTTTTAAAGTTGAATTTGTAACCCTCTAAGGCGAAGCCCAATATTATGGTGCTCACCCTTCTCAAGTGCCTATCCAGGTCATCGTCAGTCAGATATATATCATCCACATACGACAATGCCTCGTCATCATAAGTTTGTAGTAACTCTGTTACCCTTGCTGAGAATAACCCCGGGCTGTTTTTGAATCCCTGGGGCAGTCGACAAAATTGACGCTGTGTCCCCATTATTGAGAAAGCGGTCAAATATCTGCTTTCTGGTGCAATATTTTGACAAAAGAAACCATTTGAAATGTCTAATGTGTTTTTTTATTTTTTACGCACAATGTTATTCATTAATGCTGTACTATGTGCATTTTGCACTGCAAATGTTTTGCAACAAGAATTTAAGTGTCTGTAATCCAAAACTAGATGATATGTGTTGTCTGGTTTGGAGACAGGAAACAAAGGATTGTTCATTGATGAGGTGCATGTTTCATTCACCCCCTGATATTCAAGCTGATTTAAAATCTCCCTGACCTGTTTTTTTAGCCTCTTGCTTAACTGGGAACTACCTTTGTGCAGTGGGTTGATTTTTTTAACTGGATTCTATGGTGAGGTGAGTCTATGGTGAGGTGAGTCCACATGATTTTTAGACAGTGCTGGGGCTTGGGATACTGCCATTTTCCTGGCTAATGTATATTTTAAATGAACTGGAACATGGTTGGAGAAGGCAGGCATAATGATGGCCTCGCCATGTGGGCACTCCCTGACAAATTCTGGTGGCCAGTCCTGTTCTGCTAGAAGTATATCATAACTCTTTGAAAGATGCTCCCAAAAGAGTGCTTTCACTTTTCTTGGTATGTCTCCCTCCATCCGGAGTTTTATTTCATATAACCTATTTGGGGAACTAACCCTGGTGTCTACAGTCTCTACCTGTATGTCTTCATTCAAGTCCACTGTCTCCAGAAGTCCCTTCAGGTCCTGGCGAGCTATTGTAACTTCTGCTGCACTGACCAGCATTGTCTGGGCCCATTCTCCGTTCCTGAGTTGGGTTCTCAGTAGTTTTGGCATGTGTGATCTTCAGACCTGCTACCTTTTTCTTGGAGAATTGAGGTTTTGCTTTATTTTTCTGAACTTCTTGATCGTCTTTGGACTTCACGTGTCCTTCCTTGTTTTCTGACCGTCCTCTTCTTTCGGATGTCTGTGACGATATCTGAAAGGTACGAGAGGAACGTGTATCATTATCTTGATATCTGTCAGGTTTTCGCAAATTATCCCTATTCCTGAGGTTGTACCTCCTTTCAGAGGGCTCCTTCTGTGGAGGAGACCTACCTCGGGATTGAGAACGCTTCTCTTTGGAATTCTGTTTGCTATTTTCCCACTTCTTTTTAGAAGAGGTTCAATATCCTCTAAAGGAATATATTCCTCAGGTGGTTCATCTTCTTTGTAGAAGTGAAACACATGTGTTACTGGATTTGATTCTGGGAATACCATCCATGAATAGAATACCTCTGTCTGGTGAGATTTATGTGCCTCTATCACGAAAACTGCTCAACCACTTCTTAGTTTTAGGCCATGTTTTCTAAGTTTTAGAGTGATGGCTCTCCTTAAATTTGGTGGGAAGTGTATAACACCTGCTTCGTTTTCATTAAAACCTGTAACGTCAGCCGCAGCTGTACCGTTTTCAACAACAACATCACCGTGGTCGGACATTGTTTAAATGAAAAATGCAGAACAAGATTCAAGGAAACAAAGATAAGGTGCACAATATTTTGGAACACTGTATCCTTCAACGTTGAACAAAACCAAACAGCTAATACATAGGACTTTCGTCCTACTCAGCTATGGCGGATATTATCCCTACTCACTCCAGACGTCTTATGGAGTTTTATGAGTAGAGGGTCTCTGAGAAAAGCACGACTGAGTTACTTCAGTATCTAGCGTTAAGTTAGTGCCTTACCAAACCATTGGGCGCCATGTAGTGTAGTTCCTATATCCCTGATAGGCTATGCGCATTGGAATAACATAAACTATAGATTTGACATAGGACAAAGGTCAGTATGTATCTATCGAGTATATTAAACTTAATTGCTTGTTTGTGCCAGCTAACTCAGAGGTCACTAGAAACTTCTCGAATATACAAGGAGGGATTAGTCTCTGACAACCGCATAAACATGACAACTTTGTTTCCCTTTAGAATCAGAACAGTCTCAGAATCGTGGAAACAATAGATAACATTTTCACTCAGTCAATCGTGCATGCTTCATTTCTACAGAGTTGCACAGAAATAGAGAGACAGGCGTTTCAATAAAAGGGTTTATTGAACAGTCTTATTTCTCATGCAAGAGATATGAATTGCTACAATCGTCAGACAGACTGCGAAGTACAATATGTACGAGGTTAGCAGTAAGATAAAATAATACTGCAATAGCATGGTTTGTAGCTATGACATATATGAATCAAAATACATACATAAATAACATAAGCTAAAATGTGATACTCATCTGATGCTTCTAAATTGTTCTACCCCAGTGTACCTAACCTAAGTGCAGTACGGGTTTTGAAGTAGGTGACATTTCTAAAGTATAGCTAGCCAAAAGTTTCTCTAAGTTGCCAAAAGTTTCTATAAGTTCTAGTCAGCTCCATACCTTAGAATGAGAGAGGTTAGAATCTCTTTTCTGGACTCAATAGTCTAACCCCCCGGAAGGAAAGTCAGAGAGCACTGGAGCTGGTTTCTCTGTGAGGAGGATGGCAGCATCAGGTCAGTGCATCAGGCTGGAACTCGATCTCCTTCCGAACTTGCCGTGGCGAACCGCGTAGTCTGGGTTGGATCGAATCCTCCGGGAACCGCAATTTGCCAGGGCAAGTGGTGGTATATTTATATCTTGAAGGTGTCTAGGAATGCCAGTATTGATGTAAAAGTCAGGCAGAGGAACGTCATGAATGAACCCCTAAGGAATAGATGTTCATGCATACCTAATGAGTTCTTGGAGAAATCAATATTCAAGCTGGGGGAAATTCCTAAAGGCTTAAGGGCCTGGTTTTCCAAGAATTCGTCGTGACGTGGATGGACGGATGTAGGTGGCCATGCCTGTATTTGGTTTGTACAGACAATGTCTAAATAAGGGCCGGATTAATATGTCCAAATAAGGACAATGAGAATTGTACCTATATAAGTGCATAAATCGGGAAACCTATATATGAAATCTAAATCTGCACACAACACCTTACCTTCCCGCTCGCACCCTGAACTCAAGTAACCAACTTCATTTAACAAAAGCTGCTCTATCGGGCCTCTAAGTGCTGGGAAACCCCCTGGGTAGCTATCTGCTATATAAGAACTCAATAATAATATACATAAAGGGAGGTAAGAGTGATTTTAAGGTGCATGGGTGGGTAGAGACAAATCAATCAATCAAGAAATTTGTATCGTGCACTACTCACCCGGAAGGGTCTCAAGGCGCTTGGGGGAGGGGGGCTGCCACTGCTCGAACAGCCAGGTCTTGAGCTGCCTCCTGAAGGCGAGGTGGTCCCGGGTCAGTCGCAGGTGGACGGGCAGGGAGTTCCATGTCTTAGCCGCCAGGTAGGAGAAGGATCTTCCTCCGGCGGTGGTTCTCTGGATGCGAGGGACGACGGCGAGGGCGAGGTTCGTGGATCGTAGCTGGCGGGTGGGCGTGTAGAAGGTCAGTCGGTCGTTGAGGTATCTTGGGCCCAGGTCGTGGAGGGATTTGTGTGCGTGGGTGAGGAGTCTGAACGTGATCCTCTTGTTGACAGGGAGCCAGTGCAGGTCTCTTAGGTGGCTCGAGATGTGGCAGCGTCGGGGGACGTCCAGGATGAGTCGGGCGGAGGCGTTCTGGATACGTTGAAGTCGTTTCTGAAGCTTGGCTGTTGTACCGGCGTAGAGGGTGTTTCCGTAGTCTAGTCTGCTGGTGACGAGGTCCTGGGTGACCGTCTTCCTGGTCTCGATCGGGATCCATCGGAAGATCTTGCGGAGCATGCGAAGGTTGTGGAAGCAAGCTGAGGAGACGGCGTTGACTTGTCTGGTCATCGATAGGGAGGAGTCCAGGATGACGCCCAAGTTGCGTGCGTGGTCCGTTGGTTTGGGTGCGGTGTCTAGTGCCGGGGGCCACCAGGAGTCGTCGCATGCGGAGGGCGATGGTCCCAGGATGAGGACTTCTGTCTTGTCCGTGTTCAGCTTCAGGCGGCTGATGTTCATCCATTCGGCGACGTCTTTCATTCCTTCGTGTAGGCAGACTTTGGCGGTGTCGGGGTCTCTGGTGAGGGAGAGAATCAGTTGGGTGTCGTCGGCGTAGGAAATGATGTTGAGGTTGTGTTGGCGTGCGATGGCAGCGAGGGGTTTCATGTAGATGTTGAAGAGGGTGGGGCTGAGCGATGATCCTTGCGGGACGCCGCAGATGACTTCGGTGGCTTCAGAGCGGAACGGAGGGAGGCGTACTCTCTGTGTTCTGCCGGAGAGGTAGGAGATGATCCATTCCAGGGCATTTCCTTGGATGCCAGTGTCGTTAAGGTGTTGGACAAGGGTGCGGTGGCAGATGGTGTCAAATGCTGCGGAGAGGTCTAGGAGGATGAGTGCCGCTGTTTCGCCGTTGTCGAGCAGGGCTCGGATGTCGTCGGTGGCTGCGATGAGGGCGGTCTCGGTGCTGTGGTTCGCTCTGAATCCGGACTGTGATGGGTCGAGGGATCCGTTCGTCTCGAGGAAGGCGGCTAGTTGCTTGTTGACGATCTTCTCGATGACCTTGGCGGGGAAGGGAAGGAGCGAGATGGGGCGGAAGTTCTTGAGGTCGGTCGGGTCCGCTGTTGGTTTCTTCAGCAGTGCGCTGAGCTCGGCGTGCTTCCAGCTCTCCGGGAAGGTGGCTGTGTCGAAGGAGGTGTTGATGATGTTTCGGAGGTAGGGTGCGATGGTAGAGGCGGCCTTGTTGAAGACATGGTGGGGGCACGGGTTGGTCGGCGATCCGGAGTGGATGGTGTTCATCATGCTTGCCGTGTCTTCGGGGGTTACCTTGGTCCATGTCTGGAGGGTGGCAGCAAGGTGTGTTGGTTCGACCGATGGGTGCGGGGGTGGAGCGCCGAAGCTGATGTGGATGTCGGCGATCTTGCAGTGGAAGTACGAGGCGAGGGAGTCGCAGAGGTCCTGCGAGGGAGTGATGTCGTTGTTGCCGGTGCTGGGGTTGGAGAACTCTTTGACGATGTTGAAGAGCTCCTTGCTGTCATGGGCGTTCTTGTCCAGTCGCTCCTTCAGGGATGTCTTTTTGGTGGTGCGGATGAGCTGGTGGTGTCTCCGGGTGGCGAGTTTGAGGGCGGTCATGTTGTCGGCTGTTTTGTCAATGAGCCAGGCCTTCGAGGGTGCGGCAGGCCTTCTTAGAGTCCTTGAGTTCGTCGGTGAACCAGGGGGCCTTCTTGCTTCTGGGTCTGGTGGGTGGGTTCTTCATCGGGGCGAGGTCATCGGCACAGGAGGTCAGCCACTACGTGAGGTCGAGGGCAGCTGTGTTAGAGTCCGTTGTTCTGCCTGGTGGGTTCTGGCTGAGGGAGGTGGTGAGCTGGTCGACTGTGATCTTGCTCCAGTTTCTGTGGGGAACCTGCTTCGGGTGGTGGTGGATCGTGTTCTTTTGGAAGCTGAAGTGGACGCAGCTGTGGTCAGTCCAGTGAAGTCCGGTGGAGTGGCTGAAGGTGACGTGCTTGCTGGATGAGAAGAGGGGGTCGAGCGTGTGGCCGGCGTAGTGGGTGGGGGTGTTGACCAGTTGCTGGAGTCCGAGGTTGGCGAGGTTGTCCAGCAGGGCGGTGGTGTTGCGGTCGTTGTTGTTCTCCAGGTGGAAGTTGATGTCTCCTAGGAGGATGTAGTCGGCGGAGGGGAGGGCGTGAGGGCTGATGAAGTCCGTGATGTCTTCGCAGAACTGTGTGCGCGGTCCAGGGGGTCTGTAGATGAGGGTGCCTCTGAGGGTGGTCTTGGGGTCAGTGTGAATATGGAAGTGCAGGTATTCGGCGGCGTTGAATGTGTCGATGGAGTCAGTCGAGATGCGGATGGTACTTTTGTGAACGATGGCGATGCCCCCTCCGGTCTGGTTGACGCGATCCTTCCTGATGATCTTGTAGCCGTCCGGGATGGCTATGGCGATGTCGGGGGCTGAGGAGGCGTTCATCCAGGTTTCCGTGAGGAAGGCAATGTCTGGAGATGCGGTGTCGAGGAGGTTCCAGAGTTCCACGGCGTGTCTGTGGACGGAGCGGGTGTTGAGCAGGATGCACTTCAGGTGGTTGCTGTTGTCCGTCTTGGTGGGTGCGGTGCCGGTGCGGAGGCAGGAGAATTTGCAGGATCGGCAGGCGAAGGGTCCATGGGTGTGTCGCGGGCATGCTTGGTGGCACCCGGGGGTTCGGGCGGTGTTGAGTGCGATGAGTGTGGCGGCATCGTAGGTCCTGCGGGGCGGGTGGCGGACGCGGGGGCCAGGGGGTCCGGCGCTGGGCGCGGTCCAGGCGCGGACGGGCGCAGACGGGCTTACCTTTGGCGCACCTTCGGCGCTCAGTCGGCGCTCCCGCTGCGCGCGTCCGCTGCGCGGTCGCTGATGGGGCGTCATAAGTAGGAGCCGGTAGGGAGGGTCAGGCGGGAGGCGGGAGGCGGGATGACCAATGGGCGAGGAGGGGAGGCGGGACTCCGGCGCAGCGGCGGGAAAGCAAGGAAGTGACCGGGGCAGCGGGGCCGGTGAGAAGTGAGGAGCGGGAAGGCGGAAGAAGTGGAAGGCGGACTGTGGGCAGAAGCGGAGGACTGCAGAGAAGAAGAGGTCAGCGGTAACCGTCAGCGGTCTGGCAGCAGGTGAGGCAGCAGGCAGGCGAGCGGCAGAGCAGCGAGGAAGGAGCGACCGCCTGTGAGGTCACAGGGGTCACAGTAAGTGTCCCGACAGGGACCCCTTAAGTAGGAGCCGGTACGGAGGGTCAGGCGGGAGGTGGGATGACCAATGGGCGAGGAGGGGAGGCGGGGCTCCGGCGCAGCGGCGGGAAAGCAAGGAAGTGACCGGGGCAGCGGGGCCGGTGAGAAGTGAGGAGCGGGAAGGCGGAAGAAGCGGAAGGTGGACTGTGGGCAGAAGCGGAGGGCTGCGGAGAAGAAGAGGTCAGCGGTAACCGTCAGCGGTCTGGCAGCAGGTGAGGCAGCAGGCAGGCGAGCGGCAGAGCAGCGAGGAAGGAGCGACCGCCTGTGAGGTAGTTAAGAGTAATTTTAGAGTTTAGGAGTGGGATGCAGGAGATAGGGGGGAAACATAAAGCTTTTGAAAACACTGCACGTTTGATGATGAATAAAATACCTTCTAAAATATTAAAGTGGTAACCAACAAATAAGTAATTGTGACAAAGCAGGAAACATTAATTCAGAAAAACACATACAGTATGGTAACAGTCTTAAAGAAGGGAGAATGTTTACAGTTTCATCATCAATTGAAGCAGCGGTTGGCTAAAATGTATGTTTCGGACATTGGTCACTTGCAACAAAGTTTCATTATTGCTAGTTGTTTGGGTTGGGGTCCTGGAAATATTCGGAAGCGTGAGCTTTAGCTTTGATGGTTTCAAGTTGTCTTGCAAGCAGAAAGAGAAAAAGTCCCACAATCTGAGTGCAAGCGGCTCCGAAGAACGCTAATGAAGAAATCAATCAGAAATTGGTCCATGTTCCAGGGAAGAAAACAAACACATAGAAAAAAGAGAATCCCATGTGACGCTGACACGTGCTGACACACGCTCATCAATGAAAAGGAAGAAAATAAGAGTGACAATTAAGCCAACCAATGGTAAGTAATAGGCGTGCTAAAAGCAGCTTTTTAGAGGATTTTTTCAAAAGAAAGAACAGATCACAAGCAACAGTGCATGCACTGTCTGAGGTGGAACCTCAAAATCTTTCAGCAGGAGAAATTAAAGACCAAAGGTTCGAGAAGAAAACAGAAGAAAACTGGCTATATAAGGGACAGAACAGCAGGCCAAGACTGTACTGAATTTAGAAAGAAGGTGATCAAAGCTCCCACACACGGTCCTTGTTGCATTACATTATACTGTAATGTCAAATGTAATAAACCTACACTTTGAAATTCATATGTAGTCCCCTTCCAACAACAGTAGAATATATAGTTCTATATGTGTATAATGTAAATCTGTGTGTGGGGTTGTGCATGCGGTTGCCACAATTCCCCATTGTGAGAGTATTTTCCTTTGCTCGTTGGTGTTAGTCCTTGAATCCATTGCTTTTTGTGTGATTCTATGATTTGTTTTTGTTTAAATCTGTTTATTGCATTTCATTTTACAACCCATTTGCATAAGCAACAATATGTTACAACGTTACAGTAACGGTATGTGCATGTATTGCAACTGGGGATACAATGCATTGCCATAGAGTTCTATGGAAATAGGAATTTAGGTATGCATATCTAGTCTTCAGGAAAATTATGACAGTGTATCCAGGGAGCACAACTGAGTTGCAAGAGTACACAAGTCACAAGAGTTAACAGCTCGCAATGTCAGAAGTAGACAGACTATTTCTGGAAGTAATAGTAACTATAATAATAATAAACATTCGGGCCACTAGATCATATCCCTCCCCATGTGATCAGTTACAGTGCAGGCAATTGTAAGGACAACAACCCAGAGACGCTGTAGAAGTCTCCGTTGCTTAAAGAGATTCTGGAGCTGAGTGCGTGGCCTCAGAACATATTGCGTTGTGGGTCTCTTCCGCGAGGAGGGATGTGGGTTGCTCCCCCTAGTACGCTATATCTCTGTCAGTCGTGGTGCATTCAAAGACACGAAGGCATTGTGAGTAGCAGTATGAAAGAGCCATAATAGCATCCCAGTTAGTGGCTATGGGATATTTGCAAAGCCCCAGATTGTCATCCCTGTGTAGGGCTGCACTCTCCGCCTGTTCCAAGACAGTGAGCGACTGTATTCAGGCCTTGAGGGGCAGAGGCCCAAGTGATTTCCACCGGGTAATAATAAGTCTCTTAGCCAACAGAAGGCCCAGGTCAGTAAACCAAGAGATGATTCTAAATTTCTTGTCCCTGCAGTATAAAATCAGGAGACACGCCTCCCATGTGGTTAACAGGTCTTTATCGGTACAGTGAGACAGTCGATTGTCACTCACTGCCAATATTGGTGCAAGTGGGAGCAAGCCCAGAGCATGTGAAGGAGATCCACATCTACTAATCAGCATTGGGGACAGGCAGCACCTAGGCGGTGAAAGTGCCGATTTAAGTAAGGGAAGCCCTGTATAATTGGATAAATTGGACCTGGGCATTGCGAAGAATTTGAACAGGAGTTTCCAGTAGGGTAGACCACTCTCGGTCTGTACAGGGGCGATGCAAGTAATCTTCCCAGTGAACGCAGAGAGGTGTGAGCAAGGGCGCAGTGTGCCGAAATATCTAAACATGGTGAGCTGCCAGCTGAGAGTGGTACTGGCGAGGTCAGGATTAGGTGTGGTCGGATTCATCGGAAAGAAGCAAGACTTGGTCCAGTTGACCTTCAAGCTGGGGAGCGTAGCATATCAATTGAGGGTGTGGATGATCATATCAGGAACTCAAGAGATATCTCTAAGATAGCTGAGTAGGTCATCCGCATAGAAGGGAACAGAGTGGATACCATCTCCCAAGGGTATACCCCATTTGCATCCAAGTGCACATAGGGCAGCTGCCAGAGGCTCTATTACTAAGGAGAACAGAGTGGGATGAGGGTGCAGCCTTGGTGAGTGCCTCTACATACGAGGATTGGGTCAGATATGAGGGAGCCCGTCTTAACCCTGGCTAATGGTAGGGTGTATAGCAGGTGCACCAGTCTGATGAAAGGGCCACTAAAACCCTATTGTGGTAGCACCGTAAATAAGAAGGGCCACTCCAGAGAATCAAAAACTTTCTCTAGGTCTAAAACCAAGCAGCCCCCCCTCCCCCAGAGCCACCGAGTCGGGGCATACTCAAGGATGCCGAAGAACCGTTAAGTTAAGTGAGGTGGTGCGAGCCAGAACAAACCTGTTTTGATCCAGGAGTACTAATGTTGAGACTAGGGGCACCAATCAATCTGCTAGAATTTTCGCCCGGATTTTATAATTGGTGTTAAGTAGTGCTGGAGACCTGTACAAGCCCAGGGCTTCGGGGTTTTGTCTGGCTTAGGTAGTGAAATAAGGACCACTTTGCGGAGGGAGTCTGGAAGGTTGACATGGCTTCCTCGTACAAGGAGTGCAGGCGAGGTGCCAGAAGTGGGGTGCAGGCTGATAAAGTCCTGTAGCTAATCCATTGGGACCTGGAGTTGTACTGGTGGTGAGGGAATAGACAGCCTCCTATATTTCAAAAGACATGATAGGATCACCCAACTATGCCTTTTGATCTTGATTAATGCAGGGAAGAGGCACAGTGATCAGAAAGGAGGCACCATGCTCTGGAGTGGCGTTAGATATAGACTTATATAATGTGGGGTACTGGCACATCAATTCACCATGGATATTGCGTTGTGTGTAAAGTAGGGTGCCAGCCGTCGGTAACAGTGCCATAATGGGACTGGGCTAGTCTTGTCTTATTAACCATGCAAGAAGGGAGCCAGCTTTGTCCGCTGCGGAGTGGGTCTTAGCAGAGTGGGCAGCATAGATGAGGCTATCCCTCTGCCAGGTGTGGTCTGCTATGCAGGTTGCGCACCATCTTGGCATTGAGGTGTAAAAGCCCACACTCAATGCGCGATATGTCTTTATCTAAATTGCAGACGCATGTTCCAATTGAGTCTTAAACAGTGGCCTCGAAGTGTCACCCTGAACGCGTTTCACTTAGTCAATCTTATATCCACAGTACCGCCATTGAGATCAAAGTAACCATCGATGGCTGAGCCAACAGAAGACCGAAACAGTGAATCTTCCAACGTCTCATGTTGCAAGCACCAGATAGAAATAGGGGGCCCCCGTGTCCCAGGTACGTTGAAGATATTTGAGATTATGATTCGAGTGGGTGAAGCCCAGGTAGTCAATGTGGGTGACAGATAGGCTGAGATCCAGTTGGCTGACCAACCTGTCTATCCTGACGTTTAGGAGATGCGTTGCTAAATAAAAGGAGTACACCTTGGGGGAGGCGTTGCGAAGACGTCAAACGTCAGTGAGGTGCCAGTTTTGCAGCCGATCACCAAGCAACTGGGCGTTAGAGGTCACAGCTGTGTGGGGCAGTGAGAGGAATGAATGGCCCAGGCCAGTTCAAGACTGCTATCAAAATCTCCTCCCCCCAGTAACTATTGAAGAATGCTCCAGCATCAACAAACAGCCGATAGCATGTGCAGGAATGTTGCTTGATCAGTATTTGGGGCATATATGTTGCCTAGAAGTAGATGGCGGAGCAGGATTACTATTGCAACAACACATCATCAGCAGGGTAATACTAACCTGTCTCACGACGGTCTAATCCCAGCTCACGGTCTCTATTAGCGGGTGAACAATCCAACGCTTGCTGAATTCTGCTTCACAATGATAGGAAGAGCCGACATCGAAGGATCAAAAAGCGACGTCGCAATGAGCGCTTGGCCGCTACAAGCCAGTTATGCATGTGGTCTAGGTGGCTCTTGAAAAAGACATTGCGACCCTCTAGGTCCGTCACTACATCTTCCACTACAAAGGAGACCCCTGGCTAAATCCAGATCAATACTCCCGGGCCATAGGAGGTGAAATCAGTAGTGAAGATCTGACCACACAGATGGTGTAGCTGAGTGGCTACCAGAAGCGTCAAATGAGATTCCTAGGGCAATGCAATGTGAAACGCTGCGAGAGGAGCTCTCCTCTGATTACTTTAACTGGTGACTATGCTGTTATGAGAGAGCCGTGGCCTGTGTGCCTTTTAAAGCCACTCAGCCCCTCTCTGATCTCCGACTCACTCAGCACATTTGTTCTGTTGCCGGGTGGCAGTGCACTGCTGCAGCAAAGACCTGGGGGCCCGGGCACAGGCAGGAGATTGAACATCGTTCTGCCAAAATCCCTGGGTCGGACAGGTGTTCTGTTGCTGCGCGGCATAGAAACAATTCCTGTGGGCACCGGCAAGCCAATTATTGAAGCAGATCCTGCCAGTAGCCAGCCTGCACTGGACTGGAACTAGTCTCTGGCAATACAGGAATACCTGACACACAGAGCCTGTCCAGGCTCTGTCCCACGTGGATCTCGACCAATATAATCAAAGAATTACTGAGTCAGCAGATGAGTAGTCCGAGCGCTGCCCAAACGCCCGCTGCAGCAGAGCCCGAGGAGAGCAAAGCCATCACCTACAGGGCTCAGCTGTAAATGACATTATATTTTCCAGTCTAACAGGCCATGCTTTAAATCAATAATCAGCTGAGCGGTGCCCTGCCTGCTGCGGCACCACCCTGAGAACAGGGAGCAAAGCTACATGCTTAGTGTCTCTCAAGAACTATTAATGCGTCGCAGCTGAGCCCCCAGGCGGCCTGGCTGAGGGGTGTCTGCATCTAATGTTTTCATTCTCAGAAGCCAGTCAGCACTGCACAGTGAGTGTCCAAAGTACTGCACTGTCAGTCACACTGTCTCTGCCAGGGCAGCACCCACCAGCGTGGTCGCGCTCCTGTTGCTTGCTCAAATATGACTGCTAATTAACTCAATATAGCCCGGTACTCCTGAGGCGCTATAATGCTTGACTTTGCATTTTAGTGCGGTGATGCGGACCAACACACTTAAATGCGTTAGTCTAACACCTGATGCGTGGTACTTGGCAGGGCTCAGCACGCCACTGCACAGCAAGGCTCGTACGCAATGCCCAGCCACTGCCTGTCACTAGACAGAAGCCAGGCCAGTACTCTGGTGTCACCCCAGGGAAGCCAAATGCTCCCTAATATATATTGGTAGATGTGGGGCATGGCTTGGAACACAATGAGGCAGTTCGTAACAGAAGATGGCAGTCAAAAGCGAGGATAGTGTACGGATAACGGGGTTAGGTGTGTGGAGCCTCTTAGAGTGCGTCCAGCACCTTGGCCTTGCAAGCCACCCAGTGTGATTCTCTGATAGTACCTGTGAGTGACCATGAATGAGGTCTGACCGGTTCTTAATTTGAGTTGGTGATTTCTGGTGCGGCCCACTCGCTCTTAATTTTGGTGACCAGTACTTATTTTTCCTCATGGGAAATTTCTTGAGAGCTGTAGAGAGAAAACACAAAAGAGAAAAAAGGAGGAAGAGACGACAGAAAAATTGTCACAAAAGGAGAAAGCAACAACCTGCAAGAATAAGATACAGGGGGGGGGGGTGTCTGGCACTGGGTTAAAGAGGCGTGAGGCAGATTCAAGAATGAGAAAAAAGGGGTGGGAAGTGTCTGGCACTGGGTTAAAGAGGCGTGAGGCAGATTCAAGAGTGAGATAAAGGGGCGGGGAGTGTCTGGCACTGGGTTAAAGAGGCGTGAGGCAGATTCAAGAGTGAGATAAAGGGGCAGGGAGTGTCAAGTAAAGGGTTAAGGAGGCGTGAGGCAGATTCAAGAGTGAGATACGGGGGGAGTGACTGGCACTGGGTTAAAGAGGCGTGAGTAGCCATCTTGAAATGAGTGTGTGCAATGCAGTGATTAAAGTTAAGGTGTTATATTAAACAGAACTTCTTTATTCCCGTAATGAGCCCAGCAGCCGAGTGCATTACTGCTCTCAGTGGAACGACAGCACACTTGAGTAGTCGGATCAACAACTATATTTATGTAGGTATGTATAGGAAATATAATAGACCTAGCCAAAAGTCAGCGGTCCATTGGACAGGGTCACAGACTAGCATAAAGTCAAGGAATGAGAGGAGAGCCAGCTGGGTTATGGACAGTTAATACGATGCAATGTAGAGTTTTTTTTTTTTTTTTTAAAGTGGGTCTTCAACTCTTTCCTACGCTGGAGGAGCATCGTGGTGGTCCCGATGAACACAAGGATGTTGTTCCAGATCTTCAGTGCATGGAATGGATAGAAAAGGCCTGCTGCCTTCTTCGTTATATTTTACATTCCTTAGTCTGATTGTTTCTTGTCTACAATTGTGCCTAGAACCATCAGAGATGATGAACCTGTTTGCAAGATGAGCAGGGTGCTGGTTTCCATGGCTTTTAAAATGATCCAGCTGGTTTTAAAGATGGTGTGGGCTGGCAAGGGGAGCCAATGAACTTCCATGAGGATGGGGGTGATGATGTGACCATATGTCTTCAGGTCCTGGCTGACACGTGCTGCAGAAAGTAGGAAGCCCTCAAGAGGTGCCTGTGTATTGAATGAGAAGCCATGGAGCAAGGCATTACTACCATTCAGATAAGACAGCATGAGGGCTTGAACAGCAGTTCTGATGTCACTTTCTGGAAGACATGGTTTCACTTTCATTAGAAGAGAGTACTGGTACCAGTCCATCAATGTGTTCCTTGAGGGTGAGGTTGGTGTCCAGGGTGAATCCAAGTGACTTGGTATTTGGTGAAGGTTGGAGTTCAAAGCCATCAAGGTTCATATCGTTGAGTCAAGTTTGTACTGTTACTAGTTTGTTGTTTTTTGGGAAATAACGAATTCGGTCTTGATTGGATTGAGCATCAGGTAGGCACTGGATATCCCAGTCTGAATGATATGCAGGCAGTGTTTAAAGGAATGGATGTCTGAAGCAGAGGACACTTCCAAGCCGAGCATTGTATAATCGTCATATTGGTGATTCTTGATTACAGACGCCACTATGGAACACTGCGGGACTTTGCAGGTGTTGGTGATCTTTTGGGAGTTGAAGGTGCCCAAGTCAACAAAATGGTGTATGTTGGAAAGTGTAGGAACAGACCCAGTGAAGGACATTGCCTCTGAATCCCATTTGAGAATCCGTAGTGTGTGTGTCTGAGGATGGGCAGTTCAACTGTGTTAAAGCCAGCTAAGAAGTCCAGCAATATCTAGAGGCAGGGACAGCTTAATGTTTGGTTCAGAGACCATCATCTAGGATGTGTAAAGTAACTGTCTCCATGCTGCAGTGTGAGCTGAAGCCAGACTGATAGTCAGAATGGTTAGAATGATGTGATCTTGGAGTTGTACATAGACTGTTTTTTCAATGATATTGTAGATGAATGGTGGGTGAGTGATGGGCCAGTAGTTGGAGAGATCATCAAGGTCTAGTGAAGGTTTCTTTACGAGTAAGAAGATCTGGTCTGTCGTGAGAGCTTCTGTGTACATGCCTTAAGTGAGGGAGGCAATGACAATGGTGAGTAGGGGTGAGAGAGTGTCCCCAGAGTGTTAATAAATTACAATGGTAAGACATCATCTTCATAAGAAGTGGCATTGAGATAGTTGAGTATGTCGGAAAGATGTGCAAGAGGGTGTACAGACATAATATTGAGTTTTTTATTTTAATCGCTATACATTAATATTGAGTTTTTAATATCGTAGGGACAGAATATCGATGTCAAGAATATCGACCAGAATATTGAATTTAAGGTAAGAAATATCGAAGTACATAATATCGAAGTTATTAATATCGATACAAAATATCAATGTTAGTAATATAGATGTTTATATTACTATGTATTTTATATGTATGTATTATATGTATTTTGTTAAGTATTGATTTTTTTAACATATATGTATGCATTTTTTTAGAAGTTAGTATTTTAAAAAAAAAGTAAATTATGCATTTTAGTACCGTAGCGGGTAGTGGGTTTATAGGGGAATAGGGTGGGAAGTAATTTTATTATGGTTAATTAAATAATATTTTTTAGGAATTATTATTTTTAATTAAATTTTGAGTTTTAGTTCTGTAGCGGGTTTTGGGTTCATAGGGGAATAGGGTGGGAAGTAATTTAATTGTAATTAAGTAATTATTTTTTGTTAATTGGTATTGATAATTGATTGTTAATTTATTATTAATTGGTTAATCATTTTTATTAATTGATAATTACGTTCATTGTATTCATACATTTTTTGAGCGGGATGTGGGTTTATAGGGGAATAAGGTGGGAAGTAATTTATTTGTAATTATTAATTATAATTTATTGGTGTAGTTATTTTTTTTTATTTTTTTATTTTATTTATGAAATGTTATTCGTGTATATATTGGTGTAGTTAATTAATTTATTGTTAATTATTAATTGGTAATTCATTGTTATTAATTTATTAATTGATAAATATGTTAACTGTTTTAAATTTTATGTGGAGTGAGTGGGGTTTTTATTTGGGAATAGGGTGGGAAATAATTTAATGTTGTTAAAGTAATTAATATTTTAAATTTATTGGTATTTTAAATTAATTTATTGATAATTTATTAATCAATTATTTTAATTATAAAAATATTTAATTTATAAATATGTTATTTTTAATCCCTACGCTATCCAATGTTATCCCTACTGTTGCACTCTCTGGAGTGGGAATAGTAATTTTACCCCTATGCTATCCAACGCTTTCCCTACTGTTGCACTCTCTGGAGTGGGAATAGTAATTTTGACCCCTACGCTATCCAATGCTTTCCCTACTGTTGCACTCTCTGGAGTGGGAATAGTAATTTTTACCCCCACGCTATCCAACGCTTTCCCCAGTGTTGCTTTTTATGGACTAACTATATATATATTATATTTTAAATATACATGTTTAATTAATTTTAACATTATGTTATATGTAAAAATACTTTTTAATATGTTTAACTGTTTACTTTAATTATATATACTGTTTACTGTATTTTACATACATTTTTTAACATTTAAAAATAACTATTTTTTACAACGATATTTTGGACATTGATATTTTTTTTCCGATTTTTTTGTACTTACAATGTTGTAGATAGGAAGTCGATATTCTTGGTGCCGATATTCTGGCATCGATATTTTGCTACCTCGACATTTTGTCGGTCGATATTCTGTCAGTGATCCCTGATGGTGTTGATATGCTGTTGGGTCTTCTGATTTTTTTCACGGAAGAAAAAGTTGATAGCGTTGCACTTTGCTGAAGGGCGAGGAATAGATGGGTCCGGCAGGGAGTTGATGTGGTGCTTGATTGTCTTGAAAAGCATTCTGCTTTGGTTAGTGGCTTCATTGATGGTGTTAGTATAGTACTGTGGATTGGCTGATGTGATGAGCTGCCTGTGCTGCGTGAGGGACCCCAATATGTTGAAGAGATTGGGAGTTCTGTTTCCTTTCCATTTTCTTACCTGTCTGCAGATGGATCGTGGACTTCAGATCTAGCCATTAGAGATGTTACTCTACACTTGTGCACCGGAGTGCCAGCGTTACCTCACCCACAGGAAGCGGGTGCATAGGTCTCGAAGTGCGTCGGGTTTCTTCTATCGATTCAATGGAGCCTGATGACAAAGCTGCTGTAGGCGGTCGGTCCAGAAGAGCTGCGTTGGATCCAAGGGTGGATCGGAGTTGTAGAAGACCTGAAAGCAGAGGGGACAGTGTTCACAGTCACTAGCCAGTGACCGGCGTGGCACCAGGTAGGTACCAGGCGATGTCGGGTGCAAACAGGTGATGAGGTGTAGCTTGTCTCCGCAGCGACGTGGTCCCTGAAGGTCGACGACGTCCAGGAGTCGAGTCACGAGCTGTCCCACGCAGGCTCTCGCTGTCGGCGGTGTCGGCGACTCGAAAGAAGCAAACAAGCCTTGGCAAAGCAGGAGTCGTGGAAAGTAAAGAAAGCTGATGGTTCTGACCAGCAAGGTCAGAGGGGCTGCTCTTTTGGAGAGCAGCTGGGGCCAGTCTGGAGCAACCAGACCAGCGTCGTTGATTTCAAGTTAGGTCGCCAAAATGGCCACTAGCCAACGGGCCAGGGACCGGGCAGGCGTGTCGAGGTGCAAAATGCAGAGGGGCCCCACGCAGATCGTGGAGATACTGGAGGGCTCACCTTTGGTGCAGATGCTGCTCGGATGTTGGGCTTCTCAGGACCCAAAGCACAACTTGGAGGGAGCCTCTGTTGTCGCGCTTGCAGCTTGTCGTGGGTCTTTCAAGATGGCTGGCTCCACGTGTCTCGGTGCCTCCACGGGTTCCTTCTTTGCAGGGACTGTGGATCGGGCGGTGAGAGGTCTGGAGGTCCAGGTCTTGTCAGGCTCTGGGCTCGGGCTCCAGCAGGAGGCGGCGGCAAAGCAGACGTCGAGTAGCTGGTTGGTGCTTGCGTTAGCAAGATGGTCACTCCCTGACCATAGGGGAGATTTCCTTCTGTCCTCTGTGCAGCAGAGCGTCGAAGTTCCCGTCTTCTTCTTTGTAGTAAGTTGATTCCAGGATGTCTGAAGTCTTAGGACACAGCTCCTACCTTTAAGCGGATTCTAGGGGCCGGACTACCTGCTAGGTCCCTCCCTGTTAGACGGACCGGGAGGGTCGGCCGAGGACAAGGGGAGAGGTCTCCGGGGAGAGCCGTCTCCAGCGATCGTACAGATGGGTAACTTCCCCCCCACAGATATACACCACACAAGGATAGGATTTAACGTTCTTTATAGGTAATTTCTTAAGGTACGATGAAATGGTACAAGGAGGTCTGGACTCAGGGGTCCCCTGGATTCTAGTCTCTTGGTTTGGGAAAAGGGGGTAGCGGGACAGTCTGGTTACCAATCTGGTAGCTGAGGTGGTATGGTGGATAGCTCACAATCCTCGAGCTCGGTGTTCTAGCTTGGACGGGCCGCGGCAGCGCCAGCAGGTCCCGGTGAAGGTGGTCGTTACACAGTCCGCGGCAGCGCCAGCAGGTCCCGATGAAGGTGGTCGTTACACGGTCCGCGGCAGCGCCAGCAGGTCCCGATGAAGGTGGTCGTTACAACGGTCCGCGGCAGCGCCAGCAGGTCCCGACGAGGATGAATGATGCAGAAGGCCGCGGCAGCGCCAGCAGGCAGGACGATGTTTCACAAGGCAGAGCTACGGCAGCGCCAGTAGTCCGTCAAGGCTGAGTTCTTCTCGGTGTCTCTCGACTCCAGGATACAACTGCCTTCCTGCTCTGGAGCTGCCCTAGTTATAGGTCTGGCGCCCTTTGATGTCCGGACCCTCGCACTTGGAGGTCGGGGGGTCCGGGATGAGGGAGTCCAGACACCCAGCAGGGGGTGGAGCCAGCGCCTGGGGGAGCTGGAGGGCGATCGGCACCTGGCGGGGGAGAGCCATCGACACTTCTTTCTCCCATTGACCTGCCAAGTGGTCCGTTCACCTCCTGGGTGGATGGTGGTGCCGGGATGTCGGGGCCGGGCCAGGCCCAGGGTTAGGGTCGAGCTGAGGCCACGCGGCCTCGTGGCGCAGTGTCCAGGATGGCGGCTGATCCGGCCGGGGGAGCCGGTAGTGGTTCGGCCCCATGATACATGGCTGTCCGGGGGCAGGAGTTCCGTTGGGAGACGGGGTGCGGGTTGCCCTTATGGGTAACACCTGGGAGTCCGGGGCTTGGGCCTTGTCATGCGGGGAGGGAGCAAGCCCTTCATGTGGCCTGTCCAACATGCGTCCCCCCCAGCTGAAGGCGGGGAGAGTCACCCATCCTCTTGGGGACTCTCCTCGTCGAGGCGGAAAAAGCGTGACAGGCCATCTGCGTTGGCGTGGTCTTGGCCCGGTCGATGTTCCACAGTGAAGTCCATCCCCTGCAGGGAGATGGACCAGCGCAATAGTTTTGGGTTTTCCCCCCCGCATCTGCATTAGCCACTGCAGGGGTCGATGATCGGTTTGCACCCGGAAGTGGGTACCGAAGCGATAGGGCCGGAGCTTTTTGAGGGCCCACACTACTGCGAAGGCCTCCCTCTCGATTGTGCTCCAGCGCTGTTCTCGGGCCAGGAGGCGTCTGCTGATGAAGGCCACCGGCTGGTCAAGACCCTCGGGGTTCAGCTGGGAGAGAACCGCCCCGATGCCGTGGTCGGAGGCGTCCGTTTGCACAATGAATTCCCGACTGTAATCGGGGGCCTGGAGCACAGGGGCGGTGCACAGGGCGGCTTTCAGCTTCTCGAAGGCCGCTTGACAGTCGGGGGTCCAGTTAATCTTCTTCGGGTGGTTTTTGGACGTGAGACCCGTGAGGGGCCCCACAATGCTGCCATAGTCCCTCACGAACCGCCGGTAGTAGCCGGTGAGTCCCAAGAAGGCTCGGACCTCGGTCTGCGTGACTGGGGGTTGCCAGGACTGGATGGCAGCAATTTTGAGTTGCAGAGGGGCCACCAGACCTGTGGAAATATGGATTTTTATGATCAGTTATGTCCCCTATCTTGGACCCCAACGGTTTCATGTATAAATCACAAATACATGTATGTTTCCTCCAGTTCCAGTTATGAAGACGCAAACACATGTGCGTCCACCGTCAACATGTCCTCTTTCAGATCCGCCATGAATGGGCCGGATATTCTATTCCTAAGTATGAAAGGCCACCGGCTTTATATGGTTCATTTATCCCATTTTACAGTCCAGGCGAGTAGGCCCTGATTCTACCATTAAGCTTTTTCCTGCCTTCTGCCTCTGAAAGCTCCAGTCTGAGCTCGCATCTGTATCCATGAACTTTGTCCTACTCCCTGCGCGGCTAACGGTGCCTGACTCGACCTGTCTGCCTGCCAAAAACTGTATTTCACCTTCAAGATTATCTGCTCTGCTCCGCTCCCCACCCAATGCATTCCTGTCTAGTAGTTTAAGTAAACATTCTTCCAGCTACCGAGCAAAAGGCCCGGCTTCTCTGTCTTTATGCAAGTAATTCATAGCCCTCTTACTATGGAAGATTTCTGCCCTTCGCATCCAATGTAGACACTTAGACGCTTGTACACGCACTCACAGTCAGTATAGAATAGATTTTATTCGAGAGACCTTTCCTTTTGGATAACATAGTTCTTTAAACATAGGATATTAGATATGATTCGGGATTAGGTTGACATAACCCCAGACTTCTGTCTCCACATGTAGAGCTAAATGTCAAGTCCCCTTCACCCCCTAGTTGCACGTCAATCACACGTCAGGCTGCTGCGCGCGCATTTCTGCCAAGTATTTCTGCTGACATTGCGAAATTCTTTCATGGTGCCACCCATTTGTGACATCATACCTAAATGACGTTCTTTAGTTATGCCTAGTTACACCCATTTTAGTTACGCATGTATGTTTTATCTTTGTTATCAACTGTTACGCCTCCTGCATCTGTTTTCACTATAATGCCTCTGTATAAAAATGATTACTTGTCAATAAAGTTGGTCCTTCACTTCCTGAACCTTCGTGGTGATGGAATATGGAGTCCATCAATTCGAATTGATTTTGGAATAAAGCCCGTTCCGAACCTCTAATACCACGGATTCTGCCTCTTATTTTACTGAGCTATTATTATTAATTTTCCGCATCAAATTAAGTTCCGGTAATTAAATTATTTACCACATATATGGCGCCCGAATAGGGACACTTTCTCATCTCACGCGCCGGAGGTGCGTTGCAGGCCCGGTCTCCTGCCACAGCTGGACGGACAACAACGCGTACCCACAGGATTTCCTGTATCTCCCTCCTGCCGAGCGGGGGTAACTGAGGCTGCGATCAACACCCAGACGAGGCGGTGAGAAGTGCGAAGTATCCCGACCAGAGCCTAGCTGAGAGAGCAAGATCCGAGGTATACAGAGGCCCACCAGTTTCCGAGGTTCCGAAGTTCCGAGTCGAGTCCAGTCCGGTTCAAGTCCAGTTCAGTTCAGTTCCGAGGCCTTCCGTTCCGAGCTACCCGGTGAGTACCATTGTCGGGGAGGCGTTCTGACGTGCACATAGGTTGTGCCGGTCAAGACGGGTTTGGGTACACAAATCCGGTCTGCACTGTTTCAGCAGTGTATCTGTACTGTTTAGCAGTATATCAAGTATGTCTAGTATATAATTCAGAATTACCTAGTTAGTGCCGAGTATTATGCTTAGTGACTAGTTCCCTAAATGGCCATCATTGTTGTTCATTAAATGTTAAATGTTAAATGTTTTAAACACGTTCTGCATATTGTGGTGTGAATGACTGTTCATTATTGTGTTTTGTTGTATTAAACGTGTTCAAAATTAGGTATCAGATCAGTTCTCAATATGCCGCTCTTTTCGAAATTAAGACAGATCAAAACTAGAAAAGGGGTACTCGAAGAAGCTGTTCCCATTCCTCCTAGGGACACTCCGGGGTACTTCATGTATCATAAACATGGCCTAGACGCCATATTATTTCTTGATTTATGGGTAGACTACACCAAGGAATTACCAGAAAGTCAGAGGTGGCCCGCAGCTGGGACCTGGGATGCAGATTGCATCATGAAAGTAGAGGAAGAATTATGGAAAAAGAAAGCTAGACAATCACAGAAAGATGCCATTGAATTATGGCGTAAAGAATCATATAGACGTACAGAAAAAGCACTCAGACAGGAAGAGAAAAGTAAGGAGAATTCAAATAAAGTCCGAGAAAGTCTATTAATTGAAGAAGGTACTCGAGTAAAATCAGAACAAATAGACAGACAAAGAAATGCCCTTATGAATGGTATGTATCCTCTTCTGGCCGAAGGGTTACCTAAGGCTACTCCGGAGATACCAAAAGACTTGCCACCCCCATTGTTTCCGATAAAAGCACATCCCAAAGGGCATCCCAGAACAGCAGAAGATGTTTTTCTTTCCTCTTATTTAGACGACGCAGCTCCCGAGTATGCTAATGCTGCGCCACATAGACCGCCTGCCGAGGGGGTTCAACGCCAAGACCCTCCTCCGTCTGTACCTCCACAACAACAAACTCCGACGCAAGTTCCGGCAAGCACATCTGTTTCTACAGCTGTATCCACACCTATGGTTGCTATATCACGTTCAACGAATCCTTTCACATCCAGCACCCCAGGTGGTGCTACAGGAGGTGCATCAAACATTTTTTCCACGCCACCCAGAGTAAATAAACTTTCCTTTCAAGAATTAGCCCACCAACGTACGCCCAAACTAGTAACTCCCGACATGCTTAAGGAACTTCTAATAGATTGTAGATATGACCCTGTGCCCGGCAAAGAGGACGAAATGCTGCTGGCATCATTACGTATCCGACGAGCTGCAATATATTTAGGGAGGCTACCAGGAATGACTACACATTTAGAAAACATATATCACTTTGTCCAGTCAGGACGAGATTCTGAGAGTATTAATAGAGCCATGGAGTACCAGAAAGTGGAAATACAGGGGGAACTGTTACGTTTCCTCATAAATTGTGTGATCAGAAATCAAGACCGACCAGGGGTAAATCCGGAAGAAATGCAAATTCTTACCACATGGAGTCGGAATATATCAGAGGGGAGACATGATAAACGATTAAGTATAGTAGCTATGTGCCGAAAGATCCGCAAAGAAGTAGAACGAATACACGAAGAAAGATTAGCAGTAGACCAGCCTGAACCAACCGAGGAGGAGGAAGAATTAGAACTGCCCACAGGACAGTTAGAAACAATGGCCTATGTAGGTAGAGGGAAATATTGTAATAATACTAGATGCTTTACTGATCCGATACGTCCGATACGTCCAGACCATAACAGAAATTTCCAAACACCTATAATAAATATAAGGTCCCCCGAACATTCGTTCCAAGCCGCTGACAAATTACTCCGAGAACGAAGGGGTTATCATATACTCGATTCTATGGACGAACAAGAATTAGCCAGGTCAGCCGTTCACTGGGTTGACAGCCCCGGAAAATATAGTGATGATACACTAGCACACACGTTTTTGAACCTCACCCCAGATGAACAGCGTTTAGCTGGTATCTATATGATTCAACAACTCCTTATATTATATAAAAGCCAACACTCCGATCCTGGCCCCTTACCTGATATATTGACTGAATTACTCACGAATAAATGGAGAGGTTCAGGTACTGAGTTAATTAGAGAAATACTAGAATCCAGAAAGCAGTACATTCTGTTTGTATGCCCCGAACATGTCTCACTGCCCATCAAGGAAAGAACGACGTATTATATGGATAGACAGAATCCCTTACGCGAAGTGCACCCGATAAAAGGTGATGACAATCAGTTTAAACGTGTGTTTGTATACACACCCATATCTAAAATAGAACTATTAGAAATGAAGAAAGTGGTACCCAGTCATGACAAAGACCCAGCGGGTTTCCACCGTGAAATTAAAGACATGTTGCTCATGGGAGAGTATACCTATCCCGACATTATGAAAATATTGAAGGTATTAATGCCTGCGGGCATTTACGAAAAACTCAAGGAAAAGGATTGGGAGGTGGGAGACCAAAAGATAGATTGGACAGCATTAGAAAACGAAGAAAAAGCTCGAGGTCCAGGTTCAGGGCTTGGGGATAAGACCAAAACACTACCAGGTTTATTAGTACAGGTACTGCCACGTTTATTAACTACGAAAAAGGAAGACTGGGGTGCAATCTCAGCCTGTAAACAAAAGCAAGATGAAGACACTAGTGATTTCTATGCCCGATTCGAAAAATGTTTTGGTATAAATAGTGGAATAAAAGCAAGTAGCGAATCATATCCACATCTGTTTGTGACAAAATTAGTTGAAAATTCCTTGCCCCAAGTTAAGAATAGAGTATTGAAATTCGAGTGTACCTGGCAAGGTAACACTCCGTCACAAATGTTACAAATGCTACAGTACCATCACAATAGAACTAGAGAAGAACAAGAACATGAACAAAGACGCATGAAAGACACGAAAATGAAAATGCTAGTTTCCCAGACAGTTCCAGCTGACGGTCATAAAAAGGGTATGACACAGTCCAGTGTTTCAGCAGGTCCTGTAAAAGGGACATGCAACTATTGTAAACAGCCAGGTCATTATGTACACGATTGTCCAGTTTTAAAACATAATATCGCCATAGGTAATACAAAAGAAAGACCACGGCCACTTAGACAGGAGCAGAACCAACAAGGAGCTCCGCAGCATGCACAGTCCATGCCAGCTCCGCAACAGTCTATGCCAGCTCCACCACCGCAGCCTATTGCTGCCACACAAACAACGACACAACAGATGTACCAGACCGCACAGTATGACTATCCCGATTATCAACGATACTCATGAAACAGCCTAGAGAGGGAAGTTGGCTTACCCCTTATCGAGGTCCCTGTAGATCAAGAAGGACCTTATGTACACAGTGAACTATTAGGCCAAGATAGAAAATTTTTACTTGATACAGGGGCAAGCCGAACAACAATAAAACGTAGTGAAGTTCCAGGGGCACCCCTCTCAGGCTCACAGAATCTTTCCCTTGGCTTTTCAGGAAAACCTATCATTAACGAAGTATCACAGCCTCTTCCACTTACGATTGGTCCCTTGACACGAACTACAGATTTATTGCTTACTAAATCATGTCCAGAAAACCTGTTAGGTATAAAAACATTGAAAGCTCTAGGAGCTATAATATGTTGTTCTCCGGAAGGAGTAAGATTGTTTCTACGTGATTTCAAAGGGCACTATGTGTCCCGAGACATGGATCACCGACTGCAGACTTTACCCACACATTTATGGGCACAAGGCCCTACAGATGTTGGTTGCATGAACATTACACCATATCGAGTCACACTAAAGACAGGAGTGGTACTACCACGAATGCGACAATACAAGTTACCCCCAGATGCTGTAGTGGCTTTACTGCAAATCATTGACGAGCTTATTACCCAAGGAGTGGTTGTGGAAACCGACTCCAATGTATGTAATTCCCCGATAATTCCGATTCTTAAACGAACTGATCCAACAGCCCCGCCAGTATATCGATTGGTTATTGATCTGCGCGAATTAAATAAATGTATTGTACCACAATACCCCGTAGTCCCAGATATTTCTTCATTACTGACAGCCATTGATTCCGAAGCAACATTCTTTACTGTAATTGATCTCAAGAATGCCTTTTTCAGCGTCCCAATAGATCCGGAAAGCCAATACTTGTTCGGATTTAGTTTAAATGGACGAAGCTTTAAATTCACACGCGCACCTCAAGGATTCACAGAAAGCCCCAGCATCTATAGCCAAGCACTGAAACGAGAACTTGATAGTATCCGCATGCCAGTCAACACTGCCCTGCTTCAATATGTCGATGATCTGCTGATCACCGCTAGAAGCGAACCTGAATATGAAAAAGCCTCACTGACGGTTTTACAATTTTTGGCCGAAAAGGGGCACAAGGTGTCCCCTTCTAAGCTGCAATTCTGTGTCCAGCGAGTTGTTTACCTTGGGCACTCGCTGTCCAAGGAGGGAAGGCAGCTTACACCCGATCGCATTCAGTTAATTGTTAACATGCCAATACCCAAGACACAAAAGGAGGTGCGGGCTTTTATAGGCCTCACTTCATATTGTAGGCAGTGGATCCCTCAGTATGCATTTCTAGCAAAACCACTCATTCAGTTGACAACACAGGAGGCAGCCACATCGACTGTCCTCCCTTGGACTCAGGAACACACACAAGCTTTTGAAAGCCTAAAGAAAGCTTTATGTCAAGCACCTGTTTTAGCAACACCATGTTACAATAAACAGTTTACACTCCTTGTTACAGAACGCGAAGGTACTGTTTTGTCAGTACTCACACAGGAACAAGCAGGATCACATAAACCATGTGCTTATTTTTCTAGTACATTAGATCCCGTAGCTCAGGCTCTGCCTGCGTGCCTGAAATCAGTGGCAGCGACAGCTTTAGCAATCCGACAAAGCGATGCCATAGTGTTAGGACACCAATTGACAGTACAAGTACCACATGCAGTAGAGGTTCTCTTGAACCGCACACAAACACAACACTTGACTATAGCAAGACTCACCGGTTACGAATTAACATTGTTTCAGCCACACATAGAAATCAGACGTTGTAGTACATTGAATCCTGCCACACTGTTACCAGTAAACGGAACAGACCCACTAGCACATGATTGTATTGAAGTTATTACTATCACGACGAAACCTAGACAAGACTTGACAGACGTCCCATTGTCAGACCCAGACCTGACGTTGTATGTAGATGGTTCATGTATGAGAACAAGTACAGGAGAGCTAGTGGCCGCGTATGCAGTCACAACAGACACTGAAATCATTGAAACAAATTGCATAAATACCTTGTCCGCTCAAGCAGCAGAGCTCATCGCTCTGACACAAGCCTGTATTCAAGCCACAAATAAAAAAGTCAACATATACACTGATTCACGTTATGCATTCGGAGTTGTACATGACTTCGGCGTGCTGTGGCGAGAGAGAGGTTATTTAACTTCTCACGGTGCCCACATTCAGCACGGACCCCTCATTCATGCCTTATTAGATGCAATACATCTACCCACTGCAATATCAATTATGAAATGTAAAGCTCATACGAAAGTTACTGATATCATTTCCCAAGGCAATGATCTAGCTGACAGAACAGCTAAACAGACTGCTCAAACTCACACATCTGACATAACAAAGACAATAGTTCCGACACCAACACATTGCATGATGGTTAAGGATCCCGCTCTTGACGTAATTGACATACAGACACATGCTACACCAGAGGAAATAAAGAAATGGACTGAATTAGGAGGGATCCAAACGGATCAAGGATGGATGACGAAGGAAAAATCTGTATGGTTCCTTCCTGATTCAATGGTCCAAGTTATCATTAATACAATACATAGTCCAGCGCACCTAGGAGAAAAAGCTATGCTAGACAGCATTCAACACATTTGGTTCAACAAACATTTACGAGCAGCAGCTAAACAAAAAGTTCGTACCTGTATGATCTGTTGTCAGTTTAACCCAGGTAAAAGCATTCCCGTAGAACAGGGTGGATTTCAGCCTCCTGATCACCCTTTTGAAGTCCTCCAGATGGATTATATCCAGATGGAACGATGTCGAGGATTCAAATATGTTCTTGTAGTTGTCTGTGCTCTTTCCCGTTGGACAGAGGCATACCCGGTTTCAGATTACACTGCCCCGACTACTGCCAAACAGTTGGTTCGAGAATTCTTCCCACGGTACGGTTTACCACGTGTTGTCTACTCAGATAACGGCCAGCCGTTCTCATCCGAACTAATGAAACACGTTTCACTTTTGTTAGGCTATCAATGGAGATTTCACTGTGTCCGACACCCCGAGGCAGCAGGTCTCGTGGAACGACATAATCAAACTCTGAAAATTAGATTGTCCAAAATATGTAGAGAGAAAGGTGTCGACTGGGTAGTAGCCTTACCAGTTGCACTCTTTTACATGAGAATGGTAGCGCACTCTCGAACAGGGCTATCCCCTTATGAGGTGATCTTCGGTAGACCACCAAATATGTGGGGGAAGCCAATACCACGCAAAATAACTGATGTTGACTGTAATATGCTGACAGATTATTTGGCTTCCTTGATGTCTGCACTACAATCTTGTCGTTCACAGGTAGCTGCAGCCTTTCCCGACAACACCGAGGTGAAACCCCATGACGTAGTTCCCGGGGACCTGGTGTTAGTGAGGAACTTTGACCGGAAGTCTCAGCTGGATCCTAGGTGGAAATCGCCTCAACTAGTACTGCTCACCACGAGGACCGCCGTGAAGATCGAAGGTCGCAAAGGCTGGATACATTCAAGTCATATCAAGAAATTTCATGGACTTCCGTCTGATGTAAACGATACACCTCGCGTGTCTTCACCGATTGACTCAAAGCTTCCTTTGGTTGAACAGAGTAATAAGGAACTATACAAACTAAAACTACGGTCTAACAAGTCAGACAATTTGATTGTTTAAGTCCTCTCCAAGGTGAATCGGTCGAATTTTTCTCTGACATGTATCCCTTAGACCTGAATAGAGAAAGAAACCGAAAGATGCAATTGAAACAACATGCGTACTGTAAATCACTGCGTAGTCATTGCACAGTGACGTTATTAATTTTGTTTTTCTTAAGTCTTTTAATAATTGCTGCAAGTATATTGTTGCACATATATTATCCTATTTCTAAACATGTTTACAATGTTACTACTGAACACTCTTTTAGTGAATTACCCCCGCATGAGTTGTCCTATAGATTTGCGCTGCGCAATAACACTTTTATTAGTATGTTACATCATTCCCATCAGACTAGCAATGCTACAAATTGTTGGATATGTGGCCGACTCCCTCCCTATCAGAACTATAAGGGAATTCTGCCTCTCTTTCCATATCCGTTCACACACAATGGCTCCTGTGGAGCATGGTTTAGTTTAATTAATTCCCTAGATTCGAATTCCGCAGTTTATCAAGACAACTGGGTATGGGGAAACCTGAACCTAGTTTTACTCAAAGTCTGCTACCCTAACAAGGAGGGACTTCCCAAAAGAACAGGAACTGATCTAGAAAATGAAGTATACGGATTAGGTAATTTCACGCTTAATCTCATGATCCTGAATGTTGAATCCGAAGCTGCACCAATTTTGCCCGCTATGTCAGTATTTCCAGTTAAAGGTGAATTGTGTGTAAGAAAGAATGGTTCCATACATATGGGCCATAGTAGATGCACCACTGTAATAGAATTCAGTGATCAAGGCAAATCTACATTTAGAGCTTCTCGCCATTCCTACTTCATATGTCGTCAGACTGCATATATACGTTTGCCTCTAGATTGGGATGGTACCTGTTACATCGGATTCCTTTTGCCACCTGTTTTCCTAGCTCCTCCTGATTATCACAGAAATACTCATTTAGTACACAATAGAGAACGGAGAGATCTCCCAATCGTCGACTACACTGAAACAGCATGGGAAAAATACACAGATTTCAATAAAGGTCTCTTTCCCTATATAGGTACAGTTACCAATAGTAAGCTGATACGTAGATTAACCAGAACCCTTGAAGCAGTAGTGAACGAAACTATTTCCGCCTTAGGCAATTTAACAGAAGAGCAGTCTGCTATGCGGATTGTTGTGCTTCAAAATCGTCTTGTCCTTGACGTCATCCTGGCCGATAGGGGCGGAGCTTGTAGGGTCATCGGATCAAGTTGTTGCATTTTCATACCAGAAAATTCGCCGTCAGTATATAAAGCCATAACTCGCCTTCATAAGATTGTAAGCCAGATACACCAGAATCCAGGCACCTGGACTTGGTCCGGTTGGTTTTGGGGTGTATTGTCAGCCTGGGGATGGAGGGTCCTATCCTTCCTAGGTATTGGCTTTCTCATACTATTCAGTTGCTGCTTATGCCTACAATGTGGACCAGCGATTTGTGGTCTGTGTGCCACATCGTGTATTCCACCACTAAGATTTCATTCATCCCGAAAGAAGAAAGAAGAACAAATGATGCTATATGAACAGATCAACGGATTGATGAAGATTGATATCTCTTAAGGGCAAGTAGGGGACAAGGAGGGAATGTGGAAATATGGATTTTTATGATCAGTTATGTCCCCTATCTTGGACCCCAACGGTTTCATGTATAAATCACAAATACATGTATGTTTCCTCCAGTTCCAGTTATGAAGACGCAAACACATGTGCGTCCACCGTCAACATGTCCTCTTTCAGATCCGCCATGAATGGGCCGGATATTCTATTCCTAAGTATGAAAGGCCACCGGCTTTATATGGTTCATTTATCCCATTTTACAGTCCAGGCGAGTAGGCCCTGATTCTACCATTAAGCTTTTTCCTGCCTTATGCCTCTGAAAGCTCCAGTCTGAGCTCGCATCTGTATCCATGAACTTTGTCCTACTCCCTGCGCGGCTAACGGTGCCTGACTCGACCTGTCTGCCTGCCAAAAACTGTATTTCACCTTCAAGATTATCTGCTCTGCTCCGCTCCCCACCCAATGCATTCCTGTCTAGTAGTTTAAGTAAACATTCTTCCAGCTACCGAGCAAAAGGCCCGGCTTCTCTGTCTTTATGCAAGTAATTCATAGCCCTGTTACTATGGAAGATTTCTGCCCTTCGCATCCAATGTAGACACTTAGACGCTTGTACACGCACTCACAGTCAGTATAGAATAGATTTTATTCGAGAGACCTTTCCTTTTGGATAACATAGTTCTTTAAACATAGGATATTAGATATGATTCGGGATTAGGTTGACATAACCCCAGACTTCTGTCTCCACATGTAGAGCTAAATGTCAAGTCCCCTTCACCCCCTAGTTGCACGTCAATCACACGTCATGCTGCTGCGCGCGCATTTCTGCCAAGTATTTCTGCTGACATTGCGAAATTCTTTCATGGTGCCACCCATTTGTGACATCATACCTAAATGACGTTCTTTAGTTATGCCTAGTTACACCCATTTTAGTTACGCATGTATGTTTTATCTTTGTTATCAACTGTTACGCCTCCTGCATCTGTTTTCACTATAATGCCTCTGTATAAAAATGATTACTTGTCAATAAAGTTGGTCCTTCACTTCCTGAACCTTCGTGGTGATGGAATATGGAGTCCATCAATTCGAATTGATTTTGGAATAAAGCCCGTTCCGAACCTCTAATACCACGGATTCTGCCTCTTATTTTACTGAGCTATTATTATTAATTTTCCGCATCAAATTAAGTTCCGGTAATTAAATTATTTACCACAGACCACTTCCCACCTGGTGTCCGAGGTAGGTCACGGACCCCTGACCAATTTGGCACTTGCCGGCCTTGATTGTGAGGCCGGCCCGCTGGAGGGCTTGCAGGACCTCTCGGAGGTGGTGGAGGTGGTCGGATCAGTGGCGGCTGTATACAGCGATGTCGTCCAGGTAGGCGGCGCTGAACTCTTCGAGCCCCGCCAAGACCTGGTTCACTAGACGCTGAAAAGTAGCTGGGGCATTCTTCATGCCGAAGGGCATGACCTTGAAGTGGTAGTGGCCATCGGGGGTAGAAAAGGCGGACCGTTCTTGGGCCCGGGGTGTGAGACCGATCTGCCAGTAGCCCGCTGTCAGGTCGAAGATGCTGAGGTAGCGGGCAGCCCCCATGCGGTCGATCAATTCATCCGCTCGGGGGATGGGATGAGCGTCGGTCCTGGTGACAGCGTTCAAGCCCCGATAGTCGACGCAGAATCGGAGTTCAGGAGTGGTGCCGGGGGCAGCGGCTTTGGGGACCAGCACGACCGGGCTGGCCCAGGGGCTGTCCGAGGGCTCGATGACCCCGAGCGTGAGCATCTTGGACACTTCCTCTTGGATGCAGGCCCGCACCCGATCTGGTACGCGGTAGGCCCGGTGTCGGATAGGGGGACTGTCCCCAGTGTCCACGTCGTGCAAGCACCAGGGGGTGATCCCTGGGGTGAGGGAAAACAGAGTAGCAAACTGCAGCAGGAGGTCCCGGCAGCCCTGGCGTTGCTCTGGGGTGAGGGCATCGGAGAGCCGGACCCCGTCCACGGAACCGTCTTTCTCCTGAGTCGTCAGGAGATCAGGGAGAGGCTCGGAGTCTTCTTCCGCCCCACTGTCTGTAGCCATCAGGAGGCTAAGTTCCGAGCGCACAAAGTGGGGTTTGAGTCTGTTGGTGTGGAGGACCCGGAGGGGGTTCCGGGGAGACTCCATATCGATGAGATAGGTGACGGGGCTCTTGCGTTCGACCACTTTGAAGGGCCCCGTCCACTTGTCTTGCAAGGCACATGGTTCAGTGGGGGACATCACCCACACTTGTTGACCAGGTTCGAATTCGACGGAGGAGGCATTCTGATCGTACCATTTTTTCATGTCCTCCTGACTGGCCTCAAGATTCGCTTTTGCCATTTCCCTGAATCGCCGGGTCTGATTGCGTAGTGCCAGGAGGTACTTGAAGACGTCTGGAGGGGTGTTTAGGGGGGCCATCTCCCAACCTTCTTTGACTAGGCTGAGGGGACCTTGCACAGGGTGCCCGTACAGGAGTTCGAAAGGGCTAAAACCGAGGGACTTCTGGGGAACTTCTCGATAGGCGAAGAGGAGGCACGGAAGTAGTACATCCCACTGGCGACGGAGGGGCTCTTCCAATCCCCCAATCATTCCCTTGAGTGTGCGGTTGAACCGCTCAACTAGTCCGTTCCCTTGAGGATGATAGGGGGTCGTGAATCGGTAGGTGACCCCGCACTGTTGCCAGAGGGACTTCATATATTTCGAGATAAAGTTTGTGCCTCGGTCGCTGACGACTTCTCGGGGGAAGCCCACCCGTGAGAAGATCCCCATTAGGGCCCGGCCGACCACCGGAGCTGTTACAGTTCGCAGGGGCACAGCCTCGGGGTAGCGGGTGGCGTGGTCCACCAGTACCAGGATGAACTGATGTCCTTGTGCTGTGCGGGGGTCCAGGGGCCCCACAATGTCTATTCCTACCCTCTCGAACGGGGTGGTGACCACTGGGAAGGGTTGCAGAGGTGCTTTGAGCTTGCGGCCGCTCTTCCCGCTGGCCTGGCACGTGGGGCAGGACCGGCAGTGGTTGAGGACGTCGTTTCGCATCCTCGGCCAGAAAAAGTGGGTCACCAGGCGACTGTAGGTTTTGTCCTGGCCCAGGTGTCCAGCCAGGGGGACATCGTGGGCCAAATTTAGCAGGAAGTCTCTGAAACGGAGGGGCACCACTAGCACTCGACTGGCCCCTAACTCCGCGATTCTTTGTTCACTGTATAACAGGTCGTTATCCCAATAGACCCAATGGGCTCCGGTGGAGTCCCCTGCGCTCTGGGCGATGGCTTGCTGGCGGAGTCCCTCGAGGGAGGGACAGGTCTTCTGCTCCTGGCGGAACTGTTCCTGGGTGGGCCCCCCTTCTTGACGCCACTGAGCCAGGCCGGGAAGGTCCTGGGGCTGGGCGACCCCTTCGGGGGTTGGCTCTGGGGGGTCGGTATAGTCGGTGTCCTCTACTGGAGCGATCGGGGGAGGAGGTGCAGGCCATTCTGGTTCTTCTGGTCGGGGGATGGCACGGGCGGCCATGGACCGGGTGGTTACGCACGCCCAGTCCGGGAGGCCCAGCATCCCCAGGTGCTCTCTTCTTTCTACGGCGGCCCACGGGGAACTCTCAAGATCATTCCCCAGGAGACAGTCCACGGGGGCATCATCCCGGACCGTCACCTTCAACATGCCGGAGACCCCTCCCCATTCGAAGGGGACGCAGGCCATCCGACATAGACTCTCGGAATTGTCGGCTGAGCGGACGGGGCAGAGAATGTTCGGCAGGATCTGCTCTGGTTTTACCAGGTGACAGCGGACGGCCGTCACACTGGCCCCTGTGTCACGTAGGGCTTCGGCCCGGCGCCCATTAATGTTCACCCACTGGCTATATTTTCTGGTGTTGGCGGGTAGGGGAGCCCGCGGGACCATGTCTTTTCCCCCTAGGCACGCTAGAACCATGGCGGCCGGTTCCCACTCTTGTTGTGCCTGCTCATATTCTTCTTGTTCCTCGGAGATTTGTTCTCCCCCCAGGGCGGCGGCAGCTACCTGGCGGGGTTTTGGCGTTTGGTTCTGCGGGCAGTTCGGGTCATTGGCGTAGTGGCCGACTCGCTGGCATCGGTGACACGTGACGTTGGCTCGGAACCCCGGGCGCATCGGGGGGTTGCCCCGGCCGGCCGGGGGCGGGGTGCTGGCCAAGGGAGTGGCCGGGACGGTGTCTCTCCCTCGCCCCTGGCCTCCTCCTCCTCCTCGGGGACGGTGCTGACCTTGGTTGTTCCGGTTTTGCTCGTGTGGCCCTCTCCGGCCCACTCGGGTGCTTTCCCACCGGTCAGCTTCGGCGGCGAGTTGCCGTGGGTCAGTCAATTTACTGTCGAGGAGGTGCTGCCTGAGCTCGACGAAGCAGTTGTTAGACAGGTGCTCCCACACCATGAGATTAAAAAGTTGCTCGTAGGTCGTTACGTGGCTTCCCTTGATCCAACCCTCGAAGGCTCGGCTGAAATAGTTGACATATTCCACCCAAGTTGTACCCGGGATCCGGGTGCAGTCTCGGAACCTCTGGCGGTACATTTCGGGTGTGAGCCCATATCGGGTGAGGAGGGCAGCCTTCATGTGGTCATAGGATGACATCTGATGGTCTGGGAGCTGCAGTAGGGCATCGCGGCCTTCGTTGACGAACCTCCCTGATAGGCCGGCTCCCCAGTCACTCCGATCGATCCGGTGGGAGGTCATGGCGATCTCGTAGGCTTTGAACCACTGTTGTATGTCGTCCTCTCGGACATACTCTCGGACAACATCCTTGGGGATGTGGACTTTCTTTTCGGTTGCTCCCGGGGTGCGCGGTCGCTCAGGCACCTCCGGTTCTTTGTTCTGCTTCCGTAGTTCTATTTCTGCCAGTTTGCGCTCGTGTTCGAATGTTAGTCTTTTTTCTTCGAGCTCTCTCTGCCTCTGTTTTTCTTCCCGTTCTTCTCAGAGCCGCAGATGTTCTAGGTTCAGTTTTTGCTCGGCTAATTTTAGTTCACCGTCCATTTTGAGTCGTGCCATTTCCAACTCATGTAATCTGTTTTTTTCTCTTTCTTGGATCTCTTCCTGCGAGAGGCCCGTTCCTCGCTCCTCGGGAGCCGTGGCGTTCCTCTCCGATGCTGCACCGTTTTGGTCTGGGGATCCGGCGACCCCGGTTTCCGCCCACGACTCAATGGCGTGCTTAAAATCGTCTTTGGTACTCAGGCCGGTGGTAGCAATGCCTAGTTCCATGCAGAATTGTTTCAGTTCACGATGGCTATACTCTTCCAATTTATCCATCTGGAATTTCTCGGTGGATCCGCTCTCTTTGGTTGACATCGTGGTTTTGTCGTGGGGTGAGCTACTCTCTGTACGATTACGTGTTGATTCGGATCGCGCCGCTGGCCACCAATGTTAGACGGACCAGGAGGGTCGGCCGAGGACAAGGGGAGAGGTCTCCGGGGAGAGCCGTCTCCAGCGATCGTACAGATGGGTAACTTCCCCCCCACAGATATACACCACACAAGGATAGGATTTAACGTTCTTTATAGGTAATTTCTTAAGGTACGATGAAATGGTACAAGGAGGTCTGGACTCAGGGGTCCCCTCGATTCTAGTCTCTGGGTTTGGGAAAAGGGGGTAGCGGGACAGTCTGGTTACCAATCTGGTAGCTGAGGTGGTATGGTGGATAGCTCACAATCCTCGAGCTCGGTGTTCTAGCTTGGACGGGCCGCGGCAGCGCCAGCAGGTCCCGGTGAAGGTGGTCGTTACACAGTCCGCGGCAGCGCCAGCAGGTGCCGATGAAGGTGGTCGTTACACGGTCCGCGGCAGCGCCAGCAGGTCCCGATGAAGGTGGTCGTTACAACGGTCCGCGGCAGCGCCAGCAGGTCCCGACGAGGATGGATGATGCAGAAGGCCGCGGCAGCGCCAGCAGGCAGGACGATGTTTCACAAGGCAGAGCTACGGCAGCGCCAGTAGTCCGTCAAGGCTGAGTTCTTCTCGGTGTCTCTCGACTCCAGGATACAACTGCCTTCCTGCTCTGGAGCTGCCCTAGTTATAGGTCTGGCGCCCTTTGATGTCCGGACCCTCGCACTTGGAGGTCGGGGGTTCCGGGATGAGGGAGTCCAGACACCCAGCAGGGGGTGGAGCCAGCGCCTGGGGGAGCTGGAGGGCGATCGGCACCTGGCGGGGGAGAGCCATCGACACTTCTTTCTCCCATTGACCTGCCAAGTGGTCCGTTCACCTCCTGGGTGGATGGTGGTGCCGGGATGTCGGGGCCGGGCCAGGCCCAGGGTTAGGGTCGCGCTGAGGCCACGCGGCCTCGTGGCGCAGTGTCCAGGATGGCGGCTGATCCGGCCGGGGGAGCCGGTAGTGGTTCGGCCCCATGATACATGGCTGTCCGGGGGCAGGAGTTCCGTTGGGAGACGGGGTGCGGGTTGCCCTTGTGGGTAACACCTGGGAGTCCGGGGCTTGGGCCTTGTCATGGGGGGAGGGAGCAAGCCCTTCATGTGGCCTGTCCAACACTCCCTAAGGGTGGGACCAGGAAGGGGGGTGGTTACACCCCCAATCCTTTGTCCAGCTCGCCCCAGGTCCGGGGCTGGTGTGCCCCAGGACCGGTTTGAACTGGCATATGCACCGAGGCTCCTTGTGAGCCTCAGGCATGTCTGTTTCCTTTCAAGCCCTACCTGACCAATACACAAAATCCTGTCTGGGGTGGTGCTCGCACCTCCCCTGGCAGGAAACCCTTTGTCCACGTCTCCCAAGCTGGAAGGACTCCCAGCAGCAGGAGGGCAGACTTGTGTCTGTGGTGGCAGCATCCATTTTGTGGAGCTGAATTTGAATTTGAATTTGAAGGGTTTTGTATAGCGCTCGTACACCTGGCGGTTTCTTGGCGCTCACTGGTAACAGCTACTCAATCGGTCGGAAGAGGGGGGGGACGGTAAAAGGATCAGGATGGGAAGGCTTGGGTAAAGAGAAAAGTCTTGAGATCTCTGCGGAAAAGGGGGTATTGAGTGCAGGATCTGAGGGACAGTGGGAGAGAGTTCCAAAAAGCTGGGCCCGTGGTAGCGAATTTGGAACCACCCCATTTCTTCCGTTTGAAACGTGGAACCACGAGAAGGTGGTGGGAGGAGGATCGGAGGTCTCGTGATGGAGTATACGGTTGAATAGCTGAGTTGATGAAGGAGGGGGCGGATCCTGTCCTGGCTTTAAAGATAGTGCAGCCGAGCTTGAATAAGACGCGCTGCCGGACAGGGAGCCAATGGAGGGAAATAAGAAGAGGGGTAACATGGTGTGATTTGGAAAGGTTAAAAACCAGCCGAGCTGCCTGGTTTTGAACCAGCTGGAGGCGCCTCATGAGGTAGTCAGGCATGCCATGGTAGAGGACATTGCCATAATCTAGGCGAGATGTCACCATGGCCAGTAGAATTAGTTTGAGCGCGTCTGGGGCAAAAAATCGTGAGACTCTGCGGATAGTTCTGAGTGAGAGAAAGGCTGATGACACCACAACAGAGACTTGGGAGTGTAAGGAAAGTTGGTTATTGATTTTGAAACCAAGGGTTTTGACAGAGGATACAGGAGTGGGTGGGGGACCTAGTGATGGGGGCCAGAAGGAGGGGGACCAGGGACTGGAGCAACCACCTGTCAACACCAACTCCGTCTTATCGGGGTTGAGTTTCAGGTGGTTGAAATTCATCCAGTCCTGGATAAAGGTCATGATGGACTGAACCTTGGATATGGACTCTGGGGCAGAGGAAAGGTAAAAGATGAGCTGGAGATCATCTGCATAGTTATACACAGAGACCTCCAGAGAGCTGAGGCTATGTCTGATTTTACCCGGGTTTCAGGTACTGCACATGTCTTGTCCCTCTAGAAGGGTGGAATGCTAACCCCGTCGCCAGAATTGGCGAGGGGTTAGTATTCCAATTCGTATGACACCTTACTGGACATGTTTTGATAAAGCCAAACCAAAGATAGCATTTAACCGCGAGGTTCATAATGCACTTAAGAGTATATGGTATGACGATATCTGGAAACGGTAGAAGGAAGTTGTTCCGACCACTGCAGACAGGCTCAGCTCATGCCAGAGCACCATCTCACATGGAACCAAGCACTCTGCCTTCAGATTGTCAAGGCCTGCCATAGGAGTGACTTATAGGTTAACATGTGCCCCATTTAAGGTTAGGTATATGTATACTACACCTAAGTAAGAGGTGGTTACACCAACTTACCCCAGCTGAGTGATCAGCCAGTTGTGTCAAATTTGCTAGGCCAAGCCTGGGGTGGCATAATACATGCTTCAGCCCCTGGCAGGCCTTAGATACACCAATGCCCTGGGTACCTAGTGTACACTGGTACAGGGGCTCACAGGGTGATCCAATCCCAATTGGTTATGCACCTAGGGTGCATAGTGTCAATTTAGTTAGAGAGAACAGCAGGCTAGGGGTCTGATTAGCAGGCCCACAGCCTCAATATGTCAAAAACCAGTGAAGCAAAAAGCAAACATTTGGGGTGACCATAGGATAGCAGACCTTACTCTCCTACAACTGCCATGTGGGAGAAGTAGCGACCTCCACTGTTTTATCAGCGGCTGCATTAGGTGGCTTCTAGAGAGATGGTTCTGGAACATATTTTCCTGGTAGGTTGGTGGAAATTCACTCGTTCATTAAGGTATGCTGGTCCTTCATTGTGTAGTCCAGGGAAGACATGGCTTGGCAGTTCGGGCTGGACTGTTCCCATGAGGCACAGGGTCAAGGCTGATTTGCATATGGCCATGTCTGAACTGGGGTGGTGTGGTGAGCAAAAAAACGATGGATTTAGGCCCAGATCTCTGTACTGGGGTGAATGTATGACATTGTTCTGCATTCTGTCCATCAACTGTTGTTTTTGCAAGAAAATAAAAATGACACATCAAAATCTTTCAGCAGCCGCCACTGCTGATTGTCTTCTTTTTTTCCCTACCCACTGCTAGCCTCGCCCGCTGCATTGCAAGCAAAATGAAGAGAATTAGAGTACACAAATCTGGTTATTCGAAACGAAAGAGAAAGGTGGCTCAGCAGGCTTTCGTAGTGTCACAGGAAGGAGCAATCCTGCACTTTAACACCCAAGGGAAACCTAAAGATGGAGAATCCTCTGGCCAGAGTACTGCTGACGCACTCGGTAAAACAGGCGCTGACGACCATAAAGAAGAACAAAACAGTGATGATATCCATGAGAAGAATGATACTCATGAGCAGACCAATGAAAATGAACAAGGTGACTCTGGAATTGATACAAACATGCAGCAATTACCAACTCAGGATGAGGATTATTACAAAAGACCCTCAGACAGAGAAACTGAAACATCATTCATCGGTCCATCAACATGTGGTAAATAAAATAAATATTACCTGACTGAATTTCGTACGGAGTCTTAAAATAAAGTAAAATAGCTCAAAATAACAAGAGGCAGAATCCGTGGTATAAGAGGTTCTCTAATGGGCTTTATTCCATTCAAAATGGCCGACTCGAGTGGCGGCCTTCAGGTTCCGTCACCACGAGGGTTCAGGAAGTGAAGTACAATATTTTATTAACAGACATGTATTTTTATAATAAGTGCATTACAATGAAACGAATGTAGAAGGCGTAACATTTGATAAGAAAAAGTGACGTGACAGTGACATAATCGAAACTAGGCGTAATAAGGAATAAAAGAAACATAATTGGTTAGGATTATCAGACATAGGTGGATCTATAAGATAATACTTGGCATAGATGCGCGCGCAGCAGCATGACGTGTAATTGACGTGTAACTAGGGGGTGAAGGGGACTTGACATTTAGCTCTACATGTGGAGACGAGAAGTCTGGGGTTATGTCAACCTAATCCCAAATCATATCTAACATCCTATGTTTAAAGAACTATGTTATCCACAAGGAAGAGACTCTCGGACAGAATCTATTCTATACTGACTATGTGCGTGTACAAGCGTCTAAGTGTCTATATGAGATGCGAGGGGCAGAAAACTTTCCATAGCAACAGGGCTATGAATCACTTGCATGAAGACAGAGAAGCCTGGCCTTTTGCTTGGTAACTGGAAGAATGTTTACTTAAATCACTGGACAGGAATGCATCGGCTGAAGAGCAAAATAGATAATTCGAAGGTGAAATACAGTTTCTTGGCAGGCATGCGAAAACTGGCCGAGGCAGGCACCGTTAGCTGCACAGGGAGTAGGACAAAGTTCATGGATACAGATGCGAGCTCAAGCTGAAGCTGTCAGAGACAGAGAGCAGGGAAAGGCTTTGAGGACAGAATCGGGCCTACTCGCCTGAACTGTAAAAATGGAGTAACTTAGCCATATAAAGTCGGTGGCCTTTCATACTTAGGAATCGAATATCCAGCCCATTGATGGCGGATCTGACAGAGAACATGTTGACGGTAGACACACATATGTTTGCGTCTTAGAAACTGGAACTGGAGGGAACATACATGTACTTGTAACATGCATATAGAACCGTTGGGGTCCAAGATAGGGGACATAACTGACCAGGAAAATCCACATTTCCACATTCCCTCCTTGTCCCCTTCTTGCCCTTCAAGAGATATCAATCTTCATCATTCCATCGATTTGCTCATGGAGCATCATTTCTTCTTCTTTCTTCTTCCGGCATCTTGAGCCAAAACCTTGATGTGGAATACACGATGTGGCACACAGACCACAAATCGCTGGTCCACATTGCAGGCATAGACAACAACTGAAGAGCATAAGAAGGCCAATACCTAGGAAAGATAGAATTCTCCATCCCCAGGCTGATATCACATTCCAAAACCACCCGGACCACGTCCAAGTGCCTGGATTTTCGTGTATCTGGCTTACAATCTTATGAAGGCGTGTTATAGCTTTATATACAGATGGCGAATTTTCTGGTATGAATATGCAGCAGCTGGATCCGATGACCCTGCAAGCTCCGCCCCTATCGGCCAGGATGACGTCAAGGACAAGACGATTCTGGAGAACAACAATTCTCATCACTGATTGTTCCTCTGTCAGATTGCCTAGGGCGGCTATAGTCTCGTTTACTACAGCTTCAAGAGTCTTGGTGAGTCTGCGTATCAGCTTACTATTTGATATTGTACCTATATAGGGAAAGATACCTTTATTGAAATCTACATACTTGTCCCATGCCGTCTCAGTATAATCGACAACTGGGAGATCTCTTCGCTCTCTATTGTGTACTAAATGAACATTTCGATAATAATCAGGGGGAGCTAGGAAAACAGGTGGCAGAAGGAATGCTATGTAACAGGTACCATCCCAATCTAGAGGCAGACGCATATATGCCGTCTGACCACATATAAAGTAAGAATGGCGAGAAGCTCTAAATGAAGATTTGCCTTGATCACTATATTCTACCGTAGTAACGCATTGGCTATGGCCCATATGTATGGAACCAACTTTTCTCACACATAATTCACCCTTAACTGGAAATACTGACATAGTGGGCAGAATTAGTTCAACTTCGGATTTGACATTCAAAATCATAAGATTAGGCGTAAAATTACCTAATTTATACACTTCATTTTCTAAATCAGTTCCTGTTCTACTGGGGTGACCCTCCTTATTAGGGTGACAGACTTTGAATAAAACTAGATTCAGATTTCCCCATATCCAATGTTGTTGATAAACTGCGGTGTCTGGGTCTATGGAATTTAATAAACTAAACCATGCTCCACAGGAGCCATTGCGTGTAAATGGATGTGGAAAGAAAGGCAGAACTCCTTTGTTATTCTGATAGGGAGGGAGTCGGCCACACACCCAACAATTGGTGGCATTACTAGTCTGATGGGAATGATGTAACATACTAATGAATGTGTTATTGCGCAGCGCAAGTCTATAGGACAACTCATGTGGCGGTAGGTCACTAAAAGAATGTTCATCAGTTATATTGAGAACACGTTTAGAAACAGGATAATACATATGCAACAATATACTTGCAATAACTATTAAAAAACTCAAGGAAAACAAAATTAATAAAGTCACAATACAGTGGTTACGCAGTAATTTACAATAAGCATGTCGTTTCATTATGATTCTGGACTCTACATCATTCAGACCTAAGGGATACATGTCGGGACAGATTCAACCGCTTCACCTTGGAGAGGACTTAAACAATCAAATCGTCCGACAGTTTAGATCTGGACCTGAGTTTCTGTTTATAGAGTTCGGTGCTACTGGCCTCAGCCAAAGGTAGCTTTGAGTCAATGGGGGAAGACACACGGGAAGTACTGTTTGTGTCAGGAGGAAGTCCATGAAATTTTTTTATATGGGTGGAATGCACCCATCCTTTCCGTCCTTCGATCTTCACAGCTGTTCTGGTCGTCAGCAGGACCTGCTTAGGCAACTTCCACCTAGGATCCAATTGGCTTTTCCTATCAAAATTCCGAACCAGGACAAAGTCCCCGGGGACCACGTCATGGGGTTTCACCTCAGTGTTGTCAGGAAAAGCTGCGACCACCTGTGAACGAGAAGATTGTAGTGCAGACATCAAGGAAGCCAGGTAATCTGTCAGCATATTACAGTCAACATCAGTTATTTTACGGGGTATAGGCGTCCCCCACATATTCGGTGGTCTACCAAAGATCACCTCATACGGGGATAGCCCTGTTCGAGAGTGTGCTACCATTCTCATGTAGAATAGCGCAACTGGTAAGGCTACTATCCAGTCCACACCTTTTTCCTGACATATTTTAGACAATCTGATTTTTAAAAGTTGATTATGTCGTTCCACGAGACCTGCTGCCTCGGGGTGTCGGACACAGTGGAATTTCCACTGATATCCCAACAAAAGTGAGACATGTTTCATTAATTCGGATGAGAAAGGCTGGCCGTTATCTGAATATACAACACGTGGTAAACCGTACCGTGGGAAGAATTCTCGAACTAGCTGCTTGGCAGTAGTCGGGGCAGTGTAATCTGATACGGGATACGCCTCTGTCCAACGGGAGAGAGCGCAGACAACTACGAGGACATATTTGAATCCTCGACAACGTTCCATCTGAATATAATCCATCTGGAGGACTTCAAAAGGATGATCAGGAGGCTGAAATCCACCCTGCTCTACGGGAACACTCTTTCCTGGATTAAACTGACAACATATCATACAGGTACGAACTTTTTGTTTAGCTGCTGCTCGTAAATGTTTGTTGAACCAAATGTGCTGAATGCTGTCTAGCATAGCCTTCTCTCCTAAATGTGCTGGACTGTGAACTGTAGCTATAATGGCTTGAACCATGGAATCAGGGAGAAACCATACAGATTTCTCCTTCGTCATCCATCCTTGATCTGTCTGGATCCCTCCTAGTTCAGTCCACTTCTTTATTTCTTCTGCTGTGGCATGTGTCTGTATGTCAATTACGTCAAGTGCGGGATCCTTAATTGTCATACACTGTGTTGGTGTCTGAACTATTGGCTTTGTCATGTCTAATGTGCGATTCTGAGCAGTCTGTTTAGCTGTTCTGTCAGCTAAGTCATTGCCTTGAGAAATGGTATCAGTAACCTTCGTGTGTGCTTTACATTTCATAATTGATATAGCAGTGGGTAGATGTATTGCGTCTAACAAGGCATGAATGAGGGGTCCGTGCTGAATGTGGGCACCATGGGAAGTTAAATAACCTCTCTCTCGCCACAGCACGCCGAAGTCGTGTACAACTCCGAATGCATAACGTGAATCAGTGTATACATTAACTTTCTTATTTGTGGCTTGAATACAGGCTTGTGTTAGAGCAATAAGTTCTGCTGCTTGGGCTGACAAAGTATCTATACAATTTGTCTCAATAACTTCAGTGTCTGTTGTGACTGCATACGCGGCCACTAAATCTCCTGTATTTGTTCTCATGCACGATCCGTCTACATACAACGTCAGGTCTGGATCTAACAATGGAACGTCTGTCAAGTCTTGTCTAGGTTTCGTCTTTATTTCAATGATTTCAACACAATCATGAGCTAGTGGGTCTGTTCCAATTACAGGTAATAGTGTAGCAGGATTCAATGTATTACACCGTCGGATCTCTATGTGTGGTTGAAACAATGTCAGTTCATAACCAGTAAGTCTTGCTATGGTCAAGTGTTGTGTTTGTGTTCGGTTCACAAGAACCTCTACTGCATGTGGTACTTGTACTGTCAATGGGTGTCCTAAAACTATGGCATCGCTTTGTCTGATTGCTAAAGCTGTCGCTGCCACTGATTTCAGGCATGCAGGCAAAGCCTGAGCTACGGGATCTAATGTACTGGAAAAATAAGCACATGGCTTGCGTGATCCTGCTTGATCCTGAGTGAGTACTGATAAGGCAGTACCTTCGCGTTCTGTAACAAAGAGTGTAAAATGTTTGCTATAACATGGTGTTGCTAAAACAGGTGCTTGACATAAAGCTTCCTTTAGGCTTTCAAAAGCTTGTGTATGTTCCTGAGTCCAAGGGAGAACAGTCGATGTGGCTGCCTCCTGTGTGGTTAACTGAATGAGTGGTTTTGCTAGAAATGCGTACTGAGGGATCCACTGTCTACAATATGAAGTGAGGCCTATGAAAGCCCGCACCTCCTTTTGTGTCTGGGGTATTGACATGTTAGCAATTAACTGGATGCGATCTGGTGTAAGCTGCCTTCCCTCCTTGGACAGCGAGTGACCAAGATAAATAACTCGCTGAACACAGAATTGCAGCTTAGAAGGGGACACCTTGTGCCCCTTGTCGGCTAGGAAATGTAAAACTGTCAGAGAAGCTTTTTCACATTCTGGCTCGCTTCTCGCGGTGATCAGCAGATCATCGACATATTGAAGCAGTGCAGTATTGACTGGCATGTGGATACTGTCAAGTTCTCGTTTCAGTGCTTGGCTGTAGATGCTGGGGCTTTCTGTGAATCCTTGGGGAGCGCGTGAGAATTTAAAGCTGCGCCCATTTAAACTGAATCCGAACAAGTATTGGCTTTCCGGATCTATTGGGACGCTGAAAAAGGCATTCTTGAGATCAATTACAGTAAAGAATGTTGCTTCGGAATCAATTGCTGTCAATAATGATGATATATCAGGGACCACAGGGAATTGTGGTACAATACACTTGTTTAGTTCACGCAAATCAATAACCAATCGGTACACTGGTGGGGCAGTAGGATCAGTTCGTTTAAGAATCGGAATTATCGGTGAATTACATACATTGGAGTCTGTTTCTACAACTACTCCCTGGGCAATTAGCTCATCAATGATTTTCAGCAAAGCCACTACAGCATCATGCGGTAACTTGTATTGTCGCATTCGTGGTAGTACCACTCCTGCTTTCAGTGTGACTCGATAGGGTGTAATGTTCATGCAGCCAACATCCGTAGGGCCTTGTGCCCATAGATGTACTGGTAAAGTCTGTAGTCGGGGATCCATGTCTCTAGACACATAGTGACCTTTAAAATCACGTAAAAACAACCTTACTCCTTCCGGAGAACAACATATTATGGCTCCTAGTGCTTTCAGAGTTTTAATTCCTAGCAAATTTTCTGGGCATGATTTAGTAAGCAATAAATCTGTAGTTCGTGTCAAAGGTCCTATTGTAAGTGGTAGAGGCTTGGATACTTCATTAACAATAGGTTTTCCTGAAAAACCAAGGGAAACATTTTGAGAGCCTGAGAGGGGTGCCCCTGGAACTTCACTACGTTTTATAGTTGTTCGACTTGCCCCTGTATCGAGTAAGAATTTTCTATCTTGACCTAATAATTCACTATGTACATAAGGTCCTTCTTGATCTACAGGAATCTCGATAAGTGGTAAGTCAACTTCCCTCTCTAGGCTGGTTCATGCGTAACGCTGGTATTCAGGGTATTCATACTGTGCAGTCTGATACAGTTGTCGTGTTGCGGTTTGTGTGGCAGTAGCAGGCAACGGTGGTGCAGCTGGCACAAACTGTATGGGTTGCTGTGAGGCTGGCATGGACTGTCCATGCTGCATAGCTCCTTGTTCATTCTGATCTTGTCTAACTAATCGTGGTCTCTCCTTTGTAATGCCTGTAGCTATATTACGTTTCAGGACTGGACAATCGTGTACATGATGGCCTAGTTGTTTACAGTAATTGCAGGTTCCTTTTACAGGAACTGCAGAATCACCAGAATGTGTCACACCCTTTTTGTGACCATCTGCTGGTACTGTCTGAGAAACTAGCATTTTCATTTTTGTATCCTTCATGCGTCTATGCTCGTGTTCTTGTTCATCCCTAATTCTATTGTGATGATATTGTAACATTTGTAGCATTTGCGACGGAGTGTTACTTTGCCAGGTACTCTCGAATTTCAATATTCTATTCTTCACTGGAGGTAATGCATTTTCCACTAATTTTGTCACAAATAAATGTGGATATGAGTCACTACTTGCTTTTATACCACTATTTATACCAAAACATTTTTCAAATCGAGCATAATAATCGCTTGTGTCTTCATCTTGCTTTTGTTTGCAGGCTGTGATTGCACCCCAATCTTCCTTTTTTGTAGTTAATAAACGTGGCAGTACCTGTACTAGTAAACCTGGTAACAGTTTAACTTTATCCCCGAGCCCCGAACCTGCAGTTCGGCCCCTTTCTTCCTCTGCTAATGCTGTCCAGTCTATCTTTTGGTCTCCCACTTCCCACTCTTTTTCTTTCAGTTTTTCATAAATGCCAGCAGGCAAAAGCACCTTTAATATCGTCATAATATCAGGAAAGGTGTACTCTCCCATCAGTAACATGTCTTTAATTTCACGGTGGAAACCCGCTGGGTCTTTGTCATGACTAGGTACTACTTTCTTCATTTCTAATAATTCCATTTTTGATATGGGTGTGTAAACAAATACACGGTGAAACTCATTGTCTTCGCCTTTTATTGGGTGCACTTCTCGTAAAGGATTTTGTCTATCCATATAGTACGGCGTTCTTTCTCTATGGGGCAGCGAGAGAGAATCCGGACTTACAAAAAGGACATACTGTTTACGTGACACTAATATCTCTTTAATTAACTTGTTACTAGAACCTCTCCATCTGTTCGTGAGTAGTTCCGTTAATATATCAGGTAAAGGACCAGGATCAGCATGTTGGCTCTTATATAATATGAGGAGTTGCTGAATCATATAGATTCCAGCTAAACGTTGTTCATCTGTACTGAGATTGAGAAACGTGTGTGCTACGGTCTCATCACCATATTTTTCAGGACTAACGATCCAGTGAACGGCTGATCTGGCTAATTCTTGCTCATCCATGGAATCGAGGAGGTGGTAACCCCTTCGTTCTCGTAGTATTTTATCTGCGGCTTGAAACGAATGTTCAGGAGACTTCAGATTTATTACAGGCGTTGGATACGTTCTGCTATTATTTGGGTATACAGAATGTATGGGATCAGAAAAACATCTAGTATTTTCACAGGATCTTCCTCTGCCTACATAGGCTATGGTTTCTGACTGTCTTGCGGAATTCTCTGATTCGGACACTTCATCTTGCTCAAACTCGTCTGTTCCCAATCTCTCTTCATGAATACGTTCTATTTCTTTACGGATTTTTCGGCACATGGCTATTATACAATTTTGCTTATCGTGTCTCCCTTCTGATATATTCTGACTCCATCTTGTAAGAGTGAGCATTGCATTCGGGTCTACCCCCGGACGATCTTGATTTCTGATCACACAATTTATGAGAAAACGCAACAGTTCCCCCTGTATCTCTACTTTCTGGAATTCCATAGCTCTGTTAATACATCCTGGATCTCGTCCTGTTTGAACAAAATGATATATGTTATCCAGATGCGTAATCATCCCTGGTAACCTTGCTAAATACTCTGCGGCTCGCCTGATACGTAATGATGCCAGAACCATTTCATCCTCTTTACCAACCACCGGGTCATATCTACAATTTACAAGGAGTTCCTTAAGCGCACGTTCACTTACGAACTTAGGTGTACGTGAATGTGCTGACTCTTGAAAGACAAGTTTATTTATTCTAGGTGGTGTAAAAGTACTGCTAGCACCTCCCGTGGCCCCATCTGGGGCGTCGGGTGTGAATGGGTTCGTTGAACGTGACACAGCAACTATGGGTGTTGTTACCCCTGTAGAGTCGACTGCGGAGACAGATGCGGAAACAGATGTGCTTGCCGAAGCTTGCGTCGGGACTTGCTGTTGCACGGGGACAGATACTTGAACCCTTCCGCCAGACGGTCTATGTGGTGTGGCGTTAGCATACTCGGGAGCTGCATCATCTAGATATGAGGAAAGAAAAACGTCTTCTGCGGTTCTGGGATGCCCTTTTGGATGTACCTTAATTGGAAATAATGGGGGTGGCAAGTCTTTTGGCATCTCTGGAGCAGCCTTAGGTAGTCCTTCGGCTAGAAGGGGATACATACCATTCATAAGAGCATTACTTTGTCTATTTACTTGTTCTGATTTCACTCGGATCCCTTCCTCAATTAATAGATTTTCTTGAACTTTATTTGAACTTTCTTTACTCCTCTCTTCTTGTCTACGTGCTTTTTCTGTTCGTCTATGAGATTCTTTACGCCATAACTCGATAGCGTCTTTCTGTGACTGTCTGACCTTTCTTTTCCATAACTCTTCCTCCACTTTCATGATGCACTCTGCATCCCAGGTTCCCGCTGCGGGCCACCTTTGACTTTCTGGTAATCCCTTGGTATAATCTACCCATAGATCAAGAAACAATATGGCATCTAAGCCATGTTTATGGTACATGAAATGTCCTGGAGTGTCTCTAGGAGGAATAGGAACTGCTTCTTCAAGCACCCCTTTTCTGGTGGTAATCTGTCTTAACTTCGAGAAGAGCGGCATATTAACAACTGATCTGATACTTACTCTTGAACTTACTTAATACGAGAAACACAATAATGAACAGTGAACAATGAACAGTCATTCATACCACAATATGCAAGACATTTTCTGAATACTTTAAACATTAAACATTAAACATTTAATAATGGTCGACAATGATGACAGTCTGCTTAACTAATCACCACGCTGAATTCTTGACAATAACTGAATACTTCGGAATACTTGATATACTGCTAAACAGTACATATACACTGCTAAACAGTGCAGACCGGATTTGTGTACCCAAATCCGTCTTGACCGGCACAACCTATGTGCACGTCAACACGCCTCCCCGGCGATGGTACTCACCGAGTAGCTCCTTGAAACGGAAGGCCTCAGAGAATGGACAGGACTCGATAACTGCGGACATCGGACCCTCTGCACATCGGGCTTTCGGAAAACCTGGTGGGCCTCTGTATACCTCGGATCTTGCTCTCTCAGCTAGGCTCTGGTCGGGATACTTCGCACTTCTCACCGCCTCGTCTGGGTTGATCGCAGCCTCAGTCGCCCCCGCTTGACCGGAGGGAGCTTACAGGAAATCCTGCTGGTACGCGTTTATGGTCCGTCCAGCTGTGGCAGGAGACCGGGCCTGCAACGCACCGCCGGCGCGTGAGATGAGAAAGTGTCCCTGTTCGGGCGCCATTATGTGGTAAATAAAATAAATATTACCTGACTGAATTTCGTACGGAGTCTTAAAATAAAGTAAAATAGCTCAAAATAACAAGAGGCAGAATCCGTGGTATAAGAGGTTCTCTAATGGGCTTTATTCCATTCAAAATGGCCGACTCGAGTGGCGGCCTTCAGGTTCCGTCACCACGAGGGTTCAGGAAGTGAAGTACAATATTTTATTAACAGACATGTATTTTTATAATAAGTGCATTACAATGAAACGAATGTAGAAGGCGTAACATTTGATAAGAAAAAGTGACGTGACAGTGACATAATCGAAACTAGGCGTAATAAGGAATAAAAGAAACATAATTGGTTAGGATTATCAGACATAGGTGGATCTATAAGATAATACTTGGCATAGATGCGCGCGCAGCAGCATGACGTGTAATTGACGTGTAACTAGGGGGTGAAGGGGACTTGACATTTAGCTCTACATGTGGAGACGAGAAGTCTGGGGTTATGTCAACCTAATCCCAAATCATATCTAACATCCTATGTTTAAAGAACTATGTTATCCACAAGGAAGAGACTCTCGGACAGAATCTATTCTATACTGACTATGTGCGTGTACAAGCGTCTAAGTGTCTATATGAGATGCGAGGGGCAGAAAACTTTCCATAGCAACAGGGCTATGAATCACTTGCATGAAGACAGAGAAGCCTGGCCTTTTGCTTGGTAACTGGAAGAATGTTTACTTAAATCACTGGACAGGAATGCATCGGCTGAAGAGCAAAATAGATAATTCGAAGGTGAAATACAGTTTCTTGGCAGGCATGCGAAAACTGGCCGAGGCAGGCACCGTTAGCTGCACAGGGAGTAGGACAAAGTTCATGGATACAGATGCGAGCTCAAGCTGAAGCTGTCAGAGACAGAGAGCAGGGAAAGGCTTTGAGGACAGAATCGGGCCTACTCGCCTGAACTGTAAAAATGGAGTAACTTAGCCATATAAAGTCGGTGGCCTTTCATACTTAGGAATCGAATATCCAGCCCATTGATGGCGGATCTGACAGAGAACATGTTGACGGTAGACACACATATGTTTGCGTCTTAGAAACTGGAACTGGAGGGAACATACATGTACTTGTAACATGCATATAGAACCGTTGGGGTCCAAGATAGGGGACATAACTGACCAGGAAAATCCACATTTCCACAAACATCTGGCATTCTGAAGGAGGTTCAGAGTTTACAGACGGATGATGCTGGTATTGAAAAGGAAGCCAAAGAGCAAGACCATGTTACAGACCCGTGTTCTGAATATGATTTATGTGATTGGAGGGATCCTGCTTTGTGGCCGAACTCTCTTACGGACGCACAACGTGTTTTTCTTGTTGAAAGGGGTCCCTCCAGAGACCTAGATTCTAGAACAAAGTATCCAAGTGATGAGCACTCAAAAAGTAAACGTCGTATTTCTGTTACCATGTTACTGGTCATCTAATGCCTTTTCTGGACGTTTTATTAAAACACCTTCCTGAGCTCCGCCCCGCCTGGACCCCCTCTTCCGGGGCCCCCTACCTGCGCTCCCTGCACAGGGCCACCATGAGCCTAGAGCCGCCCCTGAAACCTAGCATCGACTGTAAATTTTTCAGCATTTTTGGCAGTTGGAGCAGCGCACACTTTTCTACAAAGTTGGCTGCCAGGCTTTTGCCTTCACTTGATAGTTCATATCCTAGGAAAAGGACGTTGAGGTGGGCAGTTCTTGACTTTTTAAAGTTGAATTTGTAACCCTCTAAGGCGAAGCCCAATATTATGGTGCTCACCCTTCTCAAGTGCCTATCCAGGTCATCGTCAGTCAGATATATATCATCGACATACGACAATGCCTCGTCATCATAAGTTTGTAGTAACTCTGTTACCCTTGCTGAGAATAACCCCGGGCTGTTTTTGAATCCCTGGGGCAGTCGACAAAATTGACGCTGTGTCCCCATTATTGAGAAAGCGGTCAAATATCTGCTTTCTGGTGCAATATTTTGACAAAAGAAACCATTTGAAATGTCTAATGTGTTTTTTTATTTTTTACGCACAATGTTATTCATTAATGCTGTACTATGTGCATTTTGCACTGCAAATGTTTTGCAACAAGAATTTAAGTGTCTGTAATCCAAAACTAGATGATATGTGTTGTCTGGTTTGGAGACAGGAAACAAAGGATTGTTCATTGATGAGGTGCATGTTTCATTCACCCCCTGATATTCAAGCTGATTTAAAATCTCCCTGACCTGTTTTTTAGCCTCTTGCTTAACTGGGAACTACCTTTGTGCAGTGGGTTGATTTTTTTAACTGGATTCTATGGTGAGGTGAGTCTATGGTGAGGTGAGTCCACATGATTTTTATACAGTGCTCGGGCTTGGGATACTGCCATTTTCCTGGCTAATGTATATTTTAAATGAACTGGAACATGGTTGGAGAAGGCAGGCATAATGATGGCCTCGCCATGTGGGCACTCCCTGACAAATTCTGGTGGCCAGTCCTGTTCTGCTAGAAGTATATCATAACTCTTTGAAAGATGCTCCCAAAAGAGTGCTTTCACTTTTCTTGGTATGTCTCCCTCCATCCGGAGTTTTATTTCATATAACCTATTTGGGGAACTAACCCTGGTGTCTACAGTCTCTACCTGTATGTCTTCATTCAAGTCCACTGTCTCCAGAAGTCCCTTCAGGTTCTGGCGAGCTATTGTAACTTCTGCTGCACTGACCAGCATGGTCTGGGCCCATTCTCCGTTCCTGAGTTGGGTTCTCAGTAGTTTTGGCATGTGTGATCTTCAGACCTGCTACCTTTTTCTTGGAGAATTGAGGTTTTGCTTTATTTTTCTGAACTTCTTGATCGTCTTTGGACTTCACGTGTCCTTCCTTGTTTTCTGACCGTCCTCTTCTTTCGGATGTCTGTGACGATATCTGAAAGGTACGAGAGGAACGTGTATCATTATCTTGATATCTGTCAGGTTTTCGCAAATTATCCCTATTCCTGAGGTTGTACCTCCTTTCAGAGGGCTTCTTCTGTGGAGGAGACCTACCTCGGGATTGAGAACGCTTCTCTTTGGAATTCTGTTTGCTATTTTCCCACTTCTTTTTAGAAGAGGTTCAATATCCTCTAAAGGAATATATTCCTCAGGTGGTTCATCTTCTTTGTAGAAGTGAAACACATGTGTTACTGGATTTGATTCTGGGAATACCATCCATGAATAGAATACCTCTGTCTGGTGAGATTTATGTGCCTCTATCACGAAAACTGCTCAACCACCTCTTAGTTTTAGGCCATGTTTTCTAAGTTTTAGAGTGATGGCTCTCCTTAAATTTGGTGGGAAGTGTATAACACCTGCTTCGTTTTCATTAAAACCTGTAACGTCAGCCGCAGCTGTACCGTTTTCAACAACAACATCACCGTGGTCGGACATTGTTTAAATGAAAAATGCAGAACAAGATTCAAGGAAACAAAGATAAGGTGCACAATATTTTGGAACACTGTATCCTTCAACGTTGAACAAAACCAAACAGCTAATACATAGGACTTTCGTCCTACTCAGCTATGGCGGATATTATCCCTACTCACTCCAGACGTCTTATGGAGTTTTATGAGTAGAGGGTCTCTGAGAAAAGCACGACTGAGTTACTTCAGTATCTAGCGTTAAGTTAGTGCCTTACCAAACCATTGGGCGTCATGTAGTGTAGTTCCTATATCCCTGATAGGCTATGCGCATTGGAATAACATAAACTATAGATTTGACATAGGACAAAGGTCAGTATGTATCTATCGAGTATATTAAACTTAATTGCTTGTTTGTGCCAGCTAACTCAGAGGTCACTAGAAACTTCTCGAATATACAAGGAGGGATTAGTCTCTGACAACCGCATAAACATGACAACTTTGTTTCCCTTTAGAATCAGAACAGTCTCAGAATCGTGGAAACAATAGATAACATTTTCACTCAGTCAATCGTGCATGCTTCATTTCTACAGAGTTGCACAGAAATAGAGAGACAGGCGTTTCAATAAAAGGGTTTATTGAACAGTCTTATTTCTCATGCAAGAGATATGAATTGCTACAATCGTCAGACAGACTGCGAAGTACAATATGTACGAGGTTAGCAGTAAGATAAAATAATACTGCAATAGCATGGTTTGTAGCTATGACATATATGAATCAAAATACATACATAAATAACATAAGCTAAAATGTGATACTCATCTGATGCTTCTAAATTGTTCTACCCCAGTGTACCTAACCTAAGTGCAGTACGGGTTTTGAAGTAGGTGACATTTCTAAAGTATAGCTAGCCAAAAGTTTCTCTAAGTTGCCAAAAGTTTCTATAAGTTCTAGTCAGCTCCATACCTTAGAATGAGAGAGGTTAGAATCTCTTTTCTGGACTCAATAGTCTAACCCCCCGGAAGGAAAGTCAGAGAGCACTGGAGCTGGTTTCTCTGTGAGGAGGATGGCAGCATCAGGTCAGTGCATCAGGCTGGAACTCGATCTCCTTCCGAACTTGCCGTGGCGAACCGCGTAGTCTGGGTTGGATCGAATCCTCCGGGAACCGCAATTTGCCAGGGCAAGTGGTGGTATATTTATATCTTGAAGGTGTCTAGGAATGCCAGTATTGATGTAAAAGTCAGGCAGAGGAACGTCATGAATGAACCCCTAAGGAATAGATGTTCATGCATACCTAATGAGTTCTTGGAGAAATCAATATTCAAGCTGGGGGAAATTCCTAAAGGCTTAAGGGCCTGGTTTTCCAAGAATTCGTCGTGACGTGGATGGACGGATGTAGGTGGCCATGCCTGTATTTGGTTTGTACAGACAATGTCTAAATAAGGGCCGGATTAATATGTCCAAATAAGGACAATGAGAATTGTACCTATATAAGTGCATAAATCGGGAAACCTATATATGAAATCTAAATCTGCACACAACACCTTACCTTCCCGCTCGCACCCTGAACTCAAGTAACCAACTTCATTTAACAAAAGCTGCTCTATCGGGCCTCTAAGTGCTGGGAAACCCCCTGGGTAGCTATCTGCTATATAAGAACTCAATAATAATATACATAAAGGGAGGTAAGAGTGATTTTAAGGTGCATGGGTGGGTAGAGACAAATCAATCAATCAAGAAATTTGTATCGTGCACTACTCACCCGGAAGGGTCTCAAGGCGCTTGGGGGAGGGGGGCTGCTACTGCTCGAACAGCCAGGTCTTGAGCTGCCTCCTGAAGGCGAGGTGGTCCCGGGTCAGTCGCAGGTGGACGGGCAGGGAGTTCCATGTCTTAGCCGCCAGGTAGGAGAAGGATCTTCCTCCGGCGGTGGTTCTCTGGATGCGAGGGACGACGGCGAGGGCGAGGTTCGTGGATCGTAGCTGGCGGGTGGGCGTGTAGAAGGTCAGTCGGTCGTTGAGGTATCTTGGGCCCAGGTCGTGGAGGGATTTGTGTGCGTGGGTGAGGAGTCTGAACGTGATCCTCTTGTTGACAGGGAGCCAGTGCAGGTCTCTTAGGTGGCTCGAGATGTGGCAGCGTCGGGGGACGTCCAGGATGAGTCGGGCGGAGGCGTTCTGGATATGTTGAAGTCGTTTCTGAAGCTTGGCTGTTGTACCGGCGTAGAGGGTGTTTCCGTAGTCTAGTCTGCTGGTGACGAGGTCCTGGGTGACCGTCTTCCTGGTCTCGATCGGGATCCATCGGAAGATCTTGCGGAGCATGCGAAGGTTGTGGAAGCAAGCTGAGGAGACGGCGTTGACTTGTCTGGTCATCGATAGGGAGGAGTCCAGGATGACGCCCAAGTTGCGTGCGTGGTCCGTTGGTTTGGGTGCGGTGCCTAGTGCCGGGGGCCACCAGGAGTCGTCGCATGCGGAGGGCGATGGTCCCAGGATGAGGACTTCTGTCTTGTCCGTGTTCAGCTTCAGGCGGCTGATGTTCATCCATTCGGCGACGTCTTTCATTCCTTCGTGTAGGCAGACTTTGGCGGTGTCGGGGTCTCTGGTGAGGGAGAGAATCAGTTGGGTGTCGTCGGCGTAGGAAATGATGTTGAGGTTGTGTTGGCGTGCGATGGCAGCGAGGGGTTTCATGTAGATGTTGAAGAGGGTGGGGCTGAGCGATGATCCTTGCGGGACGCCGCAGATGACTTCGGTGGCTTCAGAGCGGAACGGAGGGAGGCGTACTCTCTGTGTTCTGCCGGAGAGGTAGGAGATGATCCATTCCAGGGCATTTCCTTGGATGCCAGTGTCGTTAAGGTGTTGGACAAGGGTGCGGTGGCAGATGGTGTCAAATGCTGCGGAGAGGTCTAGGAGGATGAGTGCCGCTGTTTCGCCGTTGTCGAGCAGGGCTCGGATGTCGTCGGTGGCTGCGATGAGGGCGGTCTCGGTGCTGTGGTTCGCTCTGAATCCGGACTGTGATGGGTCGAGGGATCCGTTCGTCTCGAGGAAGGCGGCTAGTTGCTTGTTGACGATCTTCTCGATGACCTTGGCGGGGAAGGGAAGGAGCGAGATGGGGCGGAAGTTCTTGAGGTCGGTCGGGTCCGCTGTTGGTTTCTTCAGCAGTGCGCTGAGCTCGGCGTGCTTCCAGCTCTCCGGGAAAGTGGCTGTGTCGAAGGAGGTGTTGATGATGTTTCGGAGGTAGGGTGCGATGGTAGAGGCGGCCTTGTTGAAGACATGGTGGGGGCACGGGTTGGTCGGCGATCCGGAGTGGATGGTGTTCATCATGCTTGCCGTGTCTTCGGGGGTTACCTTGGTCCATGTCTGGAGGGTGGCAGCAAGGTGTGTTGGTTCGACCGATGGGTGCGGGGGTGGAGCGCCGAAGCTGATGTGGATGTCGGCGATCTTGCGGTGGAAGTACGAGGCGAGGGAGTCGCAGAGGTCCTGCGAGGGAGTGATGTCGTTGTTGCCGGTGCTGGGGTTGGAGAACTCTTTGACAATGTTGAAGAGCTCCTTGCTGTCATGGGCGTTCTTGTCCAGTCGCTCCTTCAGGGATGTCTTTTTGGTGGTGCGGATGAGCTGGTGGTGTCTCCGGGTGGCGAGTTTGAGGGCGGTCATGTTGTCGGCTGTTTTGTCAATGAGCCAGGCCTTCGAGGGTGCGGCAGGCCTTCTTAGAGTCCTTGAGTTCGTCGGTGAACCAGGGGGCCTTCTTGCTTCTGGGTCTGGTGGGTGGGTTCTTCATCGGGGCGAGGTCATCGGCACAGGAGGTCAGCCACTGCGTGAGGTCGAGGGCAACTGTGTTAGAGTCCGTTGTTCTGCCTGGTGGGTTCTGGCTGAGGGAGGTGGTGAGCTGGTCGACTGTGATCTTGCTCCAGTTTCTGTGGGGAACCTGCTTCGGGTGGTGGTGGATCGTGTTCTTTTGGAAGCTGAAGTGGACGCAGCTGTGGTCAGTCCAGTGAAGTCCGGTGGAGTGGCTGAAGGTGACGTGCTTGCTGGATGAGAAGAGGGGGTCGAGCGTGTGGCCGGCGTAGTGGGTGGGGGTGTTGACCAGTTGCTGGAGTCCGAGGTTGGCGAGGTTGTCCAGCAGGGCGGTGGTGTTGCGGTCGTTGTTGTTCTCCAGGTGGAAGTTGATGTCTCCTAGGAGGATGTAGTCGGCGGAGGGGAGGGCGTGAGGGCTGATGAAGTCCGTGATGTCTTCGCAGAACTGTGTGCGCGGTCCAGGGGGTCTGTAGATGAGGGTGCCTCTGAGGGTGGTCTTGGGGTCAGTGTGAATATGGAAGTGCAGGTATTCGGCGGCGTTGAATGTGTCGATGGAGTCAGTCGAGATGCGGATGGTACTTTTGTGAACGATGGCGATGCCCCCTCCGGTCTGGTTGACGCGATCCTTCCTGATGATCTTGTAGCCGTCCGGGATGGCTATGGCGATGTCGGGGGCTGAGGAGGCGTTCATCCAGGTTTCCGTGAGGAAGGAAATGTCTGGAGATGCGGTGTCGAGGAGGTTCCAAAGTTCCACGGCGTGTCTGTGGACGGAGCGGGTGTTGAGCAGGATGCACTTCAGGTGGTTGCTGTTGTCCGTCTTGGTGGGTGCGGTGCCGGTGCGGAGGCAGGAGAATTTGCAGGATCGGCAGGCGAAGGGTCCATGGGTGTGTCGCGGGCATGCTTGGTGGCACCCGGGGGTTCGGGCGGTGTTGAGTGCGATGAGTGTGGCGGCATCGTAGGTCCTGCGGGGCGGGTGGCGGACGCGGGGGCCAGGGGGTCCGGCGCTGGGCGCGGTCCAGGCGCGGACGGGCGCAGACGGGCTTACCTTTGGCGCACCTTCGGCGCTCAGTCGGCGCTCCCGCGGCGGGAAAGCAAGGAAGTGACCGGGGCAGCGGGGCCGGTGAGAAGTGAGGAGCGGGAAGGCGGAAGAAGCGGAAGGCGGACTGTGGGCAGAAGCGGAGGACTGCAGAGAAGAAGAGGTCAGCGGTAACCGTCAGCGGTCTGGCAGCAGGTGAGGCAGCAGGCAGGCGAGCGGCAGAGCAGCGAGGAAGGAGCGACCGCCTGTGAGGTCACAGGGGTCACAGTAAGTGTCCCGACAGGGACCCCTTAAGTAGGAGCCGGTAGGGAGGGTCAGGCGGGAGGCGGGATGACCAATGGGCGAGGAGGGGAGGCGGGGCTCCGGCGCAGCGGCGGGAAAGCAAGGAAGTGACCGGGGCAGCGGGGCCGGTGAGAAGTGAGGAGCGGGAAGGCGGAAGAAGCGGAAGGTGGACTGTGGGCAGAAGCGGAGGGCTGCGGAGAAGAAGAGGTCAGCGGTAACCGTCAGCGGTCTGGCAGCAGGTGAGGCAGCAGGCAGGCGAGCGGCAGAGCAGCGAGGAAGGAGCGACCGCCTGTGTGGTAGTTAAGAGTAATTTTAGAGTTTAGGAGTGGGATGCAGGAGATAGGGGGGAAACATAAAGCTTTTGAAAACACTGCACGTTTGATGATGAATAAAATACCTTCTAAAATATTAAAGTGGTAACCAACAAATAAGTAATTGTGACAAAGCAGGAAACATTAATTCAGAAAAACACATACAGTATGGTAACAGTCTTAAAGAAGGGAGAATGTTTACAGTTTCATCATCAATTGAAGCAGCGGTTGGCTAAAATGTATGTTTCGGACATTGGTCACTTGCAACAAAGTTTCATTATTGCTAGCTGTTTGGGTTGGGGTCCTGGAAATATTCGGAAGCGTGAGCTTTAGCTTTGATGGTTTCAAGTTGTCTTGCAAGCAGAAAGAGAAAAAGTCCCACAATCTGAGTGCAAGCGGCGCCGAAGAACGCTAATGAAGAAATCAATCAGAAATTGGTCCATGTTCCAGGGAAGAAAACAAACACATAGAAAAAAGAGAATCCCATGTGACGCTGACACGTGCTGACACATGCTCATCAATGAAAAGGAAGAAAATAAGAGTGACAATTAAGCCAACCAATGGTAAGTAATAGGCGTGCTAAAAGCAGCTTTTTAGAGGATTTTTTCAAAAGAAAGAACAGATCACAAGCAACAGTGCATGCACTGTCTGAGGTGGAACCTCAAAATCTTTCAGCAGGAGAAATTAAAGACCAAAGGTTCGAGAAGAAAACAGAAGAAAACTGGCTATATAAGGGACAGAACAGCAGGCCAAGACTGTACTGAATTTAGAAAGAAGGTGATCAAAGCTCCCACACACGGTCCTTGTTGCATTACATTATACTGTAATGTCAAATGTAATAAACCTACACTTTGAAATTCATATGTAGTCCCCTTCCAACAACAGTAGAATATATAGTTCTATATGTGTATAATGTAAATCTGTGTGTGGGGTTGTGCATGCGGTTGCCACAATTCCCCATTGTGAGAGTATTTTCCTTTGCTCGTTGGTGTTAGTCCTTGAATCCATTGCTTTTTGTGTGATTCTATGATTTGTTTTTGTTTAAATCTGTTTATTGCATTTCATTTTACAACCCATTTGCATAAGCAACAATATGTTACAACGTTACAGTAACGGTATGTGCATGTATTGCAACTGGGGATACAATGCATTGCCATAGAGTTCTATGGAAATAGGAATTTAGGTATGCATATCTAGTCTTCAGGAAAATTATGACAGTGTATCCAGGGAGCACAACTGAGTTGCAAGAGTACACAAGTCACAAGAGTTAACAGCTCGCAATGTCAGAAGTAGACAGACTATTTCTGGAAGTAATAGTAACTATAATAATAATAAACATTCGGGCCACTAGATCATATCCCTCCCCATGTGATCAGTTACAGTGCAGGCAATTGTAAGGACAACAACCCAGAGACGCTGTAGAAGTCTCCGTTGCTTAAAGAGATTCTGGAGCTGAGTGCGTGGCCTCAGAACATATTGCGTTGTGGGTCTCTTCCGCGAGGAGGGATGTGGGTTGCTCCCCCTAGTACGCTATATCTCTGTCAGTCGTGGTGCATTCAAAGACACGAAGGCATTGTGAGTAGCAGTATGAAAGAGCCATAATAGCATCCCAGTTAGTGGCTATGGGATATTTGCAAAGCCCCAGATTGTCATCCCTGTGTAGGGCTGCACTCTCCGCCTGTTCCAAGACAGTGAGCGACTGTATTCAGGCCTTGAGGGGCAGAGGCCCAAGTGATTTCCACCGGGTAATAATAAGTCTCTTAGCCAACAGAAGGCCCAGGTCAGTAAACCAAGAGATGATTCTAAATTTCTTGTCCCTGCAGTATAAAATCAGGAGACACGCCTCCCATGTGGTTAACAGGTCTTTATCGGTACAGTGAGACAGTCGATTGTCACTCACTGCCAATATTGGTGCAAGTGGGAGCAAGCCCAGAGCATGTGAAGGAGATCCACATCTACTAATCAGCATTGGGGACAGGCAGCACCTAGGCGGTGAAAGTGCCGATTTAAGTAAGGGAAGCCCTGTATAATTGGATAAATTGGACCTGGGCATTGCGAAGAATTTGAACAGGAGTTTCCAGTAGGGTAGACCACTCTCGGTCTGTACAGGGGCGATGCAAGTAATCTTCCCAGTGAACGCAGAGAGGTGTGAGCAAGGGCGCAGTGTGCCGAAATATCTAAACATGGTGAGCTGCCAGCTGAGAGTGGTACTGGCGAGGTCAGGATTAGGTGTGGTCGGATTCATCGGAAAGAAGCAAGACTTGGTCCAGTTGACCTTCAAGCTGGGGAGCGTAGCATATCAATTGAGGGTGTGGATGATCATATCAGGAACTCAAGAGATATCTCTAAGATAGCTGAGTAGGTCATCCGCATAGAAGGGAACAGAGTGGATACCATCTCCCAAGGGTATACCCCATTTGCATCCAAGTGCACATAGGGCAGCTGCCAGAGGCTCTATTACTAAGGAGAACAGAGTGGGATGAGGGTGCAGCCTTGGTGAGTGCCTCTACATACGAGGATTGGGTCAGATATGAGGGAGCCCGTCTTAACCCTGGCTAATGGTAGGGTGTATAGCAGGTGCACCAGTCTGATGAAAGGGCCACTAAAACCCTATTGTGGTAGCACCATAAATAAGAAGGGCCACTCCAGAGAATCAAAAACTTTCTCTAGGTCTAAAACCAAGCAGCCCCCCCCCCCCCAGAGCCACCGAGTCGGGGCATACTCAAGGATGCCGAAGAACCGTTAAGTTAAGTGAGGTGGTGCGAGCCAGAACAAACCTGTTTTGATCCAGGAGTACTAATGTTGAGACTAGGGGCACCAATCAATCTGCTAGAATTTTCGCCCGGATTTTATAATTGGTGTTAAGTAGTGCTGGAGACCTGTACAAGCCCAGGGCTTCGGGGTTTTGTCTGGCTTAGGTAGTGAAATAAGGACCACTTTGCGGAGGGAGTCTGGAAGGTTGACATGGCTTCCTCGTACAAGGAGTGCAGGCGAGGTGCCAGAAGTGGGGTGCAGGCTGATAAAGTCCTGTAGCTAATCCATTGGGACCTGGAGTTGTACTGGTGGTGAGGGAATAGACAGCCTCCTATATTTCAAAAGACATGATAGGATCACCCAACTATGCCTTTTGATCTTGATTAATGCAGGGAAGAGGCACAGTGATCAGAAAGGAGGCACCATGCTCTGGAGTGGCGTTAGATATAGACTTATATCAGGGGCGGCCTTAGGCATGTGCAAGCTGTGCACCTGCACAGGGCCACCAAACCCCAGGGGCCACCACGAGGAATCAGATACAATACATATTCGTGGCGGCCCCTGACAGGGATTTGGCGCATGAACGACTGAGGCGTGCTAAATCCAATGTGATGCACGCTGAATGGTTGTTCTTATACTCTTTTCCTTTCTGACCCAGTCTCGTCTTTGTGTAGGGTCGGCCTTGTTTCGGGCTCTTCTGGTAGGTCTTGTGCTTGTTTAGAACTTTTTTTCCAGGAGAATCGAGCTTGTTTTAATAGTCCAGATCTGGCACCTCTAGAGGCTCGCATGCGCGCGCATGCGCAGTGCCCGTGAGTCCTGCAGCGAAGGGGTTACAGAAGCACCACGCATCACTGGCGGCAGGAGGGGTGGCAGCACCCGTGCCCGGCGTGCAGCGAGCAGCACCGAGACCGGCCGAGGCCATGCACCGGCGCGCCTAGAGACCCTGGGCAAGAAAGGCCGCCTTGCAGAGGATAGCATGCCAGTGTGCAACCTTTGGTGCCAGCTGCGAGGTGAGCAGCCCGAGGGTCAGGGCATGGGGAGGGGGAGTGAGGAGGTCAGCGTGTGCCACTGCAGAGTGAACCCGAGGGAAGGTGAGCCATTGGACGAGGGTGTGGGGAGCCCTGGGGAGGAGGGCAGATCAGGCGTAGGAATGTATCACAGCCCGTGGGGGTGAGGAGCCGGGGGCGTGGGGAAGGTTGGGTGAGGATGTTATTGTAGATGGTGTGTGCTTTGGGTCTGGGTGGAGGTAAGCCATGTGAGGTGGCGAGCTGGAGGTATTCTGGTAGTCATGGGAAGGGAGGGCATGATGAATCGTGAGAGAGAGCCTCTCTCTCACGATTCATCTCTGAGAGGGCGCGGGTCGGAGAGGTGGTCACCGTGCGCCAGGGGTAGGGAGTGGTACAGATCGGCGCTGTATGTGTTGAGGGAAGAGTGAGTAAGGAGTGCAGGGGCGGTGTTTACTTGTGGCTGAGGGGAGGCATGGTGACTTTTGGAGGTGTAACTTGGGAGGCACGGCCGTATTGGGGGGAAGAGGAGAGCAGGGTATGAGGTGTTAGACGTAATATTAAGGATTCATTAAAATGATTACAATTACTTATCAACAATCATGAAAACAGAGTATGAAGCTGATACTTGTGATCTAATGAGTGGATCTGCCTGCACAAATCTTTTAAAACATCGAGTGTTCGAATGTACTTGGCATTTGGTTATGTCTGTTTATATGGTGTTGAGGCAGACATGAAATGCAAGCACCTATGGATGGACGCCTGGAATAGGATGGCAGTGCCTACCCATGTTAACTCAATTTAATGCCCTTTTGCAGAGACCTTGGTAGGAGACTGGCTTCTTGATCATTTCTTTAATTACATTCCAGTGCTTGTCATGTGACTAGCAGAGAAAACTAGTTTAACTAGTCCTCAGTTTGCAATTGGTGAAGCAGCCTTCTCTGTCCATACTAGGGGCATAGTTACCATTGGTTCAGCAAGTACAGTGGTACTGAGACCCAAAACCCTCAGGGGCCCATTGAACCTTGATAATTGCTATATTTTACTTCCTGAGCAGCAGCCAAAGGGGCCATTTTCCTTGCTTATGCCACGGCCCATGGGGTCGTTGGTACGCTGTGCTAGTGATTCGTACGTCTGCTTGAAAGTTGTCTCCTGACTGGATGTTCCTTGCACATTAATTTTGCTTCAGTGAACCTCTAGTGCCTTTTCATAGCCTTAGGACTCACTGTAATTAATCCTTGTTTAATAGGTGCTCTGAAATCGAGCAGAACTGGTTGCTGGAATATGGCACTATACAAGAAACCTTAATTAAATATATTGTATTTTGTCTTTTGACAATGTGGGAAAGTGGACGAGTCTTTGGTTACCTGTAGGCTGTCTTCAGGATCAGTTAGTGACGTACTGAGACAGGTCTCTGTGTGCCATGATTTCAAGGTAGCTTACTCTCTTCCTGCTAAGGTCACTTCCCAAATAGATCATGAACTATTCTCCAGGCTCTACTGTTCTCAGTGGACTGAGAAAACAGACCTTGTATGCAAAGTCACATGATCTACCCTATAGTTTTATAACACTCTTCAAATAAACCTTCCATATGTGGCTAGTCCTCATAATGTGTCATACATGTAGTGGGAAGGGTAATTACTATCAATCAGTCAGGGTTTGTAAAGCTCAGCTGCTTCACACATAAGGGTCTCGAGGCGGTGTGGAATTCATGCTGCTGGATCATGCTGCTTGTTGGTTGAACAGCGAGGTCTTGTGGTCCTTCCTGAACTGCTGGAGCGATGGTGAGGCTCTAAGGTGCAGGGGGAGGGTTTTCAGGTCTTCACTGCTGTGAGAAGTTGGCCTGGTATATGATGTTCACTAGTTAAAGTGACCACCTTGTACCATGCCAAGCAACCCTTATGGTGTGGTTGTAAGTCAACCTTTTCGGACTAGCTGCCCTAGTGGTAGAGTAGGCTAAGCAGTCTTTGAGGCTAAACTCGTTAAAGTGTGTTAAGCAGGCTGTTTTACCATATGTAACCCCCCTTTATACCAATGAAAGGACACCACACAGATATATATTCAAAATATATATGTATTTATTACTCAAAGTATCCCCTAGACTCTTTATGAGCACAGGAGCACAAATCGTTAAACAAGAAAGTATTACAATATACAGAAGTTGCACTTTAGATGGATGGGCCCTGGTGGCCACTCAAACCATATACTAAAATAGTGGTATAAGTACCACGAACAGGAAAGGGAAAAGGCCTAGGGCCTCTAGAATCGCTGGGCCTACAAAGAGATAACTTCAGTTAGTGACCAGGAGGTCCACGGGTCGCGTGTGCAGTGAGGAAAGTTACACGCGGGCTCCCATAGGTTCTCAATGGGTGCGTAAAAGTTTAAACGTTACTGCAGAAAGGGTCTTTTGGATGGACTACGAACTTAAGATTCAAAACACAGACACTAGAGATGTTTCTCTACACTTGGGCACCAGAGTGCCAGCGTTACCTCACCCACAGGAAGCGGGTGCATAGGTCTCGAAGTGCGTCGGGTTTCTTCTATCGATTCAATGGAGCCTGATGACAAAGCTGCTGTAGGCGGTCGGTCCAGAAGAGCTGCGTTGGATCCAAGGGTGGATCGGAGTTGTAGAAGACCTGAAAGCAGAGGGGACAGTGTTCACAGTCACTAGCCAGTGACCGGCGTGGCACCAGGTAGGTACCAGGCGATGTCGGGTGCAAACAGGTGATGAGGTGTAGCTTGTCTCCACAGCGACGTGGTCCCTGAAGGTCAACGACGTCCAGGAGTCGAGTCACGAGCTGTCCCACGCAGGCTCTCGCTGTCGGCGGTGTCGGCGACTCGAAAGAAGCAAACAAGCCTTGGCAAAGCAGGAGTCGTGGAAAGTAAAGAAAGCTGATGGTTCTGACCAGCAAGGTCAGAGGGGCTGCTCTTTTGGAGAGCAGCTGGGGCCAGTCTGGAGCAACCAGACCAGTGTCGTTGATTTCAAGTTAGGTCGCCAAAATGGCCACTAGCCAACGGGCCAGGGACCGGGCAGGCGTGTCGAGGTGCAAAATGCAGAGGGGCCCCACGCAGATCGTGGAGATACTGGAGGGCTCACCTTTGGTGCAGATGCTGCTCGGATGTTGGGCTTCTCAGGACCCAAAGCACAACTTGGAGGGAGCCTCTGTTGTCGCGCTTGCAGCTTGTCGTGGGTCTTTCAAGATGGCTGGCTCCACGTGTCTCGGTGCCTCCACGGGTTCCTTCTTTGCAGGGACTGTGGATCGGGCGGTGAGAGGTCTGGAGGTCCAGGTCTTGTCAGGCTCTGGGCTCGGGCTCCAGCAGGAGGCGGCGGCAAAGCAGACGTCGAGTAGCTGGTTGGTGCTTGCGTTAGCAAGATGGTCACTCCCTGACCATAGGGGAGATTTCCTTCTGTCCTCTGTGCAGCAGAGCGTCGAAGTTCCCGTCTTCTTTGTAGTAAGTTGATTCCAGGATGTCTGAAGTCTTAGGACACAGCTCCTACCTTTAAGCGGATTCTAGGGGCCGGACTACCTGCTAGGTCCCTCCCTGTTAGACGGACCGGGAGGGTCGGCCGAGGACAAGGGGAGAGGTCTCCGGGGAGAGCCGTCTCCAGCGATCGTACAGATGGGTAACTTCCCCCCCACAGATATACACCACACAAGGATAGGATTTAACGTTCTTTATAGGTAATTTCTTAAGGTACGATGAAATGGTACAAGGAGGTCTGGACTCAGGGGTCCCCTCGATTCTAGTCTCTTGGTTTGGGAAAAGGGGGTAGCGGGACAGTCTGGTTACCAATCTGGTAGCTGAGGTGGTATGGTGGATAGCTCACAATCCTCGAGCTCGGTGTTCTAGCTTGGACGGGCCGCGGCAGCGCCAGCAGGTCCCGGTGAAGGTGGTCGTTACACAGTCCGCGGCAGCGCCAGCAGGTCCCGATGAAGGTGGTCGTTACACGGTCCGCGGCAGCGCCAGCAGGTCCCGATGAAGGTGGTCGTTACAACGGTCCGCGGCAGCGCCAGCAGGTCCCGACGAGGATGAATGATGCAGAAGGCCGCGGCAGCGCCAGCAGGCAGGACGATGTTTCACAAGGCAGAGCTACGGCAGCGCCAGTAGTCCGTCAAGGCTGAGTTCTTCTCGGTGTCTCTCGACTCCAGGATACAACTGCCTTCCTGCTCTGGAGCTGCCCTAGTTATAGGTCTGGCGCCCTTTGATGTCCGGACCCTCGCACTTGGAGGTCGGGGGTCCGGGATGAGGGAGTCCAGACACCCAGCAGGGGGTGGAGCCAGCGCCTGGGGGAGCTGGAGGGCGATCGGCACCTGGCGGGGGAGAGCCATCGACACTTCTTTCTCCCATTGACCTGCCAAGTGGTCCGTTCACCTCCTGGGTGGATGGTGGTGCCGGGATGTCGGGGCCGGGCCAGGCCCAGGGTTAGGGTCGAGCTGAGGCCACGCGGCCTCGTGGCGCAGTGTCCAGGATGGCGGCTGATCCGGCCGGGGGAGCCGGTAGTGGTTCGGCCCCATGATACATGGCTGTCCGGGGGCAGGAGTTCCGTTGGGAGACGGGGTGCGGGTTGCCCTTGTGGGTAACACCTGGGAGTCCGGGGCTTGGGCCTTGTCATGCGGGGAGGGAGCAAGCCCTTCATGTGGCCTGTCCAACATGCGTCCCCCCCAGCTGAAGGCGGGGAGAGTCACCCATCCTCTTGGGGACTCTCCTCGTCGAGGCGGAAAAAGCGTGACAGGCCATCTGCGTTGGCGTGGTCTTGGCCCGGTCGATGTTCCACAGTGAAGTCCATCCCCTGCAGGGAGATGGACCAGCGCAATAGTTTTGGGTTTTCCCCCCGCATCTGCATTAGCCACTGCAGGTGATCGGTTTGCACCCGGAAGTGGGTACCGAAGAGATAGGGCCGGAGCTTTTTGAGGGCCCACACTACTGCGAAGGCCTCCCTCTCGATTGTGCTCCAGCGCTGTTCTCGGGCCAGGAGGCGTCTGCTGATGAAGGCCACCGGCTGGTCAAGACCCTCGGGGTTCAGCTGGGAGAGAACCGCCCCGATGCCGTGGTCGGAGGCGTCCGTTTGCACAATGAATTCCCGACTGTAATCGGGGGCCTGGAGCACAGGGGCGGTGCACAGGGCGGCTTTCAGCTTCTCGAAGGCCGCTTGACAGTCGGGGGTCCAGTTAATCTTCTTCGGGTGGTTTTTGGACGTGAGACCCGTGAGGGGCCCCACAATGCTGCCATAGTCCCTCACGAACCTGTCGGTAGTAGCCGGTGAGTCCCAAGAAGGCTCGGACCTCGGTCTGCGTGACTGGGGGTTGCCAGGACTGGATGGCAGCAATTTTGAGTTGCAGAGGGGCCACCAGACCACTTCCCACCTGGTGTCCGAGGTAGGTCACGGACCCCTGACCAATTTGGCACTTGCCGGCCTTGATTGTGAGGCCGGCCCGCTGGAGGGCTTGCAGGACCTCTCGGAGGTGGTGGAGGTGGTCGGATCAGTGGCGGCTGTATACAGCGATGTCGTCCAGGTAGGCGGCGCTGAACTCTTCGAGCCCCGCCAAGACCTGGTTCACTAGACGCTGAAAAGTAGCTGGGGCATTCTTCATGCCGAAGGGCATGACCTTGAAGTGGTAGTGGCCATCGGGGGTAGAAAAGGCGGACCGTTCTTGGGCCCGGGGTGTGAGACCGATCTGCCAGTAGCCCGCTGTCAGGTCGAAGATGCTGAGGTAGCGGGCAGCCCCCATGCGGTCGATCAATTCATCCGCTCGGGGGATGGGATGAGCGTCGGTCCTGGTGACAGCGTTCAAGCCCCGATAGTCGACGCAGAATCGGAGTTCAGGAGTGGTGCCGGGGGCAGCGGCTTTGGGGACCAGCACGACCGGGCTGGCCCAGGGGCTGTCCGAGGGCTCGATGACCCCGAGCGTGAGCATCTTGGACACTTCCTCTTGGATGCAGGCCCGCACCCGATCTGGTACGCGGTAGGCCCGGTGTCGGATAGGGGGACTGTCCCCAGTGTCCACGTCGTGCAAGCACCAGGGGGTGATCCCTGGGGTGAGGGAAAACAGAGTAGCAAACTGCAGCAGGAGGTCCCGGCAGCCCTGGCGTTGCTCTGGGGTGAGGGCATCGGAGAGCCGGACCCCGTCCACGGAACCGTCTTTCTCCTGAGTCGTCAGGAGATCAGGGAGAGGCTCGGAGTCTTCTTCCGCCCCACTGTCTGTAGCCATCAGGAGGCTGAGTTCCGAGCGCACAAAGTGGGGTTTGAGTCTGTTGGTGTGGAGGACCCGGAGGGGGTTCCGGGGAGACTCCATATCGATGAGATAGGTGACGGGGCTCTTGCGTTCGACCACTTTGAAGGGCCCCGTCCACTTGTCTTGCAAGGCACATGGTTCGGTGGGGGACATCACCCACACTTGTTGACCAGGTTCGAATTCGACGGAGGAGGCATTCTGATCGTACCATTTTTTCATGTCCTCCTGACTGGCCTCAAGATTCGCTTTTGCCATTTCCCTGAATCGCCGGGTCTGATTGCGTAGTGCCAGGAGGTACTTGAAGACGTCTGGAGGGGTCTTTAGGGGGGCCATCTCCCAACCTTCTTTGACTAGGCTGAGGGGACCTTGCACAGGGTGCCCGTACAGGAGTTCGAAAGGGATAAAACCGAGGGACTTCTGGGGAACTTCTCGATAGGCGAAGAGGAGGCACGGAAGTAGTACATCCCACTGGCGACGGAGGGGCTCTTCCAATCCCCCAATCATTCCCTTGAGTGTGCGGTTGAACCGCTCAACTAGTCCGTTCCCTTGAGGATGATAGGGGGTCGTGAATCGGTAGGTGACCCCGCACTGTTGCCAGAGGGACTTCATATATTTCGAGATAAAGTTTGTGCCTCGGTCGCTGACGACTTCTCGGGGGAAGCCCACCCGTGAGAAGATCCCCATTAGGGCACGGCCGACCACCGGAGCTGTTACAGTTCGCAGGGGCACAGCCTCGGGGTAGCGGGTGGCGTGGTCCACCAGTACCAGGATGAACTGATGTCCTTGTGCTGTGCGGGGGTCCAGGGGCCCCACAATGTCTATTCCTACCCTCTCGAACGGGGTGGTGACCACTGGGAAGGGTTGCAGAGGTGCTTTGAGCTTGCGGCCGCTCTTCCCGCTGGCCTGGCACGTGGGGCAGGACCGGCAGTGGTTGAGGACGTCGTTTCGCATCCTCGGCCAGAAAAAGTGGGTCACCAGGCGACTGTAGGTTTTGTCCTGGCCCAGGTGTCCAGCCAGGGGGACATCGTGGGCCAAATTTAGCAGGAAGTCTCTGAAACGGAGGGGCACCACCAGCACTCGACTGGCCCCTAACTCCGCGATTCTTTGTTCACTGTATAACAGGTCGTTATCCCAATAGACCCAATGGGCTCCGGTGGAGTCCCCTGCGCTCTGGGCGATGGCTTGCTGGCGGAGTCCCTCGAGGGAGGGACAGGTCTTCTGCTCCTGGCGGAACTGTTCCTGGGTGGGCCCCCCTTCTTGACGCCACTGAGCCAGGCCGGGAAGGTCCTGGGGCTGGGCGACCCCTTCGGGGGTTGGCTCTGGGGGGTCGGTATAGTCGGTGTCCTCTACTGGAGCGATCGGGGGGGAGGTGCAGGCCATTCTGGTTCTTCTGGTCGGGGGATGGCACGGGCGGCCATGGACCGGGTGGTTACGCACGCCCAGTCCGGGAGGCCCAGCATCCCCAGGTGCTCTCTTCTTTCGACGGCGGCCCACGGGGAACTCTCAAGATCATTCCCCAGGAGACAGTCCACGGGGGCATCATCCTGGACCGTCACCTTCAACATGCCGGAGACCCCTCCCCATTCGAAGGGGACGCAGGCCATCCGACATAGACTCTCGGAATTGTCAGCTGAGCGGGCGGGGCAGAGAATGTTCGGCAGGATCTGCTCTGGTTTTACCAGGTGACAGCGGACGGCCGTCACACTGGCCCCTGTGTCACGTAGGGCTTCGGCCCGGCGCCCATTAATGTTCACCCACTGGCTATATTTTCTGGTGTTGGCGGGTAGGGGAGCCCGCGGGACCATGTCTTTTCCCCCTAGGCACGCTAGAACCATGGCGGCCGGTTCCCACTCTTGTTGTGCCTGCTCATATTCTTCTTGTTCCTAGGAGATTTGTTCTCCCCCCAGGGCGGCGGCAGCTACCTGGCGGGGTTTTGGCGTTTGGTTCTGCGGGCAGTTCGGGTCATTGGCGTAGTGGCCGACTCGCTGGCATCGGTGACACGTGACGTTGGCTCGGAACCCCGGGCGCATCGGGGGGTTGCCCCGGCCGGCCGGGGGCGGGGTGCTGGCCGCGGGAGTGGCCGGGACGGTGTCTCTCCCTCGCCCCTGGCCTCCTCCTCCTCCTCGGGGACGGTGCTGACCTTGGTTGTTCCGGTTTTTCTCGTGTGGCCCTCTCCGGCCCACTCGGGTGCTTTCCCACCGGTCAGCTTCGGCGGCGAGTTGCCGTGGGTCAGTCAATTTACTGTCGAGGAGGTGCTGCCTGAGCTCGACGAAGCAGTTGTTAGACAGGTGCTCCCACACCATGAGATTAAAAAGTTGCTCGTAGGTCGTTACGTGGCTTCCCTTGATCCAACCCTCGAAGGCTCGGCTGAAATAGTTGACATATTCCACCCAAGTTGTACCCGGGATCCGGGTGCAGTCTCGGAACCTCTGGCGGTACATTTCGGGTGTGAGCCCATATCGGGTGAGGAGGGCAGCCTTCATGTGGTCATAGGATGACATCTGATGGTCTGGGAGCTGCAGTAGGGCATCGCGGCCTTCGTTGACGAACCTCCCCCATAGGCCGGCTCCCCAGTCACTCCGATCGATCCGGTGGGAGGTCATGGCGATCTCATAGGCTTTGAACCACTGTTGTATGTCGTCCTCTCGGACATACTCTCGGACAACATCCTTGGGGATGTGGACTTTCTTTTCGGTTGCTCCCGGGGTGCGCGGTCGCTCAGGCACCTCCGGTTCTTTGTTCTGCTTCCGTAGTTCTATTTCTGCCAGTTTGCGCTCGTGTTCGAATGTTAGTCTTTTTTCTTCGAGCTCTCTCTGCCTCTGTTTTTCTTCCCGTTCTTCTCGGAGCCGCAGATGTTCTAGGTTCAGTTTTTGCTCGGCTAATTTTAGTTCACCGTCCATTTTGAGTCGTGCCATTTCCAACTCATGTAATCTGTTTTTTTCTCTTTCTTGGATCTCTTCCTGCGAGAGGCCCGTTCCTCGCTCCTCGGGAGCCGTGGCGTTCCTCTCCGATGCTGCACCGTTTTGGTCTGGGGATCCGGCGACCCCGGTTTCCGCCCACGACTCAATGGCGTGCTTAAAATCGTCTTTGGTACTCAGGCCGGTGGTAGCAATGCCTAGTTCCATGCAGAATTGTTTCAGTTCACGATGGCTATACTCTTCCAATTTATCCATCTGGAATTTCTCGGTGGATCCGCTCTCTTTGGTTGACATCGTGGTTTTGTCGTGGGGTGAGCTACTCTCTGTACGATTACGTGTTGATTTGGATCGCGCCGCTGGCCACCAATGTTAGACGGACCAGGAGGGTCGGCCGAGGACAAGGGGAGAGGTCTCCGGGGAGAGCCGTCTCCAGCGATCGTACAGATGGGTAACTTCCCCCCCACAGATATACACCACACAAGGATCGGATTTAACGTTCTTTATAGGTAATTTCTTAAGGTACGATGAAATGGTACAAGGAGGTCTGGACTCAGGGGTCCCCTCGATTCTAGTCTTTTGGTTTGGGAAAAGGGGGTAGCGGGACAGTCTGGTTACCAATCTGGTAGCTGAGGTGGTATGGTGGATAGCTCACAATCCTCGAGCTCGGTGTTCTAGCTTGGACGGGCCGCGGCAGCGCCAGCAGGTCCCGGTGAAGGTGGTCGTTACACAGTCCGCGGCAGCGCCAGCAGGTCCCGATGAAGGTGGTCGTTACACGGTCCGCGGCAGCGCCAGCAGGTCCCGATGAAGGTGGTTGTTACAACGGTCCGCGGCAGCGCCAGCAGGTCCCGACGAGGATGGATGATGCAGAAGGCCGCGGCAGCGCCAGCAGGCAGGACGATGTTTCACAAGGCAGAGCTACGGCAGCGCCAGTAGTCCGTCAAGGCTGAGTTCTTCTCGGTGTCTCTCGACTCCAGGATACAACTGCCTTCCTGCTCTGGAGCTGCCCTAGTTATAGGTCTGGCGCCCTTTGATGTCCAGACCCTCGCACTTGGAGGTCGGGGGGTCCGGGATGAGGGAGTCCAGACACCCAGCAGGGGGTGGAGCCAGCGCCTGGGGGAGCTGGAGGGCGATCGGCACCTGGCGGGGGAGAGCCATCGACACTTCTTTCTCCCATTGACCTGCCAAGTGGTCCGTTCACCTCCTGGGTGGATGGTGGTGCCGGGATGTCGGGGCCGGGCCAGGCCCAGGGTTAGAGTCGAGCTGAGGCCACGCGGCCTCGTGGCGCAGTGTCCAGGATGGCGGCTGATCCGGCCGGGGGAGCCGGTAGTGGTTCGGCCCCATGATACATGGCTGTCCGGGGGCAGGAGTTCCGTTGGGAGACGGGGTGCGGGTTGCCCTTGTGGGTAACACCTGGGAGTCCGGGGCTTGGGCCTTGTCATGCGGGGAGGGAGCAAGCCCTTCATGTGGCCTGTCCAACACTCCCTAAGGGTGGGACCAGGAAGGGGGGTGGTTACACCCCCAATCCTTTGTCCAGCTCGCCCCAGGTCCGGGGCTGGTGTGCCCCAGGACGGGTTTGAACTGGCATATGCACCGAGGCTCCTTGTGAGCCTCAGGCATGTCTGTTTCCTTTCAAGCCCTACCTGACCAATACACAAAATCCTGTCTGGGGTGGTGCTCGCACCTCCCCTGGCAGGAAACCCTTTGTCCACGTCTCCCAAGCTGGAAGGACTCCCAGCAGCAGGAGGGCAGACTTGTGTCTGTGGTGGCAGCATCCATTTTGTGGAGCTGAGGCTATGTCTGATTTTACCCGGGTTTCAGGTACTGCACATGTCTTGTCCCTCTAGAAGGGTGGAATGCTAACCCCGTCGCCAGAATTGGCGAGGGGTTAGTATTCCAATTCGTATGACACCTTACTGGACATGTTTTGATAAAGCCAAACCAAAGATAGCATTTAACCGCGAGGTTCATAATGCACTTAAGAGTATATGGTATGATGATATCTGGAAACGGTAGAAGGAAGTTGTTCCGACCACTGCAGACAGGCTCAGCTCATGCCAGAGCACCATCTCACATGGAACCAAGCACTCTGCCTTCAGATTGTCAAGGCCTGCCATAGGAGTGACTTATAGGTTAACATGTGCCCCATTTAAGGTTAGGTATAGGTATACTACACCTAAGTAAGAGGTGGTTACACCAACTTACCCCAGCTGAGTGATCAGCCAGTTGTGTCAAATTTGCTAGGCCAAGCCTGGGGTGGCATAATACATGCTTCAGCCCCTGGCAGGCCTTAGATACACCAATGCCCTTGGTACCTAGTGTACACTGGTACAGGGGCTCACAGGGTGATCCAATCCCAATTGGTTATGCACCTAGGGTGCATAGTGTCAATTTAGTTAGAGAGAACAGCAGGCTGGGGGTCTGATTAGCAGGCCCACAGCCTCAATATGTCAAAAACCAGTGAAGCAAAAAGCAAACATTTGGGGTGACCATAGGATAGCAGACCTTACTCTCCTACAACTGCCATGTGGGAGAAGTAGCGACCTCCACTGTTTTATCAGCGGCTGCATTAGGTGGCTTCTAGAGAGATGGTTCTGGAACATATTTTCCTGGTAGGTTGGTGGAAATTCACTCGTTCATTAAGGTATGCTGGTCCTTCATTGTGTAGTCCAGGGAAGACATGGCTTGGCAGTTTGGGCTGGACTGTTCCCATGAGGCACAGGGTCAAGGCTGATTTGCATATGGCCATGTCTGAACTGGGGTGGTGTGGTGAGCAAAAAAACGATGGATTTAGGCCCAGATCTCTGTACTGGGGTGAATGTATGACATTGTTCTGCATTCTGTCCATCAACTGTTGTTTTTGCAAGAAAATAAAAATGACACATCAAAATCTTTCAGCAGCCGCCACTGCTGATTGTCTTCTTTTTTTCCCTACCCACTGCTAGCCTCGCCCGCTGCATTGCAAGCAAAATGAAGAGAATTCGAGTACACAAATCTGGTTATTCGAAACAAAAGAGAAAGGTGGCTCAGCAGGCTTTCGTAGTGTCACAGGAAGGAGCAATCCTGCACTTTAACACCCAAGGGAAACCTAAAGATGGAGAATCCTCTGGCCAGAGTACTGCTGACGCACTCGGTAAAACAGGCGCTGACGACCATAAAGAAGAACAAAACAGTGATGATATCCATGAGAAGAATGATACTCATGAGCAGACCAATGAAAATGAACAAGGTGACTCTGAAATTGATACAAACATGCAGCAATTACCAACTCAGGATGAGGATTATTACAAAAGACCCTCAGACAGAGAAACTGAAACATCATTCATCGGTCCATCAACATCTGGCATTCTGAAGGAGGTTCAGAGTTTACAGACGGATGATGCTGGTATTGAAAAGGAAGCCAAAGAGCAAGACCATGTTACAGACCCGTGTTCTGAATATGATTTATGTGATTGGAGGGATCCTGCTTTGTGGCCGAACTCTCTTACGTACGCACAACGTGTTTTTCTTGTTGAAAGGGGTCCCTCCAGAGACCTAGATTCTAGAACAAAGTATCCAAGTGATGAGCACTCAAAAAGTAAACGTCGTATTTCTGTTACCATGTTACTGGTCATCTAATGCCTTTTCTGGACGTTTTATTAAAACACCTTCCTGAGCTCCGCCCCGCCCGGACCCCCTCTTCCGGGGCCCCCTACCTGCGCTCCCTGCACAGGGCCACCATGAGCCTAGAGCCGCCCCTGCTTATATAATGTGGGGTACTGGCACATCAATTCACCATGGATATTGCGTTGTGTGTAAAGTAGGGTGCCAGCCGTCGGTAACAGTGCCATAATGGGACTGGGCTAGTCTTGTCTTATTAACCATGCAAGAAGGGAGCCAGCTTTGTCCGCTGCGGAGTGGGTCTTAGCAGAGTGGGCAGCATAGATGAGGCTATCCCTCTGCCAGGTGTGGTCTGCTATGCAGGTTGCGCACCATCTTGGCATTGAGGTGTAAAAGCCCACACTCAATGCGCGATATGTCTTTATCTAAATTGCAGACGCATGTTCCAATTGAGTCTTAAACAGTGGCCTCGAAGTGTCACCCTGAACGCGTTTCACTTAGTCAATCTTATATCCACAGTACCGCCATTGAGATCAAAGTAACCATCGATGGCTGAGCCAACAGAAGACCGAAACAGTGAATCTTCCAACGTCTCATGTTGCAAGCACCAGATAGAAATAGGGGGCCCCCGTGTCCCAGGTACGTTGAAGATATTTGAGATTATGATTCGAGTGGGTGAAGCCCAGGTAGTCAATGTGGGTGACAGATAGGCTGAGATCCAGTTGGCTGACCAACCTGTCTATCCTGACGTTTAGGAGATGCGTTGCTAAATAAAAGGAGTACACCTTGGGGGAGGCGTTGCGAAGACGTCAAACGTCGGTGAGGTGCCAGTTTTGCAGCCGATCACCAAGCATCTGGGCGTTAGAGGTCACAGCTGTGTGGGGCAGTGAGAGGAATGAATGGCCCAGGCCAGTTCAAGACTGCTATCAAAATCTCCTCCCCCCAGTAACTATTGAAGAATGCTCCAGCATCAACAAACAGCAGATAGCATGTGCAGGAATGTTGCTTGATCAGTATTTGGGGCATATATGTTGCCTAGAAGTAGATGGCGGAGCAGGATTACTATTGCAACAACACATCATCAGCAGGGTAAAACTAACCTGTCTCCCGACGGTCTAATCCCAGCTCACGGTCTCTATTAGCGGGTGAACAATCCAACGCTTGCTGAATTCTGCTTCACAATGATAGGAAGAGCCGACATCGAAGGATCAAAAAGCGACGTCGCAATGAGCGCTTGGCCGCTACAAGCCAGTTATGCATGTGGTCTAGGTGGCTCTTGAAAAAGACATTGCGACCCTCTAGGTCCGTCACTACATCTTCCACTACAAAGGAGACCCCTGGCTAAATCCAGATCAATACTCCCGGGCCATAGGAGGTGAAATCAGTAGTGAAGATCTGACCACACAGATGGTGTAGCTGAGTGGCTACCAGAAGCGTCAAATGAGATTCCTGGGGCAATGCAATGTGAAACGCTGTGAGAGGAGATCTCCTCTGATTACTTTAACTGGTGACTATGCTGTTATGAGAGAGCCGTGGCCTGTGTGCCTTTTAAAGCCACTCAGCCCCTCTCTGATCTCCGACTCACTCAGCACATTTGTTCTGTTGCCGGGTGGCAGTGCACTGCTGCAGCAAAGACCTGGGGGCCCGGGCACAGGCAGGAGATTGAACATCGTTCTGCCAAAATCCCTGGGTCGGACAGGTGTTCTGTTGCTGCGCGGCATAGCAACAATTCCTGTGGGCACCGGCAAGCCAATTATTGAAGCAGATCCTGCCAGTAGCCAGCCTGCACTGGACTGGAACTAGTCTCTGGCAATACAGGAATACCTGACACACAGAGCCTGTCCAGGCTCTGTCCCACGTGGATCTCGACCAATATAATCAAAGAATTACTGAGTCAGCAGATGAGTAGTCCGAGCGCTGCCCAAACGCCCGCTGCAGCAGAGCCCGAGGAGAGCAAAGCCATCACCTACAGGGCTCAGCTGTAAATGACATTATATTTTCCAGTCTAACAGGCCATGCTTTAAATCAATAATCAGCTGAGCGGTGCCCTGCCTGCTGCGGCACCACCCTGAGAACAGGGAGCAAAGCTACATGCTTAGTGTCTCTCAAGAACTATTAATGCGTCGCAGCTGAGCCCCCAGGCGGCCTGGCTGAGGGGTGTCTGCATCTAATGTTTTCATTCTCAGAAGCCAGTCAGCACTGCACAGTGAGTGTCCAAAGTACTGCACTGTCAGTCACACTGTCTCTGCCAGGGCAGCACCCACCAGCGTGGTCGCGCTCCTGTTGCTTGCTCAAATATGACTGCTAATTAACTCAATATAGCCCGGTACTCCTGAGGCGCTATAATGCTTGACTTTGCATTATAGTGCGGTGATGCGGACCAACACACTTAAATGCGTTAGTCTAACACCTGATGCGTGGTACTTGGCAGGGCTCAGCACGCCACTGCACAGCAAGGCTCGTACGCAATGCCCAGCCACTGCCTGTCACTAGACAGAAGCCAGGCCAGTACTCTGGTGTCACCCCAGGGAAGCCAAATGCTCCCTAATATATATTGGTAGATGTGGGGCATGGCTTGGAACACAATGAGGCAGTTCGTAACAGAAGATGGCTGTCAAAAGCGAGGATAGTGTACGGATAACGGGGTTAGGTGTGTGGAGCCTCTTAGAGTGCGTCCAGCACCTTGGCCTTGCAAGCCACCCAGTGTGATTCTCTGATAGTACCTGTGAGTGACCATGAATGAGGTCTGACCGGTTCTTAATTTGAGTTGGTGATTTCTGGTGGGGCCCACTCGCTCTTAATTTTGGGGACCAGTACTTATTTTTCCTCATGGGAAATTTCTTGAGAGCTGTAGAGAGAAAACACAAAAGAGAACAAAGGAGGAAGAGACGACAGAAAAATTGTCACAAAAGGAGAAAGCAACAACCTGCAAGAATAAGATACAGGGGGGGGGGGTCTGGCACTGGGTTAAAGAGGCGTGAGGCAGATTCAAGAATGAGAAAAAAGGGGTGGGAAGTGTCTGGCACTGGGTTAAAGAGGCGTGAGGCAGATTCAAGAGTGAGATAAAGGGGCGGGGAGTGTCTGGCACTGGGTTAAAGAGGCGTGAGGCAGATTCAAGAGTGAGATAAAGGGGCAGGGAGTGTCAAGTAAAGGGTTAAGGAGGCGTGAGGCAGATTCAAGAGTGAGATACGGGGGGAGTGACTGGCACTGGGTTAAAGAGGCCTGAGTAGCCATCTTGAAATGAGTGTGTGCAATGCAGTGATTAAAGTTAAGGTGTTATATTAAACAGAACTTCTTTATTCCCGTAATGAGCCCAGCAGCCGAGTGCATTACTGCTCTCAGTGGAACGACAGCACACTTGAGTAGTCGGATCAACAACTATATTTATGTAGGTATGTATAGGAAATATAATAGACCTAGCCAAAAGTCAGCGGTCCATTGGACAGGGTCACAGACTAGCATAAAGTCAAGGAATGAGAGGAGAGCCAGCTGGGTTATGGACAGTTAATACGATGCAATGTAGAGTTTTTTTTTTTTTTTTAAAGTGGGTCTTCAACTCTTTCCTACGCTGGAGGAGCATCGTGGTGGTCCCGATGAACACAAGGATGTTGTTCCAGATCTTCAGTGCATGGAATGGATAGAAAAGGCCTGCTGCCTTCTTCGTTATATTTTACATTCCTTAGTCTGATTGTTTCTTGTCTACAATTGTGCCTAGAACCATCAGAGATGATGAACCTGTTTGCAAGATGAGCAGGGTGCTGGTTTCCATGGCTTTTAAAATGATCCAGCTGGTTTTGAAGATGGTGTGGGCTGGCAAGGGGAGCCAATGAACTTCCATGAGGATGGGGGTGATGATGTGACCATATGTCTTCAGGTCCTGGCTGACACGTGCTGCAGAAAGTAGGAAGCCCTCAAGAGGTGCCTGTGTATTGAATGAGAAGCCATGGAGCAAGGCATTACTACCATTCAGATAAGACAGCATGAGGGCTTGAACAGCAGTTCTGATGTCACTTTCTGGAAGACATGGTTTCACTTTCATTAGAAGAGAGTACTGGTACCAGTCCATCAATGTGTTCCTTGAGGGTGAGGTTGGTGTCCAGGGTGAATCCAAGTGACTTGGTATTTGGTGAAGGTTGGAGTTCAAAGCCATCAAGGTTCATATCGTTGAGTCAAGTTTGTACTGTTACTAGTTTGTTGTTTTTTGGGAAATAACGAATTCGGTCTTGATTGGATTGAGCATCAGGTAGGCACTGGATATCCCAGTCTGAATGATATGCAGGCAGTGTTTAAAGGAATGGATGTCTGAAGCAGAGGACACTTCCAAGCCGAGCATTGTATAATCGTCATATTGGTGATTCTTGATTACAGACGCGACTATGGAACACTGCGGGACTTTGCAGGTGTTGGTGATCTTTTGGGAGTTGAAGGTGCCCAAGTCAACAAAATGGTGTATGTTGGAAAGTGTAGGAACAGACCCAGTGAAGGACATTGCCTCTGAATCCCATTTGAGAATCCGTAGTGTGTGTGTCTGAGGATGGGCAGTTCAACTGTGTTAAAGCCAGCTAAGAAGTCCAGCAATATCTAGAGGCAGGGACAGCTTAATGTTTGGTTCAGAGACCATCATCTAGGATGTGTAAAGTAACTGTCTCCATGCTGCAGTGTGAGCTGAAGCCAGACTGATAGTCAGAATGGTTAGAATGATGTGATCTTGGAGTTGTACATAGACTGTTTTTTCAATGATATTGTAGATGAATGGTGGGTGAGTGATGGGCCAGTAGTTGGAGAGATCATCAAGGTCTAGTGAAGGTTTCTTTACGAGTAAGAAGATCTGGTCTGTCGTGAGAGCTTCTGTGTACATGCCTTAAGTGAGGGAGGCAATGACAATGGTGAGTAGGGGTGAGAGAGTGTCCCCAGAGTGTTAATAAATTACAATGGTAAGACATCATCTTCATAAGAAGTGGCATTGAGATAGTTGAGTATGTCGGAAAGATGTGCAAGAGGGTGTACAGACATAATATTGAGTTTTTTATTTTAATCGCTATACATTAATATTGAGTTTTTAATATCGTAGGGACAGAATATCGATGTCAAGAATATCGACCAGAATATTGAATTTAAGGTAAGAAATATCGAAGTACATAATATCGAAGTTATTAATATCGATACAAAAATATCAATGTTAGTAATATAGATGTTTATATTACTATGTATTTTATATGTATGTATTATATGTATTTTGTTAAGTATTGATTTTTTTAACATATATATGTATGCATTTTTTTAGAAGTTAGTATTTTAAAAAAAAAGTAAATTATGCATTTTAGTACCGTAGCGGGTAGTGGGTTTATAGGGGAATAGGGTGGGAAGTAATTTTATTATGGTTAATTAAATAATATTTTTTAGGAATTATTATTTTTAATTAAATTTTGAGTTTTAGTTCTGTAGCGGGTTTTGGGTTCATAGGGGAATAGGGTGGGAAGTAATTTAATTGTAATTAAGTAATTATTTTTTGTTAATTGGTATTGATAATTGATTGTTAATTTATTATTAATTGGTTAATCATTTTTATTAATTGATAATTACGTTCATTGTATTCATACATTTTTTGAGCGGGATGTGGGTTTATAGGGGAATAAGGTGGGAAGTAATTTATTTGTAATTATTAATTATAATTTATTGGTGTAGTTATTTTTTTTTTTTTTATTCATGAAATGTTATTCGTGTATATATTGGTGTAGTTAATTAATTTATTGTTAATTATTAATTGGTAATTCATTGTTATTAATTTATTAATTGATAAATATGTTAACTGTTTTAAATTTTATGTGGAGTGAGTGGGGTTTTTATTTGGGAATAGGGTGGGAAATAATTTAATGTTGTTAAAGTAATTAATATTTTAAATTTATTGGTATTTTAAATTAATTTATTGATAATTTATTAATCAATTATTTTAATTAAAAAAATATTTAATTTATAAATATGTTATTTTTAATCCCTACGCTATCCAATGTTATCCCTACTGTTGCACTCTCTGGAGTGGGAATAGTAATTTTACCCCTATGCTATCCAACGCTTTCCCTACTGTTGCACCCTCTGGAGTGGGAATAGTAATTTTGACCCCTACGCTATCCAATGCTTTCCCTACTGTTGCACTCTCTGGAGTGGGAATAGTAATTTTTACCCCCACGCTATCCAACGCTTTCCCTAGTGTTGCTTTTTATGGACTAACTATATATATATTATATTTTAAATATACATGTTTAATTAATTTTAACATTATGTTATATGTAAAAATACTTTTTAATATGTTTAACTGTTTACTTTAATTATATATACTGTTTACTGTATTTTACATACATTTTTTAACATTTAAAAATAACTATTTTTTACAACGATATTTTGGACATTGATATTTTTTTTTCCGATTTTTTTGTACTTACAATGTTGTATATAGGAAGTCGATATTCTTGGTGCCGATATTCTGGCATCGATATTTTGCTACCTCGACATTTTGTCGGTCGATATTCTGTCAGTGATCCCTGATGGTGTTGATATGCTGTTGGGTCTTCTGATTTTTTTCACGGAAGAAAAAGTTGATAGCGTTGCACTTTGCTGAAGGGCGAGGAATAGATGGGTCCGGCAGGAAGTTGATGTGGTGCTTGATTGTCTTGAAAAGCATTCTGCTTTGGTTAGTGGCTTCATTGATGGTGTTAGTATAGTACTCAAGCGTCTGTCTGGACAATAAATTCCTTAGCAAAGTTGGGCGCCTGGAGTACGGGTGCTGTACACATGGCAGTCTTGAGGGCATCAAAAGCTTTCTGACAGGTGTCAGTCCAGTTCACAATCTTTGGCTGCTTCTTGGAAGTCAGCTCAGTCAAGGGGGCAACAATGCTGCCATACCCCTTGACAAACCTCCTGTAATAACCCGTGAGTCCTAAGAAGGCCCTCACCTGGGTCTGGGTCCTTAGGGGCTCCCAAGCCAGGATGGTTTCAATCTTGGGCTGTAGAGGTGCCACCTGGCCACTCCCTACCTGGTGTCCTAAGTACACCACAGAACCCTGCCCAATCTGGCACTTACTGGCCTTGATTGTGAGGCCTGCTCTGCGCAGCGCCATCAACACTTCCCAGAGGTGGTGTAAGTGGTCCTCCCACGAGGAACTAAATACTGAAATGTCATCCAGGTAGGCGGCACTGAAATCCTCCAGCCCAGCCAACACCTGGTTGACCAACCTCTGAAATGTGGCAGGGGCATTCTTCTTTCCAAAGGGCATCACACGGAACTGGTAGTGCCCATCTGGGGTGGAGAATGCTGACCTCTCCTTTGCCCCATCAGTTAAGGCGATCTGCCAGTACCCAGACGTTAGATCAAACGTGCTGAGGTACCGGGCAGCCCCTAACCGATCTATGAGCTCATCAGCTCTGGGGATGGGGTGCGCGTCGGTCCTCGTGACCGAATTGAGAGCTTGATAGTCCACACAGAACCTAAGTTCTGGAGTGTCACCAGGCGCTGCAGCCTTTGGAACCAAGACCACGGGGCTGGACCAAGGGCTGCTAGAGGACTCAATCACCCCCAGGGCAAACATTTTGGAGACCTCCTCCTTAATGCAGGCCCTTACCCTGTCAGTCACTCTGTAAGCCTTGTGCTTGACAGGAGGACTGTCCCCGGTGTCTACCACATGGACGCACCAATCAGTGACACCAGGTACCAGGGAAAATAAATCCGGAAATTGCCCCAACAGCTGGTGGCAATCTCTCTGCTGCTCTGGGGTCAGTGTGGTGGAGAGGACCACATCCTCCACTGACCCATCTTTCTCTCCTGCACACAGGAGGTCAGGAAGAGGCTCACTCTCCTCCTCCATCCCTGCATCTGTGGCAAGAAGCATGCCCACTTCAGACCTCTTAAAGTGGGGCTTTAGGCGATTCACATGCAGGACCCGCAGGGGGTTCCTGGGAGATTTAAAGTCCACCAAATAGGTAACTTGACTTTTTCGCTCCACCACCTCAAATGGACCGGTCCACTCATCTTGGAGCGCACAAGGCTCCACTGGGGCCACTACCCAAACCTTCTGACCAGGTTGAAACTCGACCAGAGTGGCATTCTGGTCGTGCCAACGTTTCATCTCCTCCTGGCTGGCTTCCAGATTTGCCTCAGCAATGTTTCTGAAACGCCTAGTCTGGTTCCTGCAGGCCAGGATGTAGCTAAATACATCCTGGGGAGGTTTCCTGGGAGATTGCTCCCAGCCTTCCTTGACCAGACTCAGAGGCCTTCTTACCGGATGGCCATAGAGCAGTTCAAAGGGATGTGAACCCTAAGGACTTCTGTGGCACTTCACGGTATGCAAACAACAGGCATGGCAAGAGAACGTCCCACTTATGCCTCAGGGGCTCTTCTAGGCCCATGATAATGCCCTTCAAGGTCCGGTTGAACCTCTCAACCAGACCGTTACCTAGGGGGTGGTAAGGAGTGGTGAACTTGTAAGTCACCCCACACTCCTTCCACAGAGACTTCATATACTGGGAGATGAAGTTGGTCCCCCTGTCGCTCACCACCTCTCTGGGGAACCCCACACGGGAGAAGATCCTCATCAGTGCATGTCCCACCACGGGGGCCGTCACTGTCCTGAGCGGGATGGCTTCAGGGTACCGGGTGGCATGGTCCACCAAGACCAGGATGTACCTGTTGCCCATGGCTGTCTTGGGGTCCAGAGGCCCCACAATGTCAATGCCCACTCGCTCGAATGGGGTACTAACAACTGGAAAGGGCTGGAGTGGGGCTTTGATCTTCCCCCCACTCTTCCCACTTGCCTGGCAAGTCTCACAGGTCCTACAATACGTGTCAGACAGCGTGTCTGGTAAACACTGCCTACACCCTGCCAATCACCTTTCCCGTAACCAGTTCGGGAACTACATCCCCCGACGGTCATGGCGCGAGTCACGCCCCACGTGACCTGGACGCCTTACGACGTTCCGCTACTTGATCCGGCAGGAAGAACAAGCAGTGTCGGATATTCCTTCCTGAGTGGCAGTCCTGGTTTCTTCGTGCCCGTATCTGACCTGATCTCGGAGCCTCCTTCTATCGTCTTGGTACCGTGAGTACACTTAGGAAGGTGTGTTTGTCACCACACGCGCTCCTCCGATGGCGAGACCGCGATCCGCGTCTCATGCAGAGGAGCGCCTGCCTGCTTCCTCGCTCCTGTTCCGTATCGAGGGGGAGAGCCCTCAACTCCTGACGCTTAGCGTTTCGGGTCTCCTCTTTGGGGTTCCTTGTGTTTTAAACACCCGCGCAGGTTCCTCTGAGGCAAGAGGAACGCTGCGCTTGTCTCCTTGGAGCGAGACCCTTTGTTCAGGCCTCCTCCAGGGCAACACTGGTCAAACCTTACTCGTACACTCCTCTGTTGGAAGGGACTGTTGCCACGTCCCATTGCAGAGGAATGTAGACAGCCTACCACACCGGAGAGTAGTGGTTAGGTTACTTGTCAAGTGGAAGATAACTATTGCCACGCAGAGAACTCCCCGTGTCCCATGAACCAAAGATCAAGTACTGCAAGGGTTCACACGACACGGCTATACCTGTGACGATTTACATTGCCATGAGTTGTTCATCACGTGCACCTGTGCGTTAATTGTTTATTTGATTCCAGGAGAGAGTAAGGTGCAGAAGGGTGTTTCACAGAGCATTGCAGTTCCCTACGACCTGGTGTATTGGTTTCTTTGGGTAGGTGAAGAGCCCTCTCCAACGTACTCAGGGTAATGGGAGAAAGTGGGTGTTGATAACAACTGTCTTATGGTAGCATGCATAGTTGATGTGTTCCCCTTTCTGGTCCCTTGCAGGATACTCAGTGTTCGCACCCCCTTTTCTCTTCTGGCAGTCTTCGCTTCGTTTTCTTTCTTTACAGGTAGGGGGTTGTACTGTATAGGAATTCCACTGTCTCCACTGTTGTAGGTAACAGGGGGGAGTGAACAACAAAAAACGAATAGGGTGCTTTCTTGTCTCTTCTTCCAGGTCTCCCTCCCTGCAGTCCCCATCCTTTCCTTCCCTCACTTGACTACTTCACTAGTCCGTGTTAATATCTATTCCGGACTTGGGGCAGTCAAGAGGTGGACCCCATTGAGCATCAGCGCAACCCCGAGGACATCCAGAGGTGGAACCTGACAATACGTATCTGAACTCTTGCGCATCTGGGGCCAATAAAAGTGGGTGACCAGCCTCTCAAAGGTCTTGGTCTGCCCCAGATGTCCTGCCAATGGAATGTCATGAGCCAACCCCAGTAGGAAGGCTCTGAAGCACTCGGGTACCACCAGCACACGGGCTGACCCCGGCTCAGCAGCCTTAGGCTCGCTATACAGGAGACTGTTCTCCCAATAAATCAGATGTGAACCGGACATATCACCTGCTGCCTGGGCTGCAGCCTGTTGCCGCATACCCTTAAGAGAAGGGCAAGTTCTCTGCTGCTCATAAAACTCCTCCCTGGTGGGCCCCCCTTCCTGCTGCCACCGGGTCAGCTCCGGCAGGTCCCCCAGGTCGGTACTCTGCTCCCCGGTAGGCTCCAGGGCATCCCCCTCAGGGTCTGCTTCCTCCTGGGCCGTGGGAATCAAGGGGGCCGGCTTCTCGCGCCCCCTGCCCCATCTCTCTAAGGCAGGGACCTGGGCCATACTCTCAGGCTCCAGGTCTTTCTCAACACCCTCTTTGGCCGTCATGGACCGAGTGGTAGCACATGCCTACTCAGGCAGACCCAACATTTCCAAGTGAGCTCTCCTCTCCACCGTAGCCCACGGTGAGTTCTCTAAATCATTGCCCAACAGACAGTCCACAGGCATGGCGGGCCTCACAGCCACCTGAAGAGTTCCTGAGACCCCCCCCCCCCACTCAAAGGGAACCTGAGCCACCTCACATTGGCTCTCTGTGTTGTCTGCAGACACTACTGGGTAGAATGCATGGGGCACAACCTGCTCTTTGGACACCAACCAGGAGCTGACAGTAGTTACACTTGCTCCTGTGTCCCTCAGAGCCTCCACTCTATGGCCATTGATGGTCACCCACTGCCTGTACTTCTTAGTGTTATCAGGCAGTGCAGGCTTAGGAACCATTTCAAAGTCTCCTAGTGAGACAAGGTCAATTCTATGGGGTCCCACCCACCTTGGGCATCCATCTCCTCCTCCCCCAGGGCTACACTAGCAAGCTGGCGGGGTGGTGCACGGGGTGGTGCAGGAGTATCCCTTTGGGGGCACTGGGGATCAAAGTACCTGTGGCACACCTGGCCACACTTAAAACAAGTAGGGGGCCCCCTTGGAACAGGCCTACCTGTTGGGGGCATTGGCTTCTTATCTTGGGGAGGCTGGGACACCACTGCCTGGTTCCCTTGGGAATTATCTTGGGGCCCTCGGTGGAACTCCCTTGGTTTACCCCTGTCCCCCCCACCTCTCTGCTGGGGACCCTGCCCACCTTTGGCGAAGTCTCCCACTGGACCCTTGCGAACCCGGGTGCTCACCCAGCGGTCCGCCTCCTCAGCAAGCTTCCTAGGGTTAGTTAGCTTGCAATCTATCAGATGCTGGCGTAGCTCAGGAAAACAATTACTAGAGAAATGCTCCCATGCAATCAAGTCATACAGTTACTCAAAAGTTTCTACTTTGCTGCCTTTTACCCAGCGCTCCATTGCTCTGCCAAAAAAAGACACATATTCAACCCACGTGGTATTCTCTATCTTCTTGCAGGTTCTAAATCTCTGCCTGTACATTTCAGGGGTCAAACCATAGCGGGTGATCAAAGCTTCCTTCATGTGGGCATAAACCATCCTATTTTCTGGGGGCAGGTCCAACAAGGTATCCCTCCCCTCACTCACAAAGCGTCCCCACAACCCCACTCCCCAATCCTTCTCAGGGACCCGGTGGGACACCATAGCTAATTCATAAGCGGCAAACCATTGCCCAATATCTTCACTTTTATGAAAATCCTTAATAACCTCTTTAGGTATATACACTCTACTCTCAGTATGCACTACTGGTATGCTGCCACCAGAGGGGGAGATCTCCATACTCTTTGCTTTAATCTCCAACTCCCTCAAAATTCTCTCATGTTCAAATTTCACCTTCATCATCTCAAATTCTAACTTCTTATTCTCTAGGTCTCTCTGACCATCCAATTTAAGCTTAGCCATCTCCATATTATGCCGCCTATCTCTCTCCCTATCCTCCATCTCTTCTTGAGTCAGACGCTTTGAGGACACACTAGTGCCCGGGCTGGAAACGGCTTTATCCCCTACCAAATCTAAAATTTCTTCCTGCTGCTCTCCTGCATTCTCTCCCCCCTCCACAGGCCCTTCCATATCCCTAGGGGCATCCCTGGCTTCTAACCAGGCCTTCAGCGCCTTGTAATACTCTTCCCTTCTAGTGAGACCTGTGATAGGGACTGTGAAGCGTTTGCAAAAATATCTGAGCTGCTTGGCATTGTAGGTTTCTAATTTCTCTTCTTCCCAGTAGAGATCCTCAGAGGCATTGGATCTGGGCTTGCCCATTGTAGCAATAACTGGCAATAACGATCAAAAATAGAATCAAAGATCTCAAAAACGTACGTGGTTATGTTATGGTCTGCACTCACTAGTAGAGTACACTATAATTACCGTATGCAATCATAAATGCAAGTCCAGATCCTCACCGCTGACCACCAATGTTAGAAATGGAGGTCTCTAGTTGGCAATGGCTGGCCACTGTCCAAGTAGAGACCCTTCTTCCTAAGTCAGAGTAAGCAGCCTACACCCTTTGACAACCCCTGCTCAACCCTGTGGTAATGTAGCACGAGCAGCTAGGCTTATCTCAGAGGCAGTGTGTGAAGCATCTATGACCATACACAGTAATATAATGAGGAACACTACAAATGGACACCACTCAAGTAGTTATAAAAAATAGGTATATTTATATAGACTTAATCACAAGACCAATAACAGTAAAAATCCACAATACTAGAAAAATAAAGTTACTTTAAAAATGCTGCAAAAATAGTTCAAAAGGCACAAAATGATGTTCAGTTCAATGCAGTGGTCTCTGCGACCCTTTTACTCCCAAAGTATCTGGATTCCGTAGCAAAGCACCAAAAATGTCGCTAAGGAGTTGTAGAGATAAATTTCCTCACGCTAACCAGCGATGCGGTGAATCCTTACCGCAAGGGAGGATGATGTGCTGGGTTGCGGGCAGGACAAAGCGACAAACTTCTTCACGCTAAGCCGGTGATGCGATAAAATCTTTGCCGCTAAGGGAGGATGATGCACCGAGCCTGTTGCGTGAGCGATCTTGCTGCGATGAAAGAAAATGGCACTCCGCGAGGGAGCGATGATCCTGATGCGATGCAGGGAAAATGGCAAACGCTCGGCGTCCGCGCTGCGATGAGCTTGATGCGATGATTTGGGGTTAGCGAGCGCTTTGGGGCCCGCTAACAAGCAATGCGACAATCGTCGGGATAGCGGGCGTTTTCAGGCCCGCAGACAGGTGCTGCCACGAACTTCGGGATAGCGGGCGTTTTCAGGCCCGCTGGCGGGTGATGCGACGATCTTCGGGATAGCGGGCGTTTTCAGGCCCGCTGACGGATGATGCGATATTCTTCGGGGTTAGCGAGCGCTCGGCGACAGCAGAGCGACGATTTTTCTCACGCTCACCAGCTGCAGCGGCCCGCTAACGGGGGTAAGCGACGATTTTCAGCACTCTTTTCTCAGCAGTAGAATTAGAAGCCCTGGAACTCACAGGAGCCTCACCTGCAGATAGGAATCCTCGCTGGGAGGACACAGGAGGCTGGTGGTGCAGTCTGATGTGCCTGAGACTCCTGCAGGAGGCTAGCTCTCTTCTAGCCCTTGGGTGATTGCTGTAGCCACAAAATAAAAGTTCCTTCAAAGTCCTTTTCCTATTCTTCCAAGTCCAGTAGTAACCACTGCAGGCCAGTCCAAGAAACAGCACACAAGCACAAGGACAGTCCTTCTCCTGCAGATTCCTGTAGTTACACGGACAGAGGTTCTTCTTGTTGTCCAGGAGCAATACCAATTGTAGAGGTTTGGGCACAAATATTTATACCCCCTAAGTCTTTGTTCTTAGGGGTCACAAGTCCCTGAACCCAGCCAGAACCAGTTCTGCCCAGCCCTAGAGCACTTTGTTTTCCAGGCTGGATCCTTCCTTTCAGAAAGAGGGGGTCTGCCTTCAGACGCACAGTGGGAGCTGGAGCCAGCATTCACCTTGCCAGGCACAGCCCTATTCAAGTGCAGGAGCTACCCCTCCCCTCACTCCAAGGCAGATCTCTCTATCCAACCCAGGTCTGACTCAGCCTGCCCTGTCCCTCCAAAACCGGACAGCCAATACACATAACAGCAGAGCACAATGGAAGGCTTAGGCAAGAAAGTACCTATACTCTAAAAGTGGTAGTTTCAAACACAGAATATAAAAATAACCTTCACTAAAAGATGTATTTTAATATTCTGAGCTCAGGCATACTAAATTCGTTTTTCTACCATGTTCTGTGGGTCAGTTAGGACTATAGAATGTAATAGCATAGACCTCCCATTCTGGCCTATGGAGAACAGGTAGCCTTACAGTAGTGATAAACGAAATTGGGGGTAATTCACTACTAGGACATGCTACACACATCAGGGCATGTCCTACCTTACACATACAATGCAACCCATCATAAGGGGGGCTTACAGGATGCCAAGGGAAGGTTTAGGGGCTGGGAAGTGGGTGCACTTCACAGCCAAGAATGGCAGTTCTGGACTGCACGCAGACACTGCAGTGGCAGGTCTGAGACGCACTTTACAAGCTGCTGCTGTGGGTGGCACAAACCAGTGCTGCAGGCCCAGGCCCACCAGCAGCATTCGGTTTACCAGCCCTGGGCACACACGGGCCACGCTACTAGGGACTAACAGGTAAACCAAATAAGCCAATCATGGATGTACCAATTCACATGTCATCTTTACAAAGGGTGCATTCGCGCTGTGGCACAGTGCCCCGAGCATCTATAACCAGCAAAAACAGAGGAGACACAGCGAAAAATGGAAGGGAGACTCACGCCAATGGTGCCAGGTCTAACAGTCAGGCAAACACATTTTACTCAAAGTACAGAAGACTGCTGACTCCTCAGATCTTGGAGGTCTAGAACCAGGCGCGAGCCTTACTCATGCTTCCACAAACGACCGGATTTTGGTAGTGATTCTGAAATCTGATCATGATAGTTCTGATGGGACTGTGATGAGACCACTCTCTATGATGAACATAGACTATACAATCCTGGGAAAGGGGCTTGCAAATATATTGTTGCCTTCTCTCTGTCTTAGCTCATGATCAAAGAGGATTCATTTTGGGCAGGTGAACTTCCTTAAGCTTTAAGAGATAGGTCCACTCGATGACATCCCTCCTAGACGTTGACCACTTACCAGCAGTGGCATCAATGCCCTGGTCAACTATCTCACCCCACGGAAGCTCCGTAAGATATGGAGTCTGAAGATGAATGTCCCAGACGGGAAGGGTCTGACACCAGATTTGATCTACGGTGCAGGAGTGCTGGAATCAATTGGATATCTGGAAACATAGGACTGAAACAATAGCAGAGTAGAATGTGGAGGAACAGACTGCACTCTGAAGGTGAGCAAGCTGGGTCTGAGGTCCGGAGCCAGATGAGGGAAGAATAAATGCAGTGTGCAGGTCTGACCATCGTAACAGCTCTTGACAAAGCAAACTGTTTGAGGATGACAAAGATCTGGGTGGAGGCAGAGTGCAACAGTGAGAAACTCAGCTATGCCCGTACATGGACCAGATGGGGAAATAATAATGCTGGAAATAGAAAGGCTTTCTGACTATAGGCCGCTCTGACTGACAGGTCATCCCAACTGCATAACACACTGTACTGGGATGTGATTGGCAATCATGCATAGACTTAGAAGAGGCAGAAGAGAATCAAGGGATGGAAGACATAACTCTCACCAGAAGGGCAGAACAACTTTGTATCTAGTAGACTTCGCACCGGAGAGAGACCCTGTTTACTTGAGGCCCAAATCAGTGTCTGATGGCATTGCCTGGTTGTGACCGAGGCCCAAATCAGTGTCTGATGGCATTGCCTGGTTGTGACCGAGGCTCAAATCAGTGTCTGATGGCATTGCCTGGTTGTGACCGAGGCTCAAATCAGTATCTGATGGCATTGCCTGGTTGTGACCGAGGCTCAGATCAGTATCTGATGGCATTGCCTGGTTGTGACCGAGGCTCAGATCAGTGTCTGATGGCATTGCCTGGTTGTGACCGAGGCTCAGATCAGTATCTGATGGCATTGCCTGGTTGTGACCGAGGCTCAAGTCAGTATCTGATGGCATTGCCTGGTTGTGACCGCCCACTGAACCCAGGTTACATCTATTGCCCGTAGGATGTCTCATGAAGAGAAAACTTTAAATACAAATGCATGTGCTGTAGGGCGATTTTCATCTGACTGTGACATGTGGTTGTCATGAGACCTCATAAACATGTTTATTAAAAAATCAATTACTTAGAAGAATAAAGCATTGGAGGCGCTGCCGTGGTGTGGCTTACCCTTGTTTCTATCTGAGAGTCATTAACAGTCCACTTCACCGGTCCCTATTTTAGTCTCTCTTGTGAATCTCTCAGGGCTCCTATCTGAGCCCTACATGGTCCACTCTTTAGCTTATTCTGTTAGTTTTATTTTGAAACCCTTTGGTTTCTCTGTGATGTCCTACGCAGATGACATCCGAAGGGCCATGTTCTTCAGCCATGCTCTGGGGTCAGTCCAAGAGATATTATGATCTTGCGTCCGAGCAGTCACCTCCTGGCTCAACTCTCATTAAAACTCGATGGTGACAAGACAGAGGGCCATCGTTAGAGAACCTCCCAGGATCTGGTCTCTGCCCTGGTGGTGGTGAAGCCGGGCCCGCTGCCCACTCCGGGCTGACTCAGCAAAAAAATCTTTATTAATATTCAACTACTTTTTCTCATTCTTTCAACAAATCAGGCATTCTTTCCACTTGCTTCAACGACATCCTCATGCTATGCAAAATCCTCCCTTTCCTCCCCTCTTGCACCATAAGACTGCTGTAAATGTAATAATCTTTCCACAACTAGATCATGGAATGTCTATGTTGAGTTTCCGACCTTGAAATCCTTCAGAACCCTCCTGCATGCCTCATCTGAGGCCTGCCCCCTGCTTCTTCGTCTCTTCTCACTGTTCTACTGTCCCTTTCCTTCTGATTGCCAGAGGGTGTAGTTTCAAGGTGTTGCGCCTGGATGTTGGCGCTCTCCATTAAACAGGTCCTCTGCTTCTTCACCGTTGTATCCCTCTTTCTATTCCTTCCAGGACCCTATGCCTCCAGTAGGCACCTGCCTGCATCTTCCTCCCATGGGACTGGTACTCATTGGACGCGGATGCTTCTCCTTTCTGGCATCAAAGCCCCAGAGCTCTCTGCCTCCCGAGCTCCAGTGTCTCCAGTCTTCAGTCCTTCGGAAAAACAACAAGTAAAGCTTGCCTCTTCCGCATTAGTGTAGTCTCCAGCTCTCTTTAGTTATTGCTCAGCGCCAGGCTGCTTGGTTAGGGTAGAACTGCACTTTACATATTACTTTCAACCATTTGTTTCATTCTGTAGAACAATAACTGAAGAAATCAGCTAATGCTGCACTATTAGTCCAATTTTGTTTTTAACGCCCTGAGAGGTGGGATGATGAAGAAACCAGAAGGTCTTCTAGATGTATTTTGAAGAGTTCATGGGATGAGGCCAATGCAATTGACCCCTGTTTTTCACAGGGCATCATATAACACTAGTTGTTGACAAAACAAGAATTATAACCATAAATGCCACATAAGAGTAGGTAAACCTATAACATGTGTATTAAATACAATACATTATTTACTATTTGTTCTACTAAAATTCCTTGAAGGGAAATCCTAAACTTTGCAGAAAAGGTGTTAGGTCCTATTATGCATATATTAATGTTAGAGGCCCGGTGTGCTTAAAAATAGCGCATTACTGGTATTACACCCCTGTCAGACTCACTCGATGGAAACCTGGGGGGGATGACCTTCGTTGGTGCAGATGTGGACAACCTGGCACCCTCACACATATTCTATGGCAGTGCCCGAGGATACAGGCCTTCTGGGAATCCATCCTACAAGACATTGACACTATCTACCAGACAAAATACCCAGATTTGCCAGTTTCACTCTACTGGGACTCCCCAACCCCCTAACATATCCCCTCAAGTCTTGCCGAGGTAGAGCGATCACTCTAGCGTTGGGCACCGCTAAGCAAGTGCTGCTGTCTAGATGGGGAACGGAGGAGATTCCAACTGAGTTGGACTGGTTACATAGGGTTTGGGTGGTAGTGGGCCTGGAGAAGATTAAGGCAGGCCTCTCCCTCACACTACCCAGATTTGATAAAACATGGGGCACCACCATTGCATATCTATCTTCTGAATTCGTGGAACTGATTTGCCCGAGGTATCTACGGGTCCTCAGACTCCCCATCGCGACTCCCCTCAGAGAGGACCCACACCCACACAGTCAGCCCGTTCCCCCTGCGGTCTGATGCATACACAACTGGGATATAGACCATTTCTAGACCTCTGACTCTCACATTTCTATTTCTTTACTTTCCCTTTCCCCTCACCTCATCCAGGATGTTACGTATCTTCCATTACTCTCCACCGGCCAATGGATGTAGGTGACGGTTTCTTGTTAACACATGCATTTAATAATTATTAAAAGATTTAAACCATAAATTGCTCCATCTGCCATATATTGGCCCAAAAATGACCCCTATGGTTTATACCACTACAATGACAGGATGACCCAGGATCTCTCCCCTAAGGTCAGTGCCAGGTACGGCTGCACTGGTCGCACAGTTCTAAGCCGTCTGTAGGATGACCCACAAGTAATTTTTAGTCTGACTCTGAATGTGGCTCTGCATTCAGCATTTGAGGTGGTAGCCCCATTAAAATGCGGGTCTAGTTGTACCCCTGTTGTAAAGCACAGCGCAGGACATGGCATCCAGGAGCCTAGAACCCCCGGCTGAAGGCACTGATGTCTTCATTTCTCAGGCAATCTTCTGGCCACGTCCCTCCCACATGAGCTGACCTCAGGCCTCCATTTGTGGTAAGTTTACTTCTTGGATTTGGAAGCTGCACACAGGGTATGAGAGGCCCAACCCTTGCAGAGTGCACTTACTGCAGTGGTGCATTATGGGAGTTGGCACCAGTGTGCCTCACCCATTGTGCCACATCACATTTGTGGTGTTTGGTCCTTTGAGGGCCACAAACACCATGAGGCCTGGCTTATTATCCCAGGAGTGTTTACACAATGGAAAATGAAATGTTAAGGAGCACCTGCGTTGGTATCAAAGTGCTCGAACATTACTGGTGATATAGCTTTTATGAGTAAGTCACCATACAACTCACTCGCACTGTGTAGGCCTCTTGTTTTTAATTTCTATTCACCCGCCTGACCAACAAAATGCCCAATTGACTTCAGTGGGGTCACCTGTTTTTAAAACTTAAAAATAATAAAACTGTAAAAATACATTCGCCATCGACCTTGATGGGATCTCATCATATTCTGCATTCTGAGTGAAGAGGTGACCGGTGTGAGCTGGTCGCCATCAATAGCAGAGGCTGCAGTCATGTTTCTAGGAGCATCTTTCACAAACTGAGGGAAGCCACCCATTCTTGGGGGTGCAACACTTCATTAGGTCGCAGCCTTCCAGACAGCACAGCTGTCTGCTTTGCTAAAGACATCTTGGGGACTTTCAGAAAGTTGACCTAGGAATGTATTCTGCCCATTGCTTACCATTGGCTTTTGGTTTGTAACTCACATTTTCTTGTTTTCCATGTGCTGGCTTTATTTGCTTTAGACTGCCCAGCTTGGGTTCTTCCTTCCTGTTGTCCAAACCTTATTTACAGGATCCATCCGTGAGCTCCCTTTCTGTAAACAGGCATGTAAATCTTTTTCTTATATCATCACATTTGTTGTGCATTCAAAGACCAAGGTCAAATGTCAGGCGCTATCTTCTGAGGAAAACATTATTCATTGACAAATCTGTTTTATGTTATTTTCTGACACATGCTGATGTTTTCATATTTATAAGAAACTAAAAACTATATGAGTTGCTGTACAGACAAACACTCTAAAAGAAATTAATTTGCAAGCATATTATAAAAGCTTGCTTGAAGTAAAAAAAAGCATTAATAATTCAAATTAATTGTACAATCAAATCCCTTGTTGGCACACTTACCTGTTTATTTTATATTGCCCAAACCATCAAGGGTTGATTGGGTTACCCATTGTAGTTTCTACTGTCTTCTGAAGGCGCTTGTTTACTTTTCTTTCTCTGACTTCAAAGTGAGATACTGGGTACTGGGGTAGGAAAGAATTGTTTTCTAGCTCACGACCTTTGATTGAACTGCATACGTTTTTCAGAATATATCAGTATTAGGAACACAAATGAAGCATTTTTTGCTATTTCTGACACGTGGTAACAAATACTTTAATATGAGCAAAACAAATCATTACACTTGGTGATGCAATTTCCACACATTTTCGTCTGTGCACTGTATAGTTTTATTGGTAAAACTCTATGTCTGTGCAAATGTAATGATTATTTCAATTGAAAATGATTGGTCTGTAATGGCAGTGTGCTACTACACCATGAATGCTCCACTCTACCCAGCACCAATTCACACCACTGCACTCAACTCTGCACCACTCCACTTTACACCACTCTAAGCCCCTGCACTTTGCACCACTCCTCTAAATCACTGCACTCTACACCACTTTACGCTGCGACTCTCTGAACAAACCATATAATGCAGAGGGAGAGTCTATTTCCAGTATACTACTGAATACTGTACATACCTTCATTGAGCTCAGAGAACGTACGGCCCTAGAGCTAAAGATTGCCAATAGGGAAAGGATGGGGTGTGCAAGGGATGCCAGTGACATTTGAGTGTCCAGTAATGGGAAGCCAGTTTTCCCGGATTCCATCTTGCCAGTGTGGGTAGAGATGGCATAAAGTTCACATTCGGGCCTTGCACGAAGAATTAAACCTAGCCTATGTCCAGGATGCAATTCGATTTGCCCTTATGGCTGACGGTATGGGGCAACAAATTTACCTTCCTTAATCATCATGGCATGATAGAGGATTGTCTAGACTGCGGGTTTGGCCACCAGGTCCCATGGCTTGCAATATCAAGCGAGTGGCTGCCTCCTTGGGCACCTGGAATGTATCCCTCTCTCCAGGCGATGTGTAAGAGCGAGAGGGAAACCTTAGAAAGCAATCTGTCCTGAGGGCCGAGGAACCCAGAGAAAGGGAGGCCCGGGCAAAGCCTGCCAGAGAGATGATCTGAGTCGGGGAGAAGGAGATCGAGACTGAGTATAAGATTCTGGGTGAAATTGCTGGGACATCAGATGTGCGAGGGGTACGGGGTGGAAGTGAGAAAGGCTGTAGCTTCTTGCGGCATCCCTGCCTGCAAGATAGCCTAGTGAGGTCAGTCAGCAATCCCGCGGGTCACAGGCTCCACTACCGGTTATATGTTTCATCCTTCAAGGCTGATTTTGCGAGAGGTTGACAGTTTGAAAATGGCAGCCCCAACTCATTTACAGCGCAAGAGTCTTTACTCAGTACATAGTGGGCGCTAACTATGCCAGAAACCACTCTGAAGTGCTGGGAGGGGCCTGGTGACCCCATTCCTTGCCCACGTGTTCTTGCTTTCCACAATTACCAACAGGTTTTGGAGATCAGCAGTGTGGCAGCCCCTTCTCTCTACCCAATAGTTTGGGGATCACAGTGGAGCTCGGCCTCATTGCTAGCGCCGGGACTCTGCGCTGAGCGTGGACCATTGAACTAGGATGGAAGCCCCGACGGATGCCATACCTTGCTGCTCACACAGCGCCCACCGATGGATGCAGAGCAGTGCGCAGGGTACTCTCCACATGACTTGGCTACCCTTCCCCGGTGTACAGTTTTTTCAAAGGCCTCTCTCCGTTAGCTCACAGTGCTGCCACACCACGGCTCACAGCACCCGCCTACCCTTCACCAGTCTCACCGCCCCCTCCCAGCGCAACACATACCAAGCCTTCTCTCCCTCTGCCACGTGCACCGCACCCACCTCCTCCCTGCCAGCTCACTTCAGGCTATTCGTACTGGTGCACCCAACACCAACCAAGGCCTCTCTCTCCTGCCACACTTCTGATTTGAGCATTAGGCAGGTGTGCTCGAAGCTAAGCCTGGGCAAAGCACTATGCTACGCTCGCGTAGTTTGCGAAGTTCGCGCTACTTCGCACTACGCGAATTGCACGTAGCACAGTGCGAACAAGCGTAGCGTAGTGTAGCGTAGTGATGCGGTCTTTTTTTGCTTGCTCGCCGTCCTCAACGTCAAGTTGGCGACCGCGAGCACGCAAAATGACATCCCGGCGAGACTTTTTCCTTGTTCGCGATCAGCAACATCAAGTTGGCGATCGCGAGCATGGAAAATAAACCTCCCGGCGAGATTCCCAACGCGAGGAGGTCAGGTTTCTCATTGCGAGTGGTCGCGTATGCTCGCAACCGCTCACGATGGGAAACTACCAGTTCGCGTTGAGAAAGCTGCCGCTTGAGCAGCAGAAAACTACAGCTCGCACTGTGCAAGATGCCGTTTTCAATGATTGCACAGTGCCGGTTGCTTGGCCGCACTGTGCAATCATTGAAAACGACATCTGGCACAGTGCGAACAAGGTACTACGCAGTTCGCGAAGTGCTACACTTAGCTCGCGTAGTGCTAACTGCACTTTGCATAGCTTCGCGAAGTGCTACTTCGCGAACTACGCCCAGGGTTACTCGAAGCCTACAAGGCTTTTTTTTGGCTGCCCATTGTGAGGCCCAGGGGGAGCAGGGCTTTAGCCGGTCTCCCCTGGGTAACTTCGCACAATAGGAACAGGCCACGGGCTGGATAGGCAGGTTAGTCCATAGGGGCGGGACTCAGTGGCAGGTGATAAAAGGGTCTCTTTGGGTGGGTAAAATACTCGTGAGGCGCTGCCAATGGAACATAGTTGCGAGGTTAAAAGTTTGTTGCAGCTAATTTTAGTCAGGTAAGAATAGTTTTTTTAATTCTGGCATTACATGTACCTGCTTTTAGGTCATGGGGGATAGTGAAGAAATTTGCAGGCATTACAAATTTAGTGTGAAGCTGGTAGGGCAGACCTTTTAAACCTGGTGTGCCTGGGGAGGCTTGGGTAAGTCTAGAGAGGCCCAAAAGAAGGGCGGCGCGCTGTGTAGCAGCAGCTGTGGCGTTGTGTTTGCCAGCTATGAACAAGTCGAAAGGAAAAGCAGAGGGTGCGCCTTTCCTTGTGAACTCACCTCAGGGCGAGTCAGGGGCTTCATGCTCAAGTCAGGCAGTGGTTCAGGATTGTTTGCGGTGGAAAGTAAAATGAATGTGGCGTTGAGTGTCTAAGCGGTCCGTGGGAGGAGTTTCAAAGCGGAAGGGAGCAGCGAGAAGGGTGAAGGCGGTGACGTCAGAAGTGCTGATGCCGGCTGAACAAGCTTCAGGCGTGTCACGTAATGAAGCTGGTGCGCGGCCCTCTGTACAGCACGTCTTTATTGTCAGCCCCCGCGGTGCCTGTCTCAGCGGGAGGAGGCGGTCAGCCGAGGGAATCAACTGCGGCCCCATTGCTTGATTGCGGTGAGCCTCAAGTAAAGATTAGAAGGCTCTCATTTCAGGATGATTTAGAATGTGGTAATTATATACGAGAAAGCCCCAAAGTGCAACGGAGGGCGCCGGCATTAATTATAAATCCCTCAGGTAGGGTGTATGAGGAGGTGGGTGTCTTCCATGGTAATTTTTCAGCGGGCAGTGTCTTGCCCACACAACTAAGCGCTAACACACCAATTCTAGGCTCAAAACACACCTTCGCTATTGGTGGAAGACAGCAATGAAAATTTGGCAAGCTCTCAGAATATAAAATTCGCCCCTTCTCAAAAAATGGTGACAAGAAAAGTTTTTGGTGTTGACCAACATTTCAGGAAGGTGGAGTCAGAAAACCATTCAGAGGTAGTTGATAAGGAGAGAGGTTTTAGTTCCAGCAGTATTATTTATTTGGATGGTGCAGGTCTGGATTATTCCCAATTATTAGGTATTAGGGAAGGTGTCTCAGTTGCCAAAAGGTAGAGTATCACGGTCGTCTGCTTCGGAGAATAAAGGATATGTTGCTTTGTATCACAAAAGGTTCAATTGGCGGGAGGAAAGTTACATTGGTTAAGAACTGCGGTACTGATACACAAAAGGTCGAATGCATATTGGATAAACAGCAAGAGAAGGTAAATGACAAGAATTTTAAAAAGACAATGTGTGATAAACAGATACAAAGCGATAAGGAGGACAACAAGGAGAATCAAGATAAACAAAATTGGGTTAATCAGGAAAATTCAAAGATACATAAAAGATTACCGTACATGGGTATTGCTATGCCTTTGGGTTTAAATTTATCTAAGAAGACAAAAAACAGAATCTGGAACCATGAGTTTGTAGACGTACTTCAATTGTTACATGGGGGTATACACGCGAAGGAAGGTTCTAAGGAGGCGGAGTGGGAGTTAGCTAGGAGGCCAAGAGTCCCAAAGTCAATTGAGAATTGGACATCTGCATTTCTAATCTACACATTTACATTTACATTTTGGTGGATACGCTTGGCTAAACTACGATGAGGAGTTTTGAGCCAGGGTTAGTTTAAATGATGACAAACCATGGGGCAACGTAGATTCTGAATTATGGCTTCAGTGGATGTCATCTACACAACCCCCAGCTACCACACATACAGCCAGTGCTTTGCCCATTACTTACCAGTCTTTTCAGTATCGTCCCACCCACGCTGGGGCGTGGTGGAATGGAAGAGGGCAGGCAGCGGTTTCAGCCTAATGTTGGAATTTTAACAAAGGAATAAGCAGAAGACAATTTTGTCGCTATAAAGACGAATGTTCGCAATGTGGGGGATAGCACCCTATCACACAGTGTTTCACAGCATCTAAATTTGGGGATCAAGGAAAATACCAGAGGGGAAGGGGTCAGCAATTCCAGCCTTTTCAAAAGGGTCCAACTCCTATTAGAATTGAGGTTTTATCTGCATGGTTACAGAATTATCCAGATGTAGAAACAGCTTTTAGATTATTTTGGGGTTTTACACATGGCTTCAGAATAGGTTATCAAGGCCCGAGGCAGAAAAGATGGGCTGACAATCTGAGATCGGCTAAGGATTTGCCCAATATAGCGCAGGACAAATTGAACTCAGACTTAAGAGCATGCAGGATTGCAGGACCTTTTCTTCAATGCCCTTTACCGAATTTGATAACCTCACCTTTGGTAGAAGTGCCTAAGAAGACCCCAGGAGAATATAGGCTGATTCATCAGTTATCCTGTCCAGAAGGTCCATCAGTGAATGATTTTATTTCCCAAACAGACTCTAGTGCGTCTTACGCATCGGCTGATGATGCAGATAGGGCTGCCGAACTTGCTAAAAGTGACATACAATCAGCATTCCGTTTATTTCCAATTCATTAGGATGATTTGGAGCTGCTGGGTATGCATTTTGGGGGAGCCTTTAAGGTGGATACAGTTCTCCCTCTGGGCTGCTTGATCTCATGTGCATTGTTCGAGCTATTTAGCACCTTTTTACAATGGCTCTTCATGAGGTCATAAGCTTGTTTGTTGTTACTTGGATGATTTTATGTTCATCGGTCCAAAAAATACAGGAGAGTGTTGAAAAGCTTTACAGGAGTTTCAAAGTTTGGCTCAAGAGCTTGGTTTACCATTGGCTCCAGAAAAAACAGAAGGTCCTGCTACAAGGCTGACATTCTCAGGAATTGAAATCGATACTTTGGAAATGAGAGTCAGACGTCCTGCTGTGAAGGTGCAAGAGATAAGGTTATGTTCCCTGTCAGTAATTGGGGAGAAGAAGATAGAACTCAAGAAGGTGCAAAAGTTGCTAGGCTTCCTAAACTTTGCATGTAGAGTAGTTAGAGCTTGCAGGACATTTTGCAGATGTCTCGGCTTGGCTATGTCCGGGGCTTTTCTACCTCATCATCGGATAAGAATCACCAAAGCTATCAGGAAGGACCTTTCAATGGTGTTTCACTATTCTTCATAGAGGAAGACATGATGCGGTAAATTCAGATTGTTTCTGATGCATCAGGTTCAAAAGGCTTCAGCATATTTTGGGACGGTTGCTGGTGTGCTGAGAGTTGGCCGCAGATGTGATTGTCTCAGGGTCACAGCATCGCCTTTTTAGAGCTTTTTCCTGTGGTAGTGGCTCTACACATTTTGGGGTGAAGAATTCAGGAACAGGTCAGTTATGTTCAATGTAGACAAAATGGCTGTAGTAGAACATGAGAAGAAGCAAAAAGCGAAATACTTGAAAGTATTGAGCCTGTTGAGAGGATTTATGCTGAAATATTTCCAACTCAATATTGTTTTTACGGCAAGGCATGTCCCAGGCATCACCAATAATATAGCAGATGCTTTGTCTCGATTTTAGTGGCAGAAGTCTGGCAGCTTGGCGCCGGGTTCAGAGAGCAACAAGACACAGATCCGGCATAGCGTTTGGGCCTGGGGGGTTGAGGATAGTCGAGCTGGTAGAAAAATCATAAGCTCCATCCACTCGAAGAAGTTACCAGAAAGCATGGACCGAATTCTTAGTTTATGGTAACACTAATATTTCGATTGGAAATAAGAAGCCTACAAAGGAACAAGTTATTTTGGGATTTCTTTTGTATTTGATTTAAAAAGGTTTATCACATGAAACCATTTCTGGAAAATTAGCAGGTATTTCATTTTACGGATAAATGTGGTGGGGTCACGATCCCATACAAAGTGTTTTAGTTTAAAAACGTTTTAAAAGGTTGAAGTAAAGAGTAGCAGAACAAAAATTTACTCCGAGAACCTGTAACTTCTGAACTGTTGCAACAGTTATTATTGCACCTCAATTTTTGCTGTTATGATAAGTTTGAGGCGTTATTGTTTAGACTGTGCATGTAATGGTTATTTTTTGATCTTTTAGAGCATCTAAGTTACGTGGTTTGAGGAGTTGGGGAGGAATAAAAAGTGATGAGATATTTCTGGAACACGATAGAATACGGATTTGGTTGAGGGCATCTAAAACGGACCAATTGGGCAGCAGTAAGTGGGTTTGTTTGAATGCGAGTGGGGTGGCTGGTTGTTGCCCAGTGAGTGAATGGGATAAATGACAATCTTGAGAGTTTTTCAAGAAAGCCAACATTTTTGTGACTCGTTCAAATCTATTGGCTGTATTAAGTTAAACATTCATCCTTTTGGGAAAAGACCCTTTACTCTATGGCACTCATTCTTTTCGAATTGGGGCTGCAACTTTGGCCGCAAGACTGGGCTCACCATGGTCAGAAATAAAAAGAATAGGTAGATGGATATCAAACTGTTGTGAAAGATATGTAAGAAAATGAATAACGACGGCATTATATGGTTGCTAACCATTGTTTCTTTTTATCTTAGGTTGCGATCATGGCCCATTATCTTTAAAAATGATTACCTGCATAGTGGGACATTCCTTCATAAAGTGGACAGCATTATACGCAGAACATCAAATTTATGGCCGTTGTCTTGGACTTCCAAGTACCAGACACGAGGTGGTATGGAGGGGTAAAAGCGGTATGAGATGGGGAAGTTTGTTACCAGTTTTAACTGAACTATTCTCATCGAGAGGATGCCCTGATTAGTTATTAATTCAATTAGGCAAAAATGACCTAGTCAATCTATCTGATTTAAAATTATTAAAACAAATGAGGTTCGACTTATCAGCCATAAAATATCATTGGAAAGGCACTTGTTTAATCTGGACTGAATTTTTACCCAGAAAATTTTGAAGATGTGCAAAAAGTCATGCAGCAAATGATAAAGCAAGAAGAAAATTAAATAGGGCCATGAAAGTATTTTGTGAAAATGCAGGTATTCAAGTCTTATTTCATGGGAATTTATTGACAAGTGATGCTGCAAATTTTCGCTGTGACGGGGTGCACTTATCTCAGATGGGGCAAGCATATTATTTGTTGGAAATGAGGAAATTGCTTTCCAAATTGTGGAATGAAACTCTTTGGTGCTCTGCTGGAACGTTTTGAGAAATGTGTCAGCTTCAGCAGTACAGTGGTGGGGCAGTGTTGGACAGGCCACATGAAGGGCTTGCTCCCTCCCCGCATGACAGGGCCCGAGCCCCGGCCCCCCAGGTGTTACCCACAGAAGCAACCCGCACCCCGTCCCAAGACGGGATTCCTGCCCCCGGACATCTCTGTATCATGGGGCCGAACCACTACCGGCTCCCTCGCCCGGCCCGGCCGCCATCTTGGACACTGCACCACGAGGCCGCATGGCCTCAGCTCGACCCTAACCCTGGGCCTGGCCAGGCCCCGACATCCCGGCACCACCATCCACCCAGGAGGTGAACGGACCACTTAGCAGGTCAATGGGAGAAAGAAGTGTTGATGGCTCTCCCCCGCCAGGTGCCGATCGCCCCCAGCTCCCCCAGGCGCTGGCTCCACCCCCCTGCTGGGTGTCTGGACTCCCTCATCCCGGACCTCCCGACCTCCAAGTGCGAGGGTCCGGACATCAAAGGGTGCCAGACCTATAACTGGGGCAGCTCCAGAGCAGGAAGGGAGTTGTATCCTGGAGTCGAGAGACACCGTGAAGAACTCATCCCTGACGGACTACTGGCGCTGCCGTAGCCCTGCCTTGCGAACTATCGTCCTGCCTGCTGGCGCTGCCGCGGCCTTCTGCATCCTCCATCCTCGTTGGGACCTGCTGGCGCTGCCGCGGACCGTTGTAACTATCACCTTCACTGGGACCTGCTGGCGCTGCCGTGGACCGTTGTAACTACCACCTTCACTGGGACCTGCTGGCGCTGCCGCGGACCGTTGTAACTACCACCTTCACTGGGACCTGCTGGCGCTGCCGCGGACCGTTGTAACTACCACCTTCACCGGGACCTGCTGGCGCCGCCGCGGCCCGTCCATCTAGAACGCCGAGCTCGAGGATTGTGAGCTATCCATCATACCATCTCAGCTACCAGATTGGTAACAAGACTGTCCCGCTACCCCCTTTCCCAACCAAGAGACTAGAATCGAGGGGACCCCTGAGTCCTGACCTCCTTGTACCATTCTATCGTACCTAAAGATTGCTTATAAAGAACGTTAAACCTTATCATTGTGTGGTGTACCTCTGTGGGGGGGAAGTTATTCATCTGTACGATCGCTGGAGACGGCTCTCCCCGGAGACCTCTCCCCTTGTCCTCGGCCGACCCTCCCGGTCCGTCTAACATTGGTGGCCAGCGGCGCGATCCGAATCAACGCATAATCGTACAGAGAGTAGCTCACCCCACGACGAAACCACAATGTCAACCAAAGAGAGCGGATCCACCGAGAAATTCCAGATGGAGAAATTGGAAGAGTACAGCCATCGTGAATTGAAACAATTCTGCATTGAACTAGGCATTGCTACCAGCGGCCTGAGTACCAAAGACGATTTCAAGCATGCCATTGAGTCGTGGGCAGAAACCGGGGCCGCCAGATCCACGGACCAAAACATTGCAGCATCAGAGAGGAACACCACGGCTCCCGAGGAGCGAAGAACGGGTCTCTCGCAGGAAGAGATCCAAGAGAGAGAAAAAAGCAGACTACATGAGCTAGAAATGGCACGGCTCAAAATGGACGGTGAACTAAAATTAGCCGAACAAAAACTGAACCTAGAACATCTGCGGCTCCGAGAAGAACGGGAAGAAAAACAGAGGCAGAGAGAGCTCGAAGAAAAGAGATTAGCGTACGAACACGAGCGCAAACTGGCAGAAATAGACCTACGGAAGCAGAACAAAGAACTGGAGGTGCCCGAGCGACCGCGCACCCCGGGAGCGTCAGAAAAGAAAGTCCACATCCCCAAGGATGTCGTTCGAGAGTATGTCCGAGAGGACGACATACAACAGTGGTTCAAGGCCTACGGGATCGCCATGACCTCCCACCGGATCGATCGAAGTGACTGGGGAGCCGGTCTATGGGAGAGGTTCGTCAATGAAGGCCGCGATGCCCTGTTACAGCTCCCAGACCATCTGATGTCATCCTATGACCACATGAAGGCTGCCCTCCTCACCCGATATGGGCTCACACCCGAAATGTACCGCCAGAGGTTCCGAGACTGCACCCGGATCCCGGGTACAACTTGGGTGGAATATGTCAACTATTTCAGCCGAGCCTTCGAGGGTTGGATCAAGGGAAGCCACGTAACGACCTACGAGCAACTTTTTAATCTCATGGTGTGGGAGCACCTCTCTAACAACTGCTTCGTCGAGCTCAGGCAGCACCTCCTCGACAGTAAATTGACTGACCCACGGCAACTCGCCGCCGAAGCTGACCGGTGGGAAAGCACCCGAGTGGGCCGGAGAGGGCCGCACGAACAGAACCGGAACAACCAAGGTCAGCACCGTCCCCGAGGGGGAGGAGGAGGCCAGGGACGAGGAAGAGACACCGTCCCGGCCGCTCCCGCTGCCAGCACCCCGCCCCCGGCCAGCCGGGGCAACCCCCCGATGCGCCCGGGGTTCCGAGCCAATGTCATGTGTCACCGATGCCAGCGAGTCGGCCACTACGCCAATGACCCGAACTGTCCACAGAACCAAACTCCGAGACCCCGCCAGGTAGCTGCCGCCGCCCTGGGGGGAGAACAAATCTCCGAAGAACAGGAGGAATACGAGCAGGAACAACAAGAGTGGGAACCGGCCGCCATGGTTCTAGCGTGCCTAGGGGGAAGAGACATGGTCCCGCGGGCTCCCCTACCCGCCAACACCAGAAAATATAGTCAGTGGGTGAACATTAATGGACGCCGGGCCGAAGCACTACGTGACACGGGGGCCAGTGTGACGGCCGTCCGCTGTCACCTGGTAAAACCAGAGCAGATCCTGCCGAACATTCTCTGCCCCGTCCGTTCAGCCGACAATTCGGAGAGTCTATGTCGGATGGCCTGCGTCCCCTTCGAATGGGGAGGAGTCTCCGGCATGTTGAAGGTGACGGTCCGAGATGATGCCCCCGTGGACTGTCTCCTGGGGAATGATCTTGAGAGTTCCCCGTGGGCCGCCGTAGAAAGAAGAGAGCACCTGGGGATGTTGGGCCTCCCGGACTGGGCGTGCGTAACCACCCGGTCCATGGCCGCCCGTGCCATCCCCCGACCAGAAGAACCAGAATGGCCAGCACCTCCTCCCCCGATCGCTCCAGTAGAGGATACCAACCATACCGACCCCCCAGAGCAATCCCCCGAAGGGCTCGCTCAGCCCCAGGACCTTCCCAACCTGGCTCAGTGGCGTCAAGAAGGGGGGCTCACCCAGGAACAGTTCCGTCAAGAACAGAAGACCTGTCCCTCCCTCGAGGGACTCCACCAGCAAGCCCTCGCCCAGAGTGCAGGGGACACCACCGGAGCCCATTGGATCTATTGGGACAACGACCTATTGTACAGTGAACAGAGAATCGCGGAGTTAGGGGCCAGTCGAGTGCTGGTGGTGCCCCTCCGTTTTAGAGACTTCCTGTTAAATTTGGCCCACGATGTCCCTCTGGCTGGACACCTGGGCCAGGACAAAACCTACAGTCGCCTGGTGACCCACTTTTTTCTGGCCAAAGATGAGAAACGACGTCCTCAACCACTGCCGGTCCTGCCCCACGTGCCAGGCCAGCGGGAAGAGCGGCCGCAAACTCAAAGCACCTCTGCAACCCTTCCCAGTTGTCACCACCCCGTTCGAGAGGGTGGGAATAGACATTGTGGGGCCCCTGGACCTCCGTACAGCACAAGGACATCGGTTCATCCTGGTACTGGTGGACCACGCCACCCGCTACCCCGAGGCTGTGCCCCTGCGAACTGTAACAGCCCCGGTGGTCGGCCGGGCCTTAATGGGGATCTTCTCCCGGGTGGGCTTCCCCCGAGAAGTCGTCAGCGACAGAGGCACAAACTTTATTTCGAAATATATGAAGTCCCTCTGGCAACAGTGCGGGGTCACCTACCGATTCACGACCCCCTATCACCCTCAAGGAAACGGAATAGTCGAACGGTTCAACCGCACGCTCAAGGGAATGATTGGGGGGTTGGAAGAGCCCCTCCGTCGCCAGTGGGATGTGCTACTTCCGTGCCTCCTCTTCGCATATCGAGAAGTCCCCCAGAAGTCCCTCGGCTTTAGCCCTTTCGAACTCTTGTACGGGCACCCTGTGCGAGGGCCCCTCAGCCTAGTCAAAGAAGGTTGGGAGATGGCCCCCCTAAAGACCCCTCCAGACGTCTTCAAGTACCTCCTGACCCTACGCAATCAGACCAGGCGATTCAGAGAAAAGGCGAAAGCGAACCTTGAGGCCAGTCAGGAGGACATGAAAAAATGGTACGATCAAAATGCCTCCTCCATCGAATTCGAACCTGGCCAACAAGTGTGGGTGATATCCCCCACTGAGCCATGTGCCTTGCAGGACAAGTGGACGGGGCCCTTCAAAGTGGTCGAGCGCAAGAGCCCCGTCACCTATCTCATCGATGTGGAATCTCCACGGAACCCCCTCCGGGTCCTCCACACCAACAGACTCAAACCCCACTTTGTGCGCTCGGAGCTCAGCCTCCTGATGGCTACAGACAGTGGAGCGGAAGAAGACTCCAAGCCTCTCCCTGATCTCCTGAAGACTCGTGAGAAAGATGGTTCCGTGGACGGGGTCCGACTCTCAGATGCCCTCACCCCGGAACAGCGGCAAGGCTGCCGGGACCTCCTGCTGCAGTTTGCGACCTTGTTTTCCCTCAACCCAGGGGTCACCCCCTGGTGCTTGCACGACGTGAACACTGGGGACAGTCCCCCTATCAGACACCGGGCGTACCGCGTACCAGATCGGGTACGGGCCTGCATCCAAGAGGAGGTATCAAAGATGCTCACGCTCGGGGTCATCGAGCCCTCGGACAGCCCCTGGGCCAGCCCGGTCGTGCTGGTCCCCAAAGCTGCTGCCCCCGGCACCACTCCTGAGCTCCGATTCTGCGTCGACTATCGGGGCTTGAATGCTGTCACCAGAACCGACGCTCATCCCATCCCCCGAGCGGATGAACTGATCGACCGCATGGGGGCTGCCCGCTACCTCAGCATCTTCAACCTGACAGCGGGCTACTGGCAGATCGGTCTCACACCCCGCATGACTTTCACTTCGCGCATCGGCGCGTTAATATCAGCGCGTTTCGTTCCGTAACTTTGGTGACATATTGTGTGTTCTTGAGTGTTTCTGTCTGGTCATCCCATGACTGGGAAGGCTCTCTGAAGTCCATCTCTTATGGGCCTTTACAGACAGCTAATCAATTTCAGATTGACACTGTTAGGACATTCTGTCCCTCTTTATGATGCATAACAGTGTTTTACACAATAACAACGGATGAACACGATGTTTTCTTCGCGCTAAGATGCGATAATTGGTTTATATCGCAACACATGACAAGAAGGAGTTCCTCTTGTTCTGTTTTAAGACCATTACTCTGCCATGCTTTTAACACTTGTCTAGCTGATCGCTCCTATGGTTATTTCTTGTAACCCCCGTGTACTGAACGTCTCTTGTCCATTGGGATTAATATTAAATATTACACCTGAAATTTCCTTATGTAGAGCGGTGCCTCAACACCCTGAGCAGATGCCAGGCGAGGCGAGGTGCGTACCCATATTCTTCCGGGTAAGTGCACAGACCGAGTATTGATCCGACTATGGCTATGCAATACTTCGATTAGGATAAATAATATTATATAAAATGTTTTTATAATATGTTCTGTACTCACACTAACATTTCACAATATCTGGCTGAACCTTTCTTTGTTTGATTTACGTCTAGGTTCTTAACCTGTAACAGTTCCATAGGGACATACAGATCCGACCAGGTTGTATGGTATACCAATTTGGTGGATAATCTTTATTATTTTTTCTGTTTGTATTGTTTAACACTTTTGCAGTAGCGCAATAGGGTCCTGATGAGAGCTTGGACTCTAATGTCCAGTAGCCGAAACATGTAGACCATCGATCCGACAGTTATTTGTTAAGCTGTCTACGCACTGATTTTAAAGTGACATCAAGATAGCGCCAGAATAAAATTTATAGCATCTTGATAGCCATTTTTAATAGCACTTTTTCCTTACATTCTTCATTTTTTGCACTGCAACCATCACCCTACCGTTTGTACTCACTTCTGGGACAACTGAATAACCACCATTACCATCAGAGTGGTTGGTTTTCTCAGTACAGTCCTGAGTTCCCAGATGATGATAAGCCACCTTTGGTGGGTGATGGGAACTAAATCCATTTGATATCTTTGTTTTGAGGTCTCAACTTGTTTGTGTTTGTTAGTGTCGTGTGTATACAGAACATTAGACCCTCAGTATCCTTTGTAAAGTGATTGGTGAACTGCCAAATGCTGCTTGCTGTAGCGTAACAATGGCTGGATGGCCCTAATGGAAGCAAGGAAATTGCTCATCAGCCCATAGTGTTGCATATGAAAACCGGTACTAATTGGGATGAAGCAGGCCCCTTGCTTCCCTGGGCCCCAGTGTCACTGTACCTGGTGCATTATTGTTTGCAGCTACTTGTCTGTGGCCACCCACTCTTCGATTAGACTGATATTAGCCCAACACCTCCCTCTCTTCCCACCTGTCCATTCATCTTCCCCCTCCCCACATTATCTGATTGTCTCGCCTCTCTGCCTGTGCCTCTCTTTATCCCAGCGTCTCACTCCCAGGGGCAGGCTGTAGTGAGGTGAAAGAGCTTCATGATCTGGGTCGGACTGCTTATCATTTAATCAATCAATCACCATTTGTAAAGTGCGGCTATGTCACCCCTAGGGGTATCTGGTAGCCAATGATGCCGTGTCTCCATCGAAAAGCTAAGTCTCGAGTCCTCCTGAAGTCCATCAGGGATGGTAATGTCCGGAGGTGGAGGGGCCGGTATTTCCAGGTCTTTGTGGCGAAGTAAAAGTAGGAGTGGCCACCACTTTGGCTACAATGGATGCGGGGGTGTAAGCGAGGGCAAGCGAGGAGGAACGCAAGCGTCTGGAGGGTTGATGGAATTTCAATCGATGTTTGATGTAGGATGGTCCTTATAGGTGTTCATGAGGATCTTGAACTGGCATCTTTTCTGGATGGGACGCCAGTGAAGGTTTTTGAGGTTGGGATTGATGTGTGACCGTTTGGGAAGGTCCAGGATGAGTCTGGCTGCCGCCTTCTGTATGGTTTGGAGTCTCCCGAGGAGCTGGGTGGAGATACCAGCATAGAGAGCGTTGCCATAGTCGAGGTGTCTGGTGACAAGGGCCTGAGTGACGGTCTTTTAGGTGTTGATTGGGATCCATCTGGAGATTCTGCGGAGCATGCAAAGAGCGTGGAAGAAGGAGGAGGCGACTGCATTAAATTTCCATTTCATGGTCAGTTGACTGTCAAGGATGATCCCTAGGTTGTGTGCGTGGTCTGTTGGTTATGGAGTTTGTCTAAGACCATCTGGCCACCAGCTGTGGTCCCAGGTGAGGGTGTTCCCACAGATCAGTACTTCGGTCTTGTCGGAGTGCAGTCTGAGGCAGTTGTCTCTCATCCAGTAGGCTACATTGGTCATGGCGTTGGAGAAGTTGGTTTTGGTGTAGGTGGGGTCCGCAGTGAGTGAGAGGATAAGTTGAGTGTTATCGGTGGAGGAGATTATGTTGAGGTCGTGGGATCTGATGACGTCTGCGTGGGGGTCATGTAGGTGTTGAATAAGGTGAGGCTGAGTAATGATCCATGGGGTATGCCGCAAATGATTTTCTTGGGTGCGGAGCTGAAGGGGGGGAACCGGATACTTTGTGTGCGTCCTATAAGGAAGGAGGCAATCCACTTGAGGACGTCTTGATGCATGCCAATGTTGTGGAGTCTGTTGGTGAGAGTGTTGTGGGAGACGGTGTTGAATGCCGCAGAGAGGTCTATGAGGATCAGCGCACAGTTTCTCTATGGTCGAGGAGATTCCTGCTGTTGTCCGTGGCAGCCATCAGTGCGGTCTCAGTGCTGTGGTTGCCAAAAAATCCTGATTGTGAGATGTCCAGTAGGTGGTTTTGTTCCAAGAATTCAGTGAGTTGTTGATTGATGGCTTTCTTGAGTAGTGTGGCGGGGTAGGGGAACAGGGAGATAGCTGGGATCGGCGGAGAGTTTCTTGAGGAGGGGTCCGACTGCATGTTTCCATCTGCTTGGGAAGGTTGCTGTGGTAACCGAGGTTTTGAGCATGAAGGGAAGTTCGAAGCTGATTGGGTTTGATCGGAGGTTAAAGAAGTGGTGGGGGTAGGGGCCGGTGAGTGCCCCCGGAGTGGATGGAAGACATGATGCCTGTTGTGCTCTGGGTGGTGAGAGGAGACCAGGTGGTGATCGTTTGTCTGGTGGTTGCTGGTTGGTGAGTTCATTGAGGTTGAGGGTGGTGGTTTGGAGATTGAAATTCTTGTAGAGTGTGGTAATCTTGTCGTAGAAGAAGTCTGAGAGAGGGTGTTGCAGATATCTTGGGTGGGGTGGATGGTGTTCTCTGTGCCTGTTGGGTTGGAGAATTCTTTAACTATTTTGAAGAGTTATTTAGTGTGGTTGGCCACAGTGTCGATTCAGGCGGTTATGGCTGCTTTCTTGGCTTCTTTGATGGGCCGGTAATAGATGTGGAGGGCTATTTTGTGAGCGGCTCTCTCTACAAAGCTTTTCATTACTCGCCGATGCTTCTCCAGTTGGCGGCAGTTGTGCTTGGTGTTCCTGAGCTCAGGGGTGTACAAGCTTGCTTGTTTTGAGGTTTAGTTGGCTTTTGTCAGTTTCAGTGGGGCAAATCTTTCGGTGCAATTGGTGATCCAGGCAGAAAAGTTCAGAAGGGTCTCATCAAGGTCTGATCGGGTTTCGGGTTGGGTGGTGGTGAGGGCAGGTGTCCACTGAGTTCCGGTGACCTTGCTACAGCTATGGCGGGAAGAGGTGTGACGCTTGGTGATGATAAACTGGGCGTTGGTGAAGTGTATGATGGCGTGGTCAGTCCAGGTGAGTTCTGTAGTGTGGCTGAATTTGATTCTCTCACTGGAGGTGAAGGTGGGTGAAGGTGGGGTCGAGTGTGTGTCTGGCACACTGTGTGGGTGGGTTTAGTGACTAGTTGGGTGAGGCCAATGTTCTTCATGTTCTCCAGGAGGGCGATGGAGTTGGTGTCCTCGTTGTGGAAGTTGAGTCGCCGAGGAGGACGTAGTGATGAAAGTCGATGGCCTGATGGGTGATGTGGTTGAAGACAGCGTTGCAGAAAGTAGGTTGGGGTCCCGGGGGTCTGTATACGAGGCTGCCTCTTATCGTGGACTTTGCATCTGTTTGTAGTTGGAAGTTGATGTGTTCCATGAGAGGCGTGGGGTCATCGTTGGTGATGGTGCATCTGATGGTTTCCTTGAAGATGATGATGATGTGTCACCCTCGTTTGTTGGTGAGGTGTCTGTGTATCATCTTGTAGCTGTCGGGGGTGGTGAGGGGTTGAGCCACGTTTCTGTGATGAAGGTACCATCAGCGGAGGGGGTGGTGATCGAGTCCCAGATTTCCGTGGCATGCTTGTGGAGGGAGCGGGCATTGAGCAGGATGCTGTCAGGGCGCACCAGCCTGGCGTCCACTGACATACGGGGTCAGGGTGCATCAGTCCGGTGTACTTTGACTGCCGGCAATCGTATTGAGAGAGGAGCGGGGGCAACGAGAATTACAACTCCCAGCATTCTTCCTGACGTAGACGTTCTGCGTGATCAGTACGTTAAGTCAGGGACCCCGGATAAAGTTAAGGAGTGTGAGCAGGAGGCTGCCAATTATTTTGTGTATCCCGGTCCACAGGCAGTTTCTGTTCTTCGTGAGCAAGTTGCGGTAAGGGTGCTCTGTGCACCATCGTTACCTTATTCTACACATTCTTTGGTTGGTTCTCCAGCGGATTGTGTTGTTTCTCTTTTTGTCTCTTCCTTTAGAGAGATTGCGGTGGTGGCAATCTCATGGGGGGGAGAGCGCTGATTACTTGCCTGTTGTTCTGCATTACTTCCCTGTTGGAGAGACCTGCAATTTCGGCAGTCTCATGCAGGGAAGAATCTAAGCGACACGTTTATTGTGGAGTCCATTGTAGCGCGTTCACTCTCGTACTGGTAAGAGTGGGGAGGGCATTGTTTATTTTTGCTTAAGTGCCTGGTCTTGGTTAAACTACTTCAAGCAGCGACATCAGGATTGAGGTGTTATTTTCAATGGGATTTAATCCTCAAATCTTGAATTCTAGAGACTAAAACTCATTAATTTTCAGAGGGCTAGGAGGACATTCCTTGCCCAGTATTCTATTTTGCTTTTCTCTTTGTCCACTGAAATCGGAGTGCTTCTTACGATGAGGCTAACCTTGACTGCTCAGTTGGCTTATCGTATGAACTCCACTTCTCATTTTAAATGGTACAGGAATACTAATGAAGTTCCATTGTGGTGGAATACAGACAAAGAAATAGATTGATGTCTTTCTTTTACATGTTCTTTCGTTTGTTGATTGTAGGAGAGATTAGTAGGGGGTGTCCAGGAAGAGAACTGCCTTTCCACGCCAAGCTTTCCAGCACTTAGACGGGTATTTGTGTTGGGATGTTGCAACCACCCACTCATCTCTCCTGATTAAGCTCCTTCTTTCCTTTACAGGTAGTGTGATACAGTCAGTACAAATACTTCTATGATTAGCATTGTAGACTCCGTAGGTGTTATGTAGTGAGTGAAAGATTACTTAAAGTGTTCTTATTTTGTCGTTCTCAGATCTCCCTCCCTGCAGTTGCTACCAAGAGGCAAAACAGAAGGAGGGCATTTGGTGGTGTGGCAACACTGACCATGGAGGGCGTGAGGTAAAAAGCACTTACTCATCCAGCGATTATCATATCATAGCGGTTTTTGGTTATTGGGGGATGTAAGGCAACATGAAGAGCTGGAGGGAGAGTTAGGAGGGATAACAAGGACAACAAGTTGGGAGGGGGTTCTGTGGGCAAGCTGATGGACAATAGAGGGCGGGAGAGAAGGGCACCCTGATGTCTAGGTTTCACCAATATCTGTAAATCAACGGGCAAGCATTTCATGTTCTCCCTCCTTCGCTCACCCCTTCAATACAGTCGTTGTTAACATTAGTGGCTGCCCCTTCATCCACTGTGTCTTTTCCGGATATTTCATCCCCGATGTCGTTAGGTGCTGGGACACCAGTATGTGGGTTGAACGAAGGGAATTGGGCTACGGCCCGGGAGCGATTGGGGAGGGAGCTGATTCTATGTGATGTGGGATGTGAGGAGAAAAATATGTTGGCCGACCAGGCTGCACAGTGCACACACAACCCGATTTACAGTGTAGAAGACATGTGGAGTATAGTTAGGCTTTCCTGTTTTCAGTTTCTATTTTTGGTAAATTCTGGTGGGGTTTTTTCAGTGTTTTCAAGTGATTTCAATACCTTAAAAAAACAGTTGTTATCAGTGGTTACACATTTTCGCGCCACTAAAAACAACAGAAAAAGTGTTTCTCCTGTGCTTATAGAACGTTTTGCTTTTATTATTCCTGCTGATAGAACATGGTATATAGACAGTCTATGTATAGTGTATGAGTCCAAATAGATTTTTGCAAATTAAAATATTGTAGTACACCATGCAATACTTCTTCAGTGAGTCTTTGGTCATGTGCGCTCGCTCTTTCCTTCCCTTGTAAACTTCTGTGAATGGCCCTCTCAACATTGGCACTTGAGACGGGCAACACCAAAACAGCCAGTACACAATTTGTTAACTCTGGCCACTGACATAGCTTTCCATGCCAATACTGGTGCACTTGAAGATTGCTATTCTCTGCAACATTTGCATTGAGCTGGGCGCTTATGCCCTCAGAGTTATTGAAGTGGTCAAAAATGATCAAAGATCCTCACATTTCTTGCCTTTGGCATCATCACTCAGCAAAAATTCTGTAAACTGTTGCCACATGGATAATATAGCATTCATAGGCCCTTGGACTTAGAACCATCAGTTATTGGACACAGTTGGGATGACTCTTTCTTTGAGGCCACACACAAAGCACACAATTATAAATATTTGCGTTTTAGTTCCTGTGCATAAGAAAACAGTGCACCAGAATGGACTAAAAAGTCAGTAGCATCCCTCAATCACTCTGAAGATTGTAAAGATGCTTTCAGCATACCATCTAACAAGTGGCAAGGATCTTCTTCCGGCAATCACTTCAGCTCGGGTATCAATTTTGACAGGTCATCATCCAACTTTTTCATATATGTAGTGAATCACTGCAAATACAAACAATATCACTCCAATCTTTGTTGAACTTGGAAAGAACCTTTTTTTGCAGAGCATTCCAAGTGACACCACTTTTTATGTTTTCCAAAAGTCTGGTGCCATGTTTTCACCACTATCCCAGATGCTTGGTGATAGCACTCTTTATACATATACTTGTCACTATACCTTGCATTGAATGTTTAAAGCCTCAGGTGTTGGCAATTCACCTACTATCAATACTGACCCGCTAGAAACTGGTGGCTGATGTATTAAGGGTTTTTACCCATTCTCTGTGGGTAAATGTGATGACACATATTAGGAAAGATTTTTATGAAACCAGCCATTTTACCTATCAGCGAAAGAATCAAATGCAGCCAAAATATCAAATATGATTTTGATGTTTCCTGATTCTCGACAGTTTATAAAATAATTAAACGAGACCTAAAACATGCTTCTAAACCCTGCATCTTTAGACCAAAGACCACAAAACTGAAAAAAACAAAAGGAACAAGAAACAATATTATAGAGGCATCCCTAAACAACAAAACTCAAGCAGAGTCATGTTAGCCCAGTCTTTCTTACTGCTAGCTTGTATAACAAAGTTATATTTTATTGGCCGCTTCAGGAAGAAAAAAAATGACTCTTTCACACTCCTTTTCTTTTCTTTGAATGGCATTTAGTTTGTGGATGTGCAGGTGTTTTTTCAGTGTTTATATGTTTTCACTGGTGAGCGCTATTTCTCTGTCAGTGGGGTTTTATCAGTTATTATAGGTTTAAACCTAAAACCCCACAACCTAAGTATAGTGAAAGATTTTGAGCCGTTTGTGCAGCAGCATGCCCTCAAGCATATGTCGGCTACGTTGATAGGGCTATGGGAACAGTGTTTTGGTGGTGTAGCGCCAGAAAACGCCAACAACAGTGTCCCAGATCCCAATGAGGGAGGTGCATCCTATATATCATCCTGAGATTCCAGAATGACGTGGTGCAGGGAATGTTATTGTCCAGCAGCGAGTTGAGGCTCATTTTCAGGAGCAGTGGGTCTACACATGGAAAAGGAGTAAGGTATTAGCTCTCAAGAGTCAGCTGCTAGACACTAGGAAGAATCCAACGGCATATTTTAAAGAATTGGCAGAGGCTGCGTCATCAACGGTGATGACGTTGGAAGATATTGAGTTGTATTTCGGGTTGTTGGTACCCGTGGACATTTGGAGACAGGTGCATAACCAGGATCATGTTGTGGAGTTGGGTGGTACTTGGGACGAGATTAAGATTAAGGCATTGGATAAGGAGCGCGAGTCTGGTGAGAAGCCTAAGGCAGAGATATTAGCTCTGCCGAGTCGGATTATCACCTACATGCACTCTGTGATCCTACCTAGAAGGGTAGATTGGGATAAGTTGACGGTATGTCGTTAGAAGAAAGATGAAAGTGTATCAGACTTTTTCACAAGGTTTGAAGGGGTATTCTTGGATTTCAGTGGCCAAGATTTGTCAATGGAGGGAGGTATCCAGCTGTTTGTTAACAGGTTTGTTACGAATCTGCTCCCTGAGATCGCAACTCTGTTGCAGACTTCGGAGAGCACCTGGACAACTTCCTCCCCATCTGTAATATTGAGTATGGCACAGTACTATGAGCATAGAGAGAACAAAGTGAAAGAGAGTGCAGAAGAAAAATAAGGAACTAAAGACAAAGGTGTTGATGCAACAACTTGGGGAGAGGATGTAGCCTTACAGCTAGAGCGGTCAACCTCGAAGTTAGGGACCTGGGTTTGTGTGTCGGCAACGACACTTAACATCCTGTGATTCTGGGCAAATCACTTAATCTCCCCATGCCTAACAAAAAAATGAATGTGTCCTTGTGTAACAAAACTGGTGCTCATGTAAAGCACTCTGATACCCGATATCTTCGGGTCTAGTTCGCGCTATATAAAACGCTAAATAAAAACAAACAACAAAAACAGGTGTTTCGAGGGAATGGTTGTGGAAGGGGAGTGGGTCCGGCTCGACAGCTACCTCTACTAATGGGAATACTGTGCCTGTGGGGCCAAACCAGTGGGCATATTGCAGGGAGGAAGGGCATTGACGTAGCGAATGTCCGCTCCTGCTGAAGAAGGTGGAGGCCCCAAGGGGACGGGGTCGAGAGGCCGAGGATGGGGAGCGAGTGGCTATGGCGGAGATCAGGGTAATCGGGAATAGCCTAATGAGTCTGCGCAGAACTACTTTGATGACCCAAGGGGACGGCAGTAGTACCATGATGATTATGACTTAGAGGATATGAGGCAATGAGCCACAGCTAGGATAGCCAGGGGTAGCGTGAGATATCAGTTCAGATCCCTGTGGATCAGCAGGTACCCTATGTTACTGCTGATCTGCAGGGCTCAGCGAAGAAATTCTTGGTAGACACAGGTGCAATGAATAGCTCTGTGTCTCATTCGCTGGACCCCGGGGCAGCCCTGTCTTGCCAAAATAACGTTCGGTGGGTTTTTCGGGCATACCAGTTGTGAGCCCCATCTCTGACCCACTGACCCTGACCATAGGCCCTTTTACTGTAGATTCACCCTTTTTGTTGACCTCTGGCTGTCGTGAAACGTTAATGGGTTTGGACCTGTTGAAGAGGTTGCATGCAACAATATCATGCTCACCGGGTCGTGTCTATATGACCACAGGACCCAGGGTGGTGAGTACCAAACAATGTTTGTTGAAAGATGAGCCACTGTCCAAGGAGTGGGCCTCCGGGGATACGGATGTAGGACTGTTGCAGATTCCCCCGGTTTCCATCACAGTTAAGGCCAATGCTGTCCTGCCCCGCTTTCCCCAGTATAAAATACCAAAGGCTAGTGAATAGGCGCTGCTGCGATTATACAGGATTTGATTACATCTGGGGTGGTCGAAGAGACAAATGCAAACGTGTTTATCAGCCCTATTCTTCCCATTTTAAAAAGGGCACCGTTGGGTTCCCCAGATGACTATCCAGATGTTTATAGTTTTGTGATTGACTTGCGCGAGGTGAATAAAATAGTAGATCCCCAGTTCCCTGTTGTCCCTGACATTACCGCTCTTCTGACTATGATTCCTCCCTCTGCCACCTACTTCTCTGTCATTGATTTAAAGAATGCATTCTTTAGCATTCTCATACACCCAGATAGCAGGTTTCGGTTTGGGTTCTCATTGGCCGGCAGAAGTTTTAGATTCTGTACGGCTCCTCAAGGCTACACCGAAAGTCCATGTATCTATAGTCAAGCTCTAAAAGAGCAACTGGACTCCCTGGCACTTCCCGCAGGGAATGTCCTGTTACAATATGTGGATGATCTACTTGTTACTTCGGATACTGAAAAGGGTTGCAATGACCCAACAGTCAAATTATTGTTACATCTGGCTTGTCATGGACATATGGTGTCCCTTTCTAATTTCCAATATTGTCGACAGGAAGTGACTTTTTTGGGTCACCTACTGTCGAAGGAGGGAAGGAGACTAACACCTGACCGCATTGCTACTATAACTAAGATACCCATTCCTAAGACCCAACGGGATGTGCGGTCTTTTATAGGAATTACTTCGTATTGTCGTCACTGGATCCCAAACTTTGCTTTACTAACAAAACCCCTGCTGCGTTTAATCATTAAAGATGTGCATAAACCACTGCCTTGGACACATGACTGTCAGCATGCCTTTGAACAACTAAAAATAGCGCTCTTCTCTGTGCCTGTGCTTGGCACCCCTGACTACCAAAAGCCGTTCGTGTTGTATGTACATGAGACGGCTGGTTGTGCGCTCTCTGTCTTAACACATGCCTTTGGAGGTAAGCAAAGACCGTGTGCTTACTTCTCAGCTTTGCTGGACAATGTTGCCAGAGCCCTCCTGCGCTTTTTGAGAGTGGTCACGGCTGTGGCCATCTCTATCCCACAATAGGCGGAGCTCGTCCTTGATACTGATCTCACAGTCATGGTCCCACATGCTGTGGACACACTTTTGAACAAAACGAAGATGCAGCACCTTACCAGTGCACGTCTGACTGGCTATGAATTGAGCCTATTTGCACCTCATGTCACCATTAAAAAATGTGTCACTCTGAACCCAGCCACGTTACTGCCCCTCCCTTCTGAGAGTGAGGAAACGGATGTCCATGATTGCATCTGCCGGAAGGAGAATGAGACGAAGGGACGGGTATACCTGACTGATGTTCCCTTATCTGAACACCAAGGGGAACTATATGTCGAGGGCTCTTGTTTTAAATTACCGGATGGTACAACGACAGCAGCTTATGCTATCACAACCCTACGCACTGTAGTTGAGACATCACAAGTTCCTTACCAATCAGCGCAAACTTCAGAGTTAGTGGCCCTTCTTTGTGCCTGTGAGTTGAGTAAGGGGCTGGCTGTCAACATATATACTGACAGCCAGTACGCATTCGGCCTGGCTCATAATTTTGGGCGATTGTGGGCGGAGAGGGGTTTCCTAATGTCACATGGTATGAGAATCCAGAATGGCCCCCAAATACATCGACTCTTGTCTGCCCTGGGACTCCATGAGAAGTTAGCAATAGTGAAGTGCAGTGCCCACAAAGCAATAACTGATGATGTTGGGAGGGGGAATGCATTTGCAGATCAGATAGCAAAGGAGACAGCACGCACAAAGATGAGGAAGATGTTTGTGGCGGGTCCAGCTAGGTGGGTACCTGAAAATGAAATGTTTGAGGACACACTGGAAAATGTCAAGGAGATACAGAGTGAGGTGACAATTGAGGAGTTAACAATATGGCAGGAGAGCACGGCTGATCTAGAGGAGGATGGATGCTGGATTGACAAATCCAGGAAGCGGAGATGGATGCTTCTGGACCCATATGTTCTCCCTGTGGTTACTATGGCACACGGACCAGCTCACATTAGTGTAAGGGGGATATGTAGACTGTTAGACCCTGTATGGTGGAATGACAATATCCCTAAAGTTGCAGCGCATTTAGTGAAGTACTGTATGATCTGTCTGAGTCACAATCCTGGAAAAGGTACCCGCACTCCTGTTGGTAGTTTTGCACCACCTTCCTTCCCTTTCGTGGTTCTCCAGATGGATTATATCGAAATGGAACGAGTCAATAATTTGAAATACGTGTTGGTCTGTGCATTCAGCAAATGGGATGAGGCGTACCCAACTAAGGAGAACACCGCTCTGGCGACGGTGAAAATACTCTTGAAAGAGTTGTTCCCGCATTTTGGTTTGCACCGTTTGGTCGCCCTGTCCAGGAGAAGGAGCAGCCTTTTGAGGGTCCACGTCTTGGACAGGATGGACCTGTCTGGTCCACCTGGTCTACGAAAAGTGAGGTTGTGTTTGTAGCAATTACCTTGGTTTACTTGATAATAGTACTTGGGGTGACATGTTTTCTGGAGGTAAAATACCATTCACGGACACTGATTGGTACTACGCCTGTCCCACCTGAACATATCTTTGTTACTCAAACACCCCACAAGGGGGAGCACAGGAAGTCCTATAAAGATAATGTTTTAATTCAAACTCTGCATCAAACGCACATTGCATACAATACGACAAAATGTTGGGTATGTGGGTTGTTTCCCTCAGTCGCTCATAAAATTGAAAATTTACTATCCATGACATTCTCATATGTTGATAGTTGTGACGGGTGGTTTACATTACTCGACATGGCCCGTTCATTCACCTAGCCTGATACATTGGACAAGAGAAGTACTATTTCCCGCTCTTTGACACAGACTGTGCGTTCTCAGCATAGAGTATTCCCTGGTGTTCCCACCGGCTGAGAGCCGTCTGGCAGGTTGTTTTTAAGTTCGTGCCTGACAGCGTACAAAAGGGTTAAAGGGGGAAGTTGGTCCCAGCAGGAAAAGAACAATTTTCTACAGTTTAACGTAACGGAATACTATCAGTCCTTTCAGACTCGCAATGTTACTGAAGATAAGCTGCTCCCTTTGTCCGTGGTTGATGTCACAGCCCCTTTTTGTGTAAAAGGGGCCGGGGCGATAGAGGTGGGGGAGAGCAAATGTAATGAGTAATTGCCCGATGGCAGTTAACAGGAACAGCACAGGTTGTGCTATAGTGAAATTGATTCAAAGGAAAGCATAGCTTGAAAAACCAACAGAACTAGGTGGTCCCTAAAAACTGTGGAGGTGAAATCCCAAGCACCACAGACGTCTTCAAGAAAAGGTGCAAGGGTATTGTGGACAAGCACAAGCGCTCCTCAGGGTTCCCACAAGTAAGTACCTGACCAAACATTGGTGGGGCCATGTTGCAAAACTATGCTTGGGACCATAGAACATCAGTAGGTACGGACTGAGTCACCATACCACTTTAGTACCCATGAGCCTGAGTCCGACTAGCTATAGTGCTAACTTGCCGTCCTAACCTTACCAGAAAGACAAGTGAATTGACACACCAGAACACAACACTCCCGACCCTCTCAGGGCTCGCGGTAACAGGATACACCCTTTCGCTCTCTGACTAGTACTTGGCCACAAAATGATAATCCAGAGACACGAAGGCAATTAGAAATATTTATTTCAACTATCCTGCTCTAAGATGTAGTATTCATGCTACAATTAGAAAATAAATGCCTACTAACAATACGGTTAACATAGTTAAATAAATCATTTATCATGAAAAGCCCTGTCATGTTATAATACGAAGCATCCTAAACCCCCCCTTCTTCTGAGGCTAAATGATTATATATCAATGATGTTTGGGACTAGTGTTCGGACCCCGTACCTTAGCATACACAGATGAACGTTCTACATCTCAGCTAACGCTATGATCTCCTCTCATAATTCGCTCTTCCTGAGCGTGTTGTGCTTTTGTGCTCATCTATATGACAAGACATACATGCTCATACAACAGCAGCTGCACTCTTGTGTTAGGTCTAGGTTAACCCTGGCCCACGAACTCCGCTCTGCTGGCAGAATTTGTGGATTTTTGCATACTCTGCATTCCGTGGAGAACGCAAAGTTCCTGCAAAACTTCTGACTCTGGAGCGGAGTTCAGCCCCGGACCCTCCCGCCTCCAACCACCCCATCAATAAATATTTGTCATATACAATTACAATTAAGGTAAATAAAAGCGCACTTACCTTTATCGCGGCATCTCCGGGCTGCCCTCCTATATTTATTGATGGGGGTGGGAGGCGCGGAGAGGAGCTCAACTGAGTTTTTGCCCAACTCAGTAGAGCTCCGCGTAAAGCAACTCCGCCTGCTCTGCCCGGGCTTATTCTAGGTGCTAGTGCCTGACTAGAATGAATAACAAAAGACATTCTTGTTTGACCTTGTCTGTTGTGTTCAGGTTAATCCCAAGAAAAGAACAGAACTTAAAAACGTATGCTGGTTCTGTGTGAAAGTACAACGTGGAACAAAGACAGGCGTGTTTATATAGTAACGTGTGCAAAAGTAAATGCGGCCTAATATGTGTACAGTTAAACTAATACAGGGAAAACTGCAATGGCCCAAACAGGAAACACATGACACCTTCCATTTGGTAAGGAAGATCGCACTAGAAAGGATGCTACAAATAATGGATGTAATCAGAAGATAAATACATTCAAAACATATTGAAATGGGTGGCATTTATTCCTAACTAAAAAAGGAAAATGTCAATTTGTAAACAAAGCCAGATTGTGGTCGTTTAGACGGCTCCATTATGGCACTTACCATTGCAAAGGCCAACGACTCCATAAAGAAGTCTGATTTTGCAGATGATGATTGGTGGACAGCCCAGTTCACAAGTTCCAAAGAACAGACATGATCCGCGGTCTCAGCCGACGCTGAGACAGTTACCGGGCAACATATTTCCACTGCTTGGAGGTACCATTGCTGCTACAGTTTTTTAAGAACTTTTAAACAAATTTTAATTGTGATTTTAATTGGGCAGGAACTGTTGGGAGTTGCAATTTACCTTACCTGAATCCCGGGGAGCTTCCAATTGGTTGTAGGGGCGGGGGCCGCCATCTTGGGGGCATCACGGTTGGCGGTTCAGTCTCTTCGGCCCTGATAACACTTAAACCCACATGACGCAAGCGCGCAGCGCTGCATCTCCTGAGGCTTGAGCCGGGAGACGGCAGGCTGTTTACTCGCGCTATCTATTTGCATATTCCACTGCTTGGAGGTACCATTGCTGCTACAGTTTTTTAAGAACTTTTAAACAAATTTTAAATGTGATTTTAATTGGGCAGGAACTGTTGGGATTTGCATTTTACCTTACCTGAATCCCGGGGAGCTTCTACTCTGTTGTAGGGGCGGGGGCCGCCATCCTGGGGGAATCGCGGTTGGCGGTTCAGTCTCTTCGGCCCTGATAACACTTAAACCCACATGACGCAAGCCCGTCTGTGCCTGTCCGCGCTCGGACTGCGCTCTGCGCCAAAACCCCTGGTTGTACAACTATAGGTAAGATACCCTCTCTTACCTATTCTAGCAAACAGCTACTGGCTCTAAATAGGTGCACAAGTACATCTGGCTGTGTTTGTTTAGATCCTAGTACAGTGTCTGGACCAATAATAAAGACCTGTACGGTGTGTCAAACAACCCTTCCAGGGTTAGGTATCACATATCCAGCCAGGGGGTCTTTGAAGAAGGGTGTGAATAAAAAGGCTGTTCTTGCTTTCAATTGTTTACTTGTAAATGCACGCTCTTTGGGGAAACACAGCATTGAATGTGGAATCCTAATAGAGGGTAGTAATGTTCAAATAGCCTTTATAACGGAAACATGGACTGATGAGGCATCTGGTCCAGATCTTGTGAAGGCAACTCCTCCTGGATTTTTATGCTATACTGCAAATAGACCTTCTAAAAAAGGAGGAGGACTGGCAGTTATCTATCACAGCTCCATTAAAGCTAGTTTCAATATAATGTTTAATCCTTTTTATGAAGCTCTATCCTTCTCGCTCAGCCTTTCTGATCATTATATGTTTAGGGGTATTCTAGTGTACACAGACCTCCAGGTCCTAGGAATCCGTTTTTAGCAGAGGTCGGCACACTCTTGGAAGCTGGTTTGAGTTTCGACTCGTACACCATATTGGGAGATTTTAACTTCTATCTAGAGGCTGACGCAGATAAAGACACGCTAAACCTTTTAGATTAAATGAATAGTGTTGAGTTAAAACAATTAGTGAAGGGACCTACTCACTTGGCAGATGGGATTTTTTCAAATTCCCTATTACTGTTGCAAATGTATTACCTCTTCCCTGGTCTGACCATGCGGCCATTATGTTTGAGTTGGCCATTCAAGAAGGCCGGGGTAGGGATCCCTCTTCTAGGAAAACAAAGGCGATTAGAGCCTGGAATAAGGTAGGAGAGAAAGAACTTACTGAGCTGCTATTTTCGACTCAGGTTTCTCTGCCCTTGGAGGTGGAGGAAGCTTCCGTTGCCTACACTGCTTGGATAGAGGATGCCTGTCACATCTTAGCTCCCAAGAAAGAATTTACTCCCAAAAGGACACAGCCCACAGCTCCTTGGTAGTCTCAGGAACTAAGGACCCTAAAATTGAAATGTAAACAATTAGAACGGTCCTGGAGGAAGGACTATCATCCAACTAATAGAGCTTTTTATATAAACAAGGCCTCCTACACTATAAACAGATGCTTTTTGAAACTAAACGCGAGTTTTTTGCCGGACAGATTAAATTAGCTAGTAACTCGTCTAAGGAACTATATAAAGTTGTTACTAGGCTTGCACATCCACCACCTGCAATTATTTCAACCAGCCAGGCTCTCTGTGAAGAAATGGCTACGTTCTTTCAATCCAAAGTGGAAGCTATTTATAGCACTTTTAAGAACCCGGTCGGTAGTATATCAGTGGATTTGTCCCATGACGTTGAGGCAGGGCCTGGACTAAAACTTAGCACGGATAGTTTCCCTCCAATATCCTACCCAGACGCATTTAAGCTTCTCGTATCTGCTAGATTAGGCTCACCCTACGATCCGTGCCCAGTAGCAATTGCAAAATTGGCTTCTGAACCGTTAGCCGGGACGCTTACAACTCTTTTTAATGCCATGTTCTCCGAAGGGCTTTTCCCTAAACTGTGGAAAATTGCGTCTGTCCTGCCGCTTTTAAAAAAACCTAGCCTAGATAGTAAAGACCCAAGCAGTTTCCCCCCCATTTCACGCCTCCCTTTGCCCTCCAAACTGGTGGAAAAATACATGAATACTAAATTGAGTTCTTACCTATGTGAAGCTAAGGTTTTGGAACCCACCCAATTTGGGTTCAGAGAAGGCCACAGTACTGAAACCGCCCTCCTTAAATCCACGGATGAGATTAGGAGAGGGCTGCACCAGGGAGGAATGGCGGTGCTGATCTTGCTTGATCTCTCCGCTGCCTTCGATACGGTCCATCATGGTGTATTGATGGATCATCTATAGGGTTGCGGAGTGAGAGATAAAGCTTGGTCTCACCTTAATTCCTTCCTCTCAGACAGATGCCAGACTGTCTCATTGGGTGAGTTTGTTTCCAAACCTTTCTCCCTTCCTTGTGGGGTGCCTAAGGGGTCCTCCCTGAGCCCTACGCTTTTTAACGTTTCCTCTTTGGCCCCCCTGATTGAATCCTTCGGCTTTGGTCTAACATCTTATGCCAATGACACCCAAATTGTCATCTCCTTGCAACCAGGTCAGGAGGAGGCAACGGGTGAGAGGCTTCATGACTGTATGGGGGCAGTGGGAGACTGGATGTTGCAGAACTGTTTGAAATTGAATGTTGGCAAAACAGAGGTGATTCGGTTTGGGAACAACGTTAATCTCTGGACCCCTAGTTGGTGGGCAGAGGCCATGGGGACTCTTCCAGTACCCTCCAGAAAAGTTAAGAACCTGGGGGTGGTGCTGGACGAACATCTTGACATGCGTGATCAAGTAAATGCCGTGGTCTCTGCTACCTCTTATACCCTCAGGACCTTGAGGAAAATGTTGCCCCTTCTGCCGGCTGACTGCAAGCGTACAGTGGTTACGGCCTTGATTATGTCAAGACTTGACTATTGTAACAGCCTCTACTTAAGTATTCATGAGCGCAGTTTACAAAAACTTCAGATACTCCAGAATTCAGCTGCCAGGCTGCTCAAGGAACTCCGAAATTTGCTTCCATCTCGAGCACAATAAGAAAACTTCACTGGTTGCCTGTAAAAAAGCGAATACTTTTTAAATCCGTTTGTTTGGTTTTTCGAGCACTTCAGGATACAGGCCCATTTTATCTGAAGCAACAATTTCAGTGGTATATATTCGGTATATCGTTACGTTCATTAGGAGCAAAACTCACTGTAGTACCCACCATTAAGAGAGCTAGATGGGGAGGCAGAAGTTTTTCTGTTGGGGCAGCCAAGGCCTGGAATGAGCTTCCTGTTGGCTTAAGAAATTGCAATGACCTATTTGCTTTTAGGAAGGCGCTCAAAACATGGCTGTTTTAATTCCCTCTGGCCGAAACCTTAGGAGGACTTTAGCAAGTGCCGGGACACCTTTGGGTAGCTGTGCGCTATATACGTTTTACTAACATACCATAACATAACATACATTTGTATCAGTGAAGCCTGCAATTCTGTATTCCTTATGCCGATGCACAGGTTTCCTCGTAGGCCAATGGCGCAAAACTCACATTCTGTAGAAGTCGCAGGCTCAGAGAGCAGATCTGATAATGGGTCGCTAAGGAACTCATCAACAGTCCAACGTCCAGGGCATTGGGTGTCAGTGAAGTGAGGCAAATGTTCAGTGCCCATTAAAAGGGGCACCAGTTACAATGGATCACGGGTTGCACGCAGGTAGAGCAGGCAGATTGAAATGTTGAGGACCAATCAAGATCCAGCTCCTCCAGCAGAAGCATTCCACAGATTTAAAGCATACGCTCATATTAGTGTTGGGGCGGTGCCAGCTCCAGAGTGGCCGCAAGAAGAGCATCCATTACGGAGAAGCAGGAACAGGAGGAGAATGCTACAAATGAGGAATAACAGCAACGGGAATCCTCCGAATACACTAGAGAAAATAGAGTGTATAAAAGCCGGAATTTCTCCAAAGATGGTCTGAACAGAAGTAACGAGGCCAGAGCCTACAACCGTAAACAAGCATTGGTAATGCATCAATTTCGCCTATGTGATGAATAAAAAGCAATTTTTATCAATCATCGTCTGGAACGAAGAAGCAAACTCCCTGACAAGTAACATGGGAGTGGAGAGGATGTGGCACAGCAGCCAGAGCTGCTGACTTGAGAGCTGGGGATCCTGGTTCGAGTCTCTGCCATGCAACATCCTGTGATTCTGGGCAAATATCTTAATCTCTCCAGATGATAGGTTGCTATATAAATTTGCTGCAAGACAAAAAAGCAAAAAGAGGCAATATTTTATGAAAATTAGTTTCACCAAAGTGGATCTTAATAGTATGTTGGGAAGGGGAAACGATAAGAGAAGCAGACGAGGAGCAAGCAGTGGTAAATGCAGGAAAACATGCTATTGCCAATGAAAATGGAGGAAAACTAAGGGGCACGCACAGGAACCAATGAAAAGCCAGGAAAGAGAGGGGGCAGGATGTAAGCCCCTTTTAAGCTTATATTAAAAACAATAGATTTCACAAGCACAGCGCAAGTGCTGTGCAGGCAAAACCTAAAAAGTAGGCCAGGCCAGCCGTATTAGAGGCACTAAAGATTTGGGGCCATATGTAGGTAAATAATTTTTACCGATTCTTAAATACCGAATTTTACCGAATCGGTATTTAAGAATCGGTAAGTTATATGTAGGTCAACAATCGGTAAACATTACCGATTCGGTAAAATTCGGTAAACATGAATCGGAATTTACCGATTCGGTAAATACCGAAGTGGTATTTTCCGAATCGGTAAATACCGAAGTGGTATTGTCCGATTCGGTAATTACCGAATCGGTAAATACCGAATCGGTAGTTCAAAAACACATGACTTGAATCAGCCAATCCTGTGCTACCTAAAACCCACCCAACCAGGAAGTGGCCACACCCAGGCAGGTGCACACAATCAGCAGACTCTGGAGAGGCTGGGAGTGCTGAGGAGAGGAAGAGAGCAACTGTCTGATTCAGCCCTGGAAACTGCAACAATGGCCAGCCAGGACACAGAGAGGGAAGGAGGGGAGAGGAAGCGAAAGCTGAAATTCAGCCAAAAGGAGCTGCAAGTACTGGTGGAGGAGGTCGTGAAGCAGCACCAGAAGCTTTTTGGCAAACAGTCACAGCAAGTGCCTGAGTCAGAGAAACGTAAGATCTGGCTTGGAATCCAGGCACAGGTGAATGCCATGGGAGTGACCCCCCGGGACATCGATGTCCTCAAGAAGCGGTGGTACGACATCCGTATCATCACGAAGAGGAAGGTGGCAGAATTAAAAAAAGAGGCCAGCCAGACAGGAGGTGGACGCAACAGGGCACCAGCCCTGACAGAACTGGAGGAGCTAGTGGAGACAACCATTGAGCCAGAAAGCATCGTGGGGATTGGGGACGCTGACAGCTCCGCCAGAGGCACCTCCAAACAAGGTAAGACGCTTGCACAGCAATGTGCCCCCCCCTACCCCTATCCCAACTCCCCAAATGTGCAATGAGAATCCCACTGCAGTACAGGTGTTAGTGCATGCTAGCAATGCATCATGGGAGATGTAGTCCCTGAAAGCCCAAACATGATACGATTAGCACAAAATAACAGGGCATGTGACACACAGTAGGGAGAAGCAGGCAGAGGACATTGAGATACTGTTTAGAAAATGTTTTGTCATGTCAGCAAATCAATGCTTCAGGTACACTTAGCTGATGTCGCTTTCTGTCCACAGGCACTACTGCTCACAGAACTGCCCATGACAAGGGAGAGAGGGCACACCACAAACACAGCGCGGAGAAGGCCACCACCAGTACTGCCCAGGGAACGGCACCACAGGCAGTCACACCACCCCAGCCAGCATCGACGCTCCTGCCAGCATCCCCACTCCTGCAGGTGTCACCACCATCTTCACCACCTGCATTGCACAGGTTGAGGAGGCGTCCTGCTGCCAGGTTGGATGTGACAGACTCATCGTCTGAAGACTCGAGGGGGGCGGAAACGTCCACTGTACCCCAGGATGTAACCCATGCCAGTGTGCCTTCCGACTCTGAGGGAGCACACACAGTTGGCAGACGGCGCCGCAGGGCTCGGCCGCAGAGTCCACCTCCCCTAGGGCTGGGCCATGGAGTCTCCTCAGGGCTTGAGGCCACCATGGTGAAAATCCAACGCATCCAGGCAAGGGCAATGGTGTCCGTACAGCGACAAATGCGTGGCCTCAATGAGACTTTTGTAAACATTGACAAGGGCATCAGCGCCATGGCAGGGGGCATGGCTGAGATGGCAGCGGGCATGCGGGACATGTCCCAGTCCATCATGCTGCTGTGCTCAAAGTATGATGAGGACAGGGCAGCACGGCGCAGGGGACATCAGAGAAAGGATCTGACCTCAAGGGCAGTGAACCGGCTGGCGACTGCCACATCGCTGCTCTGCAGGCGCTCTGTGGCGATGCAGGAGGGCCTTGCACACTGCAGCACAGATGTGTCCAGGGGCATGGTGAGGGTCACGAGTGCACTAGAAGTGCTGCTCACCAGCCAGTCTGCAACAACTGGCGCTTTGGATGCTGGTGACACAGAAGACACAACCAGCAGGAGCAGCATAACCCCCCCTGTCCCAGACACACGTCGGAGCAGCAGGCGGCAAGGTGGTGCCACTGGTACCCCAGCCAGTGAGGACGCTCACTCAATGCCATCCCGCACTGGTGCGCGTGGGCGCAAACATTAATGCGTCAGGAAAAACAATGACACCATTGGGTGAAGTAACCCTTAACTGACATAAGTTTATTTCTTTATGTTGATGGAATAAGTTTTCCTTTGTGTCGTGGCGTAGTGCTGCCTGATTAAACTACGTTATGGCATCCGACTACTGGCTGTGTCCCCTTACTCATTCAGAAATAGTTGCATGTGATCTCTGCCCGTCTCACTCTCCCATCTGTTGCTGTTGGCACTCCTGCTGCGTTGGCCTCTGGCTGTGCAGACTCATCATCATTGTCCTCAATATATGTCATTTCGACCTCTGTACCTCTCTTCGTGGCAAGGTTGTGCAGCATTGCACAAGTGGCAATTATCTTGCAGCAGAGGATGGGTGTGTACTGGCGTGCACCTCCGCTTTTATGGAGGCAGCGGAACCTGCTCTTTAATAGTCCGAACGTGCGCTCCACCACATTGCGTGTAGATTTGTGTGCCACATTATATCGTCTCTCACTCTGGGTTGATGGGTGTAGGTAGGGAGTGAGGATGAATGACCGCACGGCATATGCACTGTCCCCTAGGTGAGTAAAAGGGAAACATCAGTCACATGCCTCAATACACTATGATTTGCACTGAGTACTATGGAGCGTCACTGTTACTTACCTAGCAGGTATCCTTCTTCAAATTCTCCCGCAAGCAGTCGTGTGTAGATCCCACTGTTCTGGAAGATGTAGGAGTCATGGCTGCTCCCAGGGAACTTCGCAACAATATCAGTGATGATGTTCCCTGCATCGCAGATTACCTGCACATTGATGGAGTGGGTGGACTTTCTGTTTCTGTAGATGTGCTCAGTGGCAGCTGGTGGGCAGATTGGGATGTGTGTGCCATCAATACAGCCAATGACATGGGGGAACTGTGCCATGTGATAAAAGTCAGTTTTAGTTTTCTGCAGTTCAGCCTGTGTGTTTGGGAAGCTGATGTAGTGGTGCATTCTCTGCATCATGGCATCCAGGAACTTCCTGAAGAAACGGGACAGGCAACTCTGGGATACACCGCCCACCGCAGCTGTCACCCCCTGGTAACTGCCAGATGCGAGTAAGTGTAGGCTGCAGAGAACCTGCACATGTGGTGGTATGGCATGCGCCCTTCTTGTTGGCTGGTCCAGGAGTGGGTGCAGGTCCCTTATCAGGTCCATGATGGTTTGGGGGTGTAGCCTGTACCTTTCATGTATCTCAGCGTCAGTCAGTTGAAATAGTGTGATTCGCTGTCTGTAAATGCGTTCCTCCCGTCTCCATATCCTCAGTCCTGCTGCCTGTAGACGTAGGCGCCTTGCAATGACATACAGAGCGGCCATGTTGTCCACGCTGTTGCATTTTGGGATTGCTTATATGCACTGTTGATGCTTACCACCTGCTTTCAATCAGTGTTAATTACCGACTTTTAATTACCGAATTTCATGGATTTCTAAATTACCGAATTTACCTACATATCTTTTCCCGTTTTACCACTTCATATTTACCACTTCATATTTACCGAATCGGAAAATATGTATTCGGAAAATATGAAGCGGTATTTTAGAATTCGGCAAATATGAATCGGTATTTACCGATTCATATTTACCGAAAATGGTTTTTGGCCTCCTACATCTCACTTGACTAAATACCGGTCGGTAACGGGAAATTTACTGAATTTCGGCCGTTACCGACCGGTATTTAGCTACCTACATGAGGCCCTTGATGTACAATTCTCCGAAATGCAGGGAAAGGTTTGTATTCAGCAATTACTGCATTTCACTAGATGTTTTATCCACCTTCAATTCGAAAGTCGCACAAGCAGATGTGGGAGCCACTTCTTGTTGGAACATTAATGCTTTGAGTCTGCTTAGCTTGTCGAAATCTGCCTTCAAAGTTGGAATGGAAGGCCACAATCCCACGTGGAGAGGGAAACAAGACATTGTTACAACGAGTGACTAACTTGGAAACAGACACAACATACAGGACTCCAGCCCGCACACCCCAATAGTTTTGATTATGAAGTATGGGAACTTCCATGAGAAAGTACCTAAATGAAGGGGAGAATTCCGGGCGCTGAAATTTTACCTGTGACATGTATCTTAACCTGTTGACAAACAAGTGATTGTCTAACACTAGAGTCGCACTCTTCCCCAATAACAAAGAGTTTCTTGTCAGCACGGTCACACTAATAAGTGAAAGGAAATGACCATAATTCATGTATTTAGCTGCTGCTAAGGGGTTCATATCAACCTACAGGGAAATGTTTCATGTAGGCCGTAAATTGAAATGTCAAAACAGGCAATGAAATAACCGTGTATTAACCACACCGCCAAAGGCATCTGGGCTATAGTGAATGGAAGTTGTTTTAATTTCTCTAAATGTAGTATTCTATAGGTCGTATCTTTCATGACCATTGACTGTTGTGTGTGTTAAATTAAAAGGCAGGACTAAATCACTGAAATGTAAGTAATGCCATGGAACGCACCCATTCTTTATTGTTTGGAGCGTCCAGCTAAACTGCATGATAGATCTAAGCTGACTGCTCATGATACAAAGTTGACATGTCACTCGACAATATCAATAGCAGATGCCACAATGTTATATAAATTGTAAATACGAGATGACAAAGTATTAACACTATTATTGACAACAGCAAGGCCTTTCTCTAAATCATCTCGGTCAATTTGTCTTAAATGTAAAGCAGCTTCCATCTGGGGTAATTTCCAAATTTCATTATAAACAGCATATATAAATCTTTTAGAATGTGGAGATTTAGGACCTAAAAGAAAATCAGATAAATTCATGTCTTCAGACAGGAGAGAAAGATGTAGCTTCACAGCAGACAGTGTGGAATGTTCCAACCATTGTTGACATAACTTTCCTAACCAATATGTGGCAATAATACTAGAAAATGTTGACTGTCAATATCAGGGATCAGGTCTGCTTGATTTGAACCCGGGTGTGGAATTAAGAAGATGAACATGACATTCATTTGTGTCTAATGGCCACAGTAATCACCTGCCAGGACTTGAAAATGAAGAATTAAAAAGTCTGCCAATTATCAAAGCGATCCACAGAGGGAATGGTCAGGGCATTCATTTCTTAATTTTTGCCAATCCCAGACATTATCTGATGTCAAAGGTCCACAGTGATCAATATAAATGCAACCAAATGGTTGATTCGAAATGTACAGTTGAGTATGGGGTGGACGTGAAACAGTTGAAGGTTTAATCTGTAGACAAATGTCACAGGAGAGAGTATATTTACGTGTCTGTTAGTATAAGCCACGCCACCAGAAACGTTGCTACAAAAGTGAAATAGTTGCTGTAACGCCGGCATGGGCAGAAGCCACGCCTTTATGTGCAGCTACGATCAAAGAAAGTCTGCTGTCCTAGTTTGGATTTAAACGATCACCAACTGACTGAATAGTCACAAATGGAATTTGATCTGATGTTAAATGATAAGAATAACGAGAAGGGAACCCTTGGGTAAACTGCGTTCCGTCCCTTGTGGCGGTAACGGCCGCCAAAATATCATCATCAATTTTAGTCATGGATCTAGTAACTGCTGCTACCGAGCATGTGGCAACTGCAGCTTTGGCTGCTTCATCAACCATCGAATTACCAACAGCGTGTGCTCCCACACGTTGCTGGCCCAATGTATGGATAACATGTGTGAGTGGCAAACGTTCTTTAAGAGCGGCCACTCGGACCTAAATCGGTTTATGCTTTTTTACGCTACCTTTAGAATCACAAAAATCATTTTGTGTCATGAAGAATAAATTGTCATTGAAGGATTGTACACAGTAAAATGAATCACACACTATGAGCATAGGAACCAATCCCCAAGGGACTGTGTGCGTACTACGGAGGATTGAAAATCACCATCAACTATCGTGCCAGCCACAATTGCACAGGCTGATGAATAAGCATGCTTAGAACCAATGGCTGGTTGTGCAGATCCATCTTTGTAAATAATGCTTTTATACTGATCAAGAGGGAGCAAAGACGATGGAGGTGGATGAACATGTTCATATTGTAAAAACGTTTGCATCTGCAAAGAAGGGTCAAAGATAAAATTGACATCAGACGACGTCAAAGAACTAGCCCATTGTATCCAACGTGTGATGCAATGCTTTAGAATCTGGTACACTAGTCTTCCTGACTGCTTCTAAAGCAAGCACCGGCAAAACTATGAAGATGCGTTTACCCTGAGCCAGAGAGCGTTCTTTCAAGATCGCCATCTGAACAGCTGTCAAAATCGTATCTGCAGAAGAAAATCGCATCTCAGCTTGAGTATTCAAATGCGATTTATAAGCAATGGGGACAAAGTCCCCTACATTGAAAATGACGTTAGTAAATTCTAACCAACCTGGTACAATCCGTATGACCACATTTTTTTCGTATTGTCTCTTGTTAACAAGAAATGAGTCGCAAGCAGATCAGACTGCAAAGACCTAAGTACTACGGTATGTAACAGAAGCCAATCAGGAATGTAAGTCACGCCAAAATTGAAAAACCCCAGCAAAGACTGTAATTTTTTTGAAGTAGAAGGAAGCTGCAATTGAGCACATTTCACAAAAAAGTGGGGGGCCAACCCCCTCCTTCGTTATTGAGTTCATAACCATGGAAAAGTACTGACTAAACGGCAATGTGTGATTTTGTAGCCCAACTTCGCAAAATGTGTGATAATGCGGTCTATGTGCATAAGATGTGGACACATTTCATCACCTGTCAAATAAATTTCATCGACGTATGAAATGGCATCAGGGTCAATCTCACGTAAAACTGAAATAATGCGTGCCGCAAACATGCCTGGGCTATTCTTATATCCCATAGGCAAACTCACATAGGGTCTCTGATTGCTGAAAACACTGAATGCGGTCAAATCATGGCTTTCTGGAGCCAAAAAATGGCTGAAAAATCCATTGGAAATATCCAAGATAGTTTTATACTTTTTGTGAGCAGCTGTGTGTGTTCTGAACTGCAAAGGTACGAATATGACTGTTCAAATGTCCGTAATCTAAAACTATACGATATGAACCGTCCATTTTCAATATCAGAAAAAGAGGATTATTAATCGATGAAACACAGGGTTCAATCACACCCTGATATTCCAATTGAGCCAAGATGTCATTTACGGGCGCCTTAGCATCACGGTTAATTGGATACTGTGGCTTGTGGCGTAGAACGCAAAAGAATCACATGAACTGGGGATACCTTGTCCCATCCTTCCTGAGTGCAATATAATGCAGGAGCCAGGGATAATGCCCACTCCAAAGCATAGGCAATTCTGACCTCATCAGACACATATTGTGAAAAACTTGGTAAAATAACAACCTTCCCACTGGAGGAAGCAAGGACAAAAGGGGAGGCCAATCATCCTCCACCAATACAATATCATATGGGGATGATTTTCCCAAAAGACAGCGTTAACTGTGCGTTTAATATCATCTTCAATTTGGAGGCTCTCCTCATAAAGTCTATCAGGAGGAGCAACACGAGTATCGGCTTTTCAAACTGTAATAAAAGTGTTAGTTGCTTTTGCCTCCAGATGCTGGTGTAGTGTCTGCCGCACTATGGTAACCTCCACCACGCTGTCGAGGAGGGTTACCGCCCAACTCCTGTCGAGGAGAAGGGTTTTCACCGTCCGAGGCATACTTTGCAGTCACATTGTTCTTCTGAAAAGGGGCAAGATATTGAGGTGGTCCCCCCTGCTTGACTTTAACGTCAAACTGGCGCTGCGGGTCACAAGTTGTCTGTGTAGACTTACCTTGTCTGCGAGCCTGTCATCCTGCTCCACCGAACTGTTGATCCGACAATTCCTGAAAGGAATGAGGAGAACGAGGATCAGGAACCTGGACCCTCTCCTGTGTCTTAATTTTAGAACAGTAATGCAAATCATATCTGCGCTCAGAAGCGTCTGGTTGAGGCGAACCTGCACGAGAACCAGGCTTCCATTGTTGCTGTCGCATATTTTAGTTCAATGCCTTTTTAGGTAAGACAGGGCGAACCGCCTTTTCAGGAGGGGGTTTAATTTGCGGCTGAGTAAATGGTCCAACCCCTCAAACTATTGTGTCCTAAAGATGAATAAACATCCGCAATAATAAGCAGCAAATGTCACTCCCGATCCAGGTCAGCCACTGCCGCTAGGCGTTGGCGTACTTGCAAGCAAACTGCTTTACATTTAATGTTGGCCAGAATCATATCGGAGACAACAGGGAACATGCTTACTAACTTCATCCCCAAATCCAGGGCTGGACCAGCCCCGTGTTCATCCTGTACCTTCTTCAGAATGCTCGGTAGAACGCTCATGGAGGGGATGCCAAGCACAGTGTATACACTGAAGCAAACACCATCTCCCAGGTGATGCAGTCCGCTAAAGGAGGAATCAGACCACACAGCATACCCATTGTAAGAATTGGTGTTTTTCACCAGGCGATGTATGTGGGAAAACGGCCTTGATTTGCTCAAATGTTTGTGCAAGCCAAATAGGTAGATCATCTCAATTTTGCGGACGTTTACCCATCACAGAGTTAATCATGACGGGACTTATCACAAGTCCACTGCCGTGACCTGATGGCGGCGGAGCAGCTCCAGACGGAGCCGCTTGAAGTGCACAAGTCATAAAGTGTAAGACTCGTCTATGAAGATGAACTAATTGCATGTGTAAAATATGCACCTCTATGATAGTAACATTGAGATAATTTGAATGTGGAGTATAACCAGCCAAAACAGGCCGAATGGCCCCATCGATAGACAAGGGGCCCACATGAACAAAAGAAACAGGGTGAGGAAGGGCGCCATTAAATGAAATAGTATGCTCCCAAGAAGTCAATGGAACTTCAATCAATGCATATGGATGATACATCACTGGAGGAGCAGCGACCGTATAAGCGTGAAACAAATTATCATTCGCATCCACCGCAGGGAATGTAACCCAAAAATAAAATACCTCAGAGCGGTATGCGGAATTCACCTCAACCACAAAAATAATGTTAGCCCCCGCATGGGGGACCCCGTGTTTAGTCAAGTGTGCAGTAACCGCAGAGTGGTTAGGAGCAGCAATAGCGACTGCTTGTGCCATGTGTATAAAGAAATCAACAAGTATAACGGCAGCCAAAACTGGCTCCAAAATACCTTTTAAGCTTGAAAAATCTAAATGAACAGGGATACCATACAAATAGAGGTGGCAAAGCCCCCCACCACGGACGTCTCCATTAACCGGTGAGAAGGTATCGTGGACAAGCACACGCGCTACTCAGAGGTCTCGTGAATAAGTACCAGACCAAACGTTGGTGTCGCCATGTTGCAGGGATTCTGTCCAAAAACAGAACTATGCGTAGGATTATGGGACCTTAGTGCATAGGGACTAAATTATCCTACCACCTTAGTGCCCAGGACCGACTAGCTATAGCTATCTTGCTCTCTTACTCACTCACAGAGAAACAAGTGATTAGGTCTCTCAGGAATCACGGTAGCAAGACCCACCCTTTCGCTCGCACTCTTGTACTTGTCCACAGTAAGATTTGACAGGAATACGAACAAGTTTAAAATATGTATTTTAACTAACGTGTTCTAATATGCAGTATACATGCCAAAACAAGCAGAAAAATGCATAATACAAATACAGTCAGCATAGTCCATAAATCATGAACGGAGATGTCACTGTGACAGTATAGCCTAACCTCCCTCCCCTTGCATAGGATAGTATCATTATATATTAGAAGATCTTTAGGCTTTGTCAGCAGACCCCATACCTTAGCCTATAGAGAGTAGATCTACATCACAGGTGCTGTCTCACTCTTCTCCCTGGAAAGGTCCCTCTCCAAATGTGTGCTGCCTATTCCTGCATCCCAATAAGACCAAAGTACGGTGGTGTTCCAAACAACCTTGTCCACAATGTTCAGACAAAATCCCAGGAACCTGCAGAGTGTGAACACAGCGATGAGGTCTCATGTGAAAACGACAATAGAGACAGTAGCACAAATAAAGACTTATATTAACATGCGCAAGCGGTAGGCATTCTGTAGCGTGCTCATGACAACTTAGGGAAGATGACAATGTCCCATGGGCCACCTGACAAAGGTGATTTTGGCGATTAATGTCCCTGCTGGAGAGAGATCGGAGTTTTATCTAGTAGATGTTTCCACTCATGCTAAAGTAGCTCAGAGGATTAAGGGCCATATGTAGCAACACATTTTCCCATAGACACAGAATGGGTAAAATCCTTTGATACATCTGGCCCTAAGATGCCTGCTGCAAAGAACATGTCCTTGTGTGTTTAAAGGTATTTAGGCAACAATACAAATGTAAAGGTAACTTTGGTGATTAACGTTCCTGCTGTAGAGAGAGATCGGAATTTTATCTAGAGACTGTTTCCACTCATGCTAAAGTAGCACAGAGGATTAAGATGCCTGCTGCAAAGAACATGTTCTTGTGTGTCCTGAGATTTTCAAGCTACAATAAAATTGTAAAGTTAACTTTGGAAATTAATGTTCCTACAGGAGACAGATAGGAGGTTTATCCAGTGGCTGTTTTCACTCATGCTAGAGTAGCGCAGAACATGTCTTTGTGTGTCCAGAAGTTTTCAGGCAACAATAAAAATATAAAGGTAACTCTGGTGATTCAGGAGAAAGATAGATGGAGAGAGGTGGGATTTAATTTAGTGGCTGTTTCCAGTGATGCTAATGTAGCAAAGAGGATTATGTCCTTGTGTGTCCTGAGGTTTTCATGCAACAATAAAAATGTAAAGGTAACTTTGGCAATTAATGTTCCTGCTGGAGAGAGTTTGGAGTTTTATCTAGTGGCTGTTTCAACTCACGGTAATGGTAAGACAAAATAATTGTAAACTCCAAATAAACATAATTTTACTCAAGTGTGAAGAATTTTTTTGTTAATTTATCTATAGAAATCAGTTCAAAGTATAAGAAGCGGAGAAGCGTCGTGGAAATTATATACACACGGCGCCTGCCACAGAAAACATCACCCAACGAATAAAAAAAAAAACACTTGTGCACATTGAAATTTAAATAATAAAAAAAAGACTCAATGCAAAAAGTAAACACAGCGTCTGTAAGGTGTAATGCAAAATATAAACACGGTGTCTGTCACCAAAAAGTGATGCCTCCTTTAACAAGCCATCGCTAAAACAGCATCTGTAATGTTTAATTATTTATTTAAAAGATAAACACAGCTGCAAGGCCCTTTCCTTTTAGAAATAAATACATTCTCACGCTGCATGGAATGTTATGCCTCTAGTGAGCCGGGGGCAGCAGTTATGTCCATTTTATATGATGAGCTCTGCTGTGAAAAACAAGGCTGCAGAGCGCACCCTGCACTACCATGCACCCTCTGTTGTGGGTGCTAGGCCACATGCTGGTGAATGACACACACGTACACAGTAGTAGGGTACTGGATAACTAGCCCGAGCACCTGCACTCCGGCTCCTTTTATTGGCAGAGTCACCTGACCAGTGACAGCTGTGTTGGATGGGTGTGGGGTGGGTGTAAGGACCAGCCCTCGAGGGAGTGGCTGGCAAAACACTAGGACTGAGTCCAGCAGGACACAACATTCCTCCCAAAATGAATTAAAAACAAAAACAAAGCAAACAAAAGTCCAACCTGTGGGAAGGATTGAAAAACAGCTAAAACAAATGAAGTCTGACAGCTCTGAGAGGCAGCTTGCAGGACAGCGTTGGACAGGTGCAGCTCTTCTTCTTTGGCATGTGTGCCAGCAAGCAGGTATGCCATATGTTTTGTGAAGTAGGACACATACTCTTCTTGTGATAGCAGGGTTTATTAAGTAGAAGGGAACAGACCCCTGGGACACAACTGCTCTCCAGTCAAACTGCAACCCAGTGCTCTCTACATTCCACTTTACAATCAAGCCAGATGGGTTGCTAAGGAGCAGCAGTGTTCCACGTCATCATATAAAAGTAGTGAACAATAACAATGATGAGCCATGAAGAATACAACACATCTTCCCCCTTAAAAAAATAAACAAATAAACTATGTACATATATAGTCTTTGTACTTTTTAGGCATAATACATGATCGTCTCAAATTTGTTCTGATATTTGGAGCGGGCATTCCAGCAGGATCAGGACTAACTTTACATGCAATGGTGTTTTGTTGAGTATTAAGAAACATGGCAACTTCAGTGTCAGAGCATGGTGACACTTTCCTGGTGTTCCACCAATTACCATCCTCAATCTTCACACTGTTACCTTTAACCACAACAACTTTTTTTGGGGAAGACCATTTAGAACAACCATTTCTTACTTTGTCACCCACATATACTCTCACAAGCATACCTTGCATGAAACAACGTTTAGATTTCACAATGTTTTTGTTATAACGATGACAATAAGCTTTTTGGTATTTTTCTACTCTATCCCGCACCTCATTTAAGTTGGCATTATATTTTCCAGCTCTGTTCTTCCAAGGTGGTACAGCCACAGAACAAGGTACCCTTCCTTTAAGTAAAGAAAAAGGTGCTTCCTTTGTCACCGAGTGAGGAGTGGTACGATATGACCATAACATGTCTTTGACTTGTTGCCTCCAAGTCTCCTTATTCCTGCATGCTAATTGGATACACTCAACCAATACTCTGTTGAAGCGTTCTACGAGCCCATTTCCCCTTGGGTGATAAACTGGCATGGTAATGTGTTTAATGCCCCATTTCATAAGAAAAGTCTCAAATTCATCGGATATGAATTGGGGTCCATTATCAGTAACAATTTCGGCAGGGCACCCTTCCCTTCTCAAAATGTCCTCACAAAATGAAATAACACTTATGGACTTGACTTCCTTGACGAAAGCAACTTCTGGCCATTTGGAAAAATAATCAACCATAATTATAGCAAATCTCTCAGACACATTCAAGATGTCAAAGGCTCCACAAATATCGATGGTTAGTTTATCCCAAGGACCTTTAGGCATGGGTGAGGAATTAATGGAGGTTTCCTGGGAGGAATGAGTCTTGTCGCTGCACGCACATGCCATGCAGTCACGAACATAACGCTCAATCTGAATGTCCATACCGGGCCACCAAAAATCCACCCCATCTTTTCTTTTCATAGCTGACATTCCCCCATGCCCTTCATGCATGATACTCAGTAACCTATCTCTTAGTTTCTCTGGTACAACTAGCCTACTACCTCTTCTACGTAAATCATCTATCACATTCAACTCGGACCATACCAATATGAATGAGTTTAAGTCTTTGTGTGATTTCCACCCTTGTTCACAACCTAAAAGCTTTCTAATTTTGTTTAACTCTGCATCTTCTTCAATAGCTTTCCTCCACTCATCCTCGCTAATGGCAGTGCAGACATCCTTTATTTCAGCAACCATCCATTCGTCGTCCTACTTATCCTGAATACTCTCTAATGGTAACCTTGATATGCAATCAGCATTTACATTTCTTGCACCTGGGATGTATTTTATGTCAAAACATATTCTTGCAGACGGTATAACCATTTGGCGATCCTAGGGGAGCCTTGCTTGCACCCCTTGTGGAAAACAAATCTATCAAAGGCTTATGATCGGTACGTAATTGGAATTTGGTTCCCCAAACAAATGTTCTAAAATACTGTATACCCCACCAGCATGCCAGAGCCTCCTTTTCAATGGTGGAATAAGAATGTTCTACACCTCTCAACGTGCGGAAAGCAAAAGCCACCACCCTTTCTTCTCCCTTGTGCACCTGGATTAGTACCGCTCCTAATCCGTTATTACTGGCATCAGTAGAAATTATGGTTTGATCATTAGGATCAAACGGCTTCAATGAAACAGCATTAACCAGGTTTTTCTTTATAGAATCAACATTTTATTGGCACAACTCAGACCATTCGAATTTGGTACCCTTCTTCATTAAATTCCTAAGCTCGTGTACTTTGTCAGAAAAGTGGTGTACAAATTTAGAGTAGAACTCTGCCAGACCTAGAAATGGCCTGAGTTGGTCTCTATCTCTTGGGGCAGGTGCCTTTTCAATGGCTTCAACCAGATTTCGTTTTGGTCTCACTCCATTGCAGGACAGGGTGTGACCTAGATACATATTTTTCTAAAGCAATTGTGAGACCAGCTTCAGAAAGCCTATTAAAAACCTCTTCTAGGATTGAATCGTGTTTGTTGCCATCAAACCCCCACACCAATACATCATCTTGGAAAACTACTACATTTTTTAAACCTGTTAAAATAGATTGCATCACCCTTTGGAAAACGGCTGAAGCAGACGCCAACCCAAATGGCATACGTTTAAATTGAAAAGCTCCTTCTGGAGCGATGAAGGAGGTGATGCGCTTAGAGTCTTCATGTAGTAATATTTGGTGGCATGCGTTGGACAGATCCAAGGTGGTGAAATGCGTACCCCCTTTAATAGTAGCTAACATTTCAATTATACGGGGAAGGGGTCTATCCAGATGTTATCATTTACATCCCTCAAATCAATGCACATCCTAATATTGCTGTTGGGTTTCCGGGCCAAAACTATTGGACTTAACCACTCAGACGCTTCAATGGGCTCAATTACGCCTTCATTACAAAGCCTGAGCAATTCATCCTTGAGTTTTTCTCTTAAAACAAAAGGTACATTTCTTACTTTGTGTACTTTAGGAATAGCATCCACTTTCAAGATAATTTGATGTTTAAATTTTTTTTAAACATCCTAATTTTTTACTAAATAATTTTGGAAATTTATTAACCCATTTTGAAGATTTCCCTGGCGATGTTAATAAAACTTGTTGGGGATGATTTGGATGTAATACTATATTGAGGGCTCTCTGTTCTTTCCAACCCAAAAGAGATCTTCCCTTGTGCACTATGTATAATTTGGCTGTTGTATTTCTATCTAAGAAACACATCTCAGTTTCTATGCATCCTAAAACAGGTAGCTTTTCACCACAATACCCTTCTGGAACAACGTCAGTGGATTGTAGTTCCTCTAATTTACCGCCTAAACCCTCCCAAATGGATCTATCTATGATGGTAAATGGGGAACAAGAATCTGCCCATACATGTACATCTTTGTTCTTGATCTTAAAAATACATTTGGGAGGGCGAAAGCTGTCCTGTTTGTTCGCTTCACATTTGAGGACTTGACTAGATTCGATGACCATAACTTCAATATCATCATTCTCACAATCCTCATTGTTAGAATGGGGAACCTCTGGTTGGCACAGGTAGGTACTTGTGACAAGCAGTGGTCCCTTCTTCTATTCAGGGCGAGAGAATTACCCCTTCAGAACAACCCCTGCTCACCCTATAGGTAGTGTGGCGCGAGCAGTCAGGGCTAAACTTCAGGGCACTAGTCAGTTAAGCATTTATGATCACACACAGTAAACCACAACGATCCCCCACCAACGGACACCAGGCGTAAGTTGTATCAAAAATATGGATGCTTTATATAAAAGATTCTTGGTTACGCAGGCATGTACAAGACCATCAATAACGGTTGCGAAATGGAAGCCACAAGATGATAATTAGGCACTGTTCTTGTCTTTGGTAACTTATTTGATCACGAGCGCTTCACAGGGCTCGGTTGAGTCGGTCCAGTCACGATGATGCGCAGTGCACCCGGGGTACAGTGATACGGGGAAATCAGAACGTTGCGGACCCCGAGTCCGATAGAGAGTTCACTGTACCTGGGAACGTGCGATGTGCTGGGACGAGTCTTCGGGGGCGATGCAGGTTCTGCACCTCGCGGGTCTCCGGATCAAGAATTCAGCGGGCGGCTCTCGGTAGACAGGTGCGGCCCAGGGCCTCCGACACGGACTGTGCGGGAGGTCACGGCGGAGGGCGGCACGGTCAGACTCAGGCTGGGAGGTGAAGCGGGGCGGCCGGATACGTTACGACGTACGGGCGGCCGTCCGAGGCTTGATTTCACTTCCCCAGTAGAAATCCGGCGGGAGGGCGAGAGGGCACCAGGCACGCTCCAGTGGCAGGCAGGTGACAGGGAAGCGGGGCGGCCAGCCTCGATGGGTCCAGAGCGACTCAGGTAGAGCGGGGCTCTCGGCGAGGGGAGGCGGCCAGGCTTCTGGGTGTCACGGCCCTAGGAGGGGTGGCAAGGTGCGCAGGGCACTCCGGCGGGAGAAAGCACACGGCTCGAGTTCTCAGACGAGCGGAGACACGGTGAACCCACTGGTCCTGGGGTTCAGTTCAGGGGGCAAGCTCTTCTTCCAAGCCCTTGGAGATAGTTGAAGAACAAAGTGCAAAAGTCTCTTTCAGTCTTTTTCCTCTCCTTCCTCAGCAAGGCACCTACTGCAGGCCAATCCCTCAGGTCAGGGAAAGTTACTCCTCCTTCAGCTTCTTCCAGGTCCTTCTAGTCGGGCAGAGTTCCTTCGTGGTTCAATCTGGATCTGATTTCTTAGGAGCCAGGCTCCTACTTTTATACAGTGATTCTTTTGTTCTTTAGCGCCAGGGGGCCTGGGCCTGGCTCAGTCCAGTTCTGGAGTACTTTGTTTTGGTGACTGCTCTTTCCTTTCAGCAGCAGGGCAGAGACATCAGCCGCTCCACAGGGGGGCGGAGCCGGCTTTGTGGTGGCAGAGCACAGGTCTATTCAAGAGTCAAGGTGTCCTCCTCCCACCCATCCTGGTGTAATCTCTCTACCCACCACCTGGCAGCCAACCTGTCTCCTGGAATCCCCCAGCCCTGCTCCTGTACTGTTGCTAGGCAGAACACACACCCACAGCAGAGGCGGACTGAGATGGTCAGGCACGCAAAGGCTAACTTTCTAAAAGCAGCATTTGCAAACCCAGGATATTAAAATAACCTTTACTAAAAGATGTATTTTATTATCCCGCGTTCAGGCATACTAAACATGACTTTCTACCATGCTCTCTGAGTCCACTGGGGTCACAGCGTGTAGCGATCCCAGCAGCCCATTCTGGCCTATGGAGAGCAGGTAGCCTTCAATAGTGAAAAACGAAAATGGCTGTAATTCACTATTAAGACATGCCACACACATCAGGGCATGTCCTACCTTATGCCTACAATGCACCCTGCGCTTAGGCCTACCAGAGTGGTGACTAACATGTAGTTAAGGGAAGGTTTAGGGACTGGCAAGTGGGGACACTTGCTCAGTCAGCGCGACGGTACCAGACCGCGCGCAGGTTCTGCAGTGGCAGACCCTAGACACATTTTACCCCGCTGCTTCGGTGGGTGGCACAACCAGTGCTGCAAGCCCACTAGCAGCATTTGGATATACAAGCCCTTGGCACCCCTGGTGCACTCTACTAGGGACTGATAGTAAACCAAATAAACCAAACGTGGAAGTCAATTCACATAATACATTTTACCATAGGGAGCACTTGCACTGTGGCACTGGATGGCAGTGGCACAGTGCCCTGAGCAGCTAACACCAACACAAAACACATTGAGGCACAGACAAAAATGGAAGGGTGACCCACGCCAATGGTGCCAGGTCTAACACGTGTCCCCTCCAGCTGAAAAGTGGGGAGAACTACCCTACCCCAGGGAGTTCTGCATCACTAAGGCGGAAAAACCTGGACAGACCGTCAGCATTGGCGTGATCTGTGCCAGGGCGATGCTCCACCGTAAAGTCCATACCCTGTAGGGAGATGGACCACCTCAACAGTTTTGGGTTCTCACCCCTCATTTGCATCAACCATCTGAGGGGCCTGTGGTTGGTCTGAACCCGGAAGTGAGACCCAAACAAGTAGGGTCTTAGCTTCTTCAGCGCCCAGACCACAGCAAATGCTTCTCGTTCTATCGCACTCCACCTTTGTTCCCGGGGAAGTAGCCTCCTGCTAATAAAGGCTACGGGTTGGTCAAAGCCCTCCTCAGTGATCTGTGAGAGAACAGCCCCTACACCATGCTCTGATGCATCCGTCTGCACCAGGAACTCTTTGGAGAAGTCAGGTGCCAAGAGCACGGGCGCCGTGCACATGGCAGTTTTCAGGGTGTCGAAGGCTTTCTGACAGGTGTCAGTCCATATCACTTTTCTGGGCTGCTTCTTCGAAGTCAGCTCTGTCAAGGGGGCAACGATGCTGCCATACCCCTTGACAAACCTCCTGTAGTACCCTGTGAGTCCTAAAAAGGCCCTCACCTCCGTCTGGGTCTTTGGGGGCTCCCAAGCCAGGATGGTTTCAACTTTGGGTTGGAGGGGCGCCACCTGGCCGCTCCCCACTTGGTGTCCCAAGTACACCACTGAACCCTGCCCGATCTGACACTTGCTTGCCTTGATCGTGAGGCCTGCCTTGCGCAGCGCCATCAACACTTCCCAGAGATGTTGCAGGTGTTCTTCCCATGTGCCGCTGAACACTGCGATGTCATCCAGGTAGGCGGCGCTGAACTCGGTCAGCCCAGCCAACACCTGGTTGACCAACCTCTGGAAGGTGGCAGGGGCATTCTTCATCCCAAAGGGCATCACCCGGAACTGTTAATGCCCATCTGGTGTAGAGAATGCGGACCTCTCTTTGGCCCCATCAGTTAAGGCGATCTGCCAGTACCCAGACGTTAATTCAAATGTGCTGAGGTACCGTGCAGCCCCTAACCGATCGATGAGCTCATCAGCTCTGGGGATGGGGTGCGCGTCAGTCTTCGTGACTGAGTTGAGTCCTCGGTAGTCCACACAGAACCGGAGTTCGGGCGTGGCACCCGGCGCTGCAGCCTTTGGGACCAAGACCACTGGGCTGGCCCAAGGACTGCTGGAGGACTCAACCACCCCTAGGGCAAGCATCTTCGAGACCTCCTCTTTGATGCAGGCTCTGACCCTGTCAGTTACCCGGTAGGCCTTGTGCTTCACAGGTAAGCTGTCTCCTGTATCTACATCATGGACGCACCAATTTGTGATACCAGGAACCAGGGAGAACAGGTCAGGGAACTGCCCCAGCAGCTGGCGGCAGTCACCCTGTTGCTCAGGGGTCAGGGTGGGTGAGAGGTTAACTCCATCCACTGACCCGTCTCGCTCTGAGGCTACCAAGAGGTCAGGAAGAGGCTCGGACTCCTCTTCCGTCCCATCATCGGTGGCCAAGAGCATGCCCACTTCGGACCTCTCCAAGTGGGGCTTCAGTCGATTGACATGCAGGACCCTTAAGGGGTTCCTAGGAGACCACAAGTTCACCAAGTAGGTGACAGAACTCTTGCGCTCCACAATCTCAAAGGGTCCGGTCCACTTTTCCTGGAGGGCACAAGGCTCCACCGGGGCCAGGACCCACACTTTTTGACCAGGTTGAAGCTCAACCAGAGTGGCATTCTGGTCGTACCACCGCTTCATTTCCTCCTGGCTGGCTTCCAGGTTTGCCTCAGCAAGCTGCCTGAAACGCCTAGTCTGGTTCCGGAAAGCCAGCATGTAACTGTATACATTCTGGGGAGGTTTCCTGGGAGATTGCTCCCAGCCTTCCTTGACCAGACTAAGAGGTCCTCGTACTGGGTGGCCATACAAAAGCTCAAAGGGACTGATCCCTAGAGACTTTTGTGGCACCTCGCGGTACGCAAAGAGAAGGCATGGTAAGAGGACGTCCCACTTACGCCTCATGGGTTCCTCGAGACCCATAATCATGCCCTTCAGGGTTCGGTTGAAGCGCTCAACCAACCCGTTTCCTTGGGGATGGTAAGGTGTGGTGAACCTGTAGGTTACACCACACTCTTGCCAAAGGGACTTCATATATTTCGATATGAAGTTGGTCCCCCTGTCAGACACCACCTCTAGAGGGAATCCTACTCGTGAGAAAATTCCCATCAGTGCCCGTCCCACCACAGGGGCCGTCACTGTCCTCAGAGGGATGGCTTCAGGGTACCGGGTGGCATGGTCCACCAAGACCAGGATAAACCTGTTGCCCATGGCTGTCTTGGGGTCCAGTGGCCCCACAATGTCAATCCCCACCCGCTGGAATGGGGTACTGACCACAGGGAAAGGTTGGAGTGGAGCTCTCAGCTTCCTTCCACTCTTGCCACTTGCCTGGCAAGTCTGGCATGTCCTGCAGTGAGTGTCAGAACTCCTGCGCATTTGGGGCCAATAAAAGTGGGTGACAAGCCTTTCAAAGGTCTTGTCCTGCCCCAAATGTCCTGCTAACGGTACGTCGTGAGCCAGCCCCAGTAGGAAGGCTCTGAACTTCTGGGGTACCACCAGCGCACGGCTGACCCAGGTTCAGCAACCTTAGGCTCTGAGTATAGAAGGTCGCTCTCCCAGTAGATCAAGTGAGTTCCGGACTGATCACCATTGGCCTGGGCCGCAGCCTGCTGCCGCATACCCTCTAGAGAGGGGCACTCTTTCTGCTCCCTGCAGAATTCCTCCCTGGTGGGGCCTCCTTCTTGCTGCCAATGGGTCAGCTCAGGCAGGTCTCCCAGTTCGGCTATCTGTTCCCCGGTAGGCTCCAGGGCATCCCCCTCAAGGTCTGCTTCCTCCTGGGCCATGGGAACTTCAGGAGCCGGATTCCCGTGCCTCCCTGGCCATCTCTCTAAGGCCGGTTCCTGGGCCTCTCCCTCAGGCTCCAGGGTTCCTTCAACACCCCTACTGGCTGCCATTGACCGGGTGGTCACGCACGCCCAATCAGGTAAGCCCACCATCCGCAGGTGAGTTGTCTTCTCCACCTTTTCCCAAGGGGAGCTCTCCAAATCGTTACCTAGGAGACAATCAACAGGCATGGCCTCTCTCACAGCCACTTGCAGAGTACCAGAGACCCCCCCCACTCAAAGGGAACCTGAGCCATTGGACACTGACTCTCTGTGTTGTCGGCGTTGACAACACGGCAGAATGCGTGTGGGACAACCTGCTCTTGAGACACCAGGTGTTGCTTGACAGCAGTCACACTGGCTCCTGTATCTCTAAGAGCCCCCACCCTTCGGCCATTTATGGTCACCCACTGCCCATACTTTTGAGTATTGGGGGGCAGTTAGGCCTCAGCGACCATCTCACTGTCTCCTAATGAGACTAGGGTCATCTGTACGGGATCCCCCGCCCCTTGGACATCTATCTCCCTCCCCAAGGCTACACTATTCACCTGCTTGGGGGGTGGAGCACCAGAGGGTGCTGGTTTACCATACAGGGGGCACTTGGGATCCACGGAAATGTGCCCCAGGTTGTTACACTTGTAACATCTGAGGGGCCCTCTTTGAACAGGGTTACCTGTCGGGGCCCCGGTCTGCTTCGGGGGTGGGGGTGGCTGAGAACCTTTCCCTTGGTTCCCTTGGGAATTACTTTGGGGCCCTCTGTAGAACTCCCTCTGTTTACCCTTGTCCCCCCCACTCTTCTGCTGGGGACCCTGAACACCTTTGGCGGGGCCTCCCACGGGACCCTTGTGGACCCTGGTGCTGATCCAGCGGTCCGCCTCCTCAGCAAGCTTCCTCGGGTTGGACAGCTTGCTATCGATCAGGTGCTGGCGTAGCTCAGGAAAACAATTATCCGACAAGTGCTCCCATGCAATTAAATCAAACAGCCCTTGGTAATCATTCACTTTGCTACCCTTCACCCAACCATCCAGCGCTCTGCAAAAAAAAGTCACATATTCTACATAAGTGGTACCAGGTTTCTTGGTGAAATCCCTAAATCTCTGTCTGTACAATTCAGGAGTTAACCCATACCTTGTCATAAGACCCTCCTTCATGTGTGGATAGGATGTCTTGACCTCCGAGGGGAGATCCAGCAGTGTGTCCCGCCCTTCACTCAGGAACCTTCCCCACAACCCCGCTCCCCAATCCTTCTCAGGGACCCGGTGGGAGGACATGGCTACTTCATAGGCCCTGAACCACTGCCCAATATCATCCTGCTTATAATATTATTTGACTACATCTTTAGGAATGTGCACCCTTGACTCTGTTGAATTGCTGCCACCAGAGGGTGAGTTGTCTAAACTCCTGGCCTTGAGATCCAACTCCCTCATTTTTACCTCATGCTCCATGGCCAGTTTCTGCCTTTTCATCTCCATTTGCAGTTTTGCCATCTCCACCTCATGTGCTCGTGCAGCACTCCTGTCGGCCATCTCCTCGGGCGACAGGCCTCTGCTAGGCTCAAAAACACCTTCTGGGGGTATCACCTCCCGTGCATTCTCTGGGAACTTTGATTCGTGCCAGGCTCTCAGCGCTGTCACGTACTGATCCTTGTTGCCAAGTCCACTTTGCTTAATTCTGTACTTGGAGAGATATCCTTTCAGGACATCATTTGTGCACTTCCTCAGTGCCTCGGGCTCCCAATCGATGTCATCCACTCCAGAGAATACAGAGGACGCTCCGCCTCCACTGACTGAGCTAGGCATGGTTTCTTAAGGTGGAGATTCTTCTTTAGCAACAACTGTCAATCAATCTGTGGCTGCGTTATAGGTCTGCTCTACGTGGTGATCAATAATTCACTGTATGTAAATCATAAATGCAAATTCGAAATCCCACCGCTGCCACCAATGTTAGAATGGGGAACCTCTGGTTGGCACAGGTAGGTACTTGTGACAAGCAGTGGTCCCTTCTTCTATTCAGGGCGAGAGAATTACCCCTTCAGAACAACCCCTGCTCACCCTATAGGTAGTGTGGCGCGAGCAGTCAGGGCTAAACTTCAGGGCACTAGTCAGTTAAGCATTTATGATCACACACAGTAAACCACAACGATCCCCCACCAACGGACACCAGGCGTAAGTTGTATCAAAAATACGTATGCTTTATATACAAGATTCTTGGTTACGCAGGCATGTACAAGACCATCAATAACGGTTGCGAAATGGAAGCCGCAAGATGATAATTAGGCACTGTTCTTGTCTTTGGTAACTTATTTGATCACGAGCGCTTCACAGGGCTCAGTTGAGTCGGTCCAGTCACGATGATGCGCAGTGCACCCGGGGTACAGTGATACGGGGAAATCAGAACGTTGCGGACCCCGAGTCCGATAGAGAGTTCACTGTACCTGGGAACGTGCGATGTGCTGGGACGAGTCTTCGGGGGAGATGCAGGTTCTGCACCTCGCGGGTCTCCGGATCAAGAATTCAGCGGGCGGCTCTCGGTAGACAGGTGCGGCCCAGGGCCTCCGACACGGACTGTGCAGGAGGTCACGGCGGAGGGCGGCATGGTCAGACTCAGGCTGGGAGGTGAAGCGGGGCGGCCGGATACGTTACGACGTACGGGCGGCCGTCCGAGGCTTGATTTCACTTCCCCAGTAGAAATCCGGCGGGAGGGCGAGAGGGCACCAGGCACGCTCCAGTGGCAGGCAGGTGACAGGGAAGCGGGGCGGCCAGCCTCGATGGGTCCAGAGCGACTCAGGTAGAGCAGGGCTCTCGGCGAGGGGAGGCGGCCAGGCTTCTGGGTGTCACGGCCCTAGGAGGGGTGGCAAGGTGCGCAGGGCACTCCGGCGGGAGAAAGCACACGGCTCGAGTTCTCAGACGAGCGGAGACACGGTGAACCCACTGGTCCTGGGGTTCAGTTCAGGGGGCAAGCTCTTCTTCCAAGCCCTTGGAGATAGTTGAAGAACAAAGTGCAAAAGTCTCTTTCAGTCTTTTTCCTCTCCTTCCTCAGCAAGGCACCTACTGCAGGCCAAATCCTCAGGTCAGGGAAAGTTACTCCTCCTTCAGCTTCTTCCAGGTCCTTCTAGTCGGGCAGAGTTCCTTCGTGGTTCAATCTGGATCTGATTTCTTAGGAGCCAGGCTCCTACTTTTATACAGTGATTCTTTTGTTCTTTAGCGCCAGGGGGCCTGGGCCTGGCTCAGTCCAGTTCTGGAGTACTTTGTTTTGGTGACTCTGCTCTTTCCTTTCAGCAGCAGGGCAGAGACATCAGCCGCTCCACAGGGGGGCGGAGCCGGCTTTGTGGTGGCAGAGCACAGGTCTATTCAAGAGTCAAGGTGTCCTCCTCCCACCCATCCTGGTGTAATCTCTCTACCCACCACCTGGCAGCCAACCTGTCTCCTGGAATCCCCCAGCCCTGCTCCTGTACTGTTGCTAGGCAGAACACACACCCACAGCAGAGGCGGACTGAGATGGTCAGGCACGCAAAGGCTAACTTTCTAAAAGCAGCATTTGCAAACCCAGGATATTAAAATAACCTTTACTAAAAGATGTATTTTATTATCCCGCGTTCAGGCATACTAAACATGACTTTCTACCATGCTCTCTGAGTCCACTGGGGTCACAGCGTGTAGCGATCCCAGCAGCCCATTCTGGCCTATGGAGAGCAGGTAGCCTTCAATAGTGAAAAACGAAAATGGCTGTAATTCACTATTAAGACATGCCACACACAACAGGGCATGTCCTACCTTATGCCTACAATGCACCCTGGGCTTAGGCCTACCAGAGGGGTGACTAACATGTAGTTAAGGGAAGGTTTAGGGACTGGCAAGTGGGGACACTTGCTCAGTCAGCGCGACGGTACCAGACCGCGCGCAGGTTCTGCAGTGGCAGACCCTAGACACATTTTACCCCGCTGCTTCGGTGGGTGGCACAACCAGTGCTGCAAGCCCACTAGCAGCATTTGGATATACAAGCCCTTGGCACCCCTGGTGCACTCTACTAGGGACTGATAGTAAACCAAATAAACCAAACGTGGAAGTCAATTCACATAATACATTTTACCATAGGGAGCACTTGCACTGTGGCACTGGATGGCAGTGGCACAGTGCCCTGAGCAGCTAACACCAACACAAAACACATTGAGGCACAGACAAAAATGGAAGGGTGACCCACGCCAATGGTGCCAGGTCTAACACTCATCGTATAACGAGTCCTCCTTGTGAGGCAGATCAGTTTGATCCACTAAATGAACAGATTTAGATATCATAGAAGGTCCAGAACTCCTACACCATCTTGCAAAATGCCCTAACCTTTTGCATTTATGACACCTCGTTTTAAGAGCAGGACAATAAGTGGCATCAGCTGTGTGTTTTGGGCTGCCACACCTACAACAAAATCTTGGTTTGTATTTTGTATTTTCTTGTTTATTCTCTGAAATAGGTAATAGGTTTATCCCCAGTTCTTTTAGCACTCCTTTTTATGTTGTGTACGGTGTCATCCTCGTGGAGCATTTTTGGTGATACAGTATTAGGGGGCATATTAACAAGCCAGGCGATAAAATTATCGCCGCTTTAGCGGCAGAAAACTGCCACTAAAACGGCGATAATGGGCTTGATAATATGCTCTATGGAATTCCAATTGAAGCCCATGTTAGATGCCCTTCACATCTAACATGGATTTCAATTGGAATTCCATAGAGCATATTATCAAGCCCATTATCGCCGTTTTAGCGGCAGTTTTCTGCCTCTAAAGCGGCAATAATTTTATCGCCTGGCTTGTTAATATGCCCCGTGGTTTTTTAACATATCTGGAAGTGTTCCTCATCCTTTTGGCTACCGACAATGTTTTGTCTAAAGAAGGATCCTTTAAACCCAGAAGTTTTTCTTGTATTTTCAAATTTGACATTCTATTAATTAGTTGATCCCTAAATAGATCATCCCTCATGTCATTGAATTTACAGCTAACATTCTTAGATTTGCTACGTACTGTTCAATGGTTTCTCCTGATGACTGCACACGTGAAAAGAATTTGTGTCTTTCCACAACAACACTGACTTTCTTCCCAAAATTCTCCTCCAGAGCTTTTAATGCAACTTCATATATGTCGATATTGCTATCTCCAGACGATTCACTGTCAGTGCTAGCTTCAGTAATAGAGGCTTCCATTAAAGGTAATGTTTTTAAAACATTTCTTCCTTCCAAACCCAAAAATTGTTTTAAAACTGCTAGTTTCCTTTTAGAAACACAATCATCACCCCCAATGGCTTCTAAATATGTTTCAAAAGTTTCCTTCCAGTGTTTCCATAACATGCATGGTTCGCCAGGACTCTGTAAAAAAAATGGTGGTGCAGGAATAACTTGCGAAGACATTATTTGATGAAGGAATCTGTAAAGAAATGTGATGAAAAACAAAGATTGTTTGTTTTTTGTTTTTTTAAAGGAGCTTGGGTGATGTTATGTGCTTAGTAAATATAACACTTGTGCATGAAGAAAAAGAAACAAAAATAAAATGGCAAAGGATTTTACATTTCTTTTGCAACTAGAGTTTAAAGTAATATTCACTAATTGAATAACACGCAATTGGTGGTGTGCGTGTCACCGTTGAAAAAATGCAGATTTTGATCTTTAGGTGAATTTGGGAAAGTAATTTCAGCTCCCCCAAGATGGCGGCACGTTTTTCATGTAGAGTGCAACGTGAACGTCGTTGTTTAGTCCTTTGTTGATGTGAAAAAGAAGAAGTCCTTTGTCGATGTTGTTGCGTAGATGAAGAATTCCACAGCGGGGAGACTGGAATGGAGCTGGTCTTTCTCGAAGAGCGCTCGCGTACCGAACGCAGCGCGCAGAATGCAGGACAAGATGAAAAATAAACAGCACCAAGGTACGTGTACATTTGTTAGTTCTTAAAAAAAAAACAAAGCACCGGCAGGGGAGTTTAGGCGCCGCTTAGAGGTGCCTCAAGGCCAACGAACAATCCCACGACGCATTAGATATGAAATCCGCTCCGGTGGGAAACCAAGAAACTGAGGTTCCTAACAAGCACTTCACAGGAGAAAATTGCGTCTCAATTTGCCAAAACGTAATGTTGCGTAATGTTGAATTGTCGCAACAATCTTACAAGTAGATACAGGGAATGCGCTTCAATACAGCAAAAGGCAGGAAAATCGAATTCCCCCCAACATTGATGTCGGAATAAAAACGGCAGTTTGTTACTTTATGAAGAGCATAGTTCAGTGAAATATATCATGGTCGTGCAGCGGAGAGAAAGAGTCTCAGTGTTTGGCAACAACGATGTCAAACAAATGCAAAATATGAATTAATGGACGGAGATAGAACAGTCAAAGTCACAAAGTAGCACGGTTGATCCAGGGGTCACTTACTGTCCAAAATGTGTTCTTGAACGTTGGTGTCCTCTTTATAGGGTAGCTTCCACGCTCGTCACCAGTTTTGTGAAGTAGGACACGTACTCTTCTTGTGATAGCAGGGTTTATTAAGTAGAACGGAACAGACCCCTGGGACACAACTGTTCTCCAGTCCAACTGCAACCCAATGCTCTCTACATTCCACTTTACAATCAAGCCAGATGGGTTGCTAAGGAGCAGCAGTGTTCCATGTCATCATATAAAAGTAGTGAAAAATAACAATGATGAGCCATGAAGCATACAACAGTATGCTCTAAGCAGCCGGTGACAGGTGGCTGGACGGTCACACTGTGATGCGTCGGGCAGATACACAGATTGCGCATTCAGGCGGCTTATGTTTGGTACTCCTGCTGAGCTATCTCCTGTGACGTCACCGCACCCCAGTGGCTGGAGTATTAGTATGTGCACTCAGATAGTGGTACGAGTCCTCATTCTTGTTCCCTTGTTAATTTGTCCTGTGCACCTGTGGTCGTCCGTTCTTCTGTATGATAGGATTGTCAAACTCCATTGTCTCCACTCCTTTTCTTTTTCACAATGTGGCAACGGGCCACACTCTCTTCTTCCTCCGTTCTTGCGTCCAGTATAATGTGGCATCCGGCCACATGTCTTCTTTGCACATGCTGCGAACATGGCGACAGGCCACGTGGTGTCTGCTCCTCTCCCTGGGACCTCCTGCCAACTCCGTTGTGTCTGTTGGACTGCGCCTCTCCTCCTGTCACGGACCATTTGCAGGTCCGGTCTTGTCTGTAGGACTAGGCGTCTTCGCAGGTGCGTCAGCCATTTTGTGAACGGCAGTTGAGGTAGGTGTGTTTTGATGAATCCAGTCTGCAGCCTCTTACATACCTCTCTGTACCTCAACAAGGTATCCCAGGTGCAACTCTGGATCGCTGTGGGAGGTGAGGGTCTCCTGTCTTATGCAGTGGTGGCAGCTTGCCACAATGGGACATGCGACTCTCCTCTTGCCTGTAAGGGGCCGATGTGCCACACAGTATTAGGGCAGTGTTGGAGACACTCCCTGAATAGACTCCGGCCCGCTGCGGGGCGGGGCTACTGCAGTGTGGATGTAGTCGCTCTCTTCCTGCGTTCAGGCCATGCTAGGCCTTCACTCCTCCCTCTTCTTTGGGGTGCGCTGGTGGCACTTGGCTTTGCGCCGTGCTCTCGCGCAGACACCTGGCGGGCAACTAGGCTCTCTCTGTAACATTGTCTCTTGGAGAGTGCGCTTGGCTGGCTCTCTGTATGCCTGATTCTTCTTTTCGAAGAGAGGTGTCTCTCTCTTTCTGGCTCCTGCCGTGCTGTCAGGTTCACTGGTGCGGCTTCTGCGCACCTCTGATGTCGCGCTCTCAGTTGTCCTTCATAGTCGACCTCAGCTAGCGCTGGACGTGCCTATTCTCTAATTTGGGGTGGTTTGGCAGCCGTTAGGGGTCATGTAGCACAGACTACTCTCTGCAGGAACTTCTTTTACTGGTCGTGTGGCCTCTCCTCAGAATAGTACACTTTGTGCCTTCAGTGGGGGCCAAGATATCCGACTGCCTGTTGTGGCAGCGGTACTTGCTGAATGCTGCAGGGTTGAACCGCTGTCACCTCTCTTTCTGGGGCACTCCGTTGGGTTTTTGTCTCTCGCCTTACCCTAGAGCAGAACAGTTCATGCTAGGGCACTGCAGGCCACAATTTCCTTTGCTTTGTGTGGTGTGGTAGTCTTCTGCGGGGCTTGCCTTGTGAAGAGGTCATATCTGTATGACTCTGACTTGCTTTGCTTGTATAGAAGTTGGTGCAGTGCGAGGAATGTCCGCCTGGTGGCTCTGTTTCCACTTCACGTGGTAGTCACTCTCATGCAGTGGGCCCTGATGCTTCTTCTGACCAATTTCCCAGTAGCTGCTCTCACTATGGATACAGCACGGGGTGAGGCTCTCTCCCCTCTGGCAGGTGATTGGCAGTGCTGTGTGGATGGCACAGGAGGTAACAGAAGCTAACATGGGCTGCGCGGTGTGTGCACTGACACAGTGGGGCTTGCTGTCTGTGCTTTTACTGTGGATAAGGCTTGGCCGGATCGCACTGATACCGGGCGTCATGGCCGATGTTTCAACGGCTGATGTTTAAATGGCCGATTCTTGGGTTGTTTTCAACAACTCTGATCTGTGATCAGGTGCAGTGCTAGCAATGACAGCTAGATGCCGCTGTCTTTTTTTCACGTTGGCCACGTGGACTGGCTGCACAATGGAGGAACGAACTGTCCTTCTCACAGGTCAAGGGACGGTAGTGCAGAGAGCAAGTGCTGCATGGCACGGCGGCCACTTTAGGAAGTTGCGGTTGCTTTCCAATGTTTGGGTTATGTTTTGCACGCTGGTGCTGCGAGGACAGAAGCAAGGAGGGGCAGCACTCGGAGCGGTGCGACTGTGCCCCTCTCCTTGTCGACCGCAGTTTCACTCAATGTGATGCCTTTCACCGAGCCACAAAACTTACTGTCCGAGGCCCTTTCTACTGAGTGACAAGGGGGGTGTTGCAGGATTCGCGTGAGGCTGGGCGGTTTCTTTGCTTTACTTGGTCCGGTGCTCTGGCAGCATAGTCTTTCAGGCCTCGTGCTAGCTAGCTCATTGCCCCCCCCCGGGGGTGCTTCAGTCACTCGTGCAGGTGGCGGGGCAGCTTGCCAGACTGTGGGACTCTGGAGACGCCAGTGCTGGGTTATAGTGCAGAAATGGCTCATAATTGTGCTGGTGTGGGGGAGATCGCTTAGTTCCGGGGCGACCATCGGCTCTTGGCCGTACTCCTTACACTTGAGGGCAGGGCGCTGTGCTTTACAGCCGATGTCAGGTCCATGCTGCAAGACGCTTCTCGCAGTGGCCACATGACTTCTTCATGCACCGCGTGGTGCCCAGCAGGCAAGTGAGGGTGCGGGAGCAGCAAGGTTCTGCTTTGTGAGGATGCCTGCTGTCGGGCCACGCTGAGGTTACGTACATGCGCTCACCTATTCGAAGTTCTCTGCTCCTCTCACCTCATGCAATCGGTGGCGGTGGACTCAGGCTGGTTGCTGCGCCTCTGCTGAACGGGCATATCATGCTGTGGGCCTCCTTTGATCTGGAGGGGTCACAGCGCCTTCTCCACTGGCGTCCTGTCAATGGTGCTGCCTGCTTCTTATTCACTTTACAGGCTGACTGCTCGGTGTTGGGACAAGCAGTCTTTTCTCTCCCGCCTCAGAGTCGTTCAGTGCTGCTCCGACGGCCGGGGCATGACTATGGGAGCTCACCCCTAGGAGGCTTCAATTCTGTCTTGTCTCGGCTGCTGTTGTGTAGGCAGCAAATTGAAAGTGCTTGGGTACCCTAGACATGGGCTACCCTTCTCCTAGCGAGAAATAGCGGGATGGCTGCTGGCATAAACGCGGGTCAGACCCGCTCGTTGCCAATGTTGTGTTGTGGGCGCTAGACCCACATGCTGATGAATGACACACACGGACATAGTAGTAGGGTACTGGATAACTGGCCTAAGCATGTGTACTCGGGCTCCTTTTATTGCCAGAGTCACCTGACTGGTGACCCCTGTGTTGGATGGGTGTGGTGTGGGTGTATGGACCAGCCCTCGAGGGAGAGTCTGGCAAAACACTAGGACTGCATCCAGCCGGAGACAACATCCTCCTCAGGCCCCTGTCAGAGCCTGAGGGAGGAAACAAAGATAATAATGTAGCCACTGACACAAGGAGCGCGAGGGTGGGGGAGGACAGGTCAAGCTGCAAATCCGGAGGGCGTTAAATGCGGCATGTTGATGTGTAAAAAGCCTTCTGAGATGAAGTCCTAAACCATGAGCTGGAGACGGAAAGTATACGAAACATGCCACCTGTTTATAAAGTAACAAGCACTGTGATAGTATCCACACGACTTGAGGGAAACTCGCGCCTTAAAAAAACCACACGCGAGCTGCAAAGAGAGGGCGGAAAAAAAATTTAGTGCATTAAAACGAAACCTATGGCCACTAGTGAAACAATTCTTGTAGCAGGGTCAGTCGCAATGGCGATAACAAACCAGCCACAAGGTGGGACAAAGGCACCCTGTTCAACAATGACACCAATGCAATTTGGAAAGGCTGGCCAAGCATCCAATGAAAGAGTGGTAGATGTGTTGAAACTCCACAGAGCGATTACTGCATGCCTCACAGAGCATGCGCTCTGACTCTAGGCTCTACCTAAAAAGTGTGGGCCTGAGGGCTGCACCCAGCAGTCCCCCACACTTGAAGGGGGAAGATGTCTGAATCGCAGGAGTTTTCGCAGACCTGAAATGTCCTGTTTTTTAGGAAGGGAGTGAGTCAATTTAGAGCATCGTCTTTTACTCTGGCTTCACTCATTCTTTGTATTTCATGGTCTACTGTATCGAAGGCCGCATTCGGGATGAGAAGGATGAGGGCGGTGGACCCGCCCTAGTCCAGCGGCATCTTCAGCTCCTCCGTAAAAGGTGTGGTTTCAGTTCTAGGTTGTGGGCGGAACCCTGTCTGCGTGGTGTGGAGGACGGAGTTTTCCTCCAGAAATAGGAGAGATTTTTGATTTCATGCTTTTCTAATATCTTTTCCACAGCCGGAAGCAGGGAGATAGGCTTGTAGTTCCCTGGGCATGAGGGATCCAGATTGACCGATTATTTTTTTTTTATTAATGGTTTGTGAGAAAATGCCCTCTTCCTGCATGGTATGCCTCCACTTTTTGCTGAATTGGTGATGTTCTTTGACTGAGTGTGCCTTGGACCCCTGCTAATCAGGTACCCAGGGCCTATGTTCCTTCCCGAAAACTGCATTGAAGCCTAAACCCAATTGGCATCCCTGGCCATAGGTAGGCCCCTGGTAAATGATACCGCAGGTACCCAGGGCACTGTGACCAGGGAAGGCCCCTAAGGGCTGCAGCACTTATTGTGCCACCCTGAGAGGCCCTGCAATTTTCACACACACACACTGCCTTTGCAGGCTGCGTGTCTTGGTGCAGAACAAGTGAAGAGTCGACATGGCACACATCCCTGTGAGCCATGCCCACAACCCACTGCCCTGGCCTAGATCAGCCACCCGTCCAGCTGGGCACCCTATGCCAGTGGTGAGGGTACAGGTGCATGAGCCCTGTACCCCTACAGTGTCCGCCGAGTCCATTCCTGGGCACTGTTAGTGCAGTGCCGCCATTAAGAGTATATGGTGTTGGTAGTTGGTCATTACGAACTCCACCGCACCATGATGGCTACACTGAAAACTGGGAAGTTTGGTATCAAACTTCTCAGCACATTAAACCCACACTGATACCACACAGATACCCCCTGAAATTTGACCAACTACTAGTGCCCTGACTAAGTGTATGCGTAGCCTGCCACCACCAGACATGTTTCCAGACCCCTGGGTCAAGAGCCTGCCGCTCTCGAGGGCCTGAAACAATGCACATCCTGGGACGAGGTGCCAAGCCTCCTCCCCAGGAAAGACAGGGTTCACGAAGGAGAAGCTTCAAAGGCGTGCCGCCTTTGTGAGCCTCTCCAAGACCATTTTCTGCTTTCAGCAACTGGTCCCCACTGGATCTACCCCCCATGTTGGGGCGAGAGAGACGACGGGAAAAACAAAGTGAAGAAGAGAGGTGTGCCCACCTCTGCCAATCTCACCCCTCAGGTGGGAGAGGCAAGATGAAGCGCATCTTGAGCTCCTGCCCCCGTCCCACTGGAGAGTGGCAGAATAGGGAGTATACCCACCCCAGGGAAGGGACTCATTGGTCTCTGCCTTTGACCTACCTGTAACGCCCCTAAATTTAGTATTTAGGGGGCACCCTGAACCTTGCTTCCTCAGATTAAGAAATGAAGATAAGAAGAAAATTGAAGAGCCGTGCAGAGCTAACAAGAGGATGACGCCCACTGACTTGGCCCCAACCCTACAGGCCTGTCTCTCCTCGAACCTGCTCCTGCAAAACCCCGATGTCTCCTGCAGCCAGCAACCTCAAAAACCCCGGAGGACCTGCCTGCCTTCACTTCAAAGACAATCTCCCGTGAACATCGGACTTGTTCAAACATCAGCTTCTGGCTCTGGCCGGATACCGCAAATCCAGCCCACCCTACACCCACCGAACCCGTCCCGAGCTTGAGTGGAAAAACACCACGAGGAGGTCACCCCGGCAATCCTCACCAAAGATACGGCGACTCCTGACCCGCCTCAAACCTCCTGACGATGCCTACGGCCTTGTGTGCCCAAACCAGCAGTGCCTAACCAACCTGTCCCCGTACCTGCAGTATTTCTTCAACCTGGAGGATCTCCATAGAATTCAACAGTCCTCCCGACATCGAAACCGCACTCTGCACCCGGCCGCCTCCGTGCCGCTGAGGGTGCACTTTTTGTGCCTACTTGTTTCCCCATTGGCCCTGCCCTAACCCTAGGAGCTTTTGTTTCCACAGTGGTGTGGCCTGCTAGCCAGCAGCCACCAACCGGAGACCCCCTATCCTCCGAAGGATATCGTTGGGCCTCAACACTCTGCACCCGGCCGCCCTAGTGCCGCTGAGGGTGCAATCTCAGTGCCTCACTGACCCTGGGGGACCCCTGAGTCTCACCCCAGAACCAAAACTCCCACAGTCGTTTACCTACCTGCAAACCGATAACCTATTTGTCCTCCCAGGGATAACATTGACAATTTTCCTTCCTAAAAACGACTAAGTGTGGAGTTTTAGGGGGGCGTGGCCGAACCGAGCAGCAAGATAGCCGCATAACCTGGTGGCTCTGCCGGCAGAGCTCAACCTCTGTCTAAAATCCGTGGCCTGGCGTACACTTCACGAGTGAAAATCGATAAAACGAGTTGACATACCCCTTGTAGGGCGAGCTGAGAGGTTCCGGGCGGAGAAATCCTGACAACTGCGGCAAAATCCACGGAGACCCGGGAGGCCCGCGCGGCGACCTGTGGACACAGCGGGGGCTGCAGCAGCTGAGACCGCCAGCGACGTGTGCTTAGAGGCCCCGCTGCGACCGCTGCTCACCCCAGGAGCGATGCACGGGATGCGGGGGCGGAAGGAGTGGCATACTGCGGTGGGAGATCAGTGGAGGCTGTGCCGGGTCCAAGATGGCGGCCCCCCTGCGGCCGGGGACACCCTTGAACCTGCACCGAGGCTCAATTGCCCAGCGTAGCATATCATCGGCGGTGAGCCCCGGTGAGCCAGCGCGTCCTTGTTCCCGTCCCACTCCGCCGCGAGAAGTGAGAGCGACGTTGGCTCGTGTAGGGCGAAAGAGGACTGGTGCGCGCAGAGGGGGCTGGTGCCTGGGGGCAGACGTGAAGAAAGGAGCCACCGCTGCTGAAGGCTGCTCCGTTGGAGCAGCGTGCTAAGGGACAGGTGCAAAATTGACAAGGTCTCGGCTCCGCGGCCGCCGCCTGCTGCGCCTTCCCACCGAGGCTCCCCCTGGCACTCACTACGGACAGGCCCTATCCTGGTGGGCTCCAATTTCCAAGGAGGGCGACTGCCCTAAAGTTGCGTTCAGCGATACCACACTGGTGCAGACAGTGAGGTGGGCCTCACCTGAACGACCCGCAAAGGCTGTAGCAAAGAGGACAGGGAGGTGGGGACTCCTCCCCCCCCCGATACCACCACGTACAGAAGAAGGGTCACACAGCGTGGCTGCCTAGAGGGACTCACTGCTATTGACGCCACCACACCGGGTACACGACAAAGGGAATGAATGACCACTGAAACCATCAGTGGAATAGGTGAACAGCTGCTGGATACAGGACAGACCGGGGGGTGTGCACACTACTAACACCCACACGACACACACTGGTGACCGCCAGGGAGTAACGCCAGCTCGGCGCCGACACGACCTGTAGATAGGCTCAGGGGCCTGACCAGCGGCGCAGCGCCTGATAACTCTTCAGCGATAGCGCATCCCGTATAATGCCTTAAAGGACTCAGCATTTCGGGAGTGTTCGAACACATATCCCTGAATACTTAGAACGCAACCTCGGCTCGGTGATGACGGGGTGCGCCGTCTGGGAGGTGTTTAAAGTGGTGATCCGAGGACACTGTATAGCAGGGCAATCAGGGGTCCTTTGGGACCTACGAAACAGCCTAAATCAGATTGAAAGGGAATTACACGACCTTAAAGCACAATATTGCACAGCACCCACACTCTCGCGATTAGCACAGATACGCAACACACTCACTTCCCACCAAGAGGAAGCTGAACGGGAACTCAAATTCCTGTATAGACAGGCCACAGCACACCGATATGGAGAGGGGGACAGACAGAGCAAGACACTGGCCAATCTCATGCGCACGCCCAGGGGCGCCCCAATCATAGCAGAACTATTCAACGAGGAGGGGAACCGGTTCGCTTCCCACCAGCTATCCTTGACACGATGCGTAGTTTTTACACACAACTGTATAAATCTGAGACCTGTCTGACTGAGACCTTATGAAAAGACTATTTTGACTCCATAGCACTAGTGTGGTTTGAAAATACCCACCGAGAATACATGGAGATGCCATTCACAGTGGAAGATATCAAACAGATCATAGGGGGAATGCCGGCATATAAGGCCCCTGGCCCCAATGGCATGACAGCCCAGTTTTATAAGGAATTTGCAGAGATCCTAGCTCCTCGCCTACTGGCGGTATTCCATGAAGCTCTGGAGATAGGACAACTGCCCCCTTTGATGAGAGAAGCTCTTATTATAACGATTTTAAAGCCAGATAAAGACCCCACCCACTGTGACTCCTATCGCCCCATCTCATTAATAAACATTGAAATGAAAATATTCGCAAAAGATTTTAACTGCTCGACTGCAACCACTGCTTACTAGAATAATTTTACCACATTAATCTGGTTTTATACCAGGACGGTTGACATCCCATAACCTCCGAACAATATTTGCTTTAATGCACTATCTAGCACCACACGTCCCCGCAATTGCAGCTCTACTAGATGCTACTAAGGCATTCGACTCCCTGGAGTGGAGTTTCCTTTTTCCTCTCTTACATCGAATAAGGCTTAGCCCCATTTCCATTAAACAAATACAATTATTGTATATAATGCCCATGGCGCGCGTCAGAGTAAATGGACTGGTCTCTGAGCCCTTCCCCATAACCAGGGGTACGAGACAGGGCTGTACTCTTTCGCCCCTTCTCTTTGCTATCGCTACTGAGCCCTTGACGGCCCGTATCCGACAACACCACACACACCGCAGCATAGGGATCACATCACCGGGCTTGTGGATATCACTCTACGCCAACGACATTACAGTCAGTCAGAAAAACTTTATTTCGGCTACAAGCCATAAAAGTCATAAAATAACATAATATTAACAAATTTAAAACATGATTCTTTGGAAAATACAGTTAGACAATTCGTGAATTAAAACAGACTAATGACAGAGATTAATACCAATAAAATTGTCTTAATGAGGTAGCAGTTGTCTTCTAGTTAGCCACATGGAAAAAAGAAATTTAGCTGACACAGTAACGTATAGGGGGAAAGGATCATATTTCAACAGCCTGAAAAGATCTCTGTAGTTTTTTAGCCCCTATATTCTTAGCAAGTTGAATTATCCATTTCCTACGAAGGGTTTTATATGCCAAACAGAAGATTACAACGTGGACCTCAGTTTCCTCAGTAGCACCACACCCAGGACAAAGTTGCCTGGGTGAGCCAGCCCATTTATTTGTTCTCGAATAAAGGGGGAGAGAGCCATACCTGAATTGTAGGTACAATTTTTTGGCCAGTACCGGTTGGATCAAGTCGATTGCAGGCTCGAAGCTATAGCTAATTTTGACCTCAAGAAAAACCGATGTCAAATTTGGGGTGTTAACAGCTCTAATAGTCTGAGTTAGCTTAAAATCCTGCAATATTTTTGCCAATGATCTTTTGGGTAATAGAGGACAAGTATCCTCAGGTGAAACCCAAAGGTCCTCTCTCCCTATATCTCTGAGTAATTTCCTAACATGGGCTAATCAGGGAATAGCACCTGCCTTTGGTAACGATAAGATAGTTTTCAATTCTTCCTGAAAGATGGCAAGTTCAGGAGTGCTCCATAGTCGTCGCCAGTACATTACTGGTCTGGAGGCGACCATGTCTGCGATTGGTTGAATGCCCAGGTCCATCCTGAGCGGCTGTATAGGGGTACTCACCGGGAGTGCAAATAGCTGTCTAAAAAATTCGTTTTCTGACTTAGTTAAAATCAAGGATGGGTTGTGGCCCCAAAGTTCCGCACCGTAAGCTGCCATCCCCCTTGCCTGGCTTTTGTAGATCTCTACCAAAGGGCTGATTATTTTTAAGTGGCTCTTTTTGAGCATCTTTAGGATCCCCCCTGATATCTGGGCGAGTTTTAAATTTACTTTTGAGATCTGGTCGGCCCAGGTCATTTTGTTATTGAGGGTCAGACCAAGATAATCAAAAGTGTTCACCCGTTCTAAGGGCAGTCCATCCAGTTTCGGTATGGGGCAGTTGGTGGTATCTGCGTGGAACACCATGTATTTGGTTTTGTTCACGTTAATAATTAGGTTCCTTTTCCTGCAGAAGTTGGCAAAGCCATCCAAGACTCTTACCATGCCCATAGGTGATCTGGACAGGAGCAGAGTATCATCCGCAAACATAAGTACGGGAATTTTCCTGCCTGCGAGCTTAGGGGAATCTATGTCACTCAAGGCCAAGATGTCATCTACAAGGCCGTTCAGAAAAAGGGCAAACAGTGTTGGAGCTAGAACACAGCCCTGTCTAACTCCCTTTTCAACCCTGAAGGGATCTGTAAGATCTCCATGGAGTCCAAACCTGACTCTAGCAAACGTGTCCTTGTGGAGGCGTTCTAATAGATCACAGAGGTAAAGAGGTACACCCATCCCCTTTAATAGCTCCCAAAGATGGCTGCGGTCCACCATGTCGAAGGCAGATTTTAAGTCAACGAACGTGAGATAAAGGCTGCCCCCTTCTAAAATAATGCTTTTCCAGTGGATCATTTGTAGCCTAAACAATTGATCCACTGTAGACATTCTAGCTCTAAATCCCACCTGGAGGGGGGTCAAGATGTTTGATTCCTCCATCCAGGTTTGTAATCTCCCTAAGAGAATACGGGCAAAAATCTTCTGGGCAACATCTATTAGGCTAATTGGCCTGTAATTTGCCGGATCCAGTGGCGATCCCTTTTTATGTATTGGTATGATCTCGGCGCCAGCCCAGGTAGATGGTAGCGGCATTCCTGCTAGAATTGCATTAAAAAGGCCAAATAGATATGGAACCCAGATATCGGGCTCACTTTTAAAAAGATCACCTGGGATCCTATCTAAGCCTGGAGCTTTATTGGGTTGGACTTTTGTGAGAGCAACTCTAACCTCGCTGAGGGTACACATCGGGGTCAAAGCCTGAGTTGAGGGTGGGCACAAACTGGTGTGGGTAAGGGAGGTGGGCAGTAGTGAGGGCTAAATTGCGTATAATTCTTTAAAATAAGTACGCCAGATTTCTTGCCCAAGATTAGGTTGAAGCGCTTGGGTTGGGCGTGACATTCCGGTTTTAATTAAATTCCAGAATGATCTTTGGTCCCTGTTTTTTAGTGCATGGGAGATTTCCTCCCATCTGCTAATTTCCCACTCTTTTTTGGCTTCGTGGGTGATATTCTTAAAGAGGGCCCTAGCTTCCTTTATTTCTCGCTTGGTTCCATTTTTAAGCGTTGACAGGAGCGATAGCTTTGCTTCCCTACATGATTTATTGAACCAAGTGGGGGTCTCCCTTTCAGATGATGAGTTTCTCTTAATTGCCCTACTAAGGTGGGACTCGAGGCTGGCACATAATTCTATGTGTGTGGCTCCTATCAACTCTAAGTCTAGATGAGCCTCTGATTAAGTTAGGACTACCATCAATTTCTCCAAGAGGGGATAGATCTCAGAGTACATTACACCGAGATTTCTATTGGATAGGGCAAACTTTTCCCATCTGACTCTTCGAGAGCCATCAGATAAAGTCAAGGGAACAGCGTTAAGTGGAACTATAGGAGGAGAGTGATGGTTTGTAAAACCCTCCAAGGTGGCATTGATGGGATTATGGTCACTTTCGCTGCGTTTGTAAACTCGAAAGTCCAGAATCCTTGGCCACAATCCCATACTAAGCATCATATAATCAATGATGGACGTTTGATCGTTTCTCACAAATGTTGGATTACCTGGACTATCTGCGGGGAACCTACCATTACATGCCCTTAGTGAGTGGGTAAATGTCAGTTGAGTAAGTTGGAGAACCAGAGGAGTCCAAGCCTTCGTGGGATAAGAGTTGGAAGGTGGTATAGCCCACTCCTGATCCTCTTCCTGAGATACAGGGGAGGTCAGCCCATTTAAAGGTTCGTAGTGACAATTGAAGTCCCCACCAATTATCAGAGTGTCAGTATTAATAGTGGAACTCAAGAGAAGGTCCAAACTTCTCAGAGTAGGAGACTCCTGACCGAACCTCACAGGGCGAGAGTATAAATTTATGATGGACAATACCTCGTTTTCCCTTTCGGACATAACTATGCACATGATATCCGGCGAATCAGTGCTAATTCTCTTAAATGCACATTCCAGATGGGTCCGAACCCAAATAGACAACCCTCCGGAGGGCCTTCCCCCATTTGGCCTTACTGCAGATTCCCAGAAAGTAGCAAACCCCACACGATGATAGGGCTTCAATGCCCATGTCTCCTGGAAGAGGCAGATATCATGGCCATCAATAAAGTCCCCCCAGTCGGGGAGATCTAACAGCCGTGATAGACCTGCGACATTCCAGGACAAGATTTTCATCCCCATTGCCTTGTGTGAGGGAGGGTGGGCAGGGTAGAACCTAGGGGAGGTATGTGTTATAGGCGATGGAGCTCTTGAGTTACCATTGGCAGTGTTAGATGTTGGGCCTAACTCCGTGGAGGGATCAAGAGAGGAGGGGTTAACAGAAGTGGTGTCAGGACGGGGCACTATTGGCTCAAGGAGTAGTGAATCGGTTGTCATCATTTCCGTTTGGCGCAATGGCCCTGGGTTGGAACATCCACCTAGATGCAGGGTCGAAATCAGGGCAAGAGAGCTGCCCTGGTCAGAACCTGGAGATAGAAAATTCCTATCAACAACATCGAGGTGTTTCAGATTAACTAGGGCTGTGAATGCCAGAGGCTGTGTAAGTACAGTCAGGCTCTCAATTGGCTCTGTCAGGGTCGTGGCAGTAGACCTAGAATCAGCAACCAGCTCCAGTCAGTCGATGCAATCCAAGGGACTGAACCTATTATGACAAGGAACGTTAAAATAGGGAAGATGTAAATCAGTCTCTTGGTTTCCGTTATGGCCTATGCGTGATCTCTCTGCAGGCGGTTGAGCAATCGGTGTATTCCTCCTGTGGTTTGGTGCTCCCAGCGGGTAAAAATATGAAAGTGAATTCCATCAGTCATATTATTCCAACCACCCTCACCCACGTACCTTACCACCCTAGGATCTTTAAAGTTCACAACTATACAATCCCCCTTGATGTTCTTCACACCCCGACCTACCCAAGATACTCTTCGGACCATCAGGATTTCCCCGTTCAAATTTAGGGGCAGGGGTCTTTTAGCATTCAACCAATGTAGTGTCTTGTTCTTCAGAGACAGATAGGATTCATCTCTTCCTTGTGGAAGTTCAGGAACACCTGTTAAGACCACAACATAAGGACTACATTCTGGAGGTAAATCTAGTCTTGGGAGATTCTTGGGAGGAAGGGGTGGGATGATTCCAAAGTTGGTCAGGGAAGAGAGGGGGGTTTGGGGTGGGGGACCCACTAGGCTTCCCAATTCGCGGGGGACATCGGCCTGACGTATAGTGGCAGCTCCGATATTCCTAGGGCCTTTATTGTTGGTTAGTTCCCCTCCAGTTTGGACTAAATTAGGAGCGGAAGAATAGGCAGTTGCCTGTTCAATTGGCAAGGTAGAGGGTACAATAGTCGTTTGGTGGCATGGTAGGTTCGGAGCTAGGTGTACGGATGGGACTGTATTAGGCTGAGTTAGGTTGGATAGTAATGCTAATTTCCCTTCCAGGACAGCAAGGCGTTCAAATAGGGGGGACAACCTTCCATCAATTAGTGCAGCCATTCTATTCCAAAAAACACTAGAGCTCAAACCCTCCTGTTCCTCCAGACTTGAAGCAATAGTTATAGGTGGGGAATTTACTAGCTCGCTTGTTTCTAAGGGTGTAATATTATCTTGATTTGGAACGGGCAATTTTTTTTGTTTATTTTTTGTGGGGCAACTCACGGGGCCCCCGGCACGTTTTTTCCCCTTTGTTGCTGGTTTGAGCACCTCAGGACATTTACCTCTGACTGACCGATCCGTCATCGATCTTGTCGTAGCGCATGAGAAAATGGGGGCTGGAAGAGAGTGGTCAGCCTGATTTTGCCCAGGAGCAGTTAGATCAACTTGGGAATTAGCAATTAGGGGGGAGGATCATCTGGCATAGTCTCAACTAGAGGACCGCCTAGAAGGGGGTATGCAGAGTTGGTAGGGGAGGGAATGGTCGTAATTGCTCCCAGAGAAGATCGTTTCCCTAACAATGGTTCTAGGGATAGCCTGCGTTCTGTAGCGGCGATCTCATAGCCAAGGACATTACTGGCCCGTGTTATAAAATTGTCTAGGGTTCCTACAACACTCCCACCCTTGGGAGCCAGCCTCAACAAACCAGTAGCCATTGCTTATTACCTTTAGCAGAGCACACTTGCCAAGAGGGATGTCCAGCCCAGCCTCTTACTGCCTCGAACGGCCTCAAACGGCCCGCTCTTTGCCCGGTCTTAGACCCGCGCGCGTCCCGCTAGCGCGTGTGGCCGGTGAAATGGATTTAAAGTGAGGAGAAACGGTGTTGGGGGAGGAGTCAGGAAGAGGACCAGGTGCGGCTGTTCTGCGTCTCGCACAGCACCCTGGTCCTCGCAGTCCCGAATGCGCCGGGCGCTCCCAAAGTTTCGTGCGTCCAGCAGCGACCCCTCACCAGATTGGTGCACAGCACAGCAGAGCGGCCAGTGTAAAGTCCGGTCGCCGCTATCACCCAAGACAGCAAGCAGCGAAGTCCCAGTCCCTCGAGCGGCTCCCGCGAAGCGGGGGCCGCGAGTCGTGGTAGGAGTCTTTAAGGGTTGAAATGAAAATCCAGGCAATCCCAACTAGTGCAGACAACAAGGACCAATACTTCTGGCGGAACCCGTGGAGCAAGGGCTACACCGCCTAATGAAGGTGATGGGGGAGGAGTAGGGAAGAGGACCAGGTGCGGCTGTTCTGCGTCTCGCACAGCACCCTGGTCCTCGCAGTCCCGAATGCGCCGGGCGCTCCCAAAGTTTTGTGCGTCCAGCAGCGACCCCTCACCAGATTGGTGCACCCCTTTGAGATGGAATACCGCATTAGCTGGGCAACGAGCCCAACGCGCTATCTGGGTATTTGGCTCAGTAACGATCTGACGGAGCTGTGATCTGAAAATTATGGCAGGACGATTAACTGGATCACGGACAGGGTACGTCACTGGAAGACCTTAGCCCTTTCATTGATAGGACACGTTGCACTAGCCAAAATGATTATACTACCCAAGCTACTTTATCTTTTTGTTAATATCCCCATTCCCCTAATGACGCACTTCTTTAAAACATTACGTTCCCTTATTATTGAGCTAATATGGGAGGTGCTCACCCTACCCCAATCCCAAGGAGGACTAGCTGCCCCGGATTTCGCTTCATATGCTTACAGCACGCAGGCACACTTCCTACACGATTGGGTACACCATACACCCTTTCAACCACACGTAGCTTTAGAAAAGGATAGAGCATTACCACTGCCATTGGCCACAGCCGTATTTCAAGCATTTAAAAGGCCTCGAGAGGAGGTCAATACCGTGGAGGCGCTACGCTGGGCCTGGGCGGGACTGTGCAAACGAGCTAAGCTAAACACAATATATGCTCCTTCGATGCAGGTAGCAGATCACCCACAAATTGGAGGGCACGGGGAGAGCGACACAGCTTAAAATATGCAAAGGCAAGGACTTATTTCACGCAAACACTTTCCTGACAATAGAACAGATGTGTGGTCAGACTCCGCCGACTGCTGCAGACATGCTCCTCTATTACCAGCTGCGCTCCTCCTGTAGAAGTAGGTTTGACACATTCCCACATCACCCCCAACGTTGGATGCACTGGAAAACGTATTGACGGTCGATCATGGCCGCAAGCTGATCACCCGTATATACAATATAACGCAGAACGAGTCCCCACTAATCATCCCTGAGGCCAAAACAGGGTGGGAGGCAGAGATCGACATAAGTATTTCCGACGACCAATGGAATTCGATCTGCGGACAGTTAAGGCTGCTATCCTCCAACTATAGGCTAAGATTAATTCAGTTTAAGTATATCCATCGCCTATATCGGACACCAACACAACTGCACCCAATGGGATTGAGACCGGATGATTGTTGCTGGAGATGTGGGAGTACACAAGCTAATTTCCTACACATGGCATGGCAGTGCCAACAAGTAGCCAATTTCTGGCTACACACACTACACTGTATACAGGCCATTACTGGGCACAAGCTCCCTTGCACGCCGCTGGCGGCGTCGCTGGGAGAGAGCACTGATGTCCCGCCCAGACGCAAGCGGCTAATGGCGATGTTGCTAATCATGGTAAAACGCCAAGTTGCCATTCATTGGAGAGCAACCCGGCCGCCAACTACAAAAGACAGGATAGCAAATGTCACATACTTGAAAACAAAATTGGAGGCATACTGGGAACAGCTGCCGGCGAGATCCCGCCCCAGGGACTTTTGGGGACCGTTGGTAGACTGGCTGAACACTGTGGAGTTGGACGAATTTTGAACAGACACAACTGTTGTACAGACCTCGCACCCAACGCACGAGACTGGGTTCCCACAACACATTATCTCATCTCTATCCAAATATGAGATGTTGTTCACAGATCAAAGCATAATAACAATGTTATGTACTGCTGTTGACCATGTATGACAGGTACTATGCCTGTGACAGAAGGTTGTAGCGATATGGCCTGTAGGCCACAAGGCGATTACTGATTGTCTTGCCGCATGTCATTGTTTTGTTTTTTTTTTGTATTACAAATGCAAAACATAAATAAATAAATAAAAGTATGGAGTTTTAACAATTTAAGATATTCCACAAAAATCGTGCAAATAACCAAAACGTATTTACTCAACTGTTTTCAGGAAATGTCCCAGTGCTGAATCTAGGCATCCAGCACTGAGTTAGAACGAGTATCGTAAAAAGTACTTACCTGCAATCTGTTGCAAAAGCCTAATCATCCCAATGTACTACGCTTGCTGAGCGTTGCAATCTATTACGTTATCTTTAATTCAAACCGAGAACAATTCCTACTGCATTTTCGAACTGTATTCAATCAAGTAATTTATTACTACAAAGTATTTTTATGCTTACCTGTGCCAGGCTTGCTTGGTTCTAAATAAAACAACAGTATAGTTTTTATACCAAAACAATTGGCCTAGAGTTCAGTTCTTGAGTGTTTGAATTCATTTGCTGACTGAGTGTGTACATCAAATGCTTAACACTGTCCTCTGATACTGCCTTACTGCTCGACCAAGCTACCACTATTAGAGAGTAAGGTTCTATCTAACTTTAACCTCTGCCTACCTCTGGGGACTCTTGGACTCTATACACACTGTACCTCACTTTGGTGCAGTATATATAGAGCCAGTTTCTTACAATAACCAATGCGCACCACACCAAAATGTGGGTTAGAGAAGCTTGCCTATGTGTTTACTAATGTGATTAACACGGAAGAAGGACTAAACGGGGCTGTAACAGGGAAATCTTTACTGCGCATGCGTTGATTGCATCTACGAAATATGACGTCTAATGCTTGGAGGGAATTTCTTGCGTATGAGCAGGAAGCACTAATATGGCGCCTTTAAGACCCACATGCATGGCACCTGCCTAGCTGTCTAGAAAACAAGCTATTTCACTAAAGCTACTGCGGGGAAAGTACTGATAAATAAAAGGTAATAGAGTAGAGTTGGGTGGTATACAGTAAAACCATTTATTTCTATAAGTAACATTTGTTTATTTGATATTATTATTAGAGTGCATTTTTGCCTCTTGTGCGTGTCTGAAAAGAGCCGAGTCACATGGTCTATGCACATGGCTGTTGAGAAGTGAACTCGGAAGAATGACGAAGAGTTTGGATGAAGTACAAGGACACCAAGGTATCCTAGCATGAGAGAAGACAAGTCAGTCAGTCAAATTCACCTTTATTCGGTTAATTAAAACCATAAAAGCATACTACATAAAAACACAATAAATATTTAAAATGTCAAGTTAACACAAACATCACAGGATACAAATGGAAAAACGTGTAGATCATCAATATACACAGGAATAATTAATTGCATTGATTAAAAAACGATATTAAATAATAGCAGTCCTTTCCTTTTTCCTTATTCTGACCGCTGCAGTCAAAAGACTAGCTATATTAAAAATTTCCCAAACATTGCTCAACATTTGCAAATATATAAAAGCCGGTCTAGCCTGTATAAAACCTTTGCCTTTTAACATGGGTAAAATGAACCAATTTCGAATGTGCAAAAAATGCTCACAAAATTAGACAAAATGCATTGAGTCCTGAGTAGAAAAATGATCACATGTACAAACACTCAGGTCCTCAGGCTTTTTCCATCCCATTGGTTCAGCAAGAAGTAGATGCAATTGATTAAACCTAAACCTCACTAAAAGGAAGCGATGATGCTGGTTGGTGACTATATTTAAATATGGTTCAATTACTTGTGAGGTGGATAACAACTGGTGTGCCCGCACAAGAGTCTTGCTTAATTCCCTAGCCTCTCTATCCATCTGTGATAACTGCAAGTAGGTACTTTCAACCCAGAGCAAATCCGCCTTTAAAAGTTTCTCTGTAGAGCCAAATAGCTAAATAGCTCTGGCCTTCCCAGATAAAGGGCAGTCCTTTTCACATAGCTTAGCCAGGGGATGCTACTAGCTAGATCAATCGTGAATAATTTTGCGGTTCATTTCAAGCTCCAAATGTATCCAAATACCTATACAAGTCAAGAGTTCAGCCTGGAAGGATGCAGCATTAAATTTAAGGACAAATGTTGCAATCAGGGTGTGAATGTGGGTAAGGAAATAAAGATTGAATAAAGAATTAAGGGGATGGGTTTATTAACTATGGACAACTTGAATAAAGTAATTTATAAGCATGGTGTGATAATTAACTCCCCTTGCCTGTCCAATTAGATTTCGTATTTTTACAATATAGCAACTTTAGTGGGTGGATATGAAAACAGAAAGGTATAACTGAGGTGGCCTTAGTTAGTTAGTCCATTCCGGAGGTGAGATGCTGTGAGACATGGGTGCTGTCAGAGTGGCAAGAGATGCTGATGTCGGGGAAGAATATGTGAGATGCTGATGAAGAATCGAATGCAGAACTTTCTATCCTAAGCAATTTGGTTAGATAAGAAGATCGTGGAAGAATCTCGAGGAGGAAGAGAGTGTCAGAGAGGGGTGCGACAAATTTGTCGCTTCTAGAGAGGTCCACTATTCTGTCCTGATTCCTGTCCTGAAGCCTTTGTCGCCTGACCTATCCCAGGGGACCCTTACCAGCTCTTTGACAGGGGGTTGGTCTTCACACCCTTCTTGGTAACTATAGATTTTGCATATTTGTTGATGTTTTTCTCTCTCCATCCTCTCCTTTCTGAGTATAAGCCATTGTGTGAGCTAATGGATGTGTTTGATTAATTGATTTATCTCCTCTGTGAATAAGGGTACCTGTATTGTGGGTTTGAAGTGGTTCACGTGCATTTAATTTAGGTTTAAATCTTTTTATTGAATTTAACACAAACAGAATGCCTTGGACAGCATCAGCAGCGTCGCCTACAACCCTGTGGGCCGGCTCATTACTGTGGTAAAGGGGAGGCTTACTCAAACTCCAATCCAGCCCCGTGGGAAATCAGTGCTAACACAGCATGTCGCCTACAACCCTTCAGGGCCGGCCGCGTATCCTGCACAAGGGGACACTGTGGGTTACGATTGGGGCACTGAGCATCCTGTGTAGTCAAACCCACCAGGTTCCCCTCTACATGGTGCTCTAATGTGGCCGGTTGGGCCGTAGTCTCTGCAGCGGGTTCTACGGCTAAAACCAGTTCTGCGGACTGCGATCTGCCAGGACATTCAGAAAAGCCAAAGAACAAAACTCCCATCCCGTCTTAACCCCCCCTCCCCTTCCCCATCTCGTCCTCCCCTCCCCCCCACTCCCTCCTCCCCCCTCCCCAGTCCAGTGCGTGCGTCTAGTAGGTCCCGTTCTGTGCTCTACCTCGTCCGGGGGTCCCCTCCTGCCGCAACATCACTCCCTCCTAGGGGGCGTTATCTTCTTGTGTAGTAAGCCTCAGGAGGCGAAGGTATCTGGGGCAGGTGAGCTCCCTGAATTCTGTGACTAGATGGGACCGGAATGGCTGCCAGAGGTAATTAAACTTCTCCGCGTCCCCTGCTACTGTCAATGAGAGTTTCTCCATGCCCAAAACATGCCATAGCCTGTGCAGCCAGCCCGTGATCGTAGGGGGGGTGGGAGAGCGCCAGTGCATTAAGATGTTCTGAATGGCGGACCCCAACGCTATGGCGATCTGTCTGCCTCTGCTGGATTTCAAGGGGTACATCAGGTCGTCGGGGAGGCCTAGCACTATATAAGCTGGGAGGCGCGGTAACTCAGTCTTAAAGTGGGAGTCGACCTCGTCGAGCACCTCCTTCCAGTAAGCCCCCAGTACGGGGCAGTCCCACAAAATGTGTGTCAATGTACCCACCTGCCCACAGCCCCTCCAACAGGTGTCTTCCTTACTACTGTCCATGGCGTGTGTACGTGCAGGGGTGTAATACCAATACGTGGAGACCTTGGTGAAGGTTTCGGTAAGTCCCGTGTGATACGCCGAGTGCCGAGCTCTGTAAGCTATCTGTCCTCATTCCTCGTGGCTCAGAGTCCTGCCTAGCTCCCTCTCCCATCTCTCCCGCCCCGGATTGTAAAAGTGCGAGTGGGGCACCTGAAGGAATTGGTACAGGTCGCTGATTAGTTTGGCGTCGGTCGTGCGCGTTAAGAGCCAGCATTCGTAGGGGAGGAGACGTCTGTCTGCCGATTCGCGCACCTGTGGTTGCAGCGCCCAGTGACGGAGTTGCCAATACCGCATTCTCTCGGATTCCGGCAGCGCGTAGTCCCGTCGCAGGTCCGGAAAGGAGAGAATACCTTCTGCATCGTACATATGGCACAGGGCTCTACATCCCGCCTCTCGCCAGCGGTGTAGTGCGCCCTTCTCCATCCCCGGTGCAAACTCCGGGTTGTCCGCCAGAGGTGTCAGCGGAGAGGGGAACGTAGTCAGCCCATGTATAAGATTCGTAGCATCCCAGACCTGGAGATGCACCCTAGTGATAAAAGAGGCATATAAGTTGGCCGGGCGGTGCGCCCTGCGAAGGAAGGGTATCTCCTGCAGAGGACGCCCCGCCACAGCTTGATCTTGGAAAAGCCAGTGTTTATCCGACTCCCATCTGCTCCATTCCACTAGATGTCGCAGCTGTGCCGCTTGAAAATATTTGCGGAGGTCCGGGATGCCAAGCCACCCCGCCTCCGGCGCTAGCAATGAGAGTGCTCGCCGCATTCTTGGCTTCTTGCCCTTCCAAATGAAGCGTCCTAGATCCGACTGCATCTGTCAGAGCCATCCCGTTGGTGGGCGTAGCGGAAGTGCCCGAAACACATAGAGGATCTGTGGTAAAATTGTCATCTTAACCGCCGCCACCCTTCCAAGCAGCGACAGGGTGCCCCGATCCCAGCGTGTTGATTCGTCCCTGACTTTCCGGCCCAAAGCAGTGTAGTTGGCCGACACGATCGTGGGCAACGTTGGAGCCAAAAGGACTCCCAGATAGGGCACCGGGTCCTGGGACCAGACTATACGGACTCGGTGTTGCAAAAGGGCTCTGGTTGCCGGCGCCAGGGAGAGATCTAAGGCCACTGACTTGCTCATATTCATTTTAAACCCTGCCACCTCCGCGAAGGAGGTCAGTTCTTCAATGCACGCCGGGAGCGCCGAGAGCGGGTCGTCGATGGAGAGTAGCACGTCATCGGCATATAGGCTAACTGCATGGTTGAAGCCTCCGAACTTCACTCCCTTCACCCCCGGATTATCTCGGATCCGTTGGGCAAAGGGTTCCATATATAATGCAAAGAGTAATGGTGACAGCGGGCACCCCTGTCTCGTGCCTCTCTCAATGTCGAAGCTCTTCGAGCTGCACCCATTGACTCTTACTACGGCCGTTGGGGATCTATAGCAATTAAAAATCATATGGCGAAATTTGTCCCCTACTCCCACCCTTGTCAACACCCGCTCCAGGTACGGCCAATGTACACGGTCAAACGCCTTCTCCGCGTCCACCAACAGCAACATCCTCTCTCCCCGGATACGCGATGCTTTCTCAATGAGGTGAAGGATTCGTTTGGTATTATCGACCGTTTGTCTCCCAGGAATGAATCCCGCCTGATCCGGATCGATAAGCTCCGGCAATAGGGGGCGAGACGTGCAGCTAAGATCCCTGTGTAAAGTTTGAGATCGATATTGAGGAGAGATATCGGTCGGTAAGAGACGCAGTGTGATCTGTCTTTACCCGGCTTGGGGATCACTGCAAGGGACGCTCTTAAGAGGTCTGGCGGGATGGCTCCCGGCGTCGCGAAGGTGTTAAACAAACGCGTGAGGATAGGCGCCAGCAGCGCACAGAACGTTTTATAGAAAAGCGACGTAAAGCCATCCGGTCCTGGGGATTTACCATGTTTAGGGCGGGCAATTGCGGATATCACTTCCTCCGGTCTGATGTCCCGCTCAAGAGCCTCCGTCTGGGAGGGCGTTAGGGACGGCAGAGAAACCGAGTCCAAATATTTCTGGGTTGCGAATGCATCCGGAATGTCTCCAGCGTAAAGACTCGCATAATACCGGCGGAAACGTTCCGCAATGCCAGCGTCGTCCGTGACCGTGGAGCCCGACGGGTCGGTGATCGCTTTCACTGTGTGCTTCTGGCGAGCGACCCTGAGCTTACTTGCTAGTAGCCTACCACATTTATCTCCCCCCGTGTAATAGGCGTGTTTAAGGCGTAATGCTGCGTATTCCGCGCGATCCATGTCTAAGGCCGTCAATAGTTTCCTCACTCTTTGAAGTTGCCGCCATATTCTAGGGGCCCCCGTCCGGCTATGCATGTGCTCCAGTTCGCGGACCTGCTGCGTGAGCTCCTCCCGTTTCCTTCTCCTGTTGGCGTTATCCGCCGAGGAGATCGCAATAAATTCCCCTCTGAGTACTGCTTTCAGCGCTGCCCACTGTGTCGCTCGTGTCGTGTCCGAGTTCTCGTTATGTGACAGGTACTCCCTGACCGCTGTCGTTACCTGTGTGATCACATCGCGTCTGCCGAGGAGCGTGTCCCGCAACCGCCAGATCCGCGGGGGACTGGAGGTTGGCGGGAAACTGAGGGTAGCGGACACCGGTGCATGATCCGAAACCGAGATCACCCCTATGTCCGCAGCTGTAGCCAGCTCCTGCACCGGTCCTGAGACCAAGAGGTGGTCCAGCCTTGCATATGTCTTGTGTGCGTGCGAGTAGAACGAGTAGTTTCGTGCCGTGAGGTGCATGTGACGCCAGAGGTCCCCTATATCCATCTCCGCCATCATGGCCCGACATCCCGCCGAGAACTCTCCCGTCTGCGGCGACCGTTGGGCGGATCTATCAGCTGCACCGTCAAAAACCATATTAAGGTCGCCCCCTAAGATTACATGCCTGTCCTGCGCCGTCGCTGTCTCCTGCCGAGCGGAGGAACTTTTCTTGCCGGTCGTTCGGGCTATAAATGGACCCAATCGCAAATGTGTGACCAGCCACTCGGATTCTGTAGATCAGAAGCCTGCCCTTTAATTCCGCATGTTTATGGAGCACCTCCCCTCTAAAGTGCCGGGCCACGAGGATCGCCACCCCCGCGGTTTTAGTGTTGTTAGAAGAGAAAAATTGTGCAGGGAACGCGGAGGACCGTAGCCTGCCACAGTCCCGGGGTAAGAGGTGAGTCTCTTGGAGCAGACAGATGTCTGCGCCGGTGTTTTCTAGAAGGGATAGAACAGCACGCCGTTTTATCAGATTGTTTAAGCCCTTGACATTAAGCGTGACAATTTTAAAAGGTGTCTGCGGCATGTTGGAATGTCATTGTTACCGCTTTGTCTCGTGTGGATTGACAGAGGATAGCATGTATACCGCCATGGTATCGGCCTTCCCGGCCACGCACTGGACTGCCCTCCCCCCCTCTCTGAGTCTCCCTACTCCCCCTTCTTCTACCCCGACGCACTCCCTCCCCGCTCCCCTTCCCCCAAACACCCCTCAAAACTCCCCAATAACCCACCCACCCCTTCCCCAACAACATGTCCAGAACACCTCTCTCCTTCCTACCAAGTCCTGGAGTATCAATGTCCAAGTCCGGCTCCCAGGGAAGCAGGTCTTCGGTATAGTAGATCAGTGGACGTCAGGCCCCCACCCCTTCCCCACCCGACCCCCCCCGCCCCGTCCCCCAAACCTGCATTTCAAGGAAGGCTGTGTTGTACTCCCCCCGGAGCTGCTTCAGGCAGTCAATGCGACATCACTGACTCCCGTGGTTCCGGCTACTTCCGTTGCTGCTTCGTCCGTGCCGGCTCTGACGCCGGGCGAGTCCAGTCGTATGGGCCGCCCCCGGGGCCCGCGCCTCGACACCCTCCGCCATCCATCCTCCTGAGACCGACCTTGTCGCTGCTCGGCCAATTCATCCTCTGGTGCGGCAATACCCAGGATTCCGCAAGTCTCCCGCAGGGAACGTAGTTGGTGCATAGTACCGTTCCAGCGGAAGATGAGCCTAAAAGGATGTCCCCAGGTATAAGGCGTGCCTTGTGCTCTTAGAAAATCCGTGGCTACCTTGAACGTTTTCCGCTTCTGTAGCGTGATGGCTGACAGGTCCTGGTAGAGGGCCACTTGATGGCCTCGGAACGTCAGGGGTTGTCTCTTCTGCGCCTCCGTCATGATGCGTTCCTTGAGCGGAAAATCCGGAAGGAATGCCAATATATCTGGGGGTGGCGCCGCCGCTGTTCGTTGGGGTCCCACTCTGTGCGCTCTGTCAATTCGGACAGGGAACCCCTCCGCCTCTCCTAGTACTTCTCGGAACAGGGCCTGCAGGTATCCCGCCACGTCTTCCCCTTCGGCCAAGGAGGGCAGCCCCCGGACCCTTATGTTGTTCCGCCGGGACCTGTTTTCAAGGTCCTCAGCATGGGCTTGGAGATCGATCTGTTGGTCTCTGAGGCGCAGTACTTCTTGTTGCAGGTGTTCGAACTCTTCGTCCCGTCTGTGGCTGGCGTCCTCCACAGCGACCACCCGGTCCCCCAGTCCATCTACCTCCCGGCGCAGTTCCCGCACTTCGCCTGCCACCTCATTCTTCAGGGCTTGGAAGTCCTCCCTGAGGGTGCTGAAGAGCGACTCCATAAAGGACCTGGTAATGGGGGGTTCTCCACCTCCGGCTTCCTGTGTCCCTCCAGAGGGCCCGGGGGACTGCTGCCCCCGATCTGCTCGCTGTTGGTTACGTCCTAGGAGCTCGGGGAGAGTGCGTTGCCCTTTCTTCCCTCCTCTACTGCCGGCCATGGTCCTCGGGGCCCTATGTCGCTCGACCTCTCACCCCTCGGGTCTGCCTCCCGCCGTCGCTGTCTCCGTTGCGTCTCCCGGTCTCCGCGCTGCCAGGACGCCGAGTCCTACGCTCGGCGGCGTCGCTCCTTCGGGGCGATAGGCCACTCCAATTCTCTCCAGGGGCTGTTTCCGGCCTTGGCCCGTTCCCCCCGTTGGGGCTCCGCCGTGGCCACCCCCGACTGCGCCGCACCTCCGAGGCCGGAAAGTCGCGACGTCCTCTGCTCGGCTCCTCTCCGCTGCTGAAGGGATCTCCGGCCTCTGGTCTCCCTCTGCCCCTCCACTCTCCTCTGGTGCCGGGGGTTACTCCATCGTTGTGCGACGGGGGGAGGCCACCCGGCTGTCGCCGTACCTGCGGGGCTGGTAGCTGTCCCCGGTAGCGTCTTCTCCTGGCGTCCGATGGCTGCCCCCCCCCCCCGAGCCGGGGGCGCCGGGCCCCCCTCCGTGTCTCTCCGGGTCCCGCCTGCTGCTCTCCCCGCTGAGCTGTCGCGCTTCTGCAATGGCGGCTCCAGTGGTCTGAGGAAACTCCCCGTGAAGGGTCGCTTCTGGGATCCGCCGATGTCTCCTTTTACCCAGGGTAAGTCCGCTATTCCCCGGGCGGGCGAGGGCGTCCCCCATGGCCGCGTTGTCGCAGGCTCCACAACAGAGCCCCCAGAGCTGGTGCCGGTGCTGGCCGCTGCTGCTCTCGGTCGCTCTGGGCCCTCGTGGGCGGCCGCCCTCTCCGCTGCCTCCTGTAGCTACCGGTGTCGGAGCAGAGCCCCTCCCGGGTCGGGCACTACTTATCGCTGTCTCCGGGTGTCATCCCCACCTTCGGGTCGATCTCCAGTGCGGGTCTCAGCTCGCCGCAATTTGTCATCTCCCCTCGCCGCAGGCCCCGGCACTCGCGTAGTTCCACTGCCGGACGCAGCCACACGCAGCCCAGACCGAAGCGCCGCCCTTTAGCTCCGGCCGCGCGTGTCCGCTTCGAGGCTGCCGCGGGCGTGGGAAGTCTCTCCTCTTCTTGATCAGAGATACCCCTGCCCCGCCGATAATGCGCTCGTGATCCGGGGGGAGATTCAGCGCAATAACCGCGGTTGGGGGAACAACGGAGCGGGAGCCGGTAGGAAAGGCGTCCGCTCACCCCGCCATCTTGGCCACGCCCCTCCATGCATTTAATTTAGATAAAGCTTTAAAATATTCCCGAGTCTGTGGTTATTTACTTTGAGATATATATATATAAAGGTAAACGTCTGTGCATCGTCACCATCAATTAGTTCAACTAATGGTCCATCGAACAGAGGAGTGAACTTTTTGATCAGTGAAAGGTTAGTTAGGAATAATGAACAACTAATCTTAGAGTTTATAAATTATAAATAAACTTTGACTCCAGCTTTCTGATGGCAGAGGATGGTTATTATAGACTAGTTTGCTGATGAGTATTGATTATTGATTGTTGGCTTATGTTTTAACAAAAAGTTAACGTCTTGTTTTATGTTGTCTGGAAATTCCCGGGAAAGGAATAGCTGGTGGTAATGGAAGCCACACTGCAGTGAGGTTACTCGTCTGTTGGAATAACACTGAGAAGCTACGCAGGGCTGGCAGTGTTAAATTAGGGACTATTTCGTATAAAAGTGAGAGTGAATGATAGCAGACAGTTCACTGGTGAAACTTTGGTCTTATATCTCCTAAGTGTTAAGGGTAACACTGAAGGAGTAACAGGTTCTTCCGAGCTTGAATGAAGGGTAAACAGAGGGTTTACTTGCAGTAAAAGAGGAGCAATTCTGAGACTCCAAGAATAAAAGTGAAATCTATCCTTTGGTTTTAGTGGAACAAACAGAGTAGCGAATGTTTTGATGTTGTTATTAACGAAGAATTAAATGAAAAGTATTGAGAAATACGTTTTCGTATTACCTTGTGAAGGGAGGGTCAGTCGCCGAAATTTTAATGACGTCGCAAAGAGCCGTGCTGGGATTGGTTGGAACAGCGGGTGTGTGACAGAAGCAGCCTTGTAAAGGAGGGGTCAGTAGTGAGGAGTAATACTGACGTCGCAAAAGGCCGCACGACCGTGAGCCTGAAACTAATTGGCTGAAAAAGTAGAAGCTGCGCTAGGATTGGACGAAAGGAAAATTGTATGTGGAATCCTGATTTGACGGTTGTAGTAAGTTGCGCAGATAGAAGTTATTGAGGGTTTGCGGATTACAATTTCATATATAATACATTCAGAATGTATGGAGAAAAGAGAAAAATTTCGTTAATAAAGAAAATTAAGAATTTCTTTAAGAAAGATAAGCCGGTGTTGAGTAGAGAGGGAATTCCTATTCTGCCACCGAAAACACCTGCTTCCTTTATGATGATGGAGAGAGGATATCATCCTTTTTTTTTGTTTGTTTTTTTGCATCTTTTATATAGCGCAAACTCGACCCGAAGGTATTGGAGCGCTGTACATAAGCAACGTATTTACATTACATATTCAGGCATGGGGAGATTAAGTGATTTGCCCAGAATCACAGGATGTGGACGCGACCTCGAGCCTCGAACCCTGGTTTCCTGCACCAAAGTCGGCAGCGCAGCCGACGGACCACATCCCCTCCCCTTGTGTATGGTTGGAGAATTGGATAGAATATACAAAAGGTGATGGAGTGCTAGCTTTTCCAGAAAATGGTACGTTTAATGGGCGAATTTCTCAGAATTTGAGAATGAGAATGATGATCTAGAACCAAGACCTAGGTTAACTCAGTATGAGGCTTTGGAAGAATGGGAGACTAAGTCATTTGAGCGTGAGAAATGCAGAGGTGGTAAAAGATACAGAGGATTTTTTCCTAGATATTTATATAAGTCACGAGATGGTCAGATGAAGCAGTGGAGAAGAGCTACGGTTTCAGGAGGGTTATATCCAGTGTTAATGGCCGAGGAACAGCCTTGAAGCAAGTGTAAGGAGAAAACGAAACACCTAAACGTGACAGGTTATAGTGAATCAGATGATGAATTTTTGGAGGGCATTTTAACTAAAAATCCTCCACCATATCAGGAACGACTCAGTGAAGTAATCACTCCAAGTGCACCAGTAAGGGAACACCCTTAGTTCCACAAATTGTACATGATACCTCAGTAAATAGGGTACTCCATGATAAAGAAAGAGAGGCACTGAATACATGTAGGGAGGAGTTGATCCAGAAGTTAAACCAGTTGAATTTGAATGCTGAGGCCCTGACAGTACCAGTGACTATAGATCCTGTTATTGCATTATATGGAGATAAAACAAATTGCCCAAAATCTCAAGCTGTAGCCATTCCTGTGAATGACCCCAGAAAAGAAGTAGTAATAACAGATGATCAAGCCAGTGAGTGCAGTTCAGTCATTTCATTAATGGACCTTCTTATAAGGGAGCCGGTAATTGAAACTCCAAAAAGAGTCCTACCAGACTATTTGAAAGAAAGGCTGTCAATAGCACCTACGGGAACTAAAAGAATATCAGCAGTCACTCCAGAAGATTTGGAGAGGTGGGCACAAGGAATAGAAAGGCGAAGTTCAGTACCAAAGATTTTAGATATTTACAAATTAAAGGTGGAAACCTGGAAACGTGGAAATGGGGAGATTGAATGATTTCAGTGAAGAAGAATTGTTGTTTATATGTAGAAGTATAACGAGAAGTGCAAAGGTGTATCATGAGAAGTTGACAGAAATGGCTGCAGAGATTGTAGTGGAAATAGGGTGATCCAAATTATTACAGAAACCATATCGAGTGGAGTTTACTGACAAGGATTTGGAAAATATGAATGTGTCTGGTAGGAAACTACAGGTAAAGGAGTTAATGAATATTTTGCAGAAATGGGGAGACACTGACAAGTGGAGAACTAGATGGACAGAAAGAAGGAGGAGGCACAACAAAAGAAGCATCATCTGCTTTTGTATTAAAAGACTCAGAAAAGGCAGAGAGGTTATGCCCCATGATAGAAGTTCCTGGTGGTGGATATGTTCATGTCCCGTGGAGCAGACAGGATATTGTGTCATTTACAAATGACTTCCCGAGGTTGAGAGAAAAACCCGTTGAGTCTTACAAACAGGTTGAAAGATTTGTGAAGGTTTCGAAGGTTTTGTTAAAAGACCTGGATGGCTTGTTTGACATTGAGGTGCCTGCAGACTTGTGGACAGAGTGCAAAATCACTGTTAATTGGCCGAGTGAGGCGTATGCTAGGGATTCAAAAACAGGAGCACCTTCAGATGAGGTGATGAAGAATACCATCAAGTAATCACCTTCTTGAAAGGAAAGATTCCTCCAAAAAAGAAACAGATTGGGTGAAGAAAGATAGAACAACTCAAGAATCAAATGAGTCTGTGCATGTGTACTATGAGAGGTTATTATAGGTGTTTATGCAGTACAGTGGATTTGAGAACATTGGTGATAAGGATATGGGACATTTTGTGCATCGGTTTGTGTATGGTTTGAAACCGGAGATTAGTCAGATGATTCAACAACACATGTTGTGTTGGCAAAGTAAGAGCATAGATGATGTTTTAAAGTAAGCGAAATATTGCAGGGACGACATTGAGGCCAGGCATAGAAAGTTGAAAGAGAAAATGATGTGGGCACAAGCAAAATTGGCAGACCAGCAGGAATTGAAATTAAATGCACAGACTGACAGTCAGATGAAAGAGCTGAACCAGAGTGATCAAGTGACGAATGGTGGGAGAATGAGACGACGAATAAATAGAGAGGACGTGGAAAAGAAATTTCCTTGTCATGGATGAGGAAAGCTTGGACATTGGAAAAATGAGTGTAAGAATATTCAGAATAATAATGGGCCAAATCAAAATTTAAACCCACAGACGCAGAATGAAGGGGTTATGAATCACCAAGGCAGGTTGTTAATCCACAGAATCAGGTGCCTCCAGCTCCTATGCCAAACTTTGTGAACCCTCAAAAGCACAATACGGACGCCAGATTTCATGGAGGAAGTGGTAAGAAAAATTCTGTGATTTCACAATATCTTTTACAGGATAATGATAATGAGTTTGATGAGCAATGACTGTGCCTGAGAGGGGAGGAAGAGGAGTGCGTACTTGGCGCATCCTTGCCAGTAGATCAGTCAGGTTCATTTGTTGATGGGAAAGTGGAAGGTAATGATATCACTTTTCTATTGGATACTGGTGCTACCCGTTCTACTGTGAGAACAACAGACATTCCAAACCTACCCCTTTCGGGAGACACAATGCAAGTTGTAGGCGTATCAAATCAGCAAATTAAAACCCCACTTAAAATGCCAATAGAAGTGCATATTGGATATATTAAAGGCATGCATAGATTCGTAGTTTGCGATTCCAGTCCAGTAAATATATTAGGTAGGGACCTACTGTGCAAGATGAATTGCACAATCTATTGCACACCGGATGTTGTCACTTTCCAAACCCCTGATGAAACTATTATATATAAGGTAATGCTTGCCAAGCAAGGAACTGAAGTAAATTAAATGTTTTCCTTGATGACTCCAAATAAATTAACAGAAGAGTTGAGAAACAGTGAACCCAGAAGTGTGGCATTTTACAGAAAAAGAAATTGGATTGATGGCAAATGTAGATCCAGTGAAAGAAGTTGTAGTCTATCCAAACACACGACAATACAAGATGAGTTCAGAAGTGAAAGCATAAGTTGCTCTAGCAATTGAGTGAATGATTGAACAAGGCATTTTAAATGAAATAATGAGTAGTCCTTGTAATTCGCCCATAATAGGACTTAAAAAGCCTAATGGAAAGTACAGAGTAGTACAGGATTTAAGAAAAAAAAAAAATTGGAGTGTCTTGTTGTCCAGTAGTACCAAATCCTGCAGTGATTTTATATCAGATACCCTGGAATGCAGGCTGGTTTACAGTAATTGATTTATGCACAGCCTTTTTCTCTATTCCTTTGCATCCAGGCAGTCAATTTTTGTTCGCCTTTAGGTTTGAAGACTGTGTCTTGGCATGGTGCCGAGTTCCTCAAGGGTAAACAGAGAACCCCTCAATCTTTAATCAGATCCTGAAACAGTGTTTAGGAACATTAGTCATGCCCCGTAACTCAGTCCTAGTTCGGTACATTGATGACCTACTGGGTGCATCGAAAACACATGAAGATTGTGTCACTGACTCAATTGCATTACTGAACCATTCGGCAGAAGGAGGACACAAAGTGTCTCCAGAAAAATTGCAGTTTTTTCAACAAGGAGTAAAATATTTAGGCCACAAATTAGAAGGAGGAGTTAGAAAAGTAACCCCAGGAAAGGATGCAATAATCAATCAAATGCCACTACCTCATACCCAAAGGGAGATGAGAATGTTTCTTTGAATAGTTGGGTACTGTAGGCAGTGGATTATGGGGTTCTCCCTGCTAGCCAAACCAATAATTCAGAGGAGAAGTGCAAAAGACCCGATTATTTTGATTGATGAATGTGTGGAAGCATTTGTAAGATTGCGAGATTGTCTGTGTGAGGCCCCTGATTTAGGCATGCCAGATTATACGAAAGAATTTCCATTGTTCTGTTGTGAGAGAGAAAGTTGAGCACTCTAAGTTTTGACTCAAAGGCATGGATTAAGCCGACGTGCAGTAGCTTATTTCTCTGCTACTTTGGATCCCGTGGCTTCAGCTTTACCTGGCTGCTTAAAGGCAGTTGCTGCTACTTGTATGAGCCTAGAGCAAAGTGAATCTATTATGATGGGACATTCAATTAAGGTTTTAGTCCCACATTTAGTTGAGATTCTTTTAACAAGAACTCAAACTCAGCACCTCACTCCTAGTCAGATGACTAAGTATGAAAGAGTGATTTTGGGAGCAGAAAGTGTGACAGTAATAAGATGTACAATACTGAACCCTGCCACACACTTGCCGGATCCCTGTTGTGAAGAAGTGAAAGATGAAGTGGATCATGATTGTTTGGATGTGACTGAAAATGTGTACCAAGCCCCGCCCTGACATAGGATAAGAGCCCCTGAAAGAGCCAGATCGCAAACTATTTGTCGATGGCTCTTGCCTGAGAATTGAGGGAGGAGGACTCAATACAGCTTACGCAGTCTGTAAGCTATCGGAGGTCATTGAAGCATCACATTTACCAGGAGTGAAGTCTGCAAAAGTAGCTGAATTGATGGCCTTAGTAAAGGCATGCAAATTTGGAAAAAGTGGAGAATCACCATATTTACTGACAGTCAATATGGTTTCGGGGTTGTGCATGACTATGGCCAGCTTTGGATGCAGAGGGGATTTCTGACTTCTTCAGGATTTCCTATAAGAAACGGGAAAATTGTGAAGGAATTAATGGAAGCAAAACAATTGCCAAAAGAAATAGCAGTGGTCAAGTGTGCTGCTCACCAGTCATGAAATGACTATGTAGCGGCAGGTAATAGATACGCTGACCAAATTGCTCAATATTGTGCCAGAAATAACATGGCACTTAATCGAAAAATGGAAACAAGTGAAAACAGATGCCATATTATGTTTTTCTCAGCTCCTGAAACATGAGAAGTGAGACAATTACAGGATGAAGTTGAAATTAGTGAAAAGGAACTTTGGATGAGGGCAGGTTGTGAAAGGAGGGCAGAAGACGGTGTGTGGGTTTACCCTGATGGCAGACCAATTATACCAGATTGCCTACTTTCTCAAATGGCCAGATTATATCATGGCGACATGCATATAGGTAAAGACGCCATGATTAGACTATTCAGACAAAATTGGTACAATCCAAGGTTCAGGGTAGTCGCAGAGAGTCTTTGACAGAGATGCTTAATTTGTCAACAGCAGAACCCCGGCAGGAAAAGAGTAGTCAGTTGGGGGAAGATTGGAATGGCAGAACGACCATTTGTGAGACTGCAGCTCGACTTCATAGAGCTGCCTCCAAGTCGAGGAATGAAGTATGTCCTTGTCATAGTGTGTTTGTTTTCCCGATGGGTGGAAGCATATCCCACTAGGAGAAATGATAGCCTTACAGCTGCTAAGTTACTGTTGAGGGAGTTGATTCCTTGATTCGGTTTCCCAGTCACTTTGGAATCAGATAGAGGACCTCACTTTAATGATGAAATAATTTGATTAATCTGTGAAGCATTCACAATTGATTAGAAACTGCACTGTGCATAATGCCCAGAGGCTTCTGGAGTGGTTGAACAATTGAATGGCACAATCAAGTCAAGACTGGCAAAAGTATGTGCATCCATATCACTGACATGGTCAGATGCATTGCCTCTTGTGTTGATGGGACTTCGAAGTATTCCTGACAAGAAAACCGGATTAAGTCCCCATGAGATCATCATGGGAAGGGCAATGAGACAAGCATTTATTCCTGGACACAAGTTAATGAGTATAAATGATGATTTGTTATTGGACTATTGCAAAGGATTTGCTGACCTGGTGCGTTCTGTCGCTCACCAGGTTGGAGAAGACGCAGTTGCCAGGCAGCCAATGCAAGCGCATGATTTGAATCCTGGAGTGAAGAAACACATCTGAAAGTCGTGCCTAGCACCCAGGTGGGATGAACCTCGCCAAGTCATACTGGTCACTACTACAGCAGTGAAGTGTGCAGGTTTATCCAATTGGATTCATGCTATCTATACCAAAAGGGTTCCGCCCTTCTGATGAAGAACTGACTGAATCAGTTGAAGTAGCTGAAGGTTGTAAAGTCGAAGAATCTAGAGTGATAGATTCCGAAGAAGCAGACTTTGAACAACCAAGCACAACTCAGGAGGGATGGATACCAGTTATTGATATACCTGAAGTTGTTGTCCAAAGCAGAAGCAGAACAAGATTAGAAAGAGAAGACAGTAGTGAGGAACAGATAGGTATAGAACAACATGCGCAGGAAGAAGTGAACGAAGCAACTCTAGAACCTGGGCAGGAACATAGGGGGAGAGAAGGGCTTACTCAGGTAAAAGTGAACAAAACTGTACACACCCTTGAGGAGGGACAGATAGGAGAAGAAGAACACGTTCAGGTAGCAGAAGAGCAAATTGTAGTAAGACCTGAACAGGATCAGATAGGAGAAGAAGAACAAGTTTAGGCAGAATAAGAAAATCAATTTGAAAGTAGACTCAAACAGGGCCAGCTAGAAGAAGAAGAAGAACAGGTTCAGGTGGATGAAATAACAATAAAAAGACCTGAACAGAAACAGGTAAAGAGTGATTCAAAAGAAAAAGGACAGATTGTGCCAAAACCCTCTGAAAATAAAAAAACTTTGGAACAAGATAAAGAGGGTGAAAGTGCAGTGCAAATAAAAAGGGCCAGAATAGGTGATAACTGGCCAGGAGGAGTGAAAAGATTGAGATATTTCCTGAGAAAAACAACAGAAAGACCAGAGCAAGTGAATGAGATTACAAGTCAGACTTGGTCAAGACAACTAAATGAGCAAAACTTACGAAGAAGTCCAAGATTGAGAATTTTGAACAATAAATACCAGGCCCCTGAGTGGACCTATGTTATTGTAGAAGAATTTGAGGATCTGGACATAAATGGGGAATCTGAAAAATTGATTGGTCCACAGATTGATGAAAAATAAATGAAACCACCTTAAACTAAAAGTCTGAAATTCCTGCTGCTGAAAGTAAGAGGAAAAATTATCTTCTCAGATTAAAATGGCGAGAAATAGAGTCCCTGAGCAACCAAAACGAAGTTTAGTACGAAGATGTTGTAAAGCTTGCATATGTAGTATTATATTAGTGATTTTAGTATGGCTATTATCAACAGTAGCAGTGCCTTTACTTATGTTAACAAACACAAAGAATGATACAGTTACTAATGAGAAAACAGCTACATTTAAATGAGATAGAGTAGAATTACAAGCAGCAGATGAGACAGAATTCCATCACACAATAATAGGTAATGACACATCTTTAAATGTCTTCACAAAATTGTTATTTCAGTATGTAGATACAATGGAGAATATGTATGAAATTACCACCGTCTGTATCGGAAGGAGTTACATATCACAATTTACCATTAACATATGGTATATCATGTAGTGTACTAGCAAGTCTATTCTATACAACGGGAACACTTCTGTATTATTATTCAAACTTAGATGTAGTATTTTCAGAACTTCCTTTTCGAAGAAACATGAATCCAGTACTTAGTGGACAAAATGCAGAGTTTATGGGTGAATTTTTCCTAACAATGAAGTCAATGTATTTAGTAAAAGCACACAAGAATAATTTAACCTGTATATTACGTGAAGAAGAAACATCATTTTTAGGTCTCGCTGAGCCCAGCGCATGCGCTGGCTCGAAGAGACATTTTGTATGTGGGCTCCCAAAAGTGCTATCAGGCCAGCCTAGAGCTACAGTGCATGTACGCGGGCGCGCGCGCCACGCTTACTTTCACTTTCGCGGCCGCACGGCCGCTTTGCTGCGCAGACCCAGCCTCCTCTGCCGGCACACCCACTGTTTTCATTGAATCACTTGTGTTTACGTCAGAATCAGGAAGTTATTTTTCCGACATTACCGCTTTGGGTGTTAGCGTGTTGAGTTAGCACCGTAAGTTTTCCAAGTCACAGGTCCAGTCACATAACCGTGACCAAGCCTACTCTGTGTTATTTACCATTTGGGATGGTACTTCCTCATACCTGCTTCCTCGCATAACCTTCAACGCCACTTGCAACCCCCATTTTTGGCTCCGATAAAATGTCACCGAAGCCTCCTCTGGCGATCCACACTCGAGGCTCCTCCAAGTCCGCCAGGGAGATAACTGGCAACCGCATCGCTCCGGCCTGCTCAGGAAACGTTTCCGCCATACCTGCTTGAGACTCAGATTCGTTTTGACCCTCCCTTCCTACTACGACATGCCTTACAAACACGCCCATCTCTTTTTCGATTGTGCCATTCATACGAGGTAAAGTTCTGCAATGTGCTTTATTTATTTACATCTACACAGCGCGGGCGTTACCCGAAGGTGTTGGAGCGCTTTACATTAAAACAGGTTTCATTACAAAGAATACAGTTTTACAAACAGTTGCTAGTTATGTGTTAAGCAGTTTCACATTCTGTCTATATGTTGGATGAGAAGCCCCGCGAACCTGACGGCCGACTGGTCTGTTTATTATCCGCTTCAATAGAACAAACAGCGCTGCGAGAAAAGTCCCCAAAATGAACAGGGCTGCGGCACAAAGCTCTTCCATCAAAAGCTCACCATTCCCCCCTTCTTTCCGCACGAATCCTGGGCCTCGGATAAATATTTTACAGCTCAGGCTGATAAGGATGTGTTTTCAAGCGCTGATTAAGATATCCGGGCTGCGGTGATTTGTAATATATGAGACGGTGCAAAAGAACAGGGCTTTTCCCTCTCTCCCTGGGAAACAAATGGAACGCACCTTATGACATATTTTCTTCAGTGGGGGCTGGCATGCTATAAATTGATAACCGTGCCTCGAAATATTAATAATGTTGTAGTGAAAGATGTGCAGACATAGCCAGGAACGAAGAAAGCAATCCGCCATCAAACAACAACACTGCAGGCCTAGCACAGCTGCCGTCGCTGTCACATATAATGGAAACGGTCCCAAGACAAGGGGGAAGTTCTGTGCTATCTTTACACATTTTTTGCCAGTGAGATCATTCGATAGTTTGGCTAGTGGCCTGAAAGCTGTGTCCGCAAGTATACATTCCCATCCATCCTCAAAGGGATATGTTCATGGACACAATCGCAAAGACAGGCACGCACACACAAGCATTGAGATCCAGAAACTGTTACCAACACAAAGACACATATAATCACGGCCTCCCTAAATTTCTCTCACACATACACACACTCACAGACCCGGCAGCTCGCTTGCACTCGCATGGGTGCGCTCTTACACACACACACAAACACACACACGCACACTCCCCACACCAACACATTTCTACGGATACACAAACAGGCACATTCACAGACACACAGGCATCCTTCACCCACACGCTCACAAACACCTACACAGGGATACAGAAACATAAGCACATTTACAGATTCGCACATCACACAGACACACTTTCACACGCATAGGCAAACACACCAAATGAATGCAAGTCTGGCTAGAGCGGCAATAGTGCCATACATCAAACATTTGTTACCTTTTGTGGCCTCGGTGATTGATGAAACCAATCTAGGCCTTTGCAAAGCGCATCAATCATCCCACGCAGCCAGCAATATTGTTAGTTCAAGTTAAGACTTGTTCGCCCATGTAATGGGCAGCCGCCCGCCCTCCACCTTCCCATCACTCTCCCCTGAACAAGTCTGCACCAATCCTAGCCTGGGAAATGTTTTTATTATTAATAATATCTTTATTGGGACCAATGCGAGCCAATAAAATACAGGCTACTGAATAATTCAGAAACTTCCCTCAATTTGCATTCTTGCTGTACCAGGCTGCCAGCGTGCAGCACATGGCTTCAGAATTATGTATTTTTGCAACAAGAAAATGTGTAGGAAATGGAGATACCCAATGCACAAATGTTCACTGGTACCTGGAATTACCATAGAATTATTTTCACTAGATACACACTGTACTTTCCATCGAATAATAATCGGAAGGAAAAAGCATTTTAACTTTTTATTTTATTTCCACTGTATACAATTGAGCGTGACTAATTTGAAAATATTGTTTTCAGCGTGCCAATCTTCCATATTACCAATAAACTTGAAGTGTCACCCTTTTTTGTTACGGTGTCGTTATATAGGTAGCTTGATATACGAGTATTTTCTCAAAGTGCTGAGACCCAGAAACAGGGCAAATAGAGCTAGAGTTGTGTGCAACGAAACCAGGGTTGGGGAAATATTATGAAACAAAATGTACATCTTTTAACTTTGATCTATCAAGACAAGAGTTCGAAGGTGAAGCTGAAAACTGGGCTATATTGCGATGAACATATCTACTTAATATTCAAAATGCAATTGTTTTTTTCCATTTATAGATTTTTTTAAGCTTAACTCTTCACTGTCACACTTCTAGCAAGTGATGGACATTGAGGTGCAACATAATCAAGCTTTCCCTAATCTGCGTTCCTTCACGAAGATGTAGGTGACATTCAGTCAGGCAAAATCTATAAACACATAAACATACGCAAATGTATATAAAATCCACGGAGTTCTGCTCATCATGTGGCTCCGGCACCGGGGAATTGGTCGCTTCCTGTTCCCGAAATTAACCGCCACCTAGAATTCCTCCCCTGCTCCCAGATGTATCCCATGTCAGCCTTCACCGTGGATCCCTTGGGTAAGTAGTCCACTGCTTTTGGAAGAGCACGGGCCACTCTAGTGCGTCTTTTACAGAGGCAGACAGTGTGTGACTACAGCAGTTCGTCAGAGAAGTAGTCTAGTTCACACGGAAGTTGAGTGTGTCACTGTCAGGGAGCACTCTCCGCAGCAAAGCTTCCTGAGCGTCACCCCAGTGCCCCTTGGTTGCCAAACTCAGCCGGTCATCAGCACATAGCCGCCAAGATTTCAGTCTGCTTATGTGTGGTTTTTCCTTTTTTTACAATACTTTTGTGTGTGACAGTTCAGAGCTTTATGTGTCACTTGATTAGGGTGACCAGATGTTGAGAAGCAAGTACTGGGACAGGTCAGTTATATAAGCAGGAGTAAAGCCTCTAGTCTCACTGTTACATCTCGTTTCTGAGAAGTGCAGTACTTTCTAATTAACAGTATTATGTTTTTCTTGAGTAGTGCAGATACTCTCCCTCTCAAAATAAACCAGCATTTGCAATGCAATAGGTCTCGCATTTATACGAGTTTGAGCTATTGACATTGCAAATAACAATGCCTTTTATTTTTGTTTTCGTTATTAAAACATAAATATGAAAACAAAACTAAAAGCCATTGTCATTGACAATGCCAATACCTCAAACACATGTAAATGTGAGACCTATTGCATTGCAAATGCTTGTTGAATTTAGTTGAGGGAAGGAGACAGGATTTCCAAAAGAAAGCTGCTGAACATGAAAACCCATGAACCATCATGGGCTGAAAGTGAGGGAATTTATACAGCTGGCAAGACTCATGCTGCGATGTCCCTAGAATTTGTGAAGAAAGGGAAGACCTGCCTCCATAGATTAAAGACAGATTATAATAACGTATTCATTGGTTCCAGTGACTGTGATTGGTTCTGATGCTCCGCACATCACCACCCCCTTTTGTTCCGCTTTGTTCGCCATAAGTTGGCAGGGTATGCTCAGACGTGAGTCCCTTGCTCACTTTGCCACTGGATTCAAGCAAGCCTGGCTGAAGACGGCTGAAATGCCAGAAACCGGTCCAGAGAAGGCATGGCTTGGCAGTTCGGGCTGGACTGTTCCCATGAGGCACAGGGTCAGACTGATTTGCATATGGCCATGTCTGAACTGGGGTGGCAGAGTGGGCTAAAGAACGGTGATGGATCAAACCCAGATCTGTTGACTGGGTGTGAGTGTTTGATTGGTTCTGTTGCTCCGTCCATCACCACCCCCTTTTGTACCGCTTTGTTCGCCATAAGTTGGCAGGGTATGCTCAGACGTGAGTCCCTTGCTCACTTTGCCACTGGATTCAAGCAAGCCTGGCTGAAGACGGCTGAAATGCCAGAAACCGGTCCTAGGAAGCTTGTTTTCGGTCCAGAGAAGGCATGGCTTGGCAGTTCGGGCTGGACTGTTCCCATGAGGCACAGGGTCAGACTGATTCGCACATGGCCATGTCTGAACTGGGGTGGCAGAGTGGGCTAAAGAACGGTGATGGATCAAATCCAGATCTGTTGACTGGGTGTGAGTGTTTGATTGGTTCTGATGCTCCGTCCATCACCACCCCCTTTTGTACCGCTTTGTTCGCCATAAGTTGGCAGGGTATGCTCAGACGTGAGTCCCTTGCTCACTTTGCCACTGGATTCAAGCAAGCCTGGCTGAAGACGGCTGAAATGCCAGAAACCGGTCCTAGGAAGCTTGTTTCCGGTCCAGAGAAGGCATGGCTTGGCAGTTCGGGCTGGACTGTTCCCATGAGGCACAGGGTCAGATTGATTTGCATATGGCCATGTCTGAACTGGGGTGGCAGAGTGGGCTAAAGAACGGTGATGGATCAAACCCAGATCTGTTGACTGGGTGTGAGTGTTTGATTGGTTCTGTTGCTCCGTCCATCACCACCCCCTTATGTACCGCTTTGTTCGTCATAAGTTGGCAGGGTATGCTCAGACGTGAGTCCCTTGCTCACTTTGCCACTGGATTCAAGCAAGACTGGCTGAAGACGGCTGAAATGCCAGAAACCGGTCCTAGGAAGCTTGTTTCCGGTCCAGAGAAGGCATGGCTTGGCAGTTCGGGCTGGACTGTTCCCATGAGGCACAGGGTCAGACTGATTTGCATATGGCCATGTCTGAACTGGGGTGGCAGAGTGGGCTAAAGAACGGTGATGGATCAAACCCAGATCTGTTGACTGGGTGTGAGTGTTTGATTGGTTCTGTTGCTCCGTCCATCACCACCCCCTTTTGTACCGCTTTGTTCGCCATAAGTTGGCAGGGTATGCTCAGACGTGAGTCCCTTGCTCACTTTGCCACTGGATTCAAGCAAGCCTGGCTGAAGACGGCTGAAATGCCTGAAACTGGTCCTAGGAAGCTTGTTTCCGGTCCAGAGAAGGCATGGCTTGGCAGTTCGGGCTGGACTGTTCCCATGAGGCACAGGGTCAGACTGATTTGCATATGGCCATGTCTGAACTGGGGTGGCAGAGTGAGCTAATGAACGGTGATGGATCAAACCCAGATCTGTTGACTGGGTGTGAGTGTTTGATTGGTTCTGATGCTCCGTCCATCACCACCCCCTTTTGTACCGCTTTGTTCGCCATAAGTTGGCAGGGTATGCTCAGACGTGAGTCCCTTGCTCACTTTGCCACTGGATTTAAGCAAGCCTGGCTGAAGACGGCTGAAATGCCAGAAACCGGTCCTAGGAAGCTTGTTTCCGGTCCAGAGAAGGCATGGCTTGGCAGTTCGGGCTGGACTGTTCCCATGAGGCACAGGGTCAGATTGATTTGCATATGGCCATGTCTGAACTGGGGTGGCAGAGTGGGCTAAAGAACGGTGATGGATCAAACCCAGATCTGTTGACTGGGTGTGAGTGTTTGATTGGTTCTGATGCTCCGTCCATCACCACCCCCTTTTGTACTCCAGTGACTGTGAACATAACTTCCTAATTTTAGGAGGTTGGGGGAAAAAATGGTGAACTGATCCTGCATATCCTGGGGTTTACTACGTGTGTGGTAATAATGCTTATTATAAGGTGCCTGCACAATGTTACGGAAGCTGCTTTTTTGGATTGTATTACCGAAAATATATAATGTAAAAAGAATCACTGAAAGCAATGAAAACCCTAATGGACTAACACGAAGAAAGAGAGAAATAGTAGGTGATATATTTTGTGCATTGATACCTTCAGTGAGAGTCATTCTGAATTCAAATAGAATTTGTAAATTGTCGACAGTAGTTGATCGTCTATCGACGAATACTGCTTGAGGGTTCTTGATGATTAACACGGAGATGGTTGCGATTAGGTCATTGGTTTTACAAGATCGACTTGCGCTTGATATCTTATTAGCAAAAGAGGGTGGAGTCTGTGGAATGTTAAAAGTTCAACATTATTGTACGTAGATTCCTGATAAAAGCAAGGAAATTGGAGGGTATATAAAGAATATTACAAAACTTCATGAAAAATTTAAATCATTGGAGTTTGACAGTGTCTGGGAAGGACTAACAAAAAGTCTAACTTCAATAGGGACTTGGTTTGCTGATATAGGGAAGAAGTTCTATAGGTCAAATAATCTTGCCCTTATATGGTATAATAATAATAGTATTAGTAATAATTATTTTGTGTAAATGTTGTAGAAACAAAGGAAAAAGAAGAAAATATGAAATAAATGAAAAAGAAAAGAAGAGAAAGAGGGAAAACGAAGAGATTGACATGGAGGAAATGAAAGGGAGGATTTATTTGAAGATGAAGGATTTAGAGAACAAAGGGGAAGATGAAAAAGCAAAAGAGGAAAATGAAATTGAGGAATGCTGGAAGTTGGCATCTGGTTAGGGATGGGTAATTTTATGATGGCACAAAATGCCATCAAAGAGAGCATTGATGGAGCAAAGACTCATTAAAAAGAGAGTTGTTTGTATGTAATCCGCTCGTTACTTACTAACATGATATTAATTACGTTTCGTGAATAACCAACGAGCACCACACCAAAATGTGGGTTAGATAAGCTTGCCTATGTGTTTACTAATGTGAGTAACACGGAGGAAGGACTAAACGCGGCTGTAACAGGGAAATCTTTACTGCGCATGTGTCGATTGCATCTACGAAATATGACGTCTAATGCTTGGAGGGAATTTCTTGCGTATGAGCAGGAAGCACTAATATGGCGTCTTTAAGACCCACATGCATGGCACCTGCCTAGCTATCTAGAAAACAAGCTATTTTACTAAAGCTAATACGGGGAAAGTACTAATAAATAAAAGGTAATAGAGTAGAGTTGGGTGGTATACAGCGAAACCGTTTATTTCTATAAGTAACATTTGTTTTCTTGATATTATTATTAGAGTGCGTTTGGGCCTTTTGTGCGTGTCTGAAATGAGCCGAGTCACATGATCTATACGCATGGCTGTTGAGAAGTAAACTCGGAAGAATGACGAAGAGTTTGGATGAAGTACATGGACACCAAAGTATCCTAGCGTGAGAGAAGACAAGTTAAGATTTCAGCCTGGAAGGATCGGCATGACATTTTAGGACAAATGTTGCAATTATGGTGTGAATGTGGGAGGGAAAATAAAGATTGAATAAAGAATTAAGGGGATGGGTTTATTAACAATGGACATCTTGAAAAAATAGTGCTATGTAAGCATGGTGTGATGACTTAACTCCCCTTGCCTGTCAAATTAGATTTCGTATTTTTACGATATTGCAACTTTAGTGGGTGGTTCATGAAAACAGAAAGGTATAACTGGGGCAGCCTTAGTTAGTCTATTCAGGAGTTGAGATGCTGTGAGACGAGGGTGCTGTTGGAGTGGCAAGAGATGCTGATGTCGGTGAAGAAGCTGTGAGATGCTGATGAAGAATCGAATGCAGAACTTTCTATCCCAAGCAATTTGGTTAGATAAGAAGATCGCTGAAGAATTTCGAGGAGGAAGAGAGTGTCAGAGAAGGGTGCAACTAATTTGTCGGTTCTACAGAGGTCCACTATCCTGTCCTGATTCCTGACCTAAAGCCTTTTTTCGCCTGACCTATCCCTGGGGAACCTTACCAGCTCTTTGGCAGGGAGTTGGTCTTCACATCATTCTTGGTAACTATATATTTTGCGTATTTGCTGATGTTTTTCTCTCTCCATCCTTTCCTTTTTCTGAGTATAAGTCATTGCATGAGCTAATGGATGTGTTTGATTAATCTATTTATCTCCTCTGTGAATAAGGGTGCCTGTATTGTGGGTTTTAAGTGTTTCACGTGCATTTAATTTAGATAGAGCTTGTGGTTATTTACTTTGAGATATATATGTATATATATATATATGAAGTTAAACTTCTGTGCATCGTCACCATCAATTAGTTCAACTAATGGTCCATCAACCAGAGGAAAGAACTTTTTGATCAGTGAAAGTTTAGTTAGGAATAATGAACAACTGATCTTAGAGTTTATTAATTATAAATAAACTTTGATTCCTTGTTGTATGAGGAGTATGTTTAATGGGAAGGTGAGTTTAGGGTAGTGGAGTATCTGTTGTTAGTGCGCCGCTGGATCACAGCGGCCGCCATTAAGTAGTGCTGCAAGAGGGCGGGACAGCTGGGAGGCAGGACATGCGGGAATGGGGAAGGACACTGGAGGGGGGCTGCGGGGGTTCGCAGCGGCAACGAGGGAGAGGGAAGAAAAAAATTATAGAGAAAAATGCAAGAGAACTAGAGAAAAAGCAAAGCCAAATGCAGAGGCCGAAATGGGAAAGAAAAAAGCATAGATGGACAGAAACAGCAAAAAGAGGGACAGGACGGCAATCATGCAGCAGAGCTGTGACGGTTTACCACTGGACCACCAGGGATGAGGTGTAGGCAGGAGGCTGCGGGTGGAGGAGCGCCTCGAACTCCTGACCTCTGAGTCAGTGGCGCAAACAGCAGCAGACGGGAGTGCAGTAGCAGCTACCAGACGACACTGCACTGTGGAAGGAGCAAGTCCACTTTGTGACCGTATAAGTGTTTAGCCAGAGCTATTGGTTTTGATAATGTTTTTTAACTATGTTGTAGAGCAGTGTTTCTAATGTGAAGTAAGTTGAAAAGTTACAATTAAATAGTTTGGGTTTCTAAGCATTTTTCTTAACTTACATATAACCAAGAAGGCATTATGTACAACTGAACTACTGTAGTAAATGAATTTATATAAAAAATGTCTTCTAGTTTTTTGGCCTTGAAATGCTGGCAACTTCTACCTGCTTGTTCTAATGCTTGTTTGTTATATATAGATTTTTCGGAGGGGGGCATAAAATAGTTTCTGAATTACAACATAAGCAGTGTGCAGATATTAGGGGTGAATCAACAGATGCCAGATACCGAGGGCATATTGGGGTGATTCTAAGTGGTGCTGAGGTGGTGGTGTGCTGGTGCGGAGGTGATGCTGAAGAAAGGTATGTGATGCTCAGTGAGACTGAGGTGGGGGTGTGCTGGTGCCGAAGTGATGCTGAATCATAGGTATGTGGTGCTGAGTGTGGCTGAGGTGGTGCTGAGCTGGTGGTGTGCTAGTGCTGAATTGATGCAGAGTGATACTGAGGGGATGTTGAGTGATATTTAGTTGATGGTGCTGCACTGATGCTCAGGTGGTGGCGTGTGATGCTGATTAATGCTGAATGACAAGTATGTGGTGCTGAGTAAGGCTGAGGTGGTGCTGAGCTGGTGTTGAAGTGATGCAGTGATGCTGAATGACATGTATGTGGTGCTGAGTGAGGCTGAGGTGAGGATGAGGTGGTGGTGTGCTGGTGCTGAAGTGATGCAGAGTGATGCTGAATGACAGGTATGTGGTACTGAGTGAGGCTGAGGTGGTGCTGAGGTGGTGGTGTGGTTGTGCTGAAGTGATGCAGAGTGATGCTGAATGGCAGGTATGTGGTGCTGAGTGAGTCTGAGGTGGCACTGAGGTGGTGAGGAAGTGATGCAGAGTGATGCTGAATGGCAGGTATGTGGTGCTGAGTGAGGCTGGGTGGTGTTGTGCTGGTGCTGAAGTGATGCAGAGTAATGATGAATTATCGGTATGTGGTGTGGAGTGAGGCTGTGTGGTGCTCAGGTGGGGGTGTGCTGGTGCTGAAGTGATTCAGAGGGATGCTGAATGATAGGTATGTGGTGCTGAGTGAGGCTGAGGTGGTGCTGTGCTGGTGCTGAAGTGATGCAGAGTAATGATGAATTATCGGTATGTGGTGTGGAGTGAGGCTGGGTGGTGCTGAGGTTGGTGGTATGCTGGTGCTGAAGTGATGCAGAGTGATGCTGAATGATAGGTATGTGGTGCTGAGTGAGGCTGAGGTGGTGCTGAGGTGGTGGTGTGCTGGTGCTGAAGTGATGCAGAGTGATGCTGAATGACAGGTATGTGGTGCTGAGTGAGGCTGGGTGGTGCACAGGTGGGGGTGTGCTGGTGCTGAAGTGATGCAGAGTAATGATGAATTATTGGTATGTGGTGCTGAGTGAGGCTGAGGTGGTGCTGAGCTGGTGCTGAAGTGATGCAGAGTGATGCTGAATGACAGGTATGTGGTGCTGAGTGAGGCTGAGGTGGTGCTGAGGTGGTGGTGTGCTGGTGCTGAAGTGATGCAGAGTGATGCTGAATGACAGGTATGTGGTGCTGAGTGAGGCTGAGTGGTGCTCAGGTGGTGGTGTCCTGGTGCTGAAGTGATTCAGAGTGATGCTGAATGATAGGTATGTGGTGCTGAGTGAGGCTGAGGTGGTGCTGAGCTGGTGCTGAAGTGATGCAGAGTGATGCTGAATGACAGGTATGTGGTGCTGAGTGAGGCTGAGGTGGTGCTGAGGTGGTGGTGTGCTGGTGCTGAAGTGATGCAGAGTGATGCTGAATGACAGGTATGTGGTGCTGAGTGAGGCTGTATGGTGCTCAGGTGGGGGTGTGCTGGTGCTGAAGTGATGCAGAGTAATGATGAATTATTGGTATGTGGTGCTGAGTGAGGCTGAGGTGGTGCTGAGCTGGTGCTGAAGTGATGCAGAGTGATGCTGAATGACAGGTATGTGGTGCTGAGTGAGGCTGAGGTGGTGCTGAGGTGGTGGTGTGCTGGTGCTGAAGTGATGCAGAGTGATGCTGAATGACAGGTATGTGGTGCTGAGTGAGGCTGAGGTGGTGCTGAGGTGGTGGTGTGCTGGTGCTGAAGTGATGCAGAGTGATGCTGAATGACAGGTATGTGGTGCTGAGTGAGGCTGAGGTGGTGCTGAGCTGGTGCTGAAGTGATGCAGAGTGATGCTGAATGACAGGCATGTGGTGCTGAGTGAGGCTGGGTGGTGCTGAAGTGATGCAGAGTGATAATGAATTACAGGTATGTGGTACTGAGTGAGGCTGAGGTGGTGCTGAGGTGGTGCTGAAGTGATGCAGAGTGATGCTGAACGACAGGTATGTGGTGCTGAGTGAGGCTGGGTGCCGCCGCAGTGATGCAGTGATGCTGAATGACAGGCATGTGGTGCTGAGTGAGGCTGGGTGGTGCTGAAGTGATGCAGAGTGATACTGAATTACAGGTATGTGGTACTGAGTGAGGCTGAGGTGGTGCTGAGGTGGTGCTGAAGTGATGCAGAGTGATGCTGAATGACAGGTATGTGGTGCTGAGTGAGGCTGGGTGGTGCTGAGCTGGTGCTGAAGTGATGCAGAGTGATGCTGAATGATAGGTATGTGGTGCTGACTGAGGCGGAGGTGGTGCTGAGGTGGTGGTGTGGTTGTGCTGAAGTGATGCAGAGTGATGCTGAATGACAGGTATGTGGTGCTGACTGAGGCGGAGGTGGTGCTGAGGTGGTGGTGGTGGTTGTGCTGAAGTGATACTGAGGGGATGCTGAGTGATATTTAGTTGATGGTGCTGCACTGATGCTCAGGCGCTGCCGAGTGATGCTGAGTTGGTGCTGTGCTGAGGTGATGCTGCGCTGATAAACAGGAAAACGCAGCGTCCCAAGAGGCATAACTAAACCTACCTCAATGGAAAATGTCAGGGATGGGAACGGGATATTAAAACAATACCTCTGTTAATAACAATAACAGTAAATTCAAATCTGCCACCAACCGTACAGCTGTTAGTGCAGAAAGCCGTTGTTTCCATTATAATTAAAAGGTCCTCGGATTAAAAAAAAAAAAAAAAACAAGAGGCTGGGAACGGGCCAGGTCTATTGTTTGTAAAAAAGGGAGAACTTTAAAGCGCATTTACAATTTTTGACTTTGAATCAGATTAAACACATAATATGGTCAGGGGAAAGGTCATATTTCATATTAAGACTTTGGATATGTTAGGTGGGCTGGGGAGACGTCACCCTGCCATAGACCTGTGCATTACTAAAGAAACTTATGCTGGGCACCTGAACAATCTGTGGGCGAGGGTCAGGGGAGGAAGCTTGCAGTACAATAGGATCGTTGGCGATCCAGGGTTTAAACATGTTAGCTGAGTTGGGTAGAGCTCACCCTGCAGTACTATCTCAGGCAACAATAAAAATGTAAATCTAACTTTGGTGATTAGGGTTCCTGCTGGAGAGAGATGGGAGTTTTATCCAGTGGCTGTTTCCACTCATGCTGAGGTAGCGCAGAGGATTAAGATGCCTGCTGCAAAGAACATGTCCTTGTGTGTTCAGAGGTTTTCGGTCAACAATAAAAATGTAAAGTTAACTTTGGCAGATAATGTGTCTGCGGAAGACTGATCGGAGTTTTATCTAGTGGCTGTTTCCACTCAAGCTAAAGTAGTGCAGAGGATTAAGATGCCTACTGCAAAGAACATGTCCCTGTGTGTTCAGAGGTTTTCAGAAAACATAAAAAATGTAAAGGTAACATTGGCGATTAATATTCCTGCTGGAGAGAGATGGGAGTTTAATTTAGTGGCTGTTTTGACTCATGTTAAAGTGACGCAGAGGATTAGGATGCCTGCTGCAAAAAACATGTCCTTGTGTGTCTATAGGTTTTTAGGCAACAATAAAAATGTAAAGGTAACTTTGGGGATTAATGTTCCTGCTGGAGAGAGCTGGGAGTTTTATCTAGTGGCTGTTTCCACTCATGTTAAAGTAGTGCAGAGGATTAAGATGCCTGCTGCAAAGAACCTTGTGTGTCTGTAAGTTTTTAGTCAACAATAAAAATGTAAAGGTAACTTTGGGGATTAATGTTCCTGCTGGAGAGAGATCGGAGTTTTATCTAGTTCATGTTTCCACTCATGCTACAGTACTGTAGAGCATTAAGATGCATGTCTGCTGCAAAGAACATGTCCTTGTGAGTTCAGAGGTTTTCAGAAAACATAAAAAATGTAAAGGTAACATTGGCGATTAATATTCCTGCTGGAGAGAGATGGGAGTTTAATTTAGTGGCTGTTTTGACTCATGTTAAAGTGACGCAGAGGATTAGGATGCCTGCAGCAAAGAACATGTCTTTGTGTGTTAAGACAGTTTCAGCCGACAACAAAAATCTAAAGGTGACTTTAGCGATTAATATTCCTGCAGGAGAGAGATCGGAGTTTTATCTCGTGGCTGTTTCCAATCATGCTAAAGTAGCGCAGAGGATTAGGATGCCTGCTACAAAAAACATGTCCTTGTGTGTCTATAGGTTTTTAGGCAACAATAAAAATGTAAAGGTAACTTTGGCGATTAATGTTCCTGCTGGAGAGGAATGGAAGTTTTATCTAGTGGCTGTTTCCACTCATTCTAAAGTAGCGCAGAGGATTAAGATGCCTGCTGCAAAGAACATGTCCTTGTGTGTTCAGAGGTTTCCAGGCAACAATAAAAATGTATGCCTGCTGCAAAGAACATGCCCTTGTGTGTTCAGAGGTTTTCAGGCAACAATGAAAATGTAAAGGTAACTGTTAGAAATGGGATTTCCAGTAGGCTAGGGCTAGGGCGGGAGCCAGGCGGAAACCTCCACTCTAGTCAGGATAAGGGAGTTACACTCCGAAAATAACCCCTGCTAACCCCCTTGGTAGCTTGGCACGAGCAGTCAGGCTTATCTTAGAGGCAGTTTTGCATCCAACCGACAGTAATACAGTGTAAGCACTACAAAAGGACACCACACCGGTTTTAGAAAAATAACCAAAAATTTTATAAACAAGACCAAAGTTGATAAAAATCCACAATACTATTTAAAAGAAAAGTCTTTAATTGTCAAAATAAGATTCCAACAAAGTTCCTTGATGTGGATAGCTCCGTCCAAGGCTATCACGGCGTCGTGTACAAACAAATCCAAAAGAGTTCCGGCGGTCCGCAGGTCGGGGGCCAGCTGCAGTGTCGGAAGAACCCGCAAACAGTAACTTTCAGAAATGCAGGGCGATGGGGCCCTTGAAGTCACTCGCGTTGCAGGTCGAGCTCCTTTCTGATGGGATCAGGAGCGCTGGCGCCAACAGGCATCAGGTGCTGCGGTGTGAAGTGCAGTGGTGCGGCGTGCGGTGCCCCCAGGTCGCGGTGCGAGTAGCGGCTCGGTGGCGGCATCAGATGGTGGCGTCGGTGAGACCAGGTTCGCAGTGCGAGATAAAGGCGGTGCTCGTCACGGTGCTAGCTGGTCACGGTGCAAGCAGCGGCGTTGTCGTTGCTGAAGCGCTGTCGTCGGCTAACGAGCGGGAGTTGATGGCACCGGCGTCGATGAGCCAAGTCTGCGGTGTGGGATGAGGGCGGTGCGTCATGTGACTTACGAGTGGTGACCCCGAACCACGGTGCAAGCAGCGGCGTCTATTTCGGCAGTAAGCGGCGGCATCAGGAAGGCCACGGCGTCGTCGTGTAGCAAGGTGGTGCAGAGTGCGGTGCCCACGGGTCGTGATGCGAGCAGCGGCTCGGTGATGGTATCAGTAGGCGTCGCGTGTGAGACCAGGGTCATGGTGCGGCATTGCAGCGGTGCCCTAGGCGGTGTGAAGCGAGGCGGTGCGGAGTGCGGTGCCCACAGGACACGCTGCGAGCAGCGGCTCGGTGATGGCATCAGCAGGCGTTGTCGGTGAGACCAGAGTCGCGGTGCGGCATTGCGGAGGTGCCCTCTGCGGTGCCTTCAGGACACAGAGTCAGTAGGGTCAGCGTAGATGTCATCGAGTTGGTGTTCTTCGGGTTGCAGCACAAAACACACAGTCCCCAGTGCTGAGGGTCGGAGAACTTGAGGTTTTTGGTGTTCCTGAGACTTCGTGAACAGGGAGCAAGCTCTACCTCAAGCCCAAGGAGAGACTCGCAAGTTTGGTTGCAGAAAGTCCAGTCCAGGCCTTTCACTGCCCAAGAGAGAAGCAGCCACTGCAGGTCAGCCCAGCAAAGCACTCGTTCCTTTTTGCAGCTTCTCCGGCTCTTCTTCTTGGCAGTCTTCTTATTCCAGATGAGTTCTAAAGTTCAGCAGTCTGGGCCCCAGTATTTGTACACAAAAATCCTTTGATCTTTCAGGCAGAGGGTGTCTTTGCCTGGCCAGAACTAGTCCGGCCTTCTCTGGTGTGATTTCCTGGCAGGAGGTGTAGACGGCTTTGTCAGAGGCAGACCAGGCTCTTTGAGGTGCAAGGAAATCTCCTCCCTCTTCCCCAATCGCAGCCCAGGTCTATTCAGCCCTTTCCTGACATACCTAGACTATCTGGAGCCACACCCGCTCCCCAGCCTTCTGTCACCCACAACCCAGACAGGCAATCCACCTTCCGGCAGAGGCACACGGTATGACCGAGCAAACTAATACTCACTTTCTAAAAGTGTCCGTTATGAACTCAGAATGAAAAGGGCACCTTCGCTAAAAGCTGTGTGTTTAGATTCCGAGTTCAGACATACTAAACTTCATTTCTTTACCTTCTTCCCCGGGCCAGTTGTGTTTATAAGACGTTATAAACCAACTGCCCGATCCATCCTACAGGGAAGGGGTGACCTAGCAATAGTGAAGAGCGAATTTGACTGTATTCACTATCAGGACACGCCACACACACCCAGGCATGTCCTGCCTTTCACATACAATGCACTCTGCCCAGAGGGGTACCTTGGGCCTACCTTAGGGGCGCCTTACATGTAAGAAAAGGGAAGGTTCTGTTACCGGACAGTGTGGGCATGGCCGCGTAACTGTGCACAGACTCTGCTCTACGGGCTACATACGTGGGTGGCACAATCCGTGCTGCAGGCCCACGAGTAGCATTTGATTCACCAGCCCTGGCACCCGTAGTGTCCTTTACTGGGAACTGATAAGTAAATCAAGCATCCAATCATGGAAACACCAATTCATGACATAATTTATCACAGGAGCACCTGCACTTTACCCCTTATAAGCTGTGCGGAAAGTGTGAGAAACGTTACACCAGCAAAAACAGAGTCACAACCGGGAGGTCAGACAGCAAAACTCAGGGCAAACACGGCAAAAGATGCAAAGTCTAACACATGTCCCCTCCAGCTGAAAGTAGGGAGAACTGGGAGTTCTCGTCACTAAGGCGGAAGAACCTGCACAGAACATCTGCACTGGCGTTTTCTGTGCCAGGACGGTGTTCCGCCGTAAAGTCCATTCCCTGTAGGGAGATGGACCACCTCAACAGTTTTGGATTCTCCCCCCTCATCTGCATTAGCCATCTGAGGGGCCTGTGGTCGGTCTGAACCCAGAAGTGAGTCCCAAACAGGTAGGGCCTCAGCTTCTTCAGCGCCCAGACCACAGCGAAAGCCTCTCTTTCTATGGCCCTCCACCTCTGCTCCCTGGAGAGTAGTCTCCGGCTAAGGAAGACTACCAGCTGGTGTTGACCCTCTTCGTTCAGTTGTGAGAGCACCGCTCCCACCCCATGCTCTGAAGCGTTGGTCTGCATGACAAATTCCTCGGAAAAGTCAGGGGCCTTGAGCACAGGGGCCGTGCACATGGTGGCCTTCAGGGCATCAAATGCCTTCCGGCAGAACTCAGTCCAGATCACCTTTCCCAGCTGCTTCTTGGAAGTCAGCTCAGCTAAGGGGGCAACAATGGTGCTGTATCCCTTAACAAACCTCCTGTAGTACCTGGTGAGTCCTAGGAAGGCCCTCACCTTCGTCTGGGTATTGGTGGGCTTCCAAGCCATGATGGTGTCAATCTTGGGCTGTAGGGGCGCCACCTGGCCGCTCTCTTCCTGGTGTCCCAAGTACACCACCGAACTGTGGAAATATGGATTTTTATGATCAGTTATGTCCCCTATCTTGGACCCCAACGGTTTCATGTATAAATCACAAGTACATGTGTGTTCCCTCCAGTTCCAGTTATGAAGACGCAAACACATGTGCGTCCACCGCCAACATGTCCTCTTTCAGATCCGCCATGAATGGGCCGGATATTCCATTCCTAAGTACGAAAGGCCACCGGCTTTATATGGTTCACTTATGCCATTTTACAGTCCAGGCAAGTAGGCCCTGATTCTGCCATCAAGCCTTTTCCTGCCTTCTGCCTCTGAAAGCTCCAGTCCGAGCTCGCATCTGTATCCATGAACTTTGTCCTACTCCCTGCGCAGCTAACGGTGCCTGACATCAGCCTGTTGCCTGCCAAAAACTGTATTTCACCTTCGAAATTATCTGCTCCGCTCCCTACCCAATGCATTCCTGTCTAGTAGTTTAAGTAAACATTCTTCCAGCTACCGAGCAAAAGGCCCGGCTTCTCTGTCTTTATGCAAGTAATTCATAGCCCTGTTACTATGGAAGATTCCTGCCCTCGCATCTAGTGTAGACACTTAGACGCTTGTACACGCACTCACAGTCAGTATAGTCAGTATAGAATAAGATTCTACTCTAAGAAGACTTCTCTTTTGGATAACATAGTTCTTTAAACATAGGATGTTAGATATGATTTGGGATTAGGTTGACTTGACCCTCCAGACTTCTGTCGCCACATGTAGAGCTAAATGTCAAGTCCCCTTCACCCTCTAGTTGCACGTCAATCACACGTCACGCTGCTGCGCGCGCATTTCTGCCAAGTATTTCTGCTGACATTGCGAAATTCTTTCATGGAACCACCCTATTATGACATCATACTTGAGGACGTTCTTTAGTTACGCCCAGTTACACCCACTTTTGCTACGCATGTATGTTTTATCTTTACTATCAATTGTTACGCCTCCTCCATTTGCTTCACTGTAATGCCTATTGTATAAAAATGATTACCTGTCAATAAAGTAAGGTCTTCACTTCCTGAACCTTCGTGGTGATGGAATCTGGAGCTCATCAATTTAAATTGATTTTGGAATAAAGCCCGTTCCGAACCTCTAATACCACGGATTCTGCCTCTTATTTTACTGAGCTATTGTTATAGATTTTCCGCATCAAATTAAGTTCCGGTAATTAAATTATTTACCACATAAATGGCGCCCGAACAGGGACACTTTCTCATCTCACGCGCCGGCGGTGCGTTGCAGGCCCGGTCTCCTGTCACAGCTGGACGGACAACAACGCGTACCCACAGGATTTCCTGTATCTCCCTCCTGCCGAGCGGGGGTAACTGAGGCTGCGATCAACACCCAGACGAGGCGGTGAGAAGTGCGAAGTATCCCGACCAGAGCCTAGCTGAGAGAGCAAGATCCGAGGTATACAGAGGCCCACCAGTTTCCGAAGTTTCCGAAGTTCCGAGTCGAGTCCAGTCCGGTTCAAGTTCAGTTCAGTTCCGAGGCCTTCCGTTCCGAGCTACCCGGTGAGTACCATTATCGGGGAGGCATTCTGACGTGCACATAGGTTGTGCCGGTCAAGACGGGTTTGGGTACACAAATCCGGTCTGCACTGTTTCAGCAGTGTATCTGTACTGTTTAGCAGTATATCAAGTATGTCTAGTATATAAAATTCAGAATTACCTGGTTAGTATCGAGTATTATGCTTAGTGACTAGTTCCCTAAAATGACCATCATGGTTTATTCATTAAAATGTTAAATGTTAAAATGTTTTAAATACGTTCTGTATATTGTGGTGTGAATGACTGTTCATTATTGTGTTTTATGGTATTAAACGTGTTCAAAATTAGGTATCAGATCAGTTCTCAATATGCCGCTCTTTTCGAAATTAAGACAGATCACTACTAGAAAAGGGGTACTCGAAGAAGCTGTTCCCATTCCTCCTAGGGACACTCCAGGGTACTTCATGTATCATAAACATGGCCTAGACGCCATATTATTTCTTGATCTATGGGTAGACTACACTAAGGAATTACCAGAAAGTCAGAGGTGGCCCGCAGCTGGGACCTGGGATGCAGATTGCATTATGAAAGTAGAAGAAGAATTATGGAAAAAGAAAGCTAGACAATCACAGAAAGACGCCATTGAATTATGGCGTAAAGAATCGTATAGACGTACAGAAAAAGCACGTAGACAGGAAGAGAAGAGTAAGGAGAATTCAAATAAAGTTCGAGAAAGTGTATTAATTGAAGAAGGTACTCGAGTAAAGTCAGAACAAACAGACAGACAAAGAAATGCCCTTGTGAATGGTATGTATCCTCTTCTGGCCGAAGGACTACCTAAGGCTACCCCGGAGATACCAAGAGACTTGCCACCCCCATTGTTTCCGATAAAAGCACATCCCAAAGGGCATCCCAGAACCGCAGAAGATGTTTTTCTTTCTTCTTATTTAGACGACGCAGCTCCCGAGTATGCAAATGCTGCGCCACATAGACCGTCTGCCGAGGGGGTTCAACGCCAAGACCCTCCTCCGTCTGTACCTCTACAACAGCAAACCCCGACACAAGTTCCGGCAAGCACATCTGTTTCTACATCCGCATCCACACCAATGGTTGCTATATCCCGTTCAACGAATCCTTTCACATCCAGCACCCCAGGTGGTGCTACCGGAGGTGCATCGAGCATTTTTTCTACGCCACCCAGAACAAATAAACTTTCCTTTCAAGAAATAGCCCACCAACGTACACCTAAACTAGTAACTCCGAACACGCTCAAGGAACTTCTAATAGATTGTAGATATGACCCTGTGCCCGGAAAAGGGGACGAGATGATGCTGGCATCATTACGTATCCGACGAGCTGCAATATATTTAGGGAAGCTACCAGGAATGACTGCACACTTAGAAAATATATATCATTTTGTTCAGTCAGGGCGAGACCCTGAGAGTATAAACAGAGCCATGGAGTACCAAAAAGTGGAAATCCAGGGGGAACTGTTACGTTTCCTCATAAACTGTGTGATCAGAAATCAAGATCAACCAGGGGTAAGTCCGGCAGAAATGCAAATTCTTACCACTTGGGGTAAAAATATATCAGAGGGGAGACACGATAAACGATCATGTATAGTAGCTATGAGCCGAAAGATCCGCAAAGAAATAGAACGAATACACGAGGAAAGATTAGCAGTAGACGAATCAGAACAAATCGAGGACGAGGAAGAATTAGAACTGCCCACAGGACAGTTAGAAACAATGGCCTATGTAGGTAGAGGAAGATCTTGCAATAATACTAGATGCTTTACTGATCCGATATGTCCGACACGTCCAGATAATAACAGAAAATTCCAAACTCCTATAATAAATATAAGGTCACCCGAACATTCATTCCAAGCCGCTGACAAATTACTCCGAGAACGAAGGGGTTATCATATACTCGATTCTATGGACGAACAAGAATTAGCCAGGTCAGCCGTACACTGGGTTGATAGTCCTGGAAAATATGGTGATGATACACTAGTACATACGTTTTTGAACCTCGCCCCAGATGAACAGCGTTTAGCTGGTATATATATGATTCAACAACTCCTTATATTATATAAAAGCCAACACTCCGATCCTGGTCCCTTACCAGATATATTGACTGAATTACTCACGAATAAATGGAGAGGTTCCGGTACTAAGTTAATTAGAGAAATACTAGAATCTAGAAGACAGTATATTCTTTTTGTATGTCCTGAACATGTCTCACTGCCCATCAAGGAAAGAACGACGTATTACATGGATAGACAAAATCCCTTACGAGAAGTGCACCCGATAAAGGGTGATGACAATGAGTTTAAACGTGTGTTTGTATACATACCCATATCCAAAATAGAACTATTAGAAATGAAGAAAGTGGTACCCAGTCATGACAAAGACCCAGCGGGTTTCCACCGTGAAATTAAAGATATGTTACTCATGGGAGAATATACCTACCCCGACATTATGACAATATTGAAGGTATTAATGCCTGCGGGCATTTACGAAAAACTCAAGGAAAAGGATTGGGAGGTGGGAGACCAGAAGATAGATTGGACAGCATTAGAAAACGAAGAAAAAGCTCGAGGTCCAGGTTCAGGACTCGGGGACAAGATCAAAGCACTACCAGGTTTACTAGTACAGGTACTGCCACGATTATTAACTACGAAAAAGGAAGACTGGGGTGCAATCTCAGCCTGTAAACAAAAACCAGATGAAGACACTAGTGATTTCTATTCCCGATTTGAGAAATGTTTTGGTATAAATAGTGGAATAAAAGCAAGTAGCGAGTCGTATCCACATCTGTTTGTGACAAAATTGGTTGAAAATGCCTTGCCCCAAGTTAAGAATAGAGTATTGAAGTTCGAGAGTACCTGGCAAGGTAACACTCCGTCACAAATGTTACAAATGCTACAGTACCATCACAATAGAATTAGAGAAGAACAAGAACATGAACATAGACGCATGAAAGACACGAAAATGAAAATGCTAGTTTCCCAGACAGTGCCAGTTGACGGTCATAAGAAGGGTATAACACAGTCCAGTGGTTCAACAGGTCCTGTAAAAGGGACGTGCAACTATTGTAAACAGCCAGGTCATTATGTACACGATTGTCCAGTTTTAAAACATAATATTGCCATAGGTAACGCAAAAGAAAGACCACGACCAATTAGACAGGATCAGAACCAACAAGGAGTTGTTAGGTCAAGATAGAAAATTCTTACTTGATACAGGGGCAAGCCGAACAACAATAAAACGTAGTGAAGTTCCAGGGGCACCCCTCTCAGGCTCACAGAATATTTCCCTTGGCTTTTCAGGAAAACCCATCATTAACGAAGTAACACAGCCTCTTCCACTTACGATCGGTCCCTTGACACGAACTACAGATTTATTACTTACTAAATCATGTCCAGAAAACTTGTTAGGCATAAAAACTTTGAAAGCTCTAGGAGCTATTATATGTTGTTCTCCGGAAGGAGTAAGATTATTTTTACGTGATTTCAAAGGGCACTACGTGTCCCGAGACATGGATCACCGACTGCAGACTTTACCGACACATTTATGGGCACAAGGCCCTACAGATGTTGGTTGCATGAACATTACACCATATCGAGTCACACTAAAGGCAGGAGTGGTACTTCCACGAATGCGACAATACAAGTTACCCCCAGATGCTGTAGTGGCTTTACTACAAATCATTGACGAGCTTATTACCCAAGGAGTGGTTGTGGAAACTGACTCCAATGTATGTAATTCCCCGATAATTCCGATTCTTAAACGAACCGATCCAACAGTACCGCCAGTATATCGATTGGTTATTGATCTGCGCGAATTAAATAAATGCATAGTACCACAATACCCCGTAGTCCCAGACATTTCTTCATTACTGACAGCCATTGATTCCGAAGCAACATTCTTTACTGTAATTGATCTCAAGAATGCCTTTTTCAGCGTCCCAATAGATCCGGAGAGCCAATACTTGTTCGGATTTAGTTTAAATGGACGAAGCTTTAAATTCACACGCGCACCTCAAGGATTTACAGAAAGCCCCAGCATTTATAGCCAAGCACTGAAACGAGAACTCGACAGTATCCACATGCCAGTCAACACTGCCCTGCTTCAATACGTCGATGATCTGCTGATCACCGCTAGAAGCGAACTTGAATGTGAGAAAGCCTCACTGACGGTTTTACAATTTTTGGCCGAAAAGGGGCACAAGGTGTCCCCTTCTAAGCTGCAATTCTGTGTCCAGCGAGTTGTTTACCTTGGTCACTCGCTGTCCAAGGAGGGAAGGCAGCTTACACCAGATCGCATCCAGCTAATTGCTAATATGCCAGTCCCCAAGACACAAAAGGAGGTGCGGGCTTTCATAGGCCTCACTTCATATTGTAGGCAGTGGATCCCTCAGTATGCATTTCTAGCAAAACCACTCATTCAATTGACAACACAAGAGGCAGCCACATCGACTGTTCTCCCTTGGACTCAGGAACATACACAAGCTTTTGAAAGCCTAAAGAAAGCCTTATGCCAAGCACCTGTTTTAGCAACACCATGTTACAATAAACAGTTTACACTCTTCGTTACAGAACGCGAAGGTACTGCCTTGTCAGTACTCACACAGGAACAAGCAGGATCACACAAACCATGTGCTTATTTTTCTAGTACATTAGATCCCGTAGCTCAGGCTTTGCCTGCGTGCCTGAAATCAGTGGCAGCAACAGCTTTAGCAATCAGACAAAGCGATGCCATAGTATTAGGACATCTATTGACAGTACAAGTACCACATGCAGTGGAGGTTCTCTTGAACCGCACACAAACACAACACTTGACTATAGCACGACTTACTGGTTACGAATTAACATTGTTTCAGCCACATATAGAAATCAGACGTTGTAGTACATTGAATCCTGCCACACTGTTACCAATAAACGGAACAGACCCACTTGCACATGATTGTATTGAAGTTATCACTATCACGACGAAACCCAGACAAGATTTGACAGATGTCCCATTGTCAGACCCAGACCTGACGTTGTATGTAGATGGTTCATGTATGAGAACAGGTACAGGAGAGCTAGTGGCCGCTTATGCAGTCACAACAGACACTGAAATCGTTGAAACAAATTGCATAAATACCTTGTCAGCTCAAGCAGCAGAGCTCATCGCTCTGACACAAGCCTGTATTCAAGCCACAAATAAAAAAGTCAACATATACACTGATTCACGTTATGCATTCGGAGTTGTACATGACTTCGGCGTACTGTGGCGAGAGAGAGGTTATTTAACTTCTCACGGTGCCCACATTCAGCACGGACCCCTCATTCATGCCTTATTAGATGCAATACATCTACCCACTGCAATATCAATTATGAAATGTAAAGCCCATACGAAAGTTACTGATATCATTTCCCAAGGCAATGATCTAGCTGACAGAACAGCTAAACAGACTGCTCAAACTCGAACATCCGACATGACAAAGACAATAGTCCCGACACCAACATATTGCATGACGGTTAAGGATCCCGCTCTTGACGTAATTGACATACAGACACATGCTACTCCAGACGAAATAAAGAAATGGACTGAATTAGGAGGGATCCAAACGGATCAAGGATGGATGACGAAGGAAAAATCTGTGTGGTTCCTTCCTGATTCAATGGTCCAAGTTATAATTAATACTGTACATAGTCCAGCACATCTAGTAGGAGAAAAAGCTATGCTAGACAGCATTCAACACATATGGTTCAACAAACATTTACGAGCAGTAGCTAAACAAAAAGTTCGTACCTGTATGATCTGTTGTCAGTTTAACCCAGGAAAAAGCATTCCCGTAGAACAGGGTGGATTTCAGCCTCCTGATCACCCTTTTGAAGTCCTCCAGATGGATTATATCCAGATGGAACGATGTCGAGGATTCAAATACGTTCTCGTAGTTGTCTGTGCTCTTTCCCGTTGGACAGAGGCATACCCGGTTTCAGATTACACTGCCCCGACTACTGCTAAACAGTTAGTTCGAGAATTCTTCCCACGGTACGGTTTACCACGTGCTGTCTACTCAGATAACGGCCAGCCGTTCTCATCCGAATTAATGAAACACGTTTCACTTTTGTTAGGCTATCAGTGGAAATTTCACTGTGTCCGACACCCCGAGGCAGCAGGTCTCGTGGAAAGACATAATCAGACCCTGAAAATTAGATTGTCCAAAATATGCAGAGAGAAAGGTGTCGACTGGGTAGTAGCCTTACCCGTTGCACTCTTTTACATGAGAATGGTAGCACACTCTCGAACAGGGCTATCCCCTTATGAAGTGATCTTCGGTAGACCACCAAATATGTGGGGGACGCCTATACCACGCAAAATAACTGATATTGACTGTAATATGCTGACAGATTACTTGGCTTCCTTGATGTCTGCACTACAATCTTGTCGTTCACAGGTAGCTGCAGCCTTTCCCGACAACACCGAGGTGAAACCCCATGACGTAATTCCAGGGGATTTAGTTCTAGTGAGGAACTTTGATCGGAAGTCCCAGCTGGATCCTAGGTGGAAGTCGCCTCAGCTCGTACTGCTAACGACGAGGACAGCCGTAAAGATCGAAGGACGAAAAGGCTGGATACATTCAAGTCATATCAAGAAATTTCATGGACTACCATCAGACGTAAACGACACACCTTGCGTGTCTTCACCGATTGACTCAAAACTTCCTTTGGTTGAACTGAATAGCCATGAGCTATATAAACTAAAACTTAGGTCTAACAAGTCAGGCAATTTGATTGTTTAAGTCCTCTCCAAGGTGAATCGGTCGAATTTGTCTCTGACATGTATCCCTTAGACCTGTGTAGAGAAAGAAACAAAAGGATAAAGTTGAAACGACACGCGTACTGTAAATCACTGCGTAGTCATTGCACAGTGACGTTATTAATTTTGTTGTTCTTAAGTCTTTTAGTAATTACTGCAAGTATATTGTTGCACACATATTATCCTATTTCTAGACATGTTTATAATGTTACTGCTGAACATTCTTTTAGTGAACTACCTCCACATGAATTGTCTTATAGATTTGCGCTGCGCAATAACACGTTTATTAGTATGTTACATCATTCCCATCAGGTTAGCAATGCTACAAATTGTTGGATATGTGGTCGACTCCCTCCCTATCAGAACTATAAAGGAATTCTACCTCTCTTTCCATACCCGTTCACACACAATGGATCCTGTGGAGCATGGTTTAGTTTAATTAATTCCCTAGATTCGAATTCTGCAGTTTACCAGAATAACAGGGTATGGGGAAATCTGAACTTAGGTTTACTCAAAGTCTGTCACCCTAACAAGGAGGGACTTCCCAAAAGAACAGGAACTGATCTAGAAAATGAAGTATATGGATTAGGTAATTTTACGCTTAATCTCATGATCCTGAATGTCGAATCCGAAGCTACTCCAATTTTGCCCGCCATGTCAGTATTTCCAGTTAAAGGTGAATTATGTGTAAGAAAGAATGGTTCCATACATATGGGCCATAGTAGATGCACCACTGTAATAAAATTTAGTGATCAAGGCAAGCCTACATTTAGAGCTTCCCGCCATTCCTACTTCATATGTGGTCAGACGGCATACATACGTTTGCCACCAGATTGGGATGGTACCTGCTACATCGGATTCCTTTTGCCACCTGTTTTCCTAGCTCCTCCTGATTATCACAGAAACACTCATTTAGTACACAATAGAGAAAGGAGAGATCTCCCAATAGTCGATTACACTGAGACAGCATGGGAAAAATACACAGATTTCAATAAAGGTCTCTTTCCCTATATAGGTACAGTTACCAATAGTAAGCTGATACGTAGATTAACCAGAACCCTTGAAGCAGTAGTGAACAAAACTATTTCCGCCTTAGGCAATTTAACAGAAGAGCAGTCTGCTATGCGGATTGTTGTGCTTCAAAATCGTCTTGTCCTTGACGTCATCCTGGCCGATAGGGGCGGAGCTTGTAGGGTCATCGGATCAAATTGTTGCATTTTCATACCAGAAAATTCGCCATCTGTATATAAAGCCATAACTCGACTTCATAAGATTGTAAGCCAGATACACCAGAATCCAGGCACCTGGACTTGGTCCGGTTGGTTTTGGAGTGTATTATCTACCTTTGGATGGAAGGTCCTATCCTTCCTAGGTATTGGCTTTCTCATACTATTCAGTTGCTGTCTATGCCTACAATGTGGACCAGCGATCTGTGGTCTGTGTGCCACATCGTGTATTCCACCACCAAGATTTCATTCATCCCAGAAGAAAAAAGAAGAACAAATGATGCTATATGAACAGATCGATGGATTAATGAAGATTGATATCTCTTGACGGGCAAGTAGGGGACAAGGAGGGAATGTGGAAATATGGATTTTTATGATCAGTTATGTCCCCTATCTTGGACCCCAACGGTTTCATGTATAAATCACAAGTACATGTGTGTTCCCTCCAGTTCCAGTTATGAAGACGCAAACACATGTGCGTCCACCGCCAACATGTCCTCTTTCAGATCCGCCATGAATGGGCCGGATATTCCATTCCTAAGTACGAAAGGCCACCGGCTTTATATGGTTCACTTATGCCATTTTACAGTCCAGGCAAGTAGGCCCTGATTCTGCCATCAAGCCTTTTCCTGCCTTCTGCCTCTGAAAGCTCCAGTCCGAGCTCGCATCTGTATCCATGAACTTTGTCCTACTCCCTGCGCAGCTAACGGTGCCTGACATCAGCCTGTTGCCTGCCAAAAACTGTATTTCACCTTCGAAATTATCTGCTCCGCTCCCTACCCAATGCATTCCTGTCTAGTAGTTTAAGTAAACATTCTTCCAGCTACCGAGCAAAAGGCCCGGCTTCTCTGTCTTTATGCAAGTAATTCATAGCCCTGTTACTATGGAAGATTCCTGCCCTCGCATCTAGTGTAGACACTTAGACGCTTGTACACGCACTCACAGTCAGTATAGTCAGTATAGAATAAGATTCTACTCTAAGAAGACTTCTCTTTTGGATAACATAGTTCTTTAAACATAGGATGTTAGATATGATTTGGGATTAGGTTGACTTGACCCTCCAGACTTCTGTCGCCACATGTAGAGCTAAATGTCAAGTCCCCTTCACCCTCTAGTTGCACGTCAATCACACGTCACGCTGCTGCGCGCGCATTTCTGCCAAGTATTTCTGCTGACATTGCGAAATTCTTTCATGGAACCACCCTATTATGACATCATACTTGATGACGTTCTTTAGTTACGCCCAGTTACACCCACTTTTGCTACGCATGTATGTTTTATCTTTACTATCAATTGTTACGCCTCCTCCATTTGCTTCACTGTAATGCCTATTGTATAAAAATGATTACCTGTCAATAAAGTAAGGTCTTCACTTCCTGAACCTTCGTGGTGATGGAATCTGGAGCTCATCAATTTAAATTGATTTTGGAATAAAGCCCGTTCCGAACCTCTAATACCACGGATTCTGCCTCTTATTTTACTGAGCTATTGTTATAGATTTTCCGCATCAAATTAAGTTCCGGTAATTAAATTATTTACCACAGAACCCTGCCCGATCTGACACTTTCTGGCCTTAATCGTGAGGCCTGCCTTCTGCAGCACCCTCAACACATCCGAGGTGTTGCAAGTGTTCGTCCCAACTGGAACTGAACACCGCAATGTCGTTCAGGTATGCGGCGCTGAATTCCTCCAGCCCGGCCAACACCTGATTGACCAACCTCTGAATGGTGGCAGGAGCATTCTTCAACCCAAAGGGAATCACACAGAACTAGTAATGTCCTTCCGGGGTTGAGAATGGGGATCTTTCCTTGGCCCCCTTGGTTAACGCGATTTGCCAGTACCCCAACGTTAAAAAAAAATGTATTAAGGAATTTGGCAGCTCCCAACTGATCGATGAGCTCATCAGCTCGGGTGATGGGGTGGGTGTCAGTCCGAGTGACAGCATTGAGTCCCTGGTAGTCCACACAGAACCGCAGTTCTGGGGCGGCACCGGGCTCCGTTGCCTTCGGGACCAAGACCACGGGGCTGGCCCATGGACTGCTGGACGACTCAACAACCCCAAACGCCAACATCTTCGAGACCTCTTCTTTGATGCTGGCCTTGACCCAGTCAGCCAACCTGTAAATCTTATGTTTCATAGGGGGGTTGTCACAGGTGTCCACATCGTGGGTACACCAGTGAGTAACACCTGGGGTCCAGGAGAACTGCGGGGCAAACTGCCCCAGCAACTGGCGACGCTTGGTCTGTTGCTTGGCAGTCAGGGTCGGGGAGAGGATCACACCATCCACCGGCCCATCCCCCTCTTGGGCAGACAGGAGGTCCTGGAGAGGTTCACTCTCCACTTCCTCGCCGTTGTCCGTCGCCAAGAGCATGCTCACTTTGGACCTCTCGAAGTGGGGCTTGAGGTGGTTCACTTGTAGAACCCATAACGGGTTCCGAGGAGCCTGAAAATCCACCAGGTAGTTGATCTCACTTTTGCACTCCACCAACTCAAAGGACCCATTCCACTTGTCCTGCAAGGCACAATGTTCCACAGGGGTATAGCCCACACTTTTTGTCCAGGTTGAAACTCGACCAGAGTGGCATTCTAGTCATACCACTTCTTCATTTCTTCCTGGCTGGCCTCGAGGTTCGCCTGAGTTTCCTGAAGCGGGGAGTTTGGTTGCGGAAGGCCAGCATGTATCTAAACACATCCTGGGGTGTCTTCCTGGGAGCAGCCTCCCAGCCTTCCTTCACCAAGCTTAGAGGTCCGCGCACCGGGTGACCGTACAGAAGCTTGAAGGGGTTGAAACCGAGACTTCTGGGGTACCTCCCGGTACGCAAAAAGAAGGCACGGTAAGAGGATGTCCCACTTACGCCTCATGGGTTCTGTTAGACCCTTGATCATGCCCTTTATGGTCTGGTTGAACCTTTCTACCAGACCTTTACCTTGGGGGTGATAAGGGGTGGTGACCTTGTAAGAAACACCACACTCCTTCCACAGGGATGTCATATACTTAGATATAAAATTGGCCCCCCTGTTGGAAACCACCTCTCTGGGGAACCCCATGCAGGAAAAGATCCCCATTAACGCCCGGACCACTACTGGCACCGTCGTTGTCCTGAGAGGGATTGCCTCCGGGTACCGAGTAGCGTGGTCTACCAAGACCAGGATGTACCTGTTGCCCATGGCTGTCTTGGGGTCCAGTGGCCCCACAATGTCCATCCCTATCATTTGAAAGGGTGTCCCCACCAGGGGAATGGTTGGAGAGGAGCTTTACCCTTCCTCCCACTCTTGCCACTTGCCTGGCAAGTTTGGCAAGACCGGCAATGCACATCCGACTGCCTCCGCATTTGGCGCCAGAAGAAGTGGGTGACAAGCCTGTCAAAGGTCTTGTCCTGCCCCAAATGTCCTGCCAAAGGCACGTAGTGAGCCAGACCCAGTAGGAAGGTCCGGAAGCGCTGGGGTACCACCAGCACATGGGCTGCCTAGGTTCCGCGACCTTAGGCTCATTGTACAGGAGATCATTTTCCCAATATATCCAATGTGATCCGGACTGATCGCCGGCCGCCGCTGACCCTCCAGAAAAGGGCACTCTTTCTGACCTTGGCAGAACTCCTCCCTGGTGGGACCCCCTTCTTGTTGCCAATGGGTCAGCTCAGCGATGTCCCCCAGTTCAGCCACCTGTTCCTCTGTAAGCACCAGGGCTTCCCCCTCAAGGTACGCCTCCTCCCGAGCCGTGGGAACTTTGGGGGCCGGTTACCCGCGTCCCCGGCCATTTCTGTTGGCAGGGATCTGGGCCACTGTTTCAGGCTCCAGGTCCCTCTGATCACCCTCTCTAGCCGCCACTGAACGAGTGGACACGCATGCCCACTTTGGCAACCTAAGCATCTCCAAGTGGGACCTGAGCTCAACATCCTTCCAGATGGACTTCTCCAGGTCGTTACCGAGCAGACACTCGACAGGCATGGAAGGGCTCACAACTGCCCTCAAAGGACCTGAGATCCCCCCACACTCGAAGGGAACCTGCATCACCAGACACTGGCGCTCTGAACTGTCGACTGCAATTACTTGGTGGAATGCCCCGGGGACTACCTGCCTCTCAGAGACCAGGTGACACCAAGCTGAGGTCACACTGGCTCCAGTATCCCTGAAAGCCTCTACCCTTCACCCATTGATGGCCACCCAGTTGCTATATTTCTTTGTGTTAGGGGGCACCTGGGCCCCTAGTACCATCTCACTGTCTCCTGGTGAGACAAGGGTCATTTCTGCGGGGTCCCCACCCTCCTGTTGGGACTCCTCTACCTCCCCAAGTGCTACGCTAGCCAACACCTTGGACTGCCCACCCGGGGGATGGCTGTGCCTCCTTGGAGCACCTGGGGTCCCCCTTTATGTGCCCCACCTGGTCACATGCAAAACATTTGCAGGGGCGTGTCTCAGCAGGCTTTCCTGTTGAGAACCCTTGCTTCTTATCCCCGGGGGATTGGAACCTTTACCCTGGGTGTTATTTTGGGGCCCTTTCGAGAACTCCTGTGTTTTATCCATTGTCACCCCCACTTTTCTGCTGGGGACTCTGCCCACCTTTGGCTGAGTCTCCCCCAAACGCTTCCTTGTGGACCCTGGTACTCACCCAGCGGTCCGCCTCCATAGCAAGCTTCCTGGGGTCAGTCAGCTTACTATCAACTAGGTGCTGGCGCAGATCTGCAAAACATAGACTAGACAGGTGCTCCCATGCAATCAAATTGTATAACCCCTGGAAATCTGTCACATTACTGCCCTTTACCCAGCCATCCAACGATCGACAAAACACATCCACACATTCTAACCACTTGTTGGCATCGGACTTCTTACTGGACCTAAACTGATCCCTGTACTTTTCAGGAGTAAGACCATACTTGGTGAGGAGGGCATCCTTCATGTCTGGATGGGTGAGGTGATACCCCTTACCCAAAGCTATCAAACTATCCCTCGCTTCTTTAGGGAAGAGGGTCCACAATCCTGCTCCCCAATTCTCTTCAGGGACCCCATTCATATGGATTGCCGCCTCATACCCCTAGAACCACCTTTGTATGTCGTCCCCCTTCTTGAACTCCTTGCCTACATTCTTGGGAATGTGCACGATTCTGTCTGTCTGCCTTGACGAGTTGCTGCCACCATCTGAGCTAGTTCTTTTCTCTCGATCCAGCTCCTTTATCCTAACTTCGTGTTCCAATACCATTCTCTTTTCCTCCATGGCTAATCTAATCTTTTCTAGTTCTGTGGCTATTTTCCTTGCCTCCGTCTGTCCCAAGCTCCTCCGTGGACATGCCACTGCTGCCTGGCCGGGAGGTTTCTCCCCCTCCCAACAGCGCATCCCTCCTAGGACTAGGCTCCTCTGCCTTCCCACTAAGATCACCAGATTGCCCACTTGCGTCTCTGGCTGCTACGCAGGCCCGCAGCACCTTCTGTAGCTCGTCTTTCCTCGTGAGGCCTCTGACTTGGACTTTTAGGTTTTTGCAAAGGGATTTCAACTCCCTAACAGTGTAGAGCTCCAACCTCTCCTCCTCAAAGGTAATGCCCAGGGTTGCAGTGGATGATGCTATTGATTCCGGCATGACGAAGTAGAACATTCACCTGGCTAGATCACAAAAATAGGCCAAAAAGAAAACGGGCTAGTATGTGGTACGTAATGGTCTGCGATATGGTGCACACCAATCACTGTAAGTCAAGTGCAAACGCAAGTCCTATCCTCATAGCTGCCAACCAATGTTAGAAATGGGAGTTTTATCTAGTTCATGTTTCCACTCATGCTATAGTAGTGTAGAGCATTAAGATGCCTGATGCAAAGAACATGTCCTGGTATGTTCAGAGGTTTCCAGGTAACAATAAAAATGTAAAGTAACTTTGGCGATTAAGGTTCCTGCTGTAGAGAGAGATTAGAGTTTTATCCAGTGGCTGTTTCGACTCATGTTAAAGTGATACAGAGGATTAAGTTCCCTACTACAAAGAACATATCCTTGTGTGTTGAGAGGTTTCAAGCAACAATAAAAATGTAAAGGTAACTTTGTCGATTACAGTTCCTGTTGGAGAGCGATGGGAGTATTATCTAATGTCGGTTTCCACTCATGCTAAAGTACCATAGAGGATTCAGATGCCTTGTGCTAAGAACATGTCCTTGTTCGTTCAGAGGTTTTCAGGCAACAATAAAAATGTAAAGGTAACTTAGCGTTTAATGTTCCAGCGGGAGAGAGATCGGAGTTTTATCCAGTAGCTGTTTTCACTGATGCTGAAGGAGTGCAGAGGATTAAGATGCATGTCTGCTGCAAACAACATGCTCTTGTGTGTCCAGAATTTTTCGGGCAACAATAAAAATGTAAAGGTAACTTTGGCGATTATTGTTCCTGCTGGAGATAGAAGGAAGTTGTATTTAGTGGCTGTTTCCACTGATGCTAAAGTAGCGCAGAGAATTAAGATGCCTGCTGCAAAGAACATGTCCTTGTGTGCCTATATGTTTTTAGGCAACAATAAAAATGTAAAGGTAACTTAGCGTTTAATGTTCCAGCTGGAGAGAAATTGAAGTTTTATCTAGTGGCTGTTTCCATGCATATTAAAGTAACGCAGAGGATTAAGATGCCTGCTGCAAAGAACATGTCCTTGTGTGTTCAGATGTTTCCAGGCAACAATAAAAATGTAAAGGTAACTTTGGTGTAAGGTTCCTGCTGCAGAGAGAGATTAGAGTTGTATCCAGTGGCTGTTTTGACTCATGTTAAAGTGACGCAGAGGATTAAGTTCCCTACTACAAAGAACATATCCTTGTGCGTTGAGAGGTTTTCAGGCAACAATAAAAATGTAAAGGTAACTTTGGCGATTAAAGTTCCTGTTGGAGAGCGATGGGAGTATTATCTAATGTCGGTTTCCACTCATGCTAAAGTACCATAGAGGATTCAGATGCCTTGTGCTAAGAACATGTCCTTGTTTGTTCAGAGGTTTTCAGTCAACAATAAAAATGTAAAGTTAACTTTAGCGATTAATGTCCCTGCTGGAGAGAGATCGGAGATTTATGTAGTTCATGTTTCCACTCATGCTATAGTAGTGTAGAGCATTAAGATGCCTGATGCAAAGAACTTGTCCTGGTATGTTCAGAGGTTTCCAGGTAACAATAAAAATGTAAAGGTAACTTTGGCGATTAAGGTTCCTGCTGTAGAGAGAGATTAGAGTTTTATCCTGTTGCTGTTTCGACTCAAGTTAAAGTGACGCAAATGATGAAGTTTCCTACTCCAAAGAACATATCCTTGTCTGTTCAGAGGTTTTCGGGCAACAATAAAAAAGTGTAAAGGTAACTTTGACGATTAAAGTTCCTGTTGGTGAGAGATGGGAGTTTTATGTAGTTCATGTTTCCACTCATGCTATAGTAGTGTAGAGCATTAAGATGCCTGATGCAAATAACACGTCCTGGTGTGTTTAAAGGTTTTCAGGCAACAATAAAAATGTAAAGGTAACTTTGGCGATTAATGTTCCTGCGGCAAAGAGATGGAAGTTTTATCTAGTGGCTGTTTCCACTCATGCTAAAGTTGTGCAGAGGATTAAGAAACCTGCTGCCAAGGACATGTTCTTGTGTGTCCTGAGACTTTGAGGCAACAATAAAAATGTAAAGTTAACTTTGGAAATTAATGTTCCTGCAGGAGACAGATCGGAGTTTTATCCAGTGGCTGTTTCCACTCATGTTAAAGTAGCGCAGATGATTAAGATGGCTGCTGCAAAGAACATGTCCCTGTGTGTTCAGACGTTTTCAGGCGCCAATAAAAATGTAAGGGTAACTCTTGTGATTAACGTTCCTGCTGGAGAGAGAGAGATCAGAATTTTATCTAGTGGCTGTTTCCACTCATGCTAAAGTAGCGCAGAGGATTAAGATGCCTGCTGCAATGAAAATGTCCTTGTGAGATCAATGTTTTCAGGTGACAATAAAAATGTAAAGGTAACTTTGGCAATTAATGTTAATGCTGGAGAGAGATGGGAGTTTAATTTAGTGGCTGTTTCCTGTGATGCTAAAGTAGTGCAGAGGATTAAGATGCCTGCTGCAAAGAACATGTCCTTGTGTGTTCAGACGTTGTCATGCGACAATAAAAATGGAAAGGTAACTTGTTAGGTTGGTCCATGGGGCTATGCATATTAAATTTACCCTTATTGCCGTTTCATTAGTTTGTAGACAAGCATTATTAATCTATTTACAATTGGTGATGTTTGATTTTTGTTGTAAGGATGCAAATGCCACCCACATGCACCCCAGCACACTACCCACATGCATCCCACCAACACACACCTTATAACAACACACCACACCATGCCACTGCCCCACATCACTGCACTAGACACCAAGGGCCATATGTAGGTGGCCTAACATTTACCACTTCATAAATACCGAATTTTACCGATTCGGTATTTATGAAGTGGTAAATGCTATGTAGGTAATCCATCGGTAATATTTACCGATTCGGAATGGGTCGGTATTTTAAAATCGGTATTTACCGATTTGGTAATGGTAACTGGCTTCCCATTGATTCCTATGGGCCAGGAGGCCCATAGGAATCAATGGGAAGCCAGTTACCATTACCGAATCGGTAAATACCGATTCGGTAATGGGGGGAGCACAATCAAGGGTGGCAGGGTGTCACAGTGACACCCTGTTGCACCCCTGATTCCTGCATGTGTGCACATGTGTCACACATACTGCCACATTGCACACTTCTAAGTGCCAAAAAATGCTTTTTCAAATCCATTTGTCATTTACCACCTACTTTTAGTTGGTGGTAAATAACGAATCCACACAACACCCACACACTCCCCCTACATCTCATTTCAGGATTCGGTATTTACCGAATCGGTAAAATTACCGAATCGGTAATTTTACCGATTCGGTAAATTACCGAATCCTGAAATGTCCCCCCTACATACCAAAAGCCTGAATACCGGTCGGTAACGGGATTTTTACAGAAAATCGGCCGTTACCGACCGGTATTAGGCTACCAACATATGGTCCCAAGTTTGCAGCATGGAGCACAGCAGCCACACTGCTCTACAACATACCTTAGAAACATTGCCAAAGCCTATAGCTCTGGCTAAAGACTTATACGGTCCCAAAGGCGAGACCAATTGGCTATGCCAATGCTTGTTTAATTCTGCAATGACTTTATCATATGTTACATGCTGTTTGGTGTATGATTCACACTGCAAACATTTTATGCCCTTGTTTTAAACATGTACAAGGAAAAGAGATACACAGTTTCACGTGAGGCTTCTGGTTGTCATGGAAACAGGTCAGAGGGTCAGTGTGAAGAAGGTCCATTGGAATGTTGGTGTTTGAAGATTCTTTGGAATGTTGGAGTTTAAACCGTGGATGACAGTTGGGGGGCAGGGGGGGCTCACACCAGCCTCAGCTCCGCTCCTCCCCAGAGATAGAAGTACGGGAAGAGCCTCTGTGTGAAGGGCGCCCGCGGGAAGGAGTAGAGAAGCTCCATGGAGTCAGCATTGTACAGGGACAGCCGCCCCCCCTCGTAGTCCAGATACACCCCCAGCTTCAGGGGCTTCTCACGAGGGGACAGAGGGGGGTCAGGGGAGGTGAGAGCCCTGTACTGACCCTCACACCCCAGCACAGCCCAGACTCCCCCCTCAGGTGACCATGTGAACCCTCCCTTCCTGCTCACAGACTCTGCTGCGACCCCCACATGCCACCCTCCCCCCTCTTGCAGCAGCTGCACCTCCCAGTAATGTCTGCCGGAGGTGAACCCCTCGCTCCCCAGCACACAGGGGTAGTAGGAGGTGAATCACTTGGGGGTGTCCGGCAGGGGCTGCGCTGTGCCCGTGTATCTCACTCGTCTCCCCCCCTCAGACAGGAGGAGCCAAGGATGAGCCGTGTCGGGATCCAGAGTCACCATCACTGCAGAGAAGAGATTCACAATTAGAGATTTAATGACACAAAGAAAGGCTGTAATTACTGCTTCTGCTTTACATATGATTAATGTACACCATATCTGGAAGGAGCACGCGGTGCTAGAGAGCGCAAGGCACTAGACTGCTCACTGCTGTAAAGCGAGCAGCACTAGACCGCTCACTGCACTAAAGCGAGCGGCACTAGACTGCTCACTGCACTAAAGCGCGCGGCACTAGACCGCTCACTGCACTAAAGCGCGCATTCATCTACAGCACACACTACACTAAACCGCAGTACATAGAGAGGACAGCAGGTGGGGCACTGGACTAGCGACTCCACAGTATGCTGTACTAGTGAGTGCACTGCATCAGATGGCACAGAGTGACAGAGTTACTCCAAGGCATACTGTACTAGTCAGTACTCTATAATAGATAGTACAGAGTAACAGAGGTACTCCAAGGTATCCAGTACTAGTCAGTACAGTGCAATACATGTCACTGAGTGACAGAGGGTACTGGAAGTGTACAGTACTGCTCAGTACACTTCATTTGATCGTCCAGAGTGACAGGCCTATTCCAAGGTATATTGTATTAGACAGTACACCACATTAGATGGTACAGAGTGACAGAGCTACTCCAAAATATGCTGTACTAGTCCGTACTCTGTATTAGTTGGAATAGAGTGAGTGAACTACTAAAAAGTATACTATACTAGTAAGTACACTCCATTAGATGGTACGGAGTAGTAAAGCTACCCCAAGGTATACTGTACTAGTCCGTACACTGCATTAGATGGTACAGAGTGGTAGAGCTACCCCATGGTATACTGTACTAGTCAGTACACTGCATTAGATGGTACAGAATGACAGAGCTACTGAAAGGTATGCTGTACTAGTTTAGTGACCCAGGTAGACACCACCCTTTAGAGATGCTTCGATTGGTTGGCATTAGTAGTATTAATGAGTGTAGATTCAGATGTTATTCCAGGTGTAAAGGCCACAGCAGGTAAACTCATGCACAGATACCACTCTGCACATTTTGCTGGTGGTCCCCGTGTCTTTTAGAGTCCCACAGACTTTGCAGACACTGCCTTTGGCTTTAGCTGTCCACAGACGCCGCCTCCCTATTCCTACTAGACCTCAGCCAGGATTTGGGGGTCACAGTTAAGTTTCTGATCAGAAGTGGTGTGGACGAGACACATTTGGTTGTGACATAAAGGCCGGAAAGCCGAGGTCCATCTCTTGGAATGTCCAATCTCAGGTCCATGGTCCAAGGGCCCCTGTCTAGCCTTAGGAATGTCTGAGAGGGAATAAACATTTCTACCTCGGGTCAGTGCAGCTAGAGAGAGGATCATTTTAATCTGATTAACTTCCAGCAGGGGCCGCTCCCAGGCCTGAGCTAAGCTCTAGTGAAGTCAAGACTACAGGGTTGTGTGGGAGGGTTTTCAGTTTTCCCAATACATTTATTTAAAAATCCCAGTATTTAGTGAAATAAACCACCGCACATCATTTGTGGGTTAGAAAGTTACAGTGGGAACAAAGCAAGGTTACAGTTTGGGTGTCTGATTATTTACAGACATATTCGAGACCCGGGTATCCTGCAGAAACACTACAGGGGCTGAGCCAGAATATCTCACTGAACTCCAGCACCCTGTAGAAACACTACAGGGGCTGAGCCAGAATATCTCACTGAACTCCACCGCCCTGTCAGAAGCACTACAGGGGCTGAGCCAGAATATCTCACTGAACTCCACCGCCCTGTCAGAAACACTACAGGGATTGAGCCAGAATATCTCACTGAACTCCACCGCCCTGTAGAAATACTACAGGGGCTGAGCCAGAATATCTCACTGAACTCCACCGCCCTGTCAGAAACGCTACTGGGGCTCAGCCTGAATATCTCACTGAACTCCACCGCCCTGTCAGAAACACTACTGGGGCTGAGCCAGAATATCTCACTGAATTCCACTGCCCTGTCGAAACACTACAGGGGCTGAGCCAGAATATCTTACTGAGATGCAACACCCTGTCAGAAACACTACGGGGCTGAGCCAGAATATCTCACTGAACTCCACCGCCCTGACAGAAACACTAAAGGGGCTGAGCCGGAATATCTCACTGGACTCCACCGCCCTGTCAGAAACGCTACTGGGGCTCAGCCTGAATATCTCACTGAACTCCACCGCCCTGTCAGAAACATTACTGGGGCTGAGACAGAATATCTCACTGAATTCCACTGCCCTGTCTAAACACTACAGGGGCTGAGCCAGAATATCTTACTGAGCTCCAACACCCTGTCAGAAACACTACTGGGGCTGAGCCTGAATATCTCACTGAACTCCACCGCCCTGACAGAAACACTAAAGGGGCTGAGCCGGAATATCTCACTGGACTCCACGGCCCTGTCAGAAACACTACAGGGGCTGAGCCAGAATATCTCACTGAACTCCAACACCCTGACAGAAACACTAAAGGGGCTGAGCCAGAATATCTCACTGAACTCCACCGCCCTGTCAGAAACACTACAGGGGCTGAGCCAGAATATCTCACTGAACTCCACCACCCTGTAGGATTACCACATGCAGTATTAACACATGCAGTATTACCACATACAGTATTACCACATGCAGGATTACCACATACAGTATTACCAAATGCAGTTTAGCCACATGCAGTATTACCACATACAGTATAGCCACATGCAGTATTACCACATGCAGTATAGCCACCTGCAGCATTACCATATGCAGCATAACCACATGCAGCTTAACCACATGCAGCATAACCACATGCAGTATTTCCACATACAGTATTTCCACATGCAGGATTCCCACATGCAGGATTACCACATGCAGTTTAACCACATGCAGTTTAGCCACATGCAGTATTACCACGTGCAGTTTAGCCACATCCAACATAGCCACGTGCAGGATTACCACATGCAGTATTACCACATGCAGCATAACCACATGCAGTATTACCACATGCAGTATTACTACATGCAGTATTACCACATGCAGTATTACCACATGCAGTATAACCACATGCAGCTTAGCCACATGCAGTTTAGCCACATGCAGTATTACCACAGGATTACCACATGCAGCATTACCACATACAGCATTACCACATGCAGTATTACCACATGCATCATTACCACATACAGGATTAACACATGCAGTATTACCACATGCAGTATTGCCAAATTTGTAATGCGATGTTTAAATCGGGGATTTTCCCGGACAGGCTAAAGAACACGCTATTAAAACCACTTCTTAAGAAGCCTGGTTTAGATAAAGATTCGCTGAAAAATTACAGGCCCATTGCCAGCCTGCCTTTTTTAGCCAAGGTGGCCGAGAAAGTAATGAATGATCAACTCTCAGAATACATTGAACAAAATGTCTTGCTTGATGACTCTCAGTTTGGCTTTCGGAAAATGCATGGCACCAAGACCGCGCTAATCAAAGCCGCTGATGACATTAGAACTATCAGAGACCAGGGGGGTACGGCAGTACTGGTTCTGCTGGATCTGTCTGCGGCCTTCGACACGGTCAATCACTCCATCTTGATTGACCGTGTCAGAGAGATGGGCATCCACTCTAGGGCTGGAGCCTTGCTTGCCTCCTTTCTGTCGGGCAGAACCCAGGCCGTAACACTGGGGCCATTTAAATCGGCCGATCTGGCTTTACCCTGTGGGGTTCCTCAAAGCTCATCCCTAAGTCCGACACTTTTTAACATCTATGTGTCGGACTTAGCTAGGGTTATTAAGACCTACCGGATGAGCCTTACAACATATGCCGATGACACCCAGTTGGTGTTAGCCATCAATAATGATGGAGAAAGGGTAGCGGCTCGGTTTCAAGAAGGCATGCTGGCAATTAAGGAGTGGATGGCCTGTAATTGCTTAAGGCTGAACTCCGAGAAGACTGAGGTGATTATTTTCGGTAAACTATCACCTATGTGGTCATCTATTTGGTGGCCCCCATTACTCGGAGCTATACCAACTCCAGTTCAGAAGGTCAGGAATCTGGGTGTCATCTTTGATGAGAAATTACATTTTGTTAATCATGCCAATCAAACAGCGTCCTTAGCATTTTACAAACTTAAACTTTTAAGAAAAATAATTCCATTTCTTCCAGAAAGTGCTAGGAAAACTGTGGTGAGTTCATTGATATTGTCATCTCTTGATTACTGTAACGGTTTATTTGCAAATGCTCAAGCTCGGGTGGTCGCCAAGCTACAATTGGTCCAGAATGCGGCTGCAAGATTGCTATCTGGGACCCCCAAATTTAAACCGATTAAGCAAGTAATCAGGAATTATCATTGGTTGACGGTCAAAAACCAGATCAGATTCAAAACTTTGTGTCTTATCTTTAAAGCCCTCCATCAGCTAGGGCCGGAGTTTCTTAAACAGAAGCTCACTCTCTATTGCCCTACCCGACAATTAAGATCCAAAAATCTACACCAACTAGTGGTGCCACGGACCAAGACTGTCACCTGGGGAGATAGATGTTTCACTAACACCGCAGCCAGACTTTGGAACACTCTTCCATTGGTGATTAGATCTACACCCACATTGTTCCAATTCAGGAAATTGTTGAAAACCTGGCTGTTTCACCAGTAGCTCTTCTCCTCACCTCATTACCTTTAATTCGCCACCGTCCTCATGGAGGCATTAGTTGAGTCATAGCGCCAAGACGTCTACGGGCATACGTTGCGCTTTACAAATCTTAAAAATAAATAAATAAATAAATGTGCAGCATAACCACATGCAGTATTACCGCATGCAGCAGCCATGTGCAGCATAACTACGTGCAGTATTACCACATACAGGGTTGTCACATGCAGTATTACCACATCAGTTACATCAGTGTAGCTACATGTGTTAGGTCAGTGTAGGTGCATGCGGTGGGTCAGTGTAGGTGAGTGCGCTAGGTCAGTGTAGGTGCATATGCTAGGTCAGTGTACGTCCATGTGCTAGGCCAGTGTAGATGCATGTGCTACGTAAGTGCAGGTGCATGCACTAGGTTAGTGTAGATGTATGCACTAGGTCAGTATAGGTTTATGCACTAGGCCAGAGTAGGTGCATGCGCTAGGTCAGTGTAGATGCATGAATTAGGTAAGTGCAGGTGCATGCACTAGCTGTGTAGATACATGCGTTGGGTCCGTGTAGATGCATGCGCTTGGTCCCTGTTGGTGCTAAAATTCAGGAAAACAGGGGTGCATATTCTCAAGGAGCTATCACCGAGTTATCTGCACTTTATCGCAGCCAAAGTCGCAATAAATTTACCGCCCCATTCACAAGCTGGTGCAAACAACCGATATCACCAGTTTTCAGGCGATAGCATCCTCAAAAAACATCGCCACATATGAACCCGGCAACTATCGCTAATGAGATGCAGAGTAGGCGATCCCGTGCACAAATCCGCAACAACACCACACCGCAACATTCTCAACGACCAGCCAGATCTGCGATAAGATCGCAAAACATGCGATAAGACGCATTAGCAGCAGGAAACTAACACCTGCTCTGACCTGGTGCACAGTCGGACTACAACCTGCACCAGAAAAGAGCCCAGCCCAAAGCCACACCTGAAGAACAAAGATGCCATGGAGCCACGGAACATGCGTGCCGTACACCCAAGAGGGCCACAACAACCCGGGACTCACGCCGGGTACCCCCCAGCTCCCCCTGACCAATACACTGCACATCAACGGCACGAAAACATGAACAAAAGCCCCCGCCTTATGTGTCACACATTTGCAACATACATGTGAGCACTGAAATCCTGATTCATACATCCACCCTTGAAAGACCAAGCAAAATGTCACATCCAAAATTGTCACCAAATAACTATTTTGAAGAGTCATGGTGGGGTATCCCTGGACAATCTGTGACTCACAGCCTGCAAGACAATATCCAAGATAAGAAGGTGTGTCAGGAACTCATCAAAGGACAGGGAGAGAGAGAGAGAAAGAAAGAGAGAAAGAGAAAGACTGAACAAGGAGCGCAAGGCCAATCGGGCCCTTGGCTCATGCAAACAAGCCAACAGCTGCGTGTGTCTCAAAATCTGTGCACCCCAAATCACAGGCCTGGCATCAAAGTCAGCGCGAAGTCCACATCACATTCAAGAAATACAAGCAGTAGTCAGATTCATATCAGGAATGAAAGCCTCTTTGTCTCAACACACAAGGCTGAAGGCCAACCGAACCCCCAACCTTGGTCCTGAATGTGGCTGGCACACCCTGCTTGAGATACCATGCCAGCCTCCGATGACTCCCACACCACGAACTGCGCTAATGAAACACCAACGTGCCCACACCCCACACACACTTGTCCCTGCGCGACCTACACCTGCAAGGGATGCCCTTGACACATAGGTTAAAAACTACCCATATGTCCAAACGTCACACACACATACGACTCATTGCCCAAAGCTGTGGCATATCGTCCACCGAACTGCCACCGGTCTGAGGAGTGCCATTGCCAAGAGCCCAACAAACGCAATGGCAAGCACTCCCGGGCACAAGCACAACCCCTGTCACGTGGGACTGTACTGTGCACTAATGCTGCATCTGTTGGTATCCCTGCCAATGGCAGTGTTGCGAATCAGTTACCGTCTGAGTTTCCGTCTTGCCTACGTCACCTGCCTCCAGCCCTGGTTCCACTGTCGATCATGCACATTCGAGTGGCCCATGGAGGTCTGCCTATCCAACGCAAGGGTAGCTGAATTGGACTGTGACCTGACAGTGTGCCCCCTGTTGGCCCACAAACAGGAGTGTCACCGGGATAGCCATGCATGAGATGCACTGATCTTTGGTGTATGTGCTGGCAGTTGTGCATGGGAGATTGCACAACTCCTCGTGTGCAGTGACCACATCGAGGCGCTCCCCTTTTGGGCTGTGTTGCGGATTGGGGAAACGGCGTGGACTGAGCACATCTGCCCGAACCAGTTAATAGATTGGCTCACCCTGGTGTTCCTTGAACCCGACACCGATGTACTATTGGAACACATTGCACATGAGGCTGCGCTGGCATTCATGGACGCGTAACTACGTTCCTGCAGCCACATCGGATTGTCACCCAGAGCACAGATCCCAAAACCTTGTTGCATCGTGGAGAATGCTCACATATCCCACCACAACAGAGGACATGTCTGACTTTGTCTGGACTCTGAATGCATATGTGTGGACCTACCTTGTGCAAGGTGATGCAGTTCCATGGTCGGAGCAGCACAGCGTCGTTTGACAACGTTACCAATTTGAACACACTGCTGGGGGAGAGCACACACATGGCAATGTAGCATGACATGTGACCTTGTCAGACCCTTTCACCTGATCACTGTCAGCAGAGCAGACAGCCGGCGCAGTCCGGTGGCAGAGCACTATGCAGACTCCATGGGCTGTATGTCGTGCCCCTCACACGGGGCAATGGGCAGACGCCAAACAACACATCACTCGTCCAGCAAGGCAAGGTGGGCTGAGACCACTGCCATCCGTAATGATTGGTGTTCAGCTCTGCCTCCCCATTCCCTGCACCTCGAATGGTTCCCATGCTGCGTGCAAGTGTCTTAAGCATGTCCCTGCCTATTGTGGCCGTTGCTTTGTCTATACTGACACGCACATACCAAAAAAGTCTACGCAATTTCACTGGTGTCCAACTGTGATGAGTATTTATTAGATTGACCACTCGTGTGCCACAATGAGCATCGTCCCTACACAGGGAGAGTCTGACTGACGCATGTACAATGGGGGTGGGTCCTTTTTGACAGCTCCTCCTCTGTGAGCCAGACACTGTTTTCGGATAGTTGCTGGCAGACCTGTGCACTTACGTGTCTTCAGCAATGTGAGTATGGTGTCCAACCTCTGACCATGTGAAGCAATGTCATAAATCATAACAGAATGTGTCCACACAGATGTGTGTGAGTAGGTATGCGACATGAAGTTCTGTTGTCACGTGATGTAGGACACCACTCCTGGCCTGCTACCGATTTAGTCATTCCTACACACAGCCCTATTCAATACGTGGACGCGTGCCTACGTTGGGGGGTTGTGAGATTGCTGTTAATGTGCAATGGGGACACAGTTATTACTCACCTCACAGTCATGCAATTGGCCAGGTGTCTCAGGGATAGACATGTCCATAAATGTCAGTTACCAGGGTGTGCCTTCATGTGCAAACATGGTCCCTACATCCAGCCATACTTCCATGCGTGTGTGTACATAGTGAAGACACATCTGTGTGATTTAGAATGTTTTATTCACATTCAGGTGATTGACGGAGCTGGTGCTGTACATGTTCATCCAAGCCCACATAACATGGAAGCCCAGTGGCGGGCCAACCAGAGTCCTTTGGGGATTGAAAAGTGATTGGAAAGAGGGAGAGTGCAGTCCGCAGCAGGATTGCTGTGTAATTGTCAATCAGTGAAGATGTGGCAGTCCATGTCGGGGTCCAGGTGTATGTCCCAGAGTATTCCGGAGAACAGTGGGAGGTGTTGTCCCAGGGCATGATGCATAGGGCTGAACCAGGCAGGGACAGGCCATCTGGCGGTGATGGATGCTACTACCTCCTTCCTCACACAATAATTACCATCCACATCTTACTCCTTTGATACTTCTTCTGTGTCCGGTGTGTGTGGCGGTGTAATGGCTGCATCACTGGGTGCCACTGACACAATAGGGTGCGAAGGTGATGGGGCTGCATCACTGTGTGTCACTGACACATCAGGGGTCGGAGATGTGTGTGTCAAAGTTCCCGCTGCAGTTATCTGGGACTGGCTCAGTGACAGCAATGGCAAGATGATGAACTGCAGGGCATGGAAGATCCCAGCTACATCTCGCTGGTGTTCAGCCGTGGCAGCCATACTTCCAGCCTGCATCTGCTCCATGGTCTCCATTGTCCTCTGCATCTGTACCAACTCTGTGCTGTCATCGCTGGTGCCTGTCTGACTGGACAGTTCCTGTATCAGAGTAATGGCCCCAGCGAGGTCAGCCAAGGATTGTTGGTGAGCATGGTGCAGACAGGGGGTGTCCGTAAGGGACTGTACGTGGTCCCTGATGGGACTCAGACACCCTCATATGGCCTCGAGATTAGCTGCCACGAGCTCGAAACCCACCCGCAGCTGATCCGTCAACTCCACCTGGCAACCCAACACACAGCGTTGAAATTTCATGTATTGTTCGTGGGGGTCCTGGGAGACAGCCGTGGTTGTGTGTTTTTCCTGCTGTGTGGTGTGTGCAGGTGGGGGGGTCACCTCGAGGCAGCTGGCCTGCCCTGCTCCTGGGGGTGGGCTGCGGAGGCTGTCCATTATCCGTTGGAGTGTGTCTTGACATATGTGCAGGTTGCCCTCTACATCTCTACATCATCAATGATGGGATTTGGGGTCTGCTCTGCAGTAAGTGTTGATTGTCCCTCTGCAATGTTAAGGGGAGATGCAGGTTAACAGTGTGTTCCATGTATGTTGACGCTTTGCAGATGTTTATATACAGACTGCATGACAAGGCAAATTTGACTGTTTTGGTGGAGCTGGCTATTTGATGGCAGACAGTGGGATTTTCGACTACATGACGGATGTGTGGTAGTACCCGTACATTATCATCACACAGTGTCAGGCAATGCCAGATGTGAGTGGCCAGTTTCTACGCACAAGCGGAACCTGTTGTGTCCTCTGTCCTGTGGTGTAGGTGTTGCACTTTAAACCACATTGCCGTCATTGCTGATGTTCTGTGATTGCTATGTGTGTGTGCTGCATTGTGGGGGAGTTTCCCCTGTAGCTCTGATTTTGTGTACCCTTATCCCTTTGAGGCGGTGTGTCTTTGAATTGTGTGCTTTTCGGGGGCTGAAATGTTTGCGACTTGGCTCATATGTGCTCTTGGACAGATTTTGTGGCCTTGTGCATTGTTCGTCTGCTGCGTGTATTGGACGGCATGGGTTGTGGGTGTACGTGGATATGCCAGAGTGTGACCTGCTCCTTTACGGATGTGATCCGCACTGGGCCACCTCCATGTCGAATCGTGCACCATGCCATGTATTTTGGCTGCTGCCATGCTATCTGTCATACGGTGTCATTTGCATAGTCAGTGTGGCTCACACAGCCACTGCTTTTCTGGATTCATCACATGTGCGTGGCTCAGTTGTGTCATTGGTGATTTGGAGGGGACCCATATGTGTACATGGTGGATGGGGGTCTACTTGGTGTTTGTATGTGTGCTGCAGTGTTGCAAGTGTATCAGGGACATGTTCCACAGTCATTGTGCATGTGCAGTGTGCTACACATAATTGTGCATGTGTGCCATTGTGCCCATCTCTCCCAGTCCCTGGTGGATATCACCCTGTTGCTGTTGGGTCAGGTCATGTCGAGCTGTGTCCAGGCCCCCAATTCCTTGCACCGTCTCCACACTGATGACTGTGGCCACCATTTGGTCCAGCTCACCCAGCTCCTCCTGTGTCGCAGGACTCCCACCTCCAGTCGCCGTTGCTGCCTTCCTGTTGGTGGCGAGCTTCTCCTTGGTTTGGCTGTGCATTTCATGCCAGCGCCTCTTGACCTCTTCCATTGACCTCCTCGACACTGCATTGACGTTGGTGACGATGGACTGCCATATTTCCGTTTGGGTTGCCAGTGCCGCGGTGGAGGTGACTAACAGTTGTTGCTGGTTTTCTATCACCTCCTTGAGGAGGATCCTTAACCCAGCCTTTCTCTTCCTCTTCTCCTTCTCCTTGCCCTTCCCTGAACACAGGGTTCCTGGCTGGTCCTCCGTGGGGCTTGTGGAGTTCAGCGTGCCCTCTGCACTCGGTCCAGGTGCATCCATTCATGGTTCTACGCAGTTTGAATTGGTTTTGGTGTTTATTTTTTTTTGCTTTTATAGTGCATTTTCCCGCATGACGCATGGGAATTGCAGGCCTGTCGCTGGTTTTCGCTGATTTTGGTATCGCGCTTTGTGGCATAACAAATTTTTGACCGTTCATGTTTCGTATTTTTTGTTTGTCGCATTGGTTTTTACGCTGTCATTTGGCACGTTATCATGCTGCTATCGCATGGTGCCGCTGGGTTGGATATTGGACGTTAAGAAAGTGTTTTCTCGCGATAGACTGCGATATGCAAAGTTGCATTAAGCTAAATTTGCGATGGTTATTACACGTTCTTGAGAATATACCCCAATGTGTTATGTGGTAAATACCAAATTCTGAGGTAATTTCCCATTCAATAGTCCCAGAATACTGCAGTAACTGAGTTACTCGCAGTTGTCAAGCCTAGCAGTATCATAACAGTATCATCGTTCGACACTGTCTCCCACCAGATCTTGCTCAAGAGATTGGACTCGGGACCTGCTCTTTAGTGGATGACGAGCTTTCTGTCCTCCCGTTCCCAGACCATCAATTTAGGCCCTTTTCGGTCAAGGACGATGGAACTGACCAAGGAAGTTCCCCAGGGCTCATGTTTAAACCCTCCCTTATTCAACATCTATGTGGCTCCCTTAGACAACCTCCTCAGGACCTGTGGCTGTATGCCGATTTCATATGCATTGCTGACGACACTCAGCTCCTCTTCTCATTTAATAAATCCACTCCCTTTGTACAGGGAAGACGGAGATTATGCTTTGCAGAGAGGCATCTTTGCTGTGGACACCAGACTGGTGGCCAGTAACCCTTGGCACCCCCCGCCCCTCAGGCCCTTGTTAAAAACCTGGGCATCCGCGTAGACCGGGCCTTGACCATGAAGGAGCATGCCGCTTATTCTGCTGGCTCCTGCTTCTACGTGCTGGGTTTGTTACGGTAAGTTTTTCTTTTCCTCCGAGATTCCACTCGCAAAACCCTAATTCAGAAAATGCTAGTAAGCCGCTTAGACTACTGCAACGCTTTCCTGGTCTCGGCCAATGAGTCCTCGCTGAGCAGATTGCAGGTGGTTTAGAACACAGCAGCGCGCCTTGTCTCGAACGCCCCCCGAAATCTGCCTCCCTTCCTCTCCTTCAACAGCTTCATTGGCACCCAGTGCACAAGCGGGTTAAATTCAATACTGCTTCACCGTCCACAAGGCCTTGAATAACAACGGCCCCCTCTACATGGCCGAGAAACGTAATCATTATGTCCCTTCTAGGACCCTCCGGTCAGGAACCAAATTGCTTCTCTTGGTCCCACGGATCAGGAAATCAAGGTTAGGTGGGACATCCTTTTCCTACCTTGCTCCCCTTTACTGGAATCAGCTCCCCATTTACCTGAGACGATGTCCTGACTATCTCCGATTTAGAAAGCTTCTTAAGACTACTCTGTTCTGATAATGCTCGTCAGCCTGTCCAGCAGCAAGGTCCGAAGCGCAGAGATACCCCTTTGAGGGTGATTCAGGCGCTATATAAAACCCATAAATAAATAAATGTGAGGTGTGAAATTACCGCATCTGAATTTCCGATAAACTTAGCATGAATGTCCAAGGGGAAGAATGATTTAAAGAAAGGAAATGCGGCAGCGTGTGTACAGAATAGAGATAAGTAGAAATCTAGAAAAATCTGGAAAAGACAAAATTTAGAGACAAATCAAGTAACTGTACCCTGACGTGAGGGCACGTTACCACTGAATGCCATACAATACCATACCATACAGCCATCCCATTCCATCACCACCATACCAAAGCATCCCATATGATACCATGATCTCACCCTATAGTACACCACACCATACATACCATCATAACATTCCATACCATACCAGTCCATACAATCCCATCCGATCCAACCCCACCCCACCATAACATCCCATACATACCATACCATTTCGTAGCACACCACACCATACCATAGCATACCACACCACACCATACCATAGTATACCAAACCGCACTGGGAAACATCCTTTACAACGCAGTCATTACATTGCAACATCCTTTACATCGCATGTCATTACAACATAGCCATTACATCGCATGTGATCACTACAACGCATATCATTACAACGCATGTCACTACAATGCAGGCATTACATCGCAAGTCATTACAATACATACCATTACAACGCATAGTACCCTTACACTATCCAACACTTACCCTATTGTTGCACTCACTGGAGATAGAATAGAAATTATTACCCCTATACTATCCAACACTTACCTTAAATGCGATGTAATGGTATGCATTGTAATGGTATGCGTTGTAAAGGTATAATGCAATGTAATGTTATGCATTGTAAAGGTAGTTTCTGAAAATGCGATGTAATGGCATGCAATGTAAAAGAATGCGTTGTAAAAGATGTTGCGATGTAAAAACTGTGTTGTAAAGGCATGCGTTGTAAATGTAAGCTTTGTAATGTCATACATTCTACCACACCACACCATACCATAGCCCACCACACCATACCATACCATAGCACACCACACCATACCATACCATAGCTCACCATACCATACCATAGCACACCACGCCTTACCATAACATACCAAACCATACCATACCATAGCACACCATACCATAGAACACCTCACCTTACCATAGCATACCATACCATACCACACCTTACCATAGCATTTCTTAACACACCACACCATACCACACCATACCATAGCACACCACACCATACCATACCATAGCACACCACACCATACCATACCATAGCTTACCATACCATACCATAGCACACCACGCCTTACCATAACATACCAAACCATACCATACCATAGCACACCATACCATAGCACACCTCACCTTACCATAGCATACCATACCATACCACACCTTACCATAGCATTCTTAACACACCACACCATACCATAGCACACCACACCATCTCATACCATATCATTTTCATGAGCAGTAATATTCAGAGCTAATCATCGCAATGATAATTACCTTTATAACTCTTCACCACCACCTCTGGGCACTGAATCTTCAAATTATTACACCTGTAATAACAAACATCATCTTTGTATTAAAGAACAATGACAGCTACAGGAACAAAGGATGAACATCACACAAGGCCTGTTTTTGAAATAAGATTCATTATTAAGAGCAGCGCCTGCGGACTAGTGCTCAGTGTGAGTTACTGTTCATACACTAGAGTCAAACCTCTAACGATATCCAAAAGTACCTTTAACATCTTATGACAGGATGTGGGTGTTCTAAGGCAGATAGCTCGGTGAGACCAGCACGCTTCATGTGATGCTATGGAGTGCCTCAGCATGGGTCTTCTAGGAGCGGCCGTTGGCTGAGTGAGGGGGGGCGGTTGAGTAACAGGTTACATCTGCTCCTGGTGGGGTCTCGTGTATATATGTGTGAAAGGTTTCCCCTAAGTACTTTTAGGTCCAAGAGGAGGGGAGAGAGACAAGTGAAAAGAAAGAACCTCTTAACTGACCTATCTTATTTGTGCAGTGTTAATCACTTATGTTTAGCAAAAACCCCAGAATACAAGATTACTCAAAATACATTCAAAATTTCTTTTTATTATTTTGTTTTTTTTATATTAAATTTGTAAATAGCAAAACAATCATGTGTGTTCTCTTGGCATATAATTTGTATATACATCATACATTACTGCAAACAATGTTTCCACATTAGTTAGATTTCATAAATACTTGTGATTTTAGAAAACGACACAATTTGAGAAAAAACTTGTGGAAAAGAACCCCCAAGAGAGAAAAATAAAACCGTCATATCAACATTCTCACCAAGCAATTACTCTTTCATACCATCAAACATGCCACATAGAGTGGAGAAGAAATTAATTTTTCGTAAAAACACAACCACAACCAACTCTGGTGTAAGATCCTACTTAAATTTTGATTCAAAAAAATATATGTACATATAAGTTTTGGATAGTTCTTGCTAAGTCCTAAGGTACTGGAATCAGGACAATGAGATTGGATTCTTCTATGGATCTCCCAGGTGTGTGGTTGGTACTCCCGGTCTACGTACGTTTCGGAGACTGTATACAAATTTGACGTCTCCTTCTTCAGGACCAGTGTATTTATAGAGGTATCTTAGTCGTCTGAGCGGCGAAAGGATAAGGGTTCTCTGTGTGTTATTGGCGTAGCCGCTCGTTTCTCGACATCTGATCTGTATTTAAGCTGGTGCGGTTATCACGAAGATTTTCCAGAGATATAGCTCTTCTTAAAAGTGAATAGGCATAAAGAGTTGTGTGCCTCGATGTATTAGGCCAATGATAATTCATACGTTCTGTTTATTCCAAAGACAAAGCGAGAGCGATTGGTCACATGGTTTAAAATGTTTTTATCAGATCCATCCAAGTTATTTAAATACGAGAGTCCTCGAAAGGGTACGCTGCATGTCTGTCCTTTTAATTTAAACAGGTTGAGAAACGTGTTGAGTTCAAAGGTACAATCTCATAGTCTGCGCAGTTTCCCGTTTTCTATACCGCTGGGTCGAAAAAGCCGCCAATAGAACACACATGATTGTTTTGCTATTTACAAATTTAATATAAAAAAAACAAAATAATAAAAAGAAGTTTTGAATGTATTTTGAGTAATCTTGTATTCTGGGTTTTTTGCTAAACATAAGTGATTAACACTGCACAAATAAGATAGGTCAGTTAAGAGGTTCTTTCTTTTCAGGGGTCTCGTGTATATACTTATTAAATACCTTCTTACCTGAGGTCCACGTGAATTCATGACAGCGCCCACAACACAACATTGTCACATCAGAGATCAGAGAGGGAGAAATAAGGGAACAGGTTAGGAGGCTCAGTAAAGGGAAAGCAGCAGGCCCAGGCGGGATCAGAGAGGGAGAGATAAGGGAACAGGTTAGGAGGCTCAGTAAAGTGAAAGCAGCAGGCCCAGATGGGATCACAGAGGGAGAAATAAGGGGACAGCTTAGGAGGCTCAGTAAAGGGATAGCAGCAGGCCCAGGCGGGATCAGAGAGGGAGAGATAAGGGAACAGGTTAGGAGGCTCAGTAAAGGGAAAGCAGCAGGCCCAGAGGGGATCACAGAGGGAGAGATAAGGGAACAGGTTAGGAGGCTCAGTAAAGGGAAAGCAGCAGAGCCAGACAGGATCACAGAGGGAGAGATAAGGGAACAGGTTAGGAGGCTCAGTAAAGGGAAAGCAGCGGGCCCAGACGGGATCACAGAGGGAGAGATAAGGGAACAGGTTAGGAGGCTCAGTAAAGGGAAAGCAGCAGGCCCAGGCGGGATCAGAGAGGGAGAGATAAGGGAACAGGTTCGGGGGCTCAGTAAAGGGAAAGTAGCAGGAGACCCAGGAGGGATCACAGAGGGAGAGAAAAGGGAACAGGTTCGGGGGCACAGTAAAGGGAAAGTAGCAGGAGACCCAGGAGGGATCACAGAGGGAGAGAAAAGGGAACAGGTTCGGGGGCACAGTAAAGGGAAAGCAGCAGGCCCAGACGGGATCACAGAGGGAGAGATAAGGGAACAGGTTAGGAGGCTCAGTAAAGGGAAAGCAGCAGGCCCAGACGGGATCCCAACTGAATTCTATAAAAAAAATGTAAATCTTTGTTCTCTTACTGAGTATCTTATTTTAATGAGATCTCTCTGGAAGACTGTTAAATTCCACCTTCCTAATATGAGGCAACTGTAGTTATGATCCTTAAGCCGGGTAAAGACGCTAGGTTAATGGATTCCTACAGACCTATATCTTAGTTGAACTGTGATTACAAAATGATCCCAGGAGTTTTGGCTAAGAGATTGTCAGATGTCCTTCAAATGTTGATCCATTTCGATCATAAGGGGTTTGTGCCTGGAAGGAAGCTGTATGAATTATCCCAATGACATTAGACATTAGTGAGAATGATATGGCCGAGGCCTCTAATCTCCTGTTGTCAATCGCAAGAATTGATGCTGCTAAAGCATTTGATAGGGTTAATTGGGTCTATCTTTGGGAGGTATTGCAGGATTATGGTTACAGCAGCAATGTTACTGAAGTTGTGCAAATGTTATATAAGGTGCCGGCAGCTAAGATTTTGGATGGTGAACTAACAGCTTTGTTTCAGATATCCAGGGGAACTAGACAGCTGTGTCCTTTGTCGCCAATTCTATTCTGTGTATATATTGAGCCCTTTTCCCAGATGATTTGGCAGGATTAGACCATTCTTCCCTTTGAAGCTGCAGGGTTACCAACCAGACTAGCACTGCATGCTGATGACATAGTTCTGTATGCATTGAACCCAGAGCTCTCTGTTCCACAGCTTGAGACGCATGCCAGAGATTCTGGGAGTCTGTCAGGATATCTAATCAATAAGGTAAAGACCGGGCTAGAGAGAAAGTAGGGCTTCAAACCAAAAACCAGATTAGGAATCATGGGATCATCGTAACTCAGAGTTTGGAGGAAATATCGGATGTAAACTTGACTAAGGTATCACATTGTTAATTAGGAAAATATCGATGCTGATATGACAAATGATACATTTATTTATGAGAACAAAATCGCGTCAATTAACAAATTCACCCGATGTGAACGCCGCATCAACCTCGACTCGCAAATACGTAGTCCGGCAATCACTGAGACCTAGGCCCAAGGTTACTGATTGTCAGGCCACAGGTGGGGTGGCACGTAGCCAGCAGACAAATGCATGGACGGGAAATCCGAGATCAAACCTACAGATTAGTGAAGAGACACTACAATTGTTAAGGGAGATTGGCCCCAATAAAGTGAGCATGGCTGGAGGGGGTACGCGCGCTCCAAAAACAGCATAAAGTCAGATGCTACATAAGTTGGGAACATAGAGAAAATCACATCACAGAACACGCAGTGATCACGTGCTCCCCATGCCAGACATCTGGACACTTTAACCGCTGGTCGCATTTTGTCCTTGCAAGGTCGAGGCCCACCTGGATTATCAATTAAAATTAATTTATGAATCTAGAGGGAGCAACTTACATTCCTCTCCCTACAAGGATCTCCAGAAACATTTTATTGCCTATAATGAATTGTATATAAGAACGCTACAGATTGATTGTAATTTGAGACATTCCTCAGACCCTGTGTCTGTAACTGTTCTCCCGGCCGCTATGTTTAATTAAACAAACTGTTCCTGTTTTGCCAAAGGTTTTTCAAAGGTATTTCATGTTCAAGCAACACCGTGATATAGATGCTCTACTTACAAGATGGAGGGAAAATCTGCCCCATGGTATCTATGGGAGGGTGAACACCATTAAGAAGCTGGTTCTTCCGAAGGTGATTGTCTTGTTTAACACTAAACCACTTCCTTTCCCCAAAAAGCTTTTGCAGAAATTGCAAGGGAGGGTCAGCAGCTTTATATGGGCATCCATGGGAGACAGGAGAGACTGAAGCAAGGGACGGTCAGCAGCTTTATATGGGCATCCAGGGGAGCCAGGATGGCACGAAAGAAGGAGGAGACTGAAGCAAGGGAGGGTCAGCAGCTTTATATGGGCATCCAGGGGAGCCAGGATCTCATGAGAGAAGCTCTGGAGACTGAAGCAAGGGAGAGTCGGCAGCTTTATATGGGCATCCAGGGGAGCCAGGATCTCACGAAAGAAGCCCCAGAGGAGACTGAATCAAGGGAGAGTTGGCAGCTTTATATGGGCGTCCAGGGGAGCCAGGATCTCATGAAAGAAGGAGGAGACTGAAGCAAGGGAGGGTCGGCAGCTTTATATGGGCATCCAGGGAGCCAGGATCTCATGAAAGAAGCTCCAGAGGAGACTGAAGCAAGGGAGGGTCAGCAGCTTTATATGGGCATCCAGGGAAGCCAGGATCTCATGAAAGAAGCTCCAAAGGAGACTGAAGGAAGGGAGAGTTGGCAGCTTTATATGGGCGTCCAGGGAAGCCAGGATCTCATGAAGGAAGACCCAGAGGAGACTGAAGGAAGGGAGAGTTGGCAGCTTTATATGGGCGTCCAGGGGAGCCAGGATCTCATGAAAGAAGGAGGAGACTGAAGCAAGGGAGGGTCAGCAGCTTTATATTGGCATCCAGGGGAGCCAGGATCTAATGAAGGAAGCCCCAGAGGAGACTGAAGCAAGGGAGGGTCGGCTGCTTTATATGGGCATCCAGGGAGCCAGGATCTCATGAAGGAAGCTCCGGAGGAAACAGAAGCAAGGGAGTGTCGGCAGCTTTATATTGGCATCCAGGGGAGCCAGGATCTAATGAAGGAAGCCCCAGAGGAGACTGAAGCAAGGGAGGGTCAGCAGCTTTATATGGGCATCCAGGGAGCCAGGATCTCATGAAAGAAGCTCCGGAGTAAACAGAAGCAAGGGAGGGTCGGCAGCTTTATATTGGCATCCAGGGGAGCCAGGATCTCATGAAGGAAGCCCCAGAGGAGACTGAAGCAAGGGAGGGTCGGCAGCTTTATATGGGCATCGAGGGGAGCCAGGATCTCATGAAAGAAGCTCCGGAGGAGACTGAAGCAAGGAAGGGTCGGCAGCTTTATATGGGCATCGAGGGGAGCCAGGATCTCATGAAAGAAGGAGGAGACTGAAGCAAGGGAGGGTCAGCAGCTTTATATGGGCATCCAGGGGAGCCAGGATCTCATAAAAGAAGCCCCGGAGGAGACTGAAGTGAGGGAGGGTCAGCAGCTTTATATGGGCATCCAGGGGAGCCAGGATCTCATGAAAAAAGCTCCGGAGGAGACTGAAGGAAGGGAGAGTCAGCAGCTTTATATGGGCGTCCAGGGGAGCCAGGATCTCATGAAAGAAGGAGACTGAAGCAAGGGAGGGTCGGCAGCTTTATATGGGCATCCAAGGGAGCCAGGATCTCATGAAGGAAGCTCCGAAAGAACGAGGAGACTGAAGCAAGGAAGAGTCAGCAGCTTCATATGGGCATACGGAGGAGACCAAAGTAAGGGAGGGTCAGTGGATGATATACGCATGTTCGTGGACTGCCCGTTATTTGCCTTCTTCTGGTGGTATTTAAGTCAGGCATTTTAAGAAATTAATGGCTGCGAAGTTAAGGTAAGCCCCTGCCTGATCCAATTTGGGATGGACTTGTGCCCGTACTGGGACGAGTTAAACTTGGATCAGGCTTCGCTGATATTTTTTCTGATATCGCTAGCAAGAACGGAAATCTGTAAGAAATCGATTACTCCTGACCCACCAAAGGTATCAGAATGGCTCAGATCTGTAAGAGATGTCAGTAGACTGGACTTGGACCGCAAGTCGGCCTCAGTAGATGATTAGTGCCGCATACTACCTCTGCAGAGAGGAGAAGTCATGTCACTATACGCTGTAACCTCTAGGCACTGTTACTTCTTAGGATTCTTCTTTTCATCTTTGGCTCTGGCATCCATAGGATCTAGCTGTTCATTTAGCCTATGGTGGATTCATAGGATCAGCATTCATTTTATTAATGATAGATAAGATTGGGGGGCGTGGCCAACAAGATGGCCGGGAGGCAGCACTAAAAGAGAGCTCCAGCCCAGACACAGGCATACTCCATCCTCCTGCCGCTCCCTCGACTCTGAAAATCTTGTAACTGATCTCCGGATAGGGTGGCGCCAGGGGGCATGGAAATAGTGACACCACGGAGCTGTCTGCAACGCACTGATGCACAAACTGAGGAGAGGCCTACGAGTCACTACCTTTATGCTGGAGAACAGGTGGCCTGCGAAAGCTGTGGGGCGGACCTGGGGAGCTGCCGCAAGGAGGTGAACGGAGTGTGGGTGGTAAAGTGGGACAGCCGATACCCCGATAGTGGTGGGGCCGGCCTGCTGACAGAACCTGCAGCCTGTAACGGAGCCCCGGCACGCCTCCGTTCTTGGGGACTGTCTCGCCACGGAGAGACCTCCCAACATGGTGGCTGCATTGATTTACGCCCCTCCTGAGGCAGAGTGCAAGAGAAAGTGACCGTTGATCCCCTGGACATTGCAGGCACTCCTACACGCCGTGGCGGAGATGAGCCGCAACAACGGTGCGCCCTGGTTGATGCAAGGGGCCCTCGGTAGGATGCTGGGGACGGATCCGGTGGTGGCCCTGGTGGACTCATGGTGCTTGAGGTGGAGCTTTTCTGTGGACTCCCTCCCACCCCAGGTGCTGTGCAGGGGTATGCCTGGAGGGTATAATAAATGTGGCTGCACAAACAAGCGAGAGGCTACCAGCAATTGTTTATTCGCCCCACCCCGGGATTGAGGGTCGTGCAGAGGAGCGAGAGGAGACTAGCAGTCAGCCTTGGCAGCGTGGAGGTGAACTGGACTGGACGTGAACCCACACTCTTGGGGGCCGGTCCCACTGACTGGTGAGTGGGCTGTGTGACTTGCAACCTGCCATTGATCCTGACATTCTCCTCCTGTAGGATTTTCGCTGGTAACTAGCTCTGAACTAGGAGCATGGCATCCACAGTCACATGAGTGCCTGGTGCGATCCCTGCACAGGCACCTGAACACCGGACCCTGGATTTGAATCAGAACTGTAGGTGACACCAGGAGGTGGGAACTCTGTATCCTCTGTGCTGCTGCACCCCGCTGCTAATCTTGGAGTCCCTCACACAGCTTACCTGTGCAGAATTGGACTGGCACCACTGGTGGCATTCAATCTAGACACACAAGGTGTGGGGAGCGACCACAACTGCAGCGCTTCCACCAGAAATCCTGGAGATATTGAGAGACAGAAAGTTGCAGGTCCTCAAGGTGGCATGGGTAAGGACAAACTGCACTGGGGCAGCAAGCAGACAAAGATGGACCAGTTCACGGTACAGGGAGTGGGTACCACCACATCACAGTCTCTTGAAGAGGCGACACAACCTGCAATGCAGCCCTCGGAGCCCAGATTCTGGCAGCAATTGAAGCCTCAGGCCAAAACCGAAGCCATGGCCATAGACATGAACCTCCTCCGCACCGACCTTCGCACGGTAGCGGAGCGATCAGTGGAAACGGAGACACAGGTCACGGAAGTGTGGGGGGAGATCTCCACATTGAAGGTGACGGTGGCCACCCAGGCGGTCTGCTTGAGTCGATTGGAGGCACGGATGGAATATGTGGAGGGCTGGTCCTGCAGATGTAACCTATGATTTATGGGATTCTCTGAGGGCACCGAGGGTAACGTCCCAGAGACCTTCATGGAAGACTGGATCAAGACGGCACTCACAAACGTGACACTATTTTTTGTGATGGAAAGGGCCCACAAGTCATTGGTCCCGCCGCCGCAACCAGGAGCTCGACCCCGAAGCATAATAGGGAAATTTCTCAACTACAGAGAACGGGATAAACTACTATGAGGGGTTCGGAGCCATGGAGACCCGATATTTGTAAATAGCAGTATACGAATATTCCCAGACTATACAAGAGCTGCCCAATTGCAATGGCAGTCCTTTAGTAGTGTCAAACAAAAGCTAAGAATGATTGGCTTGAAGTATATGTTGCCTCATCCTGCCAAACTGAAGGTGCGGCGGGATGGACGTTCTCATTTTTTCATAATGCCAGAGAACACTTGGGACTGGCTGGAGGTCCATTGTGCTGAATGTCAGCCTTCGACATCTACGGGCTCGGGATTCACTGTGGCAGAAAGAAGGCCCCTCGGCTACTTTAAGGAAACAAAGCCGACGTAGACGCTGTTCCAGATCTGCTGCCAGAATGGTGGTGCAATCTGATGGTACTCTGGACCTAGCAAAACAATGACAGCAGTGAGAAGCAGCCAGGGCCTTAGTTGAGGCAGTTACTTCTGCTGCTTCCTCAAGCACAGAATCGGATCTGTTGGGGACTCACGAACACCCGAGCGAGCAGATGGACGAATATGAACACATATTTATGGACCACACTGAAGGTGCTGTAGAATGATGTTGCACTTGCCCCTGGCGTGACAGGTATGAGGAGGGCTGGAGGGGGAATGCAACCCAGTAGGACGACGGGACTGATTAGTCTGTTTGTTGAGGCTTCCCCTGGGACACTCGGTCATTGTTGTACGGACTTTAAGTGAGGTGTGATAAGATGAGGTGGTGGCACTGATAGAGGCCCCGGGTTATTCCCCCACCAAGCTGCCAACCCTCCCTTTTTCCCTTGCTCTATTATACTTTACTTCTTCTTTTTCTCCCGTTTCTACTTTTCAGTGGTGTGACTGATTACCTGACTACCAGTGTGAGTACCTCAGAGTATTAGGGAGCGGAACTGCTGATTGAGCCGCCCCCTGGGGTGAGATCTGACTGTTTTCTGCCCCTAAGATATAATACCAGTTTATACCCAATAGAGGGATTGTACACACTGTGGTTCAATAAAGACTGTTTTTGGGTGGGTGGGAGTAGCATTATGTGTGGGAGGACACGAGCTAAGTTGAAAGGTGTTTACCCGGGTGGTATAATGGGAGTCGCATATGGTTTGGGGTTATTATCGTTGTTGAAGCCTCAGTTGTGTGTCTGAGGGTGGCGGGGGTGTGGGAATGGTGTGGGGAGGTGTATGTGCGGAGGAGGAGTGCGAGGGGGGTGGGATGTTACGAGATGGGTGAAATTTTAACTTTGCCACATGGAATGTGAGGGGTCGAAACTCCTTCGTGAAAAAGTATAGAACACACATCAATCTTAGGAGAATTGGAGTTCATAAAGCTCTCCTCTGAGAGACACATATGTTGGAGACAGAAGCCCAGAAACTCCACAAAAAATGGAGGGACCGCTTTACTCATCCACTTATTCATCCTATGCCAGAGAGGTATCCATATGGGTGGCTCGGGGCTCTTGTTTCAGCTGAGTGGCAGGGTTGCGGACGTGACAGGATGCTACATACTCATACAGAACCAACCAGAATATCTGCTTGCTTAAAGCAGTGACAAGAGTGAATTTTTCAAGGCCCTAGAAATGGAATTATATACTCCATCCGGAAATTCACCGGACAACTATTCGTACATTGGCCCTTTTCATTGTATTCCGCTACACATGGAATCACTTCCCTCATTTCACCTGGGTGACCAGTTTTCATTCTAAACTGGTCTACTTTTATATGTTGTTATTTGCACTTCCCTTTTTACTACTCAGGAGACTTTGCTCTCCTTACGGTGAACTAATTTTTACTTTTCTGCACAATCCTATATTTTCCACACCATGGTTGCATATACATGCAGTTTTATATATATTTTAAATAGATTCCGACAAGATCTTCTCTGTATCTATCGGACCACTTTTGGACATTGTCCTTACTACAGGGCGCTCAGGTATTCTATATTCTTATTAAATATCACAACTAATATATATTCTTTCCTTGCATGCAAAAAGGAACACCAAATACACATATTTCTTTGTATCTTAGAGAGCACAATGCATGCAAAATCTAGTTTTTCACTTGTATTATAATATATACTGGCATTCTCTATGGCCCCCTTCCTTGGGTTCTCTTCTTTCGGTCAACATCACCTATCATGGGTACCGCTTTTTAGGGCTTTGGGTGAGCTGACGCTACAATGCATTTTTACACAATATCCCCAGTGCGTTGTGACCGGCATATAGAATTTCATGTCACTATTTTACTTCCCCTCATCACTGCTACATGAGGTTGACACGTAAGAATTTTACGTAAAAGATTTCATGAGAGATGATGTTCCATACCGATGTATGTATTTTGTCTGCAGCCTTGACAAAGCCCAATGGACGAAACATGGGTCGGCTGCTTTTGCTCGTATAGACCAGATATTGGCCGTTCCTGCTTATATATAAACCAAACATTGTGGAAACTACAAATGGAATAAAATAACTTCACAAAAAAGAACAAAAAATGTAATGGACTTCATATTAGGACTACTTTCTTTATTAAATGGACTTTCTATGTGTGGTCTAGTATTTATTATTGTGTATATTGCTTGCCAAGGACATTGTCCTAAGCAGGTGAACACCCTCGGTGGCAGGGTGTCTGCCGTACCATGGTGGCAGCTCTACCCCACATGAAGGTATATGTGTATGATCCAACATCCCTGACAATAGTGCTGAAAATTGGATCTGCAATTGTTGTGAGCAGAGCCACCATTTGTGTTTGTATAGTTAGGACATTTTGACTTAGTTTTTGCACAACTCTTAATTGAGGAAAATCTGGGGGGACTTTTCCAGAATGTGCTTCCTTTTTCTGTATGTTCAGGGTACTTTTCTTAGGATTTTAGCTATGCTTTAAAGATACAAATATGTTTTGTGAGGACAGCAGCTCATTTCTGTGGCAATTATTTCAGGACTCACAAGAGTTTGTGAAAACTTGCAGGGATTTATGAAAATGTAAGAGAGTTTCCTGATGACGCAGGGGAGGTTTCTGAGGACTTAAGATTTGTTTTGAGAATGTAAATTGATTTTATGAGGATCTGAAAGTTTCCTAACACTTTGTGTGAGCTCAGTAGTGGCATTTACACATTGCAGCAGTGAGACCTGCTCCTTACACACTGACAGGAGGATAATAAACCAACCGTACCTGCTTAGGGTGCTTCTGACATCCTGCAAAACAGGGAAACAAACACAGAGAAATCAGTTTTCACAGGAAATGCTAAAGTTATGGCAGTATTTTAGGAGTGAAACACTTAACTATCTATAGTTAGAAAACAGTAACTTGGGTCACATGACACAGCACATTCTGGGGTATAGCATGACAGCACAAAATGTGATACAGGAAGCTCACCAAAAGGTCCTTTAAAAGTCAGCTGTAACTAGCGCTAGTTACAGCTGACTTTTAAAGGGCCTGAGCTTCGCGCCCGGGTCCGTGTGTGACGTCAGAGGCAGGCAGGCCAATCAGAGGCAAGCAGTAAGCAGAGACGGTGGCCGCAGGAAGAAACGTTGTGAATACGTATTCAAGCGTATTCACACCATTTGCTCCTGCAGCCATCTTCCCTGTTTACTCCAAGGAAGGAACTGTGGCATAGTGTAATTGAACAAGGTCCGCGGGCCGCCAATGAAGGCCGGGCGGGCCGCCAGCGGCCCGCGGGCCGTACTATGAGTAACCCAGATCTAAGGCAAGAATAACCCAGTGAGCTAGCCATTACCTATTCCAAATGCTTAATTATACAGCTGTTTACCCCACAAGCGATCAGTGCACGTGAAAGTAAGTGGCTACTTGCATCAGGAGAAAAGTAATCAATTTACAACTGAAATGTTTTCAAACTTCTTAGAAAAGGAGGACATTGGATTCTTTTCCAATTCTCTAAACTGTTGGCTCACATTATGCTTTCCATTTTTATGCTGCTTTTTCACATTTTGCTCCATTATCTCTATATGTTAATTACTGTCACTGGAATTGCTCGGTGTGCTGCATTCACTTGTATATGACACTGTAAGAGGTCACTGTACATTCCACTGTATGTACATTGAATTGGGCTCTCAGCATCAAGTAGGACAGTGTAAATAATCCATGACTGTATATTGTGTGCGGCTGTCAGAGTGCATGGGGTCACTGTGCATTGACCCTGCCAGGAGCTCATGAGTGTTCCACTCATACATTTAATAATGCACACAAAATATGAATATTTCACTTCCTTTTTCTGTTTTATTTACCAAACAGTATCTCACCTTCAGGAGTTCCCACGCTGGCCCATTACATTTCTTTTCTAGCTCCGTTATCACAGCATTGAGAGAGGTGATTTGATTGGACAGTTTGGTGATATTTGCATTTTCCACCATGCTAATTTTCTTCTCCATCTCCTTCAGTCTCCTGTTCAGTGTCTGCTCATTTTCTTTCAGGAGATGCCGCAATTTTTCAAACTCAGATTCAATTTTATTCATCTCAGTTCTTAACTTCTCCTGTCAGAAGCAAAGAAAAGCTGGTTAGATATATAAAAAAAAAGCTTCCTACAAGCAGTCCCTAGAGTGGGGGTCCAGGAGGAGGGTGGATGGGCTGCCTATTGTGATTGCCGTCACCTCGCACAAATGCTGTGTCTGACAGACATCCCAAAAATGACATTTGAAAGAGAATCTAACTAAACCAGTTTCAAAGCTTTAGAGAGTGGATCTGTTTCCCCTGTCTGCAAAATGAGTACAATGACGTAGGCTCCAATTCACCCCATTTTCTTCTTGACCAAGGACGGGAGTGCTTTGTACAGTACTCGGATTGCTGTGTGACCAGGGCTGGTGTCTGCATAACATCTGTCTCCCAGAGGTGAGGGAAAATCACCTGAAGTCTGCACTGCTTGTTTGAAGAGCCAAGGGTCTGCCTAGCACCTAGAAGCCTGTCTGGTGAGAGAAGAAAGGAGAACATCACGTCATGAAAGAGCACAGCCTGTTCAAGAGAGAAGCCCTGTATATTACGGCTTCAGGAAGGCTGATGACAGTCAGAATCTGCATCCCATGTCTACAAAATGAGTACAATAAAGTAGGACCCAATCACCCCATATTGTTTGAATTCCAAGTTCTTCTTGACCAAGGATGGGAGTGCTTTGTACGGTACTCGGATTGCTGTGTGACCAGGGCTAATGTCTGCATAACATCAGTCTCCCAAAAGTGAGGGAACATCACCTCAACTCTACACTGCTTGCTGGAAAAGTCAAAGGTCTACCTAGCACCTAGATGCCCCCCTGATAAGAGAAGGAAGGAGAGTGTCATGTGCTGAAAGAGTACAGCCGGTCTAAAAGAGAAGCCCAGCATATTCTTGCCATGAGAAGCCCCCAGAGAAAGCTGACGGCCGGTCGGAGAGTGGACAGGAGCAATATGTGTGGAGTGGGGTCTCCTAGTCTCCCTGAGCAGTTCCCATAGTGAGTTGTACCAAACCATGCACGGGAGAATCAACATTGTGTCGTTGGTGCCCGACGTCAGAACTGCCCTTAGAAGATCCACCATCAACGATCAGGGTCGGGAAGTCGCAACTGCCAGTGATGACCACTTGCTGAAGACTCGACCCTGCGGTTGCAACATTTATCACTGAGCATCTGTGTGCAACTGTCCTGGAAGCCCACATGTGTCAAAGACAAGTGGCACCGTGGAGACCTGACAAAGCGATTAGCGCTATCAGTCCTTGGGTCGAATGAGGCTGCCCTACAGCTCCGCATAACTGAAGCCTGCGCTAAAGGAACGGGTACTCCGAGCACGCCACCACCAAGTAGGTATTGCAGGGCAGAGGAATCTGCAGTCTGTACAATATCGTTTTTATCCGTGTGAACTCTTTGATGTAAAAACCACTGAACTGATCTTCACAGTAGCCAGTGGAGTAACCCAGAGTCTGTGCTTGATTAATACCTCTGCCGATAGGACATACTGGGGACTATAGTCATTAGAACTCTTACAGAGGCTAGAGGCCCCCAGAATTCTGCTGTGCTATTCTGGGGGCCATACAGTTCACCCCTGTAATTGCACCTTTATTGAACTGGCTGGTATTTATTTTGTCGTGACCCTAAAATACTTTTTTTCTTACTAAAAATAAGTACTTGGTTAGACATAACATTATTGTGTCCGTTGGTTGACTGTTGAGTTCTGAGTGCCTGCCACGCCCTCTGCCTCCGTCAGAAGCCTTTGACTGCTCGACCTCGCTACCCTGTGAGTCAAGTGCAGAAAGGGATGTCCTTTGCCTGTTTCCGAGCCATAGTAGTACAAACCCCAGGACACGAGAGTCAAACAACCTCAACCAATATGATCATTAGCTCTTCTCTGACCTGTGTCCCTCCTCCCCCTGATCGTGGTCTGGCAGTGCTCAAACCCTGAGCCTGGTGCATAGAGCTACAATCCGGTGTACTGTGTTTTACAGCAATGAACGGGCACTCAGATGACGATACAATCAGGCAGTATGGCGACAAGTGAGGTAGCAACCACTACAGAACGAAGAGTGTACTTTAGAAAAAAACACTTCACCAAAACTGTGGGAGAGTTTATCAGATACCATGAAAGGTTTATGGCAATGGCACCCTTGTTAACTATATCCCTACAGACACCCCTGTTGAACACTTAACTATCACAACCAATGGCAGTGTCAGAGTGGTGATAAATGTGCATCACTGCTGAAGGGGCTTCCACGTTACAGGCCTGCCCTTTCTTCCATCCAGAGGCAGAGTTAAGTGCACTAGTTATCCTGGGTAATTCCGGTCAGCTGTGGCCTATACCTGTAAGAGAAGTCTAATGAAGGCATAAAATCTGACACGTCAAACTGTGGCGATTAATTAGACTGTTGCAGAAAAACCTTGCAATGTGGATTGAGCAGAACAGAGAATGCCCGAAGTCAGCGGTGAAGCTGAGCGGTGCTCATGTCATTAGAAATGCAAATGTCCTGAAGAAGGGAATGTACATGTCCCGAAACGTGCTACAATTAGAGGGCATTTGGTTTAATGAACTCTTTGTGGATTAAAAACCCATCTGCACAATGTTGGAATTTTCATGCTCGCTTATTACTTATATAAACTCTGTTGGAAGTTCTGTGGTTTGACGATGTATATACAATATTGTAGCATGATTACATCGCTAAAACCTTTGTTTAGAAAGGGGCTTGCACCAGGCATGCTCAGTCTGATGGATGGATAGATAACTCCAGATCCATGCATACACAACCCCACTGAGGTACACATTCATACAGATGCACACATTAATGTGCACATTCACATACAAATCTTGTAAAGACTTACAGATGGATACAGTCCATGCATGCACAGGCTAATAAGAGACACACATCCTTACACACACATGTTGTGTAACTCCAGACTTATGCATATACATACACAGATGCACACATGTATTTGCACACTCACAAATGCCACCACACCTTGAGATATACAAACCCATAGGCAGGCACTCACATATGCAAGTGAAACCCACAGCCACTAAATCCAGATTAAAGCATACACAACCCTCAACCACACATGCACATAGACAAGCACATGTATTTGCATACTCTGTGTCTCAAGATCTATATATGCCTATGCAGACATACACAAGCACCAATCCAAGCCCAAAAAAAGACAGACATAGAGATGCGCAGACATGCATGCACTCCCAAAGATAACTCCAGGACCATCCATACATGAACACACACTTAGACACGTACACCTAAGCATGAACCTACACACACACACACGCACACACACACATGCTGGTACATACTTGCTGCCACACCTGTGCACACATATACACACCATGTAAGTACTACTTTAAAGTCAGAAGAGTAATTCTTGATTTTATGTTTTTTTTAGGATGAGCCCTTGGCCGATTTCAGGCCCAATATCCAAGTGCAGTTACTCCCGTCAGTATATTTATTTGGTGGGGTTCATGACCCAGTTTGTAGGGTGACTCAACAGCCTCTGTGTTCTTGAACTCTAAGAGGCCACAAAAAGACATGGGCATGGACATATACAGACACACAGAGACACAGAACTCCCTGCAGCCACTCACCCTCATGGTTTTATATTGTTCCTCCTCCTTGACTTTAGACTCCTGAAAATATTCCTCCTCTTTCTTCAGGAGACGCAGCCACTCCTGAAGTTTTACCTGCAGAGATGAAAGTGCAAGAAATAAGTGAGGATCAGTAGAGGGCGGTCTTACTTACAAAACAGAGTCACTACAGCACCTGCCACATGGACCCAAATGGTACGTACCAGTCATACATTAATAATGTAATTACCAGCCATACAAATCCAGATTGTAAGCACCAGCCCTAAGTATCACAGAGAAGGACACAGACAAAGGTGTCAGTGTTTTGGCCCCGTTCTTGAATGTGTTACATCTACATCTCGTTGACTGAAAAAACATATCAGGACCTCGTTCTATACAGGTGTCAGCCACATGCAGGGTCTGTGACAGAGAACAGACACAGGAAGAGAGCAGGTACCAACCCCAAGCAGGGTCTGTGACAGAGAACAGACAGACACAGGAAGAGTGCAGGTACCAACCCCAAGCAGGGTCTGTGACAGAGAACAGACACAGAAAGAGTGCAGGCACCAACCCCATGCAGGGTCTGTGACAGAGCACAGACAGACACAGGAGGAGTGCAGGCACCAACCCCAGGCAGGGTCTGTGACAGAGAACAAACACAGGAAGAGTGCAGGCACCAACCCCAGGCAGGGTCTGTGACAGAGAACAAACACAGGAAGAGTGCAGGCACCAACCCCATGCAGGGTCTGTGACAGAGCACAGACAGACACAGGAGGAGTGCAGGCACCAACCCCAGGCAGGGTCTGTGACAGAGAACAGACAGACACAGGAGGAGTGCAGGCACCAAGCCCAGGCAGGGTCTGTGACAGAGAACAGACACAGGAAGAGAGCAGGTACCAAACCCAGGCAGGGTCTGTGACAGAGAACAGACACAGAAAGAGAGCAGGTACCAATCCAAGGCAGGGTCTGTGACAGAGAACAGACAGATACAGTAAGAGTGCAGGTACCAACCCCAAGCAGGGTCTGTACAGAGAACAGACAGACAGACACTGGAGGAGTGCAGGCACCAACCCCAGGCAGGGTCTGTGACAGAGAACAGACACAGGAAGAGTGCAGGCACCAACCCCCGGCAGGGTCTGTGACAGAGAACAGACACAGGAAGAGTGCAGGCACCAACCCCCGGCAGGGTCTGTACAGAGAACAGACAGACACTGGAGGAGTGCAGGCACCAACCCCAGGCAGGGTCTGAGACAGAGAACAGACAGAGACAGGAAGAGTGCAGGTACCAACCCCAGGCAGGGTCTGTGACAGAGAACAGACAGAGACAGGAAGAGTGCAGGTACCAACCCCAGGCAGGGTCTGTGACAGAGAACAGACAGAGACAGGAAGAGTGCAGGCACCAACCCCAGGCAGGGTCTGTACAGAGAACAGACACAGGAAGAGTGCAGGCACCAACCCCAGGCAGGGTCTGTGACAGAGAACAGACAGAGACAGGAAGAGTGCAGGTACCAACCCCAGGCAGGGTCTGTGACAGAGAACAGACAGAGACAGGAAGAGTGCAGGCACCAACCCCAGGCAGGGTCTGTGACAGAGAACAGACAGAGACAGGAAGAGTGCAGGTACCAACCCCAGGCAGGATCTGTGACAAAGAACAGACACAGGAAGAGTGCAGGTACCAACCCCAAGCAGGGTCTGTGACAGAGAACAGACACAGGAAGAGAGAAGGTACCAAACCCAGGCAGAGTCTGTGACAGAGAACAGACAGACACTGGAGGAGTGCAGGCACCAACCCCAGGCAGGGTCTGTGACAGAGAACAGACAGACACAGGAAGAGTGCAGGTACCAACCCCAGGCAGGGTCTGTGACAGAGAACAGACAGAGACAGGAAGAGTGCAGGTACCAACCCCAGGCAGGGTCTGTGACAAAGAACAGACAGACACAGGAAGAGTGCAGGCACCAACCCTAAGCAGGGTCTGTGACAGAGCACAGACAGACAATGGAGGAGTGCAGGCACCAACCCCCGGCAGGGTCTGTACAGAGAACAGACAGACACTGGAGGAGTGCAGGCACCAACCCCAGGCAGGGTCTGTGACAGAGAACAGACAGAGACAGGAAGAGTGCAGGTACCAACCCCAGGCAGGGCCTGTGACAAAGAACAGACACAGGAAGAGTGCACGTACCAACCCCAAGCAGGGTCTGTGACAGAGAACAGACACAGGAAGAGTGCAGGCACCAACCCCAAGCAGGGTCTGTGACAGAGCACAGACAGACAATGGAGGAGTGCAGGCACCAACCCCAGGCAGTGTCTGTGACAGAGAACAGACACAGGAAGACTGCAGGCACCAACCCCAGGCAGGGTCTGTGACAAAGAACAGACAGACACAGGAAGAGTGCAGGTACCAACCCCAAGCAGGGTCTGTGACAGAGAACAGACACAGGAAGAGTGCAGGCACCAACCCCAAGCAGGGTCTGTGACAGAGCACAGACAGACAATGGAGGAGTGCAGGCACCAACCCCAGGCAGTGTCTGTGACAGAGAACAGACACAGGAAGACTGCAGGCACCAACCCCAGGCAGGGTCTGTGACAGAGCACAGACAGACAATGGAGGAGTGCAGGCACCAACCCCTGGCAGGGTCTGTACAGAGAACAGACAGACACTGGAGGAGTGCAGGCACCAACCCCAGGCAGGGTCTGTGACAGAGAATAGACAGAGACAGGAAGAGTGCAGGTACCAACCCCAGGCAGGGTCTGTGACAAACAACAGACACAGGAAGAGTGCAGGTACCAACCCCAAGCAGGGTCTGTGACAGAGAACAGACACAGGAAGAGTGCAGGCACCAACCCCAAGCAGGGTCTGTGACAGAGCACAGACAGACAATGGAGGAGTGCAGGCACCAACCCCAGGCAATGTCTGTGACAGAGAACAGACACAGGAAGACTGCAGGCACCAACCCCAGGCAGGGTCTGTGAAAAAGAACAGACAGACACAGGAAGAGTGCAGGTACCAACCCCAAGCAGGGTCTGTGACAGAGAACAGACACAGGAAGAGTGCAGCCACCAACCCCAAGCAGGGTATGTGACAGAGCACAGACAGATAATGGAGGAGTGCAGGCACCAACCCCAGGCAGTGTCTGTGACAGAGAACAGACACGGGAAGACTGCAGGCACCAACCCCAGGCAGGGTCTGTGACAGAGAACAGACAGACACAGGAAGAGCACAGGTACCAACGCCAAGCAGGGTCTGTGACAGAGCACAGACAGACAATGGAGGAGTGCAGGCACCAACCCCAAGCAGGGTCTGTGACAGAGAACAGACACAGAAAGAGAGCAGGTACCAACCCCAGGCAGGGTCTGTGACAGAGAGCACACAACCAAAATGAGAGAGCGGGCACCAAATGTGTACATGGTCTGTAACAGAGAACAGACACAGGAAGAGAGCAGGTACCAGCCTCCTACCGGGATGGTGACAGAGAACAGACATAATGATAGAGCAGGTACCAGACTCCTACAGGTTCTCCGACAGAGAAAAGACAGGCACAACAGGACAGCAACCAGCCTCATAAAGGGTCTGTGACAGAGAAACAGAGTGCCAAAGTGACAGCAAACACGTGCCCCATACAGGGTTTGCCACAGAGAACAGACAGTCATTGCAAGAGAACAGGTGCCAGCCTCTGTGACACAGAACATACATATTGGGAGCATGTATCAGACTCATACAGGGTGTCTGTTGGAGAACACACAGTCACAGGGAGAGAGCAGGTACCAGCTTCATACAGGGTCTGTGAGAGAGAACAGACAGCAGACACCATGCAGAGTAGAAGACATTAAACAGGCAGCGAGAGAGAGTGAGCGCAGACATCAAGCCTTTTCAGGTTCTAGGCCAGGAGTCAGGCTGTTGCCCGCAGAGAGTCTGCAACAGAGCAGGTTACAACCCTTTACAAGGTCTGAAACAGGAATCAGACACCAGCCTCTTACGGGGTCTGCAAGAGAAAACAGGCAACAGGCTCATAAAGGGGTCTGTGTCAAGCAAGCTGCCAGAAAAAGAGAGCAGACACCTGCCCTTTAGAGGGTCTGCAAGAGGGAGCAGGCACCGACCTCATCCAGGGCTGCAGCTGGGAACAGGCAGGATTAGTGAGAGAGCAGGCAATACACTGATGCAGAGTCTGCAACAAGGAACAGGCAGCCAGGAGAGCAGGCACCGACCCCAAGCATGGCAGCAGTTAGTTTGAGACTGTGACTAGCAGCGGCAAAGGTTTCGGCGCAGTGTCCATGTGACAAACTGTTTCCCTTTTACTATCCGTGCCGGGGTTATCTTCTCGTGCAGGAGACCCGCACCAGGAGCCCCCTTGCTCTCAAGCAGAGCAGAGCAGATTGAGATGCACGCAGAGTGGCCCCGCTTTTAACCCAAATGGATCTCCCTCCGATGACCAGCCCATGACACTACTAAAGGTTTGTGGCAGACGAGTATAGTAGTGGGGTAGATGTTGCCTCAAACTCAGAGAGGAGAGTGGCTGATACTACCTGCTGACTCTGTGTAGTTTTTTCATGTCTGGACTCCATCTGTATGTATGACATGTGCAGCATGCATGTTGTGACACAGATCTGTACAGCGCTGTATTACAATTACAGGGCCTCACGGTGCTGTCAGGCTTAGACACCTAATATGTGAGGTGAGGTTCCCATGTGGGGTGACGGGGGCCTCGGTGTGTGTGAAATGCTTTCTGTTGTAGGGGCTATCAAAGTCTTAGTTGTAGTCAGTGCCTACAGCCCCCCTTCTCTTTGTCTCACCCCGGCCCCTCACAGGTCCTCAAACTCCTGTCCTCCATTAGAAGGCTTCAAGGCCTCGTACCACTGTCTGTCTTGAATATCCATCCTGAATAGAGAGGAAATAGTTTGTGGTTCACTCACAACTTCACAAGCCCCCTACAAAGGTTTGGGGTGAACAATGAATCTGATTGGACAGGATATAAACTGAACGCAGCAGCACATCCGGTGCTCCTGCTGACGTCAAGGAGCTCTGCACAGCACTGAAGAGAAAGCTGAAGCCAGAGACGTGAATCCTGGCCGCCTCCCTTCTACAGGGTGCTCTAGACCCCAGGACTGAGGAAGAAATACTGTGCATGGCCTGCGAGGAGAGGACTCATCTGGATCCGAGCCTGGGGTCAGTGTTCAGAAACTGGACCTGAGGAGGTCGGAGACTCCTAAACTGGCAAGATCAGGCCCTGTAATCACTGTCCTGCATGACATGCATTCATACATTTATCCTGCGAGGGGTCCCAGACCAAATGTGCCTTGAAGCTGTAACTCTAGCACACCTGGCCCATCATTTGCTGGCTTCTCTGTGCCTCATGATCGTGTGAAGCTGGCGAGTCTCTCAAGGTGACCTGCACTACTAGAGCCATGTGCGCCAATGCTAATGTGCACCCACGTGCCACACCCTGCATTACTGCACCTCTGGGTCTGCACCTCTTCTGCTGTCTACCATGACATGAGACTGTGTGTGCCATACCCTGCATTACTGCACCTCTTCTGCTGTGTACCATGACCATGAGACTGTGTGTGCCACACCCTGCATTACTGCACCACTTCTGCTGTGTACCATCACCATGGGACAGTGTTTGCCATACCCAGCATTCCTGCACCTCTTCTGGTGTGTACCATGTCCATAAGACCGTGTGCTACACCCTGCATTACTACATCTCTTTTGCTGTTTACCATGACCACGAGACCATGCGTACCACACCCTGCATTACTCCACATCTGCGTCTACACCTCTTCTGCTGTGTATCCTGACCATGAGACCTTGTGAGCCACACCCTGCATTACTGCACCTCATCTGCTCAGTCAGTTGCTCTCTCTCCCTTGCAGCTCCACCATTAAGTGAGGCCCTCCTGAGCCCCTGCACTCTGTGTTGGTGTTCGAGGCCCTCCTCCACCCGCAGGTTATACCTGCACCTCACCCCCGGTGGTCCACTGGATCTCTGACTCCTTCTCTCGCTCCCCTCTATCCTCTTCTTTCTGCTCCGTTTTTTCCTCGTTTTTCACTCTTCATTTTTATTTCCACCCTTTCACTCTCTTTTATTTTCACCCTTTCACTCTTTTCTCCACTTTCCTTCACTTTTCCTTTTTCCCACTTTTGCGCCGTTTCTTCTTCCCGACACTGCTGCCCCCGTGGTCCCTCCCCCCAGCGTGACCAGGCCAAGCCAGTTCCCCTCCCCGATCCTGCCTCCCAGCTGTCCAGCCCTCCCCGACCCCTACTTAATGGTGGCCGCTGCGAGGACAGGCGAGCACGACCACTGACTCATTGTCAGTGAAATTGCTCTCCCTCCCTCGCAGCTCCACCATTAAGTGAGGCCCTCCTGATTCCCTGCACTCTGTGTTGGTGTTCGAGACCCTCCTCCATCCAGAGGTTATACCTGCGCCTCATCCCTGGTGGTCCTGTGGACCTCTGACTCCTTTTCTCGCTCCGCTCTATCCTCTCCTTTCTGCTCCGTTTTTCCTTGTTTTTCACTCTTTATTTTTATTTTCACCCTTTCACTCTCTTTTATTTACACCCTTTCACTCTTTTCTCCACTTTCCTTTTTCTCACTTTTGTGCCTGTTCTTTGTTCCGCCGCTGCTGCCCCCGCGCCCCCTTCCCCCATGCAACAAGCCCAAGCCAGTTCCCCTCCCCGCTCCTGCCTCCCAGCTGTCCAGCCCTCCACAACCCCTACTTAATGGCAGCCGCGCGCAGTGGGCGTGCTGTTGGTGTGCCGAAGGCGGGCGAAAGGCAAGCCCGTCTGTGCCCGTCCGTGACCAGCAGCAGGAACCCTGAACCTCCGCACCGCCAACGCTACAACCCAGCGGCACTCCACGCACTCAACCCAGGCCGCAATAACAACTGCAAGTGGGCATCACCAGTCTACATACACAGACCCTTCAGCTGTCACCCTCTTCAAAGTCCGATCACTCCACAAACACGCCACCGAAATCTGGGACCTCCTCGACAGCACCACCCGGACGTAGAATTCTTCACAGAAACCTGGACCAACACCACCTCGGAACCGGACATCGCCATCGCGATTCCCCAAGGATACAAGATCTCCCGGAAGGACCGCCCAACCCGCCCGGGAGGAGGAATCGCCAACGCCAACAAATCCACCCTCCGGCTGAGCACACTCCCCGATGAGCCCACAGACCTGATGGAACACCTACACTCCAAGATACAGGCCCACCCTATCACCACCCTCCGAGGAACTCATCTACAGGACCCCGGAGACCTTTCACCAACTCCATCACGGACATCATCTCCCCGCATGCCATCGCATCCACCAACTACACTCTGCTGGGAGACCTCAAATTCCACCTAAACAACCAACCAGACCGCAACACCACATCCCGTTCTGGACAATCTCCACAACATTGGACTCCGCCAGATCGTGACGGAACCCACGCACGTAGCAGGACACACCCTCGACCCCCTCTTTACAACAGGAAACTCCATCACTTTCAGCCACATTACCGAACTCCCGTGGACAGACTATCGATGCATCGATGCATCCACTTCACCTTCAGAACACCCACCATCCACACACCTGCTCCCACAAAGAAACTGGACCAAAATCACCGACCAGGTCACCTCCTCACTCGGCAACTCCACCCCAACCACAGCAGAAGACGACAACCCCAACACCGCAGCCTGAACTCTGCACAGATGCATCTCCAACAGCGCCAACACCATAGCCCCCCTCAAGAAGAACAACAACACACACGCCAAGAAAGCCAGATGGTTTACCACTGAAATTCGAGAGTCCAGATGCACATGCCGCTGCCCCAAACAGGCCTGGAGGAACTCCAAATCCACAGAAGCCCACAACAACTTCAGAGCCACCACCAACTCATCAGAAATACGAGAAAAATAGCGATCGAAGACAGAATCTCCACACAAAGAACTCTTCAGCATCATCAAGGAGTTCCCCCAACCCATTGGCGAGGCTACTGACATTCCTCCCTCACAAAACCTCGGCAACAAACTCAGCACCTTCTTCCACCACAAAACCAAGAACATTTACGACAACTTCGATGAAGACAACCAACACACAGAACCCTCACCAGCCACCTCCCACGCCCTGAAGTCAACGATTGACAGCTGGACAGCCCTCACCACCGAAGACACACTGAAGACGATGAAGGCAATCCACTCCGGGGCCCCCACGGACCCCTGCCCCCACCACATTTTCGACAGAGCCACGGATACCATCGCACCCATACTTCCCAACACCATCAACCACTCCCTGGAGAATGCCTCCTTCCCCTATGACTGGAAACACGCCGAGATCAACCCCCTCCTGAAGAAGCCCTTGGCGGATCCCAATGACCTAAAAACTACAGACCCATCTCCCTGCTCCCGTTCCCAGCGAAAGCCAACTCGCCACCTTCATCGAAGAGCACAACATCCTCGACTCCTCCCAATCCGGCTTCAGAAAAAACCACAGCACAGAAACCGCCCTCCTCGCTGCAACAGACGACATCCTCTCCCTCCTGGACAGAGGAGAAACAGTATCCCTCATCCTCCTCGACCTCTCAGCGGCCTTCAACACATTCTCCCACCGCACCCTAACATGCAGACTCCACACCGCAGGGATCCAGGACAAGGTTCTCGACTGCATTCACTCTTTCCTCTCTAGCAGAACGCAGCGGGTCAGACTCCCTCCTTTCCTCTCGGACCCTACACAAACCACCTGCGGAGTCCCCCAAGGGTCCTCCCTCAGACCTATGCTCTTCAACGTCTACATGGCTCTGCTCACCCCCATCGTCAGAACCCACGGACTCAGCATTGTTTCACATGCAGACGACACCTAACTCATCCTCTCCCTATCCAACTAACCCAACGCAGCCAAACACAACTTTCAAGAAGGCATGGAAGCTGTCACCAAATGGATGAAAAGCAGCTGCCTACAACTCAACACTGACAAAACAGAAGTACTCATCATGGGCCCAAACCCCGACGCCTGGAATGACACCTGGTGGCCCCCGCCCTCGGAAGCCCACCCACCCCCACGGACCACGCACGCAACCTTGGAATCATCCTGGACTCCGAGCTCAAAATGGACAGCCAGATCAACTCTGTTGCATCCTCCTGCTTTCACACCCTCCGCCTCCTACATAAGACCTTCAAATGGATCCCCCTCGAGCACAGAAAGACCGTCACTCACGCCCTCGTCTCCAGCAGACTCGACTACGGCAATGGACTCTACGCCGGGATGAAAAAAAACCTCGACCGCAAGCTACAAAACATCCAGAACGCCGCCGCAAGATTGGTTCTCAACCTGCCAAGCCACTGCCATATCTCCCAGCACCTGCACACACTCCAGTGGCTCCCCATAGAGGCTAGAGTCACCTTTAAGATTCTCACCCACACACACAAAGCCCTCCACAACACAAGCATACCTGAACAGCAGACTCAAATTCCTTGCACCCCAAAGGACCCTACGATCAGCCCAGCTAGCCTACGCCGTGGTCCCCCGCGCCAGAAAGACCAGATCGGGAGGGCGCTCCTTCTCCTTCCTCGTGGCCAGAGCCTGGAACGCCCTTCCACTCCACCTCAGAGAGATAACATCGCTCCCAATCATCACGAGAAACCTCAAAACTTGGCTCTTCGACAGACCCCCTCCTTGATGGACTGGAACCCGCACCGCCCCTCCTCCCCAACACCTTGAGAGCCTTACAGGTGAGTAGTCGCGCTTAACAAACAAATGATTGATTGATTGGTTTGATTGAGCTGCTATGTACCATATCCATGAGACTGTGTGTGCCATACCCTGCATTCCTGCACCTCTTCTTGTGTGTACCATGTCCATGAGACCGTGTCTGACATACAGTGCATTTACTACACCTCTTCTGCTGTGTACTGTGACCATGGGACAGTGTGTGCCACACCCTGCATTACTGCACCTCTTCTGCTGTGTACCATGACCATGGGACAGTGTGTGCCACACCCTGCATTACTGCACCTCGTCTGCTGTGTACTATGACCATGGGACTGTGTGTGCCACACCCTGCATTACTGCACCTCTTCTGCTGTGTACTATGACCATGGGACAGTGTGTGCCACACCCTGCATTACTGCACCACTTCTGCTGTGTACCATACCCATGTGTCTGTGTGTTACACCCTGCATTACTGCACCTCTGCGTCTGCACCTCTTCTGCTGTCTACTATGGCCATGAGAGCGTGTGTGCTACACCCTGCATTACTGCACCTCTGCGTCTGCACCTCTTCTGCTGTCTACCATGACCATGAGACCGCGTGTGCTACACCCTGCATTACTGCACCTTGTCTGCTGTGTACCATGACAATGAGAGCGTGTGTGCTACACCCTGCATTACTGCACCTTGTCTGCTGTGTACCATGACCATGAGACCGTGTGTGCTACACCCTGCATTACTGCACCTCGTCTGCTGTGTACCATGACCATGAGAGCGTGTGTGCTACACCCTGCATTACTGCACCTCGTCTGCTGTGTACCATGACCATGAGACCGCGTGTGCTACACCCTGCATTACTGCACCTCGTCTGCTGTGTACCATGACCATGAGACCGTGTGTGCTACACCCTGCATTACTGCACCTCGTCTGCTGTGTACCATGACCATGAGACCGCGTGTGCTACACCCTGCATTACTTCACCTCGTCTGCTGTGTACCAAGGCCATATGAGCCCCTGAGCTAACCCTGTATTGTCGCATCAAGTCTTGTAACACTGACAAATGTGTGAGCCCAGGTGCTACACACTGCTCTACCCATTAAACCCTTTGAGTCTGTCTCTGTATCCCAAACTACCCACATACATAAGACTTCTGATTTTCTACAACTGCTTATGTGGTGCCAGGTGCACACCCTCTGATCTCGGGGAATTGACAGACACGCAGTGCGATCTTCTGCAGTTTCTTACATAGGTATCACTTTGACACTCACATACAACTCGCAAACGTATCTTATGCTTATGGGCAGCCTTCTCTAGGGACCTGCGGAGACCCACAGAATGAACACTAATGCCTGATTGATCACAGACATACCGTGCCCTCTTTCCCAGCCCCTTCTATGAGGCCCAACTAACCTGTAATGCTTAAAATCTGATTTGAATACCGTGTATTCCTTTATGGGACTCATCGCATGTCTTCATTAGTGAACGCTGAACACCTATTTACATACCGACACACAGGGTGCCTTTGATCCCTGAACACCCAGGGACACTGCATCCTCTGAGAGACTCCATCAGTGTATTCACGTGTGAATCTTGAGCACCCACACACACACACACATTGTGCTCTTCTGCAGCTCCCTCTATGGGGTATACTGAATTACTTTGTCACCTCTGAAACCTTCCACACATAGCTCCTGCTCTCAGGCTGCCTCCTTGATGGGGTTCACAGAGGGCCTTGTGATCCCTGAATTTAGACAGACATACCCTGTGATCTTTACGTGTAGTTCCAGAACACCCACACACACACACACCGCCGCGTGCTCCTTAGCAGGTTCCTCAATGGGGCTCACAGTGTGACTTTGCAATCCCTAATTGCCCATACACATACCTTGTACTCCTCTGCAGCCTCCTCTACAGGACTCTCTAAGTGATTTCTATGGTCCTTGGACTCCCGGCACACCAAACATATCATCCTCTGATCCTCTGCACAGAACAGCAACTGTGCCTGGTTGTGTTTCTCACACAGATTCTCCTCCGGGGGCTTCACGGGGGGCAGATGAAGCTGTTCTAACATTTCCACCATGTTCCCCAGTAATCTGTTGGGTCGGAGGTTTTTCCCAGGAGAGATTTGCCTGCACTGTGGACAGGGGAAGTTTCCATCTCTTCCCTCCCAGCTCTGAGTGATGCAGGAGCGGCAGAAGTTGTGTCCACAATCGATCATCACCGGATCAGTAAAATATTCCAAACAGATGGAACAAGTGGCCTCTTCCTGGAGCTTCCCGAGCTGAGCTGCTGTCGCCATGATTCAAAAATGCAGGAAGTGAACTTAAGTTTAATTTCTCTCTCTGTGTGAAGTGGGTGTGTCTGTGCGTCTGCCCGTCTCTGGCTGCGCTGGGACTTCCGGGTTCATGTTACGGTCACAGAGCAGAGAAATGACCCCTCTGCGGCTTGAGCTTTACCTCTGGAGATGACATCATGTATTCGCCCTGAGGTTATATTTCGACATTCTGTGATTGCAGGAACTGGAACCTGAATATGATTTTCTGTAAAGTCCTCTGTGTTATTTTTAATACGTCAATTCGTCAAGTTTGATTTTTTAATCATTTAGGAATCACATAAACAGTTCTAAACTCCTTTCTAAAGTGTTTTCTTCTGGTATTAGCTATTTTAAAAAATACCAACGTTTGCTATGTTTCCCAATGTTTTACTGGCCTTACCATAACAATAGTGGTCAGGCCAAGTAGTTTGTGTAAGGGAAGAAGACATTGCTGCCTTTTATTTCCCTTTCTGTATTTAATTGACGCCTAAAGTACTGTTGCCTGCACTGAATTTGTTCTGAGTGCCAGGGAAGCTTGCACTGCCGATGCCCTGATGTACCTGTTCTGTGAGTGAGGGAAGCTTGCACTGCTGATGCCCCGATGTACCTGTTCTGTGAGTGAGGGAAGCTTGCACTTCTGATGTCCAAGCTACCTTTTCTGTGAGCAATGGAAGCTCGCACTGCTGATGCCCTGATGTACCTGTTCTGTGAGTGAGGGAAGTTTTCACCGCTGATGTCCTGGTGTTCCTGTTCTGTGAGTGAGGGAAGCTTGCACTGCTGATGCCCTGATGTACCTGTTCTGTGAGTGAGGGAAGCTTGCACTGCTGATGCCCTGATGTACCTGTTCTGTGAGTGAGGGAAGCTTGCACTGCCGATGCCCCGATGTACCTGTTCTCTGAGTGAGGGAAGCTTGTACTTCTGATGTCCAAGCTACCTGTTCTGTGAGCAATGGAAGCTCGCACTGCATATGCCCTGATGTACCTGTTCTGTGATTGAGGGAAGCTTACACTACTGATGCCCTGATGTGCCTGTTCTGTGAACGATGAAAGCTCGCACTGCTGATGTCCTGATGTACCTGTTCTATGAGTGAGGGAAGCTTTCACCGCTGATATCCTGATGTACTTGTTCTGTGAGTGAGGGAAGCTTGCACCGCTGATGTCCTGGTGTACCTGTTCTGTGAGTGAGGGAAGCTTGCACCGCTGATGGCCTGATGTACCTGTTCTGTGAGTGAGGGAAGCTTGCACTGCCGATGCCCTGATGTACCTGTTCTGTGAGTGAGGGAAGCTTGCACTGCTGATGCCCTGATGTACCTGTTCTGTGAGTGAGGGAAGCTTTCACCGCTGATGTCCTGGTGTACCTGTTCTGTGAGTGAGGGAAGCTTGCACTGCTGATGCCCTGGTGTACCTGTTCTGTGAGTGAGGGAAGCTTGCACTGCTGATGCCCTAATGTACCTGTTCTGTGAGTGAGGGAAGCTTGCACTGCTGATGCCCTGATGTACCTGTTTTGTGAGTGAGGGAAGCTTGCACTGCTGATGCCCCGATGTACCTGTTCTGTGAGTGAGGGAAGCTTGCACTTCTGATGTTCAAGTTACCTGTTCTGTGAGCAATGGAAGCTCGCACTGCTGATGGCCTGATGTACCTGTTCTGTGAGTGAGGGAAGCTTGCACTGCTGATGTCCAAGCTATCTGTTCTGTGAACGATGGAAGCTCGCACTGCTGATGCCCTAATGTACCTGTTCTGTGAACGATGGAGACTCGCACTGCTGATGTCCTGATGTACCTGTTCTGTGAACGATGGAGACTCGCACTGCTGATGTCCTGATGTACCTGTTCTGTGAGTGAGGGAAGCTTTCACCGCTGATATCCTGATGTACTTGTTCTGTGAGTGAGGGAAGCTTGCACCGCTGATATCCTGGTGTACCTGTTCTGTGAGTGAGGGAAGCTTACACTGCTGATGCCCTGATGTACCTGTTCTGTGAGTGAGGGAAGCTTGCACTGCCGATGCCCCGATGTACCTGTTCTGTGAGTGAGGGAAGCTTGCACTTCTAATGTCCAAGCTACCTGTTCTGTGAGCAATGGAAGCTCGCACTGCTGATGCCCTGATGTACCTTTTCTGTGAGTGAGAGAAGCCTGCACTGCTGATGTCCTGATGTACCTGTTCTGTGAGTGAGGGAAGCTTGCACCGCTGATATCCAGAAGTTCCTGTTATGTGAGTGAGAGAAGCTTGTACTGCTGATGCCCTGATTTACCTGTTCTGTGAGTGTGGGAAGCTTGTACTGCTGATGCCCAAGCTACCTGTTCTGTGAGCGATGGAAACTTGCACTGCTGATGTCCTGATGTAACTGTATCGTGAGTGAGGAAAGCTTGCACCGCTGATATCCTGATGTACCTGTTCTGTGAGTGAGGGAAGCTTGCACTGCTGATGTACCTGTTCTGTGTGTGAGGGAAGCCTGCACTGCTGATGCTCTGATGCACCTGTTCAGTGAGTGAGGGACGCTTGCACTTCTAATACCCCAATGTACCTGTCCTGAGAAAGGGAAACGTGTACTGCTGTTGCCCTCATGTACCTGCTCTGTGAGAGAGGGAAGCTTGCACTGCAGATTCCCTGATGGACCTGTCCTGACTGTGAGGGAAGCCTGCACTGCTGATGCCCTGATGTATCTGCTGTGTTGCTGTGTGAGAGGTACGCTTGCACTGCTGATACACTGCTGCACCTGTTCTGTGAGGGAGGGAAGTGTGCACTGATGATGCCCTTATGTACCTGTTTTGTGACGGGGAAGCTTGCACTGTAGATGCCCTGATGTACCTGGTCTGTGAATGAGGGAAGCTTGCACTGTTGATACCCTCTGATAACTGCTCTGTGAGTGAGGGAGGCTTGCACTGCTGTTGTCCTGATGGACCTGTTCTGTGTGTGAGGAAAGCCTGCACTGCTGAGGCCCTGGTGCACCTGTACTGTGAGGGAGGAAGATTGCACTGCTGATGCCCTGATGCACCTGTTCTGTGAGTGTGGGAAGCTTGCACTGCTGATGCCCTGATGTATGCGTTCTGTGTGAAGGAAGCCTGCACTGCTGATGTGCTGATGTACCTATTCTGTGAGGTAAACTTGCTCTGCTGATACCTAGATGCACCTGTACTGTGAGAGGGAAGCTTGCACTGCTTATGCCCTGATCTAACTGCTCTGTGAGTGAAGGAAGCTGCACTGAAGATTCCCTGATGTGCCTGTTCTGTGAGAGGGAAGCTTGCACTGCTAACGCCCTGATATATCTGTTCTGTGAGTTAAGAAATCTTGCACTGCTGATGCCCTGATGTACCTGTTCTGTGAGTGAGGGAAGCTTGCACTGCTGATGTAATGGCGTACCTGTTCTGAAAGCCAGGGATGCTTGCACTCCTGATGTCATGGCATACCTGTTCTGTGAGTGAGAGGAGCTTGCACTGCTGATGTCATGGCAAACCTGTTCTGTGAGTGAGGGAAGCTTGCATGCAGAATCCCTGATGTTCCTTTTCTGTGAGCCAGGGAAGCCTGCACTGCTGATTCCCTGATGTACCTGTTCTGTTAGTGTAGGAACCTTGCAGTGCTGATGCCCTGATGTACCTGTTCTGACAGAGGAAAGCTTGCACTGCTGAAGGCCTGATGTATCTGTTCTGTGAGTTAGGGGAGTTTTCAGTGCTGATTAGGTGTGGGCCGTAAATGCCACTCCGCTGGCGGAGTTTTTGCAACTCCGCGCTCTGCCTGGATCGCAAAGTTCGCTAAAGAAACTACGACTGTGCAGCATGGCGGAGTTTACCGGAGCCCACCCCTACTCAAGGCATCTCGTACTGGCAGGGGCCCAGCATCTTTGAAGATGACAAAACCACCCCACGGTGTCAGATTTGGGACGGGTATATTATGGTGACAGTTTATTTAAAAGAACAGAAACTAGGAAAATGAATGGACAGCGGAGTAATACTGTTTATTAATGTTAACAGCAACAGTGGTCACAGAAAAAGGACTACAATGATGACAGCTGTAGGAGGACTGCAGTGTAGTGTGATGCATAGAAAACAAACAGAATCATATAGCAGGCAGCCCTTAGACCCGGCATGGCGGTCTCAGTCTGTCACGTGGCCTGCAGTTCCGGCTAGATCTGACTAATTGAAATCATTGAATTATCCAGGGATGGCCCGTAACCCCACACCCACAGCTATTGCTGTGTTTCGTCTACAACTGGTGCCGCCACCCTCAGGGTCCTTTTGTTTTACTTTAATGTGGAGACTTCCCACTCTGATAATGCTTCAGGATAATAATGAGTGGCCTGGACACCAGCAATCAATACCAGGAAGAGTGACAGACTCAGATAGACACTTCAGTGACCCATTGGCAGCAGGTTGGCTTTATTTTCCCAGCTGCACCACCCACTGCCTGACTCAGAGACAAACTTGATAAGTGCTGTTTATAAATGTAACGCTATAAAAAAAGTATAGCCCGGCACACCACTGTTATACATTCGAAGATAGGCCTATATAGAAGAGTAATCTTCCACCTATATTCACCCTACCTTTCTCTCTATAACGGGTTTGGCATTGACCTTTTGCCTAGTTATGAGCTGAACAATTGTGTGGTTTTCTCTGAAAGCTCTCTTCATTTGTTATGCATGAGGATTCTCAGTACCATATCTTAATCCCCTGCGCACTGTGTATAATAAGTCTGTACATAGGTCCCCACCATCGTCATCCTTGGATGGCGTGCATGCGGTGCATGGTTGCAACTATTGCTTTAGGGTTATTTACATACTTGCAACCACAAACATATCGACTGAGGTATAAAAGTAGCACACTATCACTGGGCTTACAGAGGAGGGGCTTCCATGCTGATGCGGGGTCCTGCATGCTGACTCACCAACACGAAGCGGTCTGACATCCCTTACGAGGTGTCTCACTCGAGACCAAGACGGGGTCCTTCATTCTCTCCCACCAGGCAATGGGGTTAGATTTCTCCTAGGGGATTCTTGGCTTCCTACACCCACATACATGCCTTTACACCCACATACATGTTAGGCACATTTAGGTACATCTAGATAGGGTGCGCATTAGTAGGAGTGCGCAGCGATTACTGTGTTTATGCGCTTGAACATATTCACTCTGTAAAACGTCATGGTCGAAACTTGCCTACTGTTTCTTCTCTTCGCAATAGCAATTCTATATCTTTGCTTCTGTCTAGTGATTGCTGCAGCACATATATTTTACACTAGCATGATGCTGGTTCAATACATCTTTATTGAACACGCTCCATCAGGGGTCAGGGTTGTCATGTTCAGTGGTTGCCAGAAACTATCAGCTCCTCGGTGAGGACCAGGGGGCTTTTAGCAGCACTGTGAACAAGCTGATCAATAGGCTAACATATCCTGCGGGGGTGTCCGAATCAGCTTTGGCACCAATCCCTCAGTGTATGTTGTCCAAACGCGCAGATCCTGAGTATTCCTAGGAACTACACGACACCACATTCACATATAATATCAATTATAATATAAGTCTGTCCGACAGTGTGTCATGAAACAAATTAGTTATATCCTCTAGCAAGTATTTTAATGTTTCCATAAAGAACTTTGTTTCCTTTTCACAGGTTAAAACATACAGTTCAAAGTCTTATTCACACCGGTTTAACAGTCCAACCGTAAACAGATTACATTCATTTCAATTTTTACAGAAAAGAAAAAGGTGCAAGGACCACACAATATAATGATGGAATTTCCGAGTCCATTAAACAGCATTATTTGATGACAGACAACAGCCGACACGTGTTTTTTCACCGAAGTGACTTTTTCAAGGCTGTATAACAGTAAAAAACATATGTTGGACAATATTACAGCATCTGTAATAAATTGACTGAATGAGTAATAAAATAGTGCCCAACCTAAACCAAGTGTCACAAAAAAGAGCGTACTAGTGAAAGCCCAAAGTGAGGAAGAACAGCTAAGTCAATGGTAGACTGGCAATGAACAAAGTATAGACATGCAGATAGAAGTATAGACATGCAGATAGAGTGCTAGAAAATGAACCCTTCGACCCACTTATTGGCAGGGGATTTGATCGGATACATGGAAAGAAGAAAGAAGAAAAGAATTAGTTGCATTTTTCAGATAGTCAAACATTAAAAGTTCAATCTCAAAGTTGTACCGGGTATCATTCGAAGCGCACGGTGTGGAGAGAGAGAAGTCGCCCAGAGAGCCTCTAGGTACCAGTCTTGGCTGATGTTTGTGTGAAATCAAGCATAATATAAATCAATGAGATTCAGAATTTCTTAACGTCCGTGTGGCTAAGTTGCTGTATAAAAGCACCATACGCCGTGAAAGGATATGTATTGCCTTTAACCCTTATAGTCCATATGCACAAGTCTCTATATAACAGCACCAAACTCAAGGTTAGAAAGCCTGAGGACTAAAGTGCATGCAATAAAGCAAACGTGAACTATATCCCCGTACCTAGTTTGCATGGTGCTGGAGTTAATAAGGCCATGTGACTCATTAGAAGGTCGCAGTGTCCCTTCTATCCAAACAACAAGGGTCCAGTATTTATTGTTTAAAAAGGAACTATCCTCATTTTGTTATTAACGCTTCCAGGAGTTGCATTCCACAATTATAGCACTAATAAAGTTAATTGATAACGGACCATGATAAGTCCCTGCAAAGTACAAAAGGTAAATGAGACGGGTCCATCACACGCCATCTGACCGTTAAACCTTAACCCGTTACATTTGAAATTGTCCCAATTTTATAAAATTAAATCGCCCCCTCAAAAGTGATAAGAAACAAAATGTTCAAGTATACCAATGGCTCAGAGAACTGACCTGTATTTCAAAAATCCCTGCAGCGTAAAGTTGAACGGCCGAAAGTGGCCTCCACATATACCTTTTAAACATACTGAGACTTCCAGAGTCCGGGAGAAATAGAAGACAGATTAACCGTCTAAACTAGCTATTCCGGTTAAGAAATGCTAATCCAACTGATGCTCATACGTGCAATACGGCCAGAGCATTAAATCGGCGGCCACCTTGGGCAGGTCTCAGATCCAAATAACGTGAAGGAGAGGAGTAGGATAAAACACCCAAGCACGTAAAAGTTGAAAAAAGCTGCACAGACATTTGAACATGAGAGTCTGTTTTTGGTTGTTCATTCTTATTAAACACAATATTCACATTCATTGATTATGGTTTATGAATAACAACATGTCCAATCCTTATTATGTAACATATGTATCTTATGCAAAGGCAGTACATGACATACTAAAGTACATGACATTCCAAGGTCCATAGTGCAAAGCCAAAATATTTATAAAAGTAAAAAACACTTTGTAGTTATGAAGATATTCCATCAGAAACAGCGCGTGACCTAGCTAAGGTGTTTAGAGTATAAAAAAGGACACACAGTCTATGACTTCATCACTTATATACGACTGTGTCATGTTCATATGTGGAAGTATATCGTGTGTGCATTAATGTTCTTACATATGAAGCAAGATAATGGAGGGATGGACAGATGTCTAACAAATCGGGACAGTAGATTGAATATTATTCCGATAGGAAGACGTGTAGCTCCCTATCGATGTTCAGGCCTCTTTCTACTGCCCGTAGTTTCAGAATCCACTGGGTTTCCAGTCTTCTTAGGGCTAGTACCCTATCTAGTCCTCTAGGATTGTGCTGTGCTTGCATTATTCCATGAAACCGAATATTAGTCATTGCCATGGAAGGGTGAGCTGTGTTAAAGTGTACGGCAAGTGGGTAATCATTGCTGTGGTTCCAAATAGCCTGAATATGTTCTTGGATTCGCTCTTTTGAGGGTCTGAGAGTACTGCCCATGTATATGAGATATGAGTCCACAGTGACACTTTATGCGATATACGACAAACTTGGTGTTACAGTTGCTAAATTGTCAGATGTGATGTGTAGTAGACGTATTGTATTGAAATTGTGTCAGCTTGCTGAGAGCAAAATGGACTGACACTACATTGTGTGCGTTTATAAAAGCCATGCGGTCTGTTTGGTAACCAGGACAGATCTTGTCTTATGGGCATTAAATAGCTAGGACAAAGTATATTTCTCCAAGTTCTGCCCATGCTATGAATAATCCTAGGTTTATGTGGAATGTATTTCGCCACTGACTGGTCCAGTCTAAGTAAATACCAGTGTTTATGTAAAATCTCATAGATGGCATGGCTCTGGGCACCATATCTGGCAATAAATGGCATCTCCCTGTCCTTGAATTTGTTTTGTTTTCCATCCATGTTCTGCTGTAGTGATTGGTGCGGTGTGGTGAGTATTTTGTTTCTAGACTGATTCAATACCCTTTTTGAGTAGCCCCTACGGGTAAAGCTTTCTTCCAATGGTTGAAGTTCTGTAAGAAATACTGAGTCTTCACTACAGTTTCTTCTAACCAGTGTCATCTCACCCAGTGGGACTGAGTTCATCTGAGAGAGCGGATGGGCACTGGCTGCTTGTAAAATCGAATTATGATGAAGGGTAAATCTCACACCTCCTGGTGTGGTCTACCGCAGCTTAATCACAGTTTGTCGAAAAATAATGAACACGGATGTGAAACAAAGGTCATACGTTGAAGTGGCACTTTTATTCATGAAGTCATTAGCACGGCAAAATAAATATATTCATCAATTCATTAGCTCAGAAATTTCAATCCATTAGAAATAGCAACACAAATACATTTTAATAAATGTGCAAGTGCCTAGAAGGCAGACCTGACAGGATAAGACTTAATCGTCAAGAGTCATATGTATTAAGGTAAATAAATTGCAATGAATTGGGTGAGGATGAGAAGCCTAGCATAAGAGAAGAGGCTAAAAAAAGGGGGAAATGTTATCTAGATTGGTCTCTACCACCTGAGAGTAGGCTTCCTAAGCCCAATGCAGATATACGGCCGGCCGGGAACCCACAGCGTGCAAGGCACTGCAAAAGAGCTCTGGGCACCCACTGGGGGGCAGGCCTTTTATACCTATTTGAGGCAGAACTATAAGACCACGTTTGACGCAGGTTCTTGACCGCACGCCTACAGCTATGTTGCTAAAACTCTGAGAACACAGAAGTGGTTTCACAGTGGGCAGGTGTTTGATCGGATGGTCAACCATGCTTGACCGCAACTTATAAACAAATCATAATTTTATCATACATTTCTCAGAAAGTGTACATGGAGGCGGAACCTGAAACAGGTGTTGTCGAGGCAAGGTGCTGTCTTTGGTTGCATTTGAGCAAACTTGGAAAGTTTCATAATATAAAAAATGAAGCAAACAATACTTGTGTAATACCGAAGGTGTACCAGCTGGTCCTGTCTATGTGTGACATAGGCTATTCTTGTAACTGTGGAAAGTTTTTGTGGTTTGCCAAGCTGCCTCGCAGTGTTGGGCACAAGAGAAATTCATATTTGAGATCAGTGGGGTCTAGTAGATTTTATTATTGAGGAGGATAAAAAATGAGGCACTGGCCTTGGGCCTATATGTGGATGTGTCAAGGGAGGTGTGAGCTACTATGGCACTAGTGACTGTGTAAGATAAAATGGTCAAGATAGCACATTTCCAGGTTGTAGCTGGTGGGGCCTATACAGGGACCTTCATGCTGCATGGGTCGATATTTATTTATTTATATGGTAAAACGTGACCCTCCATCATTTCCCTCCTCTTGTTCATTTTTTAACACACTTCTTACAGAGTATCTTGGTGATCCTTCTGCCAGTGGGGGCATCCAGGGCGTGTCATTACAGTAGCACTTGAATCCGCCCTGTTGTTGTTCCCTTAGGTCGACATATTCTCCATCTGACCTAATAAGTATTTCGGCATATTCTGCACCTGATCTATTAAGCAGACATTCATATCGAACAGCTGCATGGCCCTCGCTTAGAGTTTTTTTACCTGGGGGAAGTGGGGGAGCGATAGGTATGTCATAATGAGCGTCAGGTGCTGCAAGCTCACTCATTTCTAATTGCATCCCATTCCCATCCCCTGGGACACGGTCCATGTCCTCATACTGTGTTGTCTGGTAAATCCCTGTTCTAGCGTAGTTCATACCTACTACCTTGGTGCTGAATTTCTCGACACACTTAGATATGACCTGTACACAGCAACACACTAGCATCAACACGCAATAGATAGGTAAACAAATTTTCAGGATAGCAGACAGCTATGAAGGCATCCAGTCAAAGTTAAACCAATTACTAAAGACGTCTGCTTCAGCACCTCCCTCCTCAGGCATCTTCTTTCCCAGATTGTCCGAAGTCCTCAATACCCTTGGAGAGCATCCCGTTGTCTGCATCATTTGATGGAATGAATGTGCAGAACTTTTTCCTATTTTAGGACAGACTCTACCGTCCATAGCAGTCAGTTGATCTAGAACATAGCGATGTTCCAGAACCATTAGTCTCAATGGGTGTAGTTCCTCTTTTATGGCGTTAAACCCATCTCGGGTATTGTTGACGAGCCTTATAAGCTCGCCGGGCATCACCTGCAGCCATCGGGCATTAGCTGATGTTTGCCATATTTGCCACAGGCCCCCGAAGATCTCCTGGGTGTCAGTGAAAAGGTGAAATTCCTGAGGAACTTTTCTAAAGGCGTTGGCAAAATATTGAGCGCTCCTTCAGTGGCGGTGGAGCAAGGTGACATCACCTATCATTGGGTGGGTATGAACGTGGGAAATGTTGGATGCCGGGACAACCAGATGCAATTCGTGCACGGTGACCCAGTAGATGTCCATGAGGCTGGAGGTGCCGTCCTGGAGGTCCAAATTAAAAATAGTGATGTTGCAACCGGTGTTACTGCCCACAGTTACTGTACCAACGCCTAGGAAGAAAAGGAGAGGAGATTTTAGCTTGTACGCTCTTTTCCATTTGCACGTTGAGCCTTTACCAAAGGTATACCTTCTAGTTTCCTGTGCCCAAACCCCCCACACTCTTCCTGAGTATCCCAATCGGTGTTCCCTATCCAATCCGTCTTTATAATAGGTGCTCCTAAGGAAGCTGCCCTACATATCAGGTTGTCGGGTCCCTGCCATTCGTTGTTGAAATAAATATGGGCATGTACAATTAACACAGTCCTGTACTGACAGGGGCATTGATCATCGTTTTTAGCTACCGTTGTGCATTTGTCTGTCTAACTCTTCATCGCATATTGCCAAAGGTGATGAGCATGTTGAATACCCAAATGCCTTAAAAATACGTTCCCACCGCTGTACTTCCTGGAGCATGTCAAAAACCATTACTCCCCTATGTTCTTTCTCCATCTCCCTCTCATATTCTGATTCGTCAGTCACAACCCTGTGCATTACATGACTATAATCCCATTTGGTGGTGTTTACGAGCACAGTGTCAAAATTTGCTGACAGGAGCTGAATCTAACCGTGTATACGGCAAAGAAACAGGTGGAGGAGATATTTGGCGGTCGGTGGTGGAATTTCTTGGGGAAAGACCAATTTGTCTGCGCCTACAGCATGTGGGATGTGTGCTTACACATAACACAAATCCCGTGTGACCTTCTCCCCTACTGCGGTCATGTGTCGGTACCACATGTTATCTAACAAGGCGTTATGAGCCCCATGGTCACTTGCTAATGGTCAGTATTTGGGAAATGGAAGGCAGTCATGCGATGCTGGTCGGGGGACTGCAAAAGCGACTCTACGTATTCTGTGCTGGGCCATTCTGCGTCTGCGGTAGTTGTGGGAGTTGTGGTGGCGGGTTTTGTGTTGGCGGCCTGAGAGCGGGGGGCCTATTGTTGGGTCCAGGGTACCTTCCCATGTAGTATCTGTGCTGCCTGGGATGGAAGTTGGGTGTCCGGGATACCTATCAGAGTGTGCGCTGCTAGTGTTCCTGTCAGGGTGTGGTGGAGCTAGTGCGTTGTGTGCATCTTGTCAGCTATGGGTGACCGCTGGTACAGGCATTGTTGCTAGTGCATTTTGAGGAAAGTTACTTTTTACCGTGATGAAAAAAATTTACCAATTAAATGTTACTAGTGCCACTCCAACAATGATACATAACATTAATATAGAACCAATACATATCTTTGCATCGCGGCTGCTGTACTCATGGAGCAGCACGTGAGTGTCATCTTCATCCTCATCGACAGTGGAAGGGAAGCCGCTGTCCTCTTTCAGGAGGACCAAGGGCATGTCATTTTCTTCTTTCAGTCCATTGTCTGGTGCTGCTGAGGTGCAGGGTCGAGTCTGATATCGATGGATCCATGCCTTCCTTTCAGCTATCCGAACGGCAGTTGGTGAGGAATCAGTGGCCTTGTACGAGCTTTGGGTCCTTCCAGCATCGGACGTTTTTCTTGACAAACACAAATGTTCTAGGATGTATTGGTGGGAGCTCAGGATCGATGGGGCCCTTCTCCTTCCTCTTGGATACCAGGGTAGAAAGGAGCTGCGCAGCGCGGTTTAGTGTATAAATAATTGTAAAGCTCTGCTCTCAGAGGATGACTCACTATCTGTTTTGGGCCTGGTGGAAGGGACAGTCACATTTATGGTCGTCCGGTGACAAGCTGATGTGGCGTGAGGTGGTGATCCGAACTTGGGGGATTTCTTAGTGAAAAGAGGGCAACTGGGAGGCAGTAGAGCCATTTTTTACCTATTGTGGCGCTTATTTTGCTTATTTTACTTTTGAGCAAGCCGTTGAGGCGTTCACAGATGCCATTGCTTTGTGGGTGATAAGCAGATGTTAGTTTGTGTCTGATGCCTAGCATTGTTGTCAGGGAGGAAAAGATAGCGTTTGAAAAATGACTTCCGTTATCGGTCCGGATGGCGTCGGGGACACCTCATCAGGAAATGACCTCACGGAGTAGGAATGTGGCTGCTGCTGTGGCATCGCAGTGGACACATGGTCCAGCTTCGATCCTGCGAGAGAATGGGCATACTACCACAATGAGATATCGGTAATTTTGGCATCGATCAGTCATGTCGACATAGTCGATGTGGAGTTCTTTGAAGGGGCCAGAGGGTTTAGGTATGGTGGAGGCGACTGTTTTGAGAGTTGGGTTTGGTTAATATTTTTGGCAGATGAGGCATTTATTAACAAAGAGTTGTATTTGCTTGTGGGCATTGGGAATTAACCAGTCCGTTTGTAATGTTGTGGACATGTTATCTCGGGAGACGAGTGTGGGAAGGTGTAGTTGCAGAAAGGCTTGTGGCATGGCAGGCTTTCCTATCATGGTCTGCCTATAAACGAAATCAGCAGGGTCCTGCTGTACTCTTCTCTTCTTCCATAACTCTTTCTCTTGATGTGGTGCACTTTCTTGTATCTCTTTGACATGTAGTTGGGCGTGTTGTTGACAGTGTAAGGGGTGTTTGCGTCAGGTATTCCTTCATCCATGCTAGTCTGCTCTGTTGGAGGGACTGTTTGGGCAAGTAAGATAGGGGCGTTCTGGGCGTCTGGTGCAGCTATAGGTGGGGGGGCCTCTGGCTGCAGCTTTTGCTGCCCAGTCTGCTAATGCGTTACCTCTAGAGACAAAATCTTGACCATTAGTGTGTGCTGCATATTTGACTACAGCTACCTCAGCTGGCAGTGTGAGGGCCTCTATTAGTTTTTCCAATTACTGCCTGTGAATCACAGGCGTTCCATCTGATTTAAGAAATCCACGTGTTTTCCAGCGCAAGATGCTGGAGTGTGTTGTTGTTGTAATAATGTTGTTGGTCATTGCTGTAAGCGAGTTGTGCTGGCATGTATTGTACGGGGGCTGTGGCTGCACGTACTCTACATATTGTATGGCAGGCTGTGTGTTGCCTGTCAGTGCATTCATGGCAGCCTGGGGAAATGTGGTGACTGCAGTCAACTGACAGGTGCAGCTAACATGACTGTATCCGGTGTGTGGTTTTTCTTATCAAGTTTCTGTTGCACTAACTTTGCAGCTGCATTCTCTATAGCTAACTGTCTATTATTTTCCTGTTCTTGCCTCTTTTTGCAGAAATGTATAATGTGATCCTGTATCGCGGGCCATGGTTTTGCTTCCATTGCTACAACTCCAGCCAACTTGTCCTGTATGTCCTCAGGCATTCCTTGCTTGACCATGTGGTAGAAAATCCTGCTATTCCCTCCTGTTGCCTTCCACTTGACTCCTAACTCCTGATGCCATTTTTCCTTAATCCTTGAGATAAATTCAATTGCATTGTCAGTGACATGAGGGACCCAACATCCGGGACATCTGAATATTTTATACGTAATTTGGCTGGTGGAGATGAACAGGCTCTAGAGGAGTGACGGTAATGCTCTCTGGGGAGATGTGCAGGCTCCAGAGGAGTGATGGAGATGGAGATGGGCTCTGGGGGTGATGTACAGGCTCTAGAGGAGTGATGGAGATGGGCTCTGGGGGTGATGTACAGGCTCTAGAGGAGTGATGGAGATGAGCAGGCTCTAGAGGAGTGATGGAGGTGAGCAGGCTCTAGAGGAGTGATGGAGATGGAGATGGGCTCTGGGGGTGATGTACAGGCTCTAGAGGAGTGATGGAGATGGGCTCTGGGGGTGATGTACAGGCTCTAGAGGAGTGATGGAGATGAGCAGGCTCTAGAGGAGTGATGGAGGTGAGCAGGCTCTAGAGGAGTGATGGAGATGGAGATGGGCTCTGGGGGTGATGTACAGGCTCTAGACGAGTGATGGAGATGATCAGGCTCTAGAGGAGAGATGGAGATGAGCAGGCTCTAGAGGTGTGATGGAGATGAGCAGGCTCTAGAGGAGTGATGGAGATGAGCAGGCTCTAGATGAGTGATGGAGATGAGCAGGCTCTAGAGGAGAGATGGAGATGAGCAGGCTCTAGAGGAGTGATGGAGATGAGCAGGCTCTAGAGGAGAGATGGAGATGAGCAGGCTCTAGAGGAGAGATGGAAATGAGCAGACTCTAGAGGAGTGATGGAGATGAGCAGGCTCTAGACGAGTGATGGAGATGAGCAGGCTCTAGAGGAGAGATGGAGATGAGCAGGCTCTAGAGGAGTGATGGATATGAGCAGGCTCTAGAGGAGTGATGGAGATGAGCAGGCTCTAGAGGAGTGATGGAGATGGGCTCTGGGGTGATGTACAGGCTCTAGAGGAGTGATGGAAATGAGTAGGCTCTAGAGGAGAGATGGAGATGGGCTCTGGGGGTGGTGTACAGGCTCTAGAGGAGTGATGGAGATGGGCTCTGGGGGTGATGTACAGGCTCTAGAGGAGTGATGGAGATGGGCTCTGGGGGTGATGTACAGGCTCTAGAGGAGAGATGGAGATGGGCTCTGGAGGAGAGATGGAGATGAGCAGGCTCTAGAGGAGTGATGGGGATGAGCAGGCTCTAGTAATGATGGGTTAAACTCTGAGGAGATGTACAGGGCTTAGAGTGAAAGGGATCCACTCTGTGGAGACATAGATTATATGGACCCGATGGTGAGGTTGGAGGAGAGATATACAGGGAGGGCAGTGGAGGTGGTGATCTTTGGGGGTATGCACAGAGAAAGGGAGATCCGCTCTGTAGACATGTAAAGGGCGTGGATGGAGGGCAGTGAACTTTGAGGAGGTGTACCAATATAGGAGTGAGGGAGAATGCTGTCTGGAAACAGATGCACTAGGCCTACAGGGATAAGTGGAGACTTTTGAGTAGATGCACACATAATGTGATGTAACATGGAGTATCTTGAAGGTGAACATTGGTCCGCAGGGTGTGGGGGTGGTCGTTGTCTTCAATGTCAAGGGTGAGTCTGTAAAAGCACTCCGGAGATGGTGATGGGATAAAGATGAGACAGAACATCAATAATGACGTTCAGGGATTGTGGCAATGAGGATGATCTCAGCTTTTGGTGGGCCTCAGCATCAGAGAGGAGGGCTCGAACAATGACCACAGAGTGTTAGGTACAAGTTGGGTACGGTGCCCATGAGAGAGCCTATGAGAAGCGCAGGATTGAGACCCCTAAGAACTGCATGGATTGGGGTGCCCCAGGAAACCCTCATGAAGGTCTGCAGCAGTGAAGAAGCCTTCTAAGGGTACCTATACTTAAGTGGATGAAGAAGACGGTCATTGACGGGGTCACATGCCATGTGGCGTTTTGGGGGGCTTTGATGTAAGGCAGTGAGATAGAAGTCCACTGAGGGAAAGTGCAGAGTGCCTGGAGTGATGGAGCTTAGTTCTAAGGATGCAGAGCTTGTCCTTTCGTATCTCAGTACACTTCACTGAGTGCCGTTTCACTGAGCTTTTTTTAATGAAAATCGACCAAAGTAATACATTTTGCTGACCTTGTGTAGACATGGGCAGTTTATTGAAAAGTATTTGTTAGAAAACCTTTCCATTGGAAAGCATATACCTTTTTGTTTTCAAAGAATAAACAATTTATTGGGTCTGTAAATGTAACATGGCCACTAAAGTGGCAAATGACTTCTCGATTAACATATTTTTAGCACACCAGGTATGTGTGTAGCAATTATGAGAATATATGAGTCATACACAAGGTCATCAGATATCCATTCCATTCGGTAACCATATTGATTCAGTAAGGGAACCAGTTCAATGTAGATACATTCCACACCAGCACCTTCTCCCATGTCATTTGTGGCACAACCTGTGCCTTGTGTTTTTTTCCCCCACTGCTCTTGTGTTTCCGACATCCTCTGGTACCCACAGTGGTAATGTGTAAACAACATAAGTGCTGGGGCTCTCGTCAGGAGGCAGCTTGCATCAGTCCATTTCTCCTGTTAGGACTGCCGAAAACGGAACCAACTACTAACCATGAAAGTGGGGAGAGGATGTGGAATGATGTTCAGAGCTGCCAACTTCGGAGCTGGGGAACCAGGTTCGAGTCTCGGCGTCGGCTCAACATCCTGTGATTCTGGTCAAATCACTTAATCTACCCATGCGTACCATAAATGGATGTGTCTTTAACTGGTGCTCATGAAAAGCGCTGGTGTTGATCATTAAGTGCCGGTGATGAGCACTATAAACCACTGGCTCAAATTAAGCACTGGCTACCCAACGTCCGCCCACCCAGATCTTCGCACACTTGTTGGGGCAGTTGTGACTTTCAGATACCACTCTTTTAGCTGCCATGCACCAGTCCATGCTGTTTTAATCTATCCACAAGTGTCTGGACCACCGGGCTTCCCCGTTTTTTTGCGATGTCTCTTCTGAACACCACAATGCTCTGGTTCACACATCGGTTTTGATATCCGGTCATATCATGAATTCCCAGGTCCCCAGCATCACTGCTGGAGCAGTTAGCTCAGTTATTTTCCCAATTGCTTCCCAGCCCCCTGACCCACTTCCTGACAGAATTTCTTTATGTGGGTACGGTTCCAAGTGGTATGTCATAGTTTGTCCTTTCCCAGCAGCCCCTGAGGCAGAGATCATCGCTTGGAACCTGTATTTGTGTAGTTGTCCCATGGCATAGTCTATTCTATGCAGTATTTGAAGATGGACCAGCCTGAAGGTTGACCTTATCAAAGACTTCCCTAAGTGTGCCCACCCCCATGTCATCATCATGTGTTCCTGCGTTGCTTACCCATCAGCTCTCTGGGCGTGTTAACCATGAGTGGGGCATAAGGTGGGATATTGCTTTCTTCTGCATGGCTGTATTGAGCAGTTTCCTTTCTAGCAAGGAGTCTTCCATCGTTTCCATGTCTGGTTCTATGCATGCCATCAATGCATGTCTGGGCTGTGGGGACCGAAGTGTTTGTGTTTTGCTAAATTGATATTTAGTTTGTAGGTAAGTGAGGGGGCCGTACCAGTGTCATCCCAAACATCCCAAAGGATGGAGATGCACATTTTGTCTCCATCAAGGAACCCTTCGAGTGCATTCACTTTGTTAATTCTCAGGCCTCCTCCACAGAGGTGTCTTATGGTCTGATTACAAGCAAAGGTGTTATTTCTCACACCTGGTACCTAACGATACCCTAGGGTTAGTTAGTCATTGGGTGCGATAAAAAGCACCTGTTACGAGTTATTGGGAGTAATATGCAGATTTTATGGCCAGATGTACGACCATTCCAAATTGCAAAACGCAAATTTCGAGACGCAATATGGAATGTACAACAGTGTCAAAGACACTGATTGCGATTCCCAACGGGGTCGCAAAATGGGAGACTCATGAATATTAATGAGCCACTTGCAATTTGCGACTCTATTGGGAATGGTATCCTCCCAGGGAAGGTGGCCTGCTGGGCTCAGCAGACCTCCATGTCTGGGATATGCTTGTCAATAAGCAGTTGTTTTTTAAAATGCAGCCCGTTTTCTAAAAGGAAAATGGAATGCATTTGAAAACAAAAAATGAAATGTTTTTGTTTCATTTTTTAAGGGCCGGTAGTGGTCCCTGGGACCACTACCGGCCCTTAAAAATATTTTTAGAGCCAGTCACAAAGGGGGAGGGGTCACTTGGGGACCCTTCCCTTGAAGAGAGCAGTAAATTGTGAGAGTTTTGCGACTGCAATTGCGGTTCGCAAAACATTTGTAGATGGCTTGTGAGTCACTATTAGGAAGGGAATGCCCCTTCCTAATAGCGAGTCACAAATCACTATTTTTCGATTCGTAATTTTTTCAGTCTCGCAAAATAGTGTATGTACATGGCCCAATCAGATTTAGCATGTGCAAAGGGGTCGCAAACCCATTTGCGCATGCTGAATCTTGTCGCACATCTGGGCCTTAGGGTTAAACACACCAAAATCCACATGGTACGGTACATACCGTACACACATCCCCTGTTACATTTGAGCAGACTTGGCCGGCTGAAATGTAACAAATTTTGAGTTATTTTACACATCCGATAATTATCTGACGCATTAAATAAAACCAAATTTGCAATTCTGTCTCATGCGTAAGCAGTGGTTTATGTATGGGGCAGAATTAACCACCCAACTTGTAATGAGGGCCTTAGTACTTTGGGGCACACGCATCAAAGGAAGGAATTGCAATTCCTTAATAGCGATCATTAAGGAATCGCTGTTAAGGACTCACAATTCCTTATGCATGTAGGAGTTGCAAACAAATTGCTATTCCTACACATTCCCTAATAGCAAATCACAAATTGCGATTCGCTATTAGAGAATGCCTTTCCATTCATTCCTCTTGGCCTTGAGGTCCATAGGAATGAATGGGATTGCAGGCGCAATTTGCGAATACCAAATAGGTAATCGCAAATTGCGCATGCAATTTCAAGGGGAACAAAAGGCCACCCTGATGCACCCCCAAAATTAGCATGTGTGCACATGTGGCGCACACATATGCCCCAAGGCGCATGTGTGTGCGCCATATGACAATTAGAAAAACGCACTTTTTAGCATTTTTCTAAAGAATTGCAAATTACCATCCACCTGAAGTGGATGGTAATTTGCAATTCCTTAATGTAAAGTCGCATTCTGAGAATGCTTCTTGCATTGCATTTAGGGAATCGAAAATTGCGATTCCCTAACTGCATTCGCAAAATAGGTAATCGCTAATTTAGCGATTACCTATTTTGCGAATGGCTTTGGGCTTGATTCATCCCAAATGTCTAAATATTGGTCGCAAACGGGCCAATTCTGTGAATTGGCCCGTTTGCGACCGGTATTCAGCTTGATGCGTGTGTCCCTTTGCCTCTTGCTCCAGCCCATTTCTCTGTTGAGTTTTTACCATGGCTTAACCACAGTGGAGGAGCTCGGCGGCATGTCTTATTGAAGGCGGCCTCCAATCGGTACATGCAAATATCCCTTGCTGTCAAGTATGTGTTTGTCAACTCCGAAGACCGGTTTTTCAAGGGGTAAGAACGCTCATCAGTTGATTACTTGTAGTAGGGATGCCTCATGTTATTTCTTTCTTTTAGGAGACCTATTTCCCCTTTGTCTGTGGATCTTTGTAGGGTTCTGAGTGCTAGTCTATGGGAGCTGTCCACCAAAAGTAATGATCTGGTCATGTCATCTATTGTTTTAAATCCCAGTATAGTGAATGGTGTATTGTGTATCCCATATAGGAATTTCACAAGAGCTATCATTTTGAACTGGGCAGCCCTCCCCAGCAATGGCAGGGGGAGTTAGATGTCCATCCTTCGGTTCCACATGAATGACTTTGTGCTGCCTCTGACGACTGTTTAAAGGGTTCATATTCGATCTTAAAGGGAATGGGTCGCCTTCTCCTTGGGGCCCAGTATTCCATTGGGTATAATAATGAATTATCCCAGCTTGTGCCCAGCCCTGTGTATTCCAATAGATCTCAAATATACATTTCAGTCACCCAGGTAGTTGCCTGGCCCTTTATATACAATAGTACACTGTCAGCATATTACGATACCCTTTCATGCCAGTTTTGGTCCCATTCCCATATCTGAGCCCCTTCTTATCCACTCCCCCAAGGGTTCTATCGTCAGCGTGAACAGCAAGGGTGATAAAAGGCAACCCTGACTCGTTCCACTGCCTATAGGAAATATCTTGTACTGTGCACCTATAACTCGTACTTTGGCCACCAGTCCATTGATGTACAGTAGCCTGGTCCATGACATGAAATGAGGTCCAAACCCATCTTTATAGCACCCAAAGCATGAGCTCCTAGTCTACCAAGCCAAAGGTTATGTTAATATCGAGCGACAGTACGGCAATGGGTTCATTGGCCGTTGTAACATGCTAACTTGTTAGAGTCATCTTAAGTTCAATCTAGTCAATTTCTGTGGCGTAAACACCGAATTCGTCCTGATGTACCAAACCAGTTTTTAGTAGTACAGCCAATTAGCCAGCGCACGATTCACAAAGGTAAACTTAAATCTAAGTTTACTACTGTTTGTTATTATCAAAGGTAAGTTACTACTAGTCACTTTATTTCTAGTAAACTTACTAGTAGTTAAGTTACTAGTAAAATTAGTAGTAGTTACTAGTAGTAACCTACCTTTGTGAATACCAAACAGTAATAAACTTTGACTTAAGACTAAATTTGATACTCAAGTCTAAGTTTACAACGTTTTGGTATTCACAAAGGTAAGATGCTACTAGTAACTTTGGGACAGATGTACAACCGTTGTTTGCGGTCGCAAACAGGAAATCAACCTGTTTGCGACCGCAAAATTAGTCTGCCCCATGTACAAACCCTATTTTGCGGTAAGCTAATACAGACTCACAAAATAGGGTTTGCGACTCGGTATTAGGAAGGGGCGTGCGAAGGGCGTCCCTTCCTAATAGTGACTTGCACTTCAAAGTATAATTGTTTTGCAACCGCATTTGCGGTCGCAAAACACTTGCACTTGCAGATTACCACCTACTTCAAGTAGGTGGTAAGCCACTCGCAATGGGAAGGGGTCCCCAGGGGACCCTTTGGGTGTGTGTGCGAAAATATTTTTTGAGAGCAGGCAGTGGTCCCAGTGACCACTGCCTACTCTAAAAAATGAAACAGAAACGTTTCGTTTTTCTTTCCTAAATGCATCCCGTTTTCCTTTAAAGAAAACAGGCTGCATTTTTTTTCAAAAACTGCTTTATTAAAAATGCAGACACAGACCTGGTGGTCTGCTGACCCCAGCAGGCCACCATCCCCGAGAGTGCTAGCCATTCCTAATGGGGTCACAAATAGCACCTGCCTCATGAATATTAATGTTGTAAATTGCATTTTGCGAGTCGCAAAGCGACGCAATTTGAGAGTCAACTATGTAGGGTCGCACATCTGGCCCTGTACTTCTAGTAAAGCTACTGCTAGTATAATTACTCGTAGTAAAGTTACTACCAGTAACTTACCTTTGTGAATACCAAAAAGTATTAAACTTAGACCTCAGTCTAGGTTTACCTTTGTGAACCGGGCTCTTAGACTTCAGGTCTAAATTCAGACTTTAGGTGTAAACTTAGGCTTCAGGTCTAAGTGTACCTTTACGAATCAGGTCCTTAGATGGTCGAACCTTCTCCTGCCAGTAGCCAGCCTGGCAGCTGCATGGAGGGAAGATCTGGGTCTAGCTAGATGTATGATCAGTATTCCACATAGAAGAGGATTACCATAGTCAATCCTTGACAGTACAAGCGATAGGATGCTAAGCCTATAAAATCTTAGTGGCGAGGAGGAGTTAAAGTCCATGGAGCAGTATCAGTTGAAATTGTACCACTTTTGTACGGTTTATTGATTTAAACTGGAAGATTGAGGCTTTCGGATGCGGACTATGAGGAGCTTCATTGGGTGCTATGAAGGGTCTGAAGACCCCCTGGGTGTGCGGGTTGATGGAAGTGAGCTGTGAGTAGCTATACAGGGTGTATGAAGGCGAATTCTGATGCTATTCGTAGGTGAGCCAGGAGTGTGCATGTAGCACTGGAGGAGCTTTGCATGGTGTGGGAGTAATGCTGAATGCCAGTGCAGAGATGCACCCGGTGTGTGAGGCTGAGAGGGGAGACTCTGCAGAGCTTTAAAGGGTTCTGGAGTGAGCTAGAAGACCTCAGGATGGTGGGTGTAGATAACAACACTGCATATCATGATATAGGAGATTCTTCATTTCCTTACGGTTGACTAACGCAGTACCAACCCGCCCCTAATACACGTCGTTCATCCTGAACACCAACATCGAGCAGCGACTTTAAGCATGGCACTGACTTGCTATGAAGCAACACTTAGATATTTTAGCCTGGTGTCTGATTTTCCACAGTTGCCGCTAAAATGTAAATCTCACAGGTGGCCCATAAATACATTTTTGGTTCATAGTCCTCAAGACAATATGTGGGTTTTCTGTTTCTGTTATCCACATCATGACACCACCACAGCCCCGAAGAAGGTATACCCTTCACGGTAGTCCACCAGATCAGGATGACTGACCCTGACGGACAAGCGATGATTCTTTTCAAGTTGCACCAAGGCCCCCTGGTTGATGGAGGTGTACCAGACAGTGCCGTGGTTTCCATAGTTGCATACAGTCTCCATGGCCTGCAGCAGGAGGATGTCCTTGTCGTAAGAGCTATGGTACGTATAGAGATGGCTGTATAGAGTCAATGAGCTTCCACTGCTGTGGCAGCTGTTGTTTCGGAATCCCACCTGGCAGTAAACAAAGTAGAACCCGGCACGCAGGATCACCAAGGAGAAGCTGTTGTCCTCTGCTTCGTGGTTTGAGAAGACCTGTTTCCACACCAAAGTCTTCTTGTGGTTTAAGTTGCTTGGGTCCATCCCTGGGAGAAAAGGAACAAAAGCAAAATGTTGTTCAATAAATTACATTTTCAGTGTTTCCCTCAAAAACTCCATGGTGATTAAATATGGAGTTACTGTGGGGGAGGGCTCTTCCACAGCACATGTGATGTGCAACAGGGTGCACATGATAATGTGAAGTAGGGTGGTGCATTGATTTGCAGAAGGTAGGCTCAGGGTGATGTTAGAGATGTGTCGATTTACCTCATATCAGTCTTGGACATCACTGCCAGTCCTGATTTCAAGCTTACATTAATGTCTCCATTGTAAAAGCAGGACCACAAGAACCAGAATGCAATGAAAAATACCTGGACTGGATAAGTAAGGTCACCAGATGACCCCTTGTCATCAAGGATGCAACACTCAAGTCCTGGACCATCATCTTACAAATCAATGTTTTTAGGTGAATTTGTTTATTTGGGATCTAAGTAAACGAGGACCGCATCTACCACAATGCACTAGGGTGTTAAACTAAAGCAATGCAGTGGAGCACTGTGTGCTCAGTCATCTGATCATCTTATGGATAAATTACTCACATTCTGACATTTTGGAAGACAAAGGAGGGCACTCGGTAACGTGGTTGAGTGTTTTGTGATGGTAAAGACCCTATCCAGGTACATAGGCCAAAGTCGCATTCCAGGGCCTCTAATGAGGGAGAGGGCTGTTAACTACTTATATATCACGTGTCCTGGGAAATACAGCATAACACTACACCTATTGAGGGTTAAATTTTCTAAATTAAATGTAGAGAAATAGAATAATAAGCATTGGCATGTTGGAGCAAAAGGCAGCAACAGCCAACCCTAAGGCACTCTGCTGACTTCAGCACACTCCCACATGTCACAGTTTCAATGAAGGGTTGATCCCATATTTAAAACAGCAAATGCACTCACAAGTGCTGATAATACACAGGGAAAAATACAGACAAGCACAACTCGTATACATGCACACGTCTTTATCATTTGAAAGATGCCCCATGTCGTGCATGCCACCCTCATCCAGGCCGTGGTGTTTGGCTAGCAGCATTTGTCATGCTTTGAATTGTAAACCCAAATCTAAAATGCTAAAAGCAAAACTACAAATCCCAAGCTTAAGTCGCCTAACAGCAAAGAGTGGTTACAGGCGTCCGACACGACATGGCCTACTTTGCAGCTCTGCTCATGCGAGGATGGAGGAGAAACAATACATTTACTCTGTATGTTGACACTGACTTGTTTTTGCATTGCTGCTTTAATGTGCTCCAAGGTTTTATCCAAGTGCTGCATTTTGAACAAAAACGTGTCTTTACTTTCTTGCTCCTCTCAGACATTTCATAGCCAGTGTTATATTTCAGTGCCCGCAATACAATTTGATAAAAGGAAGTAGATGTGAGATTCTGTACACTTTGGTGCCATCAAGCAATGAATCACCCAACTAGTGATTTCTGTGGAGGCTGGAGTTCTTTCAAGAGTGCACGAGTGAAAACATTAGGGGCCTAAATTACAAGAAAAAGTCATTAATCCTTCTACACACAAGTGGGGTTTGTGCAATTTGAATATGTACAAACCCTTCCAGGAATCCACTGGTGAGCTGCAACAGTTGTATTTTTCCAGGCGCACTGGTAGGAAAGTCATGTGACTTATTTTATGTTGGTATTTCCCGCGGGCAGTAAACACACAGAGGTCACATCTATATTGGGGGAAATCAAAGCAACTGGCTTCTCAGCACTTTTTTCAGAATAGGAAAAACGTTATTCTGGCTGGAGAAACGTTTCCTCCCAGCCCACAATGCTTGGAGTATTCTGTTCCCCTTCACACTCCAAAAACGTATTTGCTCCCAGTCATGAGTGGTGCAAATCTGTGAACATTTCCAGGGTGGGAAGGGGTTGGCGTTCACATTTCTTGAAGGTCAACCATTCCTTAGACTCCATCCCTTACATGTCATCATTGTGCAATTTGCATTTATATTTTGACATTATATCAACTGTGCGCCTTAATAAGATTAACGAGTGTGAACATATAAATGCATTATTTAAATGTATTTACTGTAGAACCTAGAGTTTTATGAACGTGTGCACTAATGTTCAGTTTAACATGAAGATGTGTTCTGTATTCAAGATGCATTTATACTTTAGATCACAGTTACATATATTCTGAATTACACATTTGAAAGTGTAATCATGTATGCTTTTACTCACATTTTGCATTTGATCTTGAGTTACATGTGCACAAGTATAACCATGTATTTGAAATGCACATCATTACACATTACTTACAAGCCCCTTGAGCCGCCTGTACGTCCCTTTTCCCCGTATTAAAAGAGTTGCACCGGCCGTGCAAGGGGCTTGTAATAAGCCTCCTGGTGTTTAGTTAAAATGAGCCTGAATAAAGGACTTGTGGTTTTGTAATTTGCTTTGCTTGGTTAGCGTGTTCTTTCTTTTGCAGGCGCGTTCTCAAGGTTTCATTACCTAGAGAAAGGAGTATTTTGTTTACATTAGTCTCTAGATAGTAAGGTCTGACAGGAGGAATCTTAGCAAGAAATGTGAAGCCCTAACGAGCAGATGTGGCGTCCTATTCATTGCGTGTGAGGAACGAGGGATGCTCAAGGTCGCAGTAACTGGTAATGCTACAAATGCACAACACAAGAAGAGAAAGAATTGGTTCCTGGTGGGGTGGAAAGAGATACAATAGTGTTCACACTGTTAGAAGAGAGTAGATTCCCATAGACTTTGAAGGGTACAGACCTCTCTGCTTCCTTTATTCCCACAAGTGTGAAGCTTCAGGCTAAACACTTATTCCTGTTGCGTAACTAGGCTGACACCTTCTCGCACTTCTGAAATTTCCTTCAGACCCTATTCTATTAACCATTCTTATTCCAACTTAGTTCTTGATTAGATTACTTTAGAACTTATTCATGTTTAGGAGAGAGAATCGGAGTTTCTTTATGGAACACCTATTTCTAATTCTCAGTTTCTGTATTGCTGTGGCTGTGGTAAATGTGTCCTATTGAGACTGAACTGATGGAGATATTTCAGCGTGTCAGCTGTAATCTTGTATCTTTTTAATATTCTCCTGAAATGCATATACATTGGATTGACTATTAATTGGAAATAGAACTAAACTTCAATTACTGATTCGTGGTCCTTATTGTAGGGCCAACTGGGCTTCACAAAGAAAGATTTTTGTTCTGGTCCATGCCTTAAAGCGTCTCTGCCTTAACCTTTCAAAGATTGTTTAAATAAACTTCATTGAGCTGAATAATAATGAAACCTGGAGGCAAGCGCGATGAGCCCACAGATGATATTAAGACAACACAGTAACTTCCGTCCCCTTCCGGCTCCCCACAGGAGGATGTTGCGTGATTTCATGCTTGGAAAGACCGCCTAGCGCTTTTCCGAATCTAGCCCCAGCTGAGCTCTGTGTACGCAGAGAAAAGCTTGGAGCTCTCCAGTTCACTAGTGACACCACAAGATGCGCGTGCATTAGGCTGTGCGTGACTAGTGCTGCCCTGACCCACCATCAGGTGCCTCGTCTGTGGGCAGGAGGAGCACATGGTGCCTCGTGGCAGCCAAAATATTGATGCATCCCCAAAGTCATGGGGTATGTCCCCCAGGCACTGAATACTGAGACCTCTAAGAGGTTTCACATGTGTAACTCAATGTTGTGAGAAATAGTTCTTGAGTTTTTTTTAGGTTTTTTTAAATTGAAAGCTTTATTGATGCTTTTTCGTTTCACGATGGTTCAAAACTTCATTTCCCAGAATCCATTATGGAAAACGTATATTTCTAGGTAGTTATGTTGACATACATTCCCAATGCATTTCGGCACTCATGCCTTCATCAGGGGATATCTGAAAATAATAGGTTAAATAAAGTATGATACACGGGAAATTGTATTCACCCATACATTGTGAAGAGTGTTACAGGGAAAAGGGTGTGATACCTGTGATGTAGAAAGGGATACGAGAGATAAAAGAAAGAGACACGATGTGATGAATGTTGCAGACAGCTATTAGGTGTGTTTACACGGGAAGTAAGGAAGTAACGGTGATCATAAACAGCGCGATGTTATACATGTATACAATAGCGTGGTTTAGTTAATGCTAGTTCTAAAAAAGTGAGTCGTGGATGGTTATTAATTAGTGACACCCAGTTGAGGTTATAGGGATAGGGCGTGAATTCAATTGCGGTAACTGGTTTTAAAGTCAATTTGTATATCGCGGGGGTGTATTATAAAGATGAAAAGAATACCATGTAGTTTCAAATTAGTGAGTTAGTGGGTTGTTCAATTACCGTTATCATGAAGTGGGCTACGGAGCAATGCAGTTATTCAGATTTGTGAATTTAGCCGGTTGTTCAATTACCGTTATGGTGAAGTAAGCTACGGAGCTATACAGTTATTCTAACGCTTACCGCTTGTATGTAAGATCGAGACGCCAGTAGTGTCTGTCGTACGCGGGACGTGTTCTTGCGATGCTTCAGATGATGGTGTTAGGGTGCTCGGTGGGAATATAACGTGAATAGACATAGAGATTAATAAACAGAGAGAACAGACTCCGGAATGGGGTTTAGTAAGAAAACCGAAGTGTTTAGAAAAAATTAAAAAGTAATGTGGAAATGATTATGCGAGCTATAAAGAAATGGTGTATTGGTTATAAAAAAGAAGAAAAACTTTTACAAGGAAGGAAACATAAGGTGGGGGAAAGGATATAGGTCACAATAGTGCAATGGGTTACATAGCACGTAAGAACAGAAACATGAGTAGATATATCTCTTAAAGCGAAGTCAAAAAGGTAATAGAAGGTAATACAGTCAGCTATACAAACTGGAACATGTGATGGATAAATGACCTTGGGCAATTAGTGGATAAAGAAAGATAGAAGGTCTTATCTATGGTATCGAGGCTAGGTAATTAAAGGTAACATAAAAATTCCATTCTGTCATTCATCCCAAACGGTTTCATGGAATTTAAAAGGTAAATCCAATAGTTTTCTCGCTGTAGTAGGAAGTTGTGATTGTCTCTCCCTTCTTTTTTGGCAATTATTTCAAGAATGCAGAATTTTAGCTGACTAATGTTATGTCCGGCTTCCAGGAAATGTTGAGACACTGTGGATTTCATTTGCTTGGTTCTGATATTGGATTTATGTTCATTCAATCTAGTTTTTATTTTTCTCTCGGTTTGCCCTATGTATATTTTCCCACAAGGGCATTTGAGCATATAGATGACGTTGGTCGTATCACATGTCGCAGTTAGTTTGATTCTGATTTTATGTCCTTTCATGGGATGTGTGATATATTCGCCTCTAATGATGCTATTGCAGTTGTTGCAGTTCAAACATGGAATGGTGCCTTTGAATGTGGAGTGTGTAGATGGTTGTTCTGTGTGTTTTAGGATTTCCCTAATGTTTCTATTTCTGGTGTAAGCAAAAATCGGTTCTTGATCAAAGATGTGGTTGAAATCCTGTTCCAGTTTTAGTAGTTGCCAATGTTTTTTGATGATGCGTTTGTAGGAAACACTCATGGTGGAGTATTTGGAGACCACTGTGAATTGGTTTTTGGAGGATTTGGTTTGAATGCTGAGAAGTTCATTTCTGCTTTTAGATGCTGAACGCTCTCTTGCTTGTTGTAGTACCTGGTCTGGGTATCTTCGAGACCTGAATCTTTGTGTGAGGATGTCGAGTTGATCGGTTACTTTGGTTGGGTTAGATACTATCCTTTTAACTCTAAGCATTTGAGAATACGGAAGATATTGTTTGAGGGGTAATGGATGAAAGCTCTGGTAGTGGAGGGTATTGTTTCTGTCCGTGGTTTTTCTGTATAGTTCTGTTTCAAATCCTGTGGGTTTCTTGGTAATTTTTACATCCAGAAAGGTGATGGAATGTGGTTGGATGTTAAAGGTAAACTGTATGCGTTGATCTATTTGGTTTAGTTTATCAAGTTGATTTTCAAGAACATTGACGGGGCCTTTCCATACGATGAAGATGTCATCAATGAATCTCAGATATAATTTCAAATGACTTGACCATGATTGTACTGTGAGAATGTTGGCTTCTTCAAAACGATTCATAAAAATATTCGCATACGCCGGAGCGGCGCAGTTTCCCATGGATGTACCCGATAGTTGTTGAAACCATTCATCATTGTATTTGAAGTAGCTGTGTAGTAAAGTGAATTGCATTAGTTCCATTAGGAAGACTTGTAGGTTGTGTGAGTAGTCAGTGTGTAGTAGAGCTTGTTCAATAGCTTCCAATCCTAGATGGTGAGGAATGGATGTATATAATGAGTTAACATCCACAGTGCATAGAATGATCTCTTCGTCTTGTGAAATGATGGTATGATTGAGTTTAAGGAGAAAGTCAGTGGTATCTTTAATGAATGATCTCATGGTGTTAACGCTGGGTTGTAGATACCGATCCAGGAATTTTCCTACTGGTTCGTGTAAGCTTCCACATGTAGTGACAATTGGTCGGCATGGTGGTTCAATAGGATTTTTATGAATTTTTTGTACCATGAACAAAGATGGACTTTTGGGATTGGGTTGTATAAGAAATTTCTTGACTTTTTCATTAATGGTACCTCTTTCAACAGCTGTCTGGACAATGGTTTGTAAAATTTCCATAAATTGTACCGTAGGGTTAGACTCCAGTTTCATGTATGTATTTGAATCCTGTAAATGGGCTGATACTTGGGTGTTGTAATAACTGGTATTTAGGATGACTAATGCCCCTCCTTTGTCAGCTTTAGTGCATGTTATGTCTGTTCTCTGTGCAATGGTTTTCAATATGCCTAGTTCCTTAGTGGAAAGTGTGAGAAGTTGGCCTGATATGTAGTGCTCACTATTCTAGTGATCACTGTGTATCATTCCAAACGACCCTTATTGATGATTGGTTGTAAGTCAACCTTATGGACCAGCTATCCTAGTAGCGTGGACAAGAGCAGTCTTCAGGCTAAACTCTAGAGGGCGTGTTAAGCCAGCTGTTTTACCACCACATTTACCCTTTGTACACCACGTGAAAGGACACCACACAAGTTGTTATGAAAATAAAGGATATTTATTTATAACAAGACTACCCTGGCTCTTTATGAGTCAGGGAGCTAAGCACACTACAAAACTCTTATGAAAATACTTCAAGTTGCACAATTTACACAAATGCCCGAGGGGCACGAGAAACCATATACACCAATAGTGGAATGCGAATGGTTAGAGTCTAAAGTTACTGATTCCGGAAAGATCCGATCAGTGGGACTAAACGAAAAAGGAGCTGGACACTTGTAGAGCGAACCTGCGATGGAGCACCGAAATGCTCGAGTTACCTAGCCCAGAGGCTGCAGCTGCGTGGGGTTCAGCAAGATGTCGGGAGTCCTCGTTGTAGTCTCAGGAGCCTGAAAGAAGAAGTTGCTGGCAGGCGACCAGTGTCGATATTAGGAGGGATCCAAGCCTGGATCGGTGATGGTGATAACCTGAAAGCAGAGGGGACTCAGTTCTTAATCACTAGCCAGTGATTGAGTTGGCACCAGGATGGCACCGGAGGTAGTCACCGCGATCAGGTGAGTGGGTGACGCTGGACTCTGCTGTCCCTCGGTGCAGGAGGCGTTGTCGGCGACCAGGCAGAAGGGGGCGAGCTGTCCCACGAAGGTGTCTGCTGTCGGCGAGGCTGGACCCAAGATTGGGCAACAACCCTTGGCAAGGCAAGCCCACGCGGTGGAGTCAAGATGGCGTCTGGAGTGGACCAGGGGGGTCCGGGGTGCTCCTCTATTGGAGGGGAGCCAAGGCCAGTCTGGAGCAACCAGACCAGCGACGGAAATGTCGTGGTGCGTCGTTAGGAGGGCCACTAGCCAACGGCAAGTGACCGAACAACGCGGTGAGCGGCAAAGAGCAGAAGGGCCCCCACGCAGATCTCGGGGATGCTGGGAGGCTGGTCTTCGGTGCTGGAGCTGCTCAGGGTTGGGGCTTCTCAAACCCCAGGAGCACTCACTCGAGGGTCCCTCGGTGGTCGTGCTAGGCAAGCGTCGTGCAGGTTTTGATGATGGCCGGTCCCGCAGGTCTCGTCACACCCACGAATCTCAGCTGAGCTGATGATGCAGGTAGAGGTCAGAGATGGCAGGGAACCCGGGTCTCGTCGAGCTGGTCAGTCTGGATCCGGAGGATGGATGTGCAGCAAACCGCAAGCGCTTAGGTGGTGCCTGCTGGTGCAGGGTGGCTACTCCTTAGCCACAAGGGAGAGTCTTCAGAAAAAGTCAAGAGTTCCTTTCGTGGAAAGTAGTTCAAGATTCAGAATTATCCAATTTGGGAAGGGGGCCCGCTCCTACCTTTATTCTAAGAAAAGGGGCTGGCCCGTGACTAGGTCCTGCCTATGGGTGGGACCAGGGGGGGGGTGGTTACACCCCTCTCCTTTGCCCGGTCTCTCCCCGGCTCAGAGGCTGGGGTGCCCCTGGAACTGGTTCAAGCCGGCCTATGCACAGTGAGCACCGGGGTGCCACTTGCAGTCACCTATCTCTCAGCCTTGCCTACCTGGAATACACAAAACCCTGTCTGGGATGGCGCGGGCACCGCCCCCGACAGGAAACCCTTTGTCCAAGCTCTCCCCGCTGGAAGGACTCCCAGCAGCAGGAGGTCAGACTTGTGTCTGTGGTGGCAGCATCCATTTTGTGATGCTGAGGCTCGAGTCAACTTTAACCGGGGTTCACAGTTACATGCATGTCGTGTCCCTCTAGAAGGGTGGAATGCTAACCCCGTCGCCAGAATTGGCGAGGGGCTAGTATCCCAATTCGTATGACACCTTACTCGACATGCTTTGATAATGCGATACCAAAGTTAGCAAATAACCGCGAGGATTATAATGCACTTTAAGAGTATATGGTACGCGTTATCCTGGAACAGCTATTAGGACTTGGTTCCGCAAGCTGCAGACGGGCTCAGCTCACGCCCGAGCACCATCTTCCATGACACAGGCGTCACAGGGATCTAGTGTGTGGGACAGGAGCCCAGAGCTCAACAGCCACCATAAACCACTCTCCAGCTGACTGCTCATCTTCATATAAACACAGTAATTTAATTTAATAGCAAAACTAAATACTAAGCAATTCCATCCAGTATACAGGGCAGTGATCCTAGTAACGAAACTCCCCCAGGACACTCCACCCACACATTTCCCTACATTCTATCCTTCAACTGGGTGACCATTGATAAGATTGTCCACTCGGCAATTATGGGAAAGAAGCGTGAATGCATCTCTAGTGCAGATTCTGAAGCCCCTAGAGTCAAAAGTACAATCAGAACCATCAAGCATCTATTAACTAATCACTTTACCCTTCTACCCACCCACTGATGTTCACCTTTACATTCTATCACGCATTTATCCTTTCATCCAATATTCAGTCTTCCACCCTTCCATCCATTGGCCATTCCATCCAGCCATCTGTTCGCGCATCCATCATTTATGCATGTTCCCTTCCATCCAGCCATCTACTCACACATCCATTGTTTGACTTAACCATCCATCAATTAAGCCTTTCATCCATCAATTGATCTATCCACCCATCCAGCCATTATCTCAGACTTCCATTTACTCTGCCAGCGTTTAACCCAGTGATGCTCAAAGTAGCATGCAGCCCCCCTGACCTTTCCATGGGGTCCCCTGGTCAACAGCAGCGCTTGGCAGCTGTTAACTCAGCACGGCACTAACATTAAAAAGATGTTGAATAAAAAGGCAAACGTGTATTTGAAGGTTATTTAAAGTTAAAAAATTCAATAATTAGGGGGTCGTGTACAGTTTAACTTTAGAAACACCTTCATTTTGAAAGACATCTTGCAGCATAAGTGCTAAAGTATGATAAAGTCTCTTTAAAATTCTAAAAGTGTATTTCATTAACATGCAGAACTGTTTCTCCTCAGTACATCAGAGGAGATCATTGCAGAGTATTTTTTTAAAGGGATAGTTTTCAAACATGAATTTGGTAACATTTCTTCTTCCACTCACCCCACCCTGACAACAATGCCAATAGTGAACTAAGAGATAAAACAGTTGGGATGTGAACTCTTTGGGTGGCCTTTGTTCCTATTATACATGAAAACAAATATCATAGTTTAATAAATCTAACACTTGAGAAAGTTTTGCACAGCACATATCCTAAAGTCATTTGTTTCAAGGTTCTCTTACATGTGAATATGAAGAAAGTGTAGGGAAAGTGAAATAAAACAATTTCCTGGAATCACACAATTTAGTTAAGTGAAGAAGTTGGGCTTAATCCCAGGTGTCTGGTTTCACGTTGTTCAGTTCTGCCATCAGATGTGTATGCTTCACTTCTCCTACACCCACCTTGACACCGTCTACCCCCATTCCCCAACCGCCACCCTGCTGGCATCAGTGTGACCCTCGGACACATCACTGAAGCATACATTTTGGCCCCTAGAAAAATATTTGTGAGTATCCATTGTTTAACCCTTCTATTGATCTATCCATTCATCCATCCTTTCCCTTCACCCCATCTTTATTTTAGAGTTAATTATGAACTTTTGTCTGCTGAGTTGCAGATAAAGGAGGCTCATAAAGATGTCGACACTGCTGTAGCTGTTAACCTTTCTGAAGCTTTTCCTCCTGGGGTCCCTCAAAGCTCTCAGCCAGTCCAGATTCAGTGAGGGTTCGCCGGATTGCCTTGCGACAAGCTCCCGGTCAAACCTATGGAAGTCAGACCTCCAGGAGCTTTTCAGCGCGACAAACCGAGGATCCAGGCGGGCTCGTGGTTGAAGGTGGGTGACTTGGCTCTTGCGGTTGGTCTGGTCACCTTTTATATGTTCGGACTTAGAAACTTATACAGAGCTTTTTCTCGTGGTGTCCCTCAATGCTCTTCACCAGTCTGGATTTGAAGAAAATTAGGTCCACAGGGCTGTAGTTCCAGATTGCACAGCAGGCGCTGTCAGTCAGAGTGCAGGGCCTGTTTGGTGCAAATCAAACTTCTCTGCATGGCCCCTTCTTCTTCTTGTTTCAAGCAGAAGATCTGAGAGGCTCTGCCCCTCTCAGATAGCTATCCAGTGTTCTCAGGGGTCATACAGGAGGGCTCTCCTTTCCAATAAAATGCAGGATGACAACCCAGAGCATTAACATGTCCTCCAAAGTGCGGCACAATGGTCTCCCATAAAGCACTATTTCTCTAAAATTCAATATGGCGGAAGTCTCAGCAGAGAGGCAAGAGCTGGCTAAAGCAATCGCCAGGATGGCTCATCTCCATATTCTCCCTCCCACTGGCATTTGCACATTCCGTTGTGTGCAGATTTAGATCCGGCCCTTATTTAGACATTGTCTGTACAAACCAAATACAGGCATGGCCACCAACATTCGTCCATCCACGTCACAACGATTTCTTGGAAAACCTGACCCTTAAGCCTTTAGGAATTTCCCTCAGCTTGAATATTGATTTCTCCAAGAACTCATTAAGTATGCATGAACATCTATTCCTTAGGGGTTCATTCATGGCGTTCCTCTGCCTGACTTTTACGTCAATACTGGCATTCCTAGACATCTTCAAGGTATAAATATACAAGCACTTGCCCTGGCAAATTGCGGTTCCCGGAGGATTCGATCCAACCCAGACTACGCGGTTTGTCACAGCAAGTTCGAAAGGAGATCGAGTTCCAGCCTGATGCACTGACCTGACGCTGCCATCCTCCTCGCAGAGAATCCAGCTCTGGTGCTCTCTGACTTCCCTTGAGGGGGTTTGACTATCGAGTCCAGAAAAGAGATTCCAACCTCTCTCATTCTCAGCTAGGGAGCTGACTAGAACTTAGAGAAACTGTTGGCAACTCTTGGCTAAACTAAAATATAGCTAGCTATACTTTAGAAATAGTACCTACTTCAAACCTCATACTGCACTTAGGTTGGGTACACTGGGGTAGAACAATTTAGAAGCATCAGATGAGTATCACATTTTAGCTTATGTTACTTATGTATGTATTTTGATTAATATATGTCATAGCTACAAACCATGCCATTGCAGTACTATTTTATCTTATTGCTAACCTCATACATATGATACTTCGCTGTCTGTCTTACGATTGGAGCAATTCATATCTCTTGCATGAGAATTAAGACTGTTCAATAAACCCTTTTATTGAAACGCCCGTCTCTCTATTTCTGTGCAACTCTGTAGAAACGAAGCATGCACGATTGACTGAGTGAAACTGTTATCTATTGTTTCCACGATTCTGAGACTGTTCCGATTCTAAAGGGAAACAAAGTTGTCATGTTTATGCGGTTGTCAGAGACTAATCCCTTGTATATTCGAGAAGTTTCTAGTGACCTCTGAGTTAGCTGGCACACACAAGTAATTAAGTTTAATATACTCGATAGAGACATACTGACCTCAGTCCTATGTCAAATCTATAGTGTGTGTTATTCCAATGAGCAGAGCCTATCAGGGATATAGGAACTACACTACATGGCGCCCAACGTTTTGGTAAGGCACTAATTTACCGCTAGATACTGAAGTAACTATGCGTGCTTTTCTCAGAGACCTTCTACTCATAAAACTCCATAAGACGTCCTGAGTGGGTAGGGATAATATCCGCCATAGCTAAGTAGGACGAAAGTCCTATGTATTAGCTGTTTGGTTTTGTTCAACGTTGAAAGGATAGAGTGTTCCAAAATATTGTGCACATTATCTTTGTTCTCTTGAAACTTGCTCTGCATTTTTCATTTCAACATGTCCGAAAATGGCACAAACACAGATGCTGGTGGGCTGTAGCGGACCATGTCGCAGCAGCTTTTAATCATACAGGTTTTTAAGAAACCGACGAAGATGCTATAAGCATCCATCCAAATTTAAGGAGAGCCATCACCCTAAAACTTATAAAACATAGTCTAACACCAAAAGGTGGTGGAGCAGTTTTCGTGATAGAGGCACATGAATCTAACCAGACAGAGGTATTCTACGCATGGATAATATTCCCAGAATCAAATCCAGTAACACACTTGTTTCACTTCTACAAAGAAGATGAACCACCTGAAGAATATATTCCTTTTGAGGATATTGAAATTCCACTCACATAGCAGGAGCATGAGCTCTGGTTTAAAGGCGCCCTAAAACATTACAATCACATTACCAGGCTCGGTCCACTAGGTAGACCAGGAGGAACATGGCCGATTTTAGCCGGCTTCACTCCTGACCGTGACATTGAATCAATTTTAGACGAGGAATTACTTAAAAACATACAAAAGCTAATAGAACTATACAGTTAAACCACGATTGTCTGAAAGTCCTGATAAGGTCTTTCCTAAAAACACTCCTACCTCTTCTAAAAAAAAGTGAGAAAATAGTAAACAGAATTCCAAAGAGAAGCCTTCTCATTCCAGAGGCAGGTCTCCTCCAAAGAAGGAGCCCTCTGAAAGGAGGTATAACCTCAGGAATAGGGATAATTTGAGAAAACCTGACAGATATCAAGATAATGATACACGTTCCTCTCGTACCTTTCACATTTTGTCACAGACATTGGAAAGAAGAGGACGGTCAGAAAACAAGGAAGAACGCTTGAAGTCCAAAGACGATGAACATGTTCAGAAAAATAAAGCAAAACCTCAATTCTCCAAGAAAAAGGTAGCAGGTCTGAAGATCAGACATGCTGAGAATACTGAGAACCCAACTCATGAACGGAGAATGGGCCCAGACCATGCTGGACAGTGCAGCAAAAGTTACAATAGCTCGCCAGAACCTGAAGGGACTTCGGGAGACAGTGGACTTGAATGAAGACATACAAGTTGAGACTGTAGACACCAGGGTTAGTTCTCCACATAGGTTATATGAAATAACACTCCGGATGGAGGGAGACATACCAAGAAAAGTGAAAGGACTCTTTTGGGAGCATATTTCAAAGGATTATGATATACTTCTAGCAGAACAGGACTGGCCACCAGAGTTTGTCAGGGAGTGCCCACATGGCGAGGCCATAATTATGACTGCCTTCTCGAACCATATTCCAGTTCATTTAAAATATACATTATCCAGGAAATGGGAAGTAGCCCAAGCCCCAGCACTGTATAAAAATAATGTAGGATGGGATGAGGACTCACCTCACCATAAAATCCAGTTAAAAAATCAACCGACTGCACAAAGTCAGTACCCAGTTAAGCAAGAAGCTAAAAAACAGGTCAAGGAGATCTTAGATTAACTTGAATATCAGGGGGTGATTGAAACATGCACCTCATTAATGAACAATCCTTTGTTTCCTGTCTCCAAACCAGACAATACATATTGTCTAGTTTTGGATTACAGACACTTGAATTCTTGTTGCAAAACATTTCCAGTGCAAAATGCACATAGTACAGCATTAATGAATAACATTGTGCGTAAAAAATATAAAACCAAATTAGACATTTCAAATGGTTACTTTTGTCAAAATATTGCACCAGAAAGCAGATATTTGACCGCTTTCTCAATAATTGGGACCCAGCATCACTTTTGTCAACTGCCCCAGGGATTCAAAAACAGCCCGGGGTTATTCTCAGCAAGAGTAACAGAGTTACTACAAACTTATGATGAAGAGGCATTGTTATATGTGGATGATATCTATCTGACAGACGATGACCTGGATAGGCACTTGAACAGGGTGAGCACCATAATATTGGGCTTCGCCTCAGAGGGTTTCAAATTCAACTTTAAAAAGTCATGAATTGCCCACCTCAGCGTCCTTTTCCTAGGATATGAACTATCAAGTGAAGGCAAAAGCCTGGCAGCCAACCTTTTAGAAAAGTGTGCGTTGCTCCAACCTCCAAAAACGCTGAAAAATTTACAGTTCATTCTAGGTTTCCTGAATTTTGGAAGAACTTACATTCTAAACTACGCAGAAAGGGTTAAACCTCTCTACAAATAAATGAAACCGGATTTTAAAATCACACATTGGACACAAAAACACACAGAAATTTTGCATTCACTTCAAACAGACATGTTAGCAACAAAATACTTGCAAGCATGCGCAAACATACGCAACTTAGTGATCAGAATAATTCCGGGTTAATGCGGGTTCACCTACTTAACTTTTAACGAAGGTGAAAAAGTACCCGTTGCATACAATTCCCACTTGTATACACAAGCAGAAATGAATTTCGCTTCTACAGAAAGAATTCTGACAGCAGTTCAAACCGCTGTAGCAAAAGAAAGAGCCCTAGCACAGGGGAAACGCATTATGGTTGTGACTCCTGTACCAACCTTAGAGGCAGTCACAAAGGCATTCCAAATGCAAAAGCTTGGCATCCAAGATGGATACAATGGGATAATTCTTTGCTGCAACTGATGTTGAATATGTTTTTGATCCTTATTTAAAAACACAAGCATTCCTGCAATATCAACACGAATGTCCTCTGCCTACTGAAATTCTACCTCTTGACCAGTACAAATTTATAATTTATACTGACGGATCTGCACAGCCCGCTACGGTCAGTAAACAAGCTTACAGTGTAGCGTGTACTATCACTAAAGGTCGCATGCGAGATGGCAAATTCAAACCAATGGTCACAAACACAATCTCTAGGAGATTGAACAGCTCAGCGAGCTGAACTACAAGCATTTAAGATGGCACTTGAGAATACAGATCGCGAATCGCCCACACTGATAGTGTGCGATTCTTTTTACTGTGTTCAATCTTACAATGAATATTTACAGAATTGGATTCAAAATGGTTTGAAAGATGCAAAAGGTGGCACAATCAAGCACAAATTGCTTTGGGAACAAGTAGTTCAGTTGCGAAACGGACTACAGAATACTCACGTGATACACACGCTGAGTCACCAACGTGATGGCGTTCGCGTTGCAGGGAATTCATTGGCTGATGAAGCCGCGAAAGGGGCTGTGCAAACGGCTTCCGTAGATGCAATCACTCGTTCAAAAACGAAAATAGATAGCGAAATAATGCTGGCTGTCAATGCATCAAGCAAAGGCAGCGGTGCGGCATTACCTAAAAAGTTTCCATTCAAATACTCATATATAATTGATGCGAACAATGTTCCGTTTGCTCGAATCGATGGAGTGGGGCATAGAGTAATTCCAAACATGGAACATAGACTAGGGCTAATTCTAGCAGCACATGAAGGCTCGCCTGTGCCCATGCAGGTGTTTCCGCCACAGTTGCAATATTAAAACAAAGGTACTGGTGGCCCGGCATTAGGAAACAGACTCGAAATTTTGTTTTGGACTGTGAGATATGCCAGAAGATGAAATTCTCTACTGTGAAACGTCCTGCTCAGACGCCCCTGTTAATTTCAGATAAACCATTAGCTTGTGTTTACCTGGACCACTGCGGTCCCTTACAAAGGGATGGTAACTATAAATATATCATGGTCGCAGTGGATTTGTGCTCTTGGTTCCTATGGATGTGGCCTCAGCGCTCGGCTGATGCTCGAACTGTTATAAAAGATTTGCGAGTCTTTATCGGCACATACGCAATAGGCACACTACATTCTGACCAGGGTCCTGTGTTTAGCTTTAGGGCTTACAAAGAAGCCATGACCAGTCTGGGCGTACCACTGCGGTATTCTTCTCCGTTTCATCCTGAGGGAAATTCTGTTGTGGAAAGAAATAAACGGGACATAAAGCAGTCTATAACAGCTAGGGTAATAGGTTCGGGTGATGGGTGGGTCAAACATTTATATGGGGACCAGCGCACATTAAACAATTTGCCAAGAAGTTCTCTAGGGGGTGTCACTCCATATGAGGTCATGTTTGGGACTAGAATGTTGGTTTGGGACTTAGATATGAAAGGCACAATGGTGGAAAACAAACAATTTGATATCAAAGATCGTTTGGCTGTTTTGCAAGATTTAAATGATTTAAGAACACAACAAAGCAACTTGATCCTGAAGCCAACCACCACTGAAAAAAATCCGGCCGTCCCAGCAAGGCCTGTCTGGATCCCAAAGCTTAGGGATCTAGTCAGATAAAAGATCGTGGACAAGAAGGAATTTGGGCCTTCTTACAGACAACCAGTACCTCTCCTTGCAATCCACGGATCAAGAACAGTACTTTTGCCACCCCTTGCTGGTAAAAAGGAGAAAAGATTTGTGTCCATAGACCTGATCAAACCACACAGAGGTGCCGATTACGATCCTGTAAAAACCGGGTACGAACCGTCGGACGACGCGTACCCGGTCGTCAAAATCTACCAACATGGAATTACGATTCGCACGGGAACACCATTTCCGTACGAATCGTAAAAAACCCCGACCGAACAAAATAAACATACAAATGAAATCCGGGAAAGCGCCGACCTGACGTCGGGACGCTCGCAGCCTGCCATTCACGAACCAGGAATTACGATTCGCACCGACGTCATCCCGCACGGTGAATATTTTCCGGCTGCCAAAAACTGCCGGGAAATCAGGACGACGCGAACAAGGACTACCAGTACGCGACGGACAGACAGGACGACGCGCACAAGGAGGACCAGTACGCGACAGGACGACGCGAACAAGGAGGACCAGTACGCGACGGACAGACATGGACCCGAACCTACGAGTCATCCCGGCCCTCATAGCAATCGACCTCCTCTACAGGTTCGGACGCAGACGCCGCAGAAGGTCAGAACAACTAAGGGAGGGGGGAAAGTGGGGTGGGGGTGGCAGGACCAGGGCAGGCCACAAACCCCCCACCAAAGTCACACAGCACACATGCCCTGGACATACCTGACTCCCATGCCCTGGTCACTACGAGGGGGTGGCGGCGTGTCCAGATAATCCAGCGACCGCCACAACGGAAGTCCGTCACGACGCGAACAGGCAACACAACCAGACAGGTACGTCCCGTACCCACGCCTGAAGAGCGTGTGTACGAGTCGAACCACGCCCACACCCACGTCACCCCAACAATGGCGGGACGGCTCGTACCCACGTGGCAAAGGCCTGGGTACGGGCCGCACAAGCATCACATAGCGTGGGGACGGACATGTACGGACCGTACCCCCACCCCGTATGCATGGAGTGTACCCCCACCCCAACAGTGTAAGTATGACACGTACCCACCCGCGTACGTATGGAGCGCACCCCCACCCCAACAGTGTAAGTACGACCCGTACCCACCCGCGTACGTATGGAGCGTACCCCCACCCCAACAGAGTAAGTACGACCCGTACCCACCCGCGTACGTATGGAGCGCACCCCCACCCCAACAGTGTAAGTACGACCCGTACCCACCCGCGTACGTATGGAGCGCACCCCCACCCCAACAGTGTAAGTACGACCCGTACCCACCCGCGTACGTATGGAGCGTACCCCCACCCCAACAGTGTAAGTACGACCCGTACCCACCCGCGTACGTATGGAGCGTACCCCCACCCCAACAGTGTAAGTACGACCCGTACCCACCCGCGTACGTATGGAGCGTACCCCCACCCCAACAGTGTAAGTACGACCCGTACCCACCCGCGTATGTATGGAGCGTACCCCCACCCCAACAGTGTAAGTAAGACACGTACCCTCACCTCGAATGCATGGAGCGTATCCACATCTGTGTATGTCATGAGCGTACATATTGTGAAATTGGAGAGGTGTGTGCAGAGTCCTCCCAGCAGTGCCCTGAGACAGGAGGGGTGGGTGCAGAGTCCTCCCAGCAGTGCCCTGAGACAGGAGGGGTGTGTGCAGAGACCTCCCAGCAGTGCCCTGAGACAGGAGGGGTGTGTGCAGAGTCCTCCCAGCAGTGCCCTGAGACAGGAGGGGTGTGTGCAGAGTCCTCCCAGCAGTGCCCTGAGACAGGAGGGGTGTGTGCAGAGTCCTCCCAGCAGTGCCCAGACACAGGAGGGGTGTGTGCAGAGTCCTCCCAGCAGTGCCCTGAGACAGGAGAGGTGTGTGCAGAGTCCTCCCAGCAGTGCCCTGAGACAGGAGGGGTGTGTGCAGAGTCCTCCCAGCAGTGCCCTGAGACAGGAGGGGTGTGTGCAGAGTCCTCCCAGCAGTGCCCTGAGACAGGAGGGGTGTGTGCAGAGTTCTCCCAGAAGTGCCCAGACACAGGAGGGGTGTGTGCAGAGTCCTCCCAGCAGTGCCCTGAGACAGGAGGGGTGTGTGCAGAGTCCTCCCAGCAGTGCCCAGACACAGGAGGGGTGTGTGCAGAGTCCTCCCAGCAGTGCCCAGACACAGGAGGGGTGTGTGCAGAGTCCTCCCAGCAGTGCCCAGAGACAGGAGGGGTGTGTGCCTATCACTCCCAGCAGTGCCCAGAGACAGGAGGGGTGGGTGCCTATCACTCCCAGCAGTGCCCAGAGACAGGAGGGGTGTGTGCAGAGTCCTCCCAGCAGTGCCCAGAGACAGGAGGGGTGGGTGCCTATCACTCCCAGCAGTGCCCAGAGACAGGAGGGGTGGGTGCAGAGTCCTCCCAGCAGTGCCCTGAGACAGGAGGGGTGTGTGCAGAGACCTCCCAGCAGTGCCCTGAGACAGGAGGGGTGGGTGCCCATCACTCCCAGCAGTGCCCAGAGACAGGAGGGGTGGTGCCTATCACTCCCAGCAGTGCCCAGAGACAGGAGGGGTGGGTGCAGAGTCCTCCCAGCAGTGCCCTGAGACAGGAGGGGTGGGTGCCCATCACTCCCAGCAGTGCCCAGAGACAGGAGGGGTGGGTGCCTATCACTCCCAGCAGTGCCCAGAGACAGGAGGGGTGGGTGCAGAGTCCTCCCAGCAGTGCCCAGAGACAGGAGGGGTGTGTGCCTATCACTCCCAGCAGTGCCCAGAGACAGGAGGGGTGGGTGCAGAGTCCTCCCAGCAGTGCCCTGAGACAGGAGGGGTGGGTGCCCATCACTCCCAGCAGTGCCCAGAGACAGGAGGGGTGGGTGCCTATCACTCCCAGCAGTGCCCTGACACAGGAGGGTTGGGGGCCCATCACTCCCAGCAGTGCCCATGGAACGCAAAGGGTGGAGTAGTCACAGATACCATTCCCACAAATGTCAGTCAGGTGCACAAAGACCCTGCAGTACATGTACCACATGTGTGCGAGGATGGAAGTATACGCATGCATAGGGCCAAAAACAAAACATTTACACATGAAGTCATGTCAATACTCCACATACACAAGTACAATGACTACCAAGGATGCCACGAATGATGCAGCTGGAGAATGGCTCAGCATGCATGTGCCAAGGTGAAGGAGTCCGTCACACACCCAGTTAATGTACTCACAGCTCTGCAGTAAATATTGGGAGCACCCTGCAGGGAAGAAGTCAGGGTACACAGAGGAAGGAAAACACCTTGGGACAATTGCAACATGCAGCAACTGCTTACATGAATTGAGAAAGGTAGCCAACACCGTGTGAGGCACACTGATCCCAGGGTCCCCCCTATGAGCAGCACACCACTACATTTCCCACACACCCAACACATGACCAACACCCACAACCATGTAGCAGCCCCACCAACAGCAATGCCAGCAATGCAGGAGTGTTCCAAGGGCAAAAAATAAATAGCTTTATTCAGCGTGAGCAAAAAACTAGTATGACGTAAGTCCCATCATAACACAGCCCATAGGGCAGTCCAGGAGTCCCAGCTGGATGGGGGACACAGTGGGATGCGTGTCCCCTAGCTTGCCTGCACAGTTACGAGTCGTCGTCTTCCACAGGGGTGAGGGCATCATGTGGGGGGGAAGGAACAGGCACCGCAGGGACAGGAGGGCAAAGGGTAGGCGACGTGGGTGCAGGGATGGAGGACTCCACCACAGGGGGTGGGGCAGGGCCAAAGGTGGATTCTAGGATCTCACTGCACACCTTGGCAAGGTCCTCCAGGGACTCCCCTGCACCCGAAGGAACCACAGGCCCCAAGGAGGGGGGGGGGGGGGGTCAGAGGGATGGGTCGCAGCGCCACTGGGGGAGGGTGTGGACAGGGGGGGGGGACTCAACCACCCTGACCGAGGACTTCCTTGACCGCTTGCGTGGTGGCGTCACTGTGGGGCTCAGGGACAGAGCGGCCATGAACGAGTCTTTGGGGGAGATGTGGCCAGGAGAGCTGAGGGGAGGGGATTTGGAGGGAGTGGATTGGGTGGAATGCGGACTCCCACTCTGGCTGCGTGTCACACGTTTGCCCCCAGACCCAGTGGGTGTGCCTACTGCACCCTATGTGTGCGTGTCAGGAGGTGTGCGGCGGACCTTCCCTGCTGGTGTGGTGCCTGTGTCTGTTGTGGTGGGTGCATGCTTACGTCTGGGTGTATGTGGGACAGGCATGGGAGTGGGAAGTGTGGAAGGAGCAGGGGTAGGGGGTGGGACGTAGCGCTGCAGGAGTCCCACTGCTGCAGTCAGTGTGGAGTCTATGGACCTCAGCAAGTTGCGTTGGTCAGCCTGCGACGAATGAATGCCCTCCAAGTATGCCTCCATGTTGTTGAGGACCTGGCTGTGGCCATGGAGGACATTAAGGATCGCAGTCTGACCAATCTGCAACTGCCGCTGGATGTCCACAGACTCAGCATTGGCGGCAGCAGTGGAGACAGGGGCAGGGGGTGCGGTGCCTGGCAGGAAGGAGACATGTGGGGACCGGGCACGCTGGGAAGGGACACGAGCACGTGGGAGGCGGCTGATGGCAATGGAGGGGGCGGTGCCAGATGTAGGGCTGCTGTCAGATGGTGGTGCAGCCACCGCCCACTCGGAGTGATCCTCCTCGGACCCGTCGGCTTCATACTCTGTTGTGCCAGTCGACAGGTCCAAGGGTTCACTCTCCACCGCCTCAGGCCCACTCGAAGTGCCATCCCCGATGTCACCGCTGGCACTGGTGCTGCATCCCTCCGCGCCGTCTGTGTCCATGTCTCCCTCCGTGTCCCCCGACGATGCTGTGGGCAGGGTGAAGAGACAAAAAGTAATCATACACCTGTATACATATGTCACATGAGTCAACTCTACGTAGGTTACAGTGCATAGCCTGAAACAAAGGAAGAGTTACATCTACAAAACAAGGTACATATGTAGGGCATGCACGACACAGTTCCTCTGCCCACCATGCCATGGAATAACTATGGAGAGCATGACACACTAGCAAATGAGATGATATGGAATTTTGACTGAGGAGCAAGGCCCTGGGGACAATCCAGCACTGCATCAGCACCACACAGCGTGGCAGCAAATAGGGATGAGCAGGGACCATAGGCAGGAACAAGAGGCACATGCAGCATAGGTAATACTGATAACATGCCCACCCTGACTGGCACACTGCACCTTGAGTGTATGTCCAGACAAACATCACACACTGGCCAGTCCTAGCAAGGAGATGACAGGTCTTGACATGTAGGCCATGCCCGCACCACCCACCCCCTACATGAGACAAATCTATGGAGACACATGAAGCACGTACATCTCTTAGTCTGGGTGAAATACACATGGGATGCAACTAATCAAGGTTGCACACCAAATACCCAAGGTGCGGCTGTCCAAATAATCATGTACAAATGGGCATCATCTGATGATTGCTACAAGACACAAAGGCAATGGCCACCGTGAGTATGTAATAGGAAAATCAGGTCAGGCTGTACAGTGGACACTTGTAATACATCTCACGTCAATATACATGGTGCCAGGGGACAATGGCACAGAGCACAACCTATGCTGTAGACACAGAGATTGTCAACATATTCGGATTACACACATAATACCTAGGAAAAAATGCCCCTGGGGACAGTAGTGGCCACACAACTCCATGCTCCTGAATGGGAATGACTGCAACACATGCTAACATCCCTGCACTATGCCTAACGCACACTCATGCACATCATGTCACAGGCCACCACATAGGACATGCATACTGTAAGGCCTCACACTTGAGAGACGAACTCCCATGTCTGGACTCAGCATTAGTGCCAACTGGCATGGAACCGACAAGTCCAGAACTGTACAGGGCACAGGTAAGGTCCCAAATCCTGTTACACACCACCCCCACACATTATGCTGCAGGCATTGTACACTTGGAGAAGGTGTCAGGCTACATGACCTTGTGATAGAGCGACTACACACAGACCAGGGAACACATTGCAAGGAGGGGAAGGGAGGCAGGCGAGCACAGCAAGTCTGTGGGGGATTGGATCAGCACAGCACCATAAACCCTGGAAGTGTATCCATGGAACATTGCACTTACAAATGCTGGTGAAACACAACAAACACACACATGTACCTACCCCCTTCCGGCTGCTGCATCTCCTGTAGACGCCTCTCCAAGTCAGGAAACACCACCGCCAGCACATGTTTCTGGATGTGGGAGAGACGGCGCCGCCCGCGGTTCTTGTGGCTCTCAGGTGAGTCCCCCAGCAGGACCCGTGCGATCCTCCGCGTCCAGCACCGGATGTCCTGCCAGCGTTTCCTCACCTGGGACATGCGCCGCCTCCGACCTTCCGCACTCCTCACGGCGCTGACGGCGTCCAGCCATATCTGCTCCTTGGCAGAGGCGTCTACCTGTGAGGATGGACAAGTGACACTACATCAGTACACCTGGCACATGTCACAGGGACACAGATTAGAACACATTTGCTGTTTACAACAAGGCCTAGTATGCATGCAACGCATTGCACACTTGTCATAGGGACATGATCCTCTGGGGGAAGGCCAAAAGCAGAACGTGCCATTGAAAGGACACAGGTGGAATGCGGGCAACTACACAAGCAATGATCCAGGCTCACACTGTGCATCACACCCACCCCTCCTGTCTCAGGGCACTGCTGGGAGTAATAGGCCCCCACCCCTCCTGTCTCAGGGCACTGCTGGGAGTGGTAGGCCCCCACCCCACCTGTCGCAGGGCACTGCTGGGAGGACTCTGCACACACCCCTCCTGTGTCTGGGCACTGCTGGGAGGTCTCTGCACACACCCCTCCTGTGTCTGGGCACTGCTGGGAGTGATAGGCCCCCACCCCACCTGTCGCAGGGCACTGCTGGGAGGACTCTGCACCCACCCCTCCTGTCTCAGGGCACTGCTGGGAGTGATAGGCCCCCACCCCACCTGTCGCAGGGCACTGCTGGGAGACATCAGGCATTCCCCCCCCTTGGGACCCCTCCTACAGTACATGGCATGTGTGTCACACCTGGACACAATGACAGAAATCACAGTCACAAAAAAGGGACACAGTCTGTGGCAGTGGACACTGCACTCACCTGATAACCTGGTCGCCCATACAGCATGGGGTACCGTGGGAGGATCACATCCACCAAAGCCATGTTCTCCTCCAGGGTGAATGGCTGTGACCTCTCCACAGCCCTTGACATGGTTCCAGGGAATCAGTAGCAGCAGCTGGGTCGTGGAATACAGAGATGTGCAGGCAAGTGCTCCCTCATGGGACCTGGCTGCCTTATATCTGCCTTGCTGGCCCATCTCATGCACAGGAGTACAGAGTGATTGGTCACTCACATTAGCATCCTATGTTTCCTCCAATCCCTTCAAACCTAGCAGTCTGTGGGTTCTCTATCGGTTTCATTCTCCTGCATGATGTCAGCCCCACAAACACATTGCAACAAAGTAGAAGAATTCCAACTGACTTCTGCTGTGCACCTTCCAGAACAATTTCGAAATTTGAACTTGGTCTCCATGACAACCAGCATGCATGTAGGCCTTAATACTTGTCCCCTATGTAATTTTCAGCGTCACACACAGGTACGGTGCGTTTCGGGGCCCTAGGGCACCCCAAATGCATTGCAACGGCTCCTACACACGTGCCTACGTTCACTATCATTATGGGTCTCCTCGCATATGCGTACTCGTAGTGGTACGGGCAGTACACACGCATGTACGCTCACTATCACTACGAGTACGCATACGCGAGGCCACCCATAGTGATAGGGCCGTACACACGCCTGTACGCTCCCCATCACTATGGGTGTCCTCTCGTATGCGTACTCGTAGTGGTACGGGCCGTACACACGCCTGTACGCTCCCCATCACTATGGGTGTCCTCGCGTATGTGTACTCGTAGTGGTACGGGCCGTACACACGCATGTACGCTCACTATCACTACGAGTACGCATACGCGAGGACACCCATAGTGATAGGGCCGTACACACGCCTGTACGCTCCCCATCACTATGGGTGTCCTCGCGTATGCATACTCGTAGTGATACGGGCCGTACACATGCCTGTACGCTAGGCATCACGATGGGTACACATACGGCAGCACTCCCATAGTGATATGGGAACGTACACAGGCCCTCTTCGCAGCAGTACAGCGGTTTTCACACATCACAGTGGTGACAGGCGGCACACAGGTAGGGATAGGGCGGACATACTTGTCCATGGATGAACATACTTGTCCATGGATGGACATACTTGTCCATTAATTGACATCAAGGCATCATCTGTGCATTACTACATGTGTGGGGCACAGGTGTGACGGCCTGTGATGTGGCACATGACTCCTGAGTGGAGAAGGCACCAGATGTATGATGAGATGTGTACAGATGTACTGTGTGATGGTGCAATGTGTGCCAGGCATGGCCTTGACTCCTTTGACATGTGTGCATGTCGTACTGCACACTTGGGGTGAGCGTCACTGGCATGGCACGGACACCAACACACGGAAGTGTCCCCTGATGCCCGGTACAGGGGTTATCACACCTGACTTGTCACTACCCACGGTGCACAATGTGACTATGTCATGTATGTGTGGGGGCTTCCCATCAGGTTGATGTTGGAGCACCCTCAAAAGCTGCAGCCGTTGCAGCAACCAACATGTGTCTGTGTGTAGATTGTCATTGCACACTGTTCCGCACACCATGCCACATGTGGTATCGGATGTGAGGTGCACATGTATGCATGGGACACGGAGTAGCGTGCCAAGGACATGTCAGCATCCTCACAAGGAATGTGTGGTGAGTCATGACATGTGCACCTTCATGGCAAGGTGTGTGGGCTGTCCTAGTGTAATGTCATGTGACCTGTGGATCCAGTGTTCCGCTACCAGTCTCTGCAATCGGCATCCTACTTCTGCTGATGTGTGGGCGTATGTCACTCCTGTCTTGCGTCTGGCTGTTCACTTGCACTGGGACACAGCTATTCCCATGGCGTGGCATGGGGAGGTTCTCAATCTCCGTGTGTAGCTGGGTCTTGGTAGGAGGGTCACCTGGCAGCCATACGTGTCCTGGGCATGTAGCACATACCTGACTCCCTATGTAGCATATGTGTATTGACAGATTAACATGTGCTCAGTACACATGATTTGTTGTCGTAGTGCACTCACTCTTCCTTGTCATTTCCTAATTACTGCAGAGCGCCGCCTCTTGCCCGACCAATTCCGGACTTGGCTGCCATGCAGGAGAATGACAGCATCCGGCTCTACCGCTTCACCCAACCGTTGATTGTGGAGTTGACGGCGAGACTGGCACCACACCTGCAACCGCTGCACAGGTATCCTACGGCACTGACACCCCAGCTGAAGGTAATGGCTGCCCTACATTTTCTTGCCACGGGTACCTTTCAAAATACCATAGCTCATGTTGGTGGCATGTCCCAGAGCATGTTCTGCCGTGTGCTGCATGATTTCTTAGAGGCCATGTTGATTCACCTGGATGACTTCATCAAGTTCCCAACCCCTGAACAGATGACTGAGGTCAAGCGTGGATTCTATGCCCTGGGAGGGATGCCCCATGTAATTGGGTCCATAGATGGGACACATGTAGCTTTGGTACCACCACACGCACGGGAGGTGGCGTACCGCAATCGAAAGCACTACCACTCCATTAATGCCCTTGTGGTGTGTCAGTCCAACATGGTGATTTCACATGTCTGTGCTCGTTTTCCAGGATCAGCACACGATGCCTACATCATGAGGCGTAGCAGGATGCCTGAAATGATGATGCAGCTGCGCAACGAACGGGCATGTGTTGTTGGTGGGTACAGTCTGTCTGTCCTGTATTTTGCATAACCTACCAGCACGACCGCTTCACCACTTCTAACGATGTCCATGTGCTTCCCATGTAGGGGACGCTGGCTATCCCAACATGCCTTGGCTGCTCACACCTCTCCGCAACCCCATCACGCCGGCCCAGCTCCGCTACAACACCGCCCATGGCTGGACAAGGCGAGTGATCGAGAGGACGTTTGGCCTGCTGAAGAGCCGATTCAGGTGCCTACACAAGACCGGCGGCGCACTCCCATATGCCCCGGCGAAGGTCTGCAAGATCTTCATGGTCTGCTGCATGCTGCACAACATGGCAGTTGAAAGAGCTGTGCCACTCATCCTGAATCAACATGACGAGGACCATCCACTCGTGGAGGACGAAGGGCTTGGCAATGGGGCTAGTGATGTGGAGGATGTGGAGCCGCAAGAGGACATCCGGACTCGGCTCATACGCGACTTCTTTGCTTAGTGGTGAGTACCAGTGTCTGAGTGTGCACGCATTGGTCCCTGTGTGGCATGTGCTGTGATGTGTGTGTCCACCTGCATGTATGGCACGTGAGTCAGAGGTGTGTGTGGGTGTGTCACTGGAGTGATGGTGGCAGTGATGGGAGTATTTCCCCAGTCATAATTGTGACCTAGCATGTTGTCATCCATACATGTGTCGAGTAAATGCACATGCAAGTGGCTGTGCTTTTTGTGGCTGACTTCTTGTGTGTCTCTCTTCCCCAGGTACTTGCGCATGACGTCTGCTGCTTGCATTGTTGTGGCACTGCTATTCCTCATGGACATGACATCGTGGGCTGACTCAGCGTTACAGGCACGGACACGTTTGGAAGTCTCCATAGGGTAAGGGATGCATCTGGGGTGTATTGGGTGTGGCAGGTGTTCACGATGTATGCACACTGGCCCTGTCGATGTTTGGTTCCTCTGCAGCCATGTGGCATCAGCATGGGACAAGACATGCAGCTGTGTACACCTGAATAGATGGTCTGCCTGGTAGACAGTCATCAGTGATGGGATAGGGGATTGTGATGATGGCATCAATGTGTGTGACACTGCCCTCGGACACATACGGTTAGCATTGGCGTGACATGGTGTGGGACTTCCACATCAGCGGATCTATGGTGTATGGCAGTCTCTCCGTGAGCAGCTGTGGGTGTTTAGCTGTTAGCCGACGCTTGTGTACCAGTTCCATGGCTATCACGCATTTGTGCTGCAGAAGGGGGGTGCCAGTGTTGGACCCACCTGTTACTCCACATGATGTGTTCATGTGTACTTCAAGTAGCCTCTGCACTACCGAAAACATGAATAATAAAGGTGTCCCTATGCCTCCAAGGTGCCTCTTCTCAGTCAATGCTGGTGTGTTGCCACGGTGCATCCAGCATGTCTGGCATGGTTTTCCCAGATAGTGGCTATGTGTCAATGGGTCGAGTAGCAAGATGCAAGCTGTGTGTGTGGGCTGAGACTGTGTATTGGGCATGATGTCCATGACTGTGTGGGTATTGTGACATGTGCCATCCCCATGCATCCAACGTTGTCCAGGACCCCATTCTCTGCATCCACCGGACTCAAGCTTGCAGGACATGGTTCTGCCACCTGTCTACACATACCTGGGTGCCCTCCAGGACACTGGACTGGATCCCTGACCTCTGCGCATGACTGTTGCTGTACTCAATGTGTCTGTCAGCACGGTTGTTCGGCCACCCCCTCAGCTGGTTGGGCCCATCACGGGTGTGTATGGTGCTCCATGTCTGTCTTGCCTAATACACTGTGACCCATGTGTCCTGTGCCAGACTCAGGCCCCAGGGTGTGGATGGTTGAAGACAAAAGATGACTCAGGCATGTTTAGACTTTACATGACACATGTTAGGTAATAATGCAACCAGCAGGCATCTACTCTTCATAGTGTGATTTATTATTGGGGGGGGGGGGGACAAAGTTAGGGGCTTTCCGGGAGTTTGGAATCCAAAGTTCAGTAGGGGAGTTAGTGTCCTTGCCATTTGAAATCCTCAGAGTCCATGCCACAGTCTTTGTCAACATTGGTCAGACAGTGACCAGCAGGGCCATGTGGCAGAGAATGTCTCTTGATGCTGTGATGCTGTTGCTCCAGTGGGCCAGGTGCCAGGCCAGGTGTCCTGGGAGATGGTGATGTAGCGCCGACCCTCACGGTCCTTTCCGTGGACGACCCGGCCTCCTGCGGGGACCCTCAGCAGCAGGCCGTGACAACGTCTGGGATGCTCCATCGGATGTTTCCTCCTCCTCCTCCTGATCCCTCCCTGTGGGTGGTGATGTTCTCCGCCTTCTGGCACAGGGAGGGTCGGCCATGTTGTCGGCCATCCGACGGAGTGTATCGTGAATCCCCTTGAACACCGTCACTTGCTCAGCCTGTCTGTCCTCCATCCTCCGTTGGTGTTGCAGTAGACAGGCATGTTGCTGGGCCTGCTGGGTCTTGATCCCCTCGAGGATGGACACAACCTGGGCCATGCCCGTGGTGTCCTGCCGGTATGTGCCCATGATGTTTCGGACATGGGCAAATACCGGTTCCCCAGCCAACTGGTCAGGCTCGCGCCTCCGCCGTCCTCCACTCCCACCACCCCTGCCCACTTGCACCTGGCCTGCACTTGTGGGTACATCGGGTCTCCGGGACCCCTGAGGGGTGGCATAGGCGTTGTCGCCTGCCTCCTCCTGGGTGCCCGGGACACCGTGTCCCTCCTGGCCAGCCTGGCTGCATTGTGGTGTTGGGGCAGGGATCCTGGGTGTCTCCTGGGATGTGGCAGGAGTGGGGGTGGTGTTTGGCACAGTTGTACCTGATGCAGGTGCTGCAGGTGGTTGGACACCAGAGGTGCCAGGTCGGTCGGGGTCGTCCACAGAGTGGTGAGAGTGGTCGCTGCCGGTGGGATCGGGCTCCCGCAGATCCGGGTCCTGTGAGTCTTCCCCCCCAGTGTTGGGGGGTGAACCACGACATTGACCTGTGTGTGAGAGAGACAATGTTAATTTTGGTCCATGCAACATCCATGTTTCATCTGTTTCAAAGTTGGGACATTTCCTCTTGGAATTGGGATCTGTCTTGCATTCCACTCACAGTGCACTTGTGCATGGGTGTGTCCCTTGGGCACCACTTTGGCCCCTTTAACTATGTGTGGCATGGTCTTACTTGCTGCGTCAAGTGTGACTGCAGTCAGCAGTGGAGTGGGCATGTGTGGCGAGCCATGCATTGGCACCTTCCGTGTAGCACTGTACATGTGCACATGGAGTGGATCCACACACTTATATGATCCAGGTAGCTGTCGTTGTGCTCGTGAACAGGTTGTGCCATAGCCCTGTGTTTTGCCATGGGGAAGAGGGGGGGTTCTGGGACTGGCCACCCTTGTCTACATGCACGCAGTCTACCTGCTGACGAGCAGACATTCGCACACGCCACACGGTTGATTTGCTCTCCCTGTGTCTCGCTCCCTCTCTGTCCCCCTCTCCCTCCCTCCGTGTGTCACCCTCCTCCCTCTGTCTGTCTTCCTGTGTCTCCCTCCCTCTCTGTCCCCCTCTCCCTCCCTCTCTGTCCCCCTCTCCCTCCCTCCGTGTGTCAGCCTCCTCCCTCTGTCCGTGTCCCTGTGTCTCCCACCCTCTCTGTCCCCCTCTCCCTCCTTCTCTGTCCCCCTTTCCCTCCCTCTGTGTGTCACCCTCTGTCACCTCAGGCCAGCTTCCTGGGCACACACTGTTAGCAGATCTTTGAATGGCCCTTGGCTTGTTGAAGTGAGTTTGTTTCTGATCTCCAGGCACCCATTGGGTGTAGTGTCTGTGTGTGCGCTGCTGCTGTGGTGGTGTGTGCTGCCACTCTTTCACAATGTTGGCTGTTCATTAGCTGCTGTCATGTGCGAAACAGTGCCTTCACCCCCATGTGTTGATGCAAGGCGTCCGCCATTTGCTGGCAAGTCATTCCTGTGTTGGGACACACTGTTTGTCTGGCTGTGACCTGGGCCATATGGGCAGTGGGCATTGTTGTCTGCTTCGGAGTTGCACTATGTGATTTTTGGTGCCCAGCCTCCCGCCATCCGGGTTACCGTGTCATGTGTTGGTGTCTTCTGTGGCCTGTGACTTGACATTGTCCAGCTGGGTGCATGGGGCATGGTGGCAGCAGTGGCATGTGCGTGTTCATGGAGTGTGGTTGAGTCATGCGATGGCTTGGGGTGGTTGCGTGCCTGTTCGTGATTTTGGTTGTGGATGCCGTTCCCCCCATGTGAGGTACGTTGTTTGTGTACTCACCCGGGTCACGGAGTCCTTCTAATCCTTCGACTGCCTCCACCGGCAGTATGGCCATCACCCTCTCCTCCCAGGGCTGGTAGTGTACGGGTCTGCGGGAGGGCCCTCCTCCGGTGGCGTTGGCCTGGTCGTGTTCCTCCTGCCTCTTGGCTCAGACCCTCCTCCGCAGATCGTACCACCTGTTCTGGCATTCCTGCCTGGTCCTTCTGGTGTCCCCAACAGCATTCACAGCATCGATGATGGTCTGCCACATGGCTGTTTTTTCTACCATGCTGGTGTTTCTGACCAATGTTCCAAAGAGCTGTGGCTCGACTCTGAGGATTTCATCAACAAGAACCTCCAACTCTCGGTTACTGAACTTTGGATTCTTGGTAGTGGGCATGGTGAGGGGTGTGGGTGTGGATGGTGGGGGGGGTGTGGATGGTGGGGGGGGTGTGGATGGTTGTGGGTGTGTGGGTGTGGTTGTGCAGGTGTGTGTGTGTGTGTGAATATGATGAGGGTGTGTTTGTGAAGGTGGTTGTGTGGAGATGTGCAAGTGTAAGGTGTGGTGAAGCTTGTAGTAAGGTGCTGTTAGTTGTCTGTGGTGTCTAGCAGCAGTGAGTCTGTTGCAAAGGCTCATGGTTTGTGTGTGTGGGCCCTTTTTATTGGTCCATTGGTGGGTGTGGCTGTGTTTGAAGTTTGGGTGGGTGTGTTATAAGGAGTGGTGGTGTTTTGGGCCTCTGTTTGTTTTTGGCAGTTGCAGGTCAGTGAAGGTGTGTTTTTTACTGTTTGTTGGCCATGTTTAGTGGCTTTGTGCCATTCGAATAGTGTATTCTTGTGTTGTTTTGGTTTTTCCTGGTTGTGTACGTGCGTTTTGAGCGTGTGTACGGTGTGTACATGGGCCATTTGGTTGTACGGTGCTGGCCTTGTGTGTGGCTTGGTACGACTCGTACATGAGGTTGTGATGTTGGGGCCTGGGGTGCGCTCCGTACTTAGGAGGTTGTGTTGGGGGTGCGACTCTGACGTACTGGGGTGTGGGTACACGGTGGTACGACACGTACAGGGGTGTGGGTACGACTCGAACGTACTGGGGTGTACATACACGGGTGGGGGTTCGACACGTACAGGGGTGGGGGTAGGACTCGAACGTACTGGGGTGTGGGTACACGGTGGTACGACACGTACAGGGGTGGGGGTACGACTCGAACGTACTGGGGTGTGGGTACACGGTGGTACGACACGTACAGGGGTGGGGGTAGGACTCGAACGTACTGGGGTGTGGGTAGACGGTGGTACGACACGTACAGGGGTGGGGGTAGGACTCTGACGTACTGGGGTGTGGGTACACGGTGGTACGACACGTACAGGGGTGTGGGTACGACTCGAACGTACTGGGGTGTACATACACGGGTGGGGGTTGGACACGTACAGGGGTGGGGGTAGGACTCGAACGTACTGGGGTGTGGGTACACGGTGGTACGACACGTACAGGGGTGGGGGTACGACTCGAACGTACTGGGGTGTGGGTACACGGTGGTACGACACGTACAGGGGTGGGGGTAGGACTCGAACGTACTGGAGTGTGGGTAGACGGTGGTACGACACGTACAGGGGTGGGGGTAGGACTCTGACGTACTGGGGTGTGGGTACACGGTGGTACGACACGTACAGGGGTGTGGGTACGACTTGAACGTACTGGGGTGTACATACACGGGTGGGGGTTCGACACGTACAGAGGTGGGGGTAGGACTCGAACGTACTGGGGTGTGGGTAGACGGTGGTACGACACGTACAGGGGTGGGGGTAGGACTCGAACGTACTGGGGTGTGGGTACACGGTGGTACGACACGTACAGGGGTGGGGGTAGGACTCGAACGTACTGGGGTGTACATACACGGGTGGGGGTTCGACACGTACAGAGGTGGGGGTAGGACTCGAACGTACTGGGGTGTGGGTAGACGGTGGTACGACACGTACAGGGGTGGGGGTAGGACTCGAACGTACTGGGGTGTGGGTACACGGTGGTACGACACGTACAGGGGTGGGGGTAGGACTCGAACGTACTGGGGTGTACATACACGGGTGGGGGTTCGACACGTACAGGGGTGGGGGTAGGACTCGAACGTACTGGGGTGTGGGTACACGGTGGTACGACACGTACAGGGGTGGGGGTAGGACTCGAACGTACTGGGGTGTGGGTACACGGTGGTACGACACGTACAGGGGTGGGGGTAGGACTCGAACGTACTGGGGTGTGGGTAGACGGTGGTACGACACGTACAGGGGTGGGGGTAGGACTCGAACGTACTGGGGTGTGGGTACACGGTGGTACGACACGTACAGGGGTGGGGGTAGGACTCGAACGTACTGGGGTGTACATACACGGGTGGGGGTTCAACACGTACAGGGGTGGGGGTAGGACTCGAACGTACTGGGGTGTGGGTACACGGTGGTACGACACATACAGGGGTGGGGGTAGGACTCAAACGTACTGGGGTGTACATACACGGGTGGGGGTTCGACATGTACAGGGGTGGGGGTAGGACTCGAACGTTCTGGGGTGTGGGTAGACAGTGGTACGACACGTACAGGGGTGGGGGTAGGACTCGAACGTACTGGGGTGTGGGTACACGGTGGTACGACACGTACAGGGGTGGGGGTAGGACTCGAACGTACTGGGGTGCACATACACGGGTGGGGGTTCGACACGTACAGGGGTGGGGGTAGGACTCGAACGTACTGGGGTGTGAGTACACGGTGGTACGACACGTACAGGGGTGGGGGTAGGACTCGAACGTACTGGGGTGTGGGTACACGGTGGTACGACACGTACAGGGGTGGGGGTAGGACTCGAATGTACTGGGGTGTGGGTAGACGGTGGTACGACACGTACAGGGGTGGGGGTAGGACTCGAACGTACTGGGGTGTGGGTACACGGTGGTACGACACGTACAGGGGTGGGGGTCGGACTCGAACGTACTGGGGTGTACATACACGGGTGGGGGTTCGACACGTACAGGGGTGGGGGTAGGATTCGAACGTACTGGGGTGTGGGTACACGGTGGTACGACACGTACAGGGGTGGGGGTAGGACTCGAACGTACTGGGGTGTACATACACGGGTGGGGGTTCGACACGTACAGGGGTGGGGGTAGGACTCGAACGTACTGGGGTGTGGGTAGACGGTGGTACGACACGTACAGGGGTGGGGGTAGGACTCGAACGTACTGGGGTGTACATACACGGGTGGGGGTTCAACACGTACAGGGGTGGGGGTAGGACTCGAACGTACTGGGGTGTGGGTACACGGTGGTACGACACGTACAGGGGTGGGGGTAGGACTCGAACATACTGGGGTGTGGGTAGACGGTGGTACGACACGTACAGGGGTGGGGGTAGGACTCGAACGTACTGGGGTGTGGGTACACGGTGGTACGACACATACAGGGGTGGGGGTAGGACTCGAACGTACTGGGGTGTACATACACGGGTGGGGGTTCGACACGTACAGGGGTGGGGGTAGGACTCGAACGTACTGGGGTGTGGGTACACGGTGGTACAACACGTACAGGGGTGGGGGTAGGACTCGAACGTACTGGGGTGTACATACACGGGTGGGAGTTCGACACGTACAGGGGTGGGGGTACGACTCGAACGTACTTGGGTGTGGGTAGACGGTGGTACGACACGTACAGGGGTGGGGGTAGGACTCGAACGTACTGGGGTGTACATACACGGGTGGGGGTTCGACACGTACAGGGGTGGGGGTAGGACTCGAACGTACTGGGGTGTACATACACGGGTGGGGGTTCGACACGTACAGGGGTGGGGGTAGGACTCGAACATACTGGGGTGTGGGTAGACGGTGGTACGACACGTACAGGGGTGGGGGTAGGACTCGAACGTACTGGGGTGTACATACACGGGTGGGGGTTCAACACGTACAGGGGTGGGGGTAGGACTCGAACGTACTGGGGTGTGGGTACACGGTGGTACGACACGTACAGGGGTGGGGGTAGGACTCGAACGTACTGGGGTGTGGGTAGACGGTGGTACGACACGTACAGGGGTGGGGGTAGGACTCGAACGTACTGGGGTGTGGGTACACGGTGGTACGACACATACAGGGGTGGGGGTAGGACTCGAACGTACTGGGGTGTACATACACAGGTGGGGGTTCGACACGTACAGGGGTGGGGGTAGGACTCGAACGTACTGGGGTGTGGGTACACGGTGGTACGACACGTACAGGGGTGGGGGTAGGACTCGAACGTACTGGGGTGTACATACACGGGTGGGAGTTCGACACGTACAGGGGTGGGGGTACGACTCGAACGTACTGGGGTGTGGGTAGACGGTGGTACGACACGTACAGGGGTGGGGGTAGGACTCGAACGTACTGGGGTGTACATACACGGGTGGGGGTTCGACACGTACAGGGGTGGGGGTAGGACTCGAACGTACTGGGGTGTACATACACGGGTGGGGGTTCGACACGTACAGGGGTGGGGGTAGGACTCGAACGTACTGGGGTGTACATACACGGGTGGGGGTTCGACTCGTACAGGGGTGGGGGTACGACTCGAACGTACTGGGGTGTACATACACGGGTGGGGGTTCGACACGTACACGGGTGTACATGCAGGGGGGGTGTACATTAACGGGGAGTACGACTCGAACGTATGGATGGTGGGGGGTGTGTTTGGCGCGTATGCGGGCACATATCTCCATGGTTGCAATGGGAGTTCGGTGCGGACGGTGTTTTTGTGAGTTCGGACGCACGGGTGGGATCGTGATTCCTCGGTCGGACTTGACTTTTCACGTTTGTACGGTAAATCGTCCGAGGACGTGTCGGACACATTTTCCGACCCGAGGACGTGTGGGGAATGATTCCAAATGCGGTTCGTATGGACTTTTTACCATGCGAATCGTGATTGCCAGTTCGTACGGGACTTGTACGATTCGTACGGTAAAAAGACCGGATACGAGTCGCACAGGGATTTTTTTTGCCGGATCGTAATCGGCACCTATGTGGCTGATACTGAACAGAGACATTTTACTTTAAGAATGTCAATAAGACAGGAATGAAAACTATTTTAACGAATACCAAACAGATTTATTTTACAGCCTTTATTACCCAACTGTCTAGATAGGGGTAGAGCAATTTAGAAGCATCAGATGAGTATCACATTTTAGCATTATGTGATTTATGTATTTATTTTGATTAATATAAGTCATAGCTACAAACTATGCTTTTGCAGTATTATTTTATCTCACTGCTAACCTCGTACATATTGTACTTCGCAGTCTGTCTTACGATTGTAGCAATTCATTTCTCTTGCATGAGAAATAAGACTGTTCAATAAACCCTATAATTGAAACGCCCGTCTCCCTATTTCTGTGCAACTCTGTAGAAACGAAGCATGCATGATTGACTGAGTGAAACTGCTATCTATTGTTTCCACGATTCTGAGACTGTTCCAATTCTAAAGGGAAACAAAGTTGTCATGTTTATGCGGTTGTCAGAGACTAATCCCTTCTTGTATATTCTAGAAGTTTCTAGTGACCTCTGAGTTAGCTGGCACACACAAGTAATTAAGTTTAATATACTCGATAGAGACATACTGATCTCAGTCCTATGTCAAATCTATAGTATATGTTATTCCAATGCGCAGAGCCTATCAGGGATATAGGAACTACACTTCAATTCCTTCCTTAAGCCTGCCATCTGGCTGGGTTCAAAGAGAAGGAGTGTAAATGAAATTGGTTTCTCCTGCCTGTATCCTCCTTCTATTGAAGATTATTAATTATGACCCCTCCCCTTTGCTCTGGCATTCCTATGTAACAGAACCCTCTCCTCCCAGAATGGCACATTCACCCCAGGGCTACTTATCACCTCATCAAAGCAGCCTGGCTAATCAACTGAACTCTGACCAATCAGGAGATATCACTGGTAGGCTGAATTTTGCTAAGAGGCAAGAAAGTCTTATAACTTCTGGTCTGTACATCTTAGGATACATTCAAAAATAGTATATTGTTTGATATATCAATACCATTCTAGGATGAGATTTTCTGATTCTCCTGGCGGGAATTATTAATGAATAACTTCTTGCCATTTTAACCTGAGTGGCTGGGGATTTCCAATAGGGAAAATTACTTTGGCACTTTTTACAGCACCAGGGCTTATAAAAAATCATTTGTAATGACCTTGCCTTGATCTACATGACCCCCCACCCCTGGAACACCGTGGGGAGACTTTAGGGGTTCTGAATATGTAAACATACTACTGATCCTCACTCCACAGGGCTCCCAACACAATAGGTGATTTTGGGAAGCACTTTACTACAAAGGGGGAAGTGAATGTGCAATTTCACTAAACCCAGGGCACATAAAAGCCTATTTTATAAGGGCGCTCCTTATAAGTACCTGACTCCCACTGCTGTGACACCTAGGGGAGGCCCTGGGAGTACCTAATATGCCAACATATTTTAGTTTATTACATTTTAAGTGCCCTAAACACCAAAGTCGAGTTTGAGCACAATTTACATGCAATTGCAGAAAGGGCTGCTGGCCTATAAACTGCCATGCCCTATTATATACTAGGGACTTAAAGGTAGTTTTGATCCACCTGCCCTATTATGTACTAGGGCCTTAAAGGGGAGGCCATGCCAATCATAGTGGTACCCTGAATCATAGTGTACCCTAGTGTATGTGGGTGTTTTCACTGTATTCGAAGTGTGTTTTTACCATAGCACTGCTCTTGGGGCCTGGCTAGCAGAGCCCAGGGCACTTTCAGAGTCAGAAAACCAGCATTGTGTGGTCTCAAATGGGGCACAAAGAGGGGGATACTGCAAATAGCTCCTGATTTCCAACACTTAGTAAACCCAACGTAACGCAAGGCAGTGCAAGTCGCTTCCTTGCGTTACCCTGCATTGGGAAGGCATTCCATGGGTGGAGTGTGGGCGGTCCCACACATCCACACATGAGGTTTAGCGCATTTACAGATTTTCTAAGGGTAGTGAATGTGGGACTGCGTAAAAATGGTACGCCATCCCAACAGAGGCGTAACAAGGAGAATTATGTTTAATTCTTCTCACTATTTCCTTGTTCTTGAAAAAAGGAACAAGCCTCTATCGTAGTAAATATGGCTCTTTCCTGCTCTCTCCGTTTGACACAGGGCAGCCCAACAAGTCACCTTGCACCACATGTTAGTAAATCTGGGCGGACATGTTGATCCTGAATACGTCAGAATGACCCTCTATGACTCTACATCCTTCCTGCTGATTCCTACAGTGACTACACAGTCACACACACACTCCATGATCCTGGTGGTGAACCCTTTGTATCTGAACCGGTTTTGGATCCACAACTTCATCTATGTCGTGGCACTCGCCGGTCACCAGCACTGGCAGAGACAACCTGAGTAAGTGGCTGCACTCTGCTCTCGATCGCTTGCTCACCTTGTACCTGAGATCCTGTCTTGTCGCGAAATGGAGCTTCTGAAGGTAACCCGTCTGTCTCACAGACTGACAGAGGGACTCCAAAACAAGAGACAGTGCTTAGGTGTCATCACTTGGCCTTGGCAAAGAACATCAAAGACATGCTTTGATTTGTTCCACAACTGCAGTGGTCAGGGTTTCATGGGGAGTCCTTCATGTCAGATCTGACAGCTACTGGAGTTTGTCATTGAAACTCATATTCACAAAGTTTTCCTTGGAAAATGCTGCAGTAAAGCATATTTTCTCAGAATTTGTAATTCTTCTCCCTCCTCCACCCCCCCCCCCCCCCCCCCCAGAATGGAGACAACACTCTTTATGAAACATAATTTATTTTAGTTTGGGTTCCAGTTGGATGTCACCTGCAGGTCAGCCACATGGGCTGCATTATATGCCATCTGTGAAGATTACCCTAGGAACGTCCGCTCATGCTCAGTTTGTCCAGACTGTAATAGTACTAGGGTTGCCTGTGCTCTGTACAGTAATCTTATCTATGAAGGAGGGGATATGTGGGAGATACCTGTAATGCTAACTTGCAGGTACTCGCTGTACCGACTCACTATAGTGACTTTTATATTGGTAGACCAGCCACCTCCCTGACCTTGCAGGTACTCGTTGTACCGACTCACTATAGTGACTTTTATATTGGTAGACCAGGCCCCTCCCTGAACTTGCAGGTACTCGCTGTACCGGCTCACTATAGTGACTTTTATATTAGTAGACCAGCCCCCTCCCTGAACTTGCAGGTACTCGCTGTACCGACTCACTATAGTGACTTTTATATTGGTAGACCAGCCCCCTCCCTGAGCTTGCAGGTACTCGCTGTATCGACTCACTATTGTGACTTTTATATTGGTAGACCAGCCCCCTCCCTGAACTTGCAGGTACTCACTGTACCGACTCACTATAGTGACTTTTATTTTGGTAGACCAGCCCTCTCCCTGAACTTGCAGGTACTCGCTGTACCGGCTCACTATAGTGACTTTTATATTGGTAGACCAGCCCCCTCCCTGAACTTGCACCTAGGTGAAAACGGAGAGACAAGGAATGAGGGCTGGAACCTGGGTGCGGGGGTGTCCCTGTGAAGCCATTGTGTTCACTTACCAAGTGTTTTGCTATGCAAGCTATTTCTCAGGTCCTCCTGAGTAGCTATGGACAGCCTATGAGTCTGGTGGGGAGAAAACTATGGGCTACCAGCTTTGTGCTCTACTACAGTGAGTAACTTGTGCTTTATTATCAGTTGTTTTCACAGTCAATGTTCAGGTTGTTCAATGTCTCTAGTACAATGTTTGTCACATACTTTTAACTCTTTGTTTTAGCTAGTTAAAACCAGCCTCAGAGGCATAAATCTCTGGGTCTTTGTACTTTTACAACACCGATATCCTCCGCTATGGCCAGGGCATATACCTTACTCCTCATTTCTGTCCAAGGAGGAGAAGTCACATTATACATTCTTCTTTTGTACACTGTTACATCACTCAGACAGGAAACCTCACGTCTCTGGCAGTATGGCTGACATCACTCTTGCTGCACAAGCCCTTGCGTCCTGAGATCACGTGCTTCATGGATACAATCCCTAGGGCCTGAGTTGGCTTTTGTAACTGCAGCACTGAGATCACACTTTACACAAATCCCTCCCTTACCCACCCTGTCCCTCCGTTTGCCTTTAGTACGAGATTGTGTGTGCTTTTCACCTAATTATGACATACGTCAGAAGAAAACAGAAGGTGGTTCTTAGCCACCTCAGGAGATGCTGTGACAGACAGCCTAGAGTTAATCCTGTGTTGACATTTCCCCCAAATCAAGGTTTGTCTCTACAGTTTTTTGGTTATGCTCAGTGTTATCTTTGGCTTTTCAAGGCAAATTGGCTTTTTGCTTCACACACCCTCTGAGATTCATGTTTGAGCAGTGGTTGATGTGTCTCCCTTTTACTTACCCATTAAATGCACAGCTGGCTTGATCACATTCTTCTGCTGATGTCTTTCTCTCAAGGGGCTGTCGCTCTTACCTGGAAACAAGGGATACAAACCTCTAGTTAGGGTGGAAATATGTATTGAAAGAATGGCTAAAAAAACAGCAGCATTATGGTGAGAAGGAGCTTATCGATTGCATTGTAGACGTTTAGAGCGCAATCGATAGATCATTTTATAGACATAGAGTCCTTCTCGGGTGATTGCATTGTGCAAACTGACCATTGCATGAGAAGGCTGTCATCTGACAGGAAGTAAAGCAGTTTACATTTGAACAATACAAAGGCATTGTGTGATTTTGAAATAAGATTCCATGAATTCAGTCAATGATCCAGAGTTTTGCATTTATGCATACTTCGATTAGAAGGGATAATTATACATTTTGGGCCATATAGGCATTACAGGAATTTAAAACCTATTTGGGAAAGAGTCTTGAAGAAACAAAGTATGATCTACTATTAGGAGTTTAGACTGGGATTGAAAGAGATGATAAGACAAAGGTATTTTTGGATCATAAACCTATATTATTGGCTTTTAGGTCAGCATCAGAAGCTTTAATTAGACATGAATACTAGAAGCAAAAGACAGGCTTGTTCAAATGTGTGAGCCCAATTCCAACGAATGTATGATAGAAATATGTACAGCACCCTTGACAAAGTTCTGAAACACCACCCCCAGCACGACCCCCTACACTGCCCGAACACCAATGCACTGCCCTAAACCCTGAAACACCACCCCCAGCAAGACCACCTACACTGCCCGAATACCACTGCCCTAAACCCTGAAACACCACCCCCTGCAGGACCCCCTACACTGCCTGAACACCACTGCACCACTGCTCTAAACCCTGAAACACCAAACCCAGCAAGACCCCCTATACAGCCCGAACACCACTGCCCTAAACCCTGAAACACCACCCCCACCAAGACCCCATACACTGCCCGAACAACACTGCACCACCCTAAACCCTGAAACACCACCCCCAGCAAGACCACCTTCACTGCCCGGACACCACTGCCCTAAACCCTGAAACACCACATCCAGCAAGACCCCCAACACTGTCCGAACACCACTGCACTGCCCTAAACCCTGAAACACTACCCCCAGCACGACCCCCCTACACTGCCCGAACACCACTGCACAGCAATAAACCCTGCAACACCACCCCCAGCAAGACCACCTACACTGCCCGAATACCACTGCCCTAAACCCTGAAACACCCCCCCGCAGGACCCCCTACACTGCCTGAACACCACTGCACCACTGCTCTAAACCCTGAAACACCAAACCCAGCAAGACCCCCTATACAGTCCGAACACCACTGCCCTAAACCCTGAAACACCACCCCCAGCAAGACCCCCTACACTGCCCGAACAACACTGCACCGCCCTAAACCCTGAAACATCACCCCCAGCAAGACCACCTGCACTGCCCGGACACCACTGCCCTAAACCCTGAAACACCACATCCAGCAAGACCCCCAACACTGTCCGAACAGCACTGCACTGCCCTAAACTCTGAAACACCACCACCTGCATGATCCCCAACACTGCCCGAACACCACTGCACTGCACTAAACCCTGAAACACCACCCCCAGCAAGACCCCCTATACAGCCCGAACACCACTGCCCTAAACCCTGAAACACCACCCCCAGCAAGACCCCCTACACTGCCCGGACACCACTGCCCTAAACCCTGAAACACCACATCCAGCAAGACCCCGAACACCACTGCACTGCCCTAAACGCTGAAACACCACCCAGCACGACCCCCTACACTGCCCGAACACCACTGCACTGCCCTAAACCCTGAAACACCACCCCCAGCAAGACCCCCTACACTGCCCGGACACCACTGCCCTAAACCCTGAAACACCACATCCAGCAAGACCCCCAACACTGTCTGAACACCACTGCACTGCCCTAAACTCTGAAACACCACCACCTGCACGACCCCCTACACTGCCCGAACACCACTGCATTGCCCTAAACTCTGAAACACCAGCCCCAGCACGACCCCTACACTGCCCGAACACCACTGCACTGCCCTAAACGCTGAAACACCACCCCAGCACGACCCCCTACACTGCCCGAACACCACTGCACTGCCCTAAACCCTGAAACACCACTGCCAGCAAGACCCCCCTGCACTGCCCGGACACCACTGCCCTAAACTCTGAAACACCACCACCTGCACGACCCCCTACACTGCCCGAACACCACTGCACTGCCCTAAACCCTAAAACCCCAGCACGACCCCCTACACTGCCCGAACACCACTGCACTGCCCTATACCCTGAAATTCCACCCCCAGCACAACCCCCTACACTACACAAATATCACTGCACTGCCCTAAACCCTAAAACACCACCCCCAGCACAACCCCCTATACTGCCCACACACCACTGTACTGCCCTAATCCCTTAAACACCACCCCCACACGACCCCCTACACTACCCAAACACCACTGCACTACCCTAAACCCTAAATCTACCCCCAGCACGACCCCCTACACTAACCAAACACCACTGCACTACCCTAAACCCTACATCTACCCTCAACATGACCCCTACACTACCCAAACACCACTGCACTGCCCTAAACCCTAAAACACTACCCCCAGCACAACCTCCTACACTACCCAAAGACCACTGCACTACCCTAAACCCTAATACACTACCCCCGCATGACCCCCTACACTACCCAAAGACCACTGCACTATCCTAAACCCTAAAACACTACCCCCTACACTACACAAACACCGCTGCACTACCCTAAACCCTAAAACACTACCCCCAGCCTGATCCCCTACACTACACAAACAACCCTGCACTACCCTAAACCCTAAAACACTACCCCCTACACTACACAAACACCACTGCACTACCCTAAACCCTAAAACACTACCCCCAGCAGTACCCCCTACACTACCCAAACACAAGTGCACTACCCTAAACCCTAAAACACTACCCCAACAATACCCCCTACACAACCCAAACACCACTGCACTACCCTAAACTCTAAAACACTACCCCCAGCAGTACCCCTACACTACCCAAACACCACTGCACTACCCTAAACCCTAAACCACTACCCCCAGCACGACCCCCTACACTACCCAAACACCACTGCACTACCCTAAACTCTAAAACACTACCTCCACAATGACCTCCTACACTACCCAAACACCACTGCACTACCCTACACTCTAAAACACTTCCCCAGCACGACTCCCTACATTAACCAAACACCACTGCACTACCCTAAACCCTAAATCTACCCCCAGCACGACCCCCTACACTACCCAAACACCACTGCACTACCCTAAACCCTAAATCTACCCCCAGCACGACTCCCTACACTACCCAAACACCACTGCACTGCCCTAAACCCTAAATCTACCCTCAGCACAACCCCCTAAACTGAGCAAACACCACTGCACTACTCTAAACCCTAAAACACTACCCCCAGCACGACCCCCGACACTACTAGTCAGTAGGGAACTAGTGAAGGAGAAAACTAGTCAGACTAGTCAGACTAGTGAAGGAGAAAAAATTCAGGAAGGAAGTAGTGAAGTAGTAAACCCTGCACAAGATCAGACAGGGAAAGAATCTGAAGACAGGAATAATCACGTTGTGCCACAAATTTACGAAAACAAAAGAGTATCTGAAGAAGGTTAAAGTGCAGTGCAAGCTAAACGACTTAGAAAAGGTGATAATAGGCCAGGTGTTCTCCAAAGATTGAAGTATCACCTCAAAACAGTGCCCGAAGAACCAGAGCAGGTAGACGAAGTATCCAGTTGGTCTGGGCAAGCAGCTGCAGGTCCAAAACAAAGAAGCCCCAGAGCAAAATGTGTAAATAACAAATTCAAGGGTCTTGAATGGACATATGTAATTCTCGAAGATTTTGAGAATTTAGAGATAATTGAATAAGAAATTGAAAATGTTGATGCAGAGCAAATTGACGAAGAAGTGAGACCACCTTGAAACGAATTTCCCCTCTTGTACCGCTGTTCCGAAGTTGAATCACTCAAATAAAGAAGAGGAATCTTCTTTTCCCGTGAGAGAAATGGCTGATAATAGAGCTGCTGGAAAACCGAATTGTTTTAAGAAATGTTGCAGAGTGTGTATATGTAGTATATTTCTAATACTCATAATATGGTTAATATTAACAGTGGCCATGCCTTATTTTATGGTCAAAAGTGTACAGAATAACACTAACGCACATGAAAAGGTAGCTATTAAAGGAGATAGAGTAGAATTAGAAGCACCAGATGAGTCAGATTTACATCACGCTGTGAATAAAAATGGCACTGATTTAAATGTTTTCACAAACTTATTAGTACAATATGTAGAAACTATGGAAGTTAGTGATTGCTATGCCTGCATGAAATTACCAGCATGTGTAGCAGAGGGAGTTACTTATCATCATTTACCCTTAACCTCTAGTGTTTTAGTAAGTTTGTTTTATAAAACTGGAAAATTGCAATATTATTATTCTAACGTAGATGTGATTTTTTCTGAGGTTCCTATGCGAAAAAGCATGAACCCCGTTCTTAGTACAAGAGACTCAGAATTTATGGGTGAATATTTCTCAATAGATATAGCTGAAGCACATAATAACAATTTAACCTGTAAATTGCATGAAGAAGAGAAAATATTTTTGAATTTAGTAGAACAAAGGAGACAGGATTTCCAACGTAGAGCATCTGAACCAAAACCTCAGATTCCAAAATGGGCTGTGGAAGAAGAGCATTTTGCAAGTGGCAAAACTCATGCTGCCATGTCTTTAGATTTTGAAAAGAAAGGGAAAATCTGTCTCCATAGGTTAAAAACAGAATATAACAATGTGTTTATTGGTTCCAGTGAATGTGAGCACAATTTCTTAATAATCGGGGGATGGGGACTAAAAGGAGGAACTGAACCAGTATTTCCTGGAGTTTATTATGTGTGTGGCAATAATGCCTACATTAGGCTGCAAGACCATTGGTATGGGAGTTCCTATTTTGGAATAGTATTCCCTAAAGTTTATCATGTAAAAAGACTCCCTGGAAACAATGAAGACGAAAAATGGACTAACGCGTGTAAAAAGAGCTAGTTTTTCAGAAACCGTAGGTGACATTTTTGGTGCATTGATACCTTCAGTGGGAGTTCTTCTGAATTCACGAAAAATGTGTCAGTTGTCTACAGTAGTTGATCGGTTGTCTACTGACACTGCTGGAGGATTTCTACTTATCAACAGTGAATTAGTTGCGGTCAGATCTATGGTTATGCAAAATCGACTTGCCCTTGACATATTATTGGCAAAAGAGGGTGGAGTCTGTAAATTATTGAAAATGCAACATTGTTGTACGTATATTCCAGATAAAAGTGTTGAAATTGGAAAATATATTAAAAATATTACGGAATTTGAAGAAGAGTTGAAACCACTGGAAGTTGAAAGTGTCTGGAATAAATTTGCAAATAGTTTTTCCAACATAGGTAGTTGTTTTTCTAATTTAGGAATAGGTATTCTAGGTCACATAATTCTACCCATGATGGGAATAACCTTATTAGTCTTAGCAATAATGTGTTGGCACAAGTGTTGTAAAGAAGTAAGAAATATGAAGTGAATGAAAGGGGCAAGAAAAGAAAACTTGAAGAAATACAACTAGAAGAATTAAAAGGAGACTTTTATAAAATAATGAGAGGATTACAATGCAAAAAGGAAAAGAAAAGAAATGAATGGGTTGAGGAAGAGATTGAGATGTGCTAAAGTTGGCATCTGTTTAGTAGAAAATTTATGATGGCAATAGATGCCATCAGAGAGGGGATTGATGGAGCAAGGATTCATAAAAGAAACTTGCTTGGATTCAATCCTCTCAAATAACATGTAATAATGTAATTAATCTGTTTTGTGAATACAAAAACCGCAATTCATCACGAACATTTTTATCTAGGGGAAGCTTTTCTATGTGCATGACTAACCCGTAACCTGAGTGTCCTAAAATGGCCGACAAAACGCGGGATTTCAATTGCGCATGCGTCTATTGCATCTATGTAGCATGACTCTATTGCTTTTGGTGGGAAACTTTTGCAGCTGCGCAATGGCACTAAAAATGGACGCTTTGAACTCACATGCTAATCCACCTGCTACTGCTAAACTAAACCGCGTAAGTTTTATTAAACACTAATGCAAAAGATTTAAATAAGTAAACGGGGATAGAGTAGAAATAAGTGGTATACAGTAAATCATTTGTTTCTGCGTTCTAACGTATCCTTTTCTGACTTTATTATTAGTTCTATTTGGGCCTCGGAGGGTGACTGGGATCCCTACCTCACATCAACTACACGCATGTGCATAGAAACTGGCCGGAAAGAATGATGTCTCCCGTGCCACTCAGCCAAGGCCACCTTCAATGAAAAAGCATGAGAAGGTCAACTGATGACCCCTGCGAGAGCAACAATGTTGAATAAAATGTTTAATTTACTGAGTAATGTGAAATGCGTGTTGGAATAAAGCTATGGGAAAAGAAAATTGAGGGGCGGGCACATAACAATGGTTCATAGAGAAAATATTAAATTCTAAGTGGTGTGATGAACTCACCTCCTCATCCTGACCAATCAGAATAAGTGAAAACATAAGAATTGATACATGGGGGGTGGTACAAGAACAGTATAATTGAGGTAAGATAGCTAGAGACTTCGTCCGACTTGTCAGATCTGTCACTCTGACTCGTCACTGACCCAACACGTATGCTCCTCCAGATTCTGTCCGAAACGCTGTTTCAGACCTTGCTGCTACCAGAAACTCTGTCTGAGAGTTCGAGATACTGGTCGATAATCTATTAATCTAGAGGGATTGCGGAAAAGGGACACCCGAGGAGAGTAGTGCCAGAGAAGGGTGCAACGCTGGCGTTGTACTTTAGGAGAAGTTACCCTTCCAGATCTGGATCTGCCCATTCTTCTACCTGTGACCTGTCTTGGAGATTCTATCTGGCCCCCCATTACGGAGTTGGGTTCATCTTAGACCATAGGTCAATATAAGCAGCAATTCTGTACTTCTATGCCTATTTTCCCTTTTTTTCCCCTTCTCCTTTTTCAGGTACCGTCATCATTGATCATTTTTGTTTTGCTATGGAATTATTTAGAGTATTGCCTCTTGAAATGAAATGAAGGTGGTCACTGTAATTGAATTTTGACTCACAAATTAACTTAGATAAAGGTTTTCAAAACTTCTTGAGTCTGTGGTTATTCAGAGTAAAGAGATTCGACGCGGAAATGAAACAAAATGTATTGAATTGGTAAGACTTGGTAAAGGTGAATAACAAAGTTACAGGTATTAATCAAAATTGATGCCAGCGGAGTTTACTAGCTTATTGTCTGAATGTGGTTTGGGCACAGGTGAGTATTAGGTGTATGAGTGACCAGAGCTGGTGACCCACGCTCCATCATATGGCAGTCTGGAAAGGCGCTCACCAGCATGCTGCGGTTCCCAAGGAGTTTCAGGCTCAGTTAAACACATATGAACAATCCAAGTAGCGCTTCCAGGATGACAGAGAAACAACTGATCATTCAAACTGTTAAGACATGTTGTGGTAAATGCGGGGGCCATGACATAGCGGGTTTATCACCTTTTGAGTTCCCAGCGGTTGAGGGTAGAGAGAGTAAGTTGTCGAGGATAGCTTGATTCCAGTGGCACAGTGAGTTAGCCTGGCTGAGGTGACATACCCTGAAACCGGTCCCAGAATGCTTGTTTCCGGTCCAGGCTTGGCAGTTCGGTCAGGACTGTTCTCATGAGGCACAGGGTCAAGACTGATTTGCATATGTCTGGGTCCAAACTGGGGTGGCATAGTGGGCAAAAGAACGATGGATTTAACTCAGATCTCTTGACTGGGGGAGAATGTTTGAATCAATAAGCATTCCGTCCATCATTTGTTGCAGGTACACAGTCCAATCAGGGTTGTGCAATTTCATAACCTGTCAAACTCTTGATTGGCTGTAGTGAGGTATTCTTGTCAATGTTCTAGAACTAAAATATCTTCAGGACATCGAGATACCCAGGGCACAAGTTGAGAGTACACGTGGGTAGACGGTGTCTATCCACTCTTTTCAAAGGGTGGTCGCTGTCTCTCCTGCCAAGAAGTTGGGCCTCACTGAAATATGTTGAATTCGCCTCTGTGTAATTTTCAGACACCGAGACACATTCAGCAGTGCCTGTATGTTGTCTGCTTTCATTCCGAGCAGCAATGCACAGGCGAGAGGGCTTTGTTATTTTAAATTCCATCTGAGCATAAAATAAAGGCCGAAGTTAAGTGGTCATCAGGCCTTCTTTTCATTGAGTATCCTGGCTGGGAACTATCTGGAACCTCACACCTCTGAGCAATTGAGGGGAAGCACACATCTTATTATTTCACAAGTACTTGAGTGAGTCATGGTTTTGACTTTGTTCAGTCATTGTGTATATGAGATATGAATGCACTGTAAGAATGTCAGATGTGTTGGTCTGACCCAGTATTTACACAAATAACAATTTAAATTCCACTATTTTGTTTTACTACTTTTATAGTGCTACTCATCCCAATGCAGGGTGTCAAAGTGCTTTACATCACACGTACACATTACACATTGACAATAAATCATATATGTGTGTAAATAAATGTACAGGGCGTGTTACATAAGACAGTGAGAGTTATAAGACGTAGGAGTCACATGTCCTTTATGGCTCGCTGAGCTACATTAGAAGGATTACAATTTATGAACTGCAAGTAACAGGAAGATCCCTGTGTTAAAAGCAGTAACCTACTTTATCCATCGCCATAAAATAAAAATGTGTCATCTGCTTAGTACATGATGTTCTTTGAGGAAGACATATTAACCTTCTATGCTACTTTGATCCAAAACTGGGACTTGACGAAACACACATTTCTCCAACAAGTGCATTAACCTCCAGAGTTATCTCTCCATTATTATTATTCCCTGAGATTTACTGAGCACATCTAGACCTCTACAGCAGGTGCCTTAACTCCATAAGATATTTTAAAATGCAGACTTTGCAACCAATTAAGCAGAACAGATTTAGTGTCATGTTTCTCCTTGTTGCTAATTTCTTTGTGGCAGGATTTTTAAAAATTTCTTAAATATTGTAAAGTGTTCAAATGTACTCATGATAGACCTGCTAAACATATGTGTGTTAAGATCTGATGTCACTTCTTGTGATGTCACTTCCTGTGAGGTCATGGTTGTGATGCCACTTCCTGTGATGCTACGTGCGATGTCACACTCTGTGATGTCACATGCAGTGATGTCACGCGCCATGATGTCACTTGCATATTGCTTAACTTGGTTAGTCCCCCCACCATTTTTTTAAGGACTTGTGCCCTGGATACCATGCTCATCTCTTCCATCAGCTCATTTACGTGACAATTTCTGCCCTTTGCAATAATGCGGGGTTTGACTTAAAAAGCGGTACTCTAACACGTGATGCGTGGTACTTGTCAGAGCTGCATCTTACCCTGTCGAAATGCCTCAGCCGTGCCGTCCAGGGAAGTCGTTTCCACCTGCAGAATGGAAGAAAGGACAAAAGTCTTACTGGGACCAGTGAAAAATGTAATGATTTCTTTTAAGCGCTTGTAGCCCCAACAGCGGAGCTCAGACGTTTAAACACCCACTGAACACCGAAACGGGCAGAAAGTATAGAGCCCGTAAATGAAGAAAGGGAGACATTATGCAGCCTAATGAGGCACATTTTGCAGTATTTCTTCATTAGTTTCTCATTTACACATGTTAACACACGTGCCAAAGGTTTTACCTCATTAGAACCAGGTTAGCACCCAAATACAGCAATAAGCAACTGAAAGATGACCAATCAATCTTAGCAAGGACCTTCTCACTGCACGGCAACCATTATCCCCAAGTTTTTGGTAACTTTCGATCTGTTTGAGCTAAAAACAGTTTTCTGTTCAAATTGTAAATTATACAACAGATGATACATTGTGTGGCACATCCATAAATATGCAGAAAATGCTGCCCCACAGAATTCAATAATTCCAGTTCTCCTACTCATATGGTACCCGCTATGTTTCAGTTCATGGGCGTGTTATACACCTGTTATAGTATTCGGTAGTGTTCAATATCAGTATAATGAGTTATGCCACCTAACTTGGTAAGGTGGGCTGCAGAACATTTGTAGGTTATGTTATATTGATCTGTTCTCGGATATGCGGGATTAGGGAAGGGCCAGGGGGCATTATTGTTTTAGGGGTGCATACTTCCACCCAGGGGAGCTGCCTGCTGGCCGCCCCTGTGAATTAATGACTGAGACTTGGTGTCGCCGGCCTCACTTTAGTGCTGATTTTGAATGAACTTTATTTTCATGACCATGAGAACAGTCTTGGGGTAGCACGCAACAAACATTATTGTGACTGCGTAAGACTCTGCCAGCGCACCTGTCTCTATGGCTACTCATAGCTGATTGTGGAGATTTACTTTCAAATAAGAGTGGACTTTGCAAGAGGGAGGATGGATGTTTCTAAGAGAAGACAACTTTGTGCCCCAAATCTTCCTCCTATGCCCCTCTGAAAAGGATACTTGGAATGGAGCTTTGCAAGAAGTCTTCCTGAGGAGGAAGCTCTGTCCCGACCGGATTAGATGAAGTGTGGGATTCACAGGACATGCCTGGCAGGGGGTTAGAGCGGTGCTGCTCGTTGACCCTCTCTGGACCTGCATGGACTCTGTTGCTATTTTGGGTCCCTTGGTTGGATCCAGCATGCTTCCCCAATCATGTCTAGTACTAAGTCTGGAGGTCCTGTGGAGGTCTCTTGACCTGTCCTGCAGCTGGACTCTCCAGCCCCTAGAATCACTGAGATGCTGAAGAAAGCTTGAAGCCCACCTCACCGCGGGGTCAAAGCCGGGCTGTCCCAATATAGACCTCAACATCTGGTGTCCTCAAAGATCTGCTGAGTCCCTCCAGCCCCTCGCCAGAGATGGGGGTGACCTGCGTGTGTGTGTGTGTGTCCTTTATGTTGTTTAACCATTCTCAAACCACCTCAATGTTCTTCAACTTCAACTGTTACTGAATCTATACAAAGTAGCTGTGTTGTTAGATGAGTGTCATCCTTTTTACAATATCAATTGTTGCTTTGGATCAGAACAATAGCTAGTTTTGTACTGCATTGTGTGGGTTCAGTGTTTATGTACTGCATTGTGTGGGTTCTGTGGTTTTGTACTGCATTGTGTGGGTTCTGTGTTTTTGTACTGCATTGTGTGGGTTCTATATTTATGCACTGCACTGTGTGGGTTCTGTGTTTTTGTACTGCATTGTGTGGGTTCTGTGTTTTTGTACTGCATTGTGTGGGTTCTATATTTATGTACTGCACTGTGTGGGTTCAGTGTTTTTGTACTACATTGTGTGAGCTTAGTGTTTTTGTACTGCACTGTGTGGGTTCTGTGTTTTTGTACTGCGCTGTGTGGGTTCTGTGTTTTTGTACTGCATTCTGTGGCTTCTGTGTTTTTGCACTGCACTGTGTGGGTTCTATGTTTATGTACTGCATTGTATGGGTTCAGTGTTTTTGTACTGCGCTCTGTGGGTTCTATGTTTATGTACTGCATTCTGTGGGTTCAGTGTTTTTGTACTGCACTGTGTGGCTTCTGTGTTTTTGTACTGCACTGTGTGGGTTCTATGTTTATGTACTGCATTGTATGGGTTCAATGTTTTTGTACTGCATGTGTGGGTTCTATGTTTATGTACTGCACTGTGTGGGTTCTGTGTTTTTGTACTGCACTGTGTGGGCTCTGTGTTTATGTACTGCATTTTATGGGTTCAGTGTTTTTGTACTGCACTGTGTGGCTTCTGTGTGTTTGTACTGCACTGTGTGGGTTCTGTGTTTATGTACTGCATTGTATGGGTTCAGTGTTTTTGTTCTGCACTGTGTGGCTTCTGTGTTTTTTTACTGCACTGTGTGGGTTCTATATTTATGTACTGCATTGTATGGGTTCAGTTTTTTTGTACTGCACTGTGTAGCGTTCTGTGTTTTTGTCCTGCACTGTGTGGGTTCTATGTTTATGTACTGCATTGTATGGGTTCAGTGTTTTTGTACTGCACTGTGTGGCTTCTGTGTTTTTGTACTGCTCTGTGTGGGTTCTGTGTTTTTGTACTGCATTCTGTGGCTTCTGTGTTTTTGTACTGCACTGTGTGGGTTCTATGTTTATGTACTGCATTGTAGGGTTCAGTGTTTTTGTACTGCACTGTGTGGCTTCTGTGTTTTTGTACTGCACTGCGTGGCTTCTGTGTTTTTGTACTGCATTGTATGGGTTCTATGTTTATGTACTGCATTGTAGGGTTCAGTGTTTTTGTACTGCGTGTCTTCTGTGTGTTTGTCCTGCACTGTGTGGGTTCTATGTTTATGTACTGCATTGTATGGGTTCAGTGTTTTTGTACTGCACTGTGTGGCTTCTGTGTTTTTGTACTGTGCTGTGTGGGTTCTGTGTTTTTGTACTGCATTCTGTGGCTTCTGTGTTTTTGTACTGCACTGTGTGGGTTCTATGTTTATGTACTGCATTGTAGGGTTCAGTGTTTTTGTACTGCACTGTGTGGCTTCTGTGTTTCTGTACTGCACTGCGTGGCTTCTGTGTTTTTGTACTGCATTGTATGGGTTCTATGTTTATGTACTGCATTGTAGGGTTCAGTGTTTTTGTACTGCACTGTGTGGCTTCTGTGTGTTTGTCCTGCACTGTGTGGGTTCTATGTTTATGTACTGCATTGTAGGGTTCAGTGTTTTTGTACTGCACTGTGTGGCTTCTGTGTTTTTGTACTGCACTGTGTGGGTTCTATGTTGATGTACTGCATTGTATGGCTTCTGTGTTTTTGTCCTGCACTGCGTGGCTTCTGTGTTTTTGTACTGCATTGTATGGGTTCAGTGTTTTCGTACTGCACTGTGTGGCTTCTGTGTGTTTGTCCTGCACTGTGTGGGTTCTATGTTTATGTACTGCATTGTAGGGTTCAGTGTTTTTGTACTGCACTGTGTGGCTTCTGTGTTTTTGTACTGCACTGTGTGGGTTCTATGTTGATGTACTGCATTGTATGGCTTCTGTGTTTTTGTCCTGCACTGCGTGGCTTCTGTGTTTTTGTACTGCATTGTATGGGTTCAGTGTTTTCGTACTGCACTGTGTGGCTTCTGTGTTTTTGTCCTGCACTGCGTGGCTTCTGTGTTTTTTTCCTGCACTGCGTGGCTTCTGTGTTTTTATACTGCATTGTATGGGTTCAGTGTTTTCGTACTGCACTGTGTGGCTTCTGTGTTTTTGTCCTGCACTGCGTGGCTTCTGTGTTTTTGTCCTGCACTGCGTGGCTTCTGTGTTTTTATACTGCATTGTATGGGTTCAGTGTTTTTGTACTGCACTGTGTGGCTTCTGTGTTTTTGTACTGCACTGTGTGGCTTCTGTGTTTTTGTACTGCATTGAGTCTGTCTGTGTTTCTCTCCTTCTAGGCGCATCATGAGTTTAGTAAACATTTTGCTTTGCCAGGAGTAGCTCCTTATGAACAGATCATGAGTGTGCAGTCAGGGGTCCTGGTTTTATTTCCTGTTCAGTGCGATTCCCATCTGCAGTTTCGACTTGAGAGTCCCATTCTCCTTGTGAGGTCCCCAGATTTACTTTGTGGTCACTGTGCTAAACTTGTGTTTTGCGCTTCATGTACTGGTGACTTTCTGATTATTGATCATCCCTGTGCATATATTTAATATATCACCAGATATTATTGAAAGTGTTGTCTAACGAATGTGCTGTACAGTACCAAGACTCGCCCCACATTACCTCCAATGAGTTACCCCTTCTCTATTCATCCACTCATATCTGTGATGCATTCTCTGGGCCCCATTCCACCCCCACCCCTTTGGGCTCCTGGGGTAGGATTTTTCACTGCCTGACGCCAGGGCTCAGTCAATGCACCAATTGAACTGCAACCCATACACGACCCCAGGCCTATGCAGAAGGTATTTCTGGGAATGATCAGTCCCACAAGATTAGTTCACATAGTGACACACCAACTCCTCTTATGCCAATGAATAACACACTCAAAGTAGCACTAAAGAACAGTAGAGGTACTTTAAAATATGTATTTTAAAACCCTTGTCTAGTACATTAAGTTTGGACAATAACCACACAGAATGCAAAAAGGAATGTAGTAATGTATGTTATGGTCAGGAAAAACATCAAGAACATTTGTAATGTGTTTAGCGAGTTCTTAACATTTTAACACCCTAAAGCTATTTCTAGGTACTATGCAAATGTTTTGCTTAAATCATAAATAGCAAGCCTGTTCTAGTTTCTCAAGATGGAACACAAACCGTGTGTGACCTTTGGCTTGATAGTCCTAGGGCAAAGTCCTCTCCTGCCTAAGGAAGGATCCCTGGGTTTTTAGGTCTTGCCTACGCAGCGTGCATGCGCTGCTTAGGAGGAGACCTTTAGTAATCGATTGAGTTTTTGGCCCAAAAACGTGCACGTGTTGCATTGCTATCAATGGCAACGTGTGCACGTCTGGCGATTAACTTGCGGGAGCGGGCTTTGAAACCATCTGTTTGTAATTATCAGATAGTTCCTGCTCGCTCCCGCAAGGAAAACAGGCGAAGGCCCCCTCTTCTCTCCCCTCCCCCTGCTGCCTCCTCCTCTTCCAGCGCGAGGCGCGCGCGCTTGTTTCAATAGAGATCTGGAAAGTACACATGCCCACACCATTAAAATTGCTGCCCTGCAGCCGTACATTGAATCAGATAGGTTCACTTCCTGTCTTTCGGTGCTTGCAACACGAGCCCAGCTGACGCAGAGATTTTTCACAAAGCCGTATCACATGATACAACACTCAGTTTCCTGAGATGCAGCGAAAAAACGCGACAAAGAAAAACGTGATTCATAGTGTACGGCGTTTGCGCCATTGATTTAAATGAAAGACTACATTTCCCAGAAATTGACAGTGGTTCCAATAAAGACTTGAACTGTTAATGTGTTAAAACGATGACCCCACTTAGAAAGCAGTTTGATATTTTTTAAAAGGTGCTCACACACCTACCTGGCATTGTCTGCCACGCGGATTACAGGGGTTGAAGGCGGAACCTGCGATGACATTTTTACCAGTGTCTCTAAGGATGGATATTCGCACTGAACACCGCTCTCCTTGAGATGCTCTTCCTTTGGAAAGCAGCTATAGTCCTTCTAGCAGGTACCATCAGAAGAAATGTAGCAGGTTCTTCTATCAGGCGACGTGCACTCGCTTTCCGCACTCTGGCAATAAAGGTGAAGTGGCAGCAGTGTGTTTTCCGGATGCACGGAGGAGGGACCTGGAGTGAGTGAAGAGGGTGGAGCCTCGCATAGAGCAGAAGCGCATGGGTTTAGAATTCCAAGGGAGATTCGTGTACCTCGCTCTTTGTCAGTCATCCGAAAATAAACTGCCTTCTTGTCCTGACTCCTGTATGTACAGATGGAAGCAGCAGACATCCCCTCAGAGCTGCGTTACCGAGGATCCTGTGCAATGTTTACCGTATTGCACAGGTTCGGGGTGGGGACGTAGCTTCCAGTGGTGCAGCACGTGCAGTGGAAACCGGGTTCAAAGGCCAGAGTGGGCCACCGCTTACAGATCATACATGCCAACATTTGGACAGCAATTCAATTCAGTTACTTTATTTGGATAAAATATATCCATAACAGGACAAAATCACACAGTAATACATATAGCACCCAAATTCATAATGGGCATAAAGGTGTTATATAAAACCAATACAGTACAGAAGAATGAAAATATTATTTATACAGTAATCCTGCACAAACAGCAGTTGTCAGAAAGGCACCCACGCAGAATGCTAGTTCATCATCTTCCAGGTTAAGAAGAGTCCTATATGCATCTCTCTAATGAACAGATGGGTGCCTTTTAAACAAGCATTGGCATAGCCAATAGGTCACGCTTTTGGGACCTTATAAGTATTTAGTTATGCAGCACAATATCCTTGGTGCAACAACATCAACTGTTGCATGGCTAAACACTTATAAGGTCCCAAATCGAGACCGATTGGCTATGCCAATGCTTGTTATAGTATGTGATTGTTGATAATATATTATAATTTGAAAAGAAATTATAGGACCTGGAGACACCCAAGCAGGAATAAGACAAAGTGTCATGGCGGGACTAAGTGGACATGATGCTAGTCAGTCTAGGCAGTACGTGGACATGATGCTAGTCAGTCTAGGCAGTAAGTGGACACGGTGCTAGTCAGTCTAGGCAGTAAGGACATGATGTTATGTCAGTCTAGGCACTAAGTGGACATGGTGCTAGTCAGTCTAGGCAGTAAGTGGACATGATGTTATGTCAGTCAAGGCAGTAAGTGGGCATGGTGCTAGTTAGTCTAGGCAGTATGTGGACATGGTACTAGTAAGTCTAGGCAGTAAGTAGACATGGTGCTAGTTAGTCTAGGTAGTAACTGGACATGGTGCTAGTCAGTCTAGGCAGTACGTGGACATGGTGCTAGTCAGTCTAGGCAGTAAGTGGACATGGTGCTAGTCAGTCTAGGCAGTACGTGGGCATGGTGCTAGTTAGTCTAGGCAGTATGTGGGCATGGTGCTAGTTAGTCTAGGCAGTACGTGGAGATGGTGCTATTAAGTCTAGGCAGTAAGTGGACATGGTGCTAGTCAGTCTAGGCAGTACTTGGGCATGGTGCTAGTTAGTCTAGGCAGTACATGGGCATGGTGCTAGTTAGTCTAGGCAGTACGTGGACATGGTGCTAGTCAGTCTAGGCAGTACATGGACATGATGCGTTGTCAGTCTAGGCAGTAAGTGGATATGATGCTATGTCAGTCTAGGCAGTAAGTGGACATGGTGCTAGTCAGTCTAGGTAGTAACTGAACATGGTGCTAGTTAGTCTAGGCAGTAAGTGGACATGATGTTATGTCAGTCTAGGCAGTAAGTGGATATGATGCTATGTCAGTCTAGGGACTAAGTGGACATGGTGCTAGTCAGTCTAGGCAGTAAGTGGACATGATGTTATGTCAGTCTAGGCAGTATGTGGGCATGGTGCTAGTTAGTCTAGGCAGTAAGTGGACATGGTGCTAGTTAGTCTAGGCAGCACGTGGACATGATGCTTTGTCAGTCTGGGCAGTAAGTGGATATGATGTATGTCAGTCTAGGCACTAAGTGGACATGGTGCTAGTCAGTCTAGGCAGTAAGTGGACATGGTGCTAGTAAGTCTAGGCAGTACTTGGACATGGTGCTAGTTAGTCTAGGCAGTACGTGGACATGGTGCTAGTAAGTCTAGGCAGTAAGTGGCCATGATGCTATGTCAGTCTAGGCAGCACGTGGACATGGTGCTAGTCAGTCTAGGCAGTAAGCGGACACGGTGTTAGTGAGTCTAGGCAGTACGTGGATATGATGTAATGTCAGTCTAGGCAGTAAGTGGATATGATTCCTGTTAGACCTGGCATCATTGGCGTGGGTATCCCTTCCTCTTTCGCTTCCTTTCTTTTATGTTGGCTGGATTAGATGCTCTGGGCACCGTGCCGCTGCTACTCAGTGCCACAGCGCGAATGCTCCCCGTGTAGATACGACTGTATGAATTAGGATAACCATAATGCCTAGGTCTGTGTAGTATGTTCTAATAGCGAGGTACCCTCCATTTCACTGATACTATTGTGAAACTATACGTTCTCATAGGCCAGAATAAGCAGGTTGAGGATTATTTTCTATAATCCTATCTCACCCCCAGAACCTGATAGGAACTTCGAGTTTAATATGTTTATGCGCAGGACATTGAGATACACCTTTTAATAAGAACCATTTATATATTCCATGTTCGAAAATGCCTCTTCTGGAAACACGGTATTTTCGTGTCTGAGCTTTCCTGTAGACTTTACTAGTATGTGTATTGGCCGTCTGGTTTTGGAGCAGCAGGGGCAGCTGGGTCAGACCGGGCTGGGGAGAGAGATCGGTATTCAAAGCATAGGGAGGGGTGACTATTTGATCTGAGCAAGGCCGTGCCTGGCAAGGTGAATGATGGCTCCACCACCCCCCCCACTGGCCATCTGATAGCAGACCCCCGCATTCCGAAAGGGCAGGATGTCGCCTCGTAAACCAAGTGCTCCCCGACCCCACCGAACTGGTTCTGACTGGATGTAGTGATTTGTAGCTTTGGAGAACAAAGACTTTTGAAACTTTCATCAAGCTTGCTGAAGAAACTAAGCGATACCAAAGGGGATGATGGACTGAGCGTTAGAGCAAATCAAACACTCACCCCTAGTCAACTGATCTGGGTTTAATCCATCATCATTCTTTAGCTCACTCCACCACCCCAGTTCAGACATGGCCATATGCAAATCAGTCTGACCCTGTGCCTCATGGGAACAGTCCAGCCCGAACTGCCAAGCCATGTCTTCCCTGGACTGGAAACAAGCATCCTGGGACCGGTTTCGGGTTCATAACCCTCGTCAGCCAGGCTATCTTGAATCCAGTGGAAAAGTGAGCAAGGGACCCACGTCTGGGCATACCCTGCCAATTTAGGGCGAACAAAGCGATACCAAAGGGGATGATGGACGGAGCGTTAGAGCAAATCAAACACTCACCCCCAGTCAACTGATCTGGGCTTAATCCATCATCATTCTTTAGCTCACTCCACCACCCCAGTTCAGACATGGCCATATGCAAATCAGTCTGACCCTGTGCCTCATGGGAACAGTCCAGCCCGAACTGCCAAGCCATGTCTTCCCTGGACCGGAAACAAGCATCCTGGGACCGGTTTCGGGTTCATAACCCTTGTCAGCCAGGCTATCTTGAATCCAGTGGCAAAGTGAGCAAGGGACCCACGTCTGGGCATACCCTGCCAACTTAGGGCGAACAAAGCGATACCAAAGGGGATGATGGACGGAGCGTTAGAGCAAATCAAACACTCACCCCTAGCCAACTGATCTGGGTTTAATCCATCATCATTCTTTAGCTCACTCCACCACCCCAGTTCAGACATGGCCATATGCAAATCAGTCTGACCCTGTGCCTCATGGGAACAGTCCAGCCCGAACTGCCAAGCCATGTCTTCCCTGGACCGGAAACAAGCATCCTGGGACCGGTTTCGGGTTCATAACCCTCGTCAGCCAGGCTATCTTGAATCCAGTGGAAAAGTGAGCAAGGGACCCACGTCTGGGCATACCCTGCCAACTTAGGGCGAACAAAGCGATACCAAAGGGGATGATGGACGGAGCGTTAGAGCAAATCAAACACTATCCCCTAGTCAACTGATCTGGGTTTAATCCATCGTCATTCTTTAGCTCACTCCACCACCCCAGTTCAGACATGGCCATATGCAAATCAGTCTGACCCTGTGCCTCATGGGGACAGTCCAGCCCGAAGTGCCAAGCCATGTCTTCCCTGGACCGGAAACAAGCATCCTGGGACCGGTTTCGGGTTCATAACCCTCGTCAGCCAGGCTATCTTGAATCCAGTGGCAAAGTGAGCAAGGGACCCACGTCTGGGCATACCCTGCCAACTTAGGGCGAACAAAGCGATACCAAAGGGGATGATGGACGGAGCGTTAGAGCAAATCAAACACTCACCCCTAGTCAACTGATCTGGGTTTAATCCATCATCATTCTTTAGCTCACTCCACCACCCCAGTTCAGACATGGCCATATGCAAATCAGTCTGACCCTGTGCCTCATGGAAACAGTCCAGCCCGAACTGCCAAGCCATGTCTTCCCTGGACCGGAAACAAGCATCCTGGGACCGGTTTCGGGTTCATAACCCTTGTCAGCCAGGCTATCTTGAATCCAGTGGCAAAGTGAGCAAGGGACCCACGTCTGGGCATACCCTGCCAACTTAGGGCGAACAAAGCGATACCAAAGGGGATGATGGACAGAGCGTTAGAGCAAATCAAACACTCACCCCTAGTCAACTGATCTGGGTTTAATCCATCATCATTCTTTAGCTCACTCCACCACCCCAGTTCAGACATGGCCATATGCAAAACAGTCTGACCCTGTGCCTCATGGGAACAGTCCAGCCCGAACTGCCAAGCCATGTCTTCCCTGGACCGGAAACAAGCATCCTGGGACCGGTTTCGGGTTCATAACCCTCGTCAGCCAGGCTATCTTGAATACAGTGGCAAAGTGAGCAAGGGACCCACGTCTGGGCATACCCTGCCAACTTAGGGCGAATAAAGCGATACCAAAGGGGATGATGGACGGAGCGTTAGAGCAAATCAAACACTCACCCCTAGTCAACTGATCTGGGTTTAATCCATCATCATTTTTTAGCTCACTCCACCACCCCAGTTCAGACATGGCCATATGCAAATCAGTCTGACCCTGTGCCTCATGGTAACAGTCAAGGCACAGGGTCAGACTGATTTGCATATGGCCATGTCTGAACTGGGGTGGCAGAGTGAGCTAAAGAGCGGTGATGGATCAAACCCGGATCTGTTGACTGGGTGTGAGTGTTTGATTGGTTCTGATGCTCCGTCCATCACCACCCCCTTTTGTACCGCTTTGTTCGCCATAAGTTGGCAGGGTATGCTCAGACGTGAGTCCCTTGCTCACTTTGCCACTGGATTCAAGCAAGCCTGGCTGAAGACGGCTGAAATGCCAAAAACCGGTCCTAGGAAGCTTGTTTCTGGTCCAGGGAAGGCATGGCTTGGCAGTTCGGGCTGGACTGTTCCCATGAGGCACAGGGTCAGACTGATTTGCATATGGCCATGTCTGAACTGGGGTGGCAGAGTGGGCTAAAGAACGGTGATGGATCAAACCCGGATCTGTTGACTGGGTGTGAGTGTTTGATTGGTTCTGATGCTCCGTCCATCACCACCCCCTTTTGTACCGCTTTGTTCGCCATAAGTTGGCAGGGTATGCTCAGACGTGAGTCCCTTACTCACTTTGCCACTGGATTCAAGCAAGCCTGGCTGAAGACGGCTGAAATGCCAGAAACCGGTCCTAGGAAGCTTGTTTCCGGTCCAGGGAAGGCATGGCTTGGCAGTTCGGGCTGGACTGTTCCCATGTGGCACAGGGTCAGACTGATTTGCATATGGCCATGTCTGAACTGGGGTGGCAGAGTGGGCTAAAGAACGGTGATGGATCAAACCCGGATCTGTTGACTGGGTGTGAGTGTTTGATTGGTTCTGATGCTCCGTCCATCACCACCCCCTTTTGTACCGCTTTGCTGAAGAAACTACCCGAGGGCCTGAATTGAGAGCGCCTCCTGCCGAAGTCTCAGGGACATAAGACTACACCCCGTCAGTTGTTGGAATTCCTGTGCGAGGAATTCTGCTTGCAGGTGAGGCCTCCGTCGAGTAATCCGGAGCCTCTAGTTCTACAGTGAGGAACGCAGACTGGGAACCTTCGCTGAATCAGTGTGGGCCGCTGCAGCTTAGAGAGAGCTGCCGCCGCTGAGAGCCCGCCTCAATTTGAACCTCCGGAGCCATCGCTGAATCTGTGTGGGCCGCTGCAGCTAAGAGAGAGCTGCCGCCGCTGAGAGCCCGCCTGAATTTGAACCTCCGGAGCCTTCGCTGAATCTGTGTGGGCTGCGCAGCTAAGAGAGAGCTGCTGCCGCTGAGTGCCCATGCCTTTGCCACTTTGCATCATTGTGGATTGTCCTGTGAGCCGACGCAGCTAAGAGAAAGCTGCTGCCGCTGAGTGCCCGCACCTTTGCCACTTTGCATCATTGTGATTCGTCCTGTGGGCCGCCGTAGCTAAGAGAGAGCTGCTGCCGCTGAGGGCCCGCACCTTTGCCACTTTGCATCATCGTGATTCGTCCTGTAGGCCGCCGCAGCTAAGAGAGAGCTGCTGCCACTGAGTGCCCGCACTTTTGCCAACTTTGCATCATTGTGGATTGTCCTGTGGGCCGCCGCAGCTAAGAGACAGCTGCTGCGCTGAGTGCCCGCACCTTTGCCACTTCGCAGCATCGTGATTCGTCCTGTGGGCCGCCGCAGCTAAGAGAGAGCTGGTGCCGCTGAGTGGCCGCACTTTGGTCAACTTTGCATCATTGTGGATTGTCCTGTGGGCCGCCGCTGCTAAGAGAGAGCTGCTGCTGCTGAGTGCCCGCACCCTTGCCGACTTTGCATCATCGCAATTCATCCTGTGGGCCGCCGCAGCTAAGAGAGAACTGCTGCCGCTGTGGTCCAGCAGCTTGTTCGCCATTGTCGAGGATTGTCGCTATCATCTCGTGTGCCAGCTTGCCCTGAGTTAGGAAGAAGGGTCCCTATTTGGACATTGGCGCCAGCCATTGCCAACTGGAGACCCCCATTTCTAACAATGCCTAAGTCAGTCTAGGCAGTAAGTGAACATTATGCTAGTTAGTCTAGGCAGTAAGTGGACACTATGCTAGTTAGTCTAGGCAGTAAGTGGACATTATGCTAGTTAGTCTAGGCAGTAAGTGGACATGGTGCTAGTAAGTCTAGGCAGTACCTGGACATGGTGCTAGTAAGTCTAGGCAGTACGTGGACATGGTGCTAGTAAGTCTAGGCAGTAAGTACACATTATGCTGGTTAGTCTAGGCAGTAAGTGGACATGGTGCTAGTAAGTATAGGCAGTAAATGGACACGGTGTTAGTAAGTCTAGGCAGTACCTGGACATGGTGCTAGTAAGTCTAGGCAGTAGCTAGACATGGTGCTAGTAAGTCTATGCAGAACCTGGACATGGTGCTAGTTAGTCTAGGAAGTAAGTGGACATGGTGCTAGTAAGTCTAGGCAGTAAATGGACATGGTGCTAGTAAGCCAAGGCAGTACCTGGACATGGTGCTAGTAAGTCTAGGCAGTTCCTGGACATGGTGCTAGTAAGTCTAGGCAGTCCCTGGACATGGTGCTAGTAAGTCTAGGCAGTAAGTGGACATGGTGCTAGTAAGTCTAGGCAGTAAATGGACATGGTGCTAGTAAATCCAGGCAGTACCTGGACATGGTGCTAGTAAGTCTAGGCAGTAAGTGGACATGGTGCTAGTAAATCCAGGCAGTACCTGGACATGGTGCTAGTAAGTCTAGGCAGTACCTGGACATGGTGCTAGTAAGTCTTGGTAGTCCCTGGACATGGTGCTAGTAAGTCTAGGCAGTAAGTGGACATGGTGCTAGTAAGTCTAGGCAGTACCTGGACATGGTGCTAGTAAGTCTAGGCAGTAAATGGACATGGTGCTAGTAAATCCAGGCAGTCCCTGGACATGGTGCTAGTAAGTCTAGGCAGTACCTGGACATGGTGCTAGTAAGTCTTGGTAGTCCCTGGACATGGTGCTAGTAAGTCTAGGCAGTAAGTGGACATGGTGCTAGTAAGTCTAGGCAGTACCTGGACATGGTGCTAGTAAGTCTAGGCAGTAAGTGGACATGGTGCTAGTAAGTCTAGGCAGTAAGTGGGCATGGTGCTAGTTAGTCTAGGCAGTCGCTGGACATGGTGCTAGTAAGTCTAGGCAGTAAATGGACATGATGCTAGTAAGTCTAAGCAGTAAGTGGACATAGTGCTAGTAAGTCTAGGCAGTAAATGGACATGATGCTAGTAAGTCTAGGCAGTACCTGTACATGGTGCTAGTAAGTCTAGGCAGTAGCTGGACATGGTGCTAGTAAGACTATGCAGAACCTGGACATGGTGCTAGTTAGTCTAGGAAGTAAGTGGACATGGTGCTAGTAAGTCTAGGCAGTAAATGGACATGGTGCTAGTAAGCCAAGGCAGTACCTGGACATGGTGCTAGTAAGTCTAGGCAGTTCCTGGACATGGTGCTAGTAAGTCTAGGCAGTCCCTGGACATGGTGCTAGTAAGTCTAGGCAGTAAGTGGACATGGTGCTAGTAAGTCTAGGCAGTAAATGGACATGGTGCTAGTAAATCCAGGCAGTACCTGGACATGGTGCTAGTAAGTCTAGGCAGTAAGTGGACATGGTGCTAGTAAATCCAGGCAGTACCTGGACATGGTGCTAGTAAGTCTAGGCAGTACCTGGACATGGTGCTAGTAAGTCTTGGTAGTCCCTGGACATGGTGCTAGTAAGTCTAGGCAGTAAGTGGACATGGTGCTAGTAAGTCTAGGCAGTACCTGGACATGGTGCTAGTAAGTCTAGGCAGTAAATGGACATGGTGCTAGTAAATCCAGGCAGTCCCTGGACATGGTGCTAGTAAGTCTAGGCAGTACCTGGACATGGTGCTAGTAAGTCTTGGTAGTCCCTGGACATGGTGCTAGTAAGTCTAGGCAGTAAGTGGACATGGTGCTAGTAAGTCTAGGCAGTACCTGGACATGGTGCTAGTAAGTCTAGGCAGTAAGTGGACATGGTGCTAGTAAGTCTAGGCAGTAAGTGGGCATGGTGCTAGTTAGTCTAGGCAGTCGCTGGACATGGTGCTAGTAAGTCTAGGCAGTAAATGGACATGATGCTAGTAAGTCTAAGCAGTAAGTGGACATAGTGCTAGTAAGTCTAGGCAGTAAATGGACATGATGCTAGTAAGTCTAGGCAGTACCTGTACATGGTGCTAGTAAGTCTAGGCAGTAGCTGGACATGGTGCTAGTAAGACTATGCAGAACCTGGACATGGTGCTAGTTAGTCTAGGCAGTAAGTGGACATGGTGCTAGTAAGTCTAGGCAGTAAATGGACATGATGCTAGTAAGTCTAGGCAGTACCTGGACATGGTGCTAGTTAGTCTAGGCAGTAAGTGGACATGGTGCTAGTAAGTCTAGGCAGTAAATGGACATGGTGCTAGTAAGTCTAGGCAGTACCTGGACATGGTGCTAGTTAGTCTAGGCAGTCGCTGGACATGGTGCTAGTAAGTCTAGGCAGTACCTGGACATGGTGCTAGTAAGTCTTGGCAGTACCTGGACATGGTGCTAGTAAGTCTAGGCATTAAGTGGACATGGTGCTAGTAAGTCTTGGCAGTACCTGGACATGGTGCTAGTCAGTCTAGGCATTAAGTGGACATGGTGCTAGTAAGTCTAGGCAGTACCTGGACATGATGCTAATCAGCCTCTACAGTAATTAGATTGGATGCTACATTTTGGTGCATATCTGAAAAACTTCACACTTTCTATAAAAAGAGATCAAAGAGTGTAAATAGGCCAGTGATGGAAATAAAAGAGTTGGGAAAGAAAAATGAAGAATCTGAAAGGGACCTGCCTGGTGTTTATGGCGGCCCCGGATTAACTCCTAAACTAAACAATAACCATTGGGCGCCTGAGTGCTCTCCCAGTCACTTGTTCAACATATGGAAACCAAACAGCCATGCGCATATTTAATTAACTATTATGGCTGTATTTTGCATAAGGCAGATTATCACAACTTCATGACACATTTGCAGAGCAGAATATGTTAGAAAAATGCATTTTAATGGGTCACAGTTATTCACTTGTTGCATGTTCAATAACACGTTTTCGAATCAAAATGAAAAGGGCTCTGCATTGAAAAACGCGGAAATTACAACACCCAGAGAGGCAGCTTGGGTCAGTGAGGCCTCCCTTCTGCTGCAGGTCTTGTTTGAGGAGCGATGGTTGTTAGAAGCGTGGTTTTTGGGGAGCCTTAGTGGCTCCTACATCTGCGGACGCTGGGCACTGGTCGTGACCCTGTTGTTTCTGTGCACTACTGCTGTAGCTGTTGTCTGTGTGAGGGAAGCGTAGCTCGCACTGTTGCACTGTGGCTCCTGTGCTGTGTGTGAGGGGGAAGCTTGCGCTTCTGCGCTTTTGTTGAATTTGAAAGTACTAGGAGATCTAAAGATTTTAAACAAAATATAAAGTTGTTACTATATGTCTGCCGGACGCAGAGGCCTGTCACCTAATTCGTGCAAACTCTCCGGAGGTGCAGGTGTGGAGGGAGGGGGTAGGGCGTAAACTAATGAGGTTTGTGGTTTTGAGGCTTCCTTGACAGCTCTGGTACTGCTCTCTGTGGATAGATACAGATGAGTAGGAGGCAGTGGCGCGCGCGGCCACAGTCACGTGAACATCTAGGTGCAGAAAGTGTCCTCCGTTTGCACGGCTGCAGGTCCGCGATAGAAATGAACCTCCGGGCTCCTGCGCCTCTACAGCGATGGGGAACCATAGTTACTGCCATTTTATTTCATGAGAACCAGTGATATTGCTAGAAGCACAATTGAGATTTTGGCACTTTTAATTTCCTACAGATAAGATAACTAACGTACAGGCAGATCCTATGTTTTGTCCAGGATCACACAGTGTGTTCGAATTGAAACTGTATAATTCGAGCGCAGGCCTCTTGTTCCTCATCATACAACTTTGCCAGTAGATGAAATGTTGCTACATTCACTGCACCCAGTGTGACTGCTTCCTGTGGTGGGAGAGCTGTACAGTGGGGTTGGGGGGGGGATCTTGTACCCTTGACGTAGACTAGTCTGTGAAGGTCCCCAAGTCTATAGTCCAAGGTGTGCTGAAGCTGTGTACCCTGCACTCTCAAGGTCTTACCTCCGTGTTTCTTCCTCCTGATTTTGGTCAGGATTAGTAGCTGAATGAAGCTTTAATGACCGGTTGGCATATATATATATATATATTCTGATCTATAGCCTCCAGTGGCCTCATGTACTGAGCATAGCGCCTTGAATGTGATGCTTGGATCTAGCACAAGAGCTCTGTTGGGTTTGGTGAGATGTGGTGTCTTTATGTTGAATTCAGGAACAATCGCAGTGCCTGGTTCTGGATCCCGAGCGGTTCCTCTATGTCCTTCACTGCTGCGATGTGGACGATACCGCAGAAAAGCAGAACCTATATGTTATGAGCTCGTATGTGGTGCTCTTTACAACTACTGATGTCTGATGACTGAAGGAGAGGCTTGGAATCCAACTAATAACTGATAGTTCAGCTCAGGTGGCCATTCAAAGAGCCTCATTCCATATCTCGTAGGCTCCTTCACCAGGGTTGGGTAACTCTCCTTCGTACAGAAGGGGTTTAGATCAGATGGTCGTCTGAAAGGTCTCATTACACCTCTTGTCTCTCCTTCCTCCAGAAGGTAGCTCAGATGTTCGGCGAAGGGTCTGATTGCATCTCTGGTTCTGGATCCCGAGCGGTTCCTCTAAGTCCTTCACTGCTGCGATGTGGACGATAACGCAGAAAAGCAGATGGAATTACCAGCAGTGGCACCCTCTCCTAAAACACGTCCCCGAAGGGCACCAGGCCTTCGGGGAAATCCCTGCTGGAAAAACAGCCACTCTGGGCTGGCCTCCAAACATTTCCTGTATCAATGCAGGGCTCATTCAATCTACTAGACACACAGATCCAGCAGAGGGGACACTCAATCTGCCACTCAGACTTAGATGCAGCCGCCCAACACACATAGACTCACCGCCCATCCACGGACCAGCAGTGCAAACCAGGGGTGGGCGGAACTCGTGGACTTTCACTCCACGGAATTCTGTGGTCACATAAAAACTCAGCGAGATTCAGCGGAGTTCTGACAATGGCCGGAGAATATGCAGCTCACGGTGCAATTTAGCGCCAGTAGCGTGAGCAGTGCTGAAAATCACCATGAATGGCACCATGCTTTGTACAAGAGGGTGCAGCCATTTGAGTTAATGTTGCTGCTGCTCGAGTAGAATATCTACCCAAGCTGCAGCAAAGCGACTTGAACTGCAGCCCTTTGATCGCGACTGCCCACAACCACGCGCGACCACCCTCATTAGAAAATCGTGCCAGGGGACTCCAAATCTCACTTGTGTTCGCAAGCTCACATTTTCTGGAGTCTTGCTTGATAAAAATTCTGCCATGCTACGATTGGCGGAATTTGGCCAGAATTCTGCATTAAAGAGTAATGGGGAGTGACTAAAATGTCACCATTTCCGTGGGCGGGACAAAACATTGCCCCCGCCCCTAGTGCAAACGCTCCTCAGTCTGCCACCCAAAAGTCCAGCAGTGCTGATACTCATGGACTCACCACACAGCCGTAGTCCTATGGCGTGGAAGACACTCACTCTATTTACCACTCAGACACAGATCCAGCGGCATGGGCACTCATTTGATCTAGCACTCACCCATAGATCCAGCAGCATGGACACTCATTCGGTTTAGCACTCACCCATAGATGCAGCAGCATGGACACTCATTCGATCTAGCACTCACCCATAGATCCAGCAGCATGGACACTCATTCGATCTAGCACTCACCCATAGATCCAGCAGCATGGACACTCATTCGATCTAGCACTCACCCATAGATCCAGCGGCATGGGCACTCATTCGATCTAGCACTCACCCATAGATCCAGCAGCATGGACACTCATTCGATCTAGCACTCACCCATAGATCCAGCAGCATGGACACTCATTCGATCTAGCACTCACCCATAGATCCAGCGGCATGGACACTCATTCGATCTAGCACTCACCCATAGATCCAGCAGCATGGACACTCATTCGATCTAGCACTCACCCATAGATCCAGCAGCATGGACACTCATTCGATCTAGCACTCACCCATAGATCCAGCGGCATGGGCACTCATTCGATCTAGCACTCACCCATAGATCCAGCAGCATGGACACTCATTCGATCTAGCACTCACCCATAGATCCAGCAGCATGGACACTCATTCGATCTAGCACTCACCCATAGATCCAGCAGCATGGACACTCATTCGATCTAGCACTCACCCATAGATCCAGCGGCATGGGCACTCATTCGATCTAGCACTCACCCATAGATCCAGCAGCATGGACACTCATTCGGTCTAGCACTCACCCATAGATGCAGCAGCATGGACACTCATTCGATCTAGCAGTCACCCATAGATGCAGCAGCATGGACACTCATTCCATGTAGCACTCACCCATAGATGCAGCGGCACAGAAACCCCCACCCATGGTCCTCCGAGACAGCCGCCCTCTCCATTTACTTTGCATATATAATGGTGCTGACACTCACAGATCCACCGTCCACCCATAGACCCAGCGACATGGACACTCAAAGTACCACCCACCCACAGACACCGGTGAAGACCCCACTAAGAGAACGCACCGCCCCTCCCTCAGAGAGCAGCCATGAGACAGCGACGCATGGAGAATAAATGTAAGGCTGCATTGTCCCTTAAGAAGACTCGGACAAGTGTCCAAGAGAACACATGGGGCCAGTTCCCGGTAGCATTAATGAGCATAGAGAGTAGTGCGACAGAAGTTATCTTTTACGCACTCTTACACTTTTTTGTGACTCAGAGGCAAAACTTTCAATTCCCTATTGGTAAAAGCGCAGAGAAGGCACAGTCCTTTCTGTTTATTTGTTTATTTTGTTTATGAATATTTCAAGAAAATTCCCATTTTAAACCAATTTTAGACAGTTGAGTCCAGATACAGAAGCATGTGAGAGATGGTGAAACAGTGCTACAGGAGAACTCCAGGACCTGCTCTTACAGGCCTCTGCGGATTGGCTCATGTGAACAGAGATAAAGCGATCCGAAGACTGCCCAGCGCCAAGAAGCAGGGGAAACAGCATGTACAGCACTAGGTAAAAATAGTAACCACATAGCATTTCCCATCGGAATCAGAAACTGCCAGTTCAAGTAGACTGTTTCCTGCCTACAAAAAACACATATGTACTGTAAACATGACGTGCCATGACCCATGCCAATCTACATGGCTTCGCAGAGCAGATGGAATGTATACATGTATCGCGCCTTAGCTGAGTAAACAGAACGTCACAAGGCGCAGAGCTCTTTTTCTTGTTCACCTGCCTGAGTCTGGGCACGTGAGATACACTCGCCGTATCTCAGAGCTCTCTAGTAGGGGTGGGCGCAATTTGCGTCGTTGCGCTATGCAAAGCTCCGCAAAACGGTAAAAAATCTCCACGAGCACGCAGAGTTCCGCAAACACGCGGAATTGCTTGTTCTGCCCGTTCACACTGCTTTTTTCCTGTTTGCGAACGCTGTTTGAGTGCTCGGCGGGAAATATCTCGCGAACACGCATTTTGAAAGCGCGAACAAGCAAAAAGTTCAGTGAAGCCACGGATCTCAGAATTTTTGGCAATTCTGCATTCTCCGCGGAACGCAAAATTACCCAAATTCAGCAAGCGGAACGGAATTTACCGCCCAGGCCTACTCTCTACTCTCTTTCGCGATAATCTCTAGCGCCTAGAGGAGATGTAGCTCACTCACAGCCTGGGCTGTATGAAAAGAACTCTGTTCTACCAGTTACATATCTGTTCCTTCACAGCCCGCTGACACATTTAGTACTTTAGCGGTCTTAGAAGGAAGACAGGCTGAGAATCGAACCGGTGTCCCTCAGGTGCCAGACACATGTCTATGATGGGTGCGTGAGTGAGCCCACTGAGCTGCGGTGCGTGCGAGAGCCCACTGAGCTGCGGTGCCACCTTACCTTGCCCAGTGCGACATGCCGCACACAGCCTGCTCTCTGCTGCCCACCCAGGCTCACACCCCACGGGCTGTGGGACACTGAGCAGGCAGGAAGTCGCCGAGTCCCTTTGAAGCCGAGGCGGTGTGTTGAGGTGGGGGGCGGGAGGGGGGGGGGGGTGCTTTGGGTACATGAAAATTCCCCTCCTGCACCTAAAAGCGAGGTGCAGCGCAGCTGAGTGGCACTGCCCTCGGACAGAGTTCAGGACACCAGCCCAGATGAGTGACACGAAGACTGAGAGGCGCTGCGGCCCCAGCTTGGCCCTGGTGGCCTGCGCCGTGCTGAGCACCCTGGCACTCTCGGTGCCCACCACGGCCTTTCTAATGCTTTACTTCGGCCAGGAGGGCGAGCAGGGCAATGCGACGGTGCAGGTGAGTGGGGCAGACAGGCCTGTGGGGAGCAAGAAGGGGTCAGGAGAGAGGAGAACCTGGTACGCGCCTGCTCAATAAGCACAAGATCACACAGTGCAGCCGAGGGTCAGAGATGGCGGGAAGGGCCTATGGAAGTAGAGAACACTCGGTGAGGGGAGCGTCCCTTACTTTGCTACTCAGTGTGCGGTACCTTGGGACGGAAGCGGTTCAGTTAGAGCAGGGACCGCAGGTAGATCCCTGCCCCCTGCCCCTGTTCTCCCGTTATGCACCTGCACGCCCCCTCGGGCTCGTTTCTAACACCTCTCCAACCTGGCTGCTGTGACGTGGGGCACTGTCCAGAGAGCGCTGATGGTGCCAGTATGCACCTCTATGCCTGCCAAGGGTGCTATATTTTTTATGATAGCGCCCTTACCAACTATTGTCTCGACAGTAATCATTAAGGCCTGTATAATAGCGCCTAGGGACCCTACACGTGGTAGAGCGCGCTCTATTAAATAACTAGTGCTTATGCACTATTACTTTAATATCAGATTAAAGGTTATGTTGGCTTCTGGTATAGCGCTGTCTGTATATCACTCACGACCCCAAGCGCTAAACGTGCAGGAAAGATAGAAAGGAATGTCCCACAGAGGGTGGACATGAGGTAATATGCGATCGTCAGTGAGGGTGAATTTCCTAAAACCGCTTTTCCTAACAGGAGAGGGGGTGTCATCCACGCTGCACCCAGGCTCCTGGGCGGCGGGTAGGGGCAAACGAGAAGGGTGGAGCCAGAGGAGGGCACAAGGAGGAAAAATATGGAGAGCAGAGGATGAGCGGGAAGGATAGAAAAAGAGAGAAAGCAGGACAAGGGGAAGAGTGGAGCATGAGAGGTGGCAGAAGAAAAGGAGGCGCTACCTGTGTGAGCAGCAGGAGGCGCTACCTGTATGAGCAGGCCGCCATATTTCGAAGCAAGGGAAGCCATAGTTGAGGGCTGGATCTTGCTTCAGTTGCTAGGATCAGTCGACGTCTCTGAGCAGCTTCTCTCAGGGAGGTACAGCAGTGCTTGCCCTCTGGGCAGAATCCTGCTACAGAGATACCCCCAGCCGCCCTCTTGCAGTAGGCAAGGTACACTCCTCTCCAAGCAGACCCACAAGGTATCCAGCAGAATATTACAGAGGTATTACAGTGATGTTCCCAGACCAGGGAGCTCGCGAGCAAAAACACGAACTCAAGCAATTCCCCAACACCATAAGTGCAGTGCTTAATTTGAGCCGGTGGTTTCCGGTGCTCGGCACCAGCACTTAATTGTCAGCACCAGCTCTAGTGACAGTCCACGGCACGGTGGCACTGTCTGCCTAATTTTGAGATGAGCACAGCAGCATGGTTCAATAAGTCAATAGACATTAACGAAGAACGGTACCTGCCACTCATCATTATTGCAGCTTTGGGGGGCCTGGAATAGGCTGATTTTTCACACTTGTAGGACTGCGATGGTCAGTAGTTCCGTTGGTTCTGCAGGGGCAATGTGTGGTGCAGGCTGCAGGGGCCTCCCGAGAAGGGCCCTGGAGCTTACTCTTTTAATGTTTTAAAAAAAAAAAAAAAAATTAAGCACTGCATACATGGCATTGCCTACGTTGGTCACTGAGCAGTTCTTGCTGACAGAGTTTGCGTATTCCATGGGTGTATCCTTGGGACCAACACTTTGTGTGTCCACTGTCAGACAGGTCACCACCGCCCTTGTCTAAAGGTGATGGGGGTCAGCAGTGGGTGATGCTCGGAGCCTCCACTGGGAGAAACCCAAAATATAGGCACAAACGGATAGGAGACCCAGGGACCTCACACCAATCAACTATCCTTGAGCAGCAACCACAGGGGGGGAAATGGAAGGGACTGTCCAAAGTCAAACATTATAATTCTAAGGAGCCAGGGGCGTCCAGTCTCCCACACCTGCCACCAATCTATGGGGGCAGCACTGGAAAGGGAACAAGGGCAGGGCACGGCACATGGCTGCCTCAGCGTACCTAAAGAGACTGATGTCTCCATCACTCACACTCTGGAAACTGACTCTACACAAAGGCTTCAGGAGTGCGAGCAACGCACAATGCTAGGCAGACAGGGTGTGTTTTCTGTGGCATGCTGCCAGCAGGAGATGGACTCCACTGAGCTCATGGGCAATTATAACCCACACACTCCTGGTTCATCCTTCCATGCACACCAGTTCTACATGCGTGCTCCCAACCATGTATATGGAATGTAGCATATGAGCCAGATGCATGAGTCGGGGCAGAACGTTTGCACTTCCAGGCAGGAGGCCGCTTGCCTTTTGGTCTGCCACAGGTAATAAAAGACCTGTCCTGACATTATCGTTGAACATGCGCCTCCCACTGCCAGGCTTGCGTCATCCGGAGACCTGGTGGGAGTCAGGCATGCTTCGGAGGACATACAGAGTGTTTCCTTCCAGATGTCAGAGCCCCACTCTGGGTCTCAAGTCATAACTAAAGTGGCCCTCAGCTCACATGCATGATGGCATGGGACTCTCCTCACATACCGCACAATGAAAACAAAATGTATTTGCATCCTTGTGTGGCACAGTACACAAGGACACAGATATTGTTTTTGTCCATTGTGAGGTATTTCTAACAGGGCTGTGTCTTTTGGGAAGTATGAATAGGCTCCCTACCTTCATACCCAAACATTGAGGTCACCACTCTACCCTCTTGGCACCTCCTTCACTGTAGGAAACATGGAGACGTGCTCCCCTGCACAGCAGGGCTGTACCCACGCTGAGGGCAGTTGTTATGAGCGCAAGGAGGCACCCCTTTGATGAAGCATGATACCGTCGGGTGGGCGAGGGATTCATCCTTCAAGAGCGGAACGTCTTCACATATACTCGATCACACCACGACCATTATTGTCTAGTTAGTTAGGATAGCCATTGGGTACTTTGGGAGTGATACAATTCATGTAGGGGTGACACAACTTTCAGTATCACACTCCTCTTTTGTGAGAATAGTATTTTAATCGTTAGGCTATCGATTGTGTTACAGGTGACGGTAAGTTTCAGGATAATCCTGGATAGGAGTGATTGCCAAACCATGTCATTTATTGCAGAATTCTGTAAAGTGAACAAACTTTGCCTAGGAATCCAGGGTCCCATAAAGACTTCCCACTGTCTCTTCTCATCTTCCCTCCCGTGATGGATTCTATCTGAAGCTTCTCAGTTGCTCACCATTCACTTTTTAACAAATTCCAAATATGACAGCAGCTGTTGGATGGGGCTTGTCGCAGATAGCATCATTCAGGAGTCTGGAGAGGGTGGCATTGGACTCCTGCGGAGCACCGGGATACGACCTAGATACCTAGATGCACCCGCTTGCAGGCTGATGTTTCCATAACACAGACATCAATGTGATCGACTCCCCATCTGGCATGCCATGGTCTTCAGATCCCTTGTTTAGCATCTGAACAACATGAAAAGCACTGGAAACAGCCCCCCCCTTATCAATATACCGTTTGATAGCTACCTAGCCAGGTATATGTTATGTTATGACTCAGACTTGAACCAGAGCTCCTTAGTTTTAGACGCCAACTTAAGACCTGGCTGTTCCATCAGTAATGTATGCTGTGTAGGACTGGAAGTTTCCAGGGTCTCTCTTCTCAAGGGGTACCTTCTTAGCGCCAGGACACTCTCCGGAGTAGCTGTGCGCTTTACCAATCCCCCATAACATAACATGTTGTGTTATTTAAAATTTGTAGTGCGCATGGATACTCCAAGGAGTGTCCCGGCGCAAGGCTTGAGGAATGCAGGGGTCAAATTAAACAAAGAGAAATGTTTCCAGGTGTTTTTCTTTAACAGAATGGGGTCCTAAATGCTCCAGGGAGTGAGCGACAACAAGTTCCAGGCTAAAGCGGCTTTCAAGGCAAGGGAACTGCACCCCATCCTTTGCAGCTGGAAACGCGGAACATGAGGCATGAGTTGTGTGGTGGAGCGCAGATGTCTCGCAGGCGTATAGAAAGAGAAGCGCTTTTGTAGGTAGATAGGGCCATGAAGAGCGCCGTGGCCTATAACTAGGGAGTTGAATTTACCCTGTTCGGCTGCGGGCAGCCAGTGAAGGGCGCGTTGTCTCACACTACTTCTGGTGGGGACGTTGAAGCCTGGCTGCCGCATTCTGCACAACCTGCAGTTTGTTAAGCAGATATCCTGGGATGCCAACATCCAGGGCATTGGTGTAATCCAACCGCGATAAAATCAGGGCTCGGGTGACTGTTTCTTTAGCGGCCCTCGGAAGAAGTGGAAGGAATTTCCGAAGGCTTCTAAGTAGCCTGAAACACTTCTCAGCTCACTTCTTGATCTGGGTCGCGAACGTGAGATTCTCCTCAAACCGCACCCCAAGATTCTTGGCGGGTTGCCCCGTTGAGGCTGGCATAGCGAAGTCGGATGGCCAGAGTGTATCTCCAAACTGAGATGGAAACTTTCCATAGAGAGGACTTTGGATTTTTCCTCATCACACTTTAGTCGCGCAGAGGCCGGCCGCTGAAAGACCTTGGTCAAGTAGCTTTCAACGGAGGAGGCGGAGCACTCCCATGTGAACAGAAGCTGGGTGGCGTCAGCAGAGGCAACGATTTATGGCCCCCAAATCGTCCTCCAATTGGACCAAGGGAGTGGCATACATGTTACCTTGCAGGGTCCTCAGCGACTATGAGCACTTTCATTCTATCTGTCCGTCCAGCGCCTGGAAGCCACTTGTGGTGATTCAGCGCTTTAAAAAATTTAGAAGAAACTGTAACATAACATATATTACAAATGAGGATCTGAATTATAGTTCATGTTTTACGAATTAGATTAGAAGATATGCCATGGACGTCACTCTTACGTATTATTTCTAATCAATAATACTTAAAATAGTCATTGGAAGAGGGAGTCTCGTGTTGCGTTGAGATTTGGAAAGCTGCAATGGCGGGTGTTGGTGTCGGCTAAGCTGCACGATAAGAGAAACACACCGCACTTCACGGGTGAGTCTCACTTTGTCAATGGGGATCAGGACAACTTATTAAAATCGTGCACATTGGAGTATGTTTGATAAGGGTCCGGCATGATAAGGGAATCAAACCACATTTCACTGGTGAGTCAATGTCAATGTTAAGTTAAAGTAATTTTATTTATAGAGCGCAACGATTTCCCAGAGGTGTCTTGGCGCTAAGCGTGAGCAGAACCAACCTCAGCAGTGTCAAAGCTTGGAAGATATGACTGATAAAGACTTAAAAAGGCAGGTTTTTAAAGCTCTCCTGAAAGCCAAGAGATTGTTCATATTTTTAAATGGATTGTAAGGGTATTCTCGCCGGGAGGAGAGTCGGGATTTTGGAACCGCTACATTGTTGGCCGTAGAGAGCCTTAAGGTTCTCGATGTCCCAGTAAAGATCTTCTTCAGGTGGTCGGGTCCCATACCATGCAGGGCCTTGAAGACAAGGCAGGGGCTTTGAGGTCCACTCTCTGTCTCATGGGCAGCCAGTCTACCTGCTGTAATGCTCCTGCGGCCGAGTTAAGTTTGGGGATGCCCAGGAGGAGCCGCGCGGCCGTATTCTGTATAGTCATGCTTTGGCAACGGAGATCTTATTGAAATTGTATGTGATTTTGTTAGAGCCTGAAGGGGAGGAAGGAGGGGTTACATTTCTATCCCTTGGTTGAGCAACATTGTATTCTCTTAGTGGGTAAGTATCGAACTGTTGATTCTGTAAATGCTAATAAAAACTGATACATGGAAAAAAGTATTCAAATTGTTGACTGCGTTTGTTGAGGGCCCGTAAGGATAAGAGAAATAAACCGCATTTAACGAGTGAGTCACGCTATGTCAACAGGGATTGGGACGACTTATTAAAACTGTGCACTACGGGGGCACGTTTGTGAAGTTTGAGAGCCTAGTAGACCATTCTGATGCGGTTACGGACAGAAAGAGGAAAGCATGATACAGATGTCCACATCATCACTAGGTGTTCAGACATTTTTGTGCATGGTTAACTGTTGACCATCATTGATTAAAACAGAGCATTCGCTCGGTGCATGATGGGCAGTGGCGGCTGCTGCAAAACTCAAGTGGGAGTGCGGGGGTGGAAGTGGGAGCGGGGGATTAGGGAAATAATGAAAAAAACGTACCAGTCCTGCCGCTGCTGGCCGCCACGAGGCTCCTCTGCTTTCCTGCTCCTGATGGTGTTCAATTCAAAAAGAACAACTGATGACAGAATTCAGAACAATGTCATACATTCACCCCAGTACAGAGATCTGGGCCTAAATCCATCGTTGTTTTGCTCCCCATGCCATTCCAGTTTGAACCCAGCCCTATGCAAATCAGTCTTGACCCTGTGCCCAATGGGAATAGTCCAGCCCTAACTGCCAGGTCAGGTCTAAACTGGAGTGGCATGGTGAGCAAAAGAACGATGGATTTAACACAGATCTATTGACTGGGGATGAATGTTTGATTTGCTCTGCATTCCGTCCATCATCTGTATGTCTTTTGCTTTTACGCCCTAAGTGCGCCTGGTATGCCCAGACTTGGGTCCCGGGCTCACTGTGCCACTGGATTCAAGCTAGCCTGGCTGAAGACGGCTGAAATGCCAGAAACCGGTCCTAGGAAGCTTGTTTCCGGTCCAGGGAGGACCTGGCTTGGCAGTGTGGGCTTGACTGTTCCCATGAGGCACAGTGTCAAGAATGATTTGTATATGGCTGGGCCTAACCTTGGGTGGTATGGAGAGAAAAAGAATGATGAATTTAACCTAGATCTATCGACTGGGGGTGATTGTTTGATTTGCTCTGCATTCCGTCCATCATCTGTGTGTTTTGCTTTCTCGCCCTAAGTGCACCGGGTATGCCCAGACGTGGGACCTGGGCTCGTTGTGCCACTGGATTCAAGCTTGTCTGGCTGATGAGGGTTGATGCCCTGAAACCGTTTTCAGGATGCTTGTTTCAGGTCCAGGGAGGACCTGGCTTGGCAGTTCGGGCTGGACTGTTTCCATGAGGCACAGGGTCAAGACTGCTTTGCATATGGCTGGGTCTAAACTGGGGTGGCATGGTGATCAAAAGAATGATGGATTTAACCCAGATCTGTTGGCTGGGGGTGAATGTTTCATTTGCTTTGCATTCCGTCCATCATCTGTGTGTCTTTTGCTTTCTTGCCCTGATGGTGTCCCAGCAGTGCCTGGGACACCATCACAAGCTCCCCACCCAACCCCAGTGCTGCTCTCTATAGCAGGAGAGCAGGGCCAGAATTGGTGTGTGTGGCCTGGTTTGTCGAACAGACAGTGCCTGGGAGTCTGTGCTATTTCTCCAACCCGGCTGAGCATTACAGCTGGGTTGGAGAACCCTAAGTGCGCATGACAGTTTGGCCGGCCTAAGACGGCTGGAGAAACCTACATGTGCACTTTACAGTGCACCTACCACTCCTCCTTTCTGCCATGGCCCGACCCAGCCCCATCCAAGACTCCCTAGCTCAGTCAGTAACAGGAGGAAAAATATATATATTTTGTTATCATTTTACTTTTCGCTGACTCAGTCGGGCAACGCTCCTCCGCCATTACGGAGGTGCCATTCCTGATGATGGGGAGTAATGTGCTGGTTAAATAGTTCACACTGTTGGGGCACTGTTTTATTTTTTAATGTGATAAAAAAAAGATTCTTTTATACACTGCACTTTATGGTTATGAAAAATCCAAATAAATGACTTTTTGACTGACTGACAGCGCTGGGGTACTGTGCACCTTGGTACGAGCCATCCTTGGTTTCTTACATATCAGTGAAATTTATTTGCTTTACGAGATCGCCTGGAGAAGGCTCAGTTGGTTAGGCTAGTGTGTGTTAAAACTAAGCTGCTGGCTATGTCTTGCTTTATTTAACAATATGTTTAAAGGCGTCTGATGCCGCCGTATGTGAAGGATGTTATGCTATGTTATGTTACTTGGTATAGCGCAAATGACTCACTCCCGAAGGGGTATCGGTGCTCCAACGAATCAAGGCAAGATGGCTCATCAGAGTAACCAAGTCTTCAGCTGATGAAAGACTAATCATCTAGGTTGGCAGAGACCACAATGTTTAGGCCAGGTATAACTTAGGCCGTGCAAATGCCACACAATTTCACTCCTAATGGGTAAACTCTTTTCAGTGAGGAATGACTGGCTAAGCCTTGGTAGCGCTGCCTGAACAGAAAGGCGTTCCTTGGAAAACGGCACGTGGTACAAATACAAAATACGACCAAGGAACACAGTTAGGAGAATGGAGAACAGAGGATATCCAAACCGAGTTATTTATAAAGTTGATTGAATACGTGAAATACCACTAAAACAAATTAAATTTTGATGTACAGATCAACAAAGAAAATGATGTATTTGTCTTGGTAGAGTTTACTTACGTGTTGTGATTTATTGTTGCAAATAATGTAAAGTGCCGCGTTTGGATTTTTTCTAAAATCAATATATAAAGCGCATGGTTACACCGCCGGTTTGTCCCCGCGCTAACACAGATGTCTAAGAGGAGCCGGCATACTAGGAGTCCCCAGAACATATAGAGGCTCTCAGTGATCTGGTTTCTAGTTTGAAGGCGGGAACATCCAGGTCTTCAATCCCATTGGTAAGTGCTTTCGCAAGGTCCAGTTCTCAGCGACCCTGGCAGAGTATTCCAGCTCTTGGCTGCGAGGTGTCCAAAAGATCAAGCTTCCATCCTGACTTTTTGAATTCTTGGCATCGTGACCAAGGAAGTGCCTTTAGATCTTAAATTCCGTGCCAGTATATAGGCAGTTATCATAGAGCGGAGATATCTTGGCCCTTCTTTCACACAATTCTGTGACAGTAAGAAATGGACTTAAATGTAATCCTCTTCTCCAAAGGCAACCAATGGAGGGTTGCCAAAGCCTTCGAGGCCGCTGCTCTTTTTGGAAGGCCGCATTTTGAATAGACTGAAGTTTGGTTAGGCCTTCTTTTGATGCTCCCAGATAGAGGATGTAGCCATAATCTATCTGGGAGCTGACCAAGGCATGCAAAATAGTTTTTCTGGCAGCAATCAGTAATAGATCAAGGAGTTTCCTTAGGGCTTTGAGAGTCCCGAAACATTTTCCCACCACCTGCCAGATTTGGCTCTCAAACGTTAGTTTGGAATCCAGCCAAACCCCTAGATTTTTTACTTCTGCTTTTGGGGCAGGAATTTGCCCCAGTGCCTCGGGCCACCATGCAGATGTCCATATAGAGGGGGTCTTAGCCACTATCATGACCTCAGTTTTGTTGCCATTCAGTTTTAGGCAGTGGTTGGACAGCCATAAGGCTGGCTCCTCTAAGCATACTGATTAGCAGCCAACGCCGAGTCCTGAGACAAGGTGACGATAAGTTGCGTATCATCGGCGTATGATATGACAGTTACATTATGCTTTTCTACTAATTCTGCAAGGGGACCCATGTAAAGATGAAATAGAGCAGGACTTAAAATCGAGCCCTGAGGGACTCCCTGCAACAAAGGGGTGCTCTTTGATGTGTGTGGGTGCTGAGTAACTTGGAAGCGCCGCGATGTGAGGAAGGAGGTCAATCAGCGTAATGCTGAGCCCCTGACCCCACAACTGCATAATCTCTTGAGGAGTAGATTATGAGATTCGGTGTCAAATGTCACGCTCATGTCCAGCGGGATCTCTGCAACAGTCTGTCCTGCGTCGGCACATTTCCTTAGGGTTTCCATTGCAAGGAGTAGCGCCGACTCTGTGGAGTGGGCGGCTCTGAAGCCAGATTGTGAGGAGTGAAACAAGTCATTCAAATTAATATGATTTACAAGTTGCTTTTTTGCCACTTTCTCCGCAATTTTTGTGAAGAATGATAGCAGTGAGATCGGGCGTAAATATTCTAACAATGCTGGATCCGCTGATGTTTTTTCTGTAAAGGAAGCACTGTCGCTTGATTCGATTCCATTTCTGAGGAATTTCCCCAGGTAAAAGGAACAAGCAATTAGCTGTGAAACATAGTGCAAAATGGTGTTTCCCCCTTGCATTAATATCTTAGGTTGGGCTGGGACCAAAGGAGATCCGGATTTAATAGTCATAGCCATACCCATCAGATCTTCCAGGGCCGCCACCCTAAATTAATTAAGGGTATTCCCTCAAATGTTGTTTCAGAAAAGGTATCCAGATTTATGCCACCACATGCTTTAGCTGGAAAGGAGTCATACATTTTTGCTACTTTGGACACAAAAAAGTCAGCAATTTTATTGCATTTCTCAGGGGAAGTAGACACAGGGGCCATTATGCGTTCAAGCGATTTCAGAATGGAGAACAATTCTTTTGAGGAGTTGTTTGCACTTTTAATTTTTTCAGTGTAAAAATCACAGCACGTTTTCCTAATTAGCGCCTCATAATGTTTGCGCTCGTTTTTCATAGCTATCCCTACTCATGGAACAGTAGTCCACCTACGCTCTAATTGTTTAAATTTTTTTTGCCATAATTAAGGTGTTGTTAAACCAGGGTGCCGATATCCTCTTCCTTTTAGTGTTCAGAGGGGTCCGGGGTGCTATTTCACCCAATGCCTCTGATATCCAGTTTTCAACATCCCTGTTAGCTATGTTGATATCCTCCTGAAGTTTAGGGCTGGTGTTCGAGAGCTTCTAAGAGAAGATTTCCAGATCAAACTTAGTCTACTTGGCTTGGCTTAGTAGGAACAAGCCTACAAAAAGGCACAGCAAAGGCCACCAAATGGTGGTCTGACCAGGGATCCGACAATGGCACCCCAACCTCAATCTCTACGGAATTGGCAAATATCGGGTTTAAAATGTGTCCCAAATGATGAGTAGAAGAACCCACTTTTTGTGCCAGATTCAGGGACATGAGATCCTTACATAAAGATTGCACTTCGGGGTTGGCATTATTATCAAAATGCAAGTTAAGATCACTTAAGATTAGCAAATTGTTTTAGTGGAATCTATGATGTTATTCTGCCGCCTTTTATCCCGCAGGGAATCACAACGACCGCGTTGTGATTCCACATACCATTACTCCGCAAGTCGGAACAACGACTTGCGGAGGGGGGGCGCTGGATGTTGGAATAGTATAATTTACTATTCCAACTCCAGTCTGTGCGGCACTAGGGAAGGTGTTGGATTTTAAATCCAACACCTCCCACTCCCCCCTCCGCAAGTCGTTGTTCCGACTTGCAGAGTAATGGTATGCGGAATCACAACTAGCTAACAAGAGATAAAAAACTTTTATTGGTTGTCTCTTGTTGTTAGGATTAAAAACAGTGCTAATGCAGTTTTAACATAATAACTGCAAAGTCGGTCTACATGTTTCGGATATCATGACCTAACAAGTGTCTAGCCTTACTCAGGACCTAGATGTTATTTGCTACTGCGTAGTGTGTATCGAAAAAAGGGGGTGTAACTGAAAAAATAAATGGAACAGATACAACCTACCACAACAAATATCTCTGCTGGAGGGGCATGGTGTACTGGTCAACCTGTGTAGAAAAGAGATGGAAAACATCAAGTGCTTGTGTACTATTAAAAGTTATTCATAAGTCAGTTGTACTCATTTCTTCGACTCTTAAGCATAAAATATCAAAGAAAACTTACCCGTAAATTGAAGACTGGAAATTGGAGAGGCCCCCCTCTGGTCTCAGTCAGGAGCTCTCAGGACAGGGCACTGTGCTGAGGGGGCCCCTTACACCGTGGGGGCTGCGGAGACCTTTGTTATGCCACTACAGCAAACACATATGGCTTAATGGCCAATACATTTATGGGCATATTTATTAAAAATCATGCAGAATGCCGCACACATAGAAAGAGTAAGTAACTAGGAGAAATAAATGTATTTCTCCACGATATGCCTCACCTGGGGAGATGAAGCATTTTGATGCATTCACAGGTCTATCCGTAATGATAAATCTGGGAATGCGTCCAAATCCATGGGTGGATGTGTGGGAACATTCCAGTTCCACCCATGGAACGACTCCTGGGCAGAGTACCGACGCTGCGATTTGTGTTGCGTTGCGTTACTCTAACTTTATCAAGACACGCAAGATCATGCAAAGTGGGCTTGCGTGCTTGATAAATCCAACTTATGAGTTGCCTTGCTTCTGTGCCCCAATGTGTGGCTCAAGTGTGACACAACTCTTTAATAAATCTGTGCCTTAGTAATGGTTTCATAAATGGTAGTATGGCTCCATTAAATAATATTTTGGAGCAGAAAGTTCATATGATCTAGTCACCACTGTGCGAATGAGTCACACAGAATATTTAGGGTGACTGATGCTGGAGAAGTCTTAAGAAGCGCTAATGTAGACATGTCAATCCTCCATTCTACTGAGTGGGGACCAAGACCCACTGAACGGGTTTATTCTCAGGCTGTAGGAAGTGGTCTCTGGCATGCCTGCGTCCCTCTGGTTCTCTGGGGCAAATAGGGATCAAGGGCATCTAGGAAATTCATGACAGATCTTGGGTTTGTCCCTGGAACCCCTGGACCAGATACTACTGCAAGCACACTGAATTGCCTAATACCTTCATTTGTATATTGCATATTAATTTAATGTTCTGGCAGGTATACCGTTCGAAAACAATCTAAGACTTTATTTATGTTGGGTGAAAAATTTGAGTGGCACATTTTACTACTCTGTGTGGCGGCCTGCGGACCCACAGCAACACACAGGAGGTCTCTATGCCTACCTGAGCGGATCTTGCAAGCGAGAAGCCTCCAATGCCCAACATCAGGTTTATAGACTGTGTGCAGACTTTCATGGCAATGGTCTTACACTGCTCTGCCACACATTTCTAGAGAGGAGCTCAAAGCTCCAGGTGGCGCTAGCACCATGGCCGGGCCGGGCACACAATCCAGCCTTGGCAATACACTTGGATCGGCCCTGGGGAAGTTGAGGCGAGGGGGGGGGGTGCTAGGGAGAAGCATTGCTGCAGCCGGCTGTTTTATCACTGCTGCCGCCTTTGTTACAGGGGGGCGATATTGCAGCACTGCTGCAAAACCAGTCCCCAGTAACAAAACAGGCCCCCACCGCAAGGAAACCAGCACCCCCCCCCTTCCAGCCGACCGGGAAAATGCCCGGTGCCCGCTACAGCAAGTCCAGCCCTGGCTAGCACACTGGACTGGGGGGTGAGCAGTGAACTCTTGCTTGGGACTTTAGTGGTGGGTGGCGGCCAGGGCTGGACTGGCCTTTAGGGCCATCAGACAGTGCCCGATGGGCTGGTGTGTCAGATCAGTCTGTGGGCCTTTTTTAACAGATTGTGGGCCAGTTTGTACTTCTAATTTCCCTGAAATTACTACAAACATAGCGTGCAGCAACCACAAATCTTTCTCCTGGGAATTCCCAGGTTTCAATCCATCTCCCTGGCCATTAAAAACGTTCACTGGTTGACGGTCCAAAGCCGTGTACATTTTAAAACACTTTGCCAGGTTTTCAAATCACATCATGATTCTGGACCTCTTTTTTGAGGCAATCCTTTAAGTGGTATCAGCCCAACAGAAGTTTGCGATCTCCGCGAGCCAAAAACGATGCAGGACCCAGATATAAGAAAACAAAGTGGAGAGGATGCAGTTTCAACCTTCGAACCACTAGATGCTGGAACTAACTTCGACTTCATATCAAAACTGCTCCCACACTGCTGGCCTTCAGAAAGCAATTAAAAACATACATTTTTAACAATTACATTAAGCAGGGTTCCTTTAGTTGTGTTTCATACGCTAGCGCCAAGACACCCCAGGGTAATCGAGTGCTTTAAAAAAAAAAATCAATAACATAACAAATGCCTGCATTCTTCCATCCCTTGCAAAATACCCATACAGCATGTCTTCACAAGTTCAAAGCTGGTCTGATTTGCACATGTGGGCCACTTTTTCAGGTTGCTGGTTCGCTAACGGGGGCCACTTTTATTTTGGTGCCCGGGCCTATTTTTTGTCTGAGTCCAACCCTGGTGGTGGCTACTGTGCAAAGGTACATTTGGTCAAGATGTCAGTGGCCACAGTCCAAAGTAAGCTCTGTTGGCTGGAACATAGAGCTGTTACAAACTGGATGCATGGAGAACCATCGAGTACTTCGGGGACACCGCTGGAGGGATTCATTGTGGTTGGCAGCCCGCGAGGACCAATCAAGGTTGCAGAACTGCACTCTGGGAGCAGCACTAGGGGCATGGGCCTATACCAATGGTGATGGAACAGTTTTCATAGTGGGGTGCCATCATCAGTGTTACATCACTAGTGTAGTAAATGGGCCACGTCCATTCAGCAGGCAAGTGGTAAGGGTCTGGTATGTAGCCAGTGTTGCATTTTGGAGCACACTGTCACAAACATATAACTAAATCCTGATCTGGTAGTATACTGTCACTTACAGGCAGCACATTTTCTATTGCAGTGACCACCAAATTTGCACGGACATACATACAGTTTTACTGATATAACTATGTAGCGCACAAATGACAATGTGTGAAAATCTGGTTCTAGCAAATATTTGTGATAAATTGAGCAAAGTGTCATTATTTATTTTGATCCTATTAAATTCTTTATTTCCATCATACTTAAGAACTACCAAAAATGTGCTTTCCTAACCACTGACATACTTTGGATAATTTGTACAGTTCATTTGCAGGTATTTTTTTTGCTGAAAGCGGCGTCTGTGCATCTGTGAGATTCTTTTTAAAATATTCCCTGGTTTTGCTATTTAATTTCAATTTCTGTTCGTTTCCCCTGATTTGAATTGTTTGGCCTCATACTCGCACTATAATCAGTAATACTCACCGCTTTTTTAGCGGGTCCTGGATTTCCACTTCTCTATTTGGGGGACATATTGGGTAGGAGAGAAGGACGCCTGGAGGCGCCATCTTTGTTCAGGTTCTAGTCATCACAAGGACGCTAGACCTGTACTTAAGGCGGGAAAATCCTGCTGGGAGCTGGACTTGAACCGACATCAGTAGCGCATTGCGCGTTTTGCTGAAAGCGGCGTCTGTGCATCTGTGAGATTCTTTTTAAAATATTCCCTGGTTTTGCTATTTAATTTCAATTTCTGTTCGTTTCCCCTGATGTGAATTGTTTGGCCTCATACTCGCACTATAATCAGTAATACTCACCGCTTTTTTAGCGGGTCCTGGATTTCCACTTCTCTATTTGGGGGACATATTGGGTAGAAGAGAAGGACGCCTGGCGGCGCCATCTTTGTTCAGGTTCTAGTCGTCACAAGGACGCTAGACCTGTACTTAAGGCGGGAAAATCCTGCGGGGAGCTGGACTTGAACCGACATCAGTAGCGCATTGCGCGTTTTGCTGAAAGCGGCGTCTGTGCATCTGTGAGATTCTTTTTAAAATATTCCCTGGTTTTGCTATTTAATTTCAATTTCTGTTCGTTTCCCCTGATTTGAATTGTTTGGCCTCATACTCGCACTATAATCAGTAATACTCACCGCTTTTTTAGCGGGTCCTGGATTTCCACTTCTCTATTTGGGGGACATATTGGGTAGGAGAGAAGGACGCCTGGCGGCGCCATCTTTGTTCAGGTTCTAGTCGTCACAAGGACGCTAGACCTGTACTTAAGGCGGGAAAATCCTGCGGGGAGCTGGACTTGAACCGACATCAGTAGCGCATTGCGCGTTTTGCTGAAAGCGGCGTCTGTGCATCTGTGAGATTCTTTTTAAAATATTCCCTGGTTTTGCTATTTAATTTCAATTTCTGTTCGTTTCCCCTGATTTGAATTGTTTGGCCTCATACTCGCACTATAATCAGTAATACTCACCGCTTTTTTAGCGGGTCCTGGATTTCCACTTCTCTTTTTGGGGGACATATTGGGTAGGAGAGAAGGACGCCTGGCGGCGCCATCTTTGTTCAGGTTCTAGTCGTCACAAGGACGCTAGACCTGTACTTAAGGCGGGAAAATCCTGCTGGGAGCTGGACTTGAACCGACATCAGTAGCGCATTGCGCGTTTTGCTGAAAGCGGCGTCTGTGCATCTGTGAGATTCTTTTTAAAATATTCCCTGGTTTTGCTATTTAATTTCAATTTCTGTTCGTTTCCCCTGATTTGAATTGTTTGGCCTCATACTCGCACTATAATCAGTAATACTCACCGCTTTTTTAGCGGGTCCTGGATTTCCACTTCTCTATTTGGGGGACATATTGGGTAGGAGAGAAGGACGCCTGGCGGCGCCATCTTTGTTCAGGTTCTAGTCGTCACAAGGACGCTAGACCTGTACTTAAGGCGGGAAAATCCTGCGGGGAGCTGGACTTGAACCGACATCAGTAGCGCATTGCGCGTTTTGCTGAAAGCGGCGTCTGTGCATCTGTGAGATTCTTTTTAAAATATTCCCTGGTTTTGCTATTTAATTTCAATTTCTGTTAGTTTCCCCTGATTTGAATTGTTTGGCCTCATACTCGCACTATAATCAGTAATACTCACCGCTTTTTTAGCGGGTCCTGGATTTCCACTTCTCTATTTGGGGGACATATTGGGTAGAAGAGAAGGACGCCTGGCGGCGCCATCTTTGTTCAGGTTCTAGTCGTCACAAGGACGCTAGACCTGTACTTAAGGCGGGAAAATCCTGCGGGGAGCTGGACTTGAACCGACATCAGTAGCGCATTGCGCGTTTTGCTGAAAGCGGCGTCTGTGCATCTGTGAGATTCTTTTTAAAATATTCCCTGGTTTTGCTATTTAATTTCAATTTCTGTTCGTTTCCCCTGATTTGAATTGTTTGGCCTCATACTCGCACTATAATCAGTAATACTCACCGCTTTTTTAGCGGGTCCTGGATTTCCACTTCTCTTTTTGGGGGACATATTGGGTAGGAGAGAAGGACGCCTGGCGGCGCCATCTTTGTTCAGGTTCTAGTCGTCACAAGGACGCTAGACCTGTACTTAAGGCGGGAAAATCCTGCTGGGAGCTGGACTTGAACCGACATCAGTAGCGCATTGCGCGTTTTGCTGAAAGCGGCGTCTGTGCATCTGTGAGATTCTTTTTAAAATATTCCCTGGTTTTGCTATTTAATTTCAATTTCTGTTCGTTTCCCCTGATTTGAATTGTTTGGCCTCATACTCGCACTATAATCAGTAATACTCACCGCTTTTTTAGCGGGTCCTGGATTTCCACTTCTCTATTTGGGGGACATATTGGGTAGGAGAGAAGGACGCCTGGCGGCGCCATCTTTGTTCAGGTTCTAGTCGTCACAAGGACGCTAGACCTGTACTTAAGGCGGGAAAATCCTGCGGGGAGCTGGACTTGAACCGACATCAGTAGCGCATTGCGCGTTTTGCTGAAAGCGGCGTCTGTGCATCTGTGAGATTCTTTTTAAAATATTCCCTGGTTTTGCTATTTAATTTCAATTTCTGTTAGTTTCCCCTGATTTGAATTGTTTGGCCTCATACTCGCACTATAATCAGTAATACTCACCGCTTTTTTAGCGGGTCCTGGATTTCCACTTCTCTATTTGGGGGACATATTGGGTAGAAGAGAAGGACGCCTGGCGGCGCCATCTTTGTTCAGGTTCTAGTCGTCACAAGGACGCTAGACCTGTACTTAAGGCGGGAAAATCCTGCGGGGAGCTGGACTTGAACCGACATCAGTAGCGCATTGCGCGTTTTGCTGAAAGCGGCGTCTGTGCATCTGTGAGATTCTTTTTAAAATATTCCCTGGTTTTGCTATTTAATTTCAATTTCTGTTCGTTTCCCCTGATTTGAATTGTTTGGCCTCATACTCGCACTATAATCAGTAATACTCACCGCTTTTTTAGCGGGTCCTGGATTTCCACTTCTCTATTTGGGGGACATATTGGGTAGGAGAGAAGGACGCCTGGCGGCGCCATCTTTGTTCAGGTTCTAGTCGTCACAAGGACGCTAGACCTGTACTTAAGGCGGTCATGCTGACGCGCAGCGGGCACGCGCAGCGGGTTCGCCGGACTTCAGCCGGAGTCACGCCAGAGTCCAGCCCGTCTGCGCCCATCAGCGTCCCGGAGGCGACCAGAACGGCTGACGGGGCTGTATCATTGCATTTATTAACTCCTGCTGCTACTATGGTATGTTATACGTCGCTCGAGCTTCGGTCTCTGGAAAAGGTGTCCTGCGCGTGTCGTAAAGTCTTTCCCGGCAGATACAGGGGTAAGAGACGATGTCCTGGTTGTGGTTGCCTCCCAAGTAAGGCTCCGGCCACTATACCAAATAGGGAGGCGGACAGTGTGAAGCATCTCTGTTTGCTTTTAAATACTAGATCAGTGCGCAGACATGCTCAGGATATCTATGATCTCCGGACTACTGAAAAACCGTTATGTCTGATGTTGACAGAGACATGGTTAGGGGAGTCTTCTAATCCCGACATAGCGACAGCAATTCCCCCAGAATATAATATCTTCAGGCAAGATAGATTGGAGGGGAGGGGTGGGGGTGTGGCACTTGTAGTGAATAAATCCGTCGCATGCTCTATTATTCCCATGGATGCCATCACAGGATCTGAATCCCTTGCTTTCTCTATAGCATTGGTGCCTCATCAATCTCTTAAAGGGCTTTTAGTTTACAGGCCCCCTGGACCGGCTGGATCCTTCTTCGACGAGCTCCAGTCGGCAATTTTGGCGCTGGCTTTGAGAGCTGAGCACTGTGTATTGGCCGGGGATTTTAATTTCCACATGGATGAGGGATTGGACCCTGACACGATCAAATTGACTGATGTCACGGCCCCCCTAGGTCTTGCCCCCTACCTCTCCGGAGCAACGCATGACAAGGGTCATACCTTGGATCAGGTCTTTTCCACGTCCCCCATAGAGGTGCTGGCACTCTTGCTAGTGCTTTGGTCGGATCATAGGCTGGCCAAATTTTATGTATTGGGCACAAAGAAACCATCGAGCATTGCTCCTAGGCAGCAGGGACGCGCCCCTAGGGCGTATCATCGGGTGACTCCTGAAATGTTAGCTCAGGCATCTTTTGATCATCCCTGCCCTCTTACGGGTGACCTGGAGAGGGATTTAGACTCCCTGCAGGTGTGGTTAACGGATAGGCTGAATGATCTTGCCCCGGAGATGGCCCCCCGATTAATATCTAAGCGGGTCTCGGCCCCATGGTTTACTGAAGCACTGTCGGCTACTCGACGGCAGTGCAAGGTGGCTGAAAGGGCCTGGCGGTCACAATATGATCCCGCGGCCAGGCTTGTCTACAGGATAGCGGTTAAAGCATACCATCGGGATATCCTCCTTGAAAAAAAAGGCTATTTGGCAAGGAGGATAGAGGCTGCCTCTAACTCCTGTAAGGAGATTTTCACGATTGTTAGGGAATTTACGGCCCCACGACATAATTCGACTCAGGTGGCTCCTTCTGAGTCGTGGGTTTCTGCCCTTGCCAACTTTTTTACCACCAAGATTAAACTGATCCAGGACTCTTCCCTTGAGGGTGGCTGAAGTACCTCCCAGCTCTGAGGAAGGCTTAGTTCCGCTGGCCCCTTTGGGCCCAGTCCTGGCAGATTTTCCGCCACTCTCAGTTTCTTCGTCTTTAGCACTTATGGCCAACCTTAAATCTGGGTCGCCCCTTGACCCATGCCCGGCCAAATTCTTGGCAAAAATGGCTGGAGTGGTAAATCCGTTGGCAAATCCACTTTTGAATCTCTCCTTAAGTCGGGGGGTGGTCCCGCAGGCCTGGAAGCAGGCGATGGTTGTTCCCCTTCTCAAGAAGCCTGGCCTAGACCCTGAGGTTTTGGCCAACTATAGGCCTATTTCTCTTCTTCCTGCGCTGGTTAAGATCCTGGAGAAGCATGTGCACATCGTGCTTTCCCATTTTTTGGAATCTCATAATTTGCTGCACCCCACTCAATTTGGCTTCCGCCCCAATTTAAGCACCGAGACGGCGCTTTTGGAGGTGTCCGAAGCCATTAAAGAGGCACTGGACTCGGGGGGCAAAGCTATGCTTGTAATGCTTGACTTGTCGGCGGCCTTTGACACCGTCCCCCATGAGGGTCTCCTCGCTAGACTTCATGAGATAGGTCTGAGGGGGACGGTGCTCAGCTGGTTTAGATCATTTTTGGCTAGCCGTCGACAAACGGTCTGGGTCTCACCTAGCTCTGCCGTGATGCCGCCTTTGGGAGTCGGAGTTCCGCAGGGCTCTGTGCTGAGCCCGACTCTCTTTAACATCTTTATGACCCCTTTGGCGGCATTGGCGGAGTCTTTTGGGGCCCAGATCGTTTCTTATGCTGACGATACCCAGCTCCTCTTTACGTGCAGGAAAGGAGAAGATTTTGATGGAGAGAGTATCCGTGAGTGCCTCTGGGCTGTTTTTAAATGGTTCCAGCTTAACAGCTTCAAGTGCAACTCAGATAAATCTGGGGTACTCTTCTTCGGTTGTCCATCGGATCCAGATTGGCAGGAATGGTGGCCTGTTAATATGTTTCCTCCAGCGTGCTCGTCCCAGCTAGCAAAGAATCTGGGGATCAAGATCGATAATGGTCTGACGTTAAGATCTCAGATCCTTGGTCTTACGGGAACATGTTTTGGCCTCCTCAGGATGCTCCGTAAGTTCCTTCCTCTGCTCTCAGAAGATCATAGGAAGACGACAGTGCAGGCCTTAATTGGTACAAGACTGGACTATTCCAACGTCCTATATCTTGGCCTACCGGAAGATCTCCTGCAACGGTTGCAGGTGGTCCAGAACTCGGCCGCGCGGGCCATCTTCGGTCTGCATAAGCGAGCCAGAGCCTCCGGTCTTTTGCAGTCACTCCATTGGCTGCCTATCCGGAAACGGATAGTTTTTAAGGCTTTGACCTTGGCTCACAAGGCTCTCTATGCTTCGGGAGCAAAATATCTCCAAGGGAGGCTTGCTTTTTATCATCCGGCTCGCTCTCTGAGGTCTGAATCTTTGTTCCTTGCTGTGGTCCCCCGAGTAAAAAGAGCTCGCATTGGTGGTCGCTCTTTTAAGTTGCTGGCGCCACAGCATTGGAATACTCTGCCTTTGGTATTACGCAGCACCTCTAATTTGCTGACTTTTAGGAAGGGCCTTAAAACTTGGCTCTTCGCCCTTTAGTTTGCCTTTTTTTCTCTCTGCTGAGCCCGTTTTTATCCTAATGTGTTGTGTTTTCTGCTACAGGTGTCAACAAAAGCGCCGGGACACTCCTTGGAGTAGCCGTGCGCTATAAAAGACTCAATTAACATAACATAACATAACATAACATTTCGATGTTGTTTTTTGTTAGGAAACACATGGACTTTCCTTTGACGCTCCCATTGCACTTGAGACATTTCCACATTGTTCACTTTAAAAAATCTTCTGAATTTGCAGTCAGAGAAAGAAAAGAGGAGACCAGTCTCCATGTTAAAAGAATAAGCAGCAGCTTCTCAGTAGGCATAGCCTGACGCGTGACCTCTGTCTTTAAAGGCACTGAAAAGGAGACAAAATGAAAAGGTTTAAAGCATCTTTATTGATCATTCACCTTCTGAACTCCAGCATGGCTATGTTGGGGTGCTGCAGCACCCCCGTATCCCTACTTCCAGTTCCTACGACTGATCCGCGGAGGGGAGGAAAGTATCCGGCACTCCAATCCTTGACATGGGTGTTACTGGACACTCCCCACACTCACCAGATGTTACACAAGTGCAGTCTTTTCTACGGAACACAGGAGAAGTTTGCTGTCTTTTCTCTGGTCTTAGGTAGGGCTTGATAGTAGTAACAGGTCTCTGATCTCGGCAGCAGGTTACAAGTTGCAGTGCCTCAAGGCGCTACATGAAGCAACTTTGCCTGATGCTTTGGGCTGAAGCAAGGCTGCTCCTCATTTCGAGTCACAGCAGCAGCAGTAGGGCCTCGCCATGTTGTGTTATGTTATCCAGAATGTATTAAGTGCACATGCAACAAAGGTTTCATGGGGCTAAAGGTACTAGAACAGAAGATGTGTCTGAGGGTGAACTCTTCATAGGCCTGCTTGAAGAGCCAGGTTTTCAAGGATTCCCTGAATCCGATCAAATTGGCCTCTTGACTGAGCTGCAGTGGGAGGGAGTTCCAAAGAAAGCTCTGACCACCCATACACTCGCTCCTATATCTGGGAACAACAAGCAGATTCTGACCTGAAAGCCCCACCTGGCTCATATTTCCAAATTCTCTTTGTGATAAAGAGAGGGGAATGGCTGTGTAGTGATTGAAAGGTCAGGCAGCAGGGTGGGAAGTAGATCCTCTGCCTACACGGCAACCAATACATCTGTGTAAAGGCCAGTGTAGCCTGGGCTTTTCTGGGCCAATCAAGAGTGAGACGGGCAGCCTCATTTTGGATGACCTGGAGCCTTCTAGTGGACCTCTCAGGGAGCCCCAGATAGAGAGAATTGGTATAGTCCAACCTGGACAGAACCGTGGATGCTATGACCGGCTTCCAGGCTTCAGGTGGTAGCAGGCGAGCCAATTTCCTCATGATTTTTAACAAAAATGCACATTTAGCCATCACGGAGCCGATCCTGGACTCTAAGGTTAGATGACTGCCCAGCACTATCCCGAAGGCTTTCAGCTGATATGCTGGGCACAGGTAGATCATTTAGCTCATGCAGCCAGGAGGCGCTGGACAAGAGGTCAGTAAGGTTGTTAAGAATCCCGATCTCTGTCTAATCAGCAATGGGAGTGAGTTGATTTAGGTTTATCGACTCAAAAACATATCTGATAGTATTTTGAAACTCCTCCCGCCCAAATCTGTGAGTCCGTCACTGAAACAAAAACTGGAAGTCATCTGCATAGTTGTCCAGGTGACAACCTATGGTAGACCGCTTGCAAAGAAGAGGTTTAATATAAATGTTAAAGAGCAGGGGAGAAAGTGATGGCCCCTGCGGAACTCCGCGCATAACCTCAGATGTCCTAGACACAGAGGCCAAGATGAACCTCCTGGGAGTGGTTCTGAAGGAATGAGATGGACCTACTCAAGACTTTGTCCCACAACCCTGCCACTTTCAGACAGTCCATGAGAATAATGTGGTCTACTGTATCAAAAGCGGCAGATCTAATAGTACCAGGGCTATTACCTTGCCAGCGTCCCCATCTCATCTTAAATCGTCATTCCTGATTTGGTACCAAGCACCGGGTGGAAGCCGGCCTGCAAGGGTTCCAGACACTCAGATGACTGTAGATGACAGGCCATACACTGTGCCACATAGGATTGCATACATTTAGCCGCAAAAGGCATCCAAGAGATTGGCCAGCAGTTTTTGTGAATTGCCGGGCCCTCTCTGGGTTCTTCAGGAGTGGGACCACCACAGCATGCTTAAAGGATTGCCTTAAGGACGCTTTAAGCAAATCTAAGAGAGGGCCTTGCACTGCCACTGACGTGGCTCTCACAGCTAGCGGTGGGCAAGGGTCTGCAGTAGATACCGACTTTACCTTCAACATTATGGTCTGAAGGGTCTCTCTGTCCAGTGGCGGGACATCAGATAAGAGGGTGGGAGATAAATGCCTTTGAAGTTGGTGAAGGAGGCTGAAGCACTGATGCTCTGCATTCTGCATTCTGTAAGTAATGTTCTCAGTGAAGCGGGTGGGAGTTGCAGCGGCTCCAGACGCTAATTAGCCTTTTTTGTGATGAAAGCTCATCCAGGACCTTAAAAGTCTCTTTTTGTAGGTTAGAGGCCTCCATTAACCCTGGTGTGGAAATTAGATTTTACTCTCAACAATAATGTATTATATTTCCACCTCTCATAGTGTAATCTGCTTAGGAGCTGTAGTATCTACGCCAAGGCCACTCGGGCCTGGAGTCCATTCCTTACCTCTTCAGGGGAGGCCGTGTAGGTAGCCTGCCTCTGGCTCGGGTCTGCCCCTGAACATCTGACAGGGCTTCTTCAAGTCCAGATGTTACCTGTGGGCTGCCACACACTTCCAGCTCCTAAACACAACCAGTGACAGCAGAAACGGATCATTGAAGCGGGGGAGGGTTGTACAGCTCTGTTGAACCCGGGTAACAAAAGTGAACTGTCAGTCTGGTTTCACCAGGGATAGCACACATCCCAAGATGGCCGCTGCTTGTGTGTGCTCAAGCCAGACCTCCCCCAACAGCCAATCAGAAGAGGCAGCGTTTCTCAGATGAGGTCATAGGATGCGGAAGATGGCCCGGTTGCCAACCTCCTTTGTGCAGGTGTGTTGCAGTACTTGTTCAGGTACTTGTTCAGGTGTTTCCTTTCTACGCCCACAAAAGGTCCTGCTATCACAGGCTTCCTCCAAAGAGAGGGGATACAAAAAGGCCCTGCTGGTCCACCAAGAGCTGTGTGAACCCCGAAGTAGACACATACAGACAGCCGTGCATTGAGTGCAGCAAAGAAGGAGAAGGGAAGCGGTTCAGGGGGCATGCAGAAAATTGGAGAGCAACCCTAATCATCTCAATGCCCTGTGACCTTTGGACAGTGGTCGAAGTGGGAAAACATGTAGGGGAACTGTGAAACCAGGCCAATTGAGGTACCAGTGCATGAGGTGGACTCGCCTCAAGGGTCCTGTGACCTCAGAGTCACTGTTGCTCTAGGGTGTGCTGCTTCATTGGCCTGCCCGCACGACTGGAGATGAACTTCAGTATGGATTGTGGTGGACAGGCCTTGCCGCTGCTAGGGTCCACCAGGGCTTCTAAGGTCTGGCCGAGCCTTCTAAGGTCTGGCCGAGCCTTCTAAGGTCTAGCATGGGAAAGAGCTCCCTCCGGGGAGTGGTCTCTTGAACTGGTCATGAAGGCTGAACCTGATTCTCCAGTTCCAAATTCGGCAGCTCTGGCCAGAGTGCCACATCCTCTCCCCACTGAACACCATACTGCCCCACTGAGAGAAACTCACACTGCCTTCAACTACAACCCATTTGTGCCCCGTTATAAACACCTTGATGCGACTGAATTCAAATTACTCACTAGACATCGGTAATATGCTGCCTAAAAAACGCAACAACATCCTGGAAAAAGCAAACCCTCAGGGAATGCCGGATTAAGTGAAGCATGTGCAATGTAAGCAGCAACAACATGGTTACCTTAAGGCCTTTACACTCACCATTAAGAAATCAAGGAGTGCTTTTGCCTTAAACATTAAGGACCTCAATAGAGGGCCTGGAAGGAACCAGTTTCAATGGTCACTGCTTATATCCTTACAAAACATGAAGGATGGTTTAAAAAGACCCTGGGGGCGTGGCTAGGCGCCGGAGAAGATGTCCGCCGCTGTGAGGGGCTCCGTCGGAGCGTAACCGCAACGGGAGCCTCCAGGCAACTCGCGTGAGCACTCATCCCGGAAAATGCACTAAGAACATAGCGGAATGACTGCACCCTCGACATTTGGAGGTTGAAGTGACGAGGTGAGCGTAACAGGCTGTTTTTGACAACTCTCATTGCCCGCAGATCGGACTTCAAATGCGGCCGCCATTTTGCAGCTTCCTGAGGTTTTATATCTCTAGTCTGCCTAGCGCTTCTTCTTCTCAAGGAGCGCCACCTCTTCCTTTTCATGTTTAAGGCAGGAACCATCGTTATAAGAAGGGGATAAGAGGATTTTCATTTTTAATAATGGAAATTTCTCTGGATGTCTGCCCTTCACTGACCAACCGCCATTTTGTGATGTCTGCAGCCTCACAGATGTAATGCCTTTTTTCTGACGCCATGCAGGAGGTTCAATAACTGTTTTGCTTCATAAGTGGACATTATAAAGTAGGTTGCTGAGAGAAAAGTATTTTTTTGCTGTTTCTTACACTTTTTGCCTTTTCAGAGAGCGACTGGCAAATACTTGGCATTCTGTTTTTATTTCACGCTCCCTGGTTTTTTCAGTCATTTTATGCCATATAATATCAAATAGCTTGAGGCAGTATCTTTTTCTTTAAAACATTGCTAGAGCTTGGTCTCTCTCTTCGTATGCTGTTTGTCACAGGTCTCTTTGTATTGTTACGCTGATTTTTGACTGCCACATACAGGAATTCCACCTCAGCGTTTCCTGTAATAATTTTCTACCGTCATTTTAAGCCTCTGGAACTTGATTTACTAATTTTTCTCGCCTTTCAATTTTTCAATTGCGACGTCACGGCATACTCGTAATGCTCCTCAGCCAGTCAATGCCTCCGCAGCACCTTTGGAAGACTTTAACCCTTTCAGTGTACTACAAGACTGCATAGTAGAGGCAACTAGTGACTCCCCTGCCGCTAAAACGTCCTCTCCTCAAACTTCCCGCCCAAGCTCTAAAATCTCGTCCAAAATATCCTCTTTTTCTACCTCTACACCAGGGAAGCTAGTGAAGACAAATCCTCCCTCTCCTACTAATACTCCCTCTTCTATCTCAATGGAACTTTTACTTGAAGAAATTCGCTCACTCAAACCCTACATGACAGAAACAAATTCTCGTCTTCAAAGTCTCGAAGATAACTGGTGACACACCGAACAAAAAGTAGAGGATTTGGAGAGAAAAGTGGCTTCAGTTCAAACAGTTACAGAGCAAGTTCCAATTCAAAACCTTAAGCAACAGGTCGAAAACTTAGAAAATCGAAATAGGCGTAACAACCTACGTATTTACGGACTTGCGGAAGGCCTTGAGGGATCAAATCCTATATCATTTTTTCAATCCTTTTTACCCACGCTTCTTGGTCTCCCAAGTTCTCTAACTTTAAATATTCAACAAGCTCATTGTTTAGGCTCAATCTCTCGTTCCTCCACTGCCTCTTCTTCTTCTTCAACAAAACCTAGAGGAGTTATCCTGTATTTCCTAGAATATACCGACCTACTTAAAGTTCTTCAAGCTGCCAAACAGAAAGGGAAGATTACCTGGAATGGTTCTAATCTTTTCTTTGCACAAGACTACGCCAAAGTTACTGCTGATCATCGGAAGAAATTCCTGGATATGAGACCTGCTCTTCGCTCCCTGAATGCTCGTTATGGCTTGTTCCACCCTTGCCTCTTTAAAGTGACTTACAACAATAATACGACAAACTATGAAGACCCGGAGCTGCTTGAACAATTTTTGAACTCTTGTAGAGATGACTCTATGGACATTCCTCGAGCATAATTATTCTGTGTTCTTACGCATCCCTTTTTTATGTCTTGAAGTTTGTTATTCTATCCTGTCTGCTGTTTTCTGCTCCATTGTGAGTTTACGTGGTTAATGGTTTTTCCTTTTTGGTCTCTTTTAGATGCTGTTACGTGCTCCTTTCATGTATGTTTCTTCATATATGCCTGGAAGTCGCTTTCCCTTTGCCGCGCCCTGATGGAGTCTCCAGTCTGGTGTGCTACCTTCCTCATGTGGCTCCACCATCCCCAGTCGTATTGTCTTTTTGTGGTATGTCCTTTTGACACCTTTTTATATGGTCAATTGTTCGATTTGTATTGTATTTTTGTTTTGTGTTTTTCTTTCCCTCATCTGGTTTCTCTCCCTTTCCATTCTCTCTTTTTCTCCTCCTTTTCCTTCTCCTCTTACTTGGATACACCTTACAACGATCTTTTTATGTTTATCTTCTCCCTTCCTTCCTTCCTTCCTGAGTTTCTCTCTTACTCTTCTTTCCATCAATTCCAATCTCTGTTATAATGCAATTTCTAACTTTTATTCTGATTTCATATCAACTGTTCATGTTTTATTGGATGTTTTATTTTAAGAGTTGTAACTTGGAATGTTAAAGGAGTAAATAATCCTATTAAAAGACAACGGGTATTAACGCATTTAGCTAGACTAAATGTTGACATTGCACTAATTCAAGAAGCACATTTATCTGATAGCGCGGCTTCTAAATTGAAACGTGGATGGGTAGGCAATGTTTTTACTTCCCCCGCTTTAGGTAAGAAAAATGGAGTTTCCATCTTATGTCATAAAAAGTACCGGATTACAGTTGTACATCAAGAAACTTACTTGGATGGGTGCTGGGTGATTGTTAAACTTCTTATAAACCAAATATCTTTAGTTTTATTTAATGTATATGCACCGGTTAATGTGGATAATACCTTTTGGATACATATCTCTGATAAACTTCTCTTGTTTGATGAGGATTATATTATTTTTGGTGGGGATTGTAACCAAGTTTTTGATCCCATATTAGACAGACATTATTCGGTTAAATTCTCCAATACAAAGATGCACACACAGTTTATTTCCTCCATACATCGTAAATCCTTGGTGGTTGTTTGGAGACTTTGCAATCCTGATACCCATGAATACAGCTTCTATTCTCCTCCACATCACTCACAATCGCGTATAGATGATCTTTTCTTTAGTAAATCCCTAACCCAACAAGTTTCCCACTCTGAAATTGGTTCTATTTTAATATCGGACCATGCTCCAGTTCTAGTTGATTTTGACTTACTCCCTTTTTTCCCTCATGCAGGAAGGTGGCATTTTAATAATGTGTTATTATCGGATCCTAATTTCACAAGCCAATTCACCTCTTTGGCTTCTGAATTCTTTTCTCTTAAATCTACCTTGAATTCATCTCAGGTAATGATTTGGGACTCATTTAAAGCTGCTGCCAGAGGCTTTATCATTAATTTTGTTTCGCAAAAGAAAAAAGCTTTTGAACATAAAAACTCCCAATTACTTGCTAAAATCAAAAAACTTGAATACACTTACTACCATTCGAATTCCGAATCCGCCTTAAAAAACCTAATTGATGCAAAATTTACATTTAATAAAATATCCATGGAAGCAGCTTCCTCTTATCTTTTAAAAAGCAGCGTTCGATACTATGGAGGCCAAAACAAGATGGGGAAACTCTTAGCCAAATACTTGAACATTAGACGTGAACGGAGTAAGATAGAATCCATTCGGAATGAGGTGGGTTTATCTTGCTTTAAAGATAATGATATTTTGAATGAATTTGTCTCTTTTTATAAAAAACTGTATACCCCTGAACATCAACCAAATCAGACAGATCTGTCTACTTATTTTCAGTCCATCGAACCCCCTTCTTCTCACGATATAGATTTTTCTTCCTTAGAGGCAGATATCACTTTATCTGAAATTACTCGTACTATCTCGATATTGAAAAGAGGGAAAACTCCAAGTCCTGATGGTTTTACAATTGAATTTTATGCACATTTTGCGAATCTTTTACTCCCACACCTCCTATCTCTTTACAATACCTTTATCTCAAGCGGATCCTCAGCTGGAACCTTCCAAGAAGCCATGATTTGTTTAATACCTAAAGAAAATAAAGACCCTTCTCTCTGTAAAAATTACAGGCCAATTTAGTTAGTTAATTTGGATTATAAGATCTTTGCCAAAATTCTTGCGCTTCGCACAGATCCTGTTTTACCCACTCTTATTGGGCCGGAACAATCAGGTTTTGTAAAGGGTCGCCTGTCATCTGATACTTCCAGAGTATTCTTTAACATCCTTAGTAAAGCTTCTTCTCTTGATTATCCTATTGCCGCTATAGCATTGGACGTAGAAAAGGCGTTTGACAGAATAGTTTGGGACTTTATGTTCCAAGCACTAAAATGGATAGGTTTTCCTCCTAAGCTAATATCTCTTATTTCTATTTTATACTCAGGGCCCAAAGCTTCTATTTTTGTAAATGGCAAGAGTTCGGATTACTTCTCTCTTTCTAGAGGAGTGCGCCAAGGTTGCCCTCTTTCCCCTCTTTTATTGATAATAGCTTTGGAGCCCTTTTTAACTAAAATAAGATTAGAAGAAAAAATCACTGGCTTTCAACTTGATTCATCTCATATTAAATTATCCGTCTATGCGGATGATATTCTCTTCTACTGCTCCAATCCATCCAACTCCATTCCTTCTTTTTTATCTCTGGTTGACACTTTTTCTCAATTATCTGGGTATCGTCTTAATGCTGACAAATGCAAAGTCCTGCCTTTAAATGTTTTTTGTCTTAAACATGACTTCATACAGACCGGCTTTTCCTGGCAAATCTCTAAGATTAAATATTTAGGCTTGTGGTTTTCCTCTAACATCCCTGAAACATTAAAAATAAATTTTGATAGTATGATTAAAACTTTATCTGATTCTATTGACCGCTGGCACCCACTGTTTCTCTCATGGTGGGGGCGTTTAGACTCCGTCAAGATGATGCTCGCTCCTTTGATTCTTTATCTCCTTTCTATGATTCCGGTTCATATTCCTGTTTTTTACTTTAAAAAAATTGATTCTCTTTTGACTAAATTTATTTGGAAGAATAAACCCTCTCGAATTGCTCTGTCTGCTTTAAAAGCAGATAAATCACCTGGAGGCCTTAAATTTCCGGATTTTAAATCATATCACCTTGCTTTCTCTTTAAAGCAATCTTCTCGCTGGCTTTCTGTTGATCAACAGATTCATCCTCCTATTTGGTTAAAAATAGAAAAACATGTTTTATCTCCTTTTGAATTCAAGGAATCTCTTGCCATCACTAACAACATCTCCCTTTTTTCGCTCCCCAGTCATCTCTCATATGCGTAAAATCCTTGCACCTCTTCTTTCTTCTTCTTATCCCTCATTGTCCTCTTTAGATCAACAGCCCATTTGGCATAATAATTTGCTACGCATCAATAATCGTGCCTTTTATTGGAAAGCATGGAGTCTCAAAGGATTGCTTTGGATCTCCCAATTACTAATCAATAACATTCCTTTTTAGGTCTCGCCTGACCAGCGCTTTAGCGCTGGCTCTGGCGAGACTTATAGTAAGCGCGTTTTGGAAGTGCAAACAGTGGCTTTGCAGGCCTCCAACTACAGTGCATGTGACCCGTCCGGGCGCGCGCACCATTTGGAGTCCTGCAACCACTTGTTTGCTTTCACTTTCGCCGTGATGGAAACCCTTCTCCAAGCCCTGCCAAACATCCCCCGTGCACCTCCTTCCAGATCCATTTGGCAGCCTGCGTGCCCGACTCCACTCCCCCCTCCCACTCCCTCTTCGTCTAGTCATGCAGTTGCCAGCCACACAAGCAGGGATACTTTACTCACGGTATCTTCATAAGAAACACCATACTTTGTAGGCCGACTCGGACAAATTGTAGTACACGGTAGTTATTCGCAGGGACAATGCAACTATTTACTTAGGCAGTATGTACGGGTACTTAAGTAAGCGTAATAATGACATTTAGTATCACCGGAGGTAGCTTCTAGACATACGCAATACTAACACTACGCAACCATTAATAATGCTTTGTTTATCCTTTACACTAAACAGATTGCCAGAGAAGAGCTTTCACAAGGAGGAAATCGATACAAGGGGGAAAGAAGAACAAAAGAACACATCTGGTAAGTTACGTTGGTAGTATACATTTGGATACAATGTGAGAAATGTTCGCAGACTGTGCCTCACGCACCTTTCACACACAACGCATGACGAGATTGCAATAATGCATTAATTGATCGGCAATGCTGCACACGCATAACTGGGTGGATTGTACTGCAGCGCAAAGTTACACAGAACGACACATTACCTTAAGCTAAGCCACTTCCACGGATTTAAACTTTCAAGCACTGTAGGCAAGGAGTTATACAACAAGTGCCCTCCCACAAAATAAAAAAATTGATGCACTGTTGAAGGCGAGGCCACGCGTCGTAAAGGACTTGGTGCGGAAAAAAGTACACACAAATCGGAAATTAGTCTTCCGCCGTGCTTGCCCACCGCACAAAAAAAAACTCCCTTACCTCATCTAATTAAAGGCGCAGGAGCTGGGGCGCAGTCTGGTCGGGTTTCAAGTTAGAGCGAAAGCTATTTCACAGGAACACACGCAGGATTTAGTAGGGTGCTTTCATTTTGTTTTCCCAGATTTCCATGTACAGTGATGGGAAGTCCCTCAAAACGCGCTCGGTTTCAGTATTTACACCTCCCCCACAGCACTGGCCAGTTTCGAAGGCTGAACACGGGGATGTTCTCGTGTTGCAAGGTTCCCCCAGCGCGCCCCTCCGTCTTCCTTCGCAGCCCCGCCTTCTTTTCACAGCCGCACAGACACCTCGTTTGATTCAAAGGCAAGAGCTCAGGCTTTAACATGCGTTCAAACTATGGGGATTTAAAAAGGAGATACGCGTTACACAGCTGTTCGTGAAAATCTATCAGGGTTACCACACACACTCCGTCAGTGCACCTCCTTCCAGATCTGTTCTGTTCGTACGGATCGATCAGTGTTACCACACACGCTCCGCCAGTGCACCTCCTTCCACATCTGTTCTTGCAAATCATTCACTGTTACCGCACACGCTCCGCCAGTGCCCCTCCTTCCAGATCTGTTCGTACGGAGCTATCAGTGTTACCACACACGCTCCTTCAGTGCACCTCCTTCCACATCTGTTCGTACGGAGCGATCAGTGTTAACACACACGCTCCGTCAGTGCACCTCCTTCCACATCTGTTCGTACGGAGCGTTCAGTGTTAACACACACGATCCGTCAGTGCACCTCCTTCCACATCTGTTCGTACGGAGCTATCAGTGTTACCACACACGCTCCTTCAGTGCACCGCCTTCCACATCTGTTCGTACTGAGCTATCAGTGTTAACACACACGCTCCGTCAGTGCACCTCCTTCCACATCTGTTCGTACGGAGCTATCAGTGTTACCACACACGCTCCTTCAGTGCACCGCCTTCCACATCTGTTCGTACGGAGCTATCAGTGGTACCACACACGCTCCGTCAGTGCACCTCCTTCAAACATCTGTTCAGGCAAATCTAGCACTGTTAGCACCAGTGCACCTCCTTCCTAATCTGTTCTTAGTCATCTATCACTGTTACCACACACCATCCATCAGTAAACCACGGTCAGATTCTGTTCTTCCTAATCGATCACTGTTAACACACACGCACCATCAGTGCGCCTCCGTCCAGACATCACTTACCTCATTCAATTCGGAGCTCCGCAAGAGCTGGGCCGCACTCTGGTCGATTTCAAACTTACAGCGCTATCATTTTCGCAGGCACACAAGCAAACATTACCAGTGTACTTTCAGTTCGTTGGTTTCCATTTACAGTGCGGGGAACTCCCTGCAAGTGAGATCGCTTTCATTATTTACACCTCCCACACATCACTAGCCGGGTTCGCAAGCAGAGAAAAGGCATGTTCTAGTCTTACAAGGTTCCCCCAGCGCGCCCCTCCGTGTTCCTTCGCAGCCCCGCCTTCTTTTCACAGCCGCACAGACACCTCGTTTGCTTGAGATGCAATAGCTCACGATTTTACAGCAGTTCACGCTATTGGCATTGCAAAGCAACAGAAGCTTTCAAGATCTGCTCTTTCAAATCTATCAGTCTTACCACACACGCTCCGTCAGTGCACCTCCTTCCAGAGCTGTTCGTACGGAGCTATCAGTGATAACACACACGCTCCGTCAGTGCACCTCCTTCCACATCTGTTCGTATGGAGCTATCAGTGTTAGCACACACGCTCCGGCAGTGCACCTCCTGTCAGATCTGTTCCTACGAAGCGATCAGTGTTAACAGAAACGCTCCGGCAGTGCACCTCCTGTCAGATCTGTTCCTACGAAGCGATCAGTGTTAACAGACACGCTCCGTCAGTGCACCTCCTTCCAGATCTGTTGCTACGAAGCTATCACTGTTAACAGACACGCTCCGTCAGTGCACCTCCTTCAAGATCTGTTCCTACGAAGCTATCAGTGTTAACAGACACGCTCCATCAGTGCACCTCATTCCAGTTCGGTTCGTAACAAGCTATCAGTGTTACAACACACGCACCGTCAGTGCACCGCCTTCAAAATCAGTTCGTACTATCAGTGTTAACTCACACGCTCGGTCAGTGCACCTCCTTCAAAATCAGTTCATAGACAGCTAGCAGTGTTACCACACACGCTCCGTAACTGCACCTCCTTCAAGAACTGGTTGTACGGAGGTATCAGGGTTAGCACACACGCTCCGCCAGTGCACCTCAGTCCAGTTCTGTTCGTAAAAATCTAACAGTGTTACAAAACACGATCCGTCAGTGCACCTCATTCAAGATCGGTTCGTACGAAGCGATAAATGTGGCCACACAGGCTCCAGCAGTGCACCTCCTTCCACATTAGTTCTTGGTCATCTATCAGTCTTACCACACACGCGCCGTCAATGCACCTCCTTCCTCATCGGTTCGGGAAAATCGATCACTGGTACCGCACACAATCCATCAGTGCACCTCCTTCAAGATCGGTTCAGCCAAATCTATCAATAATAACACACACGATCCGTAAGTGCACCTCCTTCCAGGTCAGTTTTTGGGAAACTATCGCTGTTACATCACACGCTCCGTCAGGGCACCTCATTCCAAATCTGTTCATGCAAATATAGCGGCATTACCTCACACGCTCCAACTGTGCACCTCCTCCAACATCTGTTCTTGCTTATCTAGCATTGTTACCACACACGCGCTACATCAATGCACCTCCTTAGACAACTGTTCTTGATTATCTATCACTGTTAGCACACACACTACATCAGTGCACCTCCTTCCAGATCTGATTGTGCTAATGTATCACTGTTACCACACACGCTCCGTCAGTGCACCTCCTTCAACATCTGGTCTTGCTAATCTATCATTGTTACCTCACACGCTCCGTCAGTGCACCTCCGTCCACACCTCCCTTACCTCATATAATTCTACGCTACACAATATCTTGCCCGCACTCTGGACGTTTTTCAACTTGCAACGCAATCACTTGGAAAGGGACACGAAAAGGCATTACTAGTGTGCATTCATTTGGTTTCTTGCCATTTACAATGGTGGAAAATCCCTCCAAACGCGATAGATTTCATTACTTACACATCCCCCACACCACTCGCCGGTTTCCAAATATTAAAACGGGGCTGTTCTAGTCTTAAAATGTTCCCCCACCGCTCACCTCCGACTTCCTTCGCAGGACTCACTTGTTTTCACAGCTGGCAATACACCTCGTTCGATTGCATTCTAATACTAACACTACGCAACCATTAATAATGCTTTGTTTATCCTTTACACTAAACAGATTGCCAGAGAAGAGCTTTCACAAGGAGGAAATCGATACAAGGGGGAAAGAAGAACAAAAGAACACATCTGGTAAGTTACGTTGGTAGTATACATTTGGATACAATGTGAGAAATGTTCGCAGACTGTGCCTCACGCACCTTTAACACACAACACATGACGAGATTGCAATAATGCATTAATTGATTGGCAATGCTGCACACGCATAACTGGGTGGATTGTACTGCAGCGCAAAGTAACACAGAACGACACATTACCTTAAGCAAAGCCACTTCCACGGATTTAAACTTTCAAGCACTGTAGACAAGGAGTTATACAACAAGTGCCCTCCCACAAAAAAAAAAGCATTTGCAATGCAATAGGTCTCGCAGTTGTTAAGAGTTTGAGCTATTGGCACTGTAAATGGCAATGCCTTTTATTTATGTGTGGGTTTTTAAAACATAAATAAAAGGCATTGTCATTTACAATGCCAATAGCTCAAACTCGTATAAATGCGAGACCTATTGCATTGCAAATGCTTGTTCTTTTTTGGATCTACAGTCAAAATTCTCTTTGCCATCCTCCTGTAAAGATAAATATGTTTTATTGTGTTCTTCTCTTTCCCAATACCTTCATTCTTTACTGTCTCTTTCTACTCCTCCATCTAAATGTTCTGCTGTTTTTCCTTTACTCTCATCTGCCGCTTCAGCATCTTCTTTATATAGGTGTCTATATTTCTCTTCTATTAGAGGAGAAGTTTGAATTGAATTGGGAAAAAGATTTGGATGAAAGTTGGCCTATCCCTCTTTGGGATAAACTATGGCTAAAGATTCACAAGACTTCCAGAGCTGATAACACTTCTCAAACCCTTTATTTTATTTATAAACGTATTTTATTCACTCCTGCTAAGCTAGCTTCTATTTCTCCTGACACTCCCTCTGCTTGCTGGTCCTGCCCTTGTTTATTGGCTGATTTAAAACATATGCTTTTTCAATGTCCTCCCATATCTCGCTTCTGGCTTTTAATTTGGTCTCAAATTAACAAAATCTTTCATACTCAAATTCCTTTCTCTTTTACCAATATTTTCTTAGGATCCCTATCACCTTCATGGTCTGCTGCATCTCCTAACTCCAAATTGGTTGACTCATTAATAGCAATTGCTTTCCACCCGATAACTTCGAATTGGAAACAGGCAGATAAAGTCACTTTTAAAGCACGGTGGAATGCTGTTTGTTTTCACCATAGACTGGACACTAGTTATGTTACTCCTATATCGCTTTCCATTAAAAGAGATATTTTATGGCTACCTTTATCCTCTTATCTTACACTCGCTGCATCTACCAACTCTACATCAGCGAACACTTCCGATGATGTGCAGAAGCCTCCTGGAGGTAACCGTTAGTCTTTTATTTTACATCTGAATATGGTTTCATGATTACTCCTTTTGTTGTATTGTTAATTACATTTACTCTATATATTTTAAGAACCTTCTTTTTCATGTTTATAAAGTTTGAACTCTGGTGTTATTTCTAATGTTTGACCTCTCCCCCTCCTTCTTTCCTTTTCCCTCCCTGATCTCTCCCTACCTGCTTTCCTCTGCTATCCCCCTTTTCTTAAATTGGTTTTGCTAAATTATAAGTTTATAATGTTATATTGTATAGTATATGAAGTTCTCTTATGTTTAAATTAATTTTTCTCAATAAACTTTAAAAAAAAAAAAAGACCCTGTTCCTGAACACACAGCTCCAGCACACATTTTATAAACTAAAATAAGGAAAACAGCTGATAAGGATCACATTAAACGTTTCCACTTGAACATCAACCAGGTATTGCAGTCCCTCCAGGAATGGTGCCCTCCCCAACCCAGGGAGAACAATGCTGTTCATAGAAAGAAGAGAAAATGAAAGTAGCGCTTCAATGGCAAACTCCGGAAAGTGGCGCTAACGCGTTCAGGTGTGAATAAAACCAATTTGGTCACTTTGCAACCACTCTGTCTTGCTTTATTTAGTTATATAGTTATTTTTCAGTTTTTATCCTTTTTTTCTCTCCATCGGAGGTAGCACTTTGAAATAGAAAAAGATCAGAAAAAGAAGACATTTCAATCAAAAGTGCTGCTTTCTCCTTTGGATCCATTTCACAGGGGAACAAATGAGGGAAAGGAGACGAAAGAGAGGGTAAGAGCTGTTTATTGAAGTCACGGTCAGGGCTGTAGCCCGGGAGGGGGGGGGGGGGGGGGGGGAAGAGGGATTTGATCGGCACACCCATCTTGATCCTTGGCCCCGCCAAATGTCTTTGGTAGTGGGCAGATCCCATGGTGATTTTTAAATAAATGTTCAGTACCATCCAGACATTTTTCATCTCAGGAGAAACAGAATGTAAGCTAAAGTGTGCTCCAGTTAAGAATAAATATTTCTTAAGAAAAAAACTTAGCATTCTTTTTATCACATGAACGAATCCGTTTTCCTCTTCCGTTTAAACGCTCTGATTTCAGACTGTGATGATTTGTGTTCAATAAGTGGCTGGGAACTGTACAATTCACAAGTATAATACATGCAATATGGAATAGAGCAAGAAGTGCACATGGGTATTGTAGCTAGAAATTCAAATGCAGGTGTGCCTGGGAATCACTTTCAGGAATGCATGAACTGCAGATTAGAACTAAACACGCAATGCAGGGCTACATTAAATATAAATGGACCTAGAAACAAGATGAACGAAGGCATAAAAACAGTCAGGGTTTGGGACACTGTGCTAGAATTCCTAAAATGTAGTTTTGACTTTGGAAAACAATTGTATTGAAAATTGTACTGTTTTTTACAGAGCAAAGACTCTGTCCCTCGCGTGGCCTAAATCACGGTTCTGGGGGGTCTGGTTTCATTATTTAAATTCAGCTTCATACCAGTGACAAGGATATTGATGCCCACAATTTGTATCAACTGCTTGGTGCATGGTTTAAAGGGTGGTTGTGTGCTTTGACCTTTATTGTAAATGTTAGGTGAAGAGTGTGAGATATGCGGTTTTTATTCAGTAAGTGAGGAGGAGTGAGACAGAGACAGAAAGAGATGGACTGAAAGGAAGGGAGAGAGACGGGGGCACAGCAGGAGATGTGGAAACTGTCCTTGTCTTTTCTCTGGAAGAAGGAAGAGACAGAAGGGGAAATTTACAAGAAAACGCTGGAGCGCGGTGTTACGCCAAATTTGGCAACGCCGCGATCTGACATTTTCAAAACACAGGGATGTGCTATATTTACAAAAATATGAAGCACCCCTGTGTTTCCCCTAGCGCTGGTGCTAAAAAAGATGCCTAGCGCCACTGCAGGCAGCATTGTGCCATGTTGCAAGAGTGCCCGTACTGCAGGGGCGATTGTTTATGTGCAGGAAGGGACACCTTCCTGCACATTAACAACCAATAACGGCAATTTGCTCTTTCTATGGGTGCTGCAAAAAACGAGGAGAAATTAATAATTTTTCCTTGTATTGCCATTCGAAGACCAGATATTGCCTGGTGTTAGATTTTGACGCTGCCCCAGCCTTGTAAATCTGGGGCAGCGTCAACAATCAATGGGGGTTGTGGTGGAACGCCCACAGCAACACCCATTGCCCACCCCTTTGATGTAGCCGACTGCGGCGGAGAGGGTCATATCTACAAGGTGGCGTTAAGCCACTTTAAGTGGCTAAGCACCACGTTGTAAATATGGAGAATGGCGAAACGCCACTAAAGCGTGGGAAAAAGTGACGCACCTGTGGCGTTAGGGGCTTCTAGATATGCCCTCGAGTCTTTTTCCTACTCTGCCAACCCAGCCCGTCCCCGAATGGCCGAGCCTTATCTATAGGCCTTGGCTAGTTCTGCCATACTGGGGCGCATTTTAAAAATAAAATAGCAGGGGAACGGATTCTATCAAATTGAAATAGTAGGGGCATGCATTGCCCTACCAGTCGTGCCCACTTCGATCACTGCCTTTGAGCTACATACATACAGAGGGGCAAGAAAATGTTGTAGCGCTACACCTCCTGTGTCCAAGCACTACCTTACCCACTGCTTACACTCAGGGGGAATTATGGGGCCTACATGGATTTATAGTGAGAACCAGTCTCACCTCTGGGGTGCATGTAGAAAAGCCGGTACCTTACAACTGTGAATCATCTACAACCAGCCATGGGTGGTGTTGCAAAAAACATATTTGTAGAGAACATATTTACCCCTAGAGGGCGCTACTCACAACAAAAGAGATGTTTATTATTATCCAACTCAAAGGCACTCATTCTGTTGACCTGGCAAGGATGAATAGCTGAGTTGGCCCGATGCATTTGAACTTGTGACCTTGAGGTCACCCTCAGATACCTGCAGGGGATGAACTTGTCTAGTGAGCACCAGATGTAACACCAGGCATCGTGGTAAATGGAGTACCACGCTGGGTGTGCCTCTGCCGCCTGACGGGCCTCGAGCTCTGCTGGTGAGCAGCATCCCTAACATGTAGGACAACTCTCAGGGGACTTGTGAAACATGTCCTCTGCACAGGAAACTTCAGACCCACCAGAATGAAGAGGCACCAGCAGCAGTGTCCTTGGGCCATACAGTCGGTCAGAGTCATGGTAAGATAGAGCAGTGGCCTGCCAGTCACAGTCATGATAGGGTGTCTCAGTGAGTTAATGCGCCTGCTTCAGCATTGTCTGTGCACTCCTCAGTGATGGGTTTGAATCTGGATACAGTGACTCAGAAGGTTCCTGCGTCTAATGCATGTATGTGTGTGTTTGTGTGTATGCAATTCTATGTATACTCCCTCACCACATTGGTCAAAATCATGATAAAATGGCTCAGTGAGTTAATAAGTCAGCTGCATTGGCAAGTGCACAGCCTCAGAGTTATGTTTGAATTTTCATAAGATTACTCAGTACATAAATGTGCCCGCCGTATAGACTTGCGCTCAGAACAGAATAGTTTACTGATTTAGGGGCCAGATGTACAAAGCCTTTGTCCAGTCGCAAGCGGCCCGATTCACAGAATCGGGCCATTTGCAAACGCACAAAGGCATTTTGAAATGCACAAAGGCCAAACTGCGAATCGGTAACCTGGTACCGAATCGCAATTTGAGTTTGCGATTCAGTATCAGGAAGGGGGTGTTTAGGGCATCCCTTTTAAATAATGAATCACAGTGGTATGCAGGAATGTTTTTGGGCCAAAATGCGGTTCCTAAACATTCACAATTTACCAATATTACCCAGTCGCAAAAGGGAGGGACCCCTTCCCCTTTGTGAATGTCTGTAAAACATTTTTTAAGAGCAGGCAGTGGTTCCAGAGACCACTGCCTACTCTAAAAAAAAAGGTTTTCTTTTAATTTTTTAAAACGCATTACGTTTTCCTTTAAGGAAAACGGGCTGCATTTAAAAATAGAGATTTCTTCACTTAAAAGCAATCACAGACATGGTGGAATGCTGACCTCAGCAGGCCACCATCCCTGTGATTTTTGCGATTCCCAATGGGTCGCAAACCAAGACATACCTCATTCATATTCATGATGTAAGTCTATTTGCGACCCACTGGGAATTGCAGAATGTGTTAAAGACACATTTTTACATTGGTGTTTGCAATTAAAAAATAGTGAACAGGAGCGGTCACTGGGGAAATGTAGTGGTGGGGCAGAGGGTGTTATATTCCCGAGTTAGACCCATGTTTCAAAGCAGCTCATTTTCTTTCATTGTCATTACAAATAACATTTCCATCGGCGACCTTTGGCACACATTTACATGCACGGCAATTTTGGATTAGTAGACAGAAACTAAACTTGTTTTTACATCTAGCTTTGCAGAACCTTATCACAACGCCCTCAACATCATGTACAAGGTCTCGTTTCACACTACGTACAAATGTCATCACTACCTTCATCCACGGGGCAACAGGGCTATCTACATATTCATAACATCACTAATCTATGCGTACATCGCACGGCTGCTTTCTATTATAAAAGATGAGCATCCGGATAGATTAGTAGAGGCGGTACTTCTGCTGACACCGAGGGTCCTTGCATGCTGAGAAATCACCACGCAGCAACCTGACATCTCGTGAGGGGTGTCCAGTTTGTGACCAAGACGGGGTCCTTCACTCTATCCCATCAGACAACGGGGTTGGATCATCCCTTGGGGGGATTCTTGGCTCTATACCTACACCCACTCTAGGAACACTTACAATAGGGTTTGCACAGAAGGATTACGCCAGATTACTGCCTTGTTAAAATGCCTACATATATACAATTGTTTCGGACCTTTGTGGAACTATATCTACTATTTATGCTTCTGGTACCTGTAATCATGTTTATCTGCTTCTGTCTACTAATCATTGCGGGACTCGTATTTTATGCAAGAATAGCTTTGGGTCAATAAATATTATTGAAAACGTCCCACTGTGTATTCTCTGTATATTACTCTGAAATAAGTGAGCACGCGTGACTGAGCGAAAGGTTCTGTACTGTTTCCACGATTTTTCCTTTGAACTCAGTGGGGCGACGCTCCTCTGCCGCCGCTGAACGCGAATCACAAATATTCACTGTTTGGTAGTCGCAAACGATTACCTAAGGACATCTGGCCCCTGATGAGCCTGTGGAATTCTATAGGCCATGAGTCTCTGCAGGTTCACAGTGTTACTCAGTGGGCAATGCACCTGCTGCAGAGATCTGTGAGCAGTCTGCAGTCACATGGCTGAAAGACTTATGGGCCAACTGAGGATGCGATCCCTCCACACACAGCTGTGTTCAGTGAAAGTAACATGTAGGGTCACTCGATGGTTTCATAACACCTGGAATATCTCGGTTTCTGTCCTGGACGTTGCTTTTATTCGCATTAAGGATAATAATAAGGCATGTTTTATGCAGGCCTTGCTACAGATTTGTGTTTTTAGCAGCACTGCACATATCAAATACTGCTCACTTCAGTTATTCCTCATTTGTCATCCTCGGACGACTGTCTATCTGTGTTGGATTCACCAGGATGCAAACCTGTGACTGCAGGACACAGATTTGAGCAGGGCATGCTTCACCCACTGAGCTGGCTAGAATCTAGTGGTATAATTAGTGGCACACTTTCTTCTTGTTCCTGTCACCACCAAGGCTGTGCGAAAGAGGCGGGGGAGAGTTGCATCCCGCGGTGGTCTTTGCCTGACTCACACCTCTGTGGGGCCTAGAGTAGGGCAGGAACAGGATGTGGTCATGAAGCGGAAGGGGACAGGGGTGGAGAGGCTGTTTGGTTTATTTTGACTTGCACAACACTTGCATATTTCCTGCTCCTCACCATCATCACACTTTCTGTTCGCTATTCTGTACAAAAGAATGAGTGGGTGCCAGTGTAGCCCTCCAAGCGGAGGGATCCATTTATTTCGGAGGTTTGTAAACCCGCCCCCAAAATATGCCTTCTTGGATTCTTCTTTCAGGCTGAGCACATTACACAGAGACATGTATGTTGCAGCTGCCCATGTGTCATAGCTGCCAATAGTGTGCAAAGTTGGACTGGCCTTGGCGGTGTTTGTGGAGTTAAGTGACCCAAAAACTCCACCGCACTACGCAGAGTTCTGCGAGCAGCAGAGTGCGTTGAGTCGTGCAGTTTGTGCAGATTGTTAGTGATGGGAGTTTGTTCCATGCGGGAAAATCAGTGCGAACAGCACGTGCGGCGCAAGACAGCGCTGCTTCTTCTGAAACTACAGTAGATATTCCACTCGGCGGCGGCTTCCTCAACGTGAACTGAAGGTTGCTCATCGTGAGTGGTAGCGGCCATCCGCGACTGCCCGCATTAAGAAATCTTACTGGGAGGCGGACTGGAGTAAGATTTTCCTCACTCGCACTCCCCAACTTAATGTACGCGAGCGAGAGCTAAGAAAAACTCTGCTCTGCTACGCAGATTTGTTTCGGAACTCGGCATGCTACGCAGATCACAGAGTGGGGAAAACTCAGCGAACAAAAGCAAAATTTCACGCCGAGGCCTAGTGGAAGGACCACCCACAGTGACTGTAAGAAATACTAAACCTACATACCAAGCAGTTGTTTTGGCACTTAAAAAGAACATCTAAAGAATTTCCTTGGCTGCAAATCCAACCAGCATTGGCAAAGTTAATACATCTGGTTGTTATGGCCTAGTAACAAGTCATTGCTAGAAGTGAGCAGCACACGTGGTAAGGAGGCAGACTAGTGCTGACTCTTTCCTAAAAAAGTTAAAAAACGATTTTCCCTATCTGTGATTACTGTCTGTGCCTGTTACAGTCTAAAATTGTAGTTTTAACCTGCCCGGTACTGCATATTATATTACTTGTTTTGTGTTCAAACTTGTGGTTTTTCCTGCCCATGATTGCTTCCATTTAACATGTTGAATTATGGGACTTGCAGTCCTAAATCTCTGTCATTTTTCCCTCTCATTCCCGGTGACTATCAGTTTTCCCTCCAAATTTCCCCGTGTCTCTGTGCTAAGACCTATATGTTAAGCAGTGCACCCCCAGCCACCATTTTGTGTTAACAAGTCAGTGACACCAGCCCCTCCTCCCCCACCCAGCAACAGGGATATTCTACATCAGAGGGTGCTCTGAGGCAGCAGTGACCTTCTGTGTTCTGTTTAAACTGTGTTTAATTTGAACCGTGCACTTCGTATTTTGGCCAGGAGAGGGAGTAAACTTGTATACAAACACTATTGTCAGAGGACAAGTTGGGGCCTTACCTGCAGAAGTCCAAAGTGTGGATTGAGCCTGTCTGTCTCCTAGGAGATTCTGAACAAGAGAAGCAGCTCCCAACTCCATGGCCAGCAAACCTTGTCTGAGGTCGCTGGGACCTTATATAGTCTGCTAGTGGTTGGTACATATATACACTGATTGGTGTTTGTATCTGATGTTTCTATTGGATTAGGGTGAGTGTCCTCATTGATTGGGTATTTGAGGGTTCTGATTGGTTTCTGGGTCTGTGACTCAATCAATGTAGGGTTGGAGCTAGGGTTAGGAACTCTATAGGGACTAGGGCTTCCTGTGTGATTGTTTGCTGGACTAGGTGTGGTCCTATGAGTAGGGTTAGGCTTTCTATTGGAAATAGAAACTAGGGCTTCCTGTGCCATTGGTTGCTTGGACCTGGGTTGGGACTACTGGTAGGGCTTGGGCCTCTATTGGGCGTAGAGATCAGGGTTTTTGAAAGTTATTGGGTGCTTGGACTAGGGCTGAGATTGGCTGTAAGGTTCTCGTCTCCTATTAGTTACAGATTTTAGGGCTAGTGTTGTGATTGGATAGTGTTAGGGCTAGGGTTCCCATTGGCTGAAGGGGTTACCTGATTACTAGGGCTATTAAAGGTCTGGCTTAGGGCGTCTCAGCCCGGGTGTTGAGGCTAAGGGCTGAGAGGACAGGGGCAATTACCCGTTTGAGCCTGTTCGAGACTGGTAGGGACTAGGGCCAGAAATGCTGCCCATGTTCACATTCAGTAATAGCTACCCCCCACTATCCACAAACATACTAACGCATTCACACCAACTGTACACCGCACACAACCCTATGCACGGACCAATGTACCAGCATGCACTACAAACCCAACCAAACCACATCTATACACCCTTCTATCCCAACTACCACACATATCCACCATCACCTACAAACAGTACACAACTCTATCCTATACCACTAACTAATCCACTCATCACTAGCACATTGACATTCAACACCATACATAACTACATCCCATCCAGACACACGCTCCCTGCTCCATTTACACCTAACAGACCACCTTTTATCACTAACATATATTCATCCTCCCATCATTTGTCCAACCAACAACTTCCTCTCCCTTCTACCATAATAACACTAATGCACAACACACTCACTGCACACCACCACACTTTTGAACTCATGCAACAAACCAGTCTAAGACAAAAACTCTTACCTCTACTTCATTCCCTCCTACACACAACATACACTCTAATCAAACACATCACCACCCCCTCTACCTTACAACCTCCTCTCACAAACAATGCTATACAACCAAATACATTGCATGAAACAAATACACCAGCACCCCTTTTCACTACTCCTCAAAACAAAACATATTACACACACCAGCACGACAAGATCTTCTAAGCGCAACACGTCAAAATACTTACCTTCACAAAATATAAACATCCACCCACCTTTCAAACCACACAAAGGAACAAACTCCAACGTCAAGCTTTCTCTCTTCCACCACACCTAACACAGATACAGCCACGCAGCAACTCCCTTCTAACCTCCTCTCATCCATTGGACAATTTAGAACCTTACTACATGACGCGCATGCTGCACCACCATCCCTGACTCATACACCTTCCGCCAAAAACACACGCAAACAAAATAAGCGACGTGCCACACCTCACAACTTTGCTTCCCCATGTCTACTGCACAACAATGTAACACCACGAAAACAACACAGTACATCAACTCACTCTCAAACACCATCTCCACCACATACACACGCAGACCCATCAAAATGCCTTCTTAGCATGCTGGATGAGGAACATGATACAGAACAGCTACACGATTGCTATCCTAATACAGCTAACGCCAGCACTAAAAACACATCGGCTACAAACACACACAATACTGTTCACTCTACTACATAACAAAGTCTCACTAGCACCAAAGGCCATTCTTTAAACTGTCTACTAATAAATGCTTGATCCCTCTCTAAAAACAAACATCATATCTACGACCTTCTCACAGATGCAAAACCAGACACACTATTCATAACTGAACCATGTTTGGGAGATAAGGCTCCAGTCCTCAATGAAGCCATTCCTCTAGACTATCAAACAATCACCCAAAATCGTATAGGCAAAAAAGGAGGTGGTCTAGCTGTTGTGTTCAGGCAAACATTACATATAACTAAAGTTGACAGCATCACCATAAAGAATTGTGAGGCTCTTCTCACCAGATGCAATCCTACACCGTCTTCCTCCTTTAACTTCCTGCTCCTTTACAGACCTCCACCTAGCAAGGCGACATGCCCAGACGCATGTCTAGACACAGTTTCAAACCTGATAACAATACACTCCAACTTATGCATTCAGGGTGACCTCAACATTTGGTTTGACAAACCCAATATGACCCATCCAAAAGCAATAACCACTGGCCTAGAGGCACTGAACCTGCATCAGAATGTCCACAAACCCCCACACATTGCTGGACATATCCTAGATGTTATTTTTGCTAATGCTGAACTAGTTACTTTTCAAACTATAACTCCAGTCACATGATCAGACCACCACTTGCTTGCTTTCCAACATAAAACAACACTAAGGGACTCACCTAAAACTAGCTTACATCAATCCACCTATCGGCCGTGGAACAAATTCAATTTGGAATAATTAAAAACACAACTAACATCAAGTACAAATCTGGAAACAATAACTTCGGTTCAAAATGTATATGAGGGGCTACAGTAAGCTTTTGACATCCTGATACCACTCAAAACCACACAATAGCACAAAAGAAAAAAAGCGCCTTGGAGAAACTTAGAAATAAAAGACATAAAACAACAAATTAGAAAGCTGCAATGTACCTGGCTCAAAACAAACGCCAAACAAGACAAAAAATGAACAGATTATACAAGTCCGCTATCAAAAAAGCTAAGAAAAGGTACTATTCAGACAGAATTCAAAATGCGAAATGCGCAAATATAGAATTCTATAAAATACTCAATGAATTATGCAAATCAAATTGCCTAGAATGAACTCATCCTGTTACTCAAGATTTCACAGACAAACTGGCAAATCATTACACAGACAAAGCAGACACATTGGACTCGTACTTAAAACAGAAACAAAGCACCTTTACAAAACAACAATCCAAGAATACTCTAACCCAGCCTCTCCGTTCCTTCCAACACATCTCACACAATGAATTTATGGACCTGGTCAAAGCAAGCAGGCCTGCCGGCAGCCCTTATGACCCCTGTCCGCCACAAACTTTCAAGACAATTCTTTTAACAACCTCTGCCGTAACTCCAGTAAGAAGAATCATCAACAATTCCTTAACTACCGGAATATTTCCAGAAGAACTCACAAAAAGTCACACATACGCCCTTTACTGAACAAAACAAACTTGGACCCGCTGAACCCTGGCAACTACAGACCCATTACAAATGGACCTTTCTTGGGTAAACCGATAGAAAGAGCAGCGTTCGCCCAGATGTCACAATTCATTGAAGAGAATGACATACTCTCAGGCTTCCAAACAGGATTCCGTCCGGGAAGAGGCACTGAATCTGCCCTCCTTGCCATCTGGGATGACCTAAAGAATACAGTTGACCGCAGCGGGGTTGCTGCGCTACTCCTCTTGGACCTCTCGGCTGCCTTTGACACAGTTGACCATGACACTCTGAAACAAAGACTCTATGAAGCCGGCATAGAGGGAACTGCTCTAGACTGGATCGCATCCTACCTTCGAAACAGAACTAATATCATCCATACCCCACCTTTCTCGTCCAAACAATACTCCACAAAAGTAGGGGTCCCTCAAGGTTCTATCATCTCGCCCATGCTTTTCAACATCTACATGATGTCATTACCGGTACAGATCAATCAATTTCACCTCATGTGCTATAACTATGCAGATGACACGCAAATACTCCTTCAACTGGAATGCCCCAAAGACATTTAAAAATCCCCAATTTTCAGTTGTCTCAAAGCCGTGGATCAGTGGATGACTTGGAGCCATCTCAAATTGAATGCTTCAAAAATGGAAATACTCACGTGTGGCGATTGGAAACATTACGACCCAGTTGCCGCCTCGCCTGATGAACTGGGATCACGACCTAAAGTATCGAAGGAAGTAAGAAACCTCGGAATGACCATGGACTCCAAGCTGTCGAATGCGCAAGTGGACAAACTACCAAGATCAAGCTTTGTCACTATAAAAACGCAGCAACAAATTTTAGATCATTTGGGATGTCCACACAAGGTCAGAGCTACCATCTCCCTTGTTCTGTTCAAACTCGATTACACCAATAGCCTCTACCACGGATCACCTTTAACGACAATAAGAAGACTACAACGGATTCAGAACTCGGCTGCCAGACTATTCTTGCATATCAAACCACGAGACCACATCTCACCTGCCTTGAAAGCCCTGTATTGGTTACCGGTTGCCAGAAGATCTACGTTCAAGCTACTTTGTATCACCAACAAAGCAATTCATGGAATGGAACCGCTCTTCATCAGGAATAAAATCACCAAACACATTCAACAAAGGAACCTACGCTCGAAAGGGGAATCTCGCCTCAAAATCCCAAGGTACAAGGAAAAAAACATGGGTGGTACATCCTTCTCTGTTCAAGCAGCCAAACTATGGAACTCTTTACCCCCCAACATAAGATCCACCGACAACCACCTTATCTTCAGAAAACGACTCAAGAATTGGCTCTTCCCCACATAAGCACCGTACACACACAGAAATTTACAGCATACTCCTCTGTATAGAAGCATTTATTTTCACTATAGATATGTACCTATCTTTGTGTATTGCTTTGTATAAACAGGTCGAATAATTATGTTGTTGTAAATAAATAAATAAATAAAAATCATCTTTGGTCTACATGTACTTACTTCCATTGTGCATCTATGTACCTTCCATGTACTTGGATCTGTCTCTGTTACCTTTCTCCTGAAAAAGCATACCTCTATCAATATCTTTAATCTATATATACTCACCTCCTTTATGCATCTATATACTTTCAATGTACTTATGAATCTATATATTTATCACTTTCTTCTAATTTATCATTTCCAATGCACTACCATATTTCTCAGCCTATACTTCTCTCAATATATCCTCTGGCCCAACCTTCTGACGCATCTCAAACTTCTTTCTAGTACTCTTTCCAATGCACTACCTTCTCTCTCACCCTAAACATCTATCAATATATCCTCTACATCCACTCTCTCATTTATACCAAACCCCATACCACTACTATGATCCCGAAAATAACCCTTTCTAGACTCTCTCCTACTCTACCCCTCCTTGCATCATCTGGCACCTCTTTTTACTATACCAATCCCACAAAACAAACCTTTATAAACTCTCCCCTCTGACTCTTCCCCTCAAAACCCCCTTATTACTCATCCAATAGCCTCCTAATACTGCTTTGACCTAAAAAAAAAAATCAAAAAAATCTCACTCTTCTGTCCCTCCACTATCCTTTTCAATCAAAATAGCAGACTAACATGTTCACTTCTCAATATCCATACTCCACTATACTAATTCACCACTAATCTTTTATGAGTTCCAGAGTAGCGTGCAACTCGCCAATTAAGCGTTTCAACACCCCATCAGGGTTACCAGCGCTGTATAAATGCAAACCTTTTTCCCTTTTCTACCCCTCCCCAACCCTCCTCAATCCAAATAACTGACTAACATATCCACCACTCAAATTACTTCATACTTCACTATACTAATTTTCAACACTAATCCTTTATGGGTTCCGGAGTAGCGTTCTACTCGCCAGAAAAGCGCTTCAACACCCATCAGGGGTAACAGGTGCTACATGAATGCAAACCTTTCTTCCCTTTTATCCCCCCCGCTACCCTTCTCACTCCGAATAACTGACTAATATCCACCACTCAAATTACTTTCATATTTCACCATACTAATTCAGCACTAATCCTTTATGGGTTTCCGGAGTAGCGTGCTTCAACACCCCATCAGGGGTAACAAGCGCTATATACATACAAACCTTTTTTCCTCTTCTATCCCTCTGCTATCCTTCCAAATAACTGACTAACCTATCCACTATTTAAAATTTACTTGCATGTTTCACTATACTAATTCAACACTAATCCTCTATGGGTCCCGGAGTAGCGTGCTACTCGCCAAAAAAGCGCTTTGACGCCTTGTCGGGGGTAGGAAGCGCTATGTAAATGCAATTACAATAAAATACAATACAAGGATGCAGCAGTTTCATCTTAAGGATTCTTGAGGCCCCCGTCAAGAGATATTTTGCGGTCCCCTCTTCAGAACAAGCTGTATTTTTATCACCCATTTCTTTTTATAATTCAAGCCTGCATGATACCAAACAATAGTCTACTTAAACATTCACACAAAAAGAGCTGAAATATGTATTGCTCGGTGCCAAAAAATACTTAAAACTACACTGGGTTGGGAGAGGGACCGAGTGAGAGGAAGAGGCACGAAGAGAGAGAGAGGGTCTGATAGAGAAAGCAATAAAAATGAGACACAGTGAGAGGAACAAGAAAAACTACAAGCATGTATTATGCTTTTATTATTAAAATGAACATTCATCGCAAAGTCTGACAAATGCCCCAGTCCTTCCTTATCGGTATAAAGTCTAAAACACCTCTGAAGTGTTCTCAGGATGCCTCCCTTCTCCAGGGATGAGCACAGGTGTGTTATTATACTCATGTAGGAATACCTCTTGAAATGAATGATGCTCCTTTCTCTAGAAGCCCTGCCCCCATCTTAAAGTACATCATTTGCTAACTCAACTGAGGCACATCTGGAGAAGCCTGCTCTGAGCTCACACAGCTGGCTGCAGCAGCATTACATTATTTGCCTTGATCCAGTAAAAGGTGCCATCAACCTCACAATAAAATGTTTTATTCTAACTAGGGGCACTAGTTCTTAGATTGTATGGGTGGTTGTAGGTGGTGGGCACTGGGGCTGGGTCCTGAGATTTCACCATCAGACTGACTCCGAGCAATGGAGGGAAGAAAGAAGGAGCAATCGAAAGACAGGAAAACAGTGCCAAAGGGAGGAAACAGGGATGAAATAGACCTGCAAGAGTGAAATAAAGAGACAGTAAATACAGGTCTGTTGAAGACAGGGGCGAAGTTATCAATGGTGCAGCCGGTTCAGTAGCACCAGGCACGGGGAAGGGGGAGACTGTCCTGCATCAGCTGGAGTGATTTCAGATTTGTTTTTAAAAGCACAGAGCCTGCCTGAGTCTTAGCTCTTTGTTTCCAACTTGAATAGGTTTGCTCGCATAGAGAAGACCTAAAGTAAAGTGGGAAATGCAGAAACAACTGTGAGCAAAAAGGATAAAAGAGATATATATATATATATATATATATATATATATATATATATATATATAGAGAGAGAGAGAGAGAGAGAGAGAGAGAGAGAGAGAGAGAGAGGGAGAGTGAGAGAGAGAGAGAGAGACAGAGAGAGAGAGAATAGAAATGAGAGGAAAATGGCAGAATGGGAGAATGGGTAGTGAAGAAGAAAAAAGGAGATAAGAGAGCATAACGGGCAAGGAAAGAGACAGGAGAAAGAAATACGAATGTTACAAAGTGAAGTGAGGAAGTAAATTAGGATGAGTGAGACAGAGAATGGGAACAGAGAGATAGAGCGAGACGATGAGGTGGAAAGACTGAAAGGAAGCAGCTGAGAGGAGAAAGAGAAGATAGCAGGGAGGAAAGACCCATTAGTAGGGCATCAGTTATCATTAGTGCAGCAGGTGTAGTGACACCCAGGTATAGTCCTTGGAGGGACCCATTGGACGCCAGTGAGGTATGCATTTTAATATTGCCCGTCTGAGGGGGTCAGGGAGAGGTTTGACAAGGGCAATCTTCTTTGCTTGCCTTAAGGTCCATGACACCCACGCTACGCCACTGGTAGAAGAAGATGGAATTAAGGCTAGGCAGCATGGGTGCAGCTATTAGTGGTGAAGCTGGTGCAGTGGCACCAGGGCCATGAGGTGGGAGGGGGCCCAATCTGTCCTGACTCAGCTACAGGCATTTTAGAGACCGCCCTTTCAGAGTTTCTTTAAACACAGAGGGCCTGATTCACAAAGAGCCTCCGCAGTCATGGCAGAGCCTCCGCAGTCATGGCGGAGTCTCCGCAGTCGTGGCAGAGGATCCATGTCATGGTGGCATCTCCACAGTTGTGCCAGGGGCACTGACTCATGGCGGAGTCTCTGCAGTCGTGGCAGAGGATCCATGTCATGGTGGCATCTCCACAGTTGTGCCAGGGGCACAGAGTCCTGGTGGATTATCTGCAGTCGTGGCAGAGGATCCATGTCATGGTGGCGTCTCCACAGTTGTGCCAGGGACACCGAGTCATGGCGGAGTCTCTGTAGTCGTGGCAGAGGATCCATGTCATGGTGGCGTCTCCACAGTTGTGCCAGGGGCACCGAGTCATGGCGGAGTCTCTGCAGTCGTGGCAGAGGATCCATGTCATGGTGGCGTCTCCACAGTTGTGCCAGGGGCACCGAGTCATGGCAGAGTCTCTGCAGTCATGGCAGAGGCTCCAAGTCATGGTGGAGTCTTCGTAGGCATGGCAGAGGCTCCGAGTCATGGTGGAATTTCCGCAGTCATGGCAGATGCTCCGAGTTATGGGGGAGTCTCTGCAGGCATAGCAAAGGAGAGTGAATAACTGGTCCTGAAAAAACCAGGGTATGCAATATCAGTACAATGTACTGTTAAGAAACCCTCATTCACGTTTTTGCAGATGGAATAAAGCGGTATATTTTGATTCTTCGCTCTGTCGTTAGCAACGTGACAGCATCATCATCGGGTTACTAAAATGCTTCCTCCGCCCGGAGGTTGTCCCACTGGTTATTACAGTAGTGATCGTTGAAAAAAAGAGGTGTTCGTGTATGGTGAAGTGACGTGTAGGGAAAAATATATTAAAAAACTCGTAAAACCAGTACGTGCCTTTAATTAAACTGGGTTCGAGATGGTTAAAAAAATTACTCTGTGTGCACAGGTTAGACTAGTTACGGTCTAGTGCACTAAAAAAGTGTCCATAAAAAGGTCGACATGTTTCAGCCCTCTATAATGCCCCAAAGGGTCAAGTGGGCTTTCTTTAGGACCTAGCAAAGTGAAGGGGACCCTGATCTTCACGGGTCTCCAGTGAAAAAAGTGGAAAAATTGTTCCACACGTCCTGTTCAATTTGAACCTACATTGATAAAAGAAAAAAGAAAAACGGGGGGGGGAAAGGGGAGATGACAAAAAACAAACTATATTAAGTTCGTGCAAGTGCTGTTTCAATGCTAACAAAACTCAAAGCTCTGACCATTATAACAACTAGAAAATGGCAATACTTTAAGGATTACTGGCAAATATTCAACACCACTCATCTTCGCTACAACTATGGCAAACTCAACCCTCTTTTCCGCAAGGACACAAATGACACAGAATCCATTTTGTCATATTGAAACCACTATTTACATGTAATTGTGAGAGGGAAAACAAAATGAGGGCACTACGGAGGTACTCGTGTCCACAATCCCAATATATCCGTTCCGCTCGAAGATTAAGAGGTTTTGGTGAGGGAAAGTCAAGTATACTGGTCAGAATATCATAGAGGACGTTTTTAGTGAGCGTGATTCACTAGTATAGCTTCCATTTACTTCTAACGGTAAACTAGGATGAACATACTAGTAATGATGGTATCAGAGGGCTTGTATAGTTAGCTAGATTCTCTTGTATTTCTAAGGTGATGCTTCCAACAGTAAAACTTATCTGAATGGTTCATTGAATCGTTTACGAGACTGATGCGTGATAGTTCCGGTGAGATGCAAAAGCTAATATGTATCTCTATTACTCTACCCGACTAAACCAGTGTGGCCCTATCTTATGCCGAACAAAAAAACTGCAAAAAAAACTATCGTTATGTGAGAACTAATCGTAACGGCAGCAGTTAAAAATGTACGCTTATAATGACGCGCCATATTCAAGTTGCGCTGTCTGCAAACGGCTTAACATCTTAGATGATCTACACTGCTGCCAAATCTCCTTGAGTGTATGTGGACAGAGCGAAAAAGAATTTAAACGCATTACATACACATTCATAGCGTACAGATGAAACGAGTTAGTTGCACTCGTACCTTGTATCCCTGGTTGTGGGCTACATCGTGTGATAAGGAAGGTCGTTCACGCTCTTTGATATGATAGAAAGAAGGAAAGAGCAGTACATAAGAGGCACATTCAGATAATACATTACAGTTTCGTGGCGGCGTCCTCGTGTGCTCCTTCCTTTACCTTTACGGCGTGGGTGCTTATAGAGACTCTGCCATGACTCGGAGCCTCTGCCAAGCCTACGGAGACTCTGCCATGACTCTGAGCCTCTGCCACGACTGCGGAGACTCCGCCATGACTCTGAGCCTCTGCCATGACTGCAGAGACTCCGCCAAGACTCGGAGCCTCTGCCACGCCTACGGAGACTCCACCATGACTTGGAGATTCTGACATGATTGCAAAGACTCTGCCATGACTCGGAGCCTCTGCCAAGCCTACGGAGACTCTGCCATGACTCTGAGCCTCTGCCACGACTGCGGAGACTCTGCCATGACTCTGAGCCTCTGCCACGACTACGGAGACTCCGCCATGACTCAGAGCCTCTGCCATGACTGTAGAGACTCCGCCATGGCTTAGAGCATCTGCCACGACTGCGGAGACTAAGCCATGACTCGGACCCTCTGCCCTACCTACAAAGACTCCACCACAACCTGGACCCTCTGCCATGACTGCAGAGACTCCGCCATGACTCGGATCCTCTGCTATGCTTACAGAGACTCCCCTATAACTCAGAACATCTGCCACGACTACAGAGACTCCACCATGACACGGAGCCTCTGCACGCCTACGAAGGCTCCACCACAACTTCGAGCCTATGCCCCGAATGCAGAGACTCCACCACGACTTGGAGCCTCTGCCGCGACTGCAGAGACTTTGCCATGACTCGGAGCCTCTGCCACGACTGTGGCAACTCCGCCATGACCCGGATCCTTTGCCAAGCCTACGAAGGCTCCACCACGACTCGGAGCCTCTGCCATGACTGTAGAGACTCTGCCATGACTCGGAGCCTCTGCCACGATGGCATTTTGCGATGCAGCGTGCGCTACGAAATTTGTTTTATTTATTTACTTGTTTACTTACCTGCAATTATCCATATTCCGGTTTTTAGAACCCCCCACCCTGCCCCTCCCCCGCCCCGCCTTACCGCCCCACGGAACTCCCTCCACGGGCCGCGGCTGTATAAAGGCAAGAAACCGTTTTATCCTTCCTGCCAAGAGTGCTACATATCTGCAGCCCTCTAATGCTCTGGGCTCTGTGGTGCCCATGTCCCAGTGCTTCCGGATGCTCAACGTGACAGCTCTGTGTATAAGAAAGTGGTTGTTATATTTCATATCGGTACTCTAATCTAGGTCCAGGGAACATCGTACCCTTTCCCTATATCATCTCCCCTACATTTCACATGAACGAGCCTTTTAGGGACATATTGCCTTATAAGGACAGAACACCTAATAAGGATAGAACGCCTTATAGGGACAGAACACCTTATAAGGATTCAGCGCCTTTTATGGACTAAATCTTTCACGTAGTTCCATGCAGAGAGACGTTTTTCCCAATCAATACTGCTAAGACGTCATCCTTTCCACATATGAATAATTTATGAGAACCCTACCCAGGGGGTATACTTCACCTTCCTCTACCTACGCACAAGGTTTAATCCCATAAGTCATCCTCATACTAAACAATGGCTAACACACGCACAAGGGGCAACGGGACTCTGTATAAATACAGCACCTCTTGCTATCAGTAGTTAGGAGGGAACCGAGACTTCAAGGCCCACTCACTGACCAGAGACGCTGAGGCTCCTGCATGCAGTCGCTCCAGCTGACAGTGGTCTAACCATCCCTTGCGGGGTGTCCAACTTGAGACCAGGACAAGGTCCCACACTCTCGTTTATTAGGTAATGGGGTTCGACTAAATCCTAGCAGGAGTCTTGGCTCTTAAGCTTATTAGCTCTTCCACAATGCTAGGTACACTTAGGTACATCTAGACAGACATCGTAGGAGTATGCGCTTTATTTAATAAATGCATTTTATATTCATGTATATTTTCATGACTATTGCAAAATGGTAGAACTGTACTATTCCTTTTTATTCACTGTACTGCTGATCCTATATCTCTGCTACTGTGTAATAGTTGTAGCAGCGCATATATTTTACACGAACAGTGCAATAAATCCTTATTGTAAACATGCTCGACTGTTTCATCTTTGTATCTCTATGAGACCAAATGAACAACCATGAGTGACTGGTGAAAAGTAGTACATTGTTTCTGCAAGTCTGTGGAATCAGGGTTTGTTATGTTCTGAGGTTGCCAAAAACTAATCTCTTTGATAAAAGGAGATTCTAGTGGCATTGTGAGCTAGCTAATGCAAACAAGGCTAACATACGCAGTGGGGGTGCTCAGAATCAGTCTACCACCCGACCTACAGTATATGTTATCCAAAACTGCAGGTCCTGCAGGGGTACTATAGAAACTACACTACGTGGCACAACCGACGTTTGGTTTAGTACTTATTTAACAGTAGAATCTGAGTAGCTCAGTTGTGCTTATTCCCAGAGACCCCTACTCACAAAAATCAGAGACGTCTGGTGAGAATGGGCAAAAACTTTGCCACAGCTGAGTAGGCGAAATACCCTCTTTATTGGTTGTTGGTTAATCAAGCTTGAAAGGAAATTTTTCCCAAAATTGTGCATAAACACCATATCCTAATTTCCTTGGACAGTTATTCAGTGTCTTAAACACAATGACTACCGTAAACGGAGATTTAGACCCACTGACACAAGCGCTTCCCGAATCAGAAGGTGAGGACGATGCTGATGCAATACAGATCGCACCCAATGTAAGAACCAAATTGAGAGTTAAACTCGTCTAACAGGGGTTACCACCCAGAGGAGGTGTAGTAATATTCGTGATAGAGGCACACGAAGATTTCCAATCAGAGGTATTCTATTCCTGGGTTACATTCCCAGCAGCAAAAGCTATAACAAACACTTTTGATTATTACACACATGAAGAGATCCCAGCGGTCTACACACTGAGGAGATTAAAATTCCACTTACCTACCAGGAACATATTTTATGGTTTAATGGCGCCCTACCCCACACAAGAACAAGACTTGGTCCTTTAGGAAGACCAGGAGCAACATGGCCGATATTAGCGACCTATGCACCACATCCTGACATTGACACAATGCCACGTGATGAACTGCTTGTTCAACACAAAGAGTTGATAAAACTTTACAGAAACATGACAATTCATCCTGAGGACACTAGCGGTTCAACCAACAGTAATTACACCAAATGCAGCTCCTACACAGAGCACAGCCACTAAAATTACTCCACAAACCTTACATGCGGTAATGGGTAAATTTCCCACAAAACGTGAACAAATTCCTTTTCTGGGTAGCTCAGAAAATAACCCAGTTAGAAGCAGTATTCCCAAATACAACACCATTTGAAAAACACAGCATGTTAACAATCTGCTTGCCCATGGGGATTACACCACAGTTAGAGGATTGTACCTCTGGTACAGTCTTTGCTGCCATATATAACAGAACTCATGGTATTCCTTTATTAGCAGTGATGCCAGATGTATTAAGACAAATACAAAATGAGTACGGAGCAGAGCCTGCCCTAAACTTAGGGATGAAGTTATTAAATAACTACGACCAGGTATCAGCTATAATACTAGCTAATATTAAAGGGGAAGCAGCATCAGTGGCAATCCGCCAACGCCCACAAGAGTTCTCTTCATTAGAACAGGTGAATGAACTACCCAGAATAATTGAAACTGCATATGCAGAATTAGGCAGGGATAGCTTGGGGGTAAAAGCTTTAAAACATCAACCAATGGGCAGTCCCGAAAAGGACTCTTCTAAGCAGACACCTACTTCTTCTAAAAAGAAGTGGGATGATAAAAAACAAAACTCTAAAGACAAGAGATCTCAGTCCCGAGGTAGGTCTCCTCCACAGGAGCCCTCTGAAAAGAGGTACAACCTTAGGAAGAGAGATACTATTAGGAAACCTGACAGGTATTAGGATACTGATACACTTTCCTCTCGTTCCTTTCAGGGCTCAAAGAAAAGCTCTGAAAGAGAAGTACGGTCAGAACACAGAGAAGAGCGCACACAGTCCAGAGGCAAGCAGCGCGCTCAAGACTTTACTTCTAAGAAAGAAGATAAGCAAAACTCAAAACCTCAATTTAAGAAAAAGAAAGAAAGTTGCTGGTCTGAAAATCAGACATGCCCAGAATTCTAAGGACACAACTTCTGAACGGGGAATGGGCTCAGACGATGCTAGACAGTGCGGCAGAAGTAACAATAGCTCGCCAGAACCTGAAGGAATTTCTGGTGGCAGCGGACTTGAATGATTATATCACCGCGGAAACACCAGACACCAGGGTTTGCGTCCCACATGAGTTACATGAGATAAGACTCCGGATGGAGGGGGATAAGCCCAGGAAAGTAAAAGCTCTTTTTTGGTGAACTTACCATCTGGTTATGACATCCTGTTAGCAGAACAAGATTGGCCGCCAGCATTCGTAACGGAGTGGCCCAGAGGAGAAAGTATACTTTTTCCTGCATTTTCCGATCACGTTCCCATTCACCTTAAACATACATATGCACAGGAGTGGGCAGTAGCCCAAGCTCCAGCATTGTACAAAACTCACGCTGGGTGGGATGAGAACTCAAGCTACCAAGTGATCCCGTTAAAAGTTTCACCTACTGCTCAGAGGCAATATCCAATAAAGCAAGAAGCTAAAAAACAGCTCAGGGAGATCTTAGATCAACTTGAATACCAGGGGGTCATTGAAAAATGTACCTCTCCAATGAAAAATCCTTTGTTTCCCGTCTCTAAACCCGACAAAACATATCGTCTAGTTTTAGATTACAGACATTTAAACTCATGCACAAAGACATTTGCTGTCCAAAATGCATATAGTGCCGCATTAATGAATAACATTTTGAGCAAAAAATACAAAACACTTAATATCTCAAATGGATTTTTCTGCCAAAATATAGCGCCTGAAAGCAGGTATATAACTGCATTCAGTGCGTTAGGGTCCCAGCAACAATTTTGATGACTAGTCCTGGTATAAGAATAGCCCCGGGGTATTTTCAGCAAGGGTAGCAGAGTTGCTTCAAAAATTTGATGAAAAAGCGTTGTCCTACGTGGATGATATTTATCTGACAGACGATGACTTGGAGAGGCACTTGACCAGGGTAAGCACCATTATTATGGGATTTGCCACTGAGGGCTACAAATGTAACTTTAAAAAAATCAAAAGATAGCCCACCTCAATGTCCTATTTTTGGGATATGATCTGTCAAGTGAAGGCAAAAGTCTGGCAGCAAACGTTTTAGAAAAGTGTGCGCTGATCCAGCCTCCAAAAGTTTACATTTTTTTACAATCAATACTAGGATTCCTAAATTTCGGCAGAACATACATTTTAGATTACGCACAAAGGGTAAAACCTTTCTACGACTTAATAAAACCTGACTTTTCAACCAGAAATTGGACACAAGAACATACAAAAAATTCTTTGTTCACTCCAGAAAGACATGATAGCTTCCAAACACTTACAAACAAGCGTAAACGTACGCCACTTGGTGATCCGTATAATTGCGGGTCAATGCGCGTACACTTATTTAACGTTCAATGAAGGAGAAACAGTACCAATAGCATTCAAATCACACCTGTACACAAAGGCAGAGATGCGTTTCACTTCAACAGAAAAAATTCTGACAGCTGTTCAGACTGCGGTAGAAAGAGAAAGAGCACTGGCTCTGGGGAAACCCATTAGTATCATAACCCCAGTACCGGCTTTAGAAACTGTTACAAAGGCCAGCATCCCAAATGCGAAAGGCGAAGTGGGTCGCACACCGCTCGTCATACTAGCAAATAGCCCCATAGGATTCTGGAGGATGTAGTGACAGCGGCGGGTACACCTATGCCACGAGTAAAAAGTTTAAAATGCCATCCCTGGACACGTGTTTCGAGGTAATTGCCTCTCGTCAGCAGGGAGCAGGTACGTATGCGGGGTGCTGTAGACTGCCAAAAATTATCAGGTCTAGTACCTCTCACGGCGCGCGGGTGCGGGATCCGGGCTCGTCAACCCATAGCTCAGGGAGCTTTAAAAATGCGAAAGCCTTACATCCAAGGTGGATATAATGGGCTAATTCTCTTAATGCAACAGACGTTGAACACAGATTTAATCCAAGTCTAGAAACACAAGCATTCCTGCAATACGAACACGAATATCCTCCACCAAATGAAATCTTGCCTCTAGATCAGTATGAATACATTATTTACACTGACGGATCTGCACAACCGGCCATAGGAAGTAAGCAGCAATACAGTTCAGCGTGTGCTATCGTTCGAGGTCTCATGCGTGATGGCAAGTTCCATCCTAGTTGCACAAAGGCGCAATCTCTAGGAGACTGCACGGCTCAGTTGGCAGAATTAAAAGCACTAATACTGGCACTTGTAAATACAGATCACGAATTCCCCACACTTATCGTGTGTGATTCCTTCTACTGTGTATAGTCGTACAATGAGTACTTACAACATTGGGAACAAAACGGGTTTAAGGATGCGAAAGGTGTCACAATTGAGCATAAAATGCTATGGGAAGAGGTAGCAGAATTAAAAAAACAAGCTACCAAGGACTCACGTGATCCATACACCGAGTCATCAACGTGATGGCGTTCACGTTGCAGGGAATTCGTTGGCTGATGAAGCCGCAAAGGGGACTGTTCGTACGGCTTCCGTAGCTACACTCACTCATTCAAAAACGAGAATAGACGGAGATATTATGGTAGCTGCCAATGCTTCACACAAAGGCAGCACAGCAGTACCTAAAACATTTCCACTCAAATACTCCTACAAGTTAGATGCACAAAACATTCCATATGCTCAGATTCCTGGAGTGGGGGATAGAGTAATACCAAATATGGATCGTAGACAAGGTTTAATACTAGCTGCACACGAGGGTTTGGGCTCTGTGGACACAGGCGTTACAGCAACTATTTCTTTACTGAAACAGCGCTATCGGTTGCCAGGGTTAATTAGGCAAACTAAGGACTATGTCTTCAATTGCGACATCTGCCAGCAGATGAAAGACTCCACGGAAGGAAAACCAAAGCAAACGCTATTATTAAAATCAGACAAACCTCTCGCATGTGTGTACATGGACCACTGCGGCCCCTTACAAACGGACAGGACTTACAAATATATCATGGTTTCAGTGGATTCCTGCTCTAGATTCCTATGGGTATTGCCTCAGCGCTCAGCTGACACTCGAACTGTTATCAAAGATTTGCGAGTCTTTATCGGCACATACGCAGTTAGCACGTTTCATACTGACCGCGGTCCTGCGTTTAGCTCTCTGGCTTACAAAGAGGCCATGGAAGGAATGGGCATAGCATTGCGGTATTTCTCTCCGTACCATCCTGAAGGAAATTCTGTTGTGGAGAGGAAAAACCGGGACTTAAAACAATCTTTAACAGCTAGGTTATTAGGCAGGGGCGATAGTTGGGTCACACACCTTTATGGGATACAGCGAGCGTTAAACAACCAGCCAAGAAACTCTCAAGGGGGTGTCACTCCATATGAGGTCCTCTTTGGGATATGAATGTGGGTACCTGATCTTGATTGTGAAGGCGCAGTGGTGGATGAAAAACCATTTGATATCCATGATTGTTTGGCTGTTTTACAGGATCTAAATTAATCCAGGACAAAATAAAGTAATGTCCATCTAAAGCAGACCGCCACTGGGGAAGTCAAGGCAGTCACGGCAAGACCTGTCTGGATCCCAAAAGTCGGGGATCTGGTCAGAGAGAAAATAGCGGACAAAAAGGAATTTGGACCTTCATACAGAAAACCTGTACCAGTCCTTGCAGTACAAGGAACAAGAACTGTGCTGCTCACGCCTCTTGCTGGAAAAAAGGAGAAAAGATTTGTCTCAATCGACTTAATCAAACCACACTATGTGGCCAATACTAAACAGTAGGCCTCGTGGACTCCGCTGTAGCAGACACCCTCCACTAGCTACAATCCAAGAAGTTCAAACAGAAAGACTCATCACGTTTGAAGAGTCACCTGTAAGGAAGGAAGGACTAAGCAACAATGCTATGGAACTTGTTCCACTTGAACCAGACATTTAAATTCAAAATGAACATCAGAATAATTCACATTTTTCAATTAGACCGAATACAGAAGTCTTCATCAACTTGCCTTGTCGAGAGGAAAATATCATTTCAATTAATCCCGATGCAATTCCTACAATTGATCGAACTGCTTCTGGCTATTTCATTAACTTAGATACATTTTTTCTGGATCAAAGCGAGCCGGAATCGATGACAGCCAAAACACCATTCAAGCAACTATTAAAGAACCTTTTTCACTTTCTTCAAAATACATGCCTGGTAGCACCTTGGATTGAACTCTGGGTTAATTTCTGGGATATTAATTTTTCTTTTCTGGCTAGGCTTAGTACTAACTTTTAGTATGCTTATTAATGGACACTATCAAAGTTCCACAGCCCAAAAGGTCAACATCCTACTGAAGCCACATCCATCATCACATCGTGAACAAAGAGACTTGTCATCAGTGAACATTACAGCAGTTCCTATACCGGATAGTATAGTATGGGACAAGGTTGATTTTAACATATTCGGACCGATCGAACTTTTAAGAATTAATCATGTATTTTAAATATCATTAAGTGATATCATTAACTCAAGTACATTTTCTGATGATTGGGACACAGACAATCAATATCATGTTGTCTGATTTAGAGAAAACTGCTGCATTTTCTAATAATGAAATGTAAGAGGGTTCTTCAGACTATGACACATTGTACTGTTACCAACATTATGGTCATCATTTCCTGCACAAATCCATTTCAGCTAGGAATGTTTTTGAGTACCATCAGTGGGAACATTGCCCAACACCACCAAAAAGTAGTTCACAAGCGTTTGCACAGAAATTTTCATACATTTCAGGGTTTAACACCACAGATCCAGCCTCATATTACTATAAGGTTGCACAAACATCAGCACTGAAAATTATGTTGACAAACACTAAACAGATTTACTCTGCATTCTTTTTGGCTCAATTATCTGAACAGGGTTTCAATCTATGGAAAGACGAAATTGACTCAAAATCAATTTGGGGTTTTTGATGGACTGGCAAGTCCAGAGTACAGTGGCACTATTTAGAGCATGCCTCATTCCACAGCAGATGATCTTTATAAATGATACTGTGCAACAGACATCCTGTCTTGGATTAGCCAAGAACAAGGACCTGAACACTCCTAAGTTTCCAACACCAACACAGGGGTGGCAGAATTCAACTACAATTGAGGGGGCAACAGTGGAAGACATACTAAAGTACAATAGAACAGACCCAAATTGGAAGGAGTGGGTGGTTTGACCCTTAGACATGAACATATGTCATAAGCGATTCCTGAACATCATCGAGGGACTCAGTATCCATAGGCCAGACCCACGTTATGTGCAGAGAGAATATCCAGGGGTAGTGACATCCTATAGGGTTGGGAAGTTGTGCCTCAATTGGCTAGAAACCTCAACGGTTGCAGTAGTGAATCAACACTTTAGTCTTTACTCTCACATGACATGGATCTTAGGGACTTCTTACAAGGACCGAGGAAACAACGTAAAAAATGTTTCATATATGCAGGCATTTATGCTGCCTATAATGAAAACTGGAAGATTTCCCAACCGGCAGCTGCAGAGAGAATACAGGAAATAGACCCTATAAACTTAGAAAAAGCTTTAGCTGTGGTGGACAATGGGTTAACAACTTTGAACTCCAGGATATATTCATTGCGCAACACTGTATCTTCCGCTATTGACATACTGGAACAGGATTTAGCCATATTACAGCACGGCCAATCTCAGTTACTGGACGCTGCAATCTTTGCGTGCAGGCTTTGTGCCTTGGCGTTTTATAAACAGTACGTCTCTGTTTTCAAAATACAATCTAACTGATACACAGATAGAAATGGGACAAAGGGGAGCTAGATATACAATGCTGCAAATTGAAAAACTGGATAAGCTGCCATTCACAGTGGCTGAATTACCATCAACAGAATGGCTACTTCATGGCCAAATCACTCTCCTGGTCACGGCCTTTCAGTTTCACTATTACCTTGATCAAAGGCAGGCAGGCAGATATGAAAAATTGGGTAAAGAATACATTAAGAAATCCTGGGATTTATCATATAGATTTTGATGCCGGAGTGGGGATCGATGTCACTCTTGAACCTTGTCTTACTTGTATTAGCCAAAGGCGAATGCCAGCATCCACGGGAGCGAAGACCAAGATCTCAACTCTCCCCTAGAGTATAACCATCTACAGAAAGATAACTAACTGAGAGAGGAATAACACCCTACGGAAGAGCCGGGACACAAAAAGGACCTCTGGGAAGCCCACCAGGAAGGCGGAAGTCTCTCACGAGGAAGGTGTAGGGAACTAAGGAGCAGTGCTGCAGGGGAGACAAAACAATAAACAGGGAGAAAAGAGAAGATAATATTATTCCTGTTCAGGCAAGATTAAACAATAGACAATGTACCACTTCTCTACAATAAGAATGGTTGTGTACCTCCACAGGCTCCTCAATAGTACAGAGAGATTATGCTTTTGCTTCAATCAGTACTTTTCCCCACAGGAGTACTAGGGTGGGTTCTTTACTTAGAGAGAGGCTCCAAACAAAAAGGAACATTAACAGAGAATTCCTTCTCACACAGGCTTGTACAGAAGCAGGTCTGATGCCATAAAGTTCTGCTATTCCAAAAGAAATAAAAATCCACTGTTCATGTGTCCCGATTGCCCCGGTTGAGGCTTTTAGCATCAAAACAATAATTCCACAGAAAAGGCTAGAGTGTTTACCAAGCAACTGAAAGACGGCTCTGACAATGTTATTGAGGCACACTTTACTCAGGGAAGCCTCGTTGCCGTCCGTGACCTGCTATTAGCATAAATGCGGTAGCGTCTGATATGTCCCGGTTTTTAATAAAGAAAGTAATAAAAAAAAGGAACACGCGAGCAGCGCGTGTAACGTACCCGTAGAAGTTGTCTTGGTTCAAGGTTCTTTTCCGTGTGGATGGACACGGGTACGGGTGCAGGCAGTGCACGTTGAGCTCGGGTGAGGAAGAGCGTGTCTGCGAGGCAGAGAGGTAGGATTCAGCACGAGTCCTTGGCGAGCGTGCTTCTCGGAGGGCCTCGAGGGACGGTATTCCAGGCAGATTGTAGTTCACTGCCAAAGTAACTAGGTTCACGGTAACACGACCAATGCTCATCTAACGATGATGACGTTCTCAACGAAGGATGCAGGAACAGATACTAGGAGTAACTCGATCTAATCCAATAATGCCGGTTCAGCTGTACTCCGCAAGTACAGCACAAGGTTCCAGGGCGAGGCAGGGTTCCAGCGAAGTGCACAAGAGCTTCGGAAGCCAAGCGAGGGATTCAGGGAGGGACTTCAGTTTAAACAAGCTCCTTGACCAATGAGCTCGCTCGAGGGAGGCTTGGGGCAGTACACAACCCTAACTTCAAGTATGTTGCATTATGGGAGTTGTAGTGTGTGAGTGGAGCTTCACTACTGCACAAGTAGTGGATCGTGTAACAGTTCTCCCCCCTAAAGGCCTATTCACAGGTCGAGGTTTGTCCGGGTGCAAGGCATGAAATCGTCTTATTAGACGGGGTGCATGTACCTGATCTGCAGGTTCCCAAGACCGATCTTCGGGAGCATATCCCACCCAGTCAACTAAGTACTGTAGTCTGCCACGTTGTCGTCTAGAATCCACAATCCTTTTGACTTCATACTCTAGTTGCCCTTCTACAGTAATGGGGGGAGGGGGAACTTCAGGACAAGTGGGTTGTACGTATTTCTTGAGTAAAGAAATATGAAAAACAGGATGTATTTGGTACTCAGGAGGTAACTCTAGTTTAAGGGCTACAGGATTGATAATGCGGGATACAGGAAAAGGCCCTATATATCGAGGTTGGAGTTTCCTGGGTACGGATAATCTAAGATTCTTTGTGGCCAACCACACTTGTTCTCCTACAACATACGTAGGGGCCAGACGTCTATGTTTATCAGCTTGCTCCTTCATATGTGTTTTGGCTTCTTGTAGTTTTTGTTTTGCCATATTCCCTATGGAGGAGAGGCGTGTATGGTGTTCAGCTACAGCAGGTATTTCTGATAAAGTGAGAGGGAAATGTACGGGTAGGCAAAGGGGATGATACCCATTCAAGAAATAAAAAGGGGAAACCTGAGTGGCAGCATGACAGGTGTTGTTGTAGGCGAACTCTGCTAACGGAAGGGCTTGTACCCAATCACCGGTGACTGTCCCTAATAAACACCTTAAATACTGTTCTAAGGTTTGATTGGTTCTTTCCGTTTGCCCGTCGGTTTGGGGGTGATAGGCCGAAGACAAATGGTGGTCAATGCGTAGGGATTTACACAGTCCTTGCCAAAACCTAGAAATAAACTGGGGACCTCTGTCTGAAACAATTATAGAAGGTAACCCATGTAATCGTACAATATGTTGAATGAATATGTCTATAAGCTCTTTAGCCGTAGGTAGCTTTGACAGTGGAATAAAATGAGCCATTTTGGACAACATATCCACTACAACTAGGATGGAATGATACCCTCTGGTAACAGGTAAATCAGTGATAAAATCCATACTAATGGTCAACCACGGGGTATGTGGAATGGGCATCGGTTGTAGTAAACCCGTGGGAGCACAATGAAGGGCCTTTTGTCTTGCACAAGTGGGACAAGCTTTTACATAATCTAATATGTCCTGTGTCATCCCCTTCCACCAAAACCATCTCTGACAAGGATTTCAAGCAGGTGGTTCAAGCGCTGGTCCTACCGAGAATAGATTACGGCAGTGCTACCCTCTGTGGCCTGCCCAAATACACCCTGGCTCCGCTAAGGGCTTCACTGAATGCTGCTGCTAGATTGGTTACAGACGCCAAACGCAATGAGCGCATATCGCCAGTCCTCAAAACGCTAAATTGGCTCCCCTTTGAAGCACGAATCCAGCTCAAAATTGCCACGATGACCCACAAAGCAATCCACCTCAAGACGCCCAGGTATCTGGAGCAAAAACTCGAGCTATCTGGTGGTGCAAGAGTCTCTAGAAGTGCTACTACCTTACTTTTGAAACCACCTATCTTTAACAAAAAGAGAACCTCTTACAGAGCCTTCTCCGGTGCGGCTCCAAGGATATGGAACTCTCTGCCTCCAGAAATACGCAGAATCACCAGTACAACGGTGTTAAAACTGGAAGTCAAAAGATTCCTGATGAACAAACTCTTCAGTAATTGGGCTATTCACCTTGGCCCATTGACATTGTTCCTTCCTCCATTGACATTCTTTGTTCTGCTGTCCTTACACTGTACTTTGTTTAACTTAACTTCAATGCGAACTTTAGTGCACTTTATGGTTAATTTGTGTTTTTTTTTTGTTTTTTTTTTTTCCTGTGGTTGTTTCCTGTTCTAGTTGGATTGTAAAGCGCTCTGATATCCCCTGGGATCTTGTACGCGTTATATAAAACTTTATAAATAAATAAATAAATAAATAAATGTAGCGTCTTGTCTCCCCCAGGATGGCCTGCCAAAGGGGACGAATGACACCAGTCCATAATCAGAACGCACAACTCTGTAGAGGGAACATACAAACGACCTTGATGATAATATAAGCCGTCGATGATCGAATTCTTGGGATCTAATAACCAGTCTTCAGATTTAAGTGAGGCGTATTCAGTGGCTAGAGTTTTAAGGAAATCGCACTCACCCTCTGCGTCTCCTACAGCTGCTATCTTAGAGTCAGGAATGATAAGCGGAGGAATTTCTTCTGTGTATTTGTTCTCTTTCCCTAATCTTGATAGTGCATCGGCTTTGCCATGTCTGGATCCTGGTTGAAAGTGTATCACAAAGTCATATTCACAAAAAAATGAAACCCACCGCATTTGCCGTGGAGTGAGAGCTTTGGCTGATTTAAAAAACTGTAAATTGCGGTGGTCTGAGAATATGGTAATAGTGTGAGGTGACCCCAATAGATAATGCCTCCATTCCTGAAACGCTAGTTTTATGGCCAGCAACTCTCTTTCACCTATGGTGTAATTTTGTTCAGCAGCAGAGAGAGTTTTGGAAAAATAGGCCACTGGATGCATTGTCCCATTCCGGGGATGTCTTTGTGAAAGAACCCCCCCCCCCGACAGCATATTGTGATGCGTCGGCCTCCAAATAAAAAGGTTGAGCTGTATCAGGATGTCTAAGAACAGGGGCTGTCACAAACTTCTTTTTTAGTGTTTGAAAGGCTGTTTCCGCGGTGTCCTCCCACTGAAACACCACTCCCTTTTTGAGGAGTCTAGTGATGGGTGAGATGAGGTCAGAAAAGTGCTCAATGAATGTTCTGTAGAAATTGGCGAATCCCAGAAAGGATTGTATTTCTTTTACAGTAGTGGGGCTGGACCAATTGCTTATGGCAGACACTTTAGAAGAATCCATGTGTATTCCTTCAGGAGAGATGACAAACCCCAAGAAATCCACTTTAGTGGTATGAAAAAGACATTTATCAAGTTTTGCAAAGAGATGGTTATCTTGAAGTCTTTGCAAAATCTGTCTAACATGTTGCACATGTTCTTCTTAAGTTTGAGAGAACACCAGGATGTCGTCAATATAGACGATTACTAAAATGTCTAGAAATTCTCTGAGAATTTCATTAATAAAAAACTGAAAAGCTGCTGGGGCATTACATAAGCCAAACGGCATTACGCAATATTCAAAGAGTCCGAATTTTGTGCGAAAAGCAGTCTTCCACTCATCTCCTTGTCTGACACGAATTAAATGGTATGCACCACGAAGATCCAACTTGGTGAAGATCATAGCTTTCCGAACCTGATCGAGAAGAGTGGAGATGAGGGGGAAGAGGGTATTTGTTCTTAATAGTGACTTTATTAAGGGCTCTATAATCCAGACAGGCTCTCAATCCTCCTTCCCGCTTGGGAATAAAAAAAATAGGAGAAGAGACTGGAGAAGTGGAATGACGGATGAAACCCTTTTTTAGCATGTCCTGTAGATAGTCAAACAGGTACTTGTTTTCTGGCTCAGTGAGGGCATATATTCTGCTTACAGGCAGCACAGCTCCCGGAACTAAATCTATCCTACAGTCATAGGATCTATGGGGGGGCAAAGCTACTGCTTTTACATTGTCAAACACATCTTTATAGTCACTATATTGAGAGGGCAGTTCAGTCGTAAAAGAGGTCTCCATAGCACATCATAAAGACTTGTGCAAGGTGGGGGACTCTTGGTAGCAGTGTAACAGACAATAGTGGGACCGTAGTGTGACTTTTCTTGAGACCCAATCAATATGGGGGTTATGTACCTGTAACCATGGTACTCCTAAGATTGCTTCAAAATTGGGTGTGTCGATTAAATCAAACTGAATGGATTCCGAGTGTCCATTGTCACACACCATAGTCAGTGGAGGTGTTTGAAAAGCGAGTAACCCTGAAGACAACTCAGTCCCATCTACTGCTCTGATTTTCTCAGGTTGAGTCTTGGACACAAACTCTATTCCTAGGGATTTAGCTAAGGAGATATCTAAAAAGTTACCCGTTGCTCCTGAATCCAGGAGTATAGGCATAGTCTTTCGATATTGAGAAGGCAAAACCAATACTATCATTAGGGTAAAATGCCTAGGTACCAGGGGAACCGTGTTGGCCAACACTTGTGAGATCTGTTTCAAGGAAAGACTTGAAGGATCGATTTCTTGGTCCTCCAAGTCATTTAGTTTTCCGAGGCAGTAGCCAAGCTGTTCTGAATGGGAGACGTTTTTCCAGCAGGTTTAGGTTTACCTGGACACTCTCTTGCATAATGACCCCCTTTTCCACAATACAGACATAAATTGAGTTTTTGTCGTTTCTCTCGTTCCATACTAGATAAAGGACCTCTGATTCCCCCAATCTGCATCGGTTCACCTAGATCCTTTTGCTCTTTTTTCTCAGTTCGGCTCAAAACAAAGCGAGGGTAGTCGCCTTTGGTTTTTTCACCTCGTCTTTCATTAAGCCGGTGCTCCAATTTAACCACCAGGTCTATGAACATGGAGCAGTCCTCAGGAGGGTCTACTATTTGCGATAGAATGTCTTTCAATTCATCTCTTAGCCCTCTATAGAACAAAGAGGTTCTCTTTTCTTCAGGCCAATGGGTTTCAGTGACCAATCTATTGAATGTGGTTATGTACGTTAAGAGGTCTTTAGATCCCTGTTTCAAACTCAGCAATTCGTTATCACCGGCTTGCATGTAGGAATGACGTGCAAAAGATTCCGTATCTTGTCTTTAAACAGCGTTAAATCATATAAGATGGGGTCGTCATTCTCCACTAGCGGCACCGCCCATAGCGTTACCAGTTAGGTATGATATGATAAAGGCCACTTTAGCTGCGTCGTCTGGAAAAGAGGCGGCTCGACAAAGAAACTGAAGGTGACACTGATTTATGAACACCCCGTATTTGCTGCTGTCTCCATTGAATCGTTCTGGCATGGCCAATGGAGTAGGAGACGGGGTTACTACTGTTACATTAACCGGAGGAGCCTCACTGTCCCTGAGAGCAGGATCTGGAAGGGCAGGTGTATGTGAAGGGCCATGAAAGAGGGCTGGACGTATATAACTCCTCTTGGATTTTGAGGCTACTTCGTCTACACTGGCCCCAAACCGTCTTTGTGTCTTGAGTTGGTCTAATTCTGTAACTAATCTTTGATTTTCAGACCGTAATAGACTAAGTTCCGCTTGCAGATTTACAACAGCGGAGGCCAATTCATTCATGGTTGTTTCGGGTGTCTCACTGGACAGGGTAGCGTCCATGTGTACAGCATCCATCTTCGCTCGGGGGATGTTTCTATTCGTGGGCTTGGCTTTCTGTCACTCTTGAACCTTGTCTTACTTGTATTAGCCAAAGGCGAATGCCAGCATCCACAGGAGCGAAGACCAAGATCTCAACTCTCCCCTAGAGTATAACCATCTACAGAAAGATAACTAACTGAGAGATGAATAACACCCTACGGAAGAGCTGGGACACGAAAAGGACCTCTGGGAAGCCCACCAGGAAGGCGGAAGTCTCTCACGAGGAAGGTGTAGGGAACTAAGGAGCAGTGCTGCAGGGGAGACAAAACAATAAACAGGGAGAAAAGAGAAGATAATATTATTCCTGTTCAGGCAAGATTAAACAATAGACAATGTACCACTTCTCTACAATAAGAATGGTTGTGTACCTCCACAGGCTCCTCAATAGTACAGAGAGATTATGCTTTTGCTTCAATCAGTACTTTTCCCCACAGGAGTAATAGGGTGGGTTCTTTACGCAGAGAGAGGCTCCAAACAAAAAGGAACATTAACAGAGAATTCCTTCTCACACAGGCTTGTACAGAAGCAGGTCTGATGCCATAAAGTTCTGCTATTCAAAAAGAAATAAAAATCCACTGTTCATGTGTCCCGATTGCCCCGGTTGAGGCTTTTAGCATCAAAACAATAATTCCACAGAAAAGGCTAGAGTGTTTACCAAGCAACTTAAAGATGGCTCTGACAATGTTATTGAGGCACACTTTACTCAGGAAAGCCTCGTTGCCGTCCGTGACCTGCTATTAGCAGAAATGCGGTAGCGTCTGATATGTCCCGGTTTTTAATAAAGAAAGTTAAAAAAAAGGAACACGCGAGCAGCGCGTGTAACGTACCCGTAGAAGTTGTCTTGGTTCAAGGTTCTTTTCCGTGTGGATGGACACGGGTACGGGTGCAAGCAGTGCACGTTGAGCTCGGGTGAGGAAGAGCGTGTCTGCGAGGCAGAGAGGTAGGATTCAGCACGAGTCCTTGGCGAGTGTGCTTCTCGGAGGGTCTCGAGGGAAGGTATTCCAGGCAGATTGTAGTTCACTGCCAAAGTAACTAGGTTCACGGTAACACGACCAATGCTCATCTAACGATGATGACGTTCTCAACGAAGGATGCAGGAACAGATACTAGGAGTAACTCGATCTAATCCAATGACGACGGTTCAGCTGTACTCCGCAAGTACAGCACAAGGTTCCAGGGCGAGGCAGGGTTCCAGCGAAGTGCACAAGAGCTTCGGAAGCCAAGCGAGGGATTCAGGGAGGGACTTCAGTTTAAACGAGCTCCTTGACCAATGAGCTCGCTCGAGGGAGGCTTGGGGCGGTACACAACCCTAACTTCAAGTATGTTGCATTATGGGAGTTGTAGTGTGTGAGTAGAGCTTCACTACTGCACAAGTAGAGGATTGTGTAACAATTGAGAAGTGTTTCTTAGTGGTACAAACTGCAAGAACGCTTTGCAGTAGTGAATCAACACTTTAGTCTTTACTCTCACATGACATGGATCTTAGGGACTTCTTACAAGGACCGAGGAAACAACGTAAAAAATGTTTCATATATGCAGGCATTTATGCTGCCTATAATGAAAACTGGAAGATTTCCCAACCGGCAGCTGCAGAGAGAATACAGGAAATAGACCCTATAAACTTAGAAAAAGCTTTAGCTGTGGTGGACAATGGGTTAACAACTTTGACCTCCAGGATATATTCATTGCGCAACACTGTATCTTCCGCTATTGACATACTGGAACAGGATTTAGCCATATTACAGCACGGCCAATCTCAGTTACTGGACGCTGCAATCTTTGCGTGCAGGCTTTGTGCCTTGGCGTTTTATAAACAGTACGTCTCTGTTTTCAAAATACAATCTAACTGATACACAGATAGAAATGGGACAAAGGGGAGCTAGATATACAATGCTGCAAATTGAAAAACTGGATAAGCTGCCATTCACAGTGGCTGAATTACCATCAACAGAATGGCTACTTCATGGCCAAATCACTCTCCTGGTCACGGCCTTTCAGTTTCACTATTACCTTGATCAAAGGCAGGCAGGCAGATATGAAAAATTGGGTAAAGAATACATTAAGAAATCCTGGGATTTATCATATAGATTTTGATGCCGGAGTGGGGATCGATGTCACTCTTGAACCTTGTCTTACTTGTATTAGCCAAAGGCGAATGCCAGCATCCACGGGAGCGAAGACCAAGATCTCAACTCTCCCCTAGAGTATAACCATCTACAGAAAGATAACTAACTGAGAGAGGAATAACACCCTACGGAAGAGCCGGGACACAAAAAGGACCTCTGGGAATCCGAGATAATGTTTTGCACGGAGCATGTAATCGTTCAATAGCTTGCCACATGAAAGGAAATGCAGCTTCCGTGATTACGCCAGTGTTCAAGTTACTTTTGAATGGGAGTTACGTGAAGCTAAATTATCAAGGTTGCTGTGGTATGCTTCCAGGCATTGCCTATCTGGTCACCGTGAACACCAGGGTTACTTGCTGTATGCAAGTAGTGTTTCCTCCGACAAATACAGTCAGGGAAGCGCCGCTATGGCCTTCACTGAATGTTGCTATTATACAGTTTGATGCTTTGAGAAGAATGAAAGCCATGCTTTTACAGCAGACCGTACCCTTAACCTCTGCTTGAGAAACCGTTGAATTTCAAATCGCAAGGACCTCGACAGAGATACAGGCACTTACTCGTACAAACTGCCCCCTACATTTCGTAGAAATGGTGGGTCGTATCTTTAATATGTCAGATACGAGTGGTATTGTACACCTATTTAAGACCATAGGGTCAGGATTTCATAGCACCTTCCAGACAATCCTTGGAGTTATTCCTTAACTTTATACACTCCGTATTTGGAAGCATTTTCAGGGGTCTACCTCTGATCCTGCTCACAATAGCTGGAATCCTGATTGTCGTTTACCTGCTATGTATTGGACGGACCAACCACCAGCAAGATGACAAAAGCTCTCCTGGAGAGATATTACTGTGAGCGCATAGTGCAAGATCTGGTACACCTCGCCTCTGGGAACTAAGTGCTTCTTAGTTCCTATCGTTCAGACCAGTCTTTGAAGACTGCATCATACTTGTTTTCCCGATGCCTGTTTTGCGGAGGAGAATGCGAGTTGGACATCTGTCTGACACCTCAAACGGAGACGCCAGCAGACTTAGACTCCAGGCTGGAACAACTGCGGTCCCATGCTCAACTCTGTCCTCAGCGTATTCCCATCTTGACACATGCATTCCTCGAGGATCCGCTGGTGCCTTTTACAACGGAGTTGAATTTCAGCTCCACCGTTAGCACTGAGGTATCGACTACAGCACCGGCTGCCTCTCCACCAGCTGTTGGCAGCGCTGAATTCCATCTATGCACCCTGGACGTGCTATGCGAGGTATTACAATGTTTGTCCCCTGCGGCAGCTGTCAGCGATAATGTTCCATCTCCCAGCCAGGACATTTAATCTAAATCTGGCTCATCGTGTGCTGGAAACGAATTCAGATTTTTCCCCTTTCATTTCAACAAAATTCCTCAAATTGACAATTTCAATAACAAAAGCATGGCCTTCTAAGTATGCATGCAGTAGTTCAACGTGTACGAATGAACTCATTTAGGACTGTGATTTGCGGATCTTTAAAACAAAAGTCATTTCAAGAGAACATTTTTTCTGTCAACGTTTTTCTAAACTGTTTTTAAATGATTTTTTAACGTTTTTAGAAACATTTTAAATTACTCATTGATAGTTTTATGCACGGTCACCTAGTTAAAAATGTGTATCTCAATTGTGTATAATTATTGTTGAGTATTAGGAGGAGTGGGTGTTATGTTTCATATCGGTACTCTAATCTAGGTCCAGGGAACATCGTACCCTTTTTCCTACATCATCTCCCCTTCATTTCACATGAACGAGCCTTTTAGGGACATATCGCCTTGAAAGGACAGAACACCTAATAAAGACAGAACGCCTTATAGGGACAGAACGCCTTATAAGGATTGACGCCTTTTATGGACTAAACCTTTCACCTAGTTCCATGCAGAGGAAGGGTTTTTCCCAATCAATACTGCTAAGATGTCATCCTTAGCACATATGAATAATTTATGAGAACGCTACCCAGGGGGTGTGCTTCACCTTCCTCTACCTACGCACAAGGTTTAATCCCATTCATCATCCTCATACTAAACAATGGCTAACACATTCACAAGGGGCAACGGGACTCTGTATAAATACAGCACCTCTTCCGATCAGTAGTTAGGAGGGAGCCGAGACTTCAAGGCCGACACACTGACCAGAGATAACAAGGCTACTGCATGCAGGCGCTCCAACTGACAGTGGTCTAACCATCCCTTGTGGGGTATCCAAGTCAAGACCAGGACGAGGTCCCAAACTCTCATTATTCAGGTAATGGGGTTCGACTAAATCCTAGCAGGAGTCTTGGCTCTTAGGCTTATTAGCTCTTCCGCACCTACTCACATGCTAGGTACACTTAGGTACATCTAGACAGGCATCGTAGGAGTATGCGCTTTATTTTATAAATGCGTTTTATATTCATGTGTATGTTCATGACTATTGCAAAATGGTAGAACTGTACTATTCCTTTTTATTCACTGTACTGCCGATCCTATATCTCTGCTACTGTGTAACAGTTGTAGCAGCGCATATATTTTACACGAGAAGAACAACAGTGCAATAAATTCTTATTGTAAACACTTCTGTGCATCTCTCTGAGGCCAAATGAGCAACCACGAGTGACGGGGTGAAAAGTAGTATATTGTTTCCACGAGTCTAAGGAATCAGGGTTTGTTATTTTTTGAGGTTGCCAAAAACTAATCTCTCTGATAAAAGGATATTCTAGTGGCACTGTGAGCTAGCTAATGCAAACAAGGCTAACATACGCGATGGGGGTGCTCAGAGTCAGTCTACCACCCGACCCACAGTGTATGTTATCCAAAAGCGCAGGTCCTGCAGGGGTACTATAGGAACTACACTACATGGCCTCCTGCAGGTCATATTCAGCCTGTAACTCTCCGAAAGGGAGCTTCTTGGAGTCCTAGTAGAGATCTCTAACCACTCTCAGTCCTGCCTCCTCCCAAGCTTAGAGTCCCGCACAGTGCCCACCTTGGAAAGTGTCAAAGCAGGCCCGGAGAATAGGGCACTCTGCTACCCACTCGCCTCCGCTACCTTGCCCAGCATCTCGCCTATTGGTGGGGGTCTATTAGGCGCCAAAGGGATTAACTTTGATTTCTGTCTGTTGACCTTGAGGCCAGATAATCTATCAAATTGCTCCAACATGGCCTGCTCCCCTTCCAGATCCGCAGTCGTATCTCAGAGGAATAGTAGTAGGTCAGCCGCATATAGGGCTTTGCGATGATGTGTCTCTCTGATCATCTGACCTCTGTAATCCTGCCTCTTTCTCGCTCTGCAAGTTAGTGGCTCCATAGCAAGAGCAAATAGCAGCAGGGACAGTGGGCATCACTGCCTCGTCCCTTGTTCCACCGTCTGTCTGGAAGAAATAGTCTTCCCCGTACGCACTCTGGCCGTTGGGTTTGTGTAGAGCAGTTACCCATGTCAAGGACCCCCCCCCCAGGACCGTCACAGTCATCACTTTGTATAGGAAGTGCCATTCAAGACTATCAAAGGCCTTCTCAATGTCTACAGCATAGACCACTGCTTCAGGCTTATTATAGTCCTCTGCGTCCATAAAAGTTAGGAGTCTTAGTATGTTTGTGGCTGGGTTCCGCCCTGGTATAAATCCGGCCTGGTCGAAGTGGACCAACGTAGACATGTGCAGTAACAGCCGGGTTGCCAGTATTTAATTTAAGATCTTGTAATCCATGTTTAGCCACTTTCCCTGGCTTCAGCACCGGAACTATGAGGGCTTCTCTAGAGCTTTCGAGCAGTATCCCTGCGTCCCGGGCTTCAGCATACAACTTGACCAAGCCAGGGGCCAATTCTTCCACATATGTGGCGTACAATTCTTCCGGCAACCAGTCTGTACCTGGCGTTTTATTGCATGCCATATGTTTAATGGCCGCTCGCACTTCCTGTAGTGTAATGTCTCCTCCCAACTCTGTGGTCTCTTCGGGAGCTAAGCGTCTCATCCACAATCCGTCCAAATATTCTCGGGTCTCCACTCTATTACACTGCGCCGAACTCTTATATAGCCCAGCATAGTATCCAGCGAAGATATAATTAATCTTCTCCTGCGGGTATTGTCTGTTGCCCTCCCCATCGTCCAGGTCTACTATTGGCGAACCCTTGAGAGTCTCGTCTGCCTCCTCAACTTCCTTGAGGAGTGTACGCCTGACCCCTATAGCTTCTGCTATACAATGACCTCTCTCAATATCACCTTAAAGGCGTCCCACGCTACCTGTGGGGAAGAGGCTGTCCCTTCATTCTCAGTAAAGTATTGGGTTACTTTGTCCCCAATCCCTTCTCGAAATACTTGGTCTTCTAGGGTGTCTGGGTGGAGTCTCCAGGTGGGAATCGCAGGTCTAGAGCGCACCCATTTAAAACTTATTAGTGCTGGATTGTGGTCTGAGATTGTACGTGACAAATATTCTGCAGTGTGTACTAAACTCTGTACATCTGCCGTGCATAGCAGTGTATCTAATCTCGTGTGTGGCTAGTGTACTGCCAAGTAGTAAGAGTAACCCCTGTCCCTAGGGTGAAGGATTTTCCATTAATGTCGCAAGTTATTAAATGCCTGTGATACGTGTACTGTCCGGGAATCCCATAGTGAGGGATGGGACCTATCTAGATGGATGACACCCACGCTGTTAAAGTCTCCCCCCACGATCGTTGTGCCAGTCAGGTACGGAGCCAGGAGATGGTTTTGTTGGTTAAAGAAAGCAGGTTGGTCAGTGTTGGGGGCATATACACTCACTATGCTCTTCGCGACCCTCCAGCCGTCCTCGTATGGCCACGAAGCTGCCCTCTGTGTCTACTAGGAAGTCTATGAGTTGGAAGGGGACCCCTGCCTGGATCCATATCATAGCCCCTCACGCAGAAGCAGAGTATTTGGTAAGTTAGTCTTGTCCCCTCCAGCGCCTTTGCCTCACTATCCCCTCTTTTTGCGTGACGTGAGTTTCTTGAAGCAGGGATATTTTGACGCCCCATCGTCGGAGGTAAGAAAATACCTTATATCTCTTGTCCATTGTATGAATCCCTCTAATTTTCCAAGTCATGCATTTGTATGGTTGTGTGCCTGTCATCAGGTGTCATATTAAGAATGGGGGGTAGGCATCCCTGTCATTCCCCCTGTCCGTCACTTCAACCGGCTTGGGCTCTTTGTTCTGCAGCAGGTTCTGTAAACGGTGCAACTCAAGTCCTGCCCTTTGTATAAACTGTAAACAATTCCCCCAACTCCCACTCCCCAGGACAAGTAGGTAAACGCCTCCCATCCAAACTGCTAACTTAGTCCTGCAAGTGGTTGCTTGCAGATTGCGGGGGGGGGGGGATCTGCTCAGTCAGCCCTTATGGCCGCCACCCAGCTCGCTCATATCATAAAGTCCTTGCCAAGCTGCCCCCATAGCAACCCCAGTACCTTGTCTTTGGGCCAGCTGCATCAAATGGGCCAGCTGCATCAAATGTCCCCCAGAGTCTCTTCTCAGCTCCCGCATCCGTTTATCCCTCAAATAACGTCATCAGCAGTCTGCGGTGTCGCCTCTGGGAGTACTGTGCTCCGGGTCTCAGACTCGCAAGAGCCCTGTTCGGAGTCCGTCTCCATCATTGCATCGCCGTCTTCAGATTGCACTTTCCCCCTCTCCTTCCCGCTTATCAATGCTACCACCTCCATCACCTTTTTTCTTTATATTCGCGCCTCTTCCTGCATGGGGCCAATGCGTCTCTCTTAGTTCTGCATAGGCGAGGTCTGTTTGTTTGTCTACTTGACTAGGGTGCCTCGTGGGCCAGTCCTGTTCCCTCTCGTGCCTCCAGCCATTCCCAGGTCTCTGGCAGGGTTCGGAAGAACATAGCTCCATCTGGCAGGGTCACTCGCAATTGGGCCAGATAGAGCATTATATATTTATAGTTCAGCTGGCGGGGTTTTTGCTTTACGCTCTGGAAGGAGCCTCTTTGCCTCTGTACTTCTCTCGAGAAATCCGGAAAGAGTCTTACTGATGCATTATTCACCTTGATATCCCTCTTTTGCTGCACCTAGGCTAATATATGGTTCCTGTCTTTGTAGTGCAGCAGCTTTGCTATCACTACTCGTGGAGGGGCTCCAGGTATAGGCGGTCTCGCCGGTACTCACTGGGCTCTCTCTAATACATAGAACTCTGATAGTCTTCCGGTGCTTCCTTTGTGCATATACAGTTATCCAGGTAGTCTAACATGTTGGCGCCATCTACTTTCTCAGGTACTGCCCTATTCTAATGTTATTTCTGCGAGCCCTCTTTTCGGCGACCTCCGCTCGCAAGTCAAGTGTGTGCAGTTTTGTTTCGAGGGTAGCCAACTGTTTTTTCATAGCTGCTATTTCTGGAGAGGCTTGTGTCAGCTGGCGCTCGTTCGATGACACTCTTTCTGTCAGTCTGTGATCTTCTGTGAGTATGCCCAGATACACACCTATGGAGTCTATCTTGGCCTCTAATCGGTCACTGGAGAAAGTTATGGCCTGTAGTAGGATCATCGTTCTCCTCCATGGTTCTTTCAGCGGAGGCTCCATCTTTGTCCCGCTTCTTTGGGATTTCCCCATCTTTCCCTCCAGATCTGTATTATTCTTTATGCCCCTGTTAGTTTGTGCCTTTTGACCAGGGTTCTCCACTCTTCGAAGAATATGCGCTATTAACTATTTCACCCTGCCAGCCCTACTTGCCTGCTCAGAAGTTTGCTGTGTCGTGCCTGGGTGACGTATGTCGCTATTTGCGCAGTTCACGGCTTAATCTGCATGGGGAGTGCCTCTCAAGGCTCCTGGGCCTGCCAGCGCTTTACTCTGCGTGCAGCAGAGTCCTACGGCGCCACCCGACTGCTCCGGTTTTGGGGGTCTATCGTCAAGTATCTCTGAGGTATCCCTTCTCTTTGGCGCGGTTTCCTATCTTGTGGGCTACAGCGTCTCAGGGCTGCTCCGCTGATGCTCTTTCTTCACCCTAGCCAGGCTGTCTCATCTCCTGGGGTTGCGGCAGCACAGTGCCTCGCTTCTCTCTTGCACCGGTCTCGCTTCTCCAATCTATGCCCCTCTCGGCCTCACCTTTATGGCGGCACCAGTCGGGAGGGGGGGGGGATGGGGTCTCATGCTCTAATTCCGATGGTTGGGGCCCCTTCCAGAGTCTCATTCTGTTCAGGGGGTCGCACTCACAGTCTGCCCCGTCAGCGGCCCCCTCTTCTCCGCTGGACTCCCCGCTGCTCTGTCCCTCTGCATTGGGGCTCCTCTTCTTGCTGGGTTTCCCACTTCTCAGGCCCGCAGGGCTCAAGTCAGATATCTTGATTATGGTCAGTCCTCTGTCTGGATCCATGGGTTCTGGGCCTCGCGCGCCTTCGCTCACGCGATCAGTTCTGTCCAGGACAGGCCTACCTCAGCTCAGGAACGTGGCTGTCATTTCTCCGTGGATGTGCCTGCTTCCCCTGTTGCAGTTCCTCTGTGCAACTCTCTTCAGTTGCTCCGTCGTACCTTGGGGGGGTGGGGGGTGGGGGGGGGGGAGCTTGGGGATCGCTCTCCGGGGCAGAATGTCAGTCGGGATCCATCAGGATCGAGGTGGATGGCAGCCAGCCAATCGGAGCTCTCAAGCTGTGTTGCTCACACCATCGGCACCAGGCCACGCCCCCTTGAGAATGAATTAATCTGTTACACGGTCTCAACATATATTACACGTGTTATTGCCAGAAGACAACAATTAACAGCACCGGATGATTTGGAATTTGAATATTAGAGTTTGCAGTACCTTGAACCCGAGGATACTTTGGTACAACTGTTCTTAAGAAATGGACTTTTATTGACATTTTAGGATTGCTTATGCAGTGTAATATCGAGCACAAACAAATGTATTTATGTGGAGTTTTTTTAAGCGAAGTAGTTTTAAAGTTGCTTTTATGGATAAATAATTATCCGAATAAAGATCTTGATGAGGATGAATATGTATTAGTGATGTGGGATTCATATTATTTTTGTGATGTTTTGAGATCACTGCACACCTGTCCCAATAAAGTGGCCTGTTACTCTCACTCTTCGGTGTTTCTTGCATGCAGTCCCACCCCAAGATAGAAATAGGTTCAGAGGTTTCTTTTTTTCAAAAGAACAATTTAAATCATAAAATAAAGAAAACAGGATAAACGTAGACCATCCGTCACAACTGGTAATGGCTGGTGCTGCCCTGGAATGCAGTCTGGTGCCTTGATCTTCAGCAAGGAAATAAAAAAGACATTTCTTCACTCTGAACATTTAGTTGGGAATGGAATCATTTTTGGGATTTAGAGAAAATACTGTATCCAATGCTCAGAAATCCTGGCTGTCCATGAACTTCACTTTTAGTTTTTTTCCAAAATCTGAGATTTTCATGAGGTTTTTGTTTTTCAATTTACACTTGCATATTACAGGTCAAATTAATATGACAGGAGTATATATTCTTGGAGGAAGCACACTATGCATTTGTTAATTTAATCGAATAGTCCTTAGGCCGACAGACAATGCTGTCTACAATGCGTCTTGGTGCCTGGATACCCTCATGGGTGATAAGCAGCGCTCTACAAATCCACCTTCCATTTCATGACACGGCATTGGGCTGAAGAGCCGGCTGCGGCCTGAATCCCTCCCAATTCTGTCCCATCCATTGGCTTGAACTCAGTAACTGAATCGACCAATCTGTGATCAGGATAAACAGGTCCTGGAGCTTCACACCATCCCTAACACCATTAAAGTCGCTGAGTCGCTAAGCTAGCCTTTATGTGAAGACAACGTCTTAGATTACACGCAAGGTTGTTTGAAACATCTCAGTGACATTTGTGGAATTCCTAATCACATGAGAATATTAGGCTAACAATAATAATTCACATTACTACACGAGAAGTGTGTGTGCTTGAAGGCCCGGACTTTTTGGTGCCTATCAGACCATTATCGTTTTCTATTTGTCTCTTTTGATCCGACATACATGGTAAGAGAGCTCCTGCTACTGGGTCTGTAGAAGTGATTTTAACCCCTTCCCCGCTCATGACGGAACCGCTCCGTCATGAGCCACGGTTGCCGTGTGCTCATGACGGAGCGGTTCCGTCATGCCGCGACCGTTGGCGGCCGCTCCGCCCACGCGGCGCTGTTTCCCCGCCTGTGCGGGGGGACAATGCAACTGGGCGGAGTCATAACGGAACCATTCCGTCATGAGCACAGCTCAACCGTGGCTCATGATGGAGTGGCTCCGTCATGAGCACAGCGCCACCGCGCTGCCCCCCCCACACCCCCCAGTGCTGCGGCGGAATTCCCACCGCAGCGAAGGGGTTAATGGTTGTCTCAATAAGTTATCCCTTGTGCTTAGAATGGCTTCTCAACAACAGCTACTTTGCCTTAATGCAGCTCTGTACTATGCTGGCAGCACCTTCTCCACTGTACTTTACTGTTTCGATAGCCGCCTCCCATCTATCTATATCGGTCCCACACAGTAGCTGCCGTCAGAGCCGGTCACTACTCTGGCATTGCGCGCACTTTGAGACTGAGAAATATTTTTACTTTTAGCCAGTGTTTTTATTAATGACCAGGAAGCAGCAGCAACCCCAACAGTAACGTTTCTGCAATAAACATGACAAAACCAACATTCACAAAGCCAAAAGGCCGGCGGCCAGCACTGTACCTATTGGCTTTCTCAATGCTTGTTCTCTGTTGTTTCTGTAGTCCCCTCTTTACTGGCCTTCGTACATGATTTTAAGTCTTGCACAGAGATGGCTGTACCGGTCTTGCCAGCCTCTTGTATTCAAGCAATATACAAGTAAAGAATACATATAGATGGTGAAAAGCTTCATAGATTGGTCTATTTTTCCCTCATTCATATCTTGCTTCTGCTGCAGCTTACAACATAGTGGAATCGGTCGGCCCACTTCAGCCTCACAACGGCCTCATATGAAGCATTCACACGGTTCTACTGTGGTTGTTCCTTTGAAAATGAAACTTTATTGCTATAATTCGGGCGTCGTAGTCAGGCCGCTGCATGTTTTTTTTGTTTCTTATATTTGTGGCATATGCTGGCAATACAAAAAGTAACAAAAGATAAAAACACATGCGTTTATCAAAACTTTACATGGCAAAGCACATCAAGAACTCTGCAAAGAGCGTCTTCCTCAACTTGAAACTAAGTACTGTACAAAATAAAACCCTTCATCCCACCCAAGGACCTCGAGCAAGCGACTCAATCACTGGTGGTGTCTAGACTCGACTACGGTAACGCAGTCCTCACAGGTACAGCAAAAACCCACTTCCACCCCTCAGAACAACCCTCAACGCAGCAGCCAGAAAGGTCACCGGAATTAAGAAATATGATCACATCTCCCCCGCACTCCGAGAACTAAAATGACTCACGGTTGAAATGCGTGCCCGCTTCAGAACTGCCTGCCTCACGCACAAAGCCCTGCACACAGGGAAACCAGACTACCTGGCCTCCAAACTCAAACAAGTCGGCCAGACAAGGAACCTCAGGAGCACCAACACTCTACTCCTCCTCCCCCTGAAATCACGCAAACAAAAAAACGCAGCCCGCTCCTTCGCTGGAAACGCACCCAAAATCCAGAACTCCATTCCTGTCCATATTAGGACTACCCCCTCCTTTGTAAGATTCAAAAGACAGCTCAAAGACCTCTTCCTCGAGCGCTCTCTCCCGTACCGACAGCTACCGTCCGCAAGCCAAAGCGCACCGCAGGGCACTATTAGTGGGACATTAAGTCTTCTACCTCCTGCGCCTTCACCACCCCGGACTTTATCCTGCCTCACTACAGGAGGTCGAGTCAAAGTCAACAGGCGCACAACGGGAATACTACCAGACATCCATGCATTCAGGATCTACCTCGCGCTGAGACTGTCAAAACGCCCTGAGCCAGCATACATACTTTTTGCCAGACTGTATGACTAACGTGACAAATGTTGTAAGCGCTCCGATACCGTCGGGTCTCGCTATATAAAACTCCTAAACTAAATCAATGTAAGAACTATTGGCTTTGCCTATGCTTGTTTTTCCATAGCTGCTAAGTGACACCGTGTCATATGTGACACCTTCAGCCAATGCTGATGTATTACCCAATATCACTTTGTGTGCTGCTTTCTTTGAGCCTGTAAAAGGAAACTACATGTCCCATAATGCAATTTGCTGGTAAGTTCTGAATAAAACCTAAGACTTCCCAGCAATGTTAGACAAGGCTTTTTGCAGCTGGGTTCTTGTTTCAGTCATGCACGTTTGCTCGCTCTTCTCTCCTCCTTCCTAAATAAGTAACATTACGTCACATCGCCAATCGTTTTGTGTCATCTAGGGACTGACTCACTCCTTCCCTCAGTGTTTATGAGGGAAGGAGGCCCTCGGGCGACAGAAGTCAGTCTCTGTGGGAGCAGGTCTGTTGTCTCTTCCTCAGCTGCTCCCTGCAGGGCACATACACCGAGTTTGTGTTTGCAGTTCTATATGGCGCGAACACGACTGAGCACCAGTTCCATTACACAGCGCTCCTTTCCCTGGTTACAGCGCTCTCTCACCTGCGCTGCAGACACTCTCTTCACTCCCCCCTGTCCCCGGCAGGACCCGCAGCGCCCCCGCATTCCTCCCTCCATCCTTGAGACCTGGCATGAAGTAGGGCCGCAGGGTGGGGGGGAAGGAGGCCCCGGAGAAGGTGAAGAGCAGAGACCGGTCAGTCACATTGTACACCGAGAGCCTGCTCGCCTCATAGTCCAGGAAGAGACCCACAGCCGTGGGGGGCGCACGGGGGGCCAGGAGGGTGGAGGGGGAGGTGGCAGCTTTGTATTCACCATCTCTGAGCAACACTCTCCAGCATCCATCCTCAGGTGATGCTGTGATCTCCCCCTTCCTGCTCGCAGCCTCGTCACACACCCCCAGGTCCCAGCCCGTCTTGCCCCCCACCTCCACCTCCACCTCCCAGTAATGCCTCCCGGAGCTCAGCCTCTCCCTCCCCAGGACAATGATGTATTTCGTGAATCTCTGGTCCGTGTGGGGCCGACCCTGGTCTGTGTCTCCCAGCCTCACGCTCCTTCCGTCCTCGGACAGGACAAGCCAGGGATGAGCGGTGTCCGGGTCCAGGGTCACCGCAGCTGCAGGAGAGAGAAGCAGAGGTCAGAGGTCATCAACCACTCCTAGTAGTAACAATAACTCACCCAGCCACGGAGGACCCACAGGCAGGCACTCACAACCAGTGCTAAGTGCCGGGATTGTCATCAGGGGCCACTGCAGCTGGCGCCACACACTGCCCCTGGCAGCGCCGTCACTGAAAGGAACAACACAACTACACCCATCACACGCCTACAAACACCACTACAACCATCACACGCCGACAAGCACCACTACAACCATCACACGCCTACAAGCACCACTACAACCATCACACGCCTACAAACACCACTACAACCATCACACGCCTACAAGTGTGACAAACCGCATTATACCAGGCCTAAGAGTGCTAGGGCGGCAGGTGATAGTCATAATGTATATTGAATGAATAAATGATTGCTGTTGTGGTCATCTCGAAATTAGCCAGACCGCATGCGCAAACTGTCACAAGCGCCGGTGTGCCGCTGCAGAGTACCGGAAACCACACGCTCAAATTAAGCACTCTACAAACAGACAGGCCTTGCACTATCCGTCTAGCTTCTTTACCAGAAATAAATAGCTCTAATACTGGAAGAAAGAAAAGACACAAGCCAGCTCTGGAGAGGAGTCCGAGTGGCAGAGTCTGTGGCTCTGCACTGCCGGGCTCTGAAGCACCAAGTGCCTGGTTCTAGACTGCCGGGCTCTGAAGCACCCAATGCCTGGTTCTAGACTGCCGGGCTCTGAAGCAGCCAGTGCCTGGTTCTAGACTGCCGGGCTCTGAAGCAGCCAGTGCCTGGTTCTAGACTGCCGGGCTCTGAAGCAGCCAGTGCCTGGTTCTAGACTGCCGGGCTCTGAAGCAGCCAGTGCCTGGTTCTAGACTGCCGGGCTCTGAAGCACCAAGTGCCTGGTTCTAGACTGCCGGGCTCTGAAGCACCCAGTGCCTGGTTCTAGACTGCCGGGCTCTGAAGCACCCAGTGCCTGGTTCTAGACTGCCGGGCTCTGAAGCACCCAGTGCCTGGTTCTAGACTGCCGGGCTCTGAAGCAGCCAGTGCCTGGTTCTAGACTGCCGGGCTCTGAAGCAGCCAGTGCCTGGTTCTAGACTGCCGGGCTCTGAAGCACCCAATGCCTGGTTCTAGACTGCCGGGCTCTGAAGCACCCAATGCCTGGTTCTAGACTACCGGGCTCTGAAGCAGCCAGTGCCTGGTTCTAGACTACCGGGCTCTGAAGCAGCCAGTGCCTGGTTCTAGACTGCCGAGCTGGTTCAAGAATGCCGGGCTGGTTCTAGACTGCCGGGCTCTGAAGCAGCCAGTGCCTGGTTCTAGACTGCCCGGCTCTGAAGCAGCCAGTGCCTGGTTCTAGACTGCCCAGCTCTGAAGCAGCCAGTGCCTGGTTCTAGACTGCCAGGCTCTGAAGCAGCCAGTGCCTGGTTCTGGACTGCCGGGTTCTGAAGCACCCAGTGCCTGGTTCTAGACTGTCGGTTCTAGGCTCTAGCATTGCTGGAAAACGTTACATACCTCAAGAATAACTGTATACAAAATGTAAGTAAACAGGTTCCCAATTTAATCAGCATAAGTAACTAATTTAAATTAATGTAAGTGTATGCCACTAATTAAATGAAAGCTATTTACAAAGTGTGAGAACGGCCTCGTGGCGTGGGCCCTCCCGACCAGCAAGTTACACTACAACCACGCCGAACCTCGTGGACACGGCCTTCCGGCTCCCGTGGACCAACATCCCGAGGGCCGACCAGATCCCCAACACGCATGCCTGGCCGAGGGAGAGCGAAACACCCCAACCGAGACCAGACCGAGAGGCACCGACCCTGCCACACCTCTCGTCTCTTCCCCGAGGGAGGTTTCGATCGACCCCCAGGCCCCCGATGAGCGGGCGCCTCGCCTGCTGGGCGTCTGGAGTCCCTCCCGGACACACCTGAACAGATCAAGGTGCCGAGCGACAGGAAACCCCCACACACCGCCCCCAGACCCCTCTCTGCGAGGACTCCGGACTTCAAAGAGGAGGGGGAGTATAACAAGGGGTGCTGAAGGGACGGGAGGCAGAGAAGACCTGGACTGACGAGAGCCTGCGGACTTGGTCGCGGCTCGATTGCTCCCCGAACAGAAGAACGCTACCCGAACTCTGAACCACCTGAGCCCTGCGGACGCTGTCGCGGCTCCCCGAACTCCGAACCATCTGAGCCCTGCTGACGCTGTCGCGGCTCCCCGAACTCTGAACCATCTGAGCCCTGCTGACGCTGTCGCGGCTCCCCGAACTCTGAACGATCTGAGCCCTGCTGACGCCGTCGCGGCTCCCTGAACTAAGAACCTCCGGTGCCTGCTGAGTGACTCGCGGCCCGCTCCTCCAAGAGAATCGGCAGAGATCGCCGAGAGAAGCAACATCCCCTCAGCTCGAGGATTGAGAGCTGGGCGCCGGATACCTCGCAGAGACCCTGATTGAAAGACTGTCCCGCTACCCCTTTTCCCCCCATCACAAGATCATTGCCGCCTGTGGCCTTAATTCTGCACCTGCCTGCCGGATCATAAAGATCCCTGATAACCACCGATAAAAGCATATTATCTTACAACGAATTACTGTGTGGTGTCCCTCTATCCGAAGAAGAGAGTAAGCGTAGCGTGTGCGATCCTAGGTACGAGACCCTTCCAGGAAGGGCCTCCCTGCTCTTGCTCGGCCTAACTGTGGGTAAGGTGGGCCTCCGGGTGGTCAGGAACGCATTCCGCAGCCTCCCCGGGGAACGCTTTCCAACATTTGGTGGCAGGCGACGGGATCCGAGCCAACACCTAGAGATCGTACAGTAGACGGCGTACGCACTACCAAGAAGAATGGAAGGAGAAACTTCCCTAGGTGCCGCAGGCACCAACCCGAGCACGGCATTCCAAAAGGACCAGTTAGAACATTATACGCACCGAGAACTGAAACAATTTTGCAAAGACTTTGGAATCGCTACCACCGGACTAAGCACGAAAGAGAGCTTCCAGGGGGCATTAAAAACATGGGTCGAGGCGGAAACTCCCCAGACACAAACAGAAGGAGAGCCTCCCAACGAACCACGAAGCAACCCGGGGAGGAACGGCGCCCCCGAGAGGGGCCTATCCCCAGAGGAACTAGCGGACCGAGAAAGAGATCGCCACCACGAACTAGAACTAGCAAAATTAAAAATCGAAGGAGAGCTAAAACTGGCTGAGAAAAAACTGGCGGTGGAACAGTTACGCCTACAAGGAGAACTAGAGGAAAAGAAACGACAGAGAGAGCACGACGAAAAAAAACTCCAACTAGAGCACGAACGTAGCCTAAAAGAAATCAAGCTCAAGGCTAGGAAGGAGGAGGCCCGACCCTCGGGAACACAACCCATCTCCTCCACCGTGGAACCAAAGGTCCACATCCCCAAGGATGTGGTAAAAGAATACTATAAGAACGACGATATTCAGCAATGGTTCAAGGCCTACGAAGTCGCCATGACCTCCCACCGATTCCCGCAGAAAGACTGGGGGGCTGGGCTGTGGGGCCGCTTCCTGAGCGAGGGGAGAGATACCCTGCTGGACCTGCCCTCCACCGTGATGAACTCCTATAGTCACATGAAAGAGGCTCTAGTAGCCAGATATGGGCTCACCCCTGAAATGTACCGGCAACGGTTTAGAGACTGCAAAAAGATACCCGGTACCACCTGGGTGGAGTACGTGAACTTCTACAGCCGGGCCTTGGACGGGTGGATCAAGGGCAGCAAGGTCTCCACCTTTGAGGAGCTGTTCGACCTAATCGCATGGGAACACTTGTCCGCTAATTGCTTCGTAGAGCTACGCCAGCACCTCCTGGACAGCAAACTCACAGACCCTCGAAAACTGGCCGTCGAGGCTGACCGATGGGTGAACACCCGGCCTCCCAGGGCCCCGTGGGAGACTACGGTCGCCACAGTCAGGGACCCCCCCGCCAGAGGGGCGGAGGGAATCAAGGCCGTCAACGGGAGCTCCCGGGCGGACCCCCGCTCAGCCCTCCCAGAGGACCATCTCCGCCCTTTCCAGCTCCACCTCCGGCCAGCACCGGGCCACCAGGGAGGCCGGGGCCCCGAGTGAGGATCACCTGTTTTCGCTGCCAACAGACCGGACACTATGCCAGAGACCCTCAGTGTCCCCTGTACCAGCGGTCCACCACAACAACCCCGCCGGCTCGACAGATGGCCTCCGTAGCCCTGGGGGAAGAGATAGAAGACTCCGAGGAATGGGAACCAGCCGCCATGGACTTGGTCTCCCTAGGGGACCGGGAGATGGTCCCCGGAACGTCCCTGCCCGCCAATACGAAGAAGTACCGACAGCAGGTGACGGTCAACGGTCACCGCATCGAGGGCCTCCGGGACACGGGGGCGAGTGTCACGGCGGTTCATTGTCACCTGATCTCCGAAGATCAGATTCTGCCTGGCGCCTTTTGCCCCGTTATATC